>NC_052150.1:178546536-179746536 GCF_902713615.1 Scyliorhinus canicula | reverse complement strand
AGCAAGGGGGTTATACTGAACTTATACAAGGCACTTGTTTGATCTCAGCTGGAATATTGGGTACAGTTCTGGGCACCAAAACAATAGAGGAAGGATATAAAGGTATTGGAGAGAGTGCCAAGGATGTTTACAAGAACTGTTCCAGTGATGAGAACCTTCAGTTATGAGGAAAGATTGGAAAGGTTGGGACTATTCTCCTTGGAGAGAAAAGGCTCAGAGGAGATTTGCTCCAGATGTTCAAAATCATGAGGGAGTTGGACAGAGCAGATAAGGAGAAGCTTGTAACAGGATCAAGAAAGAGAGGGCACAGGTTTAAAGAGATTTTTAAAAGAAGTAAATTTGATGTGAGGAAAAACTGTTTCACACATCTAGGGGCTGGTTTAGCTCACTGGGCTGAATTGCTGGCTTTTAAAGCAGACCAAGCAGGCCAGCAGCACGGTTCGATTCCCGTACCAGCCTCCCCGGACAGGCGCCGGAATGTGGCGACTAGGGGCTTTTCACAGTAACTTCATTGAAGCCTACTCGTGACAATAAACCATTTTCATTTTCATTACTTCTGGTCTGGAATTACTGCTTGAAAATGTGGTAGAGGCAGATTCCACCGGGACATTCAACAGAACATTAGATGATTACTTGAATAGAAACAATATGCAGGGAGAAGGCAGGAGAATGGCACTAATTCATGATGCTGATTCGGAGAGCTGGTGCAGACACGATGGGCCAAATGGCCTGCTTCTATGCTGTAACGATTCTGTGATTTTGTGATAGTAATGATACTCAGGTTAAAATTAGGTAAAAGATCATGATGCTACTGTGAGGAATCAAGAAGAAAATTTAGAGGGGCACTAAAACATACAAACAGACAGATTGTATGGGAACAATCCATGCTCCCCCATTCAATAATATTCTGGCTGATCTGTTTGTGCAGGCCTCAATTCCACATTCTGCCTACCCTGGAAAAGGTGGGTTTAATTTTTGAATCTCTTAAAAATATTGGAGACCCATGTTGAAGACAGTCCAGAATTATCCAAATGGGTGGTGACGTGTCTGTTTTCCAAGTTGCATGGGATGTCTTTGTGACATAAGAGTGAGTGGGTGGCATCACATGGCCATGTGATGAAATCGCCTGTAATACATTTTCTTTTATGGAACACCCACATCCCATGAATTAATAATGACCCAAACTGAGTGGCTTGCTGGCCATTTGAAAGGGCACTTAAGAGTCACATTGCTGTGTATGTGTAGGTAAGACCATATAAGGACATTAGTGAACCAGGTGGATTTTAATGACAATCAGCAGTGCTATCATTTAACTTTTAATTCTAAATTCTTATTGAATTGAAATTTCAGCATCTGCCGTGGTGAGATTTAAACCAGTGTCACCAGAGCATTACCCTGGGTCTCTGGAGGGTGACACGGTGGCACAGTGGTTAGCACTGTTGCCTCACAGTGCCAGGGACCCAGGTGTGATTGAGATCTCGGGTGACTGTGGAGTTTGCGCTTTGTCCTCATGTCTGCATGTGTTTCCTCCGGGTGCTCCGGTTTCCTCCAACAGTCCAAAGATGTGTAGGTTAGGTGGGGTAGCCGTGACCTTAAGAATCTGGGGACAGTGGAGACGACATAGGGGGGAAACAGGGGGCTCGATGGAGGCTCCACTGGGTGGCAATCATCGGTTCATCCTGGGGAACAAGGATGGGGGATTTAGGGGGTGGCAAAGGGTGGGCATCAGTAAATTGAGGGACCTGTTTATTGGCGAGAGGTCTGCGGGCCTGGGGGAACTGGAAGATAAATTTGGGTTCCCCAAGGGAACATGTTCAGATACTTGCAGGTAAAGGCGTTTGCTAGGCGTCAGGTAGAGGGATTCCCTCTGCTGCCCTCACGGGGAATGATGGACAGAGTGCTCTCGGGGGTGTGGGTCAGAGAGGGGAAGATGTCTGACATCTATAAGGTAATGCAGGAGGTGGAGGAGTCGTCAGTGGAGGAGCTGAAGGCCAAATGGGAGGGGGAACTTGGGGAGCAGATAGAGGACGGGACTTGGGCGGATGCCTTGGAGAGAGTCAACTCTTCCTCTTCATGTGCGAGGCTTAGCCTCATCCAATTTAAGGTGCTGCACCGGGCCCACATGTCCGGGACTAGGATGAGTAGGTTCTTTGGGGGTGAGGACAGGTGCACCAGGTTTTCGGGGACTCCAGCGAATCATGCCCATATGTTCTGGGCATGTCCGGCACTGGAAGAATTCTTGAAGGGGGTGGCGGGGATGGTGTCGAGGGTGGTTGGATCCAGGGTCAAACCAGGGTGGGGACTCGCGATTTTTGGAGTTGCGGTGGAGCCGGGAGTGCAGGAGGCGAAAGAGGCCGGTGTCCTGGCCTTTGCGTCCCTAGTAACCCGGCGGAGGATCTTGCTGCAGTGGAAGGATGTGAGGCCCCCAAGTGTTGAGACCTGGGTCAATGACATGGCGGGATTTATAAAGTTGGAAAGGGTTAAATTTGCCCTGAGAGGATCAGTACAAGGGTTCTATAAACGGTGGCAGCCTTTTCTGGACTTCCTGGCTCAAAGATAGGTATCTTGGTCAATAGCAGCAGCAACCCGGGGGGGGGGGGGGGGGGGGGGGGGGTTCATTACTATAGTTTCTATATTTTGTTTCGCTACGGTTATGTAACTTAACACTGGGTTAACTTAAGTTGTTGTTAATATGTTGGGTTGTTCATTGAGGAGAGGCGAAGGTTCATGATTGTTGTTATTACTGTTATCGTTGGTATTCTAGTATGGTTTGATGTTGTTGTATAAATTCAAAATTTTTCAATAAAAATTATCTTAAAAAAAAAAGGTGGGGTAGCTAAATCCCCCTTTAGTGTCCAAGGATGTGTAGGTTATTTGAGGTTACAGGATTATGGGGATAGAAGTAGGAAGTGGGTCAAGGTAGAGTGCTTTTCCGGAGGGTCGGTGAATACTCGATGGGCTGAATGGCCTCCCTGTGGACTGTAGGAATTCAATGATACTGTGGATTACTAGCCCAGTGAAAATACCACAATGCCACTTCCTCCCCTATTCAACAGATGCACCTTAGTTTGCAGGGGCTTTTACTTGCTTGAAATTGCTTTATCTGATGCTGCAGAAGGGGAATTAATCCTTTTAAAAGAAATGTGTGAGTGTCTGTGTTCTAATTACAGATGGAAGAATTTCAGGTGAACACGTTAAGCAGTCATTATCAGAAATGTAATTTCAAAGGCACTGGGGGCTGGCTCCTCCTGATCTAATATTCATATTATACATAAAGGAAAGTAGGGAACAGGGCATGTGACAGTTTGTCCAAAGTCGTGATCAAAGCTTGAACTGCACTGCACAAGTATGAATCCTGTGTAAGTGCAGTTAGTGCAGAACCACATTCTTGGTTTTTTGCCAATCAGGCTAAGCCTTCCAAACGGTGGGGGATTATAACTTGAGGCCAGCAGTGTGAAAGTGGAATTGCTGGCTTTGTGGGAGCAGACTGGTGAGTCAGCAGGTCAGGACAGTCAAATGTCAAGAAGCATGAGGTTTAAATTTGCTACAATTGGCATTTTAGTTGGGAGACAGCCAAATTTCTCCTCCAGAAATTAGTTTCAAAATCTAAAGGCGGAATTCTCCAATCCTGAGGCTAAGTGCTGAAGCGAACGGAGAATCCGCAGGAGTTTTACGATGGGAAAATCGACGTGAACCCCTCACCGATTTTGGTACGGGTGAGGAGCTAGCACCGGCACCGTGTGAAACGCCCCTGGATCGTGCAGAAAAGGGCCGCAGAATCACCAGGTTCTGGGCCTCGCCTGCGCAGGGCCTGCACCAGTTGGGCCACAAAAACATGCTGCCGGCCGTGCTGCCGTGCTGGAACCCGAACCTGCCAACCCCAACCTCACAGCCCACCCCCTGTCCACCCCCCACCACTCCCCCCAGTCCGAGCTGAAGCCGCCCCGGCCAGCGGCACGGATCCCGGCTGAGGGTGGCGGCTCTGGACACTGTCCGCAGCCGGCACACCGGGGTCCAGACTCCTGGGAACACAGATGGCCCGTGCCGTCAGGAACTTGCCCTATTGGGGGTGGAGAATCGCGGCATTGTAACTGCGTGCGGCGCGTGTCCAGATGATGGTAAATTGGTGGGAGCGGTGCATCGCGGACTGGCATCAAACCGGCGCCTGCCCCAAATCCGGCATCGGATGCCACTCTCTGCCTGATTGCCATTCCCAATTTCAGCGTCAGGCTATGGAGGCCCTAGGTGTTGATGCCGGGCTTGAATCGGTGGACTTCCACGACACTAAATTGGTGCCTTTCCCAGAGCAATTCAGGAACCGTTAGTGGGCTAGCACAGGCACCAGGTGGACACGGTGCCCGGTTTACTCGGGTCGGGATTGCCATCGAGAGGCTGACAAGCTGCAGCTGCATATTAGCACTCCACTCCCCACACACACTCATCCCAGCCAACAAGATGGCATCATGGAGAGTGGCACCCCGGTTTGCAGACACCGAGCTGGAGACCCTGCTGGATGATGTGGAGGAGAGGCAGGCCCCCTTGTTCCCCAGGTGAGGAGATTGCCACTCGCTGCCATACACCAGACTTGGTGCAGGTGGCAGAGGCCATGAGCACCGCATGCCCCATCGCCAGGTCCAGCCAGTCGTGCCAAAAGAAGCTGCACAACCTCCTTAGGGCGGCCAGGGTGAGTAGGCAGCACTGTGCCACTGACACTAACACATGTCCCACACACCCATAATCCCCCCACCTGGAGGGCAGATAAACCCCATCTGCTGGCAGTATGCCCACTCCTGCACCACAAGCCAGCATCCATACTTGCCGCTAAGGTCGGCTGTCATGGTCACGAAGGCCACCAGCTGCCCACCCCATGTGCCGCCCATGTCAGAGGGTCTCACACTGTGAATTGTCCATTCCCCCCCCCCCGCCCAGTAGAAGGTGACCCAGAACCACAGGGAGAGAAATAAATCAGAGGGGGATCGCTGGACCTGCAGCTCCTCAACGCAGTGGAACGGTGGGCACTGAACCTGGTCGATAGGCCCGGAGAGAGGGCAGTCGTCGAGGCGGAGGTCGGCATGGGGCAACCAAGTGAGACCCCACTGTGTTGTGGTTTCCCATGGCATGCGTGGCACGACACCCCCCCCCACCCCCCCCCCCCCCCCGCACACCACTCCATTACCACCCCCCAAACACCCCCTCACCACGCCCCAAACACCCCCTCACCACATCCCACCACACCAACTCGCCGTCTAATCATCCATCATGTCTTGTATCTTACAGGATCACCTGGTGATGAGGCACCCTTCGGGTGTCCCCCCTGCCCCCGACACCAACCCAAATCCATTTCCAGTGACGAGGAAGTGAAGGATAGCGAAGAGAGCCCCTAAATGCAAGCCCGAGACACCCCAGAGCACAGGTCCGCGGACAACATTGACTTCCCGTCAGAGCTGTCTCCAACACCTTCCCAGATACACCCTCCTTGGTTGGGTACTTTAATGAAGAGGCTTCTAGGGCACTATCTGGTGCACACTACACAACGTTCTGTGGTACATCAGGTGGAGATAGGAACCCCCGAGGGGGTAGACGATCGGAAGGATGGCCCGACCCCAGAGACTAGCTGCCATCCAGTCGGGTCTCAGGCTTCTGGAAAGGGCGGTCCCATTGATAATAGAGATGTAGACGCAGAACCTGGGACTACATGAGGGGGTATCAGGAACTATACAGCGGCTGCAGGTGCAGTTGGAGGAGTTCAATCGCCTGCAGGGGCAGGAGATGGTGCTAAACATGTGTGCCACCCAGGCCAACACCGAACGGGTGGGCTCTAGGGTGGAGGCCTTGCGGGCGAAGGTATCGGCCATGGGCCAGGATGTCCAATGCCTGGGGCAGTCTGTGTGGGCAGTGGCTGAGGAACAGAACAGGGCTGCCCTAGCACAGGCAGCTATGTACCAGGGCCACCTGGACATTGTAGCGGCGCTCCAGAGCTTGGCCCAGTCACAACAGGTTATGGCTGAGGGCTACGGCGGCATTGCCTGGATGCTGGCTGACCTGCGCCAGTCCCAAAGGGAGGTAGCACAGTCACTGGAGGTGGCCCAGTCCCTTAGCTCCTTTGCCACGAGCATGAGACCCTGGCCAAGACGAAAGCGGGCCTCCGGAACTGGCCCTAAGTTGACTGACTGCTTCACTGTGCATTTACTGCTGTGGATTGTATCTAACCGGATGCAACAATGATGCAGTGTCCTGCTGTGACACAGGGTAATCAGATGTAGCCGATTAGAGGATCAGTCATCCTCATTTCATTTTATTCTATCTCTTCATCACTAAAAAGATTTTCATTAATACATTTCAGTGTTATTTTCTCTTGGAGAGTAATTGAGGTTTATTAATTCCGTAAATTGCAATCAGCCTTCAGGATAGAGGTACAGTTTCAGTGGGAAACATTGTGTTCCATGTCTCCATCTGATCACATTAATGTGTTAATATAGTTGCTGAAAAACCCGACAGAGATATCATGGACGATCCTAAAACTAAATATAACCCGGCAGAATCATTATATTTGTTGTTTCAACACACCATGAGAACTGGCAGATAGGGATAAATGTATCCATCCACATGTATTAATGCAACAAGTGAACTTCCACTATTTCACCATCAGACCCTTTGACAATGCTGACCAGATCCAGTTTGAAGTCTAGAACTGTTAAATTAGATACGGTCAGGAAACAGGGGGTGTTGATGCATGATTAATCTGCGCCTGTTGTTTCCGATGCAGATGGCACGCCTTGTAAACTGTGCTCATTGCAGTGATTCCTGTGCAGCCACTGCCAAAGGCAATGCTGTTTGGCTTCACACTGGAGAGGGTCTGCAAAATTGTGAGGGGCGAGTACAAGCTGAAGCCAACCTGCGCTATTTATAGTTAAACTGTACCTCTTAAAGGGGTAGTAATCCAGGAGACATGGCCTGGAAGGTTAACTTTCCTTATTTACAACTCAAAAGTAAAGCCACTTATGTGGCGTACAACAATGATGCCCCAGCCCGGGGCTACCGGCACTGCCCGTCCAGGTTAGGGCTGAGTTAATAAGTCCCAGCTGGGCCAGTCTCTGCCCGTTACCAGGGAAACCCGTTCTACTTTGGCCCCATGGTGAAATCTATTAATGATTCCCCCCATGGTCCTCGTGGCGTTTATCACATCTCACTCCCCCACATGTCTGAATGTTCCCCCCTCGCTCCAGTGACAATGGGGCCTTCTCTGTCTCTTCGCATTTCACCATGTGACTACCGGCAGTGGGGCCGGGTCAGGGGGTGTATAGTGGATGGGGGAATTATCTCTTCCGTGATGTGTGTCCAAGGGCTGCTGCTGGGGGCTCTTCCACGATGGCGATTTCTGGCCGGGGGCCGGCAACCTCTATTTCCATTTCAAAGCCTGAGTCTTTGTTGACTTGCGGGTCCGTGATGGGTTGCAACCCCTGTCTATAGATATGAAGGACATTGAGAGCACCGTTTCTCCAGGAGTAGTTTCCTCAGTGGAGGATTCCCTGCTTCTGAGCTGCTCTCCAAAGTTTCTGAAGGTCTTCTCTCTGGTTTTGACCTTATATGTTGCGGGCCCGTCTTCTCTATTATAACTCCGGAGATCCAAGGGAAGCTGTCTCCGAAGTTATGGATGTGGATAGTCTCCCGGCCTTAAGGCCATGTCTGGTCT
Organism: Scyliorhinus canicula; assembly: GCF_902713615.1. NCBI lineage: Eukaryota > Metazoa > Chordata > Chondrichthyes > Carcharhiniformes > Scyliorhinidae > Scyliorhinus > Scyliorhinus canicula. The sequence goes on along the minus strand of NC_052150.1, from coordinate 179,738,843 downwards.
CCAGCTGTCATGGTTTTTCTTCTGAGCCTCTTGGCTTTGACTCTACCTTCCTGCTTACGTTGGGGAACAGTTAGTCCAGAGGCGCTGACCCATAAATAGCTCCTTTGTCGCCACTCCAGTTGCTGTATGTAACATGGTCCAATAGTTAAAGAGGAACAGTGCTAGTTTATCTCGAGCGAGCGTGTGGTTTGCATTTCATGCAAACCGTTCAGCTTGGCCATTTGAGGATGGGTGATGTGGTGCTGTACGGATGTGCTTTTGTCACTAGACTAGTAAACCAGAGGCCCAGGTAACGTTCTGGGGACCCAGGTTCAAAGCCCGCCACTGCAGATGGTGAAATTTGAATTCAATAAAAATCTGGAATTAAAAGTCAAATGACACAAATCCATTGTCGATTGTCTTCCTTCTCAGTGGCTCCTGAGATTAATATGTTGTCCAGGTAAACTGCCACTCTGGACAATCCTTCAAGGATGTTTTCCATCACCCTCTTGATAATAGTACACGCCGATGAAACTCCGGAAGCTAGATGAGTATATTCGTATAACCCCTTGTGGGTATTAATGGTGACATATTTTCTAGTTGCCGCATCAGACTTCAGCTGGAGATATGCATGGCTCATTTCCAATTTTGTGAATGTGTGACCTCCAGCCAGTTTCGCATACAGGTCCTCAATGTGTGGCATGGGGTACTGGTTAGGTGGGAGCCGCTGTTGACGATCATCTTGTAGTCACCGCAAAGGCGGACCGCCTTGTCGGGCTTCAATACTGGGACCACCAGCGCACCCATTCTGCGAATTGTACCGGGCGTATGATGCTGAGGTTCTCCAATTCGGCCTCTGCTTTGGTGAGTAATGCGTGAGGGTCTGGCCGTGCCCTGAGGTACTTGGGTAGGGACTCTGGGCCTACATAACATTTCGCCGAGGCCTTCCTGGAATACTTTAGAATACTTCCCAGTGACTTAATATAACTTGTTGGCTCCCATATAAAAAATTGTTGCCAATCTAGGCAGATTTTGCAGCCAGTCTCTTCTCAGGAGGCTGGGTCCTTGTCCTTTTACTACTAATAAAGGGAGTCGGACCATCTTCTGCTCATGGGTGACCAGGGTTACGGTGGTTCCTATGATGCATAATGGTTCCCCTGTTTATGTGGCCAACCTGGCCTTGATTTCCAGCAGGCCCAGGGGCAAAGTGCCCACCTGGAGTCACCTGAACGTCTGTTCCCCTGTAATGGAGATGGTGGCTCCTGTGTCTACTTTCATCTCCAGGGAGTGGAGTTTGATCCAGATTGGGGCATTACCTCTTCCTGTTCGGGCTGGTTGATTTGTAAAGCCCTAGCCGGAGGTGGCTTTGCCTTCCAGCCTGGGTGTATATGTTCTGTCAATTCTGGCAGCCTTGATTTGGCTTGGCCTACGACCGCACGTGCAGCAATTTTGTGATTGCTCTCCATAGTACTATGGGTAGGTTTCCCATCTGTTTCTAGTGTCTCATAGCCGGCTTCCCAATCCTTAGCTCCTGTGTCTGATTTTTGACTTGGTGGTGGGTGGGTCATGTGATCACTATCCGTGGGAAGCCAGTTCTCCTTTATGGAGGTTGTCCGACACTGAGGACACTGTCATCGATGGAACCCTGGAGTTCCTGGGCCCTTTTCACAGCGTTCTTACAGGACAGAAACAATTAGCTTTTAAGGCCCAGGGTAGGTTTTGCCAGCAGTTTCCTCTGAGTCGCGACATTATTTATCCTGCATACTAATCGATTCGACAGCATTTCTGGGAGGGATGGTCCTCAAAGTGTTCCATCAGTTTCCGAAGTCTTGTTCGGAATTTCATTATTGATTCTCTGGGGTTCTTCTGGCCGTGTTGAATCTAAATGTTGCAATATCACAGATGGTTTAAGGTGGTAGTGGTTCGCTGCTAGGCCTATCAGTTTATTAAAGGATTTCAAATCCGGGACTGTTGGGTAAGTCAGGCTTTTAATAATGCAAAACATTGGGGCTCCGCAAGTGGTCAAGAAAATTACGTTCAGTTGGCCTTCACCTTCTATGCCAATTGCCCAAAAGAAATAATGCATTCTTTCAGCATACTGGGGCCAATCTTCCACGCCCACATTATATGACTCTAGTTTGCCAAATAGGGGCATTTTCGGATTTTGTCCGTCTTTTCTTACCCAAATCGACTTATGGCAAGGCTATCCGTAATCTTGCTCTTATTCATCGTTGCCAGTGTAGTAATCCAGGAGACATGGCCTGACAGGGTAACTTTGTTTATTTATAATTCAAAAGTAAAGTCACTACTGTGGAGAACAACAATAGAGCCCTAGCCTGAGGCTACTAGCACTGCTGGTCCAGGTTTGGGCCGGCATTTAAAGGGCTGAGTTAATGAGTCCCAGCTGGGCGGGCCTCTGCCCATTACCAGGGAAACTTGTACACCACGAGCTCCATGGGGAGATCCATTATTGATGCCCCATAGTCTTCCTGTGAGTTATCACAAGAGGGAAGGTGCATTCTGACAAGAAGATGTTGGAAGTCATTCTAAGGGCACAATCTACCGGCCATGTCCCCCCCCAGAATTGGAGCGGGACGTGGCTGGTAGACCCTGGCAGAGGCCTCCCCTGGGATTCACAATATTCTTTACGCCTCACGTGATTTAACCAGAAGTGGGTTTAAGAACTCATTTAGTCATTGCTCCCATTGATCTAATGGCCACCTGGCTACCGGCCTTACTGAGGAGACCTCAGCTGGGTGTCATTCAGTATTTGTCCCCACAAATATGGACCAGGCAGAACAGTACCTGGGGCTCTCCCAGGCCATTGGAGGCTCCTGTGTGACCAGGGACAGGGCTGGGTGGCACCCTGGCTCTCCCCCTGGCACTCGAGTACCTTGGCACCTCCAGGCTGGTACCTTGGCACTGTCACCCTGGCACTGTCAAGGAGCCCAGGTGGCACTGTAAGGCAGGCAGGAGTGCTGCCATTGTGGCAGTGCCAGACTGTCGAGGTGCCAGGATGGCTATGCCATGGGTCAGGGTCTGAGATGGGCCATGTCCATAAAAGGAGGGATGGGAGGCTATGAAGGATGGGGGGGTGAAGGGAGGGTATTAAGGGACCTCCGAAAGGTTGGGGGCGGTGAAGTGTGGCAGCCTTGAAAGGAAGGGGTCCGAAAGGGGACGTGGGAAGGCCTGAAAAGGGGGGCGCTCAGTGACCTCACAGTCGTGTGTCCTCACTTGGGGGGGGAGGGGGGGGGGGGGGTAGTGACCATTTGTGTGGGGTGTGACATTGCCCATGGGTGGGAGGTGTGGGGGACCCTCAAGCTGTCTTTGAGATTGGGGCACCCTTTCAAAATGGAGCCGGTCTGACCAGTGAGTTCAGCTCCGCAGTGATGAAAAACATTTTAAGGGCAGGATTTACAGAGTGACCCGCCATGTGTTTTTTGTCAGTGGAGGTGACCCGCCAGCAGGATTTTCTGGTCTTGCCATTGTCAATGGGATTTCTCGTTGACAACCCATGCATTGTCGATGGGACTGGAATATCCCGCCGTTGTGAACAGCCAGTAAATTCCATCCTAAATGTGGTCCAGCCTGGACAGAAACTCCCCAGGGACCAAAATAATGACTAAGTATGGTTAGAGCTGCTGAGAAACATCCAGCAACCACCCCCCCCCCCCCCCCCCCCCCCCCCCCGAAATGACACTTAGAAACCTTTCCATTAAATCAAGAACAAAGAACTGTTCAGCACATGAACACGCTCTTCAGCCCTCCAAGCCCTTGTCGATCATGATGCCTGACTAAACTAATACCTCCTGCACTTCTGGGTTCCAAATCCCTCTATCCCATCCTATTCATGTATTCGTCAAGGTGCCTCCTAAACGCCTTTCGTATCTGCTTCCACTGCCTCCCTGGGCAGCACGTTCCAGGCACTCACCACCCTCTGTGTAAAAAACGTGCCTCGCACATCTCCTCTAAACTTTCCCCCTTACACCTTAAACCTATTCCCCCAAGTAATTGACTTTTCAAGACTGGGAAAAAACTTCTGACTGTCCATGCCACTCATAATTTTGTAAACCTTGATCAAATCTCCCCTCAACCTCCGTCGATCCAGTGAAAACAATCCGAGTTTATCGAACCTCTCCTCATAGCTAATACCCTCCAGACCAGGCAACATCCTGGTAAACCTTTTCTTTATCCTCTCCAAAGCATCCAAATCCTTCTGGTTTTGTGGCAATCAGAATTGTACACAATATTCCAAATGTAGCCTAAATAAAGTTCTATACAGCTGCAGCATGACTTGCCAGTTTTTATACTCAATGCCCGACTAATGAAGGCAAGCACTCCGTATGCCTTTTTGACTGCCTTATCAACCTGCATTGCCACTTTCTGTGGACCTGTGGATTCTCAGAGATAGGATCTATGCACATTTGGAAATAAATGGTCTTATTAGCGACAGACAGCATGGTTCTGTTTGAGGGAGGTCATGTCTCACTAATTTAATTTAATTTTTTGAGGAGGTGACAAAAATGATTGATGAGGGAAAGGCTGTGGATGTTGTCTGCATGGACTTTAGTAAATCATTTGATAAGGTCCCTCATGGCAGGCTGTTGCAAAAGGTTAAATCACATGGGGTAGGGGTGAACTAATTGGATGGATTCAGAACTGGCTTAGTCATAGAAGACAGAGGATAGTAGTGGAAGGGTGTTTTTCCGGATGGACGTCTGCAACTAGTAGTATTCTGCAGGGGTCAGTACAGGGACCTCTGCTTTTTGTATAATAATAACAATAATAATAATCGTTTATTTTCACCAGTAGGCTTCAATTAAGTTACTGTGAAAAGCCCCTAGTCACCACATTCCGGCGCCTATTAGGAAAGGCTGGAACAGGAATTGAACCTGCGCTGCTCAATATATAAATGACTTGGAAGAAAATGCAGCGGGTCTGATTAACAAGTTTGTGGATGATACCAAGGTTGCAGGAGTTGCAGATAATGATGAAGATTGTCAGAGAATACAACAGGATATAGATAGGCTGCAAAATTGGACAGACAAATGGGAGATGGAATTAAACCCGGATAAATGCGAGGTAATTTTGGTAGATCCAATTCAGGTGGGAACTATAAAATAAATGGCAGAACCATCGAGCATGGAGACACAGAGATCTGGGAGTGCAGGTCTACAGATCCTTAAAAGTGGCAGCACAGGTAGAAATTGTGGTAAAGAAAGCATATGGCATGCTTGCCTTCATAGGACGGGGTATCAAGTATAAAAGCTCGAAAATTATGTTACAGTTACATAGAATGATGGTTAGGCCACATTTGGAATACTGTGCCCAATTCTGGTCACCACACTACCAGAAGGACATGGAGGCTTTGGAGAGAGTAGAGAAAAGGTTTACCAGGATGTTGCCTGGTATGGAGGGTATTAGCTATGAGGAGAGATTGAATAAACTGGGATTGTTCTCCCTGGAGAGACGGAGGCGACCTGATAGAGGTTTATAAAATTATTAGGGGTATAGATAGGGTGAACAGTTGGAGGCTTTTTCACAGGGTGGAGTTAGAAATTACAAGGGGGCACACGTTTAAGGTGAGGGGGGAAAGGTTCAGTGAAGATGTGCGGGAAAAGTTTCTTACACAGAGGGTGGTGGTGGCCTGGAATGCACTGCCAAGTGAGGTGATTGAGGCAGATGCGTTGCGACCTTTAAGACTTATCTGGATAGGCACATGAACAGATGGGGTATAGAAGTATACAGGTGGTTGGTCTAGATAGGACACATGATCGGTGCAGGCTTGGAGGGCCGAAGGGCCTGTTACTGTGCAGTATCGTTCTTCTTCTTCTTTAAGTTGCACCCCATGAGTGAGTTTACCCTGGGAAATACACAAAGATGTAGGGCAGCAGGGTAGCATGGTGGTTAGCATAAATGCTTCACAGCTCCAGGGTCCCAGGTTCGATTCCCGGCTGGGTCACTGTCTGTGTGGAGTCTGCACGTCCTCCCCCTGTGTGCGTGGGTTTCCTCCGGGTGCTCCGGTTTCCTCCCACAGTCCAAAGATGTGCGGGTTAGGTGGATTGGCCATGCTAAATTGCCCGTAGTGTCCTAATAAATGTAAGGTTAAGGCGGGGGTTGTTGGGTTACGGGTATAGGGTGGATACGTGGGTTTGAGTAGGGTGATCATGGCTCGGCACAACATTGAGGGCCGAAGGGCCTGTTCTGTGCTGTACTGTTCTATGGCACAACATGGCAAAGGATGGGTTCCAAGGTTCTCCAACAGAGCAATGTTGACCTTGATGCAGGAGGTGAACACGAAGAAGGGACATCCTCAATTGAAAGGAGAACAGAATGCCTTCTAGACAGATACGGCAAAGGCAGTGGGAACCGATATTTGTCACAGTCAACACCAATAGTGTAGCCCTGAGGACCTGAATGCAGTGCCAAAAGAAGCTTAATGACCTTGCACAAATGGTCAAGGTTAGTGAATGTTTCTACCTATCCTTACAACTGAGCCACTGGCCTCACATACTGCTCAATTCACCACCATTCATTTCACTCATTTTTGAACAATATCAATCATGACTCACATTTCTACAGTCATGGGTTCATCTCACCCTCATGCACTTTGCGAAGCTTCAAGCCTCACAACTACATCTCACAGCTATAAATTAAACCACAACACTACATGACTTATACACATTGCACCACACTCACTGACACATTTCCCACCCTTTTGCAGGCTATGGTGACCCACAACCACAGGCAGCAACAGCTGTCTACCCAGCCAGGTGGGACAGGCATGGTTCCATGTCCTCACCCCGATAGAGGGGATGGTGCTCTCTGTAGCCACCTGGGGTGACCACTGCCCAAACACAAAATAGAAGATTGCAATGAATGCAGGGAAAATGGACATGTTGTAAAAAGCAAGCAGCTTGCAGAGTGCTTGTATATTTGGACTGCTGCAGAAACCAGTTTTGGCTGTTGCAGAAACCAGACGACGCTATGAAAAGAAACAGTTCGCATATTAGTGAGGCGATACCGGGCGATCCCCAGGCACAAAAGAAACAAGTTAACACTAATCGATACATTCAATGGAAGGCCAGACTTTTCGGCGCCAAAGAAGCCCAAAACAATAAGTCCCAAGAACCGCCCCAGTGACCGAGGAACTGCCCCGTTATTGGGGAATTCAAATCAATCGATTGGGAAGAGACCCAATTGATTGCGAGAGTATAGAGGGTCCGCCCAGGTGGGCGCAAGACCCTGAGAGGAGTATAAGACAGAGACCGCGACCCCAGCTCTCTCTCTCTGTCAGCCTCTCCTTGACCAGCCAGCCCTCCCAGCAGAACACCGTTGCAGCAGAAGAACCTTAAGGAGGAGAGGTCTGGACAGAAGCCGCCAGCAAGTAAGTCACAACGCACGCTACGGGAATAGACACTCCTGACCCCTTTAGACCATAACCATTGGAAGCTTGCAGACCCAGGACAAAGCTAGAAGCCGTTGTTCCCTGATCCGGCAGTCCCCTTATCCAGATAAGTATTTGGCCTAGTAGTGGTAGGATTAGCCTAGTCTTATAGTTTATATGCATGATTAGTAGATTACTGCAATATAATAAATGTGTCTTGTTTGAACTTACTAATTGGTGTATGATTTTATTGCTTTGAACTTGACCTTGAAACCTGTGGCGGTATCTTAACGATACCTGGCGACTCCAAAGCTAAGTAACGAAACAGAGCCAAATTGAGTGTTAAGCACACTCACCCAGAACGAGCAACATCTCCATCAATGGAGCAGCCATAACTGAGGTCAAAACTAATAGTGAGATTCAAACCATCATAACTGAGGAAATCCTTTAGCAGATCCTCCTTCTCACATCCCACTACTGCGTTAACCTTCAATCCATTTTGATTTATAAGTTTTGGGTGGTGCAAACATGTAACTCTTACTTCCACCCTATACCACCACCTTCACTGCAACCCCACCTTTACACCTGTCACATTTCAAGTCCCACTGCTGGGCTTGAGCACAAATCAAATAAGGTTGACACTCATGCAGTACTGTCAGAGGTGCCTTCTTTCTGGTAAAGTGTTAAATCAAGGCATGACCAGGTGGTTATGAATGATCTCATCTCATTGACAAGTCCCCAGGTCCTGATGGCCTGCATCTAGGGTCTTAAAAGAAATGGCTGCTGAGATACATTGGTTGCAATTTCCCAGAATTTCCTAGATTCTGGAAAGGTCCCATCAGATTGGAAAATAGCAAATACAACTCCTCTATTCAAGAAAGGAGGGAGGCGGAAAGTAGAACATTGCAGACCAGTTAGCCTAACTTCTGTTAAAGGGAAAATGCTAGAATATATTATTAAGGAGGTTATAGCAAGGCACTTAGAAAATCTTAATGCAATCAGGCAGAGTCATCATGGTTTTGTGAAAGGTAAATCGTGTTTGACTCATTTATTAGAGTTCTTTGAGAGTGCAACAAACAAGGTGGATAAAGAGGAACCTGCAAGCATGATGTACTTGGATTTCAAAGGGCATTTGATAAGTGCCACATTAATAGTTGTTATAAAAAATAAGGGCTCATGATGATGTAGGGGTTACCGTTTTAGCATGGATAGAAGATTGGTTAGTAAACAGGAAACAGATGAGGGATAAATAGGCCATTTTTGAGTCGACAAGCTGTAACTAGTGGAGTGCCACAGGGATTAGTGCTGGGGCCTCAACTATTTACAATATATGTCAATGACTTGGATGAAGGGGCCAAATGTATAATAAGCAAATTTGCTGATGGCACCAAGATAGGTAGGAACAAAGTTTTCAAGAGGAATTAGAGAGTCTGCAAAGGGACACAGACAGGTTAAGTGAATGGGTAAAAATGTGGCAGGTGGAGTAAAATGTGGGAAAGTGTGAACGTGTCCACTTTGACGGGAATAGAAAAGTAGCTTATTATTTAAATGGAGAGAGATTGCAGAGCTCTGTGGTACAGAGGGATTTGGATGTATTGGTACATGAATAACAAAAGTTCAGTATGCAGGTACAAGTGATTAAGAAGTTTTGAACAGTGCTGTCAAACAGCACTTACTCAGCGATAGCCTGCTCACGGACGCTCAGTTAAGTTTCTGGTCAATGGTAATCCCCTTGATGTTGATTGTGGGGGATTCAGCTATGATAATTGCAGTGAATGTCAAAAGCCTCTTGTGGTCAAGAGGTTGCCATGATGTCAGGGATTTTAACCTTCAAAACAAATAGCAGTTTTAGATCAGACAGGAAGTTAAAAATCTGATCTCCATCTCTACCATCTCTCCCTCCCACAACCCACCCGAAGCCTCTGATCCTTACCTGAGGCTTCTGATTTGTTTCCCAACCAAGCCTCCTATCCGAACTGAGGCCTTTGATGACGCCCCTAGCCTTCATATCCCTCAGGCCTTCGATCTATAGGCCCCACCTCTCTCCCTGGATAGGAAGCCCCATTTGGATCGAATCTCCACCCCTCCCTCAGATCGAAACCTCCTTCCCACCCTCTACTCCTGCAGCCTCCTCCAGTCTGTTCCCCATCCGATGGATTGACAACCATTCAACTAGTCTGTTTTTATTCCTTTTGCTCACCTGAGGATTTTTAAAGACAGCGTACTTCTCTTTTTGTTCAACAAACAGAAGTGTGTTTTCACTGTCTCGTGTCCAATGTGACAGAGTCTCCACCAAGTTCTCGTGGTCTTCCAGAAATCGCTCTGAGCAAAAGGAAAAAATCTGAATGTCAGAGCTTTCAAAATATTCCCACAAAACAATAACATAAAACTGCAATCAAAAATGCAACATTCCTCCCTCAGCTAGTACCATCAGATGCACATCCACTGATCACTGATCTCATCCTGATCTATGGGAATTCTGTGTGCAGGCATGTTGCTCACATACATTCGTTATACTTCAAAAGTAATTCATTTTTTTCTGAAGTGATTGGATCACAGGTGTAAGATGACTCAAAGGGCAACTTGGATGAAATTCTATTTCATTTTCCCTGAATCAAGAAGTTTGCAACGCACCTACTCAATTCCTGGGCATCATGTATAAATATAGTTCTGCGTGGCAGGGTACCAGAAGCAAAAGCATGGAGATTGACTAATATAATATAGTTGCCATTTTATATTATGATATTAAGGTGGCAAATCACCACTCTGCTCAGCGGCATGTTAGTCCATTCCTCCATGGAGTATTTTGGTATAATGAGTGAAAACACCCATCTGAGTGTTAGTTTTTAGAATGCTGATCAAATGAGAATGAGCAAAGTGTAGATAAGTCTGAGTTGTCACAAGTTCATTTCCATACAAATTAAGGTCCAAAACCTCTCAATATATGGACACAATCAATAGCTTTACTCTTTGAAACTCCTTTCAGAAGCAGTATCAAGTACTGGTAATTACAGGAGAAAAGGCAATTCTGGTTGCTGTACGTAATACGGCCACAATTACTTTCCGAATACATTTATGTTGATGCAACGCACAGCAACCTGAACATTTCCTACTCCTGATTTATCAAAAAAATTGGAAGAAAATAACGACGGAGGGGATTAAGGTTCTGGTCAGCTTTACTATTAACATCAAGGGCACTTCAAAAGACTGTTTAGACACTAAGCTGTCCGAGATAATTGCAGTGTAAATGTCTCAGATTAATGCGGTCAGATCGATTCCATCTGAAGATCAAACAATCTTTGGACAGTAATTGTAATTGAAAATCATTTTACGATCAGATTTCTTCCCCTCATCCCCATATTACAATGACTCATTCATCAAGTGCCTGTGTGATTATAGGGTCATTGTGATGTTTTGTGAAGTCTTTACCGTGTTGATCTTAGATAAATGCTGTTATGTATTTCTTCAAGTAGTACCAGATGGTTTCATCAGACTTTGAAAATGCTCTTGTGGGGTTATGAATTCATCCCCTCTGGGTTGCTAGATCAATATCAGAACCATGAGGTGACTCAGTCAATATTAAAAATAATACATTTGGTGCAGTATGTTCAACAAAATTATGATGCAATGCTTGGCCAATTAGGTTACTTTACTTTTCTTTGTGAGTTTATATGATAAAATCATCCTACAAGATACTCACCTTGGCACCAAGGTTTCATTAAGAGATTTGCTCTGGGTAATGACTACAATAAATTGGAAGAGAATTTCATTTTAATAGGTAAAAATATTTATCAAAGGCCTATTATTATCATGGCTTCTATTCGGTTGCTTCATGATTTAAACTTTAGGGGATTATATTGTGGGGGTGGCACAGTGGTTAGCACTGTAGCTTCACAGCGGCAGGGATCCGGGTTCAATTCCCGGCTTGGGTCACTGGCTGTGCGGAGTCTGCACGTTCTCCCTGTGGCTGTGTGGGTTTCCTCCGTGTGCTCCGGTTTCCTCCCACAAGTCCCGAAAGACATGCTGTTAGGTAATTTGGACATTATCTGAATTCTCCCCCTGTGTACCTGGTCTAACCTGCCTGCTTACCACTGGCTGGGGACTAATGACTATCCCACAATCCTATGGGAGTATGAGCTTCCCCAATGAGGGGGGCGGAGAAATCATTAGCAGATTCCCTGCATAAATAGAGCTGGCCAGTTTGGAACCAGCAGAGAGAGAGGAGTCAGCAGCAAGGGAAGTTGCTGTTGCATATATATATATATATGTTATTGTAAATAAATGTTATTTCTTTTTATCCTGAAGACTCGTGTTGGATTCTTGGTGGCCCTCACAAAACTGGCGACGAGGGTTAAAGTGAATAGCTGTCTACACTGCTGAAGCCACCTCCCTGGATTTTTGTTGAATACAGGTTGGAAGTTGTTTTCTATTACACCATGCCTCTGTATGGACGTTTGGATGTTTTTGATGCTGCGCTGGAAAGCTGGAACCAGTACGCACAACGGATGCGTTACTATTTCCGGGCAAACAATATCACCGAAAACGAGCGCCAGGTGGTCATATTGCTCACCGCCTGCGGCCCGCATACGTTTGGGGTGATTAGGAGCCTTACGTACCCAGTTGCGCCGGACACCAAAATGTTTGATGAACTTGTGAACTTAGTGGGGCAACATTTTAACCCAACCCCATCCACGATAGTCCAACGTTACCGGTTTAATACCACTGAGAGGACCCCAGGAGAATCCCTTGCTGACTTTCTATCCAGGCTACGCAGGATTGCGGAGTACTGTGACTATGGTGAGACCTTGTCAGAAATGTTACGCGACCGTTTGGTTTGCGGTATTAACAATGCGGCCACCCAGAGAAAGTTGTTAGCCGTGCCAACATTGACTTTTCAACAGGCCATTCAAATAGTATTGTCCCGAGAGAGCGCAGAACGGGGAGTGCAGGAGCTACAGGGAATGGAGGTGCATGCCTTGGGGCGCAACCCCTTCCGTCCGAAAGCATCCCCCTGCACCCCTGCGGTACCTTGGGTGAGGCGATGTCCGGATTGACGCCAGTGGCCGTCGGACATTCCTCCCCAAAGGGAGCCTTCTCCAGAACCAATGGATGAGGAGCCATGTCCATGTCAGACTTGTGGGCGCCGACCCCGTCACGGACGCTGGTCCTGGGGGCGCCAGAGGGGTCGTCTTTCCGACCAAAACTGGGGCCAGCCCAGGGGCCGTACCTTTCATTTGGATGAACCTGCGGCGACTACTCCCGAGGGCATGGAGACGGAGGATGACTGCCTGCAGCTGCATTGTGTGGCAGCTCCCCGTGTGGCCCCCATTAAAGTGACAGTGCGGGTCAATGCACTCGCTTGAGACTTGAGTTGGGCACTGGCGCAGCGGTCTCTGTGATCACCCAGAGGACATTCGACCACATCAAGCAGGGTATACAGACCCTTACATTAACTGACACACAGGCCAGGTTGGCCACCTATACATGGGAACCATTGGACATTGCAGGAATTACGATGACCCCTGTTGTTTATGGACGCCAGGAGGGGCGTTTCCCACTTATCGTGGTGCGTGGCCATGGGCCCAGCCTGTTGGGTTGGGACTGGTTGCGCCATTTGCGGCTGCAGTGGCAGCACATCCTCCAAACAGTTTCTGGAGGGTTGACTGAGGTGCTAGGACAATACCCACATGTATTCCAGCCCAGTTTGGGGAAAATAAAACGGGCCATAGCCCGTATCCAAGTCGAACCAGGAGCCACGCCGCGCTCGGTGCCTTACGCCTTGCTCGAGAAGGTAGAAGGGGAGCTCACTCATTTGGAGACTTTGGGTATCATCAGGCCCGTCCATTTCGCTGACTGGGCAGCACCAATTGTACCTGTAATGAAGTCAGATGCCACAGTTCGCTTGTGCGGCAACTATAAACGGACAGTGAATATGGCTTCACGACTCGACCGATACCCAATGCCTCGCTTAGAGGATTTCTATGCGAAGCTTGCAGGCGGACTCTTGTTCACAAAATTAGATACGAGTCGCGCCTACCTACAGTTGGAGCTGGACCCTGCCTCCCGGCCATATGTAATGATTAATACACACCGGGGCCTGTATGAATATACACGTTTTCCCTTTGGAGTATCCTCTGCCTGCGCTATTTTTCAACGCGTTACGGAGAGAATTTTGAGAGGTTTACTGCGTGTTGCTGTCTACTTAGATGACGTTTTGGTCACAGGGACGTCGGAGCAGGAATATTTGGAAAATTTGGAGGCTGTCCTTAGACGCTTTTCGGAGGCTGGAGTCCGTTTACGTCGTACAAAGTGCATCTTTCAGGCGAAGGAAGTAGTCTACCTGGGTTATTGGGTGGACCGCGAAGGTTTGCACCCCGTTGCAGAGAAGGTGCGCGCGATTCAACAGGCCCCTGCCCCGACTGACACTTCGCATCTTTGTTCGTTTCTGAGCCTCGTAAACTATTACGGAAAGTTCCTCCCCAATCTGGCAACTACGCTGGCCCGTTGCACCTTCTGCTAAAGAAGAATCACACCTGGGTTTGGGGTCAGCCGCAAGAAACCGCTTTCCGGCGGGTAAAACAACAATTGTTGGCGTCTGGGTTACTAACCTACTATGATCCTGGAAAGCCTTTGCTCGTCACATGTGATGCATCCCCGTATTGTATTGGGGCCGTCCTGTCCCACAAGATGGAGAACGGGGCCAAGCGGCCGATAGCTTTTGCCTCCCGCACATTGACCGCAGCGGAGAAAAAGTACGCGCAGATCGAGAAGGAGGGCCTGGCAGTGGTCTTTGCGGTGAAACGTTTCCACCAGTATGTATATGGCCGCCACTTCACTATCCTGACTGATCATAAGCCTCTCCTGGGACTTTTCAGAGAGGATAAGCCAATACCGCCCATTGCTTCTGCATGGATCCAGCGCTGGGCTTTGTTGCTCGCTGCATACGAGTATTCTCTGGAGCCCAAACCAGGAACCCAGATATCGAATGCCGACACACTGAGCCAATTGCCTTTATCGACCGGCCCCATGTCGACCCCCACGACCCTTGAGGTGGTTGCAACCCTAAATTTTATGGACACCTTGCTTGTCACGGCATCACAGATCCGTGAGTGGACCCAGACGGAGCCAGTCCTGTCAAAGGTTCGGCACATAGTCCTGTATGGTGGGCAGCATAGACAGCTCCCAGGCGAGTTGCGGGCATTTTCCTCCAAGCTGTCCGAATTCAGCGTGGAAGACGGCATCCTTTTGTGGGGGACACGTGTGATTGTCCTGGAATAAGGATTGGAGCTGATACTGAGAGACTTGCACAATGGGCATCCAGGTGTGACCAAAATGAAAATGTTGGCCCGGAGTTATGTCTGGTGACCAGGCCTCGACACTGACATTGAGAAGGTGGCCCAAAACTGCTCCATTTGCCAGGAGCATCAGAAGCTTCAGCCGGCCGCGCCCCTACATCACTGGGAATGGCCAGGGCGGCCTTGGGCGCGCTTGCATGCGGATTTCGCCGGCCCTTTTCAAGGATCCATGTTCCTTCTATTAATCGACGCCCAATCTAAATGGCTAGAGGTGCATAAGATGGTAGGCACAACGTCCTGCGCAACAATCGAGAAGATGCGTTTGTCTTTCAGTACGCATGGCCTCCCCGAGGTGCTGGTCGCGGACAACGGCACTCTGTTCACAAGTGAGGAGTTTGCGAGGTTCATGAAGATGAACGGCATACGCCATATCCGCACCGCCCCATACCACCCAGCTTCAAATGGGTTGGCGGAGCGCGCAGTGCAGACATTCAAACGAGGCCTAAAGAAGCAGACTTTCGGGTCGATGGCCACGAGACTGACTCGTTTTTTGTTTTCATATAGGACCACCCCCCATGCGGTGACTGGGGTAGCTCCCGCAGAATTCCTAATGGGCCGGAGACTTCGCACCCGCCTTAGGATGGTTTTCCAGGACATTGGCGCAAAAGTACGCTGCACACAAGCAGCGCCGGCCCTAGGATGGCTGGCGCCCCGGGCAAGCTGAACTTCGGCGCCCTTGGGGGGGGCGGGGCCGAGGGGGGGGTGGGGCCGAGGGGGGGGGCAGAGCCGAGGGGGGGGACCCGGGGGGGGACCCGAGGGGGCGGGGCGGACCCGAGGGGGGGGGGGGGGCGGGGGGGGCGGACGCGGACCGAGGGGGGTGCGGGGGGGAGCGGACCGGGGCGGCGGGGGAGCGGACCGAGCGGGGGGGGGGGGCGGTGGACCGAGCGGGGGGGGGGCGCCCTGGGGGAGGGCGGCCACCGCGCATGCGCTGGTTGGCACCTGCCCAACTGCGCATGCGCGGGACCCGGGTCTCTGGCGCCCCCTAGCACATGGCGTCCCGGGCGACTGCCCGAGTTGCCGGTGCCTTGAGCCGGCCCTGCACACAAGAACGGCAGGGACATGGTTTTTCTCGGCATCGGCTGATTCGGCAGTTTGTGCCCAGTGACCCAGTGTTCGTTCGGAATTTTGTTGGTGGTGCCCAGTGGGTCCCTGGCGTAATCTTTCACCAAATGGGCCCTATCTCTTACCAGGTGCAAGCCCAGGGTCGTCTCCAGCACAAACATGTCGACAATGTTCGGTCCAGAAGATTATCCCTTTCAAAGATTCCCCGCCCCAGGAGCTCATTTCTACAGCCACAGAGACCAGACACAATGGAAAGTATTCCTTACAATCTTCCTCTGGTGCCTTAGTCAAAGCCTGCACAGGTCAGAGACGCTGAGATGACGGAGGCAGAAGACTCTGACTCCGAGATGGAGACACAAGACACCTCAGAGGGGGAATCCTCGGGCCCACGGGCTGTGGATGTACAGCCGTTAGGACGTTCATCACGGAAGCGCCGGTCTCCGTCTCGTTACATGGTGCCCGATCCAGTGCCTCGTGCTAATGGTGCCCGGCCTGCGGCAAAACGAGTCCGATGCCCTCCTTCGCCAGGGTCTTCAGTGGATTCCTTGGACTTTGTGGGGGGTGATGTTATAACCTGGCTGGGGACTAATGACAATCCCACAATCCTATGGGAGTATGAGCTTCCCCAATGAGGGGGGCGGAGAAATCATTAGCAGCCTCCCTGCATAAATAGAGCTGGCCAGTTTGGAACCAGCAGAGAGAGAGGGGCAGCAAGGGAAGTTGCTGCTGCTGTTGTGTATATATATATATGTTATTGTAAGTAAATGTTATTTCTTTGTATCCTGAAGACTTGTGCTAGATTCTTCGTGGCCCTCATAAAAGTACCTGAACAGGCGTCGGAATGTGGCGACTAGAGGATTAACACGATAACCTCGTTGCAGTGTGTTATACCGTCAATTCACTGCGAGACTGTGAGAAGTGTGAACATAAAGCTTTATTATCCAGGAACTGGCCTGCCAGTTCCTGCTGTACAAATGAGTGCCACCTACAGGTCTATATATCGCCCCGGGGAGGGCGGAGCCAGAGGTGGAGCCCACCGGGGTTCCAGTACAGTACCTGGAAGTAGACCGTATTATCATTTCCGGGTCATAGGTCACAGCACTATACAGACAGTTCATACTTAGGTGAATACATTCACCACATTCACCCCCTGTTAAAAAAATCAAGTCCAGCGGGGGTGACGTGGGGTCATCAAATATTCAGTCTGTCTGGAAGCCGGATCGTTCTTTTAGACCTCCTCAGCTCTGGCGATGCAACGGGTATGGTTGTTGCAGATGGTGACTCCGGGGGCGCTGTGTCTGGCTCAGTCCGGCGTGTCGGAGATGGTTGAAGGGTGGGGGTAGGCAGGTGGGTGGTGGGTGGCAGCAACACAAGTGCTGGGCAATACAGAAGACCCAGGGGGGCGTAAGGGGCGCAGGGGGGGCGGTGGGCGGGGGGGGGGGGGTGATGTTATTGGATGGGGAACCAGCTGCCGCCAGGTCCCGCAGGTAGACCGTATTTTGCTGTCCGTCCTGCTGTGCGACGTAGGCGTACTGGGGGTTGGCGTGCAGCAGGACCAGGACCTCTCGACCAGGGGGTCGGTCTTATGGCTGCTCGTCCCGGAGTTGTCAGCCAGGATGGAAGCGAGACCCCGGAGGTGGACTTCCTAGAGAAGACAAACAAACGGTCGTGAGGGATCTCGTTCGTGGCTGTGCAGAGGAGTGATCTGATGGAGTGGACTGCATCGGGGAGGACCTCCTGCCAGCGGGGAATCGGGAGACTTCCAGAAGGATGGCCTTCCATACCGTCGCGTTCTCCCTCGCCAGCTGCCCGTTTCCATGTGGATTATATCTCGTAGTCCTGCTCGATGCAATGCCTTTACTGAGCAGGCACTGACGCAGCTCATCGCTCATTAATGATGTGCCTGGTCACTGTGGACGTACGCAGGGAAACTAAACAGTGTGAAGATACTGTGCAGTGCCCTTATAACAGTGGCCGAGGTCATGTCAGGGCAGGGGACAGCAAAGGGGAAGTGGGAGTACTCATCGTCGATGGTTGGGTAGTATATATTATGGTTGGTGGAGGGGACGGGCCCTTTGAATTCAATAGTGAGGCGCTAAAACGGCCGGGAGGCCTTTACCAGGTGGGCCTTCTCTGGCCGGTAGAAGTGCGGTTTTGCACTCCGCGCAGACTTAGCAGTCCCTGGTCATGGCCTTGACCCCCTCGGTGGAGTAGGGCAGATTGCGGGCCTTAATAAAGTGGGTAAGCCGGGTGACCCCCGGGTGACAGAGGTCATCGTGGATAGCCCGAAGTCGGTCATCTTGCGCGCTGGCGCATGTGCCGCGGGACAGGGCATCTGGGGGCTGATTGAGCTCCCCAGGACGATACTTGATATCGTAATTGTAGGTGGAGAGTTCGATCCTCCACCTCAAGATTTTGTCATTTTTAATTTTGCCCCGTTGTGCGTTGTCAAACATAAAGGCGCCCGACGGTGAACCTCCTACTAATTAGTGGCTAATTAGTGCCTCCAGTGCTGCGCGGCTTCCACTATGGCTTGTGCTTCCTTCTCGACTGAGGAGTTTCGGATTTCGGAAGCGTGGAGGGTTCTAGATAAGAATGCTACCAGCCTGCCCGCCTGGCAGAGTGTGGCAGCCAGTGCGACGTCTGACGCATCGCTCTCCACCCCGTGCATTGCGGCTTCAGTGAGATCGGCCTTGATGCAGCTGAAGGCCGAGCGGGCCTCAGCCGCCTGGGGAAATGTATTGGTTTTAATAAGTGGGCGGGTGTTTGTCCGCATAGTTGGGGGCCCACTGGGTATAGTAGGAAAATAGCCCCAGGCATCGTTTGAGGGCCTTGAGGTTGTGGGGAGGGGGAAGTTCCGTGAGGGGGCGCGTACGGTTGGGGTCGGGCCCTTGGATTCCGTTCTCCATGATGTAGCCGAGGATGGCCAATCTGGTAGTGCGGAAAATGCACTTCTCTTTGTTATACGTGAGGTTGAGGTTGAGGGATTGGGCGGCCTGGAGGAACCTCTGAAGGTTGGCGTCGTGGTCCTGCTGACCATGGCCGCAGATGGTCACATTGTCCAAGTACGGGTATGTAGCCCGCAAACCATACTGGTCCACCATTTGGTCAATCGTTCTCTAAAAGACCGAGACCCCATTAGTGACGCCGAAGGGGACTCTGAGGAAGTGGAAGAGTCGGCCGGCTGCTTCAAAGGCAGTGTAGTGGTGGTCTTCCAGGCGGATCGGGAGCTGGTGGCAGGCCGACTTCAGGTCGACCGTTGAGAACACACGATACTGTGCGATCTGGTTGACCATCTCTGCTATGCGGGGGAGGGGGTCCGCATCCATTTGCGTGAACCGGTTAATGGTCTTGCTGTAGTCCACAACCATCCGATTCTTTTCCCCGGTCCGGACGACCACCACTTGCGCTCTCCAGGTGCTGTTGCTGGCCTCGATGATCCCTTCACTCAACAGTCGCTGGACCTCCGACTTGATAAAAGTCATGTCTTGGGAACTGTACCGCCTGCCCCTGGTGGCAGCGGGTTTACAGTCGGGAGTGAGGTTCGCAAAGAGCGAAGGGAGGGGGACCTTAAGGGTCGCGTGGCTATGAGGGGGTAAGGGTCCACCGAACTGTAGGGTCAGGCTTCGGTGACTGCATTGGAAGTCAAATCCAAGCAGTAGGGGGGGGCGCAGATGTGAGGGAGGACGTATAGCGAAGAGCAAGGGAGGGGTGACCTTAAGGGTCGTGAGGCTACAGACGGTGAGAGGGGGCAGGGGTCCACCGAACTTCAAAGTCAGGCTTCGGAGGTTACACTGGAAGTCCGGTCCTAGTAACAGGGCAGCGCAGAGATGGGGGAGGACATAGAGTTTGAAGTTAGCGTACTCTACGCCCTGTACCGCAAGGTTTGCGACATGGTGGCCCCGGACCTGAACGGAGTGTGATCTTGAAGCTAGGTAGATAGTCTGCAACGCGGGAAAAATCCAAAGGGAGAAGCGCCTTACCGTATCCAGATGAATGAAGCTATCCATGCTCCTGGAGTCGAACAGACAGGTCGTCTCGTACCCATTGACCCGGACGGCCATCATGGAGTTCTTGAGGTGATGGGGCCGGGACTGGTCGAGCGTGACGGAGCTGAGCTGCGGAAGACGGCTGGTCTGGTTGGTGGTAGCGGGGTGGTCCCAAGGTGGCGGCCTCCATGAGTCGCACAAGGTGGGTGACGTGTCACAAGGGGGTGGTCCCAGCAGGCAAGATGCCACGCTGCGGGACTTGTGAGCTTCAGGTCGGGCCTCGCAGACTTTGAGTCTGGGAGCTTGAGGTCCGGCCTGACAGACCTTTGCAAAGTGCCCCTTCTTACCGCACTCGTTGCAGGTCGCGTTCCGAGCAGGACAATGCTGTCTGGGGTGCTGGCCCTGGCCGCAGAAGTAGCAGTACGGCCTCCCAGAGTTGGCGGGCTGCCGCGGGCCGGGTGATGGCCGCGCCTCTGACGTCCACGAGGGTGCCGCGTGGTCGGACGTGAAGGCATCCATGTTCTGGAACGCTACTTCCAAAGAGCTAGAGAGCTGCACAGTGTCCTTGAGGTCGAGAGTACCCCCTTCGAGCAAGCGTTGTTGGATATACTTAGACCGGACTCCGGCCACATAGCCAACCCTGATTAGGAGCTCAGACTGCTGAACCGCCGAGGCTGCCTGGCAGTTACAATTCCGAGCGAGTACTCGCAGGTCACACAGGAATTCGGCCAGTGATTCACCAGGGCGCTGACGCCTCGTGACAAGGAGATGTCGAGCGAACACCTCATTCACTGCGCTCATGAACTGTCCTTTTAACAGTGCGATTGCCTCTGTGTATGAGGCCGCGTCTCTGATCAGCAGTAAAATTTGACGCTCATCCGGGCATTGAGGAGATGCAGCTTGTGCACCTCGGTGAACGGCGTCGGTCGATGAGTCGAGGTAAGCTTCGAAACAGCTTAGCCAGTGCTCGAAGATCGCAGTGGCGTCGGCTGCCTGTGGGTCAAGTTCAAGTCAGTCAGGCTTAAGAGTGGCATCCATTCTAATATTTCAGTGTATTAAATTGATGGACCAACAATAATAGTCGAAGCGAGTTATAGAACCAAATTGTGGCTTTAATACACTGAGATGTGTGCCTGCCTGCTGCTAATCCCTCACTGGGAGCAGGGCCACAGATCAGCCAACTATATACAAAGCCCAAGGGGCGGAGCCACAGGCGGAGCCAACAGAAGCAACAACAACAACAAACAATAACTGAATATATATATACAGCAGTGAGTAACAGTGGAATGTGGTTCACCACATAAGTTAAATGCAGTGGTCTGCAGATGAGACGAAAAGAACGCGGTTTCAAGTCTCCTCTCCCCATCTAACACCTGGCAAACGTCCAAACGATTGAAAACATGCTACACGAGCTCAACACTAGACTTACCTCTCAGAGGAAAGTAAGAGAATGATGTGTGCTCTGTTTCATGGAGACATGGCTCACCCCTGCCTCACCAGACTGTGCCATACAACCTGACGGCTTCTCAGTACACTGGATACACCGTCATCGGGCAAAGCAAAGGGTGGAGGTGTTTGCGATGTCGTACCTGGACAACCTCCTGGTGCTCGGACATGACAATCCTGGAGAACTACTACTCCTCGGACCTGGAATACCTGGCTGTGAAGTGACACCCACACTACCTTCCAAGGGAGTTCACTTCTGCCATTATCACGGTGGTCGACATCCCACCCCAGACGGAAGTGAAGAAGGCACTGGACGAATTGTACACAGTATTAAATAACAATGAAACACAACACCCGGAGACTTGTTCGTCATGGCCGGGGATTTCAAACAGGCCAACTTCAAGAGTGTACTGCCAAAATTCCACCACATATCTCCTGTCCCACCAAGGGCCCTAACATCCTCAACCACGGCTACGCATACATCTAGGTCTCCTACTGATCCATCCCCCGACTGCACTTCGGAAAACCGGACCATAAGACGTCGCTCCTTCTCCCGGCACACAAGCAGAAACCTAAACAAGGAATCAGGGGTGAAATTCTCCGACCCCACGCAGGGTCGGAGAATCGCCCGGGGCCGCCGAAAATCCCGCCCCGTCCGTGGCAGAAATTCTCCGCCACCCGGGAATTGGCGGGGGCGGGAATCACCCCATGCCGATCGGCGAGCCCCCTGCGGCGATTCTCCGGCCTGCGATGGGCCGAAGTCCCGCCGCTGGGAGGCCTCTCCTGCCGCCGAGGTTTGAACCACCTCTGGTGGCGGCGGGATCGGAGGCGCGAGCGGGCCCCGGGGTCCTGGGCGGGGGCACGAGGCGATCGGACCCCAGGGGGTGACCCCACGGTGGCCAGGCCCGCGATCGGGGTCCACCGATTGGCGGGCGGGCCAGTGCCGTGGGGGCACTCTTTTTCTTCCGCCGCCACCACTGCCTCCACCATGGCGGAGGTGGAAGAGAATCCCCTTTCGGCCAGCCCCGGCGCCGGGCGGCGGGCGTCAAAGGCAGCTGGTGCCAGTTTTGGCGCCAGTCGGCGTGGTGCCAACCGCTCCGGCGCGGCCTAGCCCCCAAAGGTGCGGAGAATTCCGCACCTTTGGGGAGGCCCGACGCCGGAGTGGTTGGCGCCACTCCCCGACGCCAGGACCCCCCCCGCCCCGCCGGGTAGGGGAGAATCCCGCCCCAGGTTAAGAAGGTCGTGCAATGCTGGTCCGAGGCTCCAGAAGAGCTAATATGCGACTGCTTGGAATCAGTGATTTGGTCCACATTCAAGAACTCAGCAGCCAACCTAAACGAGTATGCCACCATCATCACAGACTTTATCAACAAGTGTGTAGAAGATTGCGTGCCAAAGAAGGTAGTACGTACATTCCCCAACCGGAAACCATTGTTTCAATCGAGAGATTCACTCACTACTGAAGGCCAGGTCTGAGGCGTTCAAAACAGGCGACCCTAACCTATACAAGAAATCCAGGTACGACCTCCGCAAAGCCATCAGGGACGCCAAGAGGCCATGCCAGACTAAGCTAGAGTCACAGCTAACGACACAGACTCTCGTCAGTTGTGGCAAGGCTTAAAGAATATAACAGACTGCAAAGCAAAGCCGAGTAGAATCTCTGGCAGCAGCGCACCCCTTCTTCAATGCATTCTATGCTCGTTTTGAGCAGGAAACCATCAGACTGTTGTCAACTATCCTAGCCACCTCAAACACACCTATACTGTCACAGCTTCCGAAGTCAGATCGGCCTTCTTGAAAGTGAATCTTTAGAATACAATGGGTCCTGATGGAGTCTCTGGTCGTGCACTCAGATCCTGCGTGGCCCAACTGGTGGGTGTGTTCACGGACATCTTCAACCTCTTCCTAATCCGTTCAGAGGTTCCCACCAGTTTCAAGAAGACTGCCATCATACCGGTGCCAAAGAAGAACCAGGTAACGTGCCTCAATGACTACCGTCCGGTGGCCTTGACATCGATCATTATGGAGTTTCGAGAGGTTGGTCATGAGACACATCAACTCCATACTCCCAGAATGCCTTGATCCACTGCAATTTGTCTACTGCCACAACGGGCCACAGCAGACTCCATCTCCCTGGCCCTACACTCATCTCTGGAGCATCTCAACAAAAAGGACTCCTACATCAGACTCCTATTCCTTGGCTGCAGCTCTGCCATCATCACCATAATCCCAGCCAGCTCATATCAAAACTCCAAAAGCTAGGATTTAGCTCCTCACTCTTCAACTGGATCCTCGAGTTCCTGACCCATAGATCACAAACAGTAAGGATAAACAACAACACCTCCTCCACGATGGTCCTCAATAATGGGACCCCACAATTTTGTATATTAGCCCCCTACTATCCTCCCTATGCACACAGGGCAGCAGGGTAGCATGGTGGTTAGCATAAATGCTTCACAGCTCCAGGGTCCCAGGTTCGATTCCTGGCTTGGGTCACTGTCTGTGTGGAGTCTGCACGTCCTCCCCCTGTGTGCGTGGGTTTCCTCCGGGTGCTCCGGTTTCCTCCCACAGTCCAAAGATGTGCAGGTTAGGTGGATTGGCCATGCTAAATTGCCCGTAGTGTCCTAATAAAAGTAAGGTTAGGGGGGGGTTGTTGGGTTACGGGTATAGGGTGGATACGTGGGTTTGAGTAGGGTTATCATGGCTCGGCACAACATTGAGGGCCGAAGGGCCTGTTCTGTGCTGTACTGTTCTATGTTCTATGTACTTCAATGTACAACTGTGTGGCAAATGTAGGCTCCAACTCCACCTACAGGTTTTCTGGTCTCCATGATGAACAAACCAGAGAATAAATGCACATTCAGGAGAAAACAAAGAATAGGAATGCACAAAACAACTACCAGGAATAATCAAGCACAGAATAGGTGCATATTCAACCTGAATACATTAATAACAAAATACAAGGTCGCCACCATTTATCAGGATAATAAATTTGAAACTAAATACTAAAATAACCAGAGACAAACAAGTTTCCATTATAACAGAAATAAAAATCATTATACAGCTGTGACAATGCACAAAACAACCTCCAAGAATAACCAGCCATGGACAAAACTAAGTGCACTTTGAATTTGACATGATCAATGGTCAGATACAAATGGTCAGATCCTGCCTTTTCCTAACACCCATGTCAACACCTGGTACCTAAATGTGTCTTTCAATCATCTATTACTGCTGCCTCTAATAATGCCCGGAAGGTCAGAAAGGTAGGAACTGAGTACTTGATGCTGATCTTAAGGGTTGTGTGATTAAGGTGACTCTTGATTCATGGCAGTTGGCTCCTGGCATGGAGGAGCTGCTGGCTACATGGTTCATGGCATGGCTCCTGGCATGGAGGAGCTGCTGGCTAATGTGATGATATGATCTGCATACTCGTCTGCCATTGGGCCAGAACGTCGGCTTACCATTGGCCCTGGTCGGTCATGTGCCTCTTGACCGATTGGCCGAGAGGCTGAGTTAACCACGCCTCTATTAACGAGGTATAAATGCTCAAACGCCTGACGATCGTCCCTTTCCACTGTAGACGATCGCAGAGCTGTGTTCTAGTTAATTAAAGCCAGACTTTGGTAAATCCCTCGCCTCGCGTGCAATCGATGGTACATCAGCTACATGGTTCATGGCATGGCTCCTGGCATGGAGGAGCTGCTGGCTACATGGTTCATGGCATGGCTCCTGGCATGGAGGAGCTGCTGGCTACATGGTTCATGGCATAGCTCCTGGCATGGAGGAGCTGCTGGCTACATGGTTCATGGCATGTTTCTGGGCAGCCTGGTCTCCAGCTGTCACTTTAAAAAATATTCATTCATGGGTTGTGGGTGTCGCTGGCTGAGCCAGCATTTACTGCCCATCTCTGACAGCCTGAACTGAATGGCTTACTCGGCTGTTTCAGAGGGCGGTTAAGAGTCAATCACATTGCTGTGGGTCTGGAGTCACATGTAGGTCAGACCAGTTAAGGATGGCAGATTTCCTTCCCATGGTAGCGTGGCCTCTTTAAGGAGTGATCACTTGTGGCTCACATTACGGCTCGGGGTCTATCATGGGTGGGCGTGTGAACCCCAGCCCATGGGGAAAATGCACATGGCCCTGGTAGCAGGGACCAGGATAGTGTGGACCCCAGAGTTATAGAGTGAAGACCTGTTTCAGAGACTTCTGTACCTGTATATAGTTAACCTTTCTCTTTTTCCTAATAAACCCCTTTTGGTTATATAAGAAGCCTCCACAGTATTGCCTCAAGCCACCACAATTCCCAAAGCATACTTATTGAACCAGATGGATTCTGAGGAGGAAGACCAGAGTCTGACATGTGCTGATGTTCTGAGAAACAGCACCAAGAGGCACTTGATGTTTGATTCCAGAAAGCCTGTAAAAAAACTGTGTCAGTCTGAGAATTGTCTCCCACTTTGGTTCCACAGTAAATGTAGAAGCTTTCATCAAGGGAGGAAGGAACCTTAACACACAGAGATAATTATAGATCAGGGCAGTAAGGTTTTAAGAATCAATTCAAGGTTGAAGGTATTCCCCATTTACTTTAGAGATTAACATAAGAAAACAACATTATAGAAATTTCACAGAATCATTAATAGGCTTAAAAGACTCTGGTGTGTAAAGTTCTAGAAAATTTCACATCTTACCAATTTGTAGCTCTGGATTCTTTTCATACAGACACCAATCCACGCTGCAGTCACAGTGAGATTTCTCAAATAAATTGTCCAGAATTTCTCGCACAGTCTGCCTTTCATCAACCATCAGGGTTTTACTGCTGCTATCATTCATGAGGACCTTGACAACCAGCTGAAGGGTAAAACAGGGATTATGATGGAACACACTTCTGTGACCTGCCAATAGGCATTTAGGCATTGAAATACAACTAGGTACAATTCCCTACTATATAAAGGCTTAATCATAGACAAATCGTATAATTTACAGTGCAGAAGGAGGCCATTCGGCCCATCGAGTCTGCACCTGCTCTTGGAAAGAGCACCCTACCCAAGGTCAACACCTCCATCCTATCCCCATAACCCAGTAACCTCACCCAACACTAAGGGCAATTTTGGACACTAAGGGCAATTTATCATGGCCAATCCACCTAACCTGCACATCTTTGGACTGTGGGAGGAAACCGGAGCACCCGGAGGAAACCCAACATGGAGTCACCCTCAGAAGTATCGACCCTTTACCACTGATGAGGAATGCACAGATATCTGGCCCAACTCCCACCTATTTTCCAGGCCCATGCCTCCAGGCTAGCTACCACAGTGCTGAAATATCAGCCCAATGGCTTCTTTCATCCTAATATTTAATTGGAGTAAATTTCTGTCCATCCAATACTATTGTATGGCATATGGAAATGGCATATGGAAATGGCAGGTCGGCCACCTGTTCCAAGACTCCTTCCAGTGAAGCTTTAGAGGTAGTGACCAGGAAGTCTGCAAGAACAGTAGTTGCAGGTTAATTTAACCTTTGGCTTTTGTTCTTCCCTGTTTCTTGGGGAAGTGCCTCATTTCCTCCAGATGGTCTAAGTGAGATCAGGAACTGAAGAGTAACAAACCATTTCCTTGCCGCTCTGTGGTGGAGGGCACAGAACACCAAGATGCTGGCTGCAGCAAGTAAATAATTACTTTCTTCCTTAGGACAACTTTAATCGAGAAGTGGATAAAAATAAGTATGTAAGAAAACTGAATCAGTGCATCTTTCATTATTAACTCGTGACCACCATTTTCCACTCACTCATTAAAGTAATTGGGGAAATGAAAGTTTCAAGGACCGCTTGGCATTGAAAAATATGGAATTCTTCAGCTTGTGATAACAACGGAAGTTTAAATAATGAATCCAAATGGGCCTAATGCTGATGACAGGTAAGATGTATTGACAGAACGCAATGGCAGACTGGTGAAAGTGTGTGGGATTTCAGGACATCCCATATCTTCCCTTCTTAGTCTGACTCCCACCTAATCCTCCAAATCACCCACAAAGATGATCCAACTACCAGTGGAATTTTAACCCTCCCTAAAAAGGTGCATTTGGGTCAAGTGAGATGCTGAAACGTTAAAATCTGAATCCTGCCCCAATTCACCTTGAACTAAGTGGTATAATAATGAAGGAAAAACACTAAATTATCTCCAGAAATATTGGACATTAAATAAGATACTCTGAACGACAATGGAACCCCACCCTGTTTCCAGACAAAAGATGCTACAAAAGCATCCAGAGGCTAGTGTCATCTCCGGTGGAGACAATGGCAGATCATGGGAGATGAGTATCATTCCATCAAGAGAGTTCCTGGGCTAGGGCAGCACGGTGGCACAGTGGTTAGCATTGCTGCCTAAGGCGCTGACGACTCGGGTTCGAATCGCGGCCCTGGGTCACTGTCCGTGTGGAGTTTGCACATTCTCCCCGTATCTGCGTGGGTTTCGCCCCCACAACCCAAAGATGTGCAGGGTAGGTGGATTGGCCACTCTAAATTGCCCCTTAATTGGAAAAAATAATTGGGTACTCTAAATTTATTTAAAAAAAAGAGAGTTCCTGGGCTGAATTCTCCGCTCCACCGCGCCACATTTCCGTTCCACCCTGCCGGCGGGATGCCCCATTGGGAAACCCCTGAGCTGCTGGCAAAATGGAGCACCCCGCTGGCGGAGAATCCAGCCCCCTGTGTGTAATATCCAGACAGATTTGTGGATTTCACTTTCCAGGAATATACAAAGACAGGATAAGAGCCAGCTGAAAGGCTCTGTGTGACATTAATGCTGGAGATGTCAGAGGGTGTGTGACACAAACAGGGCCGGCTCAAGGCACCGGCAACTCAGGCTGTTGCCCGGGGCGCCATGTGCTTGGGGGCGCCAGAGACTCGGGTCCCGCGCATGCGCAGTTGGGCCGGTGCCAACCAGCGCATGCGCGGTGGCCGCCCGCCCCCAGGGCGGGCCCCCCGGCTCGGGCCGCCCCCCCCCGCTCCCCCCCCCGCCCCCTCGGGTCCGCCCCCCCTCGGGTCCGCCCCCCCGCCCCGCCCTCGGGTCCGCCCCCCCGCCCCGCCCTCGTGTCCGCCCGCCCCCCGCGTCCGCCCCCCCGCGTGTCCGCCCCCCGCCCCCCCCTCGGGTCTGCCCCTCCTCGGCCCCGCCCCCCCCTCGGGTCCGCCCCTCCTCGGCCCCGCCACCCCTCGGCCCCGCCCCCCCCCCCCCCAAGGGCGCCGAAGTTCAGCTTGCCCGGGGCGCCAGCAACCCTAGAGCCGGCGCTGGACACAAAGCAGAAAGTCAGCCAGTAGCAGCAGCCCTGCAAAGCTTTTGCTGTTATAAGAACATAAGAACATAAGAACATAAGAACTAGGAGCAGGAGTAGGCCATCTGGCCCCTCGAGCCTGCTCCGCCATTCAATGAGATCATGGCTGATCTTTTGTGGACTCAGCTCCACTTTCCGGCCCGAACACCATAACCCTTAATCCCTTTATTCTTCAAAAAACTATCTATCTTTACCTTAAAAACATGTAATGAAGGAGCCTCAACTGCTTCACTGGGCAAGGAATTCCATAGATTCACAACCCTTTGGGTGAAGAAGTTCCTCCTAAACTCAGTTCTAAATCTACTTCCCCTTATTTTGAGGCTATGCCCCCTAGTTCTGCTGTCACCCGCCAGTGGAAACAACCTGCCCGCATCTATCCTATCTATTCCCTTCATAATTTTAAATGTTTCTATAAGATCCCCCCTCATCCTTCTAAATTCCAACGAGTACAGTCCCAGTCTACTCAACCTCTCCTCATAATCCAACCCCTTCAGCTCTGGGATTAACCTAGTGAATCTCCTCTGCACACCCTCCAGCGCCAGTACGTCCTTTCTCAAGTAAGGAGACCAAAACTGAACACAATACTCCAGGTGTGGCCGCACTAACACCTTATACAATTGCAACATAACCTCCCTAGTCTTAAACTCCATCCCTCTAGCAATGAAGGACAAAATTCCATTTGCCTTCTTAATCACCTGTTGCACTTGTAAACCAACCTTCTGTGACTCATGCACTAGCACACCCAAGTCTCTCTGAACAGCGGCATGCTTTAATATTTTATCGTTTAAATAATAATCCCGTTTGCTGTTATTCCTACCAAAATGGATAACCTCACATTTGTCAACATTGTTATATCTCTATCTCGCTCACTCTGCTTGCTGAAGTAAGCCAATTTAGCAGAGACAGCAGCTGCAAAGAAAACATCTCTGCTTTTCTGTCAAACTGCAGAATATTGGGATTTCGAGACTGACTAGTCATCTGCTGAAGTCAGCGCTACTAGAATCTCAAATTGTATTTGCCACAGCGCTGAATCATTTAAGGGGCGGCACGGTAGCACAATGGTTAGCACTGTTGCTTCACAGCACCAGGGTCCCGATTCCCGGCTTGGGTCACTGTCTGTGAGGAGTCTGCACCTTCTCCCCGTGTCTGCGTGAGTTTCCTCCGGGCGCTACGGTTTCCTTCCACAGGTCCCGAAAGAAGTGCTTGTTAGGTGAATTGGACATTCTGAATTCTCTCTCTGTGCACCTGAACAGGCGACGGAGTGTGGTGACTAGGGGGTTTTCACAGTAACTTCATTGCAGTGATAATGTAAGCCTACTTGTGACACTAATAAAGATTATTATTATTACTCCTCACAAGGCAAGGACTACTTTGCATGCATTTTTTAAAAACTCACATTTGACTCAATTCTCACCACTAATCTGTTTGAATGTTTATTCATGTGTTTTATTAATTTCTTGCCTTTCGTAGTTTTTTTTTTAAGCAAACAATTTTATTGAGGTATTTTAGGCATATAGAAAAAGTGACATTGTACAGTACAAAAACAAGAAGTCAAGACACAAATTACAAAATAAACATAGTGCAAACCAAGGCTCTGTTCACGCATGGACCTGCCTTAATATCCCCCTACTCTACTCTACTCTACCCTACCCTTGCTCCCCCCCCCCCACGCCCCCCCCCCCCCCCCCCCCCATCCCCCGTCCCCTGCTGACACTTACTCCTCTGCGAAGAAGTCAGTAAATGGCTGCCACCTTCGGGCGAACCCTAGTAGCAAACCTCTCAAGGTGAACTTGACTTTCTTTAGGCCAAGAAAGCTTGCCATGTCCAATAGCCATACCTCAGCCCTCGGGGGCTTTGAGTCCCTCCATGCCTTCAGTATTCGTCGCCGGGCTACCAGGGAAGCAAAGGCCAGAACGTCGGTCTCTCTCTCTTCCTGGACTCCCGGGCCCTCCGAAACCCCAATGATTGCCACCTCCGGGCTCATTACCACCCCAGTTTTCAATACCCGGGACATGACATCTGCGAATCCCTGCCAATACCCCCTGAGTTTAGGGCACAACCAGAACATGAGTATATAGTTAGCTGGCCCTCTGGTGCATCTAGCACACTTGTCCTCCAGCCCGAAGAATCTACTCCTCCGGGCCACCGTCATGTGGGCCCGGTGCATGACCTTAAACTGGATTAGGCTGAGCCTGGCGCATGTTGTGGTCTTGTTTACTCTGCTCAGGGCTTCTGCCCAAATACCGTCCTCCAGCTCCCCCCGAGCTCCTCCTCCCACTTAAGCTTCAGGTCCTCGGTCTGCATATCCTCAGCTCCCATTTTGGAGGTAGCATTGTGGATAGCACAATGGCTTCACAGCTCCAGGGTCCCAGATTCAATTCCGGCTTGGGTCACTCTCTGTGCGGAGTCTGCACATCCTCCCAGTGTGTGCGTGGGTTTCCTCCGGGTGCTCCAGTTTCCTCCCACAGTCCAAAGATGTGCAGGTTAGGTGGATTGCCCATGATAAATTGCCCTTAGTGTCCAAAATTTGCCTTTAGTGTTGGGTGGGGTTACTGGGTTATGGGGATAGGGTGGAGGTGTTAACCTTGGGTAGGGTGCTCTTTGCAAGAGACGGTGCAGACTTGATGGGCTGAATGGCCTCCTTCTGCACTGTAAATTCTATATCTATTAATTCCTTGTAGACGTCTGAAACTCTACCCTCTCCCACCTCTCCCCTAGAAACTACCCTGTCCTGCCTCCCCTCCGGCGGGAGACGTGTGAAGGACGGCACCAGTCTGCGTACAAAATCCCTCACCTGCAAGTATCTAAATTCGTTCCCTCTCGCCAGCCCAAACTTCTCCTCCAGCGCCCTCAAGCTCGGAAAGCTCCCTTCCAGGAACAGATCCCCCATCCTCACAATCCCTGCCCTCCTCCACAGACGATACCCCCCATCCATGTTCCCCGGGGCAAATCGGTGGTTGCTGCAGATTGGGGTCCACACCGATGCTCTTACCTCCCCTACATGCCTCCTCCACTGGCCCCAGATCCGAAGAGCCGCCACCACTATCGGGCTGGTGGAGTACCGTGCCGGCGGAAGCGGCAGAGGCGCCATGACCAGGGCTGCCAAGCTAGTGCCCCTGCACGAAGCAGCCTCCATCCGCTCCCAAACCGACCCCGCACCCACCATCCATTTCCTTATCATCGCTATGTTGGCTGCCCGGTAATAGTTGCTGAAGTTCGGCAACTCTAGCCCCCCTTCTCCTCTGCTCCTTTCTAGCATCACCCTCTTCACCCGCGGGGACTTTTCGTAGTTAATAAACTTATTTGATCTTTAACTCAAAAAAGCCTGGTTAAATTAGTTCATTTTGAGATATAAATATTGGGACTGCGAAAAGGGATTTGCGAGGGCTACTTTTTAGATTAACTTGTTGCAGCCAGCAGAGCGAGTTGAATAAAGACAGGGAGAAAGTTCATCCCTCCGCACCTAGGGCATAACAAATTGGGGACATCCCAGCCGGACAGTAACATATTGAAAAAGTTCGCCTGGGTTAACAGATTTGGGGAAACTCACCTGGGGACCAGTCGTAACACCGCCCACTTCCAGTTTTAACAGGCACAGTGCAGAGGGGGCAGGAAGCCAACCTACTCCCAGGAGGCACATTTGCAATTTGATATATAGCAGCCCCCACACCCAAAGCAATTCAAATTTAAATTTGACCAGTCATGTTTCCTTGAGAAAGGTCTCAGAAAAAGGAGAGTAAGAACTGACGGATCCAGGAGGTGAGTCCGTTTCCCCAAGACCGAACATTGCCTGACTCTTCCATCTCCCTCCAACGACTCCTATGGGGCGGGATTCCCCAATAATGGGGCAATGTCCCCACGCTGGCGTGAAAACTGGCGCCAGCCACTCCGGCGTCAACGGCCCTCGAAAGTGAGGAATTCTCCACTTTCTAGGGGGCTAGGTTGATGCCAGAGTTGTTCCCGCAGCTCCAGCCGGCGCCAAAGGGCCGGCGCGAGTTCGCGCATGTGCAAAATGGCCGGCATATTTCCGCGCATGCGCGGGGGTTCCCTTCCCCGCGCCGGCCCTCGGGCAATATGATGGAGCCCTACAGGGGCCTGGGGCGGAGGAAAGAAGGCCCCTCTCGGAACCAGCCCGCCCGTCGATCGGTAAGCCCTGATCGCAGGCCAGGCCACAGTGGGAGCCCACCCCGGGTCGGATCCCCCCCCCCCAGGATGGCCCCCGCTCACTTACCTGCCAGGTCCCGCCGTGTGTGAGGTGAGTAATTCACGCCGGCGAGACTGGGAAAAACTTGTCGGCCACTTGGTCCATCGGGGCCCGGAGAATTGCCGGGGGGGGCCGCTGTCAATGCTGGAGAATAGGGAAGCCAGCGCCGGGACGGGATTCGCGCCTCCCCCCGGGGATTCTCCGACCTGCCGCAGAGTCGGAGAATCCCGGCCAAAAGTCTCCAACCTCCAACTCAAGATCATTTTCAATCTCCCAGAGGATACCGTCCCTTGGGATCCCTTTTCCCAACTTAATATATTTATGTTTCAAAAAGAGATAATTCAACCAGGCTTTTTTGCAGTCAATAAAAAATGTATTTATTAGGTAGGAAGTGCAAGGAAAATGAAGGCAAAAATGCACAAACCTTTCGAGCACATTCCTCACAGGAGACCATTCCTGCTGAGGTGATAACCTGCTCCCATTGTCTCCACAGGAAATGGTACTTGGTTTCTGTTGGGCTTTTGATTGACGTTTTCTGGAAACTGCCGGGGTTCTCTGAAATCCAGGCCAAGTGTTCATGCTGGCATCAAAACCGGCGCGAGTGACTCCAGCGTCAACGGGCCTCCAGACCCAGGCATTCACCCCTTCCTAGGGGGCTAATACGGTGCTGGAATGGTGTCCGCTGCTCCGGCGCTCGAAAGCTGGTGCGCCACGGCCGACGCGGATCTGTGCATGCGTACCATAGCCGGCATGGGTCCGCGCATGTGCCATATTGCCCATGTCCGGCGCGGAGACGGCAACCCACACGCATGTGTGGACCCGTGCCGGCCCCCGGGCAATATGGCGGAGCCCTACAGGGGCCCAGCACGGAAGAAGATAGGCCCCCCCCCCGGAATTAGCCCACCCGCCAAACAGTAGGCCGTGATCGCGGGCCTGGCCACCATGGAGGTGCCCCCCCCGGAGTCGGATCCCCCCCGACCCCCCCAACCAGGACGGCCCCCGCAGCCAGAACTCTGAGATCCCGCTGGGTAGGACTATACCTAACCTACGCCTGTGGGACTCGGCCGAAATCAGTGGGCACTTTGCCCACGCGGCGACCCCGCAATAATGTATCGGCTTGCTCAGCCTCTGATTTCTTGTTTAATCTGAATGCAATTTTGAATCTTAAACATCTCTTCCTCCATAGTGCTCAATTCTGTGTCTGATCTGGCCCTTCTATGTGCCCAAATGAGTCTGGCAAGGCGAATTTGGAATCCATAGCTGTCTTAAAGTCTTCGGAGGTCCACCTGGACATTTTTAAACTTCTGCTGCTGGAATAGAGTCGTTTGGGCATTCACTGATACCCACTAAAGTCGCTGATCCTCTTTATAGCCGTTCCTAAACGTTGCAGAATTTTAAACTAATCACTGGAAGTAACTAAGGCTATTTCATTTCTTTCCTCCCATTGGGGAATCATTTTGAGCAGTCAATTTAAAAAGAAATGCTGACACACGGTTGCCATTTGTCAGGGTGCCGACCTCGAAGCCTGGCTGTGGGATGTATCGAATCCCACACTTGTTAAAATGGAATTTCTCTCAGTGCTGCCTGCTTGCAGTGTCACTAATTTGAAGCTGTCTTTTTCACCTTTCCTGGATTATTGCCAGGTTCTTTAATTCTGCTGCTGGATCAGGATTTTTTTCATGGACCACTTATGTGCTATGGTAAGCTGACCAGTTGATTTCTTCTCTGTCTCTCAGCCTCCATGTCTTCTTTGCAGCTCTTTTGACGATTTTCAACTGTTTTCAGCTTTGACACCGTTTTCCAGGTCAGGCTGAGGAACAGTTGCCGAGTCATAGATATGTTTGAACAATAACTGGTTTATTGTATGAACATATCTATTTACAGATGTACCAGTCTATAGGTATTACCAGTTTAAGCCAAGAGCTTTCTCCTGCTAACCTCTTAGTCATGTGACTCTCTCTTACATTAGCACGTGGGCTGTGCAGTTTCTCCAGTCCCACATGTCAAGTCCTTCAGCACTGAACACCTTAATACCACACCAACCTTGGGAGTAGACATTGGACAGCACTATATATTTTTGATTATGGTGTAGATTTTCCACCTGTCACAACCATACCAATCGCAGTGGGCAACATGCAAATTTAGTGTAAAGGCAGTAGAAGCAATTTATAGATCCGTCCATGAATAATCTTCTGGAAATTCACTGGAAAAAATAGTTACATTTTTCTAAAGTCCGGACAGATAATGATTATTCTATTTATGGAGCCAGTTGTCTTTCTTTGTTGTCAGGTTCTTGTATCGCTGCCTTTGCGCCCACTAACTGGACCTTGCTCCTCTGCACCAGGCTGCGGATGAACAGAGATGAGTGCTGTTGATTTGACAATCGACACTTTTCCCAGGAGAATAGCCAAGGGTTTGGACAATCTTTCAGCAAAGCAGTACCCCTCATCTCTCTCCATCTGCAGAGTATGGAATGAACCTTTAGATCCTGGAAGCAAGCTGGATTTATTTTCTTGGGAAGTGGGCAGCACATATGCAAGGCAGCCATGCCATCCCTTGTTATCCTGAGCGCTTTAAGAGTCACTGATGTAAAGCGGACTCCTGTCGATGAGTCACTAAATTATCAAAACACAACTTCAAAACTTGGCGGGCTGCAATTTGATCTCATGACCTTGCTGTTGCAGGTCTAGTACTATAACCACTAGAATAGAATGTTTATAATGTACTGACCTTTTTAACCTTTGCCTCCTTTAGCTTCTCCAAAGCAAGTTTGATCTTGTCAGCTTTTGCCCGGGCCTCTTGTTCCTCCTGCAAAACAAAAAACCTTTATAAAAGTGAATTCATAAATGTTGGCATCAAGTAAACACTGAAACTTTTTTCTTCTTTCTCAAGTATACAATAGTTTGATTTTGCAATTTCTCGCTCACCATGACCACAATGCAATCAGAGTAGCTGCTTCCAATCCTCTTTGATAGAAACCATGACATTCATTTTAACCCCACATTCCCTTGACAGGTAAGAGAAGGTCACAGGAGGCATTAAAATATCTGGATTGGACAACCTGACCCTACATCCGTAACTTAATTTTAAAGTCTGTAAAAACAAATTTTCATACCGACTTCATTAATCAGTCCCCCCAGGACCTCGGAGCCCGCCCGCGCCACCTGGTCCCGCCGGTAAGGTAGGTGGTTTGATCCACGCCGGCAGGAGAGGCATGACACCGGCAGGACTTCAGCCCATCGCAAGCCGGAGGATCGCCGGGGGGAGGGGGGGGGGGGGGGGGGGCGCCGACCGGCGCTGCGCAATTCCCGCCCCCGCCGAATCTCTGGTGCCGGAGACTTCGGGGGATGGCGGGCGCGGGATTGACGCCGGCTCCCGGCAATTCTCCGACCCGGCGGAGGGTCGGAGAATCCCACACCTGAAGTTGGTCACATATACGGCTGTTTTTACCATAAATGATCATGCTGTACTGTGTGAACCATGATTTGCCTTCTGATTACTTTGGCTGGCTTCTACCCTCCCTGGCAAGTTTGGAATGATGATGTTCTGTCTTGTTCTGTGATGACGTCTCATTAGCAGTTCTTCTGATGGAACTTCATTTGTTGCAGGTAGAGTGCCAAGACAGCTAAGGAGGAATTGTGAGATTTTGATCTCCAAGGTTCGTCCTCACAGTTTCTTTCGGCCAGATTTGAAAGTTTGACGGTCTTTTGGCTAATCCATTTGATGCTTGGTAGTAAGGCGCAGTTCTAATATGTTTAATACTATTGAAAGAAATGAAGGTTTGGAACTTGGCACTTGTAAATGCAGTTCTATTGTCTGGTACCATTACTTCACGTAATCTGTGAGTTGAAAAGCATTGGCAAAATCTTTTAATGGTAGCATGAGATGTAGGTGACTTCACCTCAAAATGTCCCTCAGTTTAGAGTGCACCAATCATGAGCAAAAAACATGGTGCCCAGAAATGGACCAACATAATCTCTATGGGTCCATACCCATGGCCAGACAGACCATTCCCAAGGGTGCAGTAGGGCCGTAGCAGGCAACCTATGTTGCAGTTGGAACTGTTGACTAGCATTTGACTAGTTTCTTCATGTAAGCATCAATACTAGGCCACCACACACAACTCCTGCCAAGCATCTTCATCTTAGAGAGATGCCAGGGTGAGCGCTGTGTAATTCAGTTAGGAGCAGCTCTCTGCCTGTTACAGCAATGACTAATCTTGCTTCCCAGAGTGTGATGACATCCTGGCAACTCAATTCATTCTTGCGGGTAAAGAGTGGTTACATTTGCCTGAAATCTGGCTCATTTGCCCATCCTATAAGTATTTTGTCTCTCACCTTGAACAGAAATGGATCTCGATTGGTCCAGCTCATGATTTGATTTCATAGCCATAGTCCATCTCCTGGGTCAACATCACACCAACACTGTACGGAGAGGCATCGCAGGTCAATATTAGTTCTTAAGATGGGTCAAAGTGAAACTAACAGGTTTGAAGAATGCAGCTTTACTCTGCTGTGTCCATTGGGGAGCCTTCTAAGATAATGATGGTGCTTCTTCCGCACAATAATCAAGGGGGCTAATGCCATCGATAAGATTGGTTACAAAATGTCCATAGCAGTTTACCAGGCCCAAAAACAACTTGAATGAATTTAGCTGTGTTTGTGGGGCCAGGTACCTCCTCAAGGGCCTTCCACAGGGTGTAACCCTTGTGCATCTACACAGTGCCCCAGATAGGCCACTTCAGTGATTTAAAAGGTGCACTTCTCTTTACTGAACTTTAGTCTCCTGAAATCTCTTGAAAACCTCTCAAAGTTTGCAAAATTATTTGTCTCTGTTGATCCAGTTATAAGGACATCATCAAGGTAAATTACAACCCACGGTGGCCCCTGTGGCAGGCTCTCCGTTGTCCTTTGGAATATTGCACATTCCAGAGACACACCAAAAGGAAGGTGCGTGTACTGGAATAGGCCTTTATGTATACTTATCATGACATACCCTCGGGAAGCTTCATTTAATTAGAATTGCTGGTATGTGGGACTCATGTCCAGGTTTGTGTAAGATTGAGCTCCTGCTAGCTTTGCATACAGGTCTTCAATTCTCAGGATTGGATATTTATCCAGCTTGGCAGCCTGATTAACTGTTAGATTGTAATCGCCGCAAAGGTGGATAGTCTTGTCCAGTTTCAATACGAGGACTATAGGTGTTGCCCATTCTGAGAACTGAACTGGCTGGATAATGCCTAGTTCTTCCAACCTATTGAACTCAGTATCCACTTTCTCTCCTCAGGCATATGGTTTGGTAATTGGGGAGCTGCCTCTGTGTCCACATAGGTCTTAGTGAGTCGCCTTTGATTTTACTTAATTCATCACAGAAGATGGTCTTGCATTTTCTTAACAGTTCAGGCAGTCCCTCTTTCCACATTTGAAAACTCTTGTTCAACTTGGTTTCTTTAAGCCAATTGCAGCTGATAAGGCTTTGTCTTTCACATAGCACCATTATCACTGGGAGCTGGGGTGACTGTTGTCCATAGCTTACAGGTACCATTGTGGTGCCTTTGATTTCTATTGCTTCTCCCGTATAAGTCAACTTGGCAGAAGTGCTCTTCAAGTTCAATGGTTAGACTCCCTCTCTTAGCCACTGAAATGTATGCTCACCCATCACAGTAGTTAATGCATTTGTATTCACTCCCATCTTAAGAGGCTTCCCATTTACCCGGGGCACTAGTAATAGGGTCTATTACCAGCCTCTGCCCACCCCACCCCATCACCAGCCTTCCCCCCCAGCCCTCACCAACACCAGTCTCCCCTCAGCTCTCACTATTACCAGCCTCCCCCAGCCCTCCCCATCACCAGGGTCCCCCCAAGTCCCCACTTCGCCCTTCCCATCACCTGCCTCCCCCCAGTCCTCTTGACCATCAGCCTTTCCCGACAGGAAAACAGTTCATGGAATTGGGGATGGATTGGTTAATAGACAGCGTAGAAGAACAGAACATTTTCACGTTGACTTGCTGCAACTGGTAGAGTGCTGTGAAGGGTCACTACTGGTCACTAGAGGTCATGTTTTCACTTTTATTATTCTTTTCATTGTTAAACTATATGTCTCAAAAACTAATGGACATATTTCAACAAAACTATATGGCCCAAGGAACGAGTATGTTTTTGACAAAGATATGGGGCGGGATTCTCTAATCCTGAGGCTAAGTGTTGACGCTGCGATCCTGAGCCCTACGGGGGCCAGCACAGCACTGGAGCGACTCACTCAACTCCAGCTGCCGATACCGGCGTCAAACGGGCACCACGGGTCGCGCACACGCGCTGCGGTCGGCGCAAACTCGTGCATGCGCGCTAGCTTTCTTCTCCACGCCGGCCCCGACGCAACATGGCGGAGAGTTACAGTGGCCGGCGCGGAGTAAAAGGGGCCCCCACCAGGAGAAGCCGGCACGCCGATTGGTAGGCCCCGATCGTGGGCCAGGCCACTGTGGTGGGCCCCCCTCCCCCCCACCAGGCTGCCCCCCGCAGGATGGACGCCGAGGTCCCGCCGGGTAAGACTAAATGTGAACCAGTAGCAACGGGACTCGGGCTATCCCGGCGGCCACTCGTCCTATCCCGAGCGGAAAATCACCGGGGTGGGGGGGGGGGGGGACTGGGCAGAGCGGCCCCCGCCCGGCGCTGCGCCGACCACACCGGTGCCAATGGCGCTGATTCTCTGGTGATCGGCGCCCGGCCCAGTGATTGTTCGACCCAGCCCCGGGGTCAGAGAATCCTGCCCATGGATCTGGATCCTGGAATTTATTTAAGAATCTGTTAACACAGAGATAGGACAAATTGACATTTTTAATTAATGTTGTGGGTTGTTTTATTTAGAATGCTATTGATTGATTTATAATGCTGTGGACTGTCTCAGCTGCTGTGGCGGAATCTGTCACAGCTGTCAAAATGAGAGCAGAGTTTTCAGAGCAAGTTGCTGGATATGGATTGGCCTGAAACCTCCTGAGTGAGCTGAAACTCTTAATAAAAAGATTTATTTTTTATTTGATTGTTATTCATAGTTTTTCACCACCCTTTCAAACAGCGCATCGCTGATCATAACAACCTTAAACTTGTGGGGCGCGATTCTCCGCTCTCACGCCGGTTCGGAGAATAGCGGGCCGTGCAGATTTTCACGGCAACCAGTCGTGCTGGCTGACGAGAGCTTCGAGGAGGTGAGCGCACCGCTCAGCGCACAGCTCAGCGCACTGCTGGAGTCTGGCCACAACGGGGAAGCGCGGGGGGAAGTGGGGGAGACGGAGGGGGGAGTGGGAGAGACTGAGGGGGGAGTGGGGAGACTGAGGGGGGGAGTGTGGGAGACGGAGGGGGGGGGAGTGTGGGAGACGGAGGGGGGGAGTGTGGGAGACGGAGGGGGGAGTGGGGGAGACTGAGGGAGTAGTGGGGGAGACGGAGGGGGGAGTGGGGGAGACGGAGGGGGGAGTGGGGGAGACGGAGGGGGGAGTGGGGAGACGGATGGGGGGGAGTGGGAGTGGGGGGGGTGTTAGGTAGAGAGTGAGTGAGTGACTCGTCCAACCCCGGTTACAAAATGTCTGCCACCATGACATGGCGTGCCGGTCACGAGGACACGGCTGCTGGCCACTGACGCACTGGCGAAGAGGACGTAGTTAACTGCTCGTTGGATACAGAAAGTGACCGGGGTTAGGCTGCCGAGCAGGGTTAGGTCAGCAGCGCGACCAGGCCACCGGGACACACAGGTATCCCGTGGCAGGCGGCTGCCGAGGTGTTGACTAATCTCCGTCTAACATGTCACGTTTCTCTGCCCCCACCACCCTTCTGTAGGTTAGGACAATGTCTGCAAACAGAACGGCTATGTTCTGCGCAGTGGTTGGGGCCGCTGCACTGCATTTGGAGATGGAGCAGCATCCACACCCACAACCCGCAGTGGATGCAGGGCCAGCTGCAGCAGCAGAGGGAAGGGCCGAGGAGTTGCCAGTCATCGAGCAGCATGGGGGGGAGGAGGAGGAGGAGGGGGAGGAGGAGAGAGTGAGGATGCAGCCACGGCACCAGAGGCGACGACCAAGGCCGAGGGTGTACCATGTCCGGATCTCTTTCCCAACAATGACGGACATCACCTGCAGGAGGAGACTCCGGCTGAGTAGGGGGACGGTGACCGGTGACACATATCTGTCACCTCGTGTCGCACCTCGCCCCACGTGGAACGGGGGGGGGGGAGGACACGCGATCCCGGTTGCCATCAAGGTGACGGTCGCTCTTAACTTCTATGCGACCGGCTCCTTCCAGTCTCCGAGCGGGGATGTCTCCGGGATCTCCCAGTCATCGGTCCACGGGTGCATCCGGGATGTGACCGACGCCCTCTATGCCATCGCGGACCGCTACATCACCTTTCCCGAGGACCGAGCAACTCAAGACTCACGAGCTTGTGGATTTGCCAGCGTGGCCGGGATACCGATGGTGCAGGGGGCAATCGATTGTGTTCATGTCCCCATGCGCCCGCCTGCAGGAGACAGGGAGGTGTTCACAAACAGGAGGGGGACATACTCCATGAATATCCAGGTGGTATGCGACCCCCACATGACGTTCATGAACGTCTGTGCAAGGTTCCCAGGGAGTGTGCATGACTCCTACATACTGGTGCAGTTGTACATCCCTGCGATGTTTGAGGGACGTCCCCCCCGGCTGACGGGCTGGTTGGTAGGCGACAGGGGCTATCCGCTGAGGTCTTGGCTGATGACGCCTATACGGAGGCCTCAGACCAATGCGGAAACCCGATACAACGAGGCCCATGCAGCAACCAGAGGTGTGGTGGAGCGCTGCCTTGGCCTCCTGAAGATGAGATTCAGGTGCCTGGACCGCTCCGGAGGGGCCCTGCAGTACCAGGCCGAAAGGGTCGCTCGCATTGTAGTGGTCTGCTGTGCGCTGCACAACATCGCGATGCAGAGGGGAGATGACCTGCTGCAGGAGGCGGAGGGAGAAGCCAGTGGCAGTGGTGCCAGCACAGAGGAGGAGGAGAGGGAGGAGGAGGAGGAAGAGGCTGTCGGAGTGGTGGGCGCAGTACGCCGACACGACCCAGGTGCTGGTGATGTCCAGGAGGCGGCACGACGGACCCGGCGAGGACGGCGGGCACGCGACGCCTTGGTGGCAGCATGGTTCACGCGTCGCATGCGACGTCCCTGCTGAACACCAAACCACCACCTGCATCGCTAGTCGTGCAGAGGGTCAACACACAACTTCCACCACCACAACCCCCCCCCCCCCCCCACCCCCTCTTAGTGTACACTGCTCCACTTCAACATCACCCTTACCACTGGGTCCAGACGGTGTGGCACAACATTGATGGCTGTGTCAGCGGGTGTGATCAGTGCCATGTGGAATGATGACAGCCCGCTCTGCGATGAGCTGTGAGCTCAGAATCGTTAGAGAGTGTCTGGCCCATGGCAATAGCTGAACCATCCACCTTGGTGGCCGCTGAGTTCGTCACGGACACTCTATCACGTGCCCGCTTGGGCTAGCTGTGGGAGGGGGTGGGGGGAGGGGCAGGGACTGCTGCGAATCGCCACCTTCGACTTGTTTCTCCTTCGGCAAGCGTTTCCTGGGGCGACCCGGCCTTGATGGGCCAGGCTGCTCTGCGGGCGTCTTGGGTGATGTTGTGCCACCCTGCTCTGCCTGCTGCCCACCCGATGCACCAGGGATGGGACGGGGGGAGGCCGAGAATTCCGGGACGTCCCGTGATGGAGTTAATGGGACGGGCCCCGAAACCTCCTCCTCCCTCGGGGAGCCCGGTGGCCCCCGGGCCTCACCTTGGGACAGAGGTGCGAGCGGGGAGGTGCCCCGTCTGCAGAGTCTGGAAGACAGCCCTCATCCCGTCATTGTGTCCCT
The DNA here is from genome assembly GCF_902713615.1 of Scyliorhinus canicula. Lineage (NCBI taxonomy): Eukaryota > Metazoa > Chordata > Chondrichthyes > Carcharhiniformes > Scyliorhinidae > Scyliorhinus > Scyliorhinus canicula. The sequence goes on along the minus strand of NC_052150.1, from coordinate 179,696,208 downwards.
AGGTTTCTTGATGCATCGGCTGTGCGGGTGGGTTGAGAAACTCCAGGAACTCGGAAAACGTCTGGTAGCCAGCTGGATGCTGGGCCTGGCCTGCCCTCCGCCAGTCCGGGCTCTCGGCTGCTCCGACCTCCACCTGCTGTACCTGCTCAGCTGTGATGTGCGACCCAGACTGTGACCCAGGAGCCTCATCACTAAATAGCCCAACCGGGGAGAGTGTCTCTGGGATGGTGTGGGAGAAAGCTGTGCCGCAATCTCGAGGTCGTCTTGGGTGGACGCCTCCTCGATGTCCTCGGCCCGCTGAGAGGCCGCAGGGCGTTCGCGGGCCATTTCTCTCTCTTGCTCTCTCGCCGCCCTCTGGGCATCCTGCTCCACAGATTCGGTTGGGAGGATGGGACTCCCCACTGATCGGGCACCCTCTGTCTTGCGGCCCTGGGTGCGGTGGGGGCAGTGCGTGTGTCTGCCTGGAGGCAGACGGCCCTGGTCGTTCGGCATCACGTCCTAGGGAAGAGAATGAAATGGGTTATTTAGAGACGCTCGGCCGGGCGCTGGACGGTCCCAGTGGGCAGGGTGTGAAGGGACAGAGGATGGGGGAGGTGTTCCAGTGGGCAGGGTGTGTGAAGGGACAGAGGATGGGGGAGGTGTCCAAGTGGCCAGGGTCTGTGAAGGGACAGAGGATGGGGGAGGTGTCCAAGTGGACAGGGTGTGTGAAGGGACAGAGGATGGGGGGGGAGGTGTTCCAGTGGGCAGGGTGTGAAGGGACAGAGGATGGGGGAGGTGTCCAAGTGGGCAGGGTGTGTGAAGGGACAGAGGATGGGGGAGGTGTCCCAGTGGGCAGGGTGTGTGAAGGGACAGAGGATGGGGGAGGTGTCCAAGTGGGCAGGGTGTGTGAAGGGACAGAGGATGGGGGAGGTGTCCAAGTGGGCAGGGTGTGTGAAGGGACAGAGGATGGGGGAGGTGTTCAAGTGGGCAGGGTGTGTGAAGGGACAGAGGATGGGGGAGGTGTCCAAGTGGGCAGGGTGTGTGAAGGGACAGAGGATGGGGGAGGTGTCCCAGTGGGCAGGGTGTGAAGGGACAGAGGATGGGGGAGGTGTCCCAGTGGGCAGAGTGTGAAGGGACAGAGGATGGGGGAGGGGGTGTGTTTGTCATGCAGGGTTGTCTCACTTGTTGCAGCTCCGCCAACCTCGCATTGCGCGATCTCCCGGGTGGCAGATCCCCCAACAAGTGCCCTCTGCTCAAATGTGGTGAGGGGGTGCAGGATGGGCGAACCCCCTCCAGTCTTGTTCCGCTCACGAGTGTTGTGAGCGGTCTTGTCCTGTTGGGGGAGGGGGCATAGGTAGAGCATTACAATACAGCAGGTATCAGCAGGCCGTTCAGATACTGGCACAGTTTGGGGGTCAAGTTGTAATAAGACCATTGCATCTCTCCACGGGGGCCAGAGCGCTGGGTCTGTGACTACTTTGTGAACCACCCTCAACTCACTCTGCCCCAATCCCCCTCCACCCCCCGTGCCCGGGGGGGGGGGGGGGGGGGGGGGGGGGGGGGGGGGAAGGTGGGTGATTAAGTAAAGGGGGGAGGGATGGTTGTGACCCGGGGGCACCCTCTTGGCACTTACCCTGGCAGCCCTGGTGAGATCGTGCATCTTCTTCCGACATTGCTCTGCAGAGCGAGGGGACTGCCCCACAGCACTATCGGCAGCAGCCACCTCACGCCAGGCCTGGCGCACCGCGCTGGCAGGGTGGCGATGCCCTCTACGCGGGCAGATGATGCCCCTCCTCTGCTCGATTGAATCCAGCAACGTCTCGACATCAGCCTCCAAGAATCGCGGGGCTGCTCTCCTGAGCTCTGACATCCTGGCCTACAGTTTCTGTGCTCGCCCGCGCCTTTTTATGGCGTCGGGCGGCCTCACGTGGGCGTGTTCGTGTCGTCGTCGCGTTCCGGCGTCATCGCGCACGTGATTGACGCGGCTCCATTCCTAGCCCATTTCCCGGACGTGAATACATCGGGAACGGGGCCGTGTCGGGCCGTCGCAAAAGTCAGCCGTTTTCACGGCCGATTTCGCGATTTTCCACTGGTGCGGAGAATCGCGCCCGTGTTCTTTGATTGCCCACCCTCCTGCCACTGGAAGCATTTCTCCTCATGTACTCTTTAACAATGCCCTTTGTGCTTTTGAATACGTCTGAAATCTTTCTTTTACATTCCCTGCTCTAAGGGGACCGAACCCAGCTTCTTTAGTCTCTCCATGGAACTGTGGTCTTTCATCTCTGGTGCCATTCCAAAAAATCTCCCATTCGGCCTCTCTGAGGCCTTGACAGCATCTTTAAAGTGTTGCACCCAAAACTGGATGCAATACAACCTTCAGACGATCACCTTCTGTTTAAAAGGCAGCAAAGATCTTGCAAAGCTCTTTACTGTGACCACAAAATCTCTTTAAGCTTCTTTTCATAATTACTAACATAAGGTGTATAATTAATTGCCAGACTGGCAACTATAAAACTCTGTTTGAAATAATCAAAAATATGTGTTTGGTATAATTCCGGGACTTCCCGGGACATTAATTGGGGAAGTTTGTTCTCAGCAATTCATACAAATATAGATATCAATGTAGTCAGCAAAGCTCTCCACATACCAGGAGTTACAAGAAATGCAATGCTACCCTTCTTTCTAATTTTAAAAGTATTTCACCCAGTTTCTTCCTCTTTTCCCTCCTCAACTCTTGAAGATGCTGATTTGTGTCAAACTGCAAGTCTATTCCCATAGGCCATCCTCCAGCACTTTTTCTTCATTGTGAGGGGAAGAGAGTGGAGCTTCTGCATTTTTTGATGCATTTTCAAACTGTTCTTTTGTATCTTGGAAAACTAAATTCTTACCTCTGTTAGTGGTTCCGGAGGTTCCAGGGGCGGCGGCGGTGGAAGTGTCATGTCGGGTGGAGGTGGTGGTAAATCTAGGCTTTGGGGCTCTGTGTATCTTCTTGGTGATGCTGGGGGTTCTGAATAGAACTCTGGGAAAACTGGCGTTGTGGTGCTATTCCAAAACTCTGAATCTGAGAAGGCTTGAGATGAAGCTGCCAGCGCTTTGGCATTGCAGACTTGTTCTGTTGCATTGATGTCCTGCATTAGGTCCGCCATTAAGGCATCCAAGTCAGTATCTTCCAATGAATTGAGAGACTCTAGCGGAATAAATGAGCAAAAGTAGAATTGAACAGAAATGCAAAAGGCAAAGTGACAGTAAACATAAAACAACTGTTCTGGTGAGCCGCATTGGTTTACTCTCTAATCGCCCCCTGAAACCGTTTTGAACATGGCTCTGACAGTCCTCTCTGCTTACCAGATGTAAGGGTTCTATGTGAAATGAATATTAATGGGCAGTTACTCCTCCTAATTTGTATGTTTGTATTGCTGAATGGCTTTTTTCTGTGCTGTAAGAGTCCATGGGCTCGATTTTACCAGCAGTGGGGAAGATATCAGGTGGCCCCGCCCGCCAAGGTGGGCCAATTGAGGGCTCGGTTTCCTCAGTTGCTAATTAACGTTACGAATAGACCATTGGAATTTAACCCACAATGAAAGAAGCAAAGTATCCAGACCCCCAGCTTTCATTGCACAGGCTGGTAGCATGCAAATGAACAAAGAACAAAGAAAATTACAGCACAGGAACAGGCCCTTCGGCCCTCCCAGCCTGCGCCGATCCAGATCCTTTATCTAAACCTGTCGCCTATTTTCCAAGAATCGACATCCCTCTGTTCCCCGCCCGCTCATATATCTGTCTAGATGCATCTTAAATGATGCTATTGTGCCCGCCTCTACCACCTCCGCTGGCAAAGCGTTCCAGGCACCCACCACCCTCTGCGTAAAAAACTTTCCACGCACATCTCCCTTAAACTTTTCCCCTCTCACCTTGAAATCGTGACCCCTTGTAATTGACACCCCCACTCTTGGAAAAAGCTTGCTGCTATCCAAGTGGGTGTGTCTGTGTGTTCTGGGCGTGGGGGGAAGTGGATCTTTTATGGGCTCATCAGAGGACCCCATGGGTCTTCCCCCACCTCTGATTCCCCTTCCCTTCTGGCTCCCAGGTGAGCTGTGCAGGGGAGGGGGAGGGAACTGATGGAGGTGGGGGAGGGTGGAGGTGGTGAGGTATTGGTACTGTCACTGGACTAATAAATCCAATGACCCAGGGACCCAGGCTGTGTTCCAAATTCTCCATTCTCACTAGCAGGGTGGCTCACAATAGAGAATTGGCCAATGTGTACCACTGGGGGGGATTCTCCCACACATTTAGTAGCGGGTTCGGTGGTGGATGGGTGCGATGAATCTGGCAGGAGGCAAAAAGTCAAAACCTGCCGGCGTAAAATTACGTTGTAATTCTCCCAATGCTGGATCAATGGCGGGTCGCTCTTCCCGCTGGCAGGTGGTGCAAATTTAATTTGCATCTCATGAATGATCATTAAAACAGCTGCCTGCCGGCATCCTGTCAGGCCTTTCAATCTTGCGTCACACCAGTCTGAAATTGGTCTAAAACCCGATTGTTAAAGAATGGCATCCTCAGATTGCCAGAGCCTTTGGGGCCAGTGCACAGCTTTCTGCCATAGGGCTGCACTGCTCCTGATGTGCTGTTTACCAGTCTGCCGGCTCAGCCCAGTTCCTGCTTCCATCCCCATGCCGAGCTGGTCTTTATGAGTAGCACTGTGCTGCAGGACCCATGGACTTTCCTGTGTCACTGAGTCAGATCAGTACTGCACCTAGGGCTGGGGAGTGCAGTGGACTCCTCACACCTGGTGCCACACAGCAGTGTTTATCTGGACAAGACTGAGGTGCCGCAGCAACAAAGCTCGACTGGGGGTGGCGTGTGAAGTGAGGCAGGGGGTTGAGGGGGGTGAGGCCTAATGAAGCCAACGAGGGCAATTCAGAAGAATGTCTGTGTGGAGATGTGAGGGTCGAGCGAAAGCTCACGATGGTATGCAGAGAGGCAAGGGGGTGGATGAGGAGGATGAACAATGGAAAGCAGAGGGATGTCAGAGGGGAAGGAAGCTGGAACCCGACAAGGCTGCATGAAAAGTTCACAAACAATGGGATCAAAGGGATAGCACATTGTTTACTGGAAGGGGTGCCCGGAAACTTTAGATGCAGTGCGTAGAATGGGCCATGCACACCTCATGGGTAAGGGCTTGGGGGAGGATGGTTGAATCGAGGAACAGACTTCTTCTTGAAGCTGCTAGCTGTTTCCCTCTGGGCTACTGATGACCTGCACATTCTGGTGAAGACTGGTAGGTTGCAGAGAGTGATATGGGTGTGCTGGACTGGTATTTAAATAAGGGTGCGGGACCTTTTCACCCATTAGCTGAGGGCGGGCAGGCGTATCAGCTGCCAGCCCATCAGGTGGGTCGGAAGAGAACTTGCCTGTGCACATTTAATGGGGTCCAAGTGCAGAATCTGATGTGGAATGCAGCTACCCTGGTCCGCCGGAGCCATCCGCCACCACACATTGAGTTGGAATCTCTGGTCTCCCAGTCGCATGTTTCTCAGCGGTGAGCCGGTCTCTGGCAGCGGGATTCTCTACTCCCGTTGCTTGTCAATGGGATTTCCCATTGACGCCACCCCATGCCGCTGGAAAACCGCTGGGATCCGCTACCAGCGGGAACAGAGAATCCCAATGGCCAGAGAATTCGGACCTTAGTCTCAAAACGGGAGAATTCCACCCATTTTGCCGTCTGCAGAGAACAGGGTGCTGTGTATTAATATGTGTAACTTCCAGTACTTTCAGCGCAGCATGTTCTCTCACACCTTACAAGCTGAAAATATTTCTGATTAAAATAAAAACCTCTGATCTAAGGATTTTTCTTCCAATACTATATTTCAAGGAGACCAGCCACTCCTCTTGTGCAGAAACTGAAACAAAAACAGAAAATGCTGGAAATCCTCAGCAGCTGAGGCAGCATCTGTGATGAGCCGGAGAGACAATTAACCTTCAGATCGATGACCACTTGTCAGAATTACACTGAGGCGTTAACTGCTGAGCAATTCCAGCAGGATCTATTTGTATTTCAGATTTCCAACATCTGTATATTTTGTAGCTTAGATCTCTGTTCAGCCAAAGGATATTATTACCTTTGAGAGCATAATGCGGGGAGCAACAAGATTGACTCTGGGTATTGGAAAGCTAGGAAAGATTCAGGAAATTGGGTTGAGTTTCTTTGCAAGAGCGGGAGTTTTGGGGTGATCCAACTAAAACTTTTAACATGATGTAGCATTGGAAAAGGATTCAAAAAGAAGGTGACATACGTGAAAAATAAAAAAGTTAGAGATAAGAAAGTAAGTCAGACCATTTCATTTAAACGTTAACTGAATTGCTTTCCAGTTTAACAGATTACTCCATGTTGCACTTCGTGCATTTACCAAACAGTATCAAACAGAAATGCGCTTACCATTTACATCCGTAAAGCCAATCGAGAGTTTGAACTCCGAATCTTGATTGGGTTTTGCAGATTTGGGTGGGATGGTGTCCACCCCTAAACTCTGTAAGAAAATTGGAAGAGTAAACTTTTAAAATTTTTAAATCCCCAGGACAAGAGCAAATGATAAAGAGGATGCAAAACTTTACCGATGTTGGAATATTGAGGATACGGATTAAATCTGGGCTGCTTCAGGAAAATCTAATTCTGTGTGGTTGAATTGCTTTTGGGGGTTGGGAGATGTTGTGGAGAAATCAAGAAATCCTGGCATTTCCCTTGTCCTTTAAGAGCAACAAAGAGAAATGTGAATGGCTTTGGTTCTCCATTGGTGAGCTTGAGATGTGAGATTTTGGCAACCTTATCTAAAAAATACAATACTCACTTACTATACGACTCTACTTCTGACTTAAATGGGCACTTTTTGAGACATTGATTCTGGTTTGATGTGGTTATCGTTCGAGCAGTGGGTGTTACACTTATGCAGCTCACCTGATGGCAGCAGTGAGAGGCTCAATATGCCTTGGTGGTTGGGCTGATAGCTGTGACTGGCAAGATGCCAGTACTGAATGGGCACTACCAGGTAGCTCACCAGTAGCAGAAGGGTGATGAACACATCAACTGTCTGACTGTATGGATCCGGAGCAAGGGAATGGAGGGGGGGGGGTTAAGAGGGTGCCGGCATATGAGAGCTGTTGAGTGGCGGTGGGGTGGGTGGAGAGGCTTCTGCTGTTGTGTGGGGAAGGGGCAGAGGAGGCAGGAGCTGAGCGTGGGTGGTTGGGGGGGGGGGGGGGGGGGGGGGTGATATCGATGAAACTCCAGGTTTTATACCAAAAAGAAAACCCAGCACCTACCCTTTTCAAGGCTATTTATTCAGCAGCAGTTGGGCCTCAGAGAGCTGTCCATTACTTCTTTAAAAAAAATGTAAGCATCCAGTTCATTTTTTTTTCCAATTAAGGGGGAATCCACCCAGCCTGCAAATCTTTGGGCTGCGGGGGTGAGACCTACTCAGACACGGGGAGAATGCAAACTCCACGCGGACAGTGACCCGGGGCCGAGATCGAACCTGGGTCCTCAGCGCTGTGAGGCAGCAGTGCTGACCACTGCGCCACCGTGCCACCTGAGTGCAGTCCGTTACATTAGGCTGCTCCCACTGCTTCTGAGCTTGGGATCCAGAATCTCATCTCGTGACCCCACTGGGGCTCGCGGCCTACAGTTTGGGAAGGCCTGGGTCTAATCCCTGTCATTTGGTCCATGCAAATTCTGTTGCCATCCTTCGATAGATTTAAAATCCCAATGAAATTATTTAAATTACGCTCCTGCCTGTTGAGGCTGGCAGCATTGTATCTTCATTTTGGGTTGTGCCCAAGTATCACGTTAGGTGGGCCTCTTGCAAGTTCCCAGCTGATTGGAGGCTCACCACTCTTTTTGCTGCTGCTGTCCCAGTTTTTCCACGCAGTGGACGAAATTCAGCCCCTATGCCGTAGGACAGCCTAGAATGTTAATGCAGCTCTGGAGCACAAGAAACTGTCGGACATTAAACACTTGATTTGTGCAGCCTAACTCACTGATATCTTGGAAGTTTAATCAAATGGTATTAAAGCTAAAATAGTTTCCGGTTTCCTCCCACAGTCCAAAGATGTGCGGGTTAGGTGGATTGGCCATGCGAAATTGCCCGTAGTGTCCTAAAATGTAAGGTTAAGGGGGGGTTGTTGGGTTACGGGTATAGGGTGGATACATGGGTTTGAGTAGGGTGATCATTGCTCGGCACAACATCGAGGGCTGAAGGGCCTGTTCTGTGCTGTACTGTTCTATATGTTCTATGTTCTAGTTGTTCTTGCACGTGTTATCAGCCTCTGTATTTAGAAATCAGAAAGGAAACACAAACTTCATTTCAATTTGTCAATCGTCTACTTGCATAGTTTGAATTGCAAATCAATATTTCAATTAATTCCATGGCTTCTTTTGCTGGCATGGACTTGTAATAATCCAACCAATTAGAGTTCCTGAAATCCTGGAATAAAGATTGAAGCCATCAGCTGAGCAGCAGGCTGGAGCTTTTCAACAGTTTACAGTTTATCTGTTTAAAATCCCACTGAGTCCAGGAAAACTTCATTCAGGGGCACTTTAAGCAGATGATGCGGTGAAGTGTTGAAAAACCCTAATGCGTTCAACTAGTTAAAGTGCAGGGCCAGCAGAGTGCAGTGGACTGTTTAATGGCCTGCTGGTTGTGATGGATGTCTGCTTGGTTACTGACAGAACCTCCAACTCTCGGGGTTCCCGGCCCATTCCATCAACAGTGCCATTGAACTAATTAATATCACAACTGCAGCAAGTTCCGAGTTGAGCACTCTTTAGCTGCTCAATCGTTAAATTAACAACTGACTGGATGAACTCATTCTTTGCCGGGTTTTAACACTTGCTCGGTGAAAAACTGCTGCTTTATGCTTTGAAAGCACAATAACAGAAACATTAGCAGTTTTTAAGAACTGCACAGTTTTCCAATCCAACTTCCCTTTTCTTTGTAATTATGGGTGATTTTAATCTGTATATAGATTGGACAAATAAAATTAGCCACAATGCTGTAGGGGAGGAATTCCTGGAATTTATACGGGATTATTCTGGACCAATACATTGGGGAACTGACTGGAGAACAGGCCATACTAGACTGAGTACTGTGTAATGAGAACGGAATCATTGGCAATCTAGCTGTGCGAGATCCCTTGGGGATGAGCGACCATAATATGATAGAATTTTTCATCAAGATGAAGAATGAAATAGTAGATTCTGAGACTAGGGTCCTGAATCTTAATAAAGGAAACTACGATGATATGAGGCATGAGTTGCCTTTGATCGATTGGGGAACGTTACTTAAAGGGAATATGGTGGATAGACAATAGCAAACATTCAAGGAGCACATGGGGAACTGCAGCAATTGCTTATTACCATCAGCATAAAAGTAAATCGGGAAAGGTAGACAATCCATAGCTTACAAGGGAAATTAGAGATAGTGTTCGATCCAAAGAAGAAGCATATAAATTGGGCAAGAAAAACAAGAGGTCTGAGGATTGAGATCAGTTTAGAATTCTGCAAAGACGGACCAAAGGATTGATTAAGAAGGGGAAAATATAGAGTACAAGAGTAAGCTTACAAGGAAACATAAAAATTGACTGCAAACGTTTCTGATTGGTGAAGACAAATGTAGGTCCCTTATTGTCCAAAACAGGGGAATGTATAATAGGGGACAAAGAAATGGCTGAGCAAATAAACACATTCTTTGGTTCTGTCTTCACAAATGAGGACCCAAATCAGAGACCAGAAATGTTGGGGAAGGCAGGTTTAGTGAGAGGGAGGAACTAAAGGAGATCAATATTAGCAAAGAAACTTTGGGGAAATTGACGGGATTGAATACTGATAAATCCCTAGGGGCTGATAATCTACATCCTAGACTATCCAAGGAAGTGGCTCCAGAAATAGTGGATGTATTGGTGGTCATCTTTGAGGATTCTATGGACTCTGGAACTGTCCCTGCAGATTGGAGGGTATCTAATGTAACTCTGCTATTTAAAAAAGAGAGGGAGAGATAAAACAGGGAATTATAGACCAGTAAACCTGACATCGGTAGTGGGGAAAATTCTAGAATCCATGATCTATTAATTTATAGCTGAGCACTTAGAAAGCAGTGGCAGGATCAGACAGAGTCAGCATGGATTTATGAAGGGGAAATCATGCTTGACAAATCTACTGGAATTATTCAAGGATGTAACTAATCGAGTTGACAAGGGGAGCCAGTGGATGTGGTATATTTGGACTTTCACAAGGCTTTTGACAAAATCCTGCATAAGAGATTACCGTGTACAATTAAAGTGCACGGGATTAGGGATAGTGTATTGAGATGGATAGAAAACTGGTTGGCAGACAGGAAACAACGAGTAGGGATTAATGGATCTTTTTCAAATTGGCAGGTAGCGACTAGTGGGGTACCGCAGGGATCGAAGATATGACCCCAGTTATTCACCATATATATTTATGATTTAGTTGAGGGAACAAAATGAAATATCTCCAAATTTGCAGATGACACCAATTTGGGTGAGAGGATGAGCTGTGTGGAAGATGCAGAGATCCTTCAGTGTGATTTGGACAAGTTGAGTGAGTGGGCAAATGAATGGGGAATGCAATATAATTTGGAGAAATACAAGGTTATCCACATTGGTAGCAAAAATGAGAAGACAGACTATTATTTGAATGGTTATAAATTAGGAGGGGGGAATATGCAATGAGACCTGGATGCCCTCATACATCAGTCACTGAAGATAAGCATGCACTTCTAGCAGGCGGTAAAGAAGGCAAATGGTATGCTGACTTTCACTGCAAGTCAGAGGAGCAGGGATGTGTTGCTGCAATTAAACAGGGCCTTGGTGAGGACACATGGAATATTGTGTGTCGCTTTGGTCTCCTTATCTGAGGAATGATGTTCTTGCTCCAGAGGGAGCGCAGCGAAGGTTTACCAGACTGATTCCTGGGATGGCGGGACTGATGTATGAGGAGAGATGGAATCGGTAAGGATTGTATTTTCTGGAGTTCAGAAGAATGAGAGGAGAACTCACAGAAACCTATAAAAATCTAACAGGACTGGACAGGATAGATGCAGGAAAGATAGTCCTGATGGTGGGTGTGTCCAGAACCAGGGGTCACAGTCTGAGGATACGGGGTAGAGGACAGAGGACAAAGAGGAGAAATGCCTTCATCCAGAGAGTGGTGAACCTATGGAATTCATTACCACAGGAAATAGTTGAGGACTAGTCATTGTATGCTTTCAAGAAGCAGTTAGATATAGCACTTAGGGTGAAGATTGTCAAAGGATATGGGGAAAACGGGATTAGGCTGTTGAGTTGGATGATCAGCCATGATCATAATGAATGGTGGGCAGGTTTGCAGAGGCCGAATAGACTCCTACTGCTGTATAATTTGGAGAAATACAATGTTATCCACTTTGGTAGCAAAAACGAGAAGGCAGACTATTATTTTAATAGTTATAAATTAGGAACAGGGAATGTGCAAACTCCACAGACAGTCACCCAAGGGTGGAATTGAACCCGAGCCCTGGCACTGTGAGGCAACAGTGCTAACCACTGTGCCGGCCGTAATGCTGAGGCTGGTGGAAAGCCTTACTGAAACATTGGGCGTGATCCAATGGCCACGCTGCGTCGGAAAAGCAGCTCCTGCTGTGTAGTATGGCCAATAAAAGCTAGGAGACCCCGCTTCTGGGATCTAGCTGGCACGCATGGTCTCACGAGGTCCAACGTGATCTTGTGAGATGCTGTGATACAAATCCTGTCAATTGTTGGCAAGATCACATTTTGACAAATCTGCATATTAGAGCGAGACAGACAGTCGCACCGACCGCGCCGGCACCAATGGCGCCGATTTTCCGATCTCCGGAGAATCGGCGGACCGGCGTTGGGGCGGTGTCGCGCGATTCGCGCCCGTCCCGGTGATTCTCCGGCCCGGCCTGGGATGAGAGAATCCTGCCCGGATGTTTCGTGATTCATTCCCCCCTTCGCCTTGGAAACTTCAGGCGAGCGCCGTTCAGCACTGGTCCCCACAAACGGGGATCAGACAGAATGGCACTCGTGGGGGTGTCCCAGGGGATCGGAGGCCCCCAGCTGCCTGCCCTTTGGGTGGTGCCCTGGCACTGCTGGTGCCACCTGGATCCCATTCTAGCACTGCCATGGTGCCACATTGGCATTTTCTACCCACGTGCGTTCGGACTGGGAGTGCCAGGTGTATGTATTGGGGGGGTTCTGTGGGGGAGGGGTGTGTGGGGGGCGGCAGCTACCCTCCCATTGCGTGTTTGGGCTGGGGGGGGTGTCAGGGGTCACTTTGGTGGCCTCAGAGATCTCTCGCTACACTGGGGAGTTCCGGCGAGCGGAGCTTCGGCAGTACAGGGCAGGGCTATGTGCGGCCTCAACTGCGCATTACCTGTTGAGGCCCCTCATACAACCGAGTCATGTTGAATAGCCATGTGTTTCTCAGCACTGCGAGTGCCAGGAAACACGGCTAAACACGCTCGCTATGGGTCTTTATTTCCATTTAGGTGAATCGCGCCCATTGTAAACTGTCGCTTCTGCCCTTTCGCGAGCGAATCATGAGATTAGTGAGATCATCCTGTGGAAAGTAAAGGAACTTCTGTACCATCAATTGCATCAATTTATCCTTTGAACCATAGGGCAATGGATGTGAAAGAATCCTTTCGATGTATCTGTAGATAAACCCGAGACACTACATTTGTAGTGTCCCCCACCCTTCCACCTCCTCTAACCTAAGGGGTGAGTGAATATCAGGGAAGCTCTTTCTTTCTTTTCTTGTTTTATCTGCAAGTTATCTAGGGGGAATGGCAGGGAAGGCAGTGCAATGTTCCTCCTGCAGAATGTTTGAGGTGCTGATTTCGCCTGTGGGAAGTGCACCCATCTCCAGCTCCTCATTAGGGAACTGGAGCTGGAGCTGGATGAACTTCGGATCATTCGGGAGGCAGATGTGGTAATAGATAGTAGCTTCAGGGATGTAGTTACTCCGAAGAATGAAGATAGATGGGTGACGGTGAGAGGGGCTGGGAGGAAGCAGTCAGTACAGGGATGGCCTGTGGTAGTTCCCCTCAGTAACAAGTATACCGCTTTGGATACTGTTGAGGGAGAGAGCCTACCAGTGATAAGCCATGGTGACCGGATCTCCAGCACTGAGTCCGTCCCTGTGGCTCAGAAGGGAAGGGGGAAGAGCAGGAGAGCAATAGTTATTGGGGACTCGATAGCTAGAGGGACAGATAAACGGTTCTGTGGCAACGAAAGAGACTCACGGATGATATGTTGCCTCCCGGGTGCCAGGGTCCGTGACCTCTCGGACTGTGTTTTCAGAATCCTTAAGAGGGAGGGGGAACAGTCACAACTCATGGTACACATCGATACCAACGACATAGGTAAGAGAAGGGACGGGGCCGCCGAAAATCCCGCCCCCGCCAATTCCCGGGTGGCGGAGAATTTCTGCCACGGCAGGGGCGGGATTTTCGGCGGCCCCAGGTGATTCTCCGACCCTGCCACGTCGAGCGGCGAGCCCCCTGCGGCGATTCTCCGGCCCGCGATGGGCCAAAGTCCCGCTGCTGGGAGGCCTCTCCCGCCGCCGAGGTTTGAACCACCTCTGGTGGTGGCGGGATCGGCGCCGCGAGTGGGCTCCCGGGGTCCTGGGGGGGACGCGGGGTGATCGGACCCTGCGATCGGGGCCCACCAATCAGCGGGCGGGCCAGTGCCGTGGGGGCACTCTTTCTCTTCCGCCGTCACCACTGCCTCCACCATGGCGGAGGCGGAAGAGAATCCACTGGCGCATGCGCGAACCGGCGAAGGCCTTTCGGCCAGCCCCGGCGCCGGGCGCACCTTTCCGCACCTTTGGGGAGGCCTGACGCTGGAGTGGTTGACGCCACTCCCCTATGCCGGGACCCCTCGCCCTGCCGGGTAGGGGAGAATCCCGCCCAGGGAGAGAGTGCAGATAAACACGTGGCTGCAGGGATGGTGAAGGAGGGAGTGTTTCACAGTTACGTGGATAATTGGAGCACATTCTGGGGAAGGTGGACCTGTACAGACAGGACAGTTTGCACCTGAACCAGAGGGGCATCAATATCCTGGGAGGGAAATTTGCCACGGCTCTTCGGGGGGGCGGGGGGGGTTTAAACTAATTTGTCAGAGGGATGGCAAAATGAGCTGTAGTCCAGAAGCCAGTGTTGAGAGTAGTGAGGTACTGAGGAGGGTATCAAGGTCGCAGGAGTGTACCGGCAGACAGGATGGTGGGTTGAAGTGTGTCTACTTCAATGCAAGGAGCATCCGGCATCAGGTAGGTGAACTTAGCGTGGATTGGTACTTGGGACTACAATGTTGTGGCCATTACGGAGACAAGGGGCGGGATTCTCCCCTACCCGGCGGGGTGGGGGGGTCTCGGCGTAGCGGAGTGGCGCCAACCACTCTGGCGTCAGGCCTCCCCAAAGGTGCGGAATTCTCCACACCTTTAGGGGCCAAGCCCTCACATTGAGGGGCTAGGCCCGTGCCGGAGCGGTTGGCACCACACCGATTGGCGCCCAAACCGGCTCCAGCGGCCTTTGACGTCCGCCGCCCGGCGCCAGGGCTGGCCGAAAGGCCTTCGCCAGTTCTCGCATGTGCCGGTGCGTCAGCTGCCGCAGACATCACCACCGCCGCATGGGCGCTGGGGGATTCTCCTCCGCCTCCGCCATGGTGGAGGCAGTGGCGGCGGTGGAAGAAAAAGAGTGCCCCCACAGCACTGGCCCACCCACCGATTGGTGTGCCCCGATCATGGGCCAGGCTACCGTGGAGGCACCCCCTGGGGTCCGATCACCCCGCGCCCCCCCCCAGGACCCTGGGGGCCCGCTTGCGCCGTCGATCCCGCCGCCACCAGAGGTGGTTCAAACCACGGCGGCGGGAGAGGCCTCCCAGTGGCGGGACTTCGACTCTGCGGGGGTCGGAGAATTTCGGCCATGGTTAGAACAGGGATAGGAATGGTTGTTGGAAGTTCCGGGGTATAGATGTTTCAGTAAGAGTAGGGAAGGTGGTAAAAGAGGTGGAGGAGTAGCATTGTTAATCAAGGATAGTTTAACGGCTGCAGAAAGCCAGTTCGAGGGGGATCTGCCTACTGAGGTAATATGGGCTGAAGTTAGAAATAGGAAAGGAGTGGTCACGTTGCTAGGAGTTTTCTATAGACCTCCAAATAGTAATAGAGATGGAGGGGAAGAAATTGCAAAACAGATTATGGATAGGTTTGGAGGTCTCAGGTTAGTTGTCATGGGTGACTTTAACTTTCCAAATATTGATTGGAACCTCTATAGGTCAAAGAGTTTGGATAGGGCAGTTTTTGTATAGTGTGTGCAGGAGGGTTTCCTGACACAATATGTGGATAGGCCGACAAGAGGTGGGGCGACATTGGATTTGGTACTGGGAAATGAACCGGGCCAAGTGTTAGATTTGTTTGTGGGAGAGCACTTTGGAGATAGTGACCACAATTCGGTGTCTTTCATTATTGCAATGGAGAGGGATAGGGCCATATGGCAGGGCAAGGTTTATAATTGAGGGAGGGGTAATTATGATGCGATCAGGTAAGAATTAGGGAGCCTAAGATGGGAACAGAAACTGTCAGGGAAAGGCACAAATGAAAGTGGAGCTTGTTCAAGGAACAAATACTGCGTGTCCTTGATAGGTATGTCCCTGTCAGGCAGGGAGGAAATGGCCGTGTGAGGGAACCATGGTTCACAAAAGAGGTTGAATGTCTTGTCAAGAGGAAAAAGGAAGAGTATGGAAGGATGAGAAAACAAGGTTCAGTTGGGTTGCTTGAGGATTACAAGGTAGCAAGGAATGAGCTAGAAAAAGGGCTTAGGAGAGCTAGGAGGGGGCATGAGAAGTCCTTGGCGGGACGGATCAATGAAAACTACAAGGCTTTTTACTCTTATGTGAGAAATAAAAGAATGACCAGGGTGAGGTTAGGGCCAGTCAAGGACAGTAATGGGAACTTGTGCATGGATTCAGAAGAAATAGGAGAGGCGTTGAATGAATAGCTTTCTTCAGTGTTCACCAAGGAGAGGATCCACGTTTTTGAGGATGAGAGTGTGATACACGCGGGTAGGCTGGAGGTAGATGTTCTGAGGGAGGATATATTAGCAATTTTGAAAAACCTTAGGGTCGACAAGTCCCCTGGGCCAGATGCAACATATCCTAGGATTCTTTGTGAGGCAAGGGATGAGATTGCAGAACCTTTGGCTTTGATCTTTGGGTTCTCATTGTCCACGGGGATAGTGCCAGAGGACTGGAGGGTGGCGAATGTTGTTCCTCTGTTCAAGAAAGGGAACAGGAATGACCCTGGTAATTATAGGCCGGTTAGTCATACTTCGGTGGTCGGTAAGTTCATGGAAAAGGTCCTGAAGGATAGGATTTATGACCATTTGGAAAGATGCAGCTTAATCCGGGATAGTCAACACAGATTCGTGAAGGATTTACCTCACAAATTTGGTTGAATTCTTTGAGGAGGTAACTAAGTGCGTTGATGAAGGTAGAGCAGTTGATGTCGTATTAATTAATTTTAATAAGGCATTTGATAAGGTTCCGCATGGTCGGCTCATGAAGAAAGTAAGGAGGTGTGGGAGAGAGGGAAATTTGGCCATTTGGATAAGTAACTGGCTATCACATAGAAGACAGAGGGTGGTGATGGATGGAAAATTTTCAGACTGGAGACCAGTTACCAGCGGTGTACCACAGGGATCAGTGCTGGGTCCTCTGCTATTTGTGATTTTTATCAATGACTTGGAGGAGGGGGCTGAAGGGTGGGTCAGTAAATTTGCTGATGACACCAAGATTGGTGGAGTAGTGGATGAGGTGGAGGGCTGTTTTAGGCTGCAAAGAGACATTGATAGGATGCAAAGCTGGGCCTAAAAATGGCAGATGGAGTTTAACCCTGATAAGTGCGAGGTGATTCATTTTGGGAGGAAAAATTTGAATGCGGATTGTAGATTCAACGGCAGGGTTCTGAGGAATGTGGAAGAACAGAGAGATCTTGGGGTTCATGTCCGCAGATCTCTGATGGTTGCTACTCAAGTGGATAGAGCCGTGAAGAAGGTCAGCGTTTATTAATGGGGTTTTGAGTTTAAGAGCCGTGGGGTTATGCTGCAACTGTACATGACTGGTGAGACCACATTTGGATTATTGTGTGCAGTTCTGCTCGCCTCACTATAGGAAGGATGTGGAAGCATTGGAAAGGGTGCAAAGGAGATTTACCAGGATGTTGCCTGGATTGGAGGGTAGGTCTTACGAGGAAAGGTTGAGGGAGATAGGGTTTTTCTCTTTGGAGCGGAGGAGGATGAGAGGCGACTTAATAAAGGCTTATAAGATGATGAGGTGGTAGATAGAGTGGACGTTCAGAGACTATTTCCTCGGGTGGATGTGGCTGTTACAAGGGCGCATAACTAAGGTTCAGGGAGGGAAATATAGGAGCGATATCCGAGGTAGGGGGCGGTATTCTCCGCTCCCGATAAAAATCGGGATGGCCGTCGTGAAATCGGCCGAGGTTCACGACGGCTCCGCGCACCTAATTCACCCCCACCCGGGGGGCTAGGAGCGGGCCTCCGTCTTTCCCGGCCGTGACCTCATTACGCTGGAAATGACACGGAAACGGCGCATTTGTGAGGTCATCCGCGCATGCGCGGGTTGCCGGTTCCAACCAGCGCATGCGTGGATGAGTTCATCGCGCAGACGGCGCGAACTGCGCATGGGCGGTGGCCGTCTTTCTCCTCAGCCGCCCGGCAAGACGTGGCGGCTTGATCTTGCCGGGCGGCGGAGGGGAAAGAGTGCGTCTGTTTTGGACGCTGGCCCGACGATCGGTGGGCACCGATCGCGGGCCTGTCCCCTCCCGAGCACGGTCGTGGTTCTCCCGTGCCAATCGGGCCCCTAGATGCCCCAAACGGGCATCTGGCGCCCGTTTCACGAATGCAGCAACCAGGTGTGGTTGCTGCCATGGGGAAACGGGCGTGAAGGGCCGGCCGCTCGGCCCATCGGGCTCGGAGAATCGCCGTTCGCCATGAAAAACGGCGAGCGGCGATTTTTCCGAGCGGGGCGGGGGGGGGGGGGGGGGGGAATCGCTGGGGGCGCCAGGGGGGGCGTAAAAAATGTCGGGAGGCCTTCCCACGATTCTCCCACGCCGCTTGGGGAGCGGAGAATTCCGCCTAGGTTCTTTACTCAGAGAGTGGTTAGGGTGTGGAATGGACTGCCTGCTGTGATAGTGGAGTCGGACACTTTAGAAACTTTCAAGTGGTTATTGGATAGGCACATGGAGCACACCAGAATGACAGGGAGGAGGATAGCTTGATCTTGGTTTCGGACAAAGCTTGGCACAACATCGAGGGCCGAAGTGCCTGTTCTGTGTTGAACTGTTCTATGTTCTATGTATAGGCTGCAGCTGAGCTTGTGGAAGGAAATCAAATCTGACGACCTGCTTGATTTAAGACTTCTTTTAACCAGCAATGTTTCTTTAATCTGGCAGGAAAATGGCCGGGGAGAGATGGAAATAGCTGAATCTGAGGCAGACACACAGAATATACAGTTACTGACCAACTTGCCCAGGTTTTTCTTCCTAAAGTGATATTCTAGGGAAAGAAAATCATGTTGGATATTAATAAGAGCCAGATATAGACGTGTGGAGTATATCTGTTTTCATACCAGTCTGAAGAAATGGAAAATAATCCCACAAAGGAATTGCACATGCCTCCAAAGGTAATTCAACACCACATCAAACCCAGAAAATAGAATGACAACCAGCTGGCAGGATAAAACCTGCCAAAACCTGCACCAACAGCTTGGAACAACATTGAGCAAAGTTAGAATTTACAAGAGGAAGGGCATTGATGCAGTTTGTTTTATTTAATGTTCTTTTAAATTGCTAACAGAAATATGTAAGGAATTGTTGGCAAACCTTCCTGATACTGCGATCTGAAAGTAAAATGCTACAAAGTCATCTTTTGGAAAGCATATTTGGTAAACTTTTCCATTTGCTTCATGTTTTGTTAAAATGTTACCTGAAATGATCCAGGATGTCTTTCCTAATCTTTGGATCAAGTGGCATATCAAAATTGAATATAGGATTGCAATTGGGAGTAAGTAAAGTCGCCACAGTCCCAGGTGACCATAAACTGCTTTCCCCTTTGCGGGGGAGAGCTGACTGGTGGGGATTTAACCTGAGGATCACCACACCTCAGGTGAGGGGCAAGAAGGCAGGGCCTTCATAAATAACTTCAGCCGGTATAGGGATTGAACCCTCGCTGTTGGCCTCGCTCTGCGTTATGTTTCCTGGTGCGGTGCGCCCCCACTGGCAATGGGATTCTCCGTCCTGTCAGCTGGCCAATGATTTTCCCATTGTGGCCACCCCTACATGGTTGGGAAATCCACGGGCGTGAGTGCGCTGCCGGCAAAAAACGGGGAATCCCGCCGACGGAGTATCCAGCCCAAGCTGTCCAGCAAACTGAGCTGAGCTGGCCTCAATTGTAACTATATTAAAGATGGACAAATGTGTGACTGTGACAACAGCGATTTGTAAATCCTCCATCTCTTTTCCATTGCAAATGCAAAAAGTAATCAGTCACTGATGAAAAGGACATCTCTACTAAATTCAGTCAGCCCAGAATTAAAACATTCTGATAAAACATTTTCTATGTTTTCCCCGCAAAGGGGAAAGCAGTTTATGGTCATCTGGGACTGTGGCGACTTTACTTACTCCCAATTGCAATCCTACATTCAATTTTGATATGCCACTTGATCCAAAGATTAGGAAAGACATCCTGGATTATTTCAGGTAACATTTTAACA
The DNA here is from genome assembly GCF_902713615.1 of Scyliorhinus canicula. Classification (NCBI taxonomy): domain Eukaryota; kingdom Metazoa; phylum Chordata; class Chondrichthyes; order Carcharhiniformes; family Scyliorhinidae; genus Scyliorhinus; species Scyliorhinus canicula. The sequence continues at coordinate 179,676,372 of NC_052150.1, read as the reverse complement.
AAACATGATGCACGTGGAAAATGAAGGGATCCAGGAGTTTAGAGTACAGCTGACTGGAAGCAGAGTCGGAGGGCGGAGGTCCAGTTGGTCCACGGGGCAGCTAATTCTGTAAAGTAAGAGGGGATGGAGGCTAGGGCAGTTGCATGCTCCTCCTGTAGGATGTGGGTGGTGAGGGATACCACTGGTGTCCCCGCTGACTATACCTGCGGGAAGTGCACCCAACTCCAGCTCCTCAGAGACCGTGTTAAGGAACTGGAGCTGGAGCTGGATGAACTTCGGATCGTCCGGGAGGCAGAGGGGGTTATCGAGGAGAGTTACAGGGAGGTAGCCACACCCAAGGTACTGGACAAGAGTAGCTGGGTTACAGTCAGGGGAAAGAAAACTAACAGGCAGGCAGTGCAGGGATCACTCGTGGCCGTTCCCCTTCAAAACAAGTATACCGTTTTGGATGCTGTTGGGGGGGATGACCTACCGGGGGAAGGCCCCAGCGGCCAGGTCTCTGGCACTGAGTCTGGCTCTGGGGCTCAGAAGGGAAGGGGGGAGCATAGAAAAGCAATAGTAATAGGAGATTCAATGGTTAGGGGAATAGATAGGAGATTCTGTGGTCGCAAGCGAGACTCCCGAAAGGTATGTTGCCTCCCGGGTGCCAGGGCCAGGGATGTCTCGGGTCGTGTCTTCAGGATCCTGAAGGGGGAGGGTGAGCAGCCGGAAGTCGTGGTGCACATTGGTACCAACGACGTAGGTAGGAAAAAGGGTGTGGAGGTAATAAACAAGTTTAGGGAGTTAGGCTGGAAGTTAAAGGCCAGGACAGACAGAGTTGTCATCTCTGGTTTGTTGCCGGTGCCACGTGATAGCGAGGCTAGGAATAGGGAGAGAGTGCAGTTGAACACGTGGCTGCAGGAATGGTGTAGGAGGGAGGGCTTCAGGTATTTGGATAATTGGAGCGCATTCTGGGGAAGGTGGGACCTGTACAAGCAGTACGGGTTGCATCTGAACCAGAGGGGCACCAATATCCTGGGGGGGAGGTTTTCTAGTGCTCTTCGGGAGGGTTTAAACTAATTTGGTTGGGGAATGGGAACCGGATTTGTAGTCCAGCAACTAAGGAAGCCGATATTCAGGATGCCAAAGCACGTAGTGATGCAGTGGGGAAGGTAACACTGACAAAGGAAAGTACTTGCAGGCAAGGAGATGGGTTGAAGTGTGTATACTTTAATGCAAGAAGCATCAGGAATAAGGTGGGTGAACTTAAGGCATGAATCGGTACCTGGGACTACGATGTGGTGGCCATCACGGAAACTTGGATAGAAGAGGGGCAGAAATGGTTGTTGGAGGTCCCTGGTTATAGATGTTTCAACAAGATTAGGGAGGATGGTAAAAGAGGTGGGGGGGGGGGTGGCATTGTTAATTAGAAAGGCAGTTCGAGGGGGATCTGCCTACTGAGGTAATATGGGTTGAAGTCAGAAATAGGAAAGGAGCAGTCACCTTGTTGGGAGTTTTCTATAGACCCCCAATAGCAGCAGAGATGTGGAGGAACAGATTGGGAAACAGATTTTGGAAAGGTGCAGAAGTCACAGGGTAGTAGTCATGGGTGACTTCAACTTCCCAAACATTGAGTGGAAACTCTTTAGATCAAATAGTTTGGATGGGGTAGTGTTTGTGCAGTGTGTCCAGGAAGCTTTTCTAACACAGTATGTAGATTGTCCGACCAGAGGGGAGGCCATATTGGATTTAGTACTTGGTAATGAACCAGGGCAGGTGATAGATTTGTTAGTGGGGGAGCATTTTGGAGGTAGTGACCACAACTCTGTGACTTTCACTTTAGTTATGGAGGGATAGGTGCGTGCAACAGGGCAAGGTTTACAATTGGGGGAAGGGTAAATACAATGCTGTCAGACAAGAATTGAAGTGCAGAAGTTGGGAACATAGGCTGTCAGGGAAGGACACAAGTGAAATGTGGAACTTGTTCAAGGAACAGGTACTGCGTGTTTTTGATATGTATGTCCCTGTCAGGCAGGGAAGAGATGGTCGAGTGAGGGAACCATGGTTGACAAGAGAGGTTGAATGTCTTGTTAAGAGGAAGAAGGAGACTTATGTAAGGCTGAAGAAACAAGGTTCAGACAGGGCGCTGGAGGGATACAAGATAGCCAGGAGGGAACTGAAGAAAGGGATTAGGAGAGCTAAGAGAGGGCATGAAAAATCTTTGGCAGGTAGGGTCAAGGAAAACCCCAAGGCCTTTTACACATATGTGAGAAATATGAGAATGACTAGAGCGAGGGTAGGTCCGATCAAGGACAGTAGCGGGAGATTGTGTATTGAGTCTGAAGAGATAGGAGGTCTTGAACAAGTATTTTTCTTCAGTATTTACAAACAAGAGGGGCCATATTGTTGGAGAGGACAGTGTGAAACAGACTGATAAGCTCGAGGAGATACTTGTCAGGAAGGAAGATGTGTTGCGCGTTTTGAAAAACTTGAGGATAGACAAGTCCCCCGGGCCTGATGGGATATATCCAAGGATTCTATGGGAAGCAAGAAATGAAATTGCAGAGCCGTTGGCAATGATCTTTTTGTCCTCGCTGTCAGCAGGGGTGGCACCAGAGGATTGGAGAGTGGTGAATGGCATGCCCCTGTTCAAAAAAGGGAATAGGGATAACCCTGGGAATTACAGGCCAGTTAGTCTTACTTCGGTGGTAGGCAAAGTAATGAAAAGGGTACTGAGGGATAGGATTTATGAGCATCTGGAAAGAAACTGCATGATTAGGGATAGTCAGCACGGATTTGTGAGGGGTAGGTCTTGCCTTACAAGTCTTATTGACTTCTTTGAGGAGGTGACCAAGCATGTGGATGAAGGTAAAGCAGTGGCTGTAGTGTACATGGATTTTAGTAAGGCATTTGATAAAGTTCCCCATTGTAGGCTTGTGCAGAAAGTAAGGAGGCATGGGATAGTGGGAAATTTGGCCAGTTGGATAACAAACTGGCTAACCGATAGAAGACAGAGAGTGGTGGTGGATGGTAAATCTTCAGCCTGGAGCCTAGTTATCAGTGGCGTACCGCAGGGATCAGTTCTGGGTCCTCTGCTGTTTATGATTTTTATTAACGACTTGGATGAGGGAGTTGAAGGGTGGGTCAGTAAATTTGCAGATGATACGAAGATTGGTGGAGTTGTGGATAGTGAGGAAGGCTGTTGTCGGCTTCAAAGAGACATAGATAGGATGCAGAGCTGGGCTGAGAAGTGGCAGATGGAGTTTAACCCTGACAAGTGTGAGGTTGTCCATTTTGGAAGGACAAATCTGAATGCGGAATACAGGGTTAATGGTAGGGTTCTTGGCAATGTGGAGGAGCAGAGAGATCTTGGGGTCTATGTTCATAGATCTTTGAAAGTTGCCACTCAAGTGGATAGAGCTGTGAAGAAGGCCTATGGTGTGCTAGCGTTCATTAGCAGAGGGATTGAATTTAAGAGCCGTGAGGTGATGATGCAGCTGTACAAAACCTTGGTCAGGCCACATTTGGAGTACTGTGTGCAGTTCTGGTCGCCTCATTTTAGGAAGGATGTGGAAGCTTTGGAAAAGGTGCGAAAGAGATTTACCAGGATGTTGCCTGGAATGGAGAGTAGGTCATATGAGGAAAGGTTGAGGGTGCTAGGCCTTTTCTCATTAGAACGGAGAAGGATGAGGGGCGACTTGATAGAGGTTTATAAGATGATCAGGGGAATAGATAGAGTAGACAGTCAGAGACTTTTTACCCGGGTGGAACACACCATTACAAGGGGACATAAATTTAAGATAAATGGTGGAAGATATAGAGGGGATGTCAGAGGTAGGTTCTTTACCCAGAGAGTAGTGGGGGCATGGAATGCACTGCCTGTGGAAGTAGTTGAGTCGGAAACGTTAGGGACCTTCAAGCGGCTATTGGATAGGTACATGGATTAGGGTAGAATAATGGAGTGTAGATTAACTTCTTCTTAAGGGCAGCACGGTAGCATTGTGGATAGCACAATTGCTTCACAGCTCCAGGGTCCCAAGTTCGATTTTGACTTGGGTCACTGTCTGTGTGGAGTCTGCACATCCTCCCCGTGTGTGCGTGGGTTTCCTCCGGGTGCTCCGGTTTCCTCCCACAGTCCAAAGATGTGCAGGTTGGGTGGATTGGCCATGAAAAATTGCCCTTCGTGTCCAAAATTCTATGATTAACCTAGGACAAAAGTTTGGCACAACATCGTGGGACAAAGGGCCTGTTCTGTGCTGTATTTCTCTATCTCTATCTATCCTTATTGGTGGAATCTTTCTGCCCAACTAGTCTGCTTTGCTGTCAAATTGGGTTTGGCCTTTTGGTTACCATGGGGTGAATTTTATGTTTTTAGTAGAATGCGGGATGCCAACACAGAATGCTCAGCTGGTTGACACCCCCTCTGCCCCCCCGCCCTTTAAACATGCCAAGTAAAGCATGCTGTGGACAATTAGTGACCACCCAGTGCAGAGCCATCCATTTAGAGCTGTGGAGAAAGCTTGTTCTCCCACCACAAACCTTTCCCCCTGCTCCCTTCCAAGCTTGCAGTTAATATCAGGGTCAGGTTCCCATGCCTGTTTCTAAAAACCACACCATGTTTCAGCACTTGTGACTTGAGTCAATGTAATAAATAACATAGTGTTGAATTTTTGTAGCAGCTGCATTCACATTGTACATTGTAATCTTAAAAACACCTCGGTACGAGGGTTCTGAGACTCAGTCCTGCAGGTAAAGGGGTAATGCTGGGGTCTCGGCTATAACTGTAAAGTCCCCCTGCTCTCAGTATGAGCCTACATTTTGAAGTGCAAAAAAAATTAATTAATGATCACGATCACTGCCACCTTCCCTGTGGTACAGTCAACCACAAATCCGGTGGCAGGCTGTGGTCTGCTATCCTTGTATCATCTTGTATGAGCTGGCATAAAAAGACTCCCAAACATCTTTAGATCTGATGACTGAAAATTCCAGTGGGCAAACAAAATTGTGGGTGATTGGCCCGCCTGACATGCGTTTTTTTGGAGACAACGTCAACACGCTGGATTTTATCTCGGTGCAGGGAGGCAGAGCACACGGTTTCCCAATGTAGAATTCACCCTCCACCACCCTCGCCGCCCGCCCACAAGTTTCTCATTTGAAAACACAACTAACCTGTGTCAGCAGGTCCATCTCACCAAGGAGATCACTGAACATGGCATCTATGTCATCACTGGCATTACATCCTCCAGACTCCATCTGTAAAGGCACAAGGCAGGCAATCATTATAGAAACTAACACGGGTGTTGAAAGCCATGCTAGGATGTTACCTTGTTTTAGTCTCTGCGTATCAAGAATAAACATCAATTGTGTAAACTATACAGCGGTCTTCTCTATAATTCCAATTTTTGTTTTTGTTCTTTTGAAGGCGTTGACTTTTTCTGGGGCACAGTTCCACAGGATAGGCCAGCCTCTCAATTACAATATCAAAGCAGCCGTTTTCTATGTGCCTCCAGGTTAGTGAGACGGCATTGCTGCAAAGTTAGATTCTGATTTCATCCAACATGTCAACACAGGAATTGTGGATAGCTGCCGGTGGAGGAAATCCTGAGCAAAATCTCCTCTTGCTAGTCCAGGAATACTGATATAATTAGCTCACAAACTGCTGCTCTGGTTGGGATTCGGTGGACTCAGTAATGGCCAGGGACTGTTCTGTGAACTTTCTGCTTGCTATCATACCCTATGGTAGATTTACATACAATATTGAGGTTCATGGTTGCTCGTGGTACGATTCAAAAATACTAAAATGCAAAACAAATTTTGATACGGAATGGGAAATTAAACAAAGCATTCTGACACACGACTATTCTCAAGGTTGTTATAAAGCTTAATAATGGGCTCCACGGTAGCACAGGGGTTAGCACTGTTGCTTTACAGTGCCAGGCTCCCAGGTTCGATTCCCGGCTTGCGTCAATGTCTGTGCGGAGTCTGCACGTTCTCCCCGTGTCTGCGTGGGTTTCCTCTGGGTGCTCCGGTTTCCTCCTACAAGTCCCGAAAGACGTGCTTGTCAGGTGAATTGGACATTCTGAATTCTCCCTCAGTGTACTGAACAGGCGCCGGAGTGTGGCGACTGGGGGCTTTTCACAGCAACTTCATTGCAGTGTTAATGTAAACATACTTGTGACAATAAAGATTATTAAAATTAATTTATTCCAATAAATAATGCCCGAAGATTGACCACAGAACATTACTTTGTTAAATGAAAGGTGAGTTATAAAGCGATTAAGATGCTTAAACTTACATTTTCTGTTAATAAAATAACCTTCTCAGAACAGTGAGGACTTCTGTTGAATTGTTACTGTACATTCTGAAGGGGACAATTTCAGTTTCCCAATTTCAGTTTCCTATGCTGTATTTTGTTTTTCTAATTTTAGAGTACCCAATTATTTTTTCCAATTAAGGGGCAATTTAGTGTGGCCAATCCGCCTACCCTGCACATATTTGGGTTTTGGGGGTGAGACCCACGCAGACACAGGGAGAATGTGCAAACTCCACACGGACAGTGACCCAGGGCCGGGATTCGGACCCAGGGCCGGGATTCGAACCCGGGTCCTCAGCGCCGTAGGCAGCAGTGCTAACCACTGTGCCACCGTGCTGCCCCATGCTATATTTTTTTTATGATGTGGAGATGCCGGCGTTGGACTGGGGTGAGCACAGTAAGAAGTCTTACAACACCAGGTTAAAGTCCAACAGGTTTGTTTCAAACACGAGCTTTCGGAGCACGGCTCCTTCTTCAGGTGAATGGAAAGGCTTGTTCCAGAAATGTTTATATAGACACAGTCAGAGATGCCCCGGAATGCGAGCACCTGCAGGCAATCAAATCATCAAAGATGCAGAGAGAGAGGTAACTCCAGGTTAAAGAGGTGTGAATTGTCCCAAGCCAGTTCAGTCGGTAGGCCTCTGCAAGTCCAGGCTTGTTGGTGGGGGCCGAATGTAATGCGACATGAATCCCAGATCCCGGTTGAGTCCGCATTCATGCGTGCGGAACTTAGCTATAAGTTTTTGCTCAGCAATTTTGCGTTGTCGCGTCTCCTGAAGGCCTCCTTGTAGAATGCTGACCCGGAGATCAGAGGCTGAATGTCCTTGACTGCTGAAGTGTTCCCCAACTGGAAGGGAACAGTCCTGCCTGTTGATAGTCGCACGATGCCCGTTTATTCGTTGTCGCAGTGTCTGCATGGTCTCGCCAATGTACCACGCTTCGGGACATCCTTTCCTTCAGCGTATGAGGTAGACTACATTGGTCGAGTCGCACGAGTATGCGCTGCGTACCTGGTGGGTGGTGTTTCCACGTGTAATGGTGGTGTCCATGTCGATGATCTGGCATGTCTTGCAGAGATTACCCTGGCAGGGTTTTGTGGTGTTGTGGTTGCTGTTCTGAAGGCTGGGTAATTTGCTGCAAACAATGGTTTGTTTGAGGTTGCGCGGTTGTTTGAAGGCCAGTAATGGGGGTGTGGGGATGACCTTGGCAAGATGTCCATCCTCGCTGATGATGTGTTGGAGGCTGCGAAGAAGATGTCGTAGTTTCTCCGCCCCAGGAAAGTACTGGACGACGAAGGGTACTCTGTCAGTGGTGTCCCGTGTTTGTCTTCTGAGGAGGTCGGTGCGGTTTTTTGCTGTGGCGCGGTGGAACTGTCGATCAATGAGTCGAGCGCCATATCCCGTTCGTACGAGGGCATCTTTCAGCATCTGTAGGTGTCTGTTGCGCTCCTCCTTGTCTGAGCAGATCCTGTGTATACGGAGGGCTTGTCCATAGGGGATGGCTTCTTTAATGTGTTTCGGGTGAAAGCTGGAGAAGTGGAGCATCGTGAGATTATCTGTGGGCTTGCGGTAAAGCGAGGTGCTGAGGTGACCGTCCTTGATGGAGACGAGTGTGTCCAAGAATGGAACTGAATTTGGAGAATAGTCCATGGTGAGTTTGATGGTGGGATGGAACTTATTGATGTCATCGTGTAGTCGTTTCAGTGATGTCTCGCCGTGGGTCCAAAGGAAAAAAATGTCATCGATGTATCTGGTGTATAGCATCGGTTGAAAGTCCTGTGTGGTGAGGAAGTCCTGTTCAAACTTGTGCATGAAGATGTTGGCATATTGAGGTGCAAATTTGGTCCCCATGGCTGTTCCGTGCGTCTGGATGAAGAATTTGTTGTCGAAGGTGAAGACGTTGTGGTCTAGAATGAAACGGATGAGTTGCAGAATTGCGTCTGGAGATTGGCAGTTGTCGGTGTTGAGGACTGAGGCTGTTGCAGCAATGCCGTCGTCATGGGGGATGCTGGTGTAGCGTGCCGAGACATCCATTGTGACGAGGAATGTTCCTGGTTCAACTGGTCCATGGGTGCTGAGTTTCTGTAGGAAGTCCGTCGTGTCGCGACAGAAGCTGGGTGTACCTTGTACGATGGGTTTCAAGATGCCCTCGATGTGGCCAGAGAGGTTCTCACACAGGGTCCCATTGCCTGAAACGATAGGACGGCCTGGTGTGTTGGCCTTGTGTATTTTTGGGAGGCAGTAGAGATCTCCAATGCGGGGATTACGTGGGATGAGAGTACGTAGGGTGTTCTGAAGGTCTGGATCTAAGGTCTTGATCAGTCTGCTGAGTTGGCGGATGTGTTCCTTGGTTGGATCTGCGGGTAACTGCCTGTAGTGTTCCTGGTTGTCGAGTTGTCGGTATACTTCTTTGCAGTAGTCTGTTCTGTTCAGTATGACGGTGGCCCCTCCTTTGTCTGCTGGTTTGATGACGATGTTGCGGTTGGTCTTGAGAGTGCGGATGGCGTTGCGTTGTGCTTGGGTGACGTTTGAGGCTGCCTTGTGATTGCGAGTGATGAATCTGGCATTGACACGACTTCTGACGGCTTGAGCATACATGTCGAGTCTAGGGCAGCGGCCTTCCGGAGGGGTCCAATTTGACTCTTTCCTTTTCGGTTGCTGCACTGCAGCTCTCGCGGTCTGCTGTTCCGGTTCATTGGTCGTGTCCCTGGGTTCGCTGTCGGCCTCTTGGGGTCTGTGGAAGAATTCCCGGAGCCTCATTCGCCTGATGAATTCCTCCGTATCTGCCGCGAGACTGATGGGGTCCATTTTGGTGGTGGTGCAGAAATTGAGCCCTCTGCTGAGGACTTCGATTTCGTCTGGTTGAAGGGTGTAGTCTGACAAGTTGACAATGGATTTCCCTGTATTGTTTTCGACTGTTGTACCGGGAGAAGCTTGATTGCTGCTGGTGGTGATGCCAAGTTTCTCAAGCTTCCTGTTCTTGGTGTGCATGTAGGTGGCATAGTATTGCTGTCTCATCTGTTTGGCGGTGTTCCGCAGCTGGTCTGCTGTGTCCTGAGCGCAAGTTGAGAATATGGCCTCTCTCTTGGTTTCCAGGTTGCGTCTACTGCTGTAGAGTTGGTGTACGAGGTGTTTGAGGAGTGTGACAGAGGTGCGGTGGCAGAGTCTTTCAGCGTAGTCTGTGTTGTAAGTCGACTTGAGTGGGTTTTTGATCTGTAGTCCTTTCGGGATCTTGTCTGCTTTTTTGCATCTTTGTAGAAACTGAATGTCAGTGTCTATATGCGCGATCTTCCTGGAGATCCTCTCCACTTTGAGCCGGCAGTTTGCGGTGTCAATGGTAGCCATGATGTGGAGATGCCGGCGTTGGACTGGGGTGAGCACAGTAAGAAGTCTTACAACACCAGGTTAAAGTCCAACAGGTTTGTTTCAAACACGAGCTTTCGGAGCACGGCTCCTTCTTCAGGTGAATGGAAAGGCTTGTTCCAGAAATGTTTATATAGACACAGTCAGAGATGCCCCGGAATGCGAGCACCTACAGGCAATCAAATCATCAAAGATGCAGAGAGAGAGGTAACTCCAGGTTAAAGAGGTGTGAATTGTCCCAAGCCAGTTCAGTCGGTAGGCCTCTGCAAGTCCAGGCTTGTTGGTGGGGGCCGAATGTAATGCGACATGAATCCCAGATCCCGGTTGAGTCCGCATTCATGCGTGCGGAACTTAAAAAAATATTTTTTTTAAGCAGGATACTATAAAGGGAAACCAAGATGGTATAAAATAAAAACTGTTGGTATGAGACCTTGGTATGTCGCGGCAACTTTTTAATAATTATTTAGCCAACATGCTTTAACCTATTGATACTGTTTCGAGTGTCGTTATACAACATAGACACGGGGCTTACAACTGGTGCAGCACTGAAACCTCCATGTAGCAAAAGCATTAACTACAGCATGGCTCTCCTCCCCCACAAATATGTTAGATTATATACACATACACATGGATTCAGCCAAAACTAGTGAGAGGGGTTTTCAGTTTACAGTGAGCTTCCTTTCTTTGCTCCAGAGTTCTTCCTGACCCTGTGCCTGTTGATTTATTCATCGGCTCATCATTTTAGACCTTTCCCACTTTTATCAGTGATTAAAATGTCTCAAATTAAACAGATTGCCAAACCACTTGATGACAAGCAGGCATTTAAAGTCATACAGATAGGTATGATTGAGCTTCAGGCTGCAATCTAACGTCAGAGTTCAAATTAAGGTTATAAAACACTCTTGTGACATGATCTCACCTCAACCTCATAATCGGATTATAGTTTATTCCAAGGCTACTTCTGTATTTAAATACAGAAATATTTAAATACCATCACAGAGGTGATTCTCATGCCCTTTGTTAACTAGCTCTGGGCTGGAATTCTCCACCCATTGGGACACTCTGTTCCCACTGGAAGCGCATTCCCCGTAGGTTTTCTGTCGGTGTGGAGTGGCTTCAATGGGAATTCCCATTGACAAGTGCTGGCAGTATTGAATCCCACTGCCAGAAAATGGCGGGAAACCGAGAAACACCCAGCTGGGGACCGGGAGAATCCTGCCCCTGGTTTCTAAAAGGGCCGGTTTTGCCGGGAGCTTCAGGACCCTGGCATCAGGATCAAGTGGGAAGTCTGCACTCATCAGCTGCATCTGCCTCCCTGGCAATTTCCCAGAGTCGGCCTCTTAATCAGCTGGCTCCATGCTCACCATCCCAGTAAGGGCAGTGGGTGGGGCATCTATGCTGCCAGCCCAACTGGAGGGTCGGCAGCTCCAGAGTTTTGGTATCACCACTGGGAGAGGTGGGCACAACTGAGCAGGAGGCTGTAGTTGGGGAGGATGGTGTCCAGCAGTTTGCGGGGGGTGGATTGCAGTGGGGGGGAGAGACGGATGGCAGGCTCTCAATTGTAGATAGGGTGGGTTGGAAATGGGGATTAGGGGAAGAAGGCTGCCTTGGGGTTGGCAGAGACTGAAAGTTTCTTTCAGAGGCCTGGCTGAAACATTTGAGAGCCAGAAGCTCAGTCATCAGTTTCATTGCTGAGTTTTCCAACTTTTAGGAAAACTTGTAAGCTGCAGTAAAATTCCAATCCAGTTCCCAGTTGTGCCGTGGGCACCCTATTTCAATATATTAATAAGTGTCCAGCCTCTCCACGTTACTCTCAGATGCCTTTTGTGTGTGGCAGGTTAGGATGCATTCCACACATCAGGGGCGGGATTCTGTTTCTGAGACAAAGGGCTGGATTTTCCGATCTTGAGGCTATGTCTGGAGCATGTGACTCGTCTTTTGACCAAAAAGTTGGCAGTGTCCCCACACCGATGTTCCGCCCGGTGGGGGCTAGCAGCCGCGCCACGTAAAGACCCCGCCTTTACCTGCGGATATGGATGGAGAATTGCCGGGTCCATGGCCGTGCTTGTGCGGCGGCTTCCTGCAGCGGTCGCGCTGTACAACATGGCGCTGGACACGCGTGGACCTGGCCTGCCAGATAGTGCCTCCCTGTAACCCCCCTCGCATCTGGACTGATTCCACTACTGTTGAGGGGCTAGCACAGTGGGCTAAAAAGCTGGCTTGTAATGCAGAACAAGGCAGCAGCGCGGGTTCAATTCCCGTACCAGCCTCCCCGAACAGCCGCCGGAATGTGGCTTTTCACAGTAACTTCATTGAAGCCTACTTATGACAATAAGGGATTATTTTTATTATTATTATTATTATACAATTGGTTTCAATGAAAAAATGTGCGTGATTCGCCGGGTTCATGGTCGACACGTGGGAGGCTGAAAAGCTGCAGCCACACAAACACATTACACTCTCCACACACTTATCCCAGCAAACAAAAAGATGGCACTGGTTGTGCGGTATCGCGCCGTTACAGCTGATGGGTCGGTTGGGGCCAGAGGGCACCCAGGGGGGTGCCCTGGGAGAACACCTGTTTGACCCTTGGCACTAGATTCAAAGTGGGCTGTCAGCGGTGTGCGCAACTGCGTGGCTGCCTTGCTGGCTGCGGCAATGGCGTTCCATGCCCGTCCACCCCGACCCCACAGCCCACCTCCTGGCCACCCGCCACTACTCCCCCCAGTCCTGGCAGAAGCTCCCCGGCCAGCGGTACAACTGTTAGCAAACTATGGTGATGTTGGACACCTTCCGTACCCCCTCTCTCTCCCTCAGCAGCCACAATGCTGGTTTCATGATTTTTAAAAGCACAAGTGAATCACGCCGTCGGGAACTCGGCCCATCAGAGGCGGAGAATCGCGGAGGCCCTGGAGAATACCGGGTCGGGCCCGCTAATGATATGCAAACGTGTCTACTGTATGTGCGTTCTGGAACGCATTGACGCCGCTGTCGAGGGGCTGGACCATTGCGATTTTCTGTCAAATCCGCGCCTGCCACGATTTCGGCATCGGAGCCCATTCTCCGTCCAATCGCCTTTCTTGATTTTGCGTCGGCTAACAGAGAATCCTGCCCCAGACCTTTTTGAACTTCGCTACCTCCTGTAGTGGGGCGGAGGTTGGGTGATTGATCTGCTGAGCGTTCCCAACATTTACTTGGCTTTTGTTCTCTTAAAACCTGCTGATCGTCTGAATGCCACCAATGTGATATCATTAATAATATCCATGAAATACAGAACCTGATTAGTACAAATAAACTTGCCTCGCTGGCAGCGGGATTCTCTGGTCCCGCTGGCAGCGCACCCCTATCCGCGGGGTTCCCGGGGCCGTGGGCTGGCTTCAATGGGAATTTCCATTGACAGGTGCGGGAGCGGAGAATTCTTTTGTCCGTGAACGGCGTGCCACCTCCCACCATGGAGAAACACGCAGCTGGGAGGTCGGAGAATCCCGGGCATTAACTCTGTTTCTCTCTCCACAGCTGCTGCCGGACCTGCTGATTCTATCCAGCAATTTTCTGTTTTCATTCATGATTTCCAGCATCCGCAGTATTTTGTTTTTATGAAAAATGATACATTTGATCACTGACTATCAAAGGCCTCGAGAACTGTAATGAAAAATGCGGGGCTGGTTTCTCCGCAGCCCCGCTCCGAAATCGCATTTGCGCGGGGGCGGAGAATCGAAGTTCCCAAGTGAACTGGGCCTGGTGCTGCTCCGGCGATTCTCCAGGTCCCGGAGAATCGCCCGTCCGCGATTTACGATGCACGGCTGGGGAGCCATTGCCAGATGCCTGCCCAGCGATACTCGGCTCCCAGCAGGCCGAGTTCCCGACGGCGTGGTTCTGACCACGTATGGCCCATTGGGAACCTCGCGTGGCAGCTGCTGACCCCTGGTGGGGGGGGCGGAGGGATCGAGCACTGGGTGGGGGGGGGGGGGCCTTATTGGTGGCCGGGGCAGCAACTGGGCCGGTCTGATGCAGCGGCGCATGGCCGATTGGGGGGGGGGGGCCCACATTGTCCATGTCAGCCCGCAGTCCGAGGCCGCCGTGGTGCTGGAGGCCGCTGCTGTGCGCATGCGCGGACTCAAAACCGGAAGTGCAAGGCCCGTTTCCGCAGCCAAAGCTTCGTGAATTACCCTGGGTCCCTGCTAGCCCCCTGAAGGTAAGTGAATCGCCTTTTATATTTTCCAGGAAACTGGAGAGTAGAACGCCATCGTTTTTATGCCGGCGTGGGGACATGGCCCCATTTTTGGAGGATCCAGACCGTGATTCTATCAGTCACTTAAGCTGAATAGGTAACATTTCAGACTATTTAGGAATGATCTGCACAAATGCAGAAAACTGACAAAACATGTTCATTCAAGTGCTTTGAAACATATATTCTGGGCCGCACCGAAGCTTTCAACAATCCCATTCTCCAGTTGTTAACTTTACGTGGTTCTGATAGATATTGGCAGTGTACAGGAGAGACAGACAAAAGAAAAGTCTAAGCGATTTAACTCTGCTGCTTCCTCGATAGGTTTACAAGAATATTCTTGGCATTTGGCACCAAGAGGAAGCTCAAAAAGCAAACAGTTCAACCCTCTTTATCAAGAAGCCTGAGCACAGCCAGAGGTCTATGTATTTCATTAAGCAAATAAAAGCAGAAAGCAACATTAGAAGAATAGTATATCTCACCTTCAAATGCAAATCAATAACAGCATGCAGTTGGGGGTCAACAGATGAGACAATGGTCTAACTGATAAAGCCACAAGGGTGGTTTGAGATAGCAGCAATTGGATCTGCCCTTCGACACACTGCGCAACCTTGTCGAGCAACTTACATTTTTTTATTGTAGCTATTGCATATTGCGAACAAGCTAGGGCACGAAGAAAGAACACTGTCAGAATTCAGGCAGCATTATCTAAAGCACTGCAGTAGGCCAATGGGCAAATAGCACGCATACCTTAGATGCAGAGGATATTCAATTCAATTGCTGGACGTTTCGATTCAGTTTAGTTCTGTTTGGACTCTGTTCCTCATTTTTACATGTTACTGTATAACATTTTAGCCTTGTTGTATTAACTGTGACATTTAAATACAGTATTAAAAATAGGAAATAGGAAAACCACTTATGTCGCATAAAGTGGGTGCACAATGTTTGAATTTGGTTTGCACAGATTAAGCAATCAAGAGTTCCACAAGCATATTATGAAATAATTATTCAGGTCCTCTTTGAATGCATCACAGGCGTCCATCTTACTCACCCAATTCTTTTGCTGCCCTAATCTGATCCACTTGAATTTTAAATTGCAAACATCAGGCACACATCCTCACCCGCAAAGCAGATGAGGTCCTCTTCAAAATGCAGGTCAAATTCTGATGTCATAATAAGGGCCAATCTATCATGCCATAAGGCACAGGAACAGAATTAGATGTGGTCGTTCTTGGGCAAAGGGGACCAGCTGGGCTCTGTGGGCCATGGGGGAATCCTAGGGCTATGCATTTTTTACAGCCTAGCCCCAGTGCTACCTAACCCTGCCTCCCCTCCCTGCCGACAGCGTGGGTTCCAATAAATTTCCCTCGGAACAGAACTCATTCCCATGGGTCCTTCAAGGAAGCTTCCTGCCGTTTGGCCTTCTTGCCTTACACAATCTCATTCTGCTCATGGGTTCAGCAGTGATTCCCGATGGATTCAGGCAGAAGTCCGACCGTACATGTATAAATGAAGCCTGAGATCTAAAATCTTTAGTCCTCAGTATGCAAACTAATCATTTGTCCTCTTCCCTGGCCCAAAGAATGAATTAAAATCTATACTGCAATGTATGAAATAAACATCTAATGGTTGTGAACTGATTCAATTATATTAATCAAATTTGACTCGGCCACATCAACCTTCACTGTCCCTCACTTTCTTCTGTCAATTGCTTACTATTTCAAAATGATCCTGGAGGATAAGGACAATCCTAGAGTTAACTTCTCCATGGCCAACACATCCTTAAGCTTCCTTTTCACTTCTCCATACTCATGTCCAATTTAAAATAAAGAACTCAAGGATTTTTTTTGTCTCTAATATTGAGACGATTTCTGCAGCTGCTTCTGTTAAGTCTTCCTCCTTATTTGCAGACATCCTTAGTGACAAATTGAATCCACACAATCCAACTATCATTTCAATCCATCAATCCTCTTTAACTACGGTCCGATATCTTACCTCATTTCCCTCTGGTGGTCCTAATCCTATTTATCTGGACATAGCCTGTGAACCTTGTCTCGTCCCTCTCCTGTAAACTCACCAGAGAATTCTGCCAAAGTTCTACCCTTGTTCCAATCACGTTCCTCATCTATCTGCTGCTCTTCTCAGGCAATGGAATCAACTTCCATGTGTATGCTGACCATACCAGCTCTACCTTTCCATCACTTCAGCTGACCCAAAAATCACAATCTGTTTTCTGAATGCCTGTGTGACATTGAATCTTGAATTACTTGAAACTTTCTCCAGCTGAAGACTAGTTAAATGTACAGCAATTTCGTTTTTAATTGTATTCAGGTGGTGGGCATTAAATTAAGAATTACTTGTGCTCATATATATATATATATATATATATATATATATATAAAGAAGCAGACTGAAACTGTGGTGGTTGGGTTTGGAAGCACGTGTTTGTAAAGTGTAGCTTTGTAAATAAATGTTTGTAAAAGTGTGGAAAGATTGTGTTCTAAACTTCACTATTTGGCTTCCTGGAATAGAACAAGGGAGACCAATTCATCCATGGTGTATAGTATTTATGACACAGGCTCTCTCTTTCTCTCAGGCCTTTCATTCAGGATCAATAATATAGCCAGTAATTTTAGTGTCTGCTGGACCCTAAGTTGAGCTTCAAATCACATATTCTTTCCATCACTAATGCAGTTTTGCTTCACCTCTAAAACTTTGGCCGGTATTCTCCGAAATCCTGGCCAAGTGTTGACGGCAGCATCAAAACCGGCGGGAGTGATGCCGGCGTCAACGGGCCTTCCTTGGTGGCTAGACTGGTGCTTTAATGCGGTGCATTGCTCATGAGCGCCATAGCTGACGCTGGGCCGCGCATGCATGCCACGGCCGGCACAGGTCCGCGTATGTGTGCCATGGCCATCTCCGCACCGGCCCCCAGGCAACATGGCGGATGCCTACAGGGGCCTGGTGCAGAGGAACATAGAACACCCCCTGGAATGTGCACGCCCACCGATCGGTAGCCACCGATGGCAGGCCTGGCCACCATGGAGGTCCCCACCCCCCCGGAGTCGGCTCCCCCTGCTGCCCCCCCACCAGGACGGCCTCCACAGCCAGAATGCCGAGGTCCCGCCGGGTAGGACCGTATGCAAACCATGCCGGCGAGACTCGGCGGGCACTCGGCGTCGACTGCGCCAGCGTGATTGGCAGCGATTCTCAGGCAACCAGAGAATCGGTGGCCTGGCGTCGGAGTGGCGTGGTGGGTTTCGCAAACCCCCCCCCCAGCGAGGCTCGGAGAATCCCAGCCCAGGTTTGCAGAAGTAGCAAACTGCAGTGTTTGGCAAGGTTAATGCTGAAAATGACCAGCAGGAGGTGACTGGTACTTCCATTGGATTCAATGCCTGTAGGTATCTGTCAGCATAGTTGCTGTACAACTAATTCAATGAAAGAGGGTTAGCACATATCAGTCCAGACAAACAGTATGTGAGTCGAACATTCAGTCAAGATGGCATGTCATTACATATCAAAGTTGGTTGTCCCAACCAAACAAAGAAGTATTCAAGTGCCCTTGGGCCTTTGATAAGAATTGGATACTGACAGTCTGAAGATGTATAATGAGTCACCATGACTGTGTTATCAGTGCAGCATGTTATCTTAACAAAGTTTGCACATGTTGACAGTTACAATGTTTGAATATTGCTGAAAAGAGAGACATTTGCTGAAACATTTTGCGTCGCACACAAGGGCCGGGATTCTCCAATCCTGCAGCCAAGTTCTGATGCGGCGTGAAAAGCGGTGGCAACCAATCCGGCATCAACGGTCCCCGATAATCAGGAATTCTCCACTTCCTCGGGGGCGAGGTCGTAGATGGAGTAGTCCCCGCAGGTCTAGCCAGCGCGGAACGGCCAGCGCAAGCTCGCGCACACGTACTATGGTCAGCGTGATTCCGGCTGGCTTGATTCTGCGCATGTGCATGTGTTCCCGTCTCCGCGGCGACCCCCGGGCAATATGGCGGAGCCGTACAGGGGCCTGGCGCTGAGGAACATAGGCCCACCACGGATATGGCCCACCCGCCCATATGTAGGCCCCAATTGTGGGCCAGGCCACCGTGGGGGCCCTCCATGGGGTCGGATCCCCCCCTCCCCCTTCCAGGATGGCCCCCCGCAGACACACCTTCCTGTTTCAGATATTCCTCACCCGGACAACAAACAATTGTATTTATATCAGTTAAATTATTAGGAAACCTCAATTGTTTGTCCTAGAAACATCCCAGAGTTGATCTCAATGAGAGAAGAACAACAATGTCTGATATCACTGTTGAACATCATTTCCTGTCCTTACTCTGGAGGCTCTTTGAGGATAAACTGAAATTGGAAAATCGAGACAGTGTGTGAATAGAGGGCACTTTGATTGGCTACCTGCTGCTGACAGACAGGTAGGCATCACCACACCGATAGGCCATTCCCTAGAACTAGGCTGGAGGCAGGGGCAAGCTGGCAGATTGCCGTGGTTGCCAGTAGCAAGATATGCTGGCTCGCCTGTCGCTGAACCCTCACTCCTCCTGGCACTGTCAGGTATTGGCCCCTGGCATAACATGGGAACTCCCACAGCATTGACTCCTGGCACTGTCTCAAGGCACTGCCTGGGAAATGCACGAAGTACCATGGAGCAGTGCCAGGTGGCAGTGCTCAGGGGCAGTGCCTCTGCAGTGCTCATGTCGTGCCAGGGTAGTTCCCGAGCAGTGCGTGGGTAGTGCCCGGGCTTTACCTTCTCCCCCCTGAACAATGTCCACACCTCAGCTCCTCTGGGTGACCTTGGGTGACCAGAGATAATTCATGTCGATGTGAATGGACTTTCCTCCTGGAGGATCATTCAGGCATATAGGCAGTTGCCAATGTTGAATGTTGGGAATTCCACTGGCGGGGTCGAGGACAATTATGCCACATTTCTATGTCAGCGTGAAACACGGGCACCCTGCGAAGTTTCCCGCTCCTGTTGCTGATCCCACCTGATGAAAATAGGAGCAGAAAATCCCCCCATAGGAGCAGGAGTAGGCAGTATAATATCTCACGCTTGTTCTGCAATTTAATAATATCATGGTTGAACTGCAGTTATTTCTTAATTGCTCTCTGATCTGGTGTATGAGGGAATCCAGATGAAGCAATTCACATCTGAATTTGAATAAGCGAATTGAGAATACTCAAGGATGCAAATTGAGATGGAACAGCCAAATGAAAACCAGTTTCAAGAAGCAATCGCAAGAGGAGGCATGTATGTAGTATGCCACCCATAAAAGGAGGTATTAAAAATTTTGGTATCACATCTGAGGAGTAACCTGGCTAGGGAAGAGTCAAGTACAGCCTCTGCAATTAGCAGTCAGTCAAGTAAACAGAATGCTGACCTATAAAGCCAACTCAACAGACATGTCTCTAGATCTTCCGCAAAGTGGCAATCATCATCGAATTGCGGCCCCATTTGAACTTCTCAATGCCCTAATGGTGCTCTGCATTTCAGGCCGAGCCTTCCAAGCTGGGCCTCTTCAGTAAAGAGGAGCTTCATCACAGTGGAGTAAATGGGGAAGACAAACCACACCTTTTTACAGCATCAGCTGCTGTGAGGCAAGTTTAAATGTGCAGTGTCAATGTTAGGGAGCGGGTGAGTGGATCAATATTAATGAAAGGGTCAGTTGATCAATGTCAGTGAGTGGGTGAGTGGATCAATGTCAGTGAGTGGGTCAATGGATCAATGTTAGTGAGTGGGTCAGTGGATCAATGTTAGTGAGTGGGTCAGTGGATCAATGTCAGTGAGTGGGTCAATGGATCAATGTTAGTGAGTGGGTCAGCGGGTCAATGTTAGGGAGTGGGTCAGTGGATCAATGTTAGTGAGTGGGTCAATGGGTCAATGTTAGGGAGTGGGTCAGTGGATCAATGTTAGGGAGTGGGTCAGTGGATCAATGTTAGTGAGTGGGTCAATGGATCAATGTTAGTGAGTGGGTCAGTGGATCAATGTTAGTGAGTGGGTCAGTGGATCAATGTTAGTGAGTGGGTCAGTGGATCAATGTTAGTGAGTGGGTCAGTGGGTCAATGTTAGTGAGTGGGTCAGTGGATCAATGTTAGTGAGTGGGTGAGTGGGTCAATGTTAGTGAGTGGGTCAGTGGATCAATGTTAGTGAGTGGGTGAGTGGGTCAATGTTAGTGAGTGGCTCAGTGGATCAATGTTAGGGAGTGGGTGAGTGGATCAATATTAGTGAGTGGGTCAGTGGGTCAATGTTAGTGAGTGGGTCAGTGGGTCAATGTTAGTGAGTGGGTCAGTGGATCAATGTTAGTGAGTGGGTCAGTGGATCAATGTCAGTGAGTGGGTCAGTGGGTCAATGTTAGTGAGTGGGTCAGTGGGTCAATGTTAGTGAGTGGGTCAGTGCATCAATGTTAGTGAGTAGGTGAGTGGATCAATGTTAGTGAGTGGATCAGTGGATCAATGTCAGTGAGTGGGTGAGTGGGTCAATGTTAGTGAGTGGGTCAGTGGGTCAATGTTAGTGAGTGGGTCAGTGGATCAATGTCAGTGAGTGGGTGAGTGGGTCAATGTTAGTGAGTGGGTCAGTGGGTCAATGTTAGTGAGTGGGTCAGTGGATCAATGTCAGTGAGTTGCTCAGTGGATCAATGTCAGTGAGTGGCTCAGTGGATCAATGTCAGTGAGTGGCTCAGTGGGTCAATGTCAGTGAGTGGGTGAGTGGGTCAATGTTAGTGAGTGGGTCAATGGATCAATGTTAGGGAGTGGGTGAGTGGGTCAATGTTAGTGAGTGGGTCAGTGGGTCAATGTTAGTGAGTGGGTCAGTGGGTCAATGTTAGTGAGTGGGTCAGTGGGTCAATGTTCGTGAGTGGGTCAGTGGATCAATGTTAGTGAGTGGGTCAGTGGATCAATGTTAGTGAGTGGGTGAGTGGGTCAATGTTAGTAAGTGGGTCAGTGGATCAATGTTAGTGAGTGGGTGAGTGGATCAATGTTAGTGAGTGGGTCAGTGGATCAATGTCAGTGAGTGGGTCAGTGGATCAATGTCAGTGAGTGGGTCAGTGGGTCAATGTTAGTGAGTGCGTCAGTGGGTCAATGTCAGTGAGTGGCTCAGTGGGTCAATGTTAGTGAGTGGGTCAGTGGGTCAATGTTAGTGAGTGGGTCAGTGGATCAATGTTAGTGAGTGGGTCAGTGGATCAATGTTAGTGAGTGGGTCAATGGATCAATGTTAGTGAGTGGGTCAGTGGATCAATGTTAGTGAGTGGGTCAGCGGGTCAATGTTAGTGAGTGGGTCAGTGGATCAATGTCAGTGAGTGGCTCAGTGGATCAATGTTAGTGAGTGGGTCAGTGGGTCAATGTTAGTGAGTGGGTCAGTGGATCAATGTTAGTGAGTGGGTCAGTGGATCAATGTTAGTGAGTGGGTCAGTGGATCAATGTTAGTGAGTGGGTCAGTGGGTCAATGTTAGTGAGTGGGTCAGTGGATCAATGTCAGTGAGTGGGTGAGTGGGTCAATGTTAGTGAGTGGGTCAGTGGGTCAATGTTAGTGAGTGGGTCAGTGGATCATTGTCAGTGAGTGGCTCAGTGGATCAATGTCAGTGAGTGGCTCAGTGGATCAATGTCAGTGAGTGGGTCAGTGGGTCAATGTTAGTCAGTGGATCAATGGATCAATGTTAGTCAGTGGGTCAGTGGATCAATGTCAGTGAGTGGGTCAGTGGATCAATGTCAGTGAGTGGGTCAGTGGATCAATGTCAGTGAGTGGGTCAGTGGATCAATGTTAGTGAGTGGGTCAGTGGATCAATGTTAGTGAGTGGGTCAGTGGATCAATGTCAGTGAGTGGGTCAGTGGGTCAATGTTAGTGAGTGGGTGAGTGGATCAATGTTAGTGAGTGGGTCAGTGGGTCAATGTTAGTGAGTGGGTCAGTGGATCAATGTTAGTGAGTGGGTCAGTGGATCAATGTCAGTGAGTGGCTCAGTGGATCAATGTTAGTGAGTGGGTGAGTGGGTCAATATTAGTGAGTGGGTCAGTGGATCAATGTTAGTGAGTGGGTCAATGGATCAATGTTAGTGAGTGGCTCAGTGGATCAATGTTAGTGAGTGGGTGAGTGGGTCAATGTTAGTCAGTGGATCAATGGATCAATGTCAGTGAGTGGGTCAGTGGATCAATGTTAGTGAGTGGGTCAATAGATCAATGTCAGTGAGTGGCTCAGTGGATCAATGTTAGTGAGTGGGTGAGTGGGTCAATATTAGTGAGTGGGTCAGTGGATCAATGTTAGTCAGTGGATCAATGGATCAATGTCAGTGAGTGGGTCAGTGGGTCAATGTCAGTGAGTGGGTCAGTGGATCAATGTCAGTGAGTGGGTCAGTGGGTCAATGTTAGTGAGTGGGTCAGAGGATCAATGTCAGAGTGGGTCAGTGGATCAATGTCAGTGAGTGGCTCAGTGGATCAATGTTAGTGAGTGGGTCAGTGGGTCAATGTTAGTGAGTGGGTCAGTGGATCAATGTTAGTGAGTGGGTCAGTGGGTCAATGTCAGTGAGTGGGTCAGTGGGTCAACGTTAGTGAGTGGGACAGTGGATCAATGTCAGTGAGTGGGTCAGTGGGTCAATGTTAGTGAGTGGCTCAGTGGATCAATGTTAGTGAGTGGGTCAGTGGATCAATGTTAGTGAGTGGGTCAGTGGGTCAATGTTAGTGAGTGGGTGAGTGGATCAATGTTAGTGAGTGGGTCAGTGGATCAATGTCAGTGAGTGGGTCAGTGGATCAATGTTAGTGAGTGGGTCAGTGGATCAATGTTAGTGAGTGGGTGAGTGGATCAATGTTAGTGAGTGGGTCAGTGGATCAATGTTACTGAGTGGATCAATGTCAGTGAGTGGGTCAGTGGATCAATGTCAGTGAGTGGGTCAGTGGATCAATGTTAGTGAGTGGGTCAGTGGATCAATGTCAGTGAGTGGGTCAGTGGGTCAATGTTAGTGAGTGGCTCAGTAGATCAATGTCAGTGAGTGGCTCAGTGGGTCAATGTTAGTGAGTGGCTCAGTGGGTCAATGTCAGTGAGTGGGTCAATGGATCAATGTTAGTGAGTGGGTCAGTGGATCAATGTTAGTGAGTGGGTCAGTGGGTGAATGTTAGTGAGTAGGTCAGTGGATCAATGTTAGTGAGTGGGTCAGTGGGTCAATGTTAGTGAGTGGGTCAGTGGGTCAATGTTAGTGAGTGGCTCAGTGGATCAATGTCAGTGAGTGGGTCAATGGATCAATGTTAGTGAGTGGGTCAGTGGATCAATGTTAGTGAGTGGGTCAGTGGGTGAATGTTAGTGAGTAGGTCAGTGGATCAATGTTAGTGAGTGGGTCAGTGGGTCAATGTTAGTGAGTGGGTCAGTGGATCAATGTTAGTGAGTGGGTCAATGGATCAATGTTAGTGAGTGGGTCAGTGGATCAATGTTAGTGAGTGGGTGAGTGGATCAATGTTAGTGAGTGGGTCAGTGGATCAATGTCAGTGAGTGGGTCAATGGATCAATGTCAGTGAGTGGGTCAGTGGATCAATGTCAGTGAGTGGGTCAATGGATCAATGTTAGTGAGTGGGTCAGTGGGTCAATGTTAGTGAGTGGGTCAGTGGGTCAATGTTAGTGAGTGGGTCAGTGGGTCAATGTTAGTGAGTGGGTCAGTGGATCAATGTCAGTGAGTGGGTCAGTGGATCAATGTTAGTGAGTGGGTCAGTGGATCAATGTCAGTGAGTGGCTCAGTGGGTCAATGTTAGTGAGTGGGTCAGTGGATCAATGTCAGTGAGTGGGTCAGTGGATCAATGTTAGTGAGTGGGTCAGTGGATCAATGTTAGTGAGTGGGTAAGTGGGTCAATGTTAGTGAGTGGCTCAGTGGATCAATGTTAGTGAGTGGGTCAGTGGATCAATGTTAGTGAGTGGGTCAGTGGATCAATGTTAGTGAGTGGGTCAGTGGGTCAATGTTAGTGAGTGGGTCAGTGGGTCAACGTTAGTGAGTGGGTCAGTGGATCAATGTTAGTGAGTGGGTCAGTGGGTCAATGTTAGTGAGTGGCTCAGTGGTTCAATGTTAGTGAGTGGGTCAGTGGATCAATGTTAGTGAGTGGGTCAGTGGATCAATGTCAGTGAGTGGGTCAGTGGATCAATGTTAGTGAGTGGGTGAGTGGATCAATGTTAGTGAGTGGGTCAGTGGATCAATGTCAGTGAGTGGGTCAGTGGATCAATGTTAGTGAGTGGGTCAGTGGATCAATGTTAGTGAGTGGGTGAGTGGATCAATGTTAATGAGTGGGTCAGTGGATCAATGTTACTGAGTGGATCAATGTCAGTGAGTGGGTCAGTGGATCAATGTCAGTGAGTGGGTCAGTGGATCAATGTTAGTGAGTGGGTCAGTGGATCAATGTCAGTGAGTGGTCAGTGGATCAATGTTAGTGAGTGGGTCAGTGGGTCAATGTTAGTGAGTGGGTCAGTAGATCAATGTTAGTGAGTGGGTCAGTGGATCAATGTCAGTGAGTGGCTCAGTGGGTCAATGTTAGTGAGTGGCTCAGTGGATCAATGTTAGTGAGTGGGTCAATGGATCAATGTTAGTGAGTGGGTCAGTGGATCAATGTTAGTGAGTGGGTCAATGGATCAATGTTAATGAGTGGGTGAGTGGGTCAATGTTAGTGAGTGGGTCAATGGATCAATGTTAGTGAGTGGGTCAGTGGATCAATGTTAGTGAGTGGGTGAGTGGATCAATGTTAGTTAGTGGGTCAGTGGGTCAATGTCAGTGAGTGGGTCAGTGGATCAATGTCAGTGAGTGGGTCAGTGGATCAATGTTAGTGAGTGGGTCAGTGGGTCAATGTTAGTGAGTGCGTCAGTGGGTCAATGTTAGTGAGTGGGTCAGTGGGTCAATGTTAGTGAGTGGGTCAGTGGATCAATGTCAGTGAGTGGGTCAGTGGATCAATGTTAGTGAGTGGGTCAGTGGATCAATGTTAGTGAGTGGGTCAGTGGATCAATGTTAGTGAGTGGGTGAGTGGATCAATGTTAGTGAGTGGGTCAATGGATCAATGTTAGTGAGTGGGTGAGTGGATCAATATTAGTGAGTGGGTGAGTGGATCAATGTTAGTGAGTGCGTCAGTGGGTCAACGTTAGTGAGTGGGTCAGTGGATCAATGTTACAGAGTGGCTCAGTAGGTCAATGTTAGTGAGTGGGTGAGTGGATCAATGTTAGTGAGTGGGTCAGTGGGTCAATGTTAGTGAGTGGGTCAGTGGATCAATGTTAGTGAGTGGGTCAGTGGATCAATGTTAGTGAGTGGGTCAGTGGGTCAATGTCAGTGAGTGGGTCAGTGGGTCAATGTTAGTGAGTGGGTCAGTGGATCAATGTTAGTGAGTGGGTCAGTGGGTCAATGTTAGTGAGTGGGTCAGTGGGTCAATGTTAGTGAGTGGGTCAGTGGATCAATGTTAGTGAGTGGGTCAGTGGATCAATGTCAGTGAGTGGGTCAGTGGGTCAATGTTAGTGAGTGGCTCAGTGGATCAATGTTAGTGAGTGGGTCAATGGATCAATGTTAGTGAGTGGGTCAGTGGATCAATGTTAGTGAGTGGGTCAATGGATCAATGTTAGTGAGTGGGTGAGTGGGCAATGTTAGTGAGTGGGTCAATGGATCAATGTTAGTGAGTGGGTCAGTGGATCAATGTTAGTGAGTGGGTGAGTGGATCAATGTTAGTGAGTGGGTCAGTGGATCAATGTTAGTGAGTGGGTGAGTGGATCAATGTTAGTGAGTGGGTCAATGGATCAATGTTAGTGAGTGGGTGAGTGGATCAATATTAGTGAGTGGGTCAATGGATCAATGTTAGTGAGTGGGTGAGTGGGTCAATGTTAGTGAGTGGGTCAATGGATCAATGTTAGTGAGTGGGTCAGTGGGTCAATGTTAGTGAGTGGCTCAGTGGATCAATGTTAGTGAGTGGGTGAGTGGATCAATGTTAGTGAGTGGGTCAGTGGGTCAATGTCAGTGAGTGGGTCAATGGATCAATGTTAGTGAGTGGGTCAGTGGATCAATGTTAGTGAGTGGGTCAATGGATCAATGTTAGTGAGTGGGTGAGTGGATCAATATTAGTGAGTGGGTGAGTGGATCAATGTTAGTGAGTGGGTGAGTGGATCAATGTTACTGAGTGGATCAATGTTGGTGAGTGGGTCAGTGGATTAATTTTGGTGAGTGGGGATTTACGACAGGTCTCCCAACAGCCAGCGAGAGATAGAGGAGCAGATAGGTAGGCAGATTTTGGAAAGGAGTAAAACCAACAGGTTTGTTGTGATGGGAGACTTTAACTTCCCTGATATTGATTGGGGCTCACTTAGTGCTAGGGGCTTGGATGGGGCAGAGTTTGTAAGGAGCATCCAGGAGGGCTTCTTAAAACAATATGTAGATAGTCCAACTAGGGAAGTGGTTGTACTGGACCTGGTATTGGGGAATGAGCCCGGCCAGTTGGTAGAAGCTTCAGTAGAGGAGCATTTCGGGAACAGTGACCACAATTCAGTATGTTTTAAAGTGCTGGTGGACAAGGATAAGAGTGGTCTTAGGGTGAATGTGCTAAATTGGGGGAAGGCTAATTATAACAATATTAGGCGGGAACTGAAGAACCTAGATTGGGGGAGGATGTTTGAGGGTAAATCAACATCTGACATGTGGGAGGCTTTCAAATGTCAGTTGAAAGGTATTCAGGACCAGCATGTTCCTGTGAGGAAGAAGGATAAATATGTCAAATTTCAGGAACCTTGGATAACGAGAGATAGTGTAGGTCTCATCAAAAAGAAAAAGGAGGCATTTGTCAGGACTAGAAGGCTGGGAACAGACAAAGCCTGTGTGGAATATGAAGAAAGTAGGAAGGAACTTAAGCAAGGAGTCAGGAGGGTTAAAAGGGGTCACGAAAAGTCATTGGCAAATCGGGTTAAGGAAACTTCTAAGGCTTTTTACACATATAAAAAGCAGGAAGGTAGCCAGGGAAAGGGTTGGCCCACTGAAGGACACGGGAGGGAATCTATGTGTGGAGCCAGATGAAATGGGCAAGGTACTAAATGAATACTTTGCATCAGTATTCACCAAAGAGAAGGAATTGGTGGCTGTTGAGTCTGGCGAAGGGTGTGTAGATAGCCTGGGTCACATTGAGATCCAAAAAGACGAGGTGTTGGGCGTCTTGAAAAATATTAAGGTGGATAAGTTCCCAGGGCCTGATGGGATCTACCCCAGAATACTGAAGGAGGCACAAGAGGAAACTGCTGAGGCCTTGACAGAAACCTTTGGAAACTCACTGTCTTCAGGTGATGTCCCGGAGGACTTGAGAAAAGCCAATGTTGTTCCTTTGTTTAAGAAAGGTAGCAAGGATAATCCAGGGAACTACAGGCCGGTGAGCCTTATTCAGTGGTAGGGAAATTACTAGAGAGAATTCTTCGAGACAGGATCTACCCCCATTTGAAAGCAAGTGGACGTATTAGTGAGA
The DNA here is from genome assembly GCF_902713615.1 of Scyliorhinus canicula. Taxonomy (NCBI): domain Eukaryota; kingdom Metazoa; phylum Chordata; class Chondrichthyes; order Carcharhiniformes; family Scyliorhinidae; genus Scyliorhinus; species Scyliorhinus canicula. Next base: position 179,649,039 of record NC_052150.1, on the reverse strand, counting down.
GGCAGCACGGTTTTGTGAAGGGGAGGTCATGTCTCACTAACTCGATAGAGTTTTTCGAGGAGGTCACAAAGATGATTGTAGGGCAGTGGATGTTGTCTATATGGACTTCATTAAGGCCGTTGACAAGGTCCTCATTGCAGACTGGTACTAAAGGTGAAGTCACGTGGGATCAGAGGTGAGCTGGCAAGATGAATACAGAACTGGCTAGGTCATAGAAGGCAGAGAGAAGCAATGGATGGGTGCTTTTCTGATTGGAGAGCTATGACTAGTGGTGTTCCACAGGGATCAGTGCTGGGACCTTTGCTGTTCATAGTATATATAAATGATTTGGAGGAAAATGTAACTGGTCTAATTAGTAAGTTTTCAGACAACACAAAGGTTGGTGGAATGGCGGATAGCGATGAGGACTGTCAGAGGATACAGCAGGATTTAGGTCATTTGGAGACTTGGGCAGAGAGATGGCAGATGGAGTTTAATCCAGAAAAATGTGAGGTAATGCATTTGGAAGGTCTAATACACGTAGGGAATATACAGTGAATGGTAGAACCCTCAAGAGTATTGACAGTCAGAGAGATCTAGGTGTACAGGTCCACAGGCCACTAAAAGGGGCAACACAGGTGGAGAAATTAAATGAAATGAAAATCGCTTATTGTCACAAGTAGGCTTCAAATGAAGTTACTGTGAAAAGCCGCTAGTCGCCACATTCCGGTGCCTGTTTGGGGAGGCTGGTACGGGAACACCTGGCCTACCTTGGTCTGCTTTAAAAGCCAGCTATTTAGCCCTGTGCTAAACCAACCAGGAGGTGATCAAGATGGCATATGGCATTGTTGCCCTCATTGGCCAGGGCGTTGAGTAGAAGAATTGGCAAGTCATGTTGCAGCTGTATAGAACCTTAGGCCACACTTGGAGTATAGTGTTCAATTTTCTGGTCGCCACACTACCAGAGGGATGTGGAGGCTTTGGAGAGGGTGCAGAAGAGATTTACCAGGATGTTGCCTGCTGTGGAGGGCATTAGCTATGAGGAGAGGTTGAATAAACTTGATTTACCATAGAATTTACAGTGCAGAAGGAGGCCATTCGGCCCATCGAATCTGCACCAGCTCTTGGAAAGAGCACCCTACCCAAGGTCAACACTTCCACCCTATCCCCATAATCCAGTAACCCCACCCAACACTAAGGGCAATTTTGGACACTAAGGGCAATTTATCATGGCCAATCCACCTAACCTGCACATCTTTGTACTGTTCCCATTGGAACGAAGGAGTTGAGGGGCGACCTGATAGAGATCTAAAAAATTATGAGGGATAGACAGAGTGGTAGTCAGAGACATTTTCCCAGGGTAGAGGGGTCAATTACCAGAGGGCATAGGTTTAAGGTGCGCGGGGCAAGGTTTAGAGGAGATATATGAGGCAGGTTTTTTACACAGAGGGTAGTGGGTGCCTGGAACTCGCTGCGGGAGGAGGTGGTGGAAGCAGGGATAATAGTGACGTTTAAGGGGCATCTTGACAAATACATGAATAGGATGGGAATAGAGCGATACGGACCCAGGAGGTGTAGAAGATTTTAGTTTAGATGGGCAGCATGGACGGCGCAGGCTTGGAGGGCAGAAGGGCCTGTTCCTGTCAGAAGGGCCTGTTCCTGTGCTGTACTTCAGTAAGTGGGTGGGTGAGTGGATCATATCAGTGTATGGGTGAGTGGATCATATTAGTGAGTGGGTGTAGATGAATATTAGCGAGTGGATGAGTGGATAAGTGAATGAATGGGCAGGGTGGGTGGGCGGGTGATTAAATGGTTTGGGTGGATGAGGTAAGTGGGTAGGGGGCAGGTGAGTGAAGAGGCAATGGAAGGGTGGCAGGTGGTTAAGGTGCCAGGTCAGTCGAGTGATCGGAAGATCTGTGCCATAATTTTGAAGGTGCATATCCTGATCAGTTTGCTGCTGAATACTTCAGTTTGGTTCAATAATTTTGGGACAGAAAATCAACACAAGTGCAAAATGGGGTTTTACATCACATTATATGCAGCATTTATTCCTGAGTATAATGGGAGGGATTCTCCGTTGCCGGATGGTGAAATCATGGTCGGCGATCAGGTGGAAAATTGGTTCTGATGCTGGAATCTTTGCTGGTGCTGGCTTGACACCGGTTTGCGATTCTCCATCCCCTCCAGACCGGTGTCATCGTGATGCGCGCTGTGCGCAATCGCAAAGCCGTTGGCGCCTCATCGATGGGCTGAATTCTCGATGGTGCAGGACACGTGTGGTCTGAGCCGGCCTGCCATCTGTAGACTGTGTCCAGCACTGCCACGCTCGGCCGGGATCAGTGCCACTGGCTGGAAGGGGTGTCTGCTCGGGCTGGGGGGACTGGTGAGGGGTGGGTAGGGGGGCCAGGGGCTGGCTATGTTGTGGACTGTGGGATTACGGTTTGCTGGATTAAGTTACGCACACGTTACGCATGTTGTATTTGTACGGTGTGACCGGTGCAGGTCATCAGCTATGTGCATGCGTGGCCTGAGAACTGGCCATCCTCCAGCCGTTTTCGGCGTGATCTGCGGACATTTCATGCGGCGCCAATGCGAGCCTCACACCGGTACCAATCAGTGGGGGGTTTGCGCCAATTTGCCGGTCGTGAAATACCGTGGGCGGGATTCTCCGACCGCCCCCCCCCCCCCCCCCCCCCCCCCCGGGTCGGAGAATCGCCGGGTGTGGCGATGAATCCCAACCCCACCAGCCGCTGAATTCTCTGGTGGTCCGAGCGGCCGCCCGTTTTAGGCCCGTCCTGCCGGTGTAAATTATTGTAGGTACTTACCTTTGGGACCCGGCTCCGTGGGCAGCCTCCGGGGTCCTCGGGTGGCGTGGGGGGGATCTGGCCGCGGGTGGTTCTCACACAGTAGCCTGGCCCGCGATCGGAGCCCACTGATCCGCGAACGGGCCTGTGCCATGGAGGCACTCTATTCCTACGCGTCGGCCGCTGCAACAGTCCGCCGTGGCTGACTGAGGTGAATCGCGGCAGTGAACCCCCCTGCGCATGTGCTGGGATGACCCAACACACACTGTCGCATGCGCCAACTCGCGCCGGCCGGCGGCGGCCCTTTGGCGCCGGTTGGTGTGGCGCTAAGCCCCTTCCGCGCCGGCCGGCGCAGCGCAAACCACTCCGGCGCCGGCCTAGCCCCTGAAGGTGCGGAGGATTCCGCACCTTTGGGGCGGCCCGACCCCCGACGCCGGAGTGGTTCACGCCACTCCTTTGCGCCAGAGTTGCCTGCCCCGCCGGTTAGCGGAGAATCCCGCCCTATGGGTCTCATGCCGGCGTCGGCACTTAGCTGCAGAAACGGAGAATTCCACCCAATGTCTATACATACTATAACAAAAAAATGCTTACAATGATTTATTATAGCTCTTGGTCCTCAGAATGAATGTTACCGATGGGTTTCTGGAATAACTACAGTATTAATATGAAAATGATCATTCAAATTACGTTAAATTACTTTGCAAACTTGGATTATATACATTTAATATTGAGGATAAAACCACATTATATAATCAATCTGGCAAGGTTAAATACAGTTCAGCTTCTCATAAACTCCCCTGTTAGTAATTTAAATGAAGCAGCAAAGCTAAATCAGTAAAAAGTCTGTTTATGTTGCAACAGCTGCTAGAATTTGCAATATGTAAGACAAGCTTTTCAAATGATCTATCAAACTGTTCAGTGCATACCTTCTGCCATGTAGTTCGGAGCTTTGCTATTGCGATTGATTTTCCTTTGGAACGCAATTGTTAAAAAGGCGACTACGTGTTCAAGTATGTTATGCCGCATTCAAAAGTTGCTAATCTTGTTCTGAGGTCAGATTGTTCTCTCTGCTTGCCTGTGTTATGATAGCCTCCTGTGAGTTTATGCATTCGCACTGCTCCCGAACAGAACATTTGCAATCGTTCAGGGTGTAATGAACTAACTTTCCATTCTGTACAATTAAACACATCAATTTCATATGCATATCATGCACTGCAATGGAATCTGATTAAAGATATATTTATGAATGTACAAAATGCGAAAAGACCAGGAAACTGGAAAAATAGGAAAGAGTTTTAAAGTCACATTACATGATCCGCTATTTTAGAAAGTCATAGAATTTACAGTGCAGAAGCAGGCCATTCAGCCCATCGAGTTTGCACCGATCCTTGGAAAGAGCACCCTACTTAAGCCCCACGCCTCCACCCTATCCCCTTTATCTCCATAACCCAACCTAACATTTTTGGACACTAAGGGCAATTTAGAACGGCCAATCCACTTAACCTGCACATCTTAGGACTGTGGGAGGAAATCGGAGCACCCAGAGGAAATCCATGCAGACACGGGGAGAACGTGCAGACTCCACACAGACAGTGACCCAAGTCGGGAATCGAACCTGGGACCCTGGAACTATGAAACAACTGTGCTAACCACTATGCTACCGTGCTGCCCTCTACTTTGGGTTCAGAGTTCTGTTAAAATAGCAAACAATGCACAAACAATTGCACAATGTAACAGCTCGGTTGTATTTATTTAAGGCTGAATTTACACTGCATGTATATAACATGGTAACCATGATGTGGAGGTGCCGGCGTTGGACTGGGTTGAGCACAGTAAGAAGTCTAACAACACCAGGTTAAAGTCCAACAGGTTTGTTTTGAATCACCAGCTTTCGGAGCACTGCTCCTTCTTCAGGTGAATCTTATAGCTGTCATAGATGTTTACAGCATGGGTCGGGGTGAATGGGCATGGAACACCATTGCCGCAGCCAATAAGGCATCCATGCAGCTGTGCACACCCCTAACAGCCCATTTTGTACTTAGTGCCACGGGCCATATAGTTGTTCCCCCAGGGCACCCCCCTAGGTGCCCTCTGACCCCAGCCGGCCTATCAGCTGCATGGGCGTACTCCAGCACAACCAGTGTCACCTTGTTGGCTGGAATGACTATGTGTGGGGAGTGTAATGTGTATGTGCGGCTGCAGCTTGTCAGCAAGTGTCAATTGCAGACTCAGCGAATCCAGCACCATTTTTCATAGGAATTGATTGTGTTCCACGTGGCACCGGTGCTAGCCTCTTAAAATAGTAGCGGAATCGATACAGGTTCGGCGCCAGTTTTGTTGTCATGAAAGTCCACGAATTCTGCATTGGCATCAACACTTAGCAGAAATAGAGAATCCCGTTCCAGATAGCAACACTCAGATCCCTAAAACGCTTTAACCTGCAGCATCAATGTTAACTTCTGATGCCAGTATCTTCAGGGAAATGCAATGAGAAACAATGGAATTTTATGGCCCATTGTGAAGGGGGCAGGGCCAGAAAAAGTGGGGAGCCGTTCAAAAGTCCATTGAGTTCGACAGGACTGGAAATTTCCAGCCAAAGAAAGGATCAGAATGATACAGCACAGAAAGAGGCCACTTGGACCATCATGCTTGTGCTGGATCTTTAAAGAGCTACCGACTTAGCCCCACCCCCTGCCTTCCCCCATTGTCCTGAACATGACTTATTTTCAAGTGCAGGGAGTGGTAGCGGATGGAAAGTATTCCGCCTGGAGGTCGGTGACCAGTGGTGTCCCGCAGAGATCTGTTCTGGAACCTCTGCTCTTTGTGGTTTTTATAAATGACTTGGATGATGAAGGGGCAGGGTGGGTTAGTTAGTTTGCCGATGACACAAAGGTTGGTGGAGTTGTAGATAGTGTTGAGGGCTGTTGCAGGTTACAAAAGGACATTGACAGGATGCAGAACTGGGCTGAGAAGTGGCAGATGGAGGTCAACCTTGATAAATGTGAAGTGATTCATTTTGGAAGGTCGAATTTGAATGCTGAATACAGGGCTAATGGATTCTTGAAAGTGTGGAGGAATAGAAGGATCTTGGGGTCCACGTACATAGATCCCTCAAAGTTGCCACCCAGGTTGATAGGGTTGTTAAGAAGGCGTATGGTGTGTTGGCTTTCATTAATAGGGGGCTTGAGTTTAAGAGCCGCAAGGTTTTGCTGCAGCTTTATAAAACCACACTTGGAATATTGTGACCAATTCTGGTCGCCTCATTAGAGGAAGGATGTGGATGCTTTGAAGAGGGTGCAGTGGAGATTTACCAGGATTCTGCCTAGACTGGAGGGCATGTTTTATGAAGAAAGGTTGAGGGAACTAGGGCTTTTCTCACTGGAGCGAAGAAGGAAGAGAGGTGACTTGATAGAGGTGCACAAGGTGATGAGAGGCATGGATAGAGTGGATAGCCAGAGACTTTTCCCCAGGCTGGAAATGGCTGGTTCTGAACCTTCCTGCCAATTGAAAGAGTTTCTCCTCATTTACTATAAGAATCTTATTTTAAGCACGTGAATCTCTTCTTAACATTCTCTACACTGTGCAGAATAGTCCCACTTTCCCTAGTCTCTCCACATAACTAACATTCCTCATCCCTGGTATCATTCTAGTAAATCTACTCTGCATCCCCTTGAAGACCTTGGCAATCTTCCAGAATTACTCACAGCTAACCATTGTTTATGGAGGTTTAACATCACTTCCCTACTTCTGTCTTTGATTTCTCTATTTATTTATTTTTTTTAATTTTTATTTTTTAAAATAAATTTAGAGTACCCAATTCATTTTTTCCAATTAAGGAGCAATTTAGCGTGGCCAATCCACCTACCCTGCACATCTTTTGGGTTGTGGGGGTGAAACCCACGCTAACACGGGGAGAATGTGCAAACTCCACACGGACAGTGACCCAGAGCCGGGATTGAACCTGGGACCTCGGTGCCGTGAGGCAGCAGGGCTAACCCACTGCGCCACCGTGCTACCCGATTTCTCTATTTATAAAGCCAAGCATCCCTCCTAAGAAAGGATAGAAGTGCGATAGCAGGACTTCCAAAAAGGCTCACTTGACTCATACCTGGGATAGAATCATAGAATCCCGACAATGCAGAAGGAGGCCATTTGGCCCATCAAGTCTACACCGGCCCTCTGAATGAGCATTCTACCTAGGTCCACTCCCTCGCCCCATACCTGCAACCCCAAGCATTGACCATGGACGTCAATGATAGAGGTGGAGGTTATCTTATGAGAAAAGGTTGGACAGGTTGGACCTCTAGCCATCGGAATTCAGAAGCTTGAGAGGTGATCTTACAGATATATAAGATCCTGGGTGACAATGTGGATGCCGAAAGGATATTTTCCCCTTGTGGGAGTATCGAGAACTAGGGGACACAGTTTAATTAAAAGAAGTCTCCCATTAAGGCAGAGATGAGAAGAAAATTTTTCTCTCAGCGGGTGGTGAATCTTTAGAACTTCCTTTGCCATAGAGCAGTGGAGGCAGGGTCAATGAATATTTTTAAGTAAGTTGGTTGATTCTTGACTAACAAGGCAGTCAAAGGTTATTGGGACTAGGCAGATTGTGGAGTTGAGGCCTCGGTAGTGAGCCATTCACCCAGTGCCATTCCTGCTCCTATTTCATATGTTTGTATGTTCATGTGATGGTCACCCCACCACCCACCCTCCAACTTAACACTGGGGTCTTAGTGCAACTTTGAACTAAAATACTCTCCAATTTGGTTCCTCCAATGAAACAGCAGAAAGGGTAGTTAGTGACATCAGCAAGGTTGGCCTCCTGTCCTTATCCAGGGGCTGGTTTAGCACAGGGCTAAATCACTGGCTTTTAAAGCAGACCAGCAGCATGGTTCAATTCCTGTACCAGCCTCCCCGAACAGGCTCCGGAATGTGGCGACTAGGGGCTTTTCACAGTAACTTCATTTGACGCCTACTTGTGACAACAAGCGATTTTCATTTTTTCCCTTTGCAAAGTCTGAGCATGTTTACTTCTCACCCCTGCCAAACAGCTGGCAGAGAAACAGCGACCGCATCAAAAGTACATCTTTCAGACCAGATGCAGGGCTTCAAATTAAACTGAATACTGCAGTGGGGGTAGGCCTGGAATTATTGTTGCCAGGAGTGGTGATAGTTACTTGGTGTCAGGGACAGCTGGTGGCAAATGATTTTGATTGAAAGTTATAAATGTTTAGACGACTTCAACTTTACAGCCACTTGGTGACTATTTCCCATGACCTGGAGCAATTGGTCTCCATTTAGAACCCTTTTACTAGATTAAGAAGTAAACAGAGCTGTCAAATCTCACTCAACTGCAACACAATTTCCACTCTCAAAAAGTAAATAAATGTAGTTCCATTTGTTCGTGCTCCGTGTTTAAATGTGTTTGTGATCTCAAATTCCACTCCTTACATTTCTGTCATTTTGTTTTCACTGACAAATTTAGGTGAAGAACTAAGGACCACAGTGTAGAATACCAATCAGGGTGACAAGAATAAAAATTGAGAAGTAATGGTTAGGTGACACCAGGTTTGGATTGGTATAGCCTGTCAGTTGTGGGAGGAGAGGTTAAGGGGTTTCACAGTTTATATTCACAGCTTTCGATACATATAAATTGCATTAAAAATGTGCAAATAGGAACTAAAATAGATTGAGTGGCAGGACATAGGATACAATTAATTTCACCAAATCTCAAAATTGGTACAGCACAGAAGGAGCCCATTCAGCCCATTGTGCTCTCCGAATGAGCAATTCACCGAGTGCCATTCCCCTGCCTTCTCCCTGTCACCCTACATTTTCTTCCTTTTAGGATAATTATCCTATTCCTTCTCGAATGCCTTGATTAAACCTACCCCACTGTTCAGGCAGCGCATTCCAGAGCTTAACCACTCGCCATAAAATCATAGAATCCTTGCAGTGCAGAAGGAGGCCATTCAGCCCATCGAGTCAGCACCGACCTCACCCTATCCCCACCTAACCGTTTGGGCCCAAAGGGGAAATTTAGCACAGCCACTCCAACTAGTCCACCTTTGGACTGTGGGAAGAAACCAGAGCACCCGGAGGAAACCCAGGCAGACACTGGGGAGAATGTGCAAACTCCACATAGGCATGGGGAGAATGAGGTTTCTCCTCATGTCTCCATCACTTCTTTTACCAATAGTCTGAAATCTCTGCCCTCTCATTCTCAATCCTTCAGCCAGTGGGAACAGTCTATTTACTATCCAGACTATCAAGTCTGTCCAGACTCTTCATGATTTTGAATGTCTCTATCAAATCTCCTCGCAACCTTCTCGTCCAAGGACACAGTCCCAACTTCTCCAATCTATCTGCAAAGCTGAGGTTCCTCATCTCTGTAACCATCCGTGTGAATATTTTCTGCACTTTCTCTGATAGCTTCACATCTTTCCTAAGGGTGGAGCCCAGAATTAGATGCAATGCTCCAATTGAAGCCAAACTTGTGTTTTATGCAAACTTCCTTGTTTATGTATTCTATGCCTGTATTAACAAAGCTTTCTTTTTTAAAACTGCCCTGCCACCTTCAAAGACTTAAGTTACATATACCTATAACTTGGAGATAACATCCTGCAAATTCCTGGGGTACAGTTCTACTGCTATATTGTCGTGGGGCAGAATTTATAGCCACAGAAACTGGGAGAAGTTAATTGTAGCTAATGGGACAAGAGTGGACAACTCTCTGGTAAATGGTCAGTGGCATCAAGGGAACCTGGAAGATTCAGAAGGGGGAAGAACACAGGCATATCTTCTTTATTTAAACGGCTCTGGAAAGCTAAAGAGCTGAAGAAAAACAACTTGGCCGAAAGAATGACAAAGGTGAGAATGTACTTTTTCAGAAGCTGATGTGGGATTGATACATGGGGACAAATGTGAGAACAGAGATAGATTCTGCTGTTTGAAAATTGAAGAAAAGGCCATCAACAGTTGGGTCGTGTGATAGGAGATTAATGTAGCTGCCACTGTGACCCTTACAATGTGAAAAGGTTAATGAATTTTTGAATTATAGAATCATGGAATCCCTACAGTGCAGAAGGAGGCCATTCGGCCCATTGAGTCTGCACCGACCATCTGAAGGAGCATCCAACCTAGGCCCTATCCCTGTAATCCCACCTAATCTTTTGGACACTAAGGCACAATTATAGCATTGCCAATCTACCTAACCTGGAGAAACTGGAACACTCGGAGGAGACCCATGCAGACACGGGGAGAATGTGCAAATTTCACAAAGTCATCCAAGTTCAGAATCGAACCGGGCCCCTGTTGCTGTGAGTCAGCATTGCCACTGTATCACAAATATGCCACATGTCACCCATAGTAATCCAACTAGGCCAGCAAAGTTAAACAGTGTTTTCAGATAAGTAACAGCTAGGGCCAATAAATGAATCACAGTAATGCCTATAGGTATTTCCTAATCATAATGGGCAAATATTGCCCTTTAAAGTGCTTACATTGTGAGCAATTCCCCGGAGTCACTAGTCCGAGGCAGAAATTGTGATGGCTCACTGAATCGGGTGTGAGGACAAAAACGGGATTCTCACCAGGTGGCACAACTATTGCGAGTTTCTCGGCCTGGACTGGCAGCCCGACCAGGTTTCACCCAGAGTGGGCGAGAACATGCAAACAACTACTTTACATTCATTTATGTGTGATTAACAGGCAGGAAACCCGATTCACCAGCCTCCTGGGATGCTCCAGCTCCCCCCCCCTCCAAACTGGGAGTCACGTTGGCATGATTTGGTGCATGACCTGTCATGTGGGGACCTGCTGCCTTGGACTCCGAGAGGGGACAAGTGGGACAGTACCCCCTCTAGGGTTCTGAGGGGGATCTTTCAGGTGAGGCGGGGGTGAAAGGGGCTTGCTGGGCTGAAGTGGCTCAGGGTCTTTCTCGGGATGGAGGTTGTGTGGCAGGTCCTTCTTCTGCAGCTTTGAAAACCTTAAACTGCATTTCAGCATGTCAAGTTTTAATTTAAAATGTGTTGGAATCCTTTGATGTATCTCCCAGCATGTCAAGTTCAATGACCTGTCAGAAGAAGGTCAAAGTGTTCCTTCTGTCGTCTTAAAAACTTTAAACTCTCTCCCAATATGTCAAGTTCAAAGATCTGTCAGAAGGAGGTTAAAGTCTTCCCTTTAATGTGTTGGAAACCTTTGAAATGTGTTTTCAAAGTCAACCTTATTTCCCCTTCAGGTATTTCAAGCCTCTGGGCATGCTTAGAATCGTAAAAGCTTTGAACTGCGTTGTTTACATTAAATTTCATGGTCCGTTGTCTTTTACAAGCCCCTTGATTGACAGGTCCAGGCAATTTTAAAGGAGGGCTTAGTGTAGTTTGTTTTTTTAGCTCTTCATGGTCCATCAACTTCCTCTTTTGAGCAGGTGTTCTTTCTAACAATAGCTTTTTAAAAAAGAGGTTGTCTCTTGATAAGGTGCCACACAGAAAGCTAATTCACAAGAATAGATCACATGGGATTAGGAGTCATTTATTATCTTGGGTAGAAGGCTGGCTGACAGACAGAAGACAGAGACTTGGGATAAATGAGTTTTTCTGGATGGAAAGATGTAAGTAGTGGGGTTACACACTGTTTGGTCCTCAGGGACCCAGCTGTTTACAATATAGATAAACAACTTGGACACAGGTACAGAAGGTTCTATAGCCAGATTTGCAGACAACACAAAAATAGATGCGACAGTAAGCTGCAATGAGGAAATAAGAACATTACAAATGGATATAGATAGGTTAGGAGAGTGGGCCAAAATGTGGCATGTGGAGTTTAACTTGGATAAGTGCGAGATCATGCATTTTGGTCGGAAGAATGGGAAGGCAACTTATTATCTGAATGGGGAGAGACTTCCAGGTGCTCCATTGCAAAGGCATCTTGGAGTCTTCATTCATGAGTCACAGAAAACAAGCATGCAAGTACAACGGATAATAAAGAAAGTGAATGGGATGTTGCATATTATATATATATATATATGGATATATATATATATAGATAAAGGAATAGAGTATAAAGGGAAGGAAGTGTTGTTGCAACTATACAAGGCATTGCTGAGACCACACCTGGAGAATTGTGTGCAGTTTTGGTTGCTTTAATAATAACAATAATAAGCCTTTATTGTCACAAGTAGGCTTACATTAACACTAAAATGAAGATACTGTGAAAAGCCCCTTGTCACCACATTCCGGTGCCTGTTTGGGTACACTGCAGGAGAATTCGGAATGTCCAATTCACCTAATAACATGTCTTTCGGGACTTGTGGGAGGAAACCGGAGCACCGGAACAGTGACCCAAGCCGGAATCGAATCTGGGACCGTGGAGCTGTGAAGCAACAGTGTTAACCACTGTGCTACAGTGAAAGATGTAGTGGCATTGGAGGCAGTTCAGAAGAGGTTCACTAGGTTGATTTCAGAGATGAGGGATTTGTCATCTGAAGAGAGATTGAACAGTTTAGGCCTATACTCTCTAGAGTTTAAAAGATTGAGAGGAAATAAAATTAAGGTATACAAGATGATAAAAGGTATGGATAAAGTAGACGTTGAGCGGATGCTTTCTCTTGTGGGACATTCTTGAGTGGTCATAGTCTTAGAATAAGTGATAGAAAATTATTTAAAACAGAGTTGAGGAGAAACTACTTCTCCCAAAGTGTTGTGAATCTGTGGAATTCGCTACCCCAGAATGTGATGGATTCTTGGACTGTGAGTAAATTTAAGGAAGAGTTTGACAGACTTTTAATTGGTACTAGGTTGAAGGGTTATGGAGAACGGTAAGGATAGTGGAGTTAAAGCCAGGATGAGATCGGCCATGATCGAATGGCGGAGCAGACACGATGGACCAAATGACCTAATTCTGCTCCTATATCTTATGAACTTAGAAACTTGTGAACTCTTTGTTCTGAAGAGCTTCCTGAAATGACCAGGTGTTCTGTCATTCTACTGCCCCTCACCTGCTGGGAGAGAGTTCAAAGGTTTAATGTTACAGAGTGAACACTTCCATCTTCTCCTGACAGATCTTTGAACTTCTCATGGTGGGAGAGACATCATGGGGTTCTAACATATCACTTAAATGAAAACTTTTTATTTTATTAATTTATTTATTTTTTAAATTTCGAGTACCCACTTATGTTTTTCCAATTAAGGGGCAATTTTAGCGTGGCCAATCCACCTAGCCTACACATCTTTGGATTCTGGGAGTGAGACCCATGCAGACATGGGGGAATGTGAAAACTCCACAAGGACAGCGACCTGCGGCCAGGATTGAACCTGGGTCCTCAGCGTCGTGAGGCAGCGGCGTTAACCACTGCGCTACCGTGCCGCCATAATTAAATGAAAATTTGACAAGCTGAAAGACAGCTTAATGATTTTCAAAGTTATTGATGGAAGACCTGCCTCATGGAAGACCCTCATCCCAAGAAAGACCCCCGACCTGAGCCCCTCTCGCCCAGCCCAGCCCAAGCCCCTCCCTGACTTCCACCACCCCTGAAGAACCCCCAACGGCACCCTGGAGCTAAGTTTAGTACCCCCCGTGTTGGCACTTCAAAGGAGTGGGGCCTAAAGGGGAGGCATTTGGTGAGCCCATAATGGGATGTCTCTCACTTGGGGCCTTGATAGAGTTTGGGGGCCCCGGCCCTTGCCAGCGATTATGAAGTGGGGAAGGATTTCCCACTGATTGGTAATGGGGCCCTTGCCTGTGACTGGGGAGGGCCTTGCCAGTGATTGGGGGATGTTTTGCCAGTGATTAAGGTGGAGTGGGGACTTTATCTGCGATTGAGGAGGGCTGCAAAATTATTCTGAGATCGGGGTGCCTGAGGAGCATGACCTGTAAGTGAGTTTAGACCCAAACCCTAACAAGCCCAGCCCAAAGCCAGATCCTCTCAAAAATTATTTCCAAGTGCCATTGAATGGCACCTACGCAGGGCTCCCACAGCAATGGGAAACACTCTTGATTCGCCACTGGCGACAATACTTAGAATGAATCCAGGTGAATCAACCCCATTGTCCCTGTCCCTCTTACAGGAGCACAATCACACTGGGCAATATTTATGTTCAGTGTATCTATCACAATCTGCAATGCCTACCAGCACAATGAAATCACATTTGTAAGGTCCTTGGTCCCTTTCCACCTGTCATTGATGACATTAATCCTGTGAATCTTGAGACTGTCCAACTTGGAGCCTGCAGCAGCCAATTAATGCTATGAATACCCTCTGCGAGGAAAGCCAGCTCTCACAAAAGGGAGTAAATTGGCATAATTATAATCTCCCTGGGCTAGTAATCCAGAAGCATGGGGAACATGCCCTCAAATCCCATCATGACAACTGGTGGAATTTAAATTAAATTAATTAAATCTGGATAATAAAGCTAGTCTTATGAATGATGAAACTGCGATTGAATGTTTACATGTTCAAAGGTCTTAATGTGATGCAGAACAAAGCAAGCAGCATGGGTTTAATTCCCGTACCTGCTGAGGTTATTCCTGAAGGCCCGCTTTTCAACCTTACCCCTCACCTGAGGCGTGGTGATCCTCAGGTTAAACTACCATCAGTCAGCTCTCCCCCTCAAAGGGAAAAGCAGCCTATGGTCATCCGGGACTATGGCAATTTTACCTTTACCTTTACTCCCGGTTTCTGATATCACTAGGTGGCACACTTCTGGCATGCATGATATTTGATGGCTATGGCCCTGTGTCTTAGCTTTAAAATGGGTGGGCACTACCATCTAATTTCTAGGGCAAAATATCTTTTTGGATGAAAATGCTAAAGTACTGCCACGTGGAAGTACAGCCCCAGTATAATTCATTTGGAAGCTGATCACAGTTTGGTTGCAGACATTTTAAGTAAAATCCTTTATTAAACGATTCCTTTGGCATCCTACGCCAAGAATGCTGACCTTAGCCCCCTATTCTTAGTAACAAATAGAAAAGCAAAGTGAGAAATATCTGCTGTTAAGCTGCCTCTGGACAACAATTGTAAAATATAAAACACTGCAACACGAGACAGGGCTTTGAGTGCAACTCATTATCAATGAGAAGGAGTAGATGTTAGCCATGTCTATCAGGTGTCCCTTACTTATGTTACCCATAGCTATGTAGTCAAATGTCGACCTGGCTATCATTGGAAATAAATAAAATTGGAGAAAGGGTGCTGTAGAACTGGAATTTTGAAGAGGAGGGCATCAGCAGCAGGAATGAAGGACGTGTGTGAGAATATTATTAGAGCGGTAGACAGATTGTGATTGTGACAAAAATGAGGCACCATTGTGAACCATTGTACAAGCTTCCTAAAATTCAGTGTATGAGTTACACACAACATTTCAGGACCCACAAATGTAAGGGTGCGTACTTTTGAAGGACCTTTTACAAGCAGGCTGCATGGTGTAACAGTGATAGGTATGAATGCACCTCATACATTAGTTTTTCACATACTCGCTCTGAGTAGCTTTGTACTGTATTGATTTGTTTGTTCCAAAGGCATGTAGAGATGTCGACCATTACAGCCATTCCATACGCCCCAAAACATTGATGTTGATAGGATCGATCTCTTTCCACATCAGTTTGGAGAACAAGCATGGTTTGCTTTAATTTGGGTTTAATTTGTTTCCAGCCTCTGTTGGGTACTTAAAATGCAATGTGCTCAAGTGACAACAAACATCTAAATACCAGAACAAGACAGGTAAAGGAAGAGCAGTAACAAATGTGTTTGGCATATTTGGGACATTCAAAACACTGGATGGAAGAGGTCGCTGGGTAGTTATCCACGTTCCTTCTAACGGTGGACAAAGTCCTCCACGAGACAGTGTGCTGTGGAAAACTGGAAATATAATCACTCCCTGTAAGGATGCTGAGACAGGGTTGTGTATTTTTGCAAAGCAAAATTTGCAAAATGAATGTAAGAATGGCAAGGCAGAGTTTATAAAGAAAAACACGAGCGCCTTTCTGGTTTTGATACGATTGCTTTGTAAGCCTGCGGTTGTTTAAGGGAGTGCCCACCAGTTGATTGTTGATAGATCGCCTGAATTGTACGGTTTGGACAAAATGGAACCCAACCCCATTTCTCCCTGATACATGTAAACAAACTTCATCAATTAACCTTCTGGAAGCAGGAAAATAAATGCAGCAGGAAATATGTTTTATTAATGCTTTGTTATTAATTAATGCACTTGGAATCAAAATAATAATCAGCAGAGCTGCCGAAAAGTTAAAATGGGTGGAAGTTGCCTGACGTGCCTTAGTTCTCAATGTGCTCTTTTCGCAAACAGTTAAGCTAGGAAGTGGGACACCACAAAATCGAATCATGTGACATCAGTGAGCAATAAAGCAACGATATAGTGCTGACAGGAAACATCGACATATGGGCATAGAGAACCAAGATTAACATCTGCAGCACCCCCCTCTCCTCCCATGCTAACAGAGTCAAAAACAATAATACATTTGCGTTTGAATCGGAAAACATTTCTTATCTTTTGGATCAAATTCTGCCTGAAATTTTATTTTTCCAACTTCCTCCACCCTTCAGTGTTTTCCATCTTTTCTATCATTTCCCATTGGCTGCCATCACCGGCATCTTCCACGGGCAGCACGGTAGCACAGCGGATAGCACTGTGGCTTCACAGCACCAGGGCCCCAGGTTCGTTCACTGCTGGGTCACTGTCTGTCCAGAGTCTGTACGTTCTCCCCATGTCTGTGTGGGTTTTGTCCAGCTGCTCCGGTTTCCTCCCACAGTCCAAAGATGTGCAGGTGAGGTGGATTGACCATGCTCAATTGCCCTTAGTGTCCAAAAAGGTTAGGAGGGGTTATTGGGTTACGGGGATAGGGTGGAAGTGAGGGCTTAAGTGGGTCGGTGCAGACCCGATGGGCCGAATGACCTCCTTCATACAAGGTACTGTATGTTCTATGATTCTCTTCTCCTTTTTCACAATTAATATTTAAGCACCTTGCGACATGTTACTGGATTTTTCGCTATGTCAATCCAAGTTTTTCTTTTATAGTAGAAAATAAGAAGTTGGAACTAGAACACCAAGATTTACGGGATATTGTGTCACTGGTTAGGCCAAAATTTATGCCCAGCCCTTGTTGCCCTTGAGAAGGTGGTGGTGAGCTGCCTGTTTGAACTGCTGTGGCCCTTGAGGTGTAGGTCAAACTGCAGTGCTATTAGGGAGGGAGTTCCAGGATTTTGACCCAGCGACAGTGAATGAACGATGATATATTTCCAAGTCAGGTTGATGAGTGATTTGTAGGGGAACCTTCAGGTGAGGGTGTTACCAGGTATCCCCTGCCCTTGTCCTTCTATATGGTAGTGGTTGTGGGTTTGGAAGGTGCTGCCTAAGGAACCTTGGTGAGATCCTGCAGTGCATCTTGTAGATGGTACACACGGCTGCTCCTGTTTGTCAGTGATGGAGGAATTGAATGTTTGTGGAAGGGATAGCAATCAAGCGGGCTGCTTTGTCCTGAATAGTATCAAGCTTCTTTAGTCTTGTTGGAACTGCACTCATCCAGGCAAGGGGAGAGTATTCCATCACACTCCTGACTTGTGCCTTGTGGATGGTGGACAGGCTTTGGGAGTCAGGAGGTGAGTCACTCATCGTAGGGTCCTTAGCCTCTGACCTGCTCTTGTAGCCACAGTATTTATATAGCTAGTCTAGTTTAGGTTCTGGTCAATAGTAACTCCCAGGATGTTGACAATGGGGGATTCAGCAATGGAAATGGCATTGAATGTCAAGGGGTGAGGGATGGATCCTCTCTTGTTGAGGATGGCCATTGACTGGCACTTGTGTGGCATGAATATTACTTGTTACGCACCATGCTGTTTTGTAATTCCAACTGAACTGGACTAGCTATATAACTACTGTGGCCACAGGAGCAGATCAGAGGCTGGTAAATCTGCAGCAATAACTTAACCCCTGGCTCCCCTCAGCCTATCCCATCGACAAGGAATACGATAGTGTACAGTCCCCTTGCCTGGATGAGTGGATCTTCAACAACATTCAAGAAGATTGAGGCCATCCAGAATAAAGCAGCCCATTGGCACCCTATCATTCACAACCACAGATGAACAGTGGTAACAGTGTGTAACCATCTACAAGATGCAATGCAGGAACTCACCAAAGCTCCTTAAACAGCACATTCCCAATTTACTCCCACTACCATCTAGAAGGGCAAGAGCAGCAAATGCATGAGAACATCGCCACCTGGAGGTGCCCCTCTGAGCCATTCACCATCTTGACTTGGAAATAGATTGCTGTTCCTTCACAGTCGCTGGGTCAAATGCCTGGAACTCCCTCCCTAACAGCACGGTGGGTGTACCTACACCACGTGGATTGCAGCAGTTCAAGAAGGCAGCTCACCATCACCTTTATGAAGGACAATTCGGGAAACCCACATCCCTTGAACGAATAAAGAAAATGTAGTGCTGCTGAGCCCTTTAAATGATTGTGGCCTACAGCCAGTGTTAAGTGTGCTGATGAGTGGCTTCACACCTGCAAAATCCAAAGGTTAAACCAGCCTGCACTACTTAAAGCTAGTTTAGCTCAGTTGGCTGGTCTGTTGGTTTGTGATGCAGAGAGGGAGGCCAACAATATGGGTTCAATTTCCGTATCCGCTGAGGTCCTGAATGAAGACCCCGGGCGGAAATCTCTGACCCCCCGCAGGGTCGGGGAATCGCCCGGGGGTGTAAATCCCGCCCCTGCAGTGGCCGGAATTCTCCGCCACCCGGGAATCGGCGGGAGTGGGAATCACGCCCCGCCGATCGGCGTGCCCCCCGCGGGAATTGCAGCACCTCTGGTGCCGGCGGGATTGGCGGCGTGAGCAGGCCCCGGGGTCCTGGGGGGGGCACAGGGCGATCGGACCCCGGGGCTTGCCCCCACAATGGCATGGCCCGCGATCGGGGCCCACCGATCGGCGGGCGGGCCAGTGTCGTGGGGGCACTCTTTTTCTTCTGCTGCCGCCACAACCTCCACCATGGCGGTGGCGGAAGAGACCCCCCCTACCGCGCAGGCTCCGGTGGTGATGTCAGCGGCTGCTGACACACCGGCGCATGCACAGACCGGCAAAGGCCTTTCGACCAGCCCTGATGCCGGGTGGCGGGTGCCAAAGGCCGTTGGCGCTGGTTTTGGCGCTGGCCGGCGGAGCGGAAACCACTCCGGCGAGGGCCTAGCCCCTAAAGGTGCGGAGAATTCCTTTGGGGAGGCCCGACGCCGGAGTGGTTGGTGCCACTCCGCTATGCCGGGACCCCAGCCCCGCCGGGTAGGGGAGAATCCCGGCCCACATCTTACGTTGCCCCTCACTTGAGGTGTGGTGATCCTCAGGTTAAATCACCACCAATCAGTTCTCTCCCTCAAAGGGGTAAGCAGCCTATGGTCATCTGGGATTATGGTGACTTTACTTACTTACGACTTGAAGCCAATCTGCGTCTCTTAACTGGCAAGAGTAGTCTGGCCTGGAGTACGTGCTGGGACTGAGAGCAAAAGAGAGTGTGAGCAAGAAGAACTCTAAATTATGACACATGTTCAAGGATGTGCTTTCAAGTATTCTGTTGCAGCACGGTAGCACAGCGGTTACCACAGTTGCTTCACAGCTCCAGGGTCCCATGTTCGATTCCCAGCTTGGGTCACTGTCTATGAGGAGTCTGCATGTTCTCCCCATGTGTCCGTGGGTTTCCTCCGGGTGCTCCGGTTTCCTTCCACAGTCCAAAGATGTGCAGGTTAGGTGGATTGGCCATGCCAAATTGCCCTTAGTGTCCAAAAAAGGTTAGGTGGGGTTGCTGGGTTACAGGGATAGGGTGGAGGCGTGGGCTTAATTGGGGTGCTGTTTCCTAAGGGCTGGTGCAGACTCGATGGGCCAAATGACCTCCTTCTGCACTGTAAATTCTATGATTCATGGAAGGTCTGTGTCGAAAAGGCGCAGAGGAGGAGAGCCGTCATAAATCCACAGGATGTCCTCTAGACAAACTCTGAGAAGATATATTGTGGTCAAGGCTAGGAATCTAGCACCAACGCCCTGAGCCCAGTGCTGTGGAATGTACAATGAATGTTCGTGAATACATCTTCAGATGCCATAACCCACCATTTGCTCTATTAGACTCAGATTAGCCTCAGACACTGTTCAGTGCACCAGACATGCATCACCGACCTACGAATGATCTCTACCAACCTAGACACATAGCTGACATTCGTATGCTGCATACCAAGATTGCATGACATCAGCTGGCATACTTCCCTCTCTCTTTCAGAGCAAGTTGGTGCAGAACTGGAAGCAGCAGTAACTAAGCAGTGGGAAAAGGCAGTCCTGGTTTTCCCTATCCCCATGGAGGAGACTGTACTTGCCATTATTGGAGGGGCCATGAGGTAGTGGCCTGTGGCTCCCCTGAAATGATTGAAGGTGATAGGGTCTTCACACCACCTCCCTCCCACCGCACAAACTCTTCTGATTTGCTTGCAGCAGATGGTGTAATCATGCACTTCTTGCTTGTCGCCCTCCCTTTCATCACACCCTACCCTTGTGCCTTTTTCCTTTTAGGTGTCCAAGGACTGAAACCTTGTCAACACTTGTTGGAAAGCAGGAAGACAATTATAAAGAAGAAACACCGCCACTTATCCTGATACTTGGAGCCAACAGCTCGAGTACTGGAACCGTGTGTCTGCTAGAGGGTCCGGCTTACAGGCTGACTTCTGGTGGCGGCCATGGAGTGGGTGGCCGCACATTTGGCAGCTCCCGCTCGAGGCAGTTTTTTGTTTTGAGCGGCTTGCGCATGCGCAGAATGATCTGTGCCCAAAACTTCTTTTTTCAATTGCGCATGCGCGGTTGCAGTTTCGTGTGCATGCACAGACCCAGATTTGGGTCTCTTGTTCCCCGGGCGGTTTAAAATGTGCTCAGACGCCATTTTAACTTCTTCAGACCGTGGAGAAGAACTTTTTCACCGTTTTTTCTTGTTAAAAACTTAAAGTTAGTTTTTTCTTGCGATCTGCACTTGTCATTCGTGATTTCCAGCATTAAACCTTTCTGTTCTGATGATTGTTTGAGTTTCATAAGAACATAAGAACTAGGAGCAGGAGTAGGCCATCTGGCCCCTCGAGCCTGCTCCGCCATTCAATGAGATCATGGCTGATCTTTTGTGGACTCAGCTCCACTTTCGGCCCGAACACCATAACCCTTAATCACTTTATTCTTCAAAAAACTATCTATCTTTATCTTAAAAACATTTAATGAAGGAGCCTCTACTGCTTCACTGGGCAAGGAATTCCATTGATTCACAACCCTTTAGGTGAAGAAATTCCTCCTAATCTCAGTCCTAAATCTACTTCCCCTTATTTTGAGGCTAGTTCTGCTTTCACCTGCCAGTGGAAACAACCTGCCCGCATCTATCCTATCTATTCCCTTCATAATCTTATATGTTTCTATAAGATCCCCCCTCATCCTTCTAAATTCCAATGAATACAGTCCCAGTCTACTCAACCTCTCCTCGTAATTCAACCCCTTCAGCTCTAGGATTAAACTAGTGAATCTCCTCTGCGCACCCTCCAGTGCCAGTACGTCCTTTCTCAAGTAAGGAGACCAAAACTGAATCACTAACACCTTATACAATTGCAGCATAACCTCCCTAGTCTTAAACTCCATCCCTCTAGCAATGAAGGACAAAATTCCATTTGCCTTCTTAATCACCTGTTGCACCTGTAAACCAACATTTCGCAACATTCATTCCCTGTGCAATTTGGTCTCTTGAGCATTGAATATCTTAAAGCAGCATTGTTCCTGGTGTTACAGTAATCTTCAATTTTTTTAAGTATTACTTCTAATTTGGTGTTGTCTTCACCTTTCAAGTAATTGAAGCAGTTGTAGATTTCTCTAGCTTCATGTCCTGATAGTAGAAGTGCTATTTTCATTTCTTCTGAGGCCGTGCTCAACTCATTAGCTATAATATATAGTTTGAACGTTTGTTTAAAGATTTTCCATCTATGACTTAAATTACCAATTGTTTTCAGCTGCGGTGGAGTTCCAAAGAGTTTCATCGACTCTGTAAAGTCTCCCCACGTACTATTTTTCTTCTGTTTTCGATCTTGCTTTGTCTGCATCGTGTAACTTTCTAGTAAGCGGTCTGAAGACACCTGGTACCATATATTATTCATTGTGTCTGAATAAAGCTCGTAGTCTTACAGTTGAAGTAGATGCTTTATTTTGAGTTTGTTCTCTCTCCAGGTCTTATACTATGTTACATCTGAGCTGCCTGTCTGTGTCCTGCTCACCAGCTGCCGTTCCTGTGAAGAGTCTGTTGACTTCCTGTTTGTCTAGTATACATACATCTCTGGTGCTCCCTTTAGTTGTTATTTAGTTGTAGTGTATGTACATTAACCCCTTGTGTATGTACAGTGATGCATATTACTACAGGGAGGATCATATTGAATGCCAGAGCAGGCATAATGGCCGAATTGCCTAATCCTGATTTCTTCCTACCACCATGGCATGTGATGATCAGAGGGAACCTCAGCAACAGGACCACCCACTGGGTGGCCAATGGTGGCCACTCAGTGTCAATTCCGGCTCCTGCTGGCTTTTATCAGTTCTGTGAGGGGCTATCACTGTGTGTGGAGGCTTTTTGGTAAACTCTGGTGGCTTCCCAACAGGTTCCCGCAAGAGTAGGGGGTTTCCTTTGTGGTTGCTATGTCACCCATAGAGTGTCCTCAAACAATGTGACTATGGTGACCATGCCCACCCATCGACTCATCACTGGGGCTTACCTGCCTGACCTGGGAATTGAACTTAAACAAATGACCCCCTCCTCCTTGGCATGGGGCATCCTCTCCTTCATCCTGCAACCTCAGCAGTGGCCATCTCTCTCTATTGGTGAAGCTGCCAGCGCTGCCATAGCTACCAGCCCCTTGACTGGGCGTGTAGCTCTGGGTCGTGGGTCACTGCCCTCAATTGGACGACATTGGTAAAATGCCGCCCCAACGACTACCGGCCCGAGGTCAGATCCCATTTTCAGCCCCAATATTCAAGACACTCTCTTGATAAAATTCAGTCCCATTATATCATGTTCTTCCAAATTATCTCGAAAAAAAATTAAAATAATGGATTTTCTAAAATATAACCAGATAACTGTAAATAAATCATCTAACACTGTTCCACGTACTGAGTAAAATGGAAAATTAAACCTCTTTCTCATTTGGATCTTGTGAGCGGATGAAACCAAGATGCTTACAATTGTGAATTGCAAGTGTAGGGTGAGGCAGCATCGGCTTGAGGGGCTGAATGGCTTACCCCTGCTCCCACATTCCTAAATCTGCTATTCTGATAACTGCCAGTCTGGGTGCTGATGGTCTTGTGGCGTAATGCATAGTGTCCCTGTCTCTGTGCTAGAAGCTTTCGGTTCAAGTCCCACCCCAGGTACATTCAAAACAGGTTGTGTCAACCTGCAAAAACCCTTCCAACATGCCAATGGCTGGAGGTAGGAGCGGGAGAGACTCTTGGTCAGCCAAGCTTGACGTGGAATGGCGCCCCTCAAGCTATAAACCCCTGGTGACAGACTAGCGACCTGTTCCAGCAATTGCTAGCTATGGAAACAGACAAAAGTCTGCCTTCAAACACCATTAGGTGCGGGAAAAGAATTGTAACACAATCTCTGCATTTAATTATATTAGCTCTGAACATATCAGTCAGTGGAATGAATAACTTGTCTTGTTAATTGACACTAACTCTGAACTTAAGTTACAGCATTCAAGCATTTTGAAATGTTTGAAAGAAAAGTTGTCAGGAGAAATTAAAGGTTTATTGATTTTAAATGGCTGCTGTGAACTTATCGTGCATCTGGGCTGTGCAGGGAAAATAAACCTACCAACAAGCTGAGAAAGCAAAACTATAACAACCATATCCACGAGATGTGGCAAAATCAGAAACACTTTCAAAGACAACCAGTTTAAACTTTGCGACACCTGGGGCGCGATTTGATGGCCTCGTCGTGCTGGACTTGTTGACGCTGCAAGGACGTTGAATCTCGCGAGAGGTATTTTCCCGGGGCTCAGGAACTAACAGCCTCACCTGCGAGACTTCGCCATGGTGCCGTTTAGCACAAACGTGGCCCAAGCGTAATGGCACCTGGGGGAGTCTCCAAGGTCATTAGAAATCCCTGTGAGTTCAGGCTCTGGGCTCCCACTGGCACCAGGGTATCTTGGCACTGCCAGCACGGCACCTTGGCAGTGCCATCTGGGCACACTGATAGTGCCATTCTGACACTGCCAGGGTGCCCATGTAGAGCTGCCAGGTTGGCAAGGACACGGTCAGGATGCTAGGCTGGCAGTGCCAAGGTGTCCAGGTGCCAGATTGCCTGTGCAAGGGAAAAGGCCTGGGATTTACCCCAGAATACTGAGGGAAGCAAGGGAGGAAATTGCTGGGGCATTGACTGACATCTTTGCATCCTTATTGGCTACAGGTGAGGTCCCAGAGGACTGGAGAATAGCTAAGTGGTACCACTGTTTAAGAAAGGTAGCAGGAATAATCCTGGAAACTATAGGCCGGTGAGCCTCACATCGGTAGTAGGTAAATGATTCAAGATAATTTTCAGTGTCAGGATTTATACCCATTTGGAAACAAATGGACTCATTAGCGATAGACAGTTTTGTGAAGGGGAGGTTGTGCCTCACTAACTTGATTGAGTTTTTTGAGGAGGTGACAAAGATAATTGATGAGGGGAGGGTGGTGGATGTTGTTTACATAGATTTCAGTAAAGCCTTTGACAAGGTGCCTCACAGCAGACTGGTACAAAAGGTGAAGTCACACGGGATCAGAGGTGAGGTGGCAAGATGGATACAGAACTGGCTCAGTCACAGAAAGCAAAGGGTAGTGGTAGAAGGGTGTTTTTCTGAATGGAAGGTGGTGACTACTGGTGTTCCACAGGGGCCTCTGTTGTTTGTAGTGCACATAAATGATTTGGAAGAATGTAGCTGGTCTGATTAGTAAGTTTGCGGATGACACCAAGGTTGGTGGAGTGGCAGGTAGTGTTGAGGATTGTCAGAAGATACAGCAGGACATAGATAGGTTGGAGACTTGGGCAGAGAAATGGAAAATGGAGTTTAATACGGACAAATGTGTGGTAATGCATTTTGGTAGGTCTAACATAGAGGGGAAATATACCGTAAATGGCAAAACTCTTAAGAATATAGAAAGTCAGAGAGATCTGGGCGTGCAGGTCCACAGATCTTTGAAGATGGCAACACAAGTGGACAAGGTAGTCAAGAAAGCATACGGAATGCTTGCCTTCATTGGACGGGGCATTGAGTATAAAAACTGGCAAGTCATGCTACAGTTGTCTCGAACCTTGGGAAGGCCGCACCTGGAATATTGTGCACAATTCTGGTCGCCACACTACCAGAAGGACGTGGAGGCTTTGGAGAGGGTGCAGAGGGGGTTTACCAGGATGTTGCCTGGTCTGGAGGATATTAGCTATGCAGAGAGGCTGAATAGATTTAGACTATTTTAACTAGAACGACGGAGGTTGAGGGATGACCTGATAGAGGTCTACAAGATTATGAGGGGCATGGATAGAGTGGACGGGCAGGCACTCTTTCCCAGGGTGGTGGGGTCAGTCACCAGGGTGCATAAGTTTAAGGTCCGTGGGGAAAAATTTAGAGGAGATGTGTGAGGCAGGTTTTTTACACAGAGGGTTGTGAGTGCTTTGAACGTGCTGCCAGGGGAGGTTGTGGAAGCAGATATATTAACAGCATTCAAAAGGCATCTTGACAAATACATGGATAGGATGGGTATAGAGGGATACGGCACTAGGAAGTGCTGAGGGTTTCGGCAAAGGTGCAGGAAATTATGTAAGTGTGACCTCGGCCTTAAGGCAAAGTGTCGTTAAATACTGATGTCGTTCTCGGTGGTGCAGGCACCCAGAAACATTCTGTTAAATGCTCCCAAAAGGGGACTTTGTTTCTGTCCTGTCTAATCAGCACCATTGTACAGAGAGCACACTCTGTGACATTAACAAAGATTTTAATTAATTTGCTTTGAAACAGATACTATTGCTGCAAGTAAGGATAGTTTGTGATTGGTTTGGGAACGATCATAAAGCACATTTTCCTGAGGTTCAGATTAATTTTTGTTTTATAAATTTAGAGTACCCAATTATTTTTTTCCAATTAAAGGGGAATTTAACATGTTCAATCCACCTACCCTGCACATCTTTGGGTTTTGGGGGCAAAACCTACACAAACACGGGTAGAATGTGCAAACTCCACACAGACAGTGACCCAGAGCCAGGATCGAACCTGGGACCTCGGCGCCGTGAGACGGCAGTACTACCACTGCGCCATCGTGCTGCCCTAGGTTCAGATTAATTTTTGAGGCACAGCTAAAACGGCACCTATTGAATCTAATAATAATAATCTTTATTGTCACAAGTAGGCTTACATTAACACTGCAATGACGTTACTGTGAAAAGCCCCTGGTGCTACATTCCGGCGCCTGTTCGGGTACACTGAGGGAGAATTCAGAATGTCCAAATTACCTAGCAGCACGTCTTTCAGGACTTGTGGGAGGAAACCGGAGCACCTGGAGGAAACCCATGCAGACATGGGGAGAACATGCAGACTCTGCACAGACAGTGACCCAAGCCGGGAATCGAACCTGGGACTCTGGAGCTGTGAAGCAACTGCCACCTGTTGTTGTTCTACAAAATGGAACTTTAACCTCATGTGTCGCAAATCTTCCTTATGAGCAAATCTCTAAAGAAACCCATTGCTGGCTTTCCTTGATTAACCCACATTTGTCCATACAACTCTTAATTTTGTCCCTAATTATTGTTTCTAAAAGTTTCCCAACCACCAAAGTTAAACTGACTGGCCTGTAGTTGAGTCCAAGGAAGACTGAAAAACTCGGTCAGAAAAATGATGACCCACTGATCCTTTTGAGTGAACAGATTATAGAGTGCTTTAGAAATTAGTGAATGAAAGGAGGAGAGAACTGAGTGAAATATGCCCACCAGTCATTTTGTTATTGCTGTTATTAAAACTTGACAATAGAGTACAAGCCTGCAATCATTAACTCAGTGGCACTAACTGATGGTCAGTGTGTCCTTCCATTCAGTACAGGAAATCAACCTACTGAGGCTGCTGAGTTACAACATAACAATCACCCAACTGTTTTAAGCTTTTGAGGCATAGCTAAACTTGTTTTTTTTTTCTCAAGGGAAACTGCACTGCTGCATCAGGCACTTCACAAAAATCCAGTGAAGTGTGTTATAGTTTTAAAGATATTCCAGCAAAACTGAATTTACATTCAGTAGAAAGCAGGATGTTTAATCTCCCTTCAATCATTCACTTTTTATGTGGGACTGGGCTAGCTTGTGATTATTCTGTCCCCCTTTAGATGATCAGAAGCATAAATAGCAATGAAAGAACTACTTGTTTCATAGTTACAAGCTTGTTGGAATAGTAAAGACACTTGACTCTTTAGGTGAATGTTTCATTATCCACGGGTGCACAGAGAGCATTTATGATGTCGAAACATAGAGAATGAACTCTTTGGACCATTAAAAAAAATCTCTGAAAGGAAAGACCCATATCTATACCAATGCTTCTGATTCATATTTAAGCCACGTCCAATGTCCACATCTATGATTCCGACTTATATATATTTTTTGATAAACAATTTTACTGAGGCATTTTGGCATAGTAAACAACAACAATACAAAACAGTGTGCAAAGAACAATCAACATAGTGCAAAAACCAGCTCTCCTCCCACAAGGACCCGCCTAACTAACCCCCTCATCTACGTTGCCCTAACCCCCCCTCCCGACGGTTAATTTTCCGTGAAGAAGTCGATAAATGGTTGCCACCTCCGGGCGAACCCTGACAGTGACCCTCTCAGAGCAAACTTAATTTTCTCCAGACCGAGAGAGCTCGCCATATCCGATAGCCATGCCTCCGACTTCGGGGGCTTTGAGTCTCTCCATGCCAGCAGAATTTGCCGCCAGGCTACCAGGGAAGCAAAGGCCAAAACGTCAGCCTCTCTCTCCTCCTGGACTCCCGGGTCCTCCGAAACCCCAGAAATTGCCCCCTCTGGACTCATCACCACCCTTGTTTTCAGTACCCGGGACATAATATCCGCAAATCCCTGCCAGTATCCCCTGAGTTTTGAATATGCGCAGAACATGTGGACATGGTTCGCTGGTCCTCCTGCACATCTGGCACACCTGTCCTCCAATCCAAAGAATTTACTCATCCGGGCCACTGTCATGTGGGCCCGGTGAACGACCTTGAATTGAGTCAGGCTGAGCCTAGCGCATGTTGTGGTCGCGTTCACCCTGCTCAACGCCTCCGCACATAAGCCCTCTTCTATCTCACCTCCGAGCTCCTCTTCCCACTTAAGCTTCAACTCCACGGTCTGCGACTCCTCTGCCCCATAAGCTCTTTGTATATATCTGAGACCCTACTCTCCCCCACCCATCCACTGGACACTACCCTGTCCTGGATCCCCCTAAGTGACAGGCGTGAGAAGATTGGAACCTGTCTGCGTAGAAAGTCCCACACCTGCAAGTACCTAAAATCATTCCCTCTCGCCAGCCCAAATTTCTCCTCTAGTGCCCTCAAGCTCGGGAAGCTCCCTTCCAAGAACAGATCCCCCATCCTCTCAATCCCGGCCCTCCACCATGCTCGGAACCCACCATCAATATTCCCTGGGGCAAAACGGTGATTGTCACAAATTGGGGACCAAACTGATCCTCTCACTTCCCCCACATGTCTTCTCCTTTGGCCCCAGACCCGCAAAGTCACCACCACTATAGGGCTGATGGGGTACCGTGCCGGCGGGAGTGGCAGGGGCGCCGTAACCAGAGCTGCCAAACTGGTGCCCCTGCACGAAACGGCCTCCACCCGCCCCCAAACCGACCCCGCACCCACCATCCACTTCCTTATGATAGCTATGTTGGCCGCCCGATAATAATTACTAAAGTTTGGCAGTGCCAGCCCCTCCTACCCTCGGTTCCTCTCGAGCATCAATCTCCTCACCCGCGGGGACTTATCCGCCCACACAAATCCCATAATCATTTTATTGACCTTCTTGAAAAAAGACCGCGGAATGAAAATGGGGAGACACTGGAATACGAACAGGAATCTAACCATCTGCACTCTCCCCGCTAGTGTCAGTGGGAGCACATCCCACCTCCGGAACTTGACCCTCATTTGCTCCACCAACCGAGATAAGTTCAACTTGTGCAGCCAGCCCCAGTCCCGCGCCACCTGTATCCCTAAGTATCTAAAACTGTCCCCTACTAACCTAAACGGCAGCCCCCTCAGCCGACCCTCCTGGCCCCTCACCTGGACTACAAACAACTCACTTTTTGCCATGTTCAGTTTATACCCCGAAATCTGGATGAATTCCCTCAGAATTCCCATGATTTATAGAACATAGAACAGTACAGCACAGAACAGGCCCTTCGGCCCTCAATGTTGTGCCGAGCCATGATCACCCTACTCAAACCCATGTATCCAACCTATACCCGTAACCCAACACCCCCCCCCCCCCCCCCCCCCCCCCCCTAACCTTACATTTTAGGACACTACGGGCAATTTAGCATGGCCAATCCACCTAACCCGCACATCTTTGGGCTGTGGGAGGAAACCGGAGCACCCGGAGAAAACCCACGCACACACGGGGAGGACGTGCAGACTCCGCACAGACAGTGACCCAGCCGGGAATCAAACCTGGGACCCTGGAGCTGTGAAGCATTTATGCTAACCACCATGCTACTGTGCTGCCCCTAATCCATCCCAGCCACTCGATCCATGACGCGTAGCAGCAGGTCGTCAGCGTACAATGAAACTCTGTGTTCCAACCCCCCCCCCCCCCCCCTCCCCCCCATACCAGCCCCTTCCAACCCCTAGAAGCTCTCAGGGAAATTGCCAGCAGCTCTTTTGCTAGCGCAAACAGCAGTGGGGAAAGGGGGCACCCCTGCCTTGTCCCTCGGTACAGTCTAAAATAGTCGCATGTCATCCTGTTCGTCCTTACACTAGCCTCCGGAGCCTGGTACAACAGTCTAACCCAGTCGATGAAGCCCTCCCCGAACCCAAATCGTCCCAGCACCTCCCATAAATAGTCCCACTCAACTCAGTCAAAAGCCTTCTCGGCATCCATTGCCACAAATACCTCTATCTCCCTACTTTCCGGGGGCATGATCACATTCAGCAGCCTTCTTAGGTTGGCCACCAACTGCCTTCCCTTGCCGAACCCGGTTTGATCTTCCATAATAACGTCCGGCACACAGTCCTCAATCCTAGCAGCCAAGAGCTTGGCCAGTATTTTAGCATCTACATTGAGCAGAGAGATCGGCCTATAGGATCCACATGCCTCCGGGTCTTTGTCCCGTTTCGATATCAGGGAGATGGTGGCCTGTGAGATCGTTGGGGGTAAAACCCCTCAGTCTCTTGCCTCATTAAAGAACCTAACCAACACCGGCCCCACTATCTCAGAGAACTTTTTATAAAACTCCGGCCCCGGGGCTTTACCCGATTGCATGGCCCTCAAGCCCCCCAATATTTCTTCGGTCCTAATCGGGCCCCCAGCCCGTCTACCAACCCCCTAACCACTTTTGGGAAGGTCAGTCCATCCAGAAAGGGCCTCATCCCCTCCGGCCCCACAGGGGGTTCCGAGGTGCAAAGCTTACTGTAGAAGCCCCTGAACACCTTGTTCAGCCCTGCCGGATCCCCTACCCAGTTTTCTCCCCCTGTCGACTACCTTCCCTATTTCCCTGGCCGCCTCCCTCTTCCTCAGTTGCTGTGCCAGCATTCTGCTGGCTTTCTCCCTGTTAGCCTTTGTCGTTCCCTTAGTAGCTCTGCCCTTGGGGTCTCCGCATATCTCCTGTCTGTAAGATCTCCTTTACCAGTCGGCCCATTTCTGCCCTGTCCATCCTGTCCCTCTGTGTTCGAATTTTGATCAGCTCCCCTCCCACCACTGCCTTCAGCAAAGCACCGCAGCTGAGACTTCCCGTGTACCATTGACCTGCAGGTAGTTTTGCATACATTTCCTCACCCTCTCACACACCGTCTCGTCCGCCAACAAACCGACCTCCAGCCTCCATTGAAGACGCTGGAAACTTTCCTTGCAGACCTACAGATCAACCCAGTGTGGAGCATGGTCCAAAATAGCGATCGCTGAATATTCTATGTCTGTCTCCCCCGCCAGCAAATCCCTGCTCATGATGAAAAAATCAATTTGGGAATACACCTTATGAACATGTGAATAGAACAAAAACTCCTTCCCCGTCAGCCGACTGGCCCTCCATGGATCAGCCCTCCCCCATTTGCTCCATAAGCCCCCTCAGTTCTTTTGCCATTGCCTGCGCCTTACCCGTTTTTGAACACGACCGGTCTAGGCTGGGGTCAAGGACTGTGTTAAAATCACCTCCCAGGCCTGTGCGCATCCAGGTCAGGTATTGTCCCCAGCAGTATCTTAATAAAATCCACATTGTCCCAATTTGGAGCATATACATTGACCAAAACTACCCTCATCCCCTTGAGCTTGCCACTCACCATGACAAATCTGCCTCCCCGACCCGAGATTGTACTACCACCTCGAATTGCACCCGTTTGTTAACCAAAATCGTGACCCCCCTGGTTTTAGTGTCCAGCCCCGAGTGGAAGACCTGGCTAATCCAGCCCTTACTTAATCTAACCTGGTCAGCTACCTTCAGATGAATCTCCTGAAGCATTATTACATCCGCCTTCAGCGCCCTGAGATGCGCGAACACACGTGCCCTTTTTACCAGCCTGTTTAACCCTCTAACATTCCAGATGATCAGTTTGGTGTGGGGCACTGTGCCCCTCCCTCGTCGATCAGCCATCTCCTTTCTTGGGGCCGTCCCTAGTCCCTGTGTCGCACTTCTAGTGGCCCGCCTCCTGGCAGCCCCCACGTCCAACCTCCTCCATGTTACCAAACCCAACTCCCTCCTTCGTCAGCAGATCAACTACCCCCCTTCCCCCCCTAGCAACAACACCCTGTAACATAACCCCTGCCATAAACTAGCTATATACACACCCCCCACCTGGCTTCCGTAGACCAGCTCACCCAGCTAGCCTGGTGACTCTCGACTCTGGCGCCAACAAGTCTCCCACCTATTGTTCCCTCTGACCCATCCCCCTGCCCATAAATACCACTTCCCCAAACCAGCCATCCTCGACCAATTGCTCTGAAAAAAAAAGAAGGAACAAAGAAAACCCTGACACTAGTGCAAATCGAATAAAACAAAATAAGTAATAGGCACTTCCAACCACCCCGATCAGAACACAAAAAGTGGCCAGCACCAAATACCTTAACTACCCTCTTTTTCCAGTGAAAACTCGAGCATAGAAGAGAAAAAAAAATGCAACACAAGAAAAACATCGCTTAGTGACTTTTTAAACTCAAGTCCAAAAAGTCCTCAGTTCGGCACCAGCCCTTCTCTCTTGGCGAAGTCCATAGCGTCCTCGGGCTCCTCAAAGTAGTGGTACCATGGCTCGTGCGTGACCAAAAGGTGCGCCAGGTACAGCAGCCCAAAGTTCACCTGCTTCTTGAACAAAATCTCTTTAACTTGCCTGTAGCCTGCCCTCCTTCTGACCACCTCGAGCTGAGGTCCTGATAGATGCGCAAGACACTACTGTTCCAATGGCAGCTCCACGTGCGCTTGGCCCACTGTAGCACACGCTCCTTGTCCTGGAACCTGTGGAACCTGACCATCATCACTCGGGGGTGGGGAGGGGGGGGGGGGGGGGCGCTATCAGCTGCCTCGCCAGCGCTCTGTGCTCCACCTCCAACAGGCGAAGGAAGACATCATCCCCCAACAACGTCTGGAACATGTCTGCCACACATGCGGCGGCATCCACTCCCTCAGCCCCTTCTGGGAGACCAACGATTCTCAAATTCTGCCGACGGGACCTATTTTCCAGGTCCTCCACCTTTTCCAGAAGCTGTTTTTGTTGGTCTTTCAGCCTCCCCACCTCCACCTCCACCACCGTTTGGTGATCCTCCTGCTCCTCCATCTTCTGGATCGTCCGATCCTGGGCGTCCAGCCTGTGCTCCAGGCGCTCGACTGATTTCTGAATCGGGTCTAAGCTGTCCTGTTTCAGCACGGTGAAGCCTTCTTGGATGACCTTCAGCAGATGCTCCGTTGTTGGTTGGGATGTCGGGGGTCCGGACATCGGCCATATTGTCCTCAGCAACTTCTACACTGCCCTTGTTTACCCAATTCTTCAACTGTTTGCGATTCTTTCTGCTTCTTAATTCCACATACCTATATCTGGAGTCAGTGCCTGAGTGCCTATGCCTTCAGATCCAGCGCTCAAAAGTACAAAAATGTCGGGGAAAAAGGTTCAAAAGTCCGACCGGATCGAGAGCCACCAAATGTGCGACTTACTTCCTCATAGCCACCACCGGAAGTGATTCCGACTTATATTTTGACCTGTCCCGAATCCATTATCCACATCCGGATCTATACTAAAGCCTATAGTCTAAACGGCTCATCATATCCACAGCCATATCAATGCTCATTACAGTACCCGTCCTTGGAACACTTATTATTGAAACAATTTATTATTGGGCAGTTGGTGATAAAAGTGATCTTCTATTGCTCCTTTGCTATTATCACTGCACAGGTAGTTGGGAGCTGAATTAGCTTTGTATATTGAGTGTGCTTTGTTGTTGATAACAATCTTATAGAATTGCCAGGATACAATAAAGGGACAAGTGACCTAAGATTGTCTGAGTCCAGAATGGTGCATGGTTTCGGCAAGGAGAAAAAACGCACATGGTTACAATTTCTGGTTCATGGGAGAAGTGAGGCCGGCTGATGGGAAGTGCAGTGACACTTTCACAAGATGAAGCAGCTCAGTAAAATTCCCTGAAATTACATTACACAATGGCATGGTATCTACAGTAGCAGACCAGTTGGTGGTGTTTATGCTCCATGCAAGTCTCTCCCCACCCTTCTTCATCAATCCGCATCAACATATCCTTCTATCCTTTTACAAAAATTATTATTTCAAAGGATGTGAACATCGCTGGCAAGGCCAGCATTTGTTGCCCATCCCTATTTGCCCTTGAGAGGGTGGGAGGAGTCTTTGATTATGCTGCCTGCTTTCACAAGGCAGTGAGAGGTCTAGACAGAGTCAATGGATGGGGAAGCAGGTTCGCGTGATGGACTGGGCTGTGTTCACGACTCTCTGTAGTTTCTTATGGCCAAACCAAGTAGTGATGCAGCCTTTCCTGATAGGGATAGCCTCTCTGTTCTGATATAATTTCATTAAATCCTTTTTATACACATTCTTCAGTGTCCCTGTTCTCTTTTACAAGATGGACGCCAGAGATGCTCACTTCACGTTTGGCCCAACCAATTTTATATGAATTTAATACATGGCAGAATCTTCTGCTCTGAAGTTTAAGTCTGAAGTTTAGTAGCAGGTATGGCGTGCAGGTGATTTTCGCTGGGAGATGGCAGGATGGCTGAGCATGCTTGTTTAGGGGCTAGTTTAGCTCAATGGGCTAAATCGCTGGCTTTTAAAGCAGACCAAGCAGGCCAGCAGCACGGTTCAATTCCCGTACCAGCCTTCCGAACAAGACGCCGGGATGTGGCGACTAGGGGCTTTTCACGGTAACTTCATTGAAGCCTACTCGTGACAATAAGCGATTTTCATTTTAATTTCATTTTTCATGCACGATCGTGCGCAGTTTTTGCTATCGGCAGCCGATATGAGTGACATTATGGGTCCCCAAGAAGGTGAGAGCAGCATCTACTGACATCGAAGCCACGGAAGAAATGAAGATCACCAGGTACCCGCCACTTACATACTGTCATAAAAGTGAAGAGTCTGATTTCCCGCTGGCAGGGAAATTTAATTCTGGCGAGGTGGCCTTTTAATGTGCATGCACGATATACTAACATATACTAATTGTATTCATGCCATTCTTCAGTGGAAGGCTTGAACCACCTTTAAGATCCATAATCTATGCTTTTCAATTTTATCCCTCGAGAAATGAACACCTTTGTTTGTTTGCTTTTTACAGCCTTATTACAGCCTTGCTCTGTATTCTGCTGCTTTTCCCCAGACTCCATGTTTTGACTTTAGTTTTGAAGCACTTCCAAGCGTACCTTATTGAAGATCTTTTGAAAATCCAAATATGCAGGCCTCAAACCTTCAGAGGAGCAGCAATCACCATCAGATTGCCATTCTGCTCCTACTTTTCCACACCTTGCCAGAGCTCCATATTTCTGGTCAGGATTTCTGAACCTGGCTTCTTCAGAAATGCAGACCACAGCTTCAATCCAACCGCTTCCTTGTAATGCTGGAGGAAGACAGACCACACCCCTTTTTTACAGCTCCAGCTGCTGCACTCTGCTATGTCTTCTCTAACACACCAACACACTAAAAAACTGGAACATTTGAACAGCTTCTCAGTGGGTTCACATACGAGTGTCTGAGTGAATGGGCGAGTAAACTGGTGAATGTGTAAATATGTAGGTGGGAGAGTGGGAAGGAAAGGTGAGGGCAGGCTAAGGGTTAGGGGAGCAGGTGGATGAGATAAGTTGGTAAGGGGTATGGTGGAAGCCGGGTAAGATGTTAGGTGGGTAGGGATGTAGGTGGATAGGGTGGCAGTTCAATATGGCGGTGAACTTTGGGTCAGCTTAAGTTGGGGGCCGGGAGCGGGAGTCGGTTGTGAGGTCAACGCCGGGTCAGCTCGGGAGAGACAAGGGCGGGATTCTCTGCGGGCGTGATTCTCCGTTTTGCCGGTGCCCAGGGGTTTCCTGACGGCATGCCCCACAATGGGAAACCCCATTGACTGGCCGGCGACATGAAGAATTCCGCCTGTGGGTTGGGGCAGAAATGTGGTGCGGTGGGGCGGAGAATCCAGCCCAAGTTGCTGGGGAGGAAGTGGGTGGTGAGGTTGCATCAGGTTGGGTTGGTATGGGAGTCAAGGGGTTGGGACGGATGGGGCGTCAGGAGGGGGGAGGGTTGTGGTGTTGGATGAAGATTTTCTGCCTCACATTTTGTGGTGAACTAAGTTGGAACTATCATTGATTCTTATCTCAGAGTTGGAGATTTTTTGGAGGGCCTCGATGAAGGTGGGAATTGCTCATCGGAAGTTCAAATTTCCCATGCAATTCCCATGGAGTCAATGCATTGTAACTTCTGCTGGATCCCAAACATTTCAGGGGGGATGCGTCTGGTCTTCAATGATTCAGAGACTGGAAGATGTACTGCTTTCCTCTTGCCTACTCTTCATGTTACTTCTTCAACGAGTTCAATAATGTTCTTCAAGCATGACCGACTTTCCTAAAATTTCCCTTTTGAAATTAATGCAAGCTAATCTTTGCTATAATTTCAGTTTCCAAGCATTTTATCATATCCTTCAGTAAGGATTCCATACCAATGTTGAGTTGACAATAACAATTATTTGTCAGAAATGCCTGTTTCCATTATGTGTGAAGAAACAATTGTATATCTTAGCGAGGAAAGCTCCGGCTTCCAACTTTCATAGATTTCATAGAATTTACAGTGCAGAAGGAGGCCATTTGGCCCATCAAGTCTGCACCGGCCCTTGGAAAGAGCACCCTACCCAAGGTCAACACCTCCACCCTATCCCCATAACCCAGTAACCCCACCCAACACTAAGGCCAATTTTGGACATTAAGGGCAGTTTATCATGGCCAATCCACCTAACCTGCACATCTTTGGACTGTGGGAGGAAACCGGAGCACCCAGAGGAAACCCACGCACACACGGGGAGGATGTGCAGACTCCGCACAGACAGTGACCCAAGCCGGAATCGAAGCTGGGAAACTGGAGCTGTGAAGCAATTGTGCTATCCACAATGCCACCATGATGCCAATTTGTATTGAAAGCAACCTTCAAGGGCTTTGAGACCACTCCAGTATGGTGTGTTCAAATGATGGGAAAAATTTTAAATATAGCATGGTGAAGTGGCATTGAGTCTTAACGAACAAGAACGTTCCAGTGATAGTTGCTGATCTGTTCTGCTTTAGGGCAACCTGGTATGTTTTGGGGGCTAACTTCAAAATAACCGATATTTATTGAATATAATTTCATGCCCTGAACACTGGATTTCTAAACAATTACTATAGCCAGGGGCTGGTTTAGCACAGTGGGCTAAACAGCTGGCTTGTAATGCAGTTCAATCCCCGTACCAGCCTCCCCGAACAGGCACCGGAATGTGGCGACTAGGGGCTTTTCACAGTAACTTCATTGAAGCCTACTTGTGACAATAAGCGGTTATTATTATTATTATTAGCCACTGGTCTACTACAATATATTTTTTACAATTACACCAGTTTTCCAGTGGGTAACTGATATTGTAGCTTTAGAATGGGAGGAGGGGTGGGGGGGGGGGGGGGGTAGGTGAAGAGGATTCAAGCCTTAAGAGCTTGGGAAGAAGCAACAAACAGGGAAAGAGCAGTGACTTACTACGTCTTGGAGTTCTTTACACTTAGGAGTAATTTTACTGGTACCTGCAGAAGTAGGCAACAGTTGTGCTGTTACTCATACAGTAAATACACATTAATGTAACTTTTATAGGAAAACAAAATACTGCAGATGCTGGAAACCTGAAATAAGAAACTCAGGAAAAGCTCAACAGATCTGACAGCATAATAATAACAATAATAATGATTATTACTAATAATACATTATTATTATTATATACCCGAAGAGGCACCGGAATGTGGCGACTAGGGGCTTTTCACAGTAACTTCATACTTGTGACAATAAAAGATTATTAAGATTATAATAATTATTACTAGTAATAAATTATTATTAGTGTAAGAGTATCTATTAGGAATTTGTGTTTATCCTTGCTTATTTATACATGTATATCTTTGTGGGAGGCAGTGGTATCATGGTATTGTCGCTGTAGAAATAATTCAGGAACCCCGAGTCATGCTCTGGTGTCCCGGGTTCGAATCCCACCAGGGCAGATGGTGAAATTTGAATTCAATAAAAATCCTGAATTGAGGTTAATAAAGTTTAAAGGTGACCATTAAACCATTGTCGATTGTCGTAAAAACCCATCAGGTTCACTAATGTCCTTATGGGAAGGAAATCTGCCATCCTTACCTGGTCTGGCCTATATGTGACTTCAAACCCCAGACCCACAGCAATGTGGTTAACTCTTAAATGCCCTCAGGGATGGGCAGTAGAACATAGAACAGTACAGCACAGAACAGGCCCTTCGGCCCTCGATGTTGTGCCGAGCAATGATCACCCTACTCAAACCCACGTATCCACCCGTAACCCAACAACCCCCTTAACCTTACTTTTTAGGACACTACGGGCAATTTAGCATGGCCAATGCACCTAACCCGCACATCTTTGGACTGTGGGAGGAAACCGGAGCACCCGGAGGAAACCCACGCACACACGGGGAGGACATGCAGACTCCGCACAGACAATGACCCAGCCGGGAACCGAACCTGGGACCCTGGAGCTGTGAAGCATTTATGCTAACCACCATGCTACCGTGCTGCCGGTAAATGCTGACCCAGCCAGTGACGCCCACATCCCATGAATGAATTAATAAAAATAATTATTTCACCACCTTTAACTGATTGGGTGTGACCCAACCACACATTGAAAAGAAAACATTCAGTATAATATTTTATTAGCACATTATCAGACTCCAGTAGTACACAATCTTCTTTACGGTTGGGTAAATTAGAACAACAGTCAGTCCTTGAAGCTCAGGTCACTAGTGATTATACTAATTCCCTTACTGACTCACATATCATCAGCCACAATTATGAGCTGAAGTTTGGACTTGTAGCACAACATTTGACAAGAGAAATGCTTCAAGCTATTTGGAGTCTTGAATTACAGTAGAAGCGGAGCCCCTAATGATCTGGAGGGAGTATATCCATCTACTCTGGTCTCCCCACATATTTCATCATGTTTTCATGCATGCGCTCATTTCCTCTTTGCCAATCTTGCTGAACTACATCTCCAAAAGATTTAAAAAAATATTTCTTATATATTGCATGGTAGGAAAGCAGAGATTGACCAGATCACTACTTTCTTCAGTTTAAGTGAAAAAGAGATGTGGACTGAAAATGGTGGAAAGACACCATAAGACCATAAGAAATGGGAGCAGAATTCGGCCACTTGGCCCATCGAGTCTGCTCCGCCATTCAATCATGGCTGATATTTTCTCATCCCCATCCTGCTGCTTTCTCCTCATAATCCCTGATCCCCTTATTAATCAAGAACCTATCTATAAGAGTCATCAGCATTTGAAGAAAAAATAAAATAAAAATGGGGGAACTTGAAGAGGCCAAAGTGACGATTTGCTAGAATTAAATCAGGGATAACAAAAGTCATTTATGTGAAGAGGCTAGAGGGGAGCTGGGACTCAGTGGGCTAGACAACTGGTTTGTGATGCAGAACAAGGTCAGCATGCGGGTTCAATTCCGGTACCAGCTGAGAATTCTGAATTATCCTTCTGTGTACCCGAACAGGCGCAGGATTGTGGCGACTAGGGGCTTTTCGCAGTAACTTCATTGCAGTGTTAATGTAAACCTACTTGTGACAATAAAGGATTGTAAACTTATATATAAGTTTGGATTGTTTTCCCTAGAACAGGGAATGTTTTCAGGGTAATGGAATAGACAGGGGAAACATGTTTCCACTGATAAAGTTTTAAGATAATTGACAAAGGAAACTGAGGGGAAATGAAAGGAATTTTTAAAAACAGCAGTTGTTTTAACCTGGAATGTAATGCCCGGGAAGGTGGTGGGACAGTCATTTTCAAAAGGACGTTGACTATATACTTGAAAAGAGCAAGAATATGCAGGACCACAAGAAAAGAGCAGGGGAATAGGTACAATTGGAACACCCTGTCAAAGAGTCCGCATTGGCCAAATGGACTGAATGACCTCCTGCTGTGCGACAAGATACTATGATTCTTGTCCAATAATGTTGTTGCGCTATCTCCGACCCGATTTGTTATCTAGCATGCTTCATACTACAAGCGTAGTGCAAAATTACTCATTTAGATAACCAACCGATCAAAATTGGGGTAAATCCTCATTTAGTCCTAGATCATCATAGTCCTTTAAGAGCCCTTGCCAACTTATCATAAAGCTATGGATATCTAATGCACATTTGATCATTATGTCAGTGCTGGCACTTTGTCTAGCAGTTACACAGCAAGTTAAAAAGGAATATAAAAGGAAGTCTGAAGTAAATTTGACGTATTTGCATAAGAATTGCAAACTTTTTTCAGTTGGCCTGAAAAAGCGGAACCAATTGCTTCAACTAATGCTATTTCCTCAAAATTCACCCACCGAGGTCACACCATTGTCCTCTTTTATTTTTTTCTCTTCTTGGAAGGATCCTCACAGTTATTAAATTATTACTGCAACAACATGTTCAATTATGTTTTGGTTGCTGCCTTTCTCTGTGACCAGCAGAAAGATTTCCTCTGCATGGCATTCATGGTAAAGTCCTGCTCATATTTTTCATAAATGTGATCCATATAAATGTATAAGCAATTTTTCTACCCTATCTCACCACAGTAACCACAGTGCTCTAGATTAAATATAACAGATATAATGAAATATATTTTAACCCTTTGCCTGGCAAGCAAGGTACAGGTGGCATGGTTAGGAATGGTGCAGGTAAAGGTTAACATGGTGGAAGGAGGATAGCAAAGTATTTCTTCCATGTTCCTGACCCTGCATCGCATACCTCCCTCTCCCAAACAGTTTAATTGAGATTAGGCACAGGAGTCCTGGCAGCCACTGACAAGCAATGACCTGTTTGACGTTGGCATTGGGTGGTATAGTGGCACAATGGTTAGCACTGCTGCCTTACAGCACCAGGTACCTGGGTTCGATTCCAACCTTAGGTGACTGTGGAGTTTGCACATTCTCCCCATGTCTGCGCGGGCTTCCTCTGGGTGCTCCAGTCTCCTCCCACAGTCCAAATGTGTATAAGTTAGGTGGCCATGCTAAACTTCTCCAAAGAGGGCCCAAGAGTGGGCCTAGGTAGGGTGCTCTTTCGGAGGGTTAGTGCAGACTTGATGGGCTGAATTTCTTCCTTCTGCACTGTAGGGATTCTATGATTCTAAGTCTAATGACATCAAGCGTGCCGCAGTGGCTTTGGAAACCCAGCATTGAGACCAAACCCAACAACCAAATAGGCAGTCACAAAGTGGCCGGAAGAATTAAAATATAACTTTCTAATGAAATCTTTGTGGGGGCCTCTAGTCCTTGGGTCTCCCCAACCTTGGCCTTGCCTCTCCCAGTTCCAGCATCATTTCCTAACCTCCCTCTCTCAGTGTTAAATTTATGCGGGCAAACATTGCCCTGGGTCCCCCTGAGTTCCACTCCATTTTGTTCTTCTAACATTCCTCCCTGGCGTTACTCATATTAGTTCTGGGCAGGAATCTGGCTTATTTTGTTCAAATGAGGCCCAGGAGTTATAATGGTCTGATGCTTAGATCCCCATTGGGAGTTTCTCTTCTGCCCTGTAGTCCCACGCTCCGCCAGTTCAAGCATTTCCAAATGTCACCTGGTAGCAAATTTTTATTAAAATATTACAATTACAATTCGCTGGGGAGCAATAGTAACAGTGTCATTGGACTAGTAATACAGAGGCCCAGGCTAATGTCCAGTCATCAATGTCTGGTCTGGCCTACATGTTTGTCCATACACACAGCAATGTGGATCATTCTTAACCACCCTCTGAAAAGGCCTAACCAAGTCACTCAATTGTACCAAGCTACCCCAGAAAAGTTAAAAATGATCAAAACCAGATGGACCAACTGGCATTGATCTAGGCACAAGAATGATAACAGCACACCCAGTCCTGTCGACCCTGCAGAGTCCTTCTTATTATCATCTGGAGGTTTGTGTTAAAATTGGGAGAGCTGTTGGGCAACAACCTAACAAAGTCACACTCACTGAAACCTCCTGTGCAGACAATGTCCCAGACACCACTACCACGATGCCTTGATAGGTCCTATCCCATCAGCAGGGGCAAAATCCCAGAATTTCCTCCCTGTCAGCACTGTGGTTGTACCTACGCCCCAGAGACCGCAGCGGTTCAAGAAGGCAGCTCATCACCATCCTCTGAAGGGCAATGAGCGATGGGCAATAAATGCGGGCCTAACCAGCGACACCCACATCATGTAAATTAATTTTTAAAAAGATCCACCAGACAGTCAGGTATTCAGTAAGGAGGGGGTTGCCCTGGGAGTCATAGAGCTTTACAGCATGGAAAGAGGCCCTTCAGCCCATTGCGTTTGCACCGACCATCAAGCACCTAGCTATTCTAATCCCATTTTCCATCTTCCATAGTCTTTATGCAATGACATTTAAAGTGCTCATCTAAATATTTCTTAAAAGGTGTGAGGGTTCCTGCCTCTACCACTCTTTCAGGCGGTAAGTTCCAAACTTCCCACCACCCACTGGGTGAAAAAGTTTTCCTCACATCTCCGCTGAGCCTCCTGCCCATTACCTTAAACCTATTCCCCCTGGTAATGACCCCTCCACTAAGAGGAAAAGTACCTTCCTCCCCACCCTCTCTATGTCCCTCATAATTTTATACACTTCACTATCCAGTCTCTCTTTTAAAAAAACTATTTTTATTCAAATAAGGAATATACTTAACAACATATAAACAATCAATCAATAATAAAATAAATAAAATACTACCCTCCTAAATTGAAATTTGTTTCTTTTATTTCTATCAAAACATTTCCTTTTTTCATCCCCCCTTATCCCATCTCCCCTACCTGCATCACTGTA
The DNA here is from genome assembly GCF_902713615.1 of Scyliorhinus canicula. Classification (NCBI taxonomy): domain Eukaryota; kingdom Metazoa; phylum Chordata; class Chondrichthyes; order Carcharhiniformes; family Scyliorhinidae; genus Scyliorhinus; species Scyliorhinus canicula. The sequence goes on along the minus strand of NC_052150.1, from coordinate 179,606,438 downwards.
CCCGCTGGAACAAATAGATCTGTAAATAGAGACAAGATAGCTTTCATCTTGTCCAGAATTCCTCATCTGCGACATAAAGGGCAAACTTAATTTTTTTCAAGTTTGAGAAATTCCACAAGAAATCCCAACCATGCTGATATTTTTGGCAGATCTTCGGATTTCTATTCTAATACAATTTGCCTCCGGGACGACTTCCTTTCTTGAATAGTGGCACCATATTAGCTGTGCTCCAGTCTCTTGATAGCTGAAATACCCCAGCCCAGACAACATCCTGGTGAATCTCCTCTGCACACTCTTCTGTGCAGTCACTTCCTTTCTATGGTGTGGTGACCAGAACAGTACATTGTACTCCAGCTGGGGCCTGACCAGCATTTTATATAGATCCAGCATGACGTCCCTGCTCTTATATTCAATGCCTCAGTTAATAAAAGCAAGGATCCCATAAGCCTTCTTAACTACCTTATCTACCTGTCCTGCTGCCTTCAGAGATCTATGAACATGCACACCAAAGCACCTTTGATCCTCTGTATTTCTTAGGGTCCAACCATTTATTGTATATTCCCTTGCCTTGTTAGTTTTTCCAAAATGCATTACGTCACACTTTCATGCTTAAATTTCATGATCCCCGGCAGGGCAGGGGGTCCCGGCGTAGCGGAGTGGCGCCAAGCACTCCAGCGTTGGGCCTCCCCAAAGGTGCGGAATTCTTCGCACCTTTAGGGGCTAGGCCCACGCCGGAGTGGCTCCCACTCCGCCGACTGCCGGCAAAGGTGGCGCCAACGGCCTTTGGCGCCACGCCACCCGGCGTCGGGGCCGGCCGAAAGGCCTTCACTGGTCGGCGTGAGTCCGCGCATGCGCCGGAGCGTCAGCGGTCGCTGACATCACCACTGGCGCATGCGCAGTGGAGGGGGTCTCTTCCGCCTCCGCCATGGTGGAGGCTGTGGCGGCGGCGGACGAAAAAGAGTGTCTTCACGGCACTGGCCTGCCTGCCGATCGGTGGGCCCCAATCGCGGGCCAGGCCATCGTGGGGGTACCCCCCGGGGTCCGATCGCCCCGCGCCTCCCCCCCAGACCCCGGGGGCTCGTTCGCGCCACCAATACAGCTGGCACAGAGGTGGTTTAAACCACGTCGGCGGGAGAGGTCTGACAGCGGCGGGACTTCGGACCATCGCGGGCCGGAGAATCGCCGCGGGGGGGCACGCTGATCGGTGGGGCGCGATTCTCCGCTCCCGCCGATTCCCGGGTGGCGGAGAATTCCGGCCACAGCGGGGGCGGGATTTACGCCGGCCCCGGGCGATTACCCGACCCTGCGGGGGGTCGGAGAATTCTGCCCCATGTCTCCCACATTCCATCTAAATCATTAATGTGTGCCAGAAACAAGGGACTCAGCACCGATCCCTGCGGAACAGCACTGGAAAAGACTTCCAGTCACAAAAACAACCTTCAACCATTACCCTCTGCCTACTACCACTGAGCCAGATTTGGATTCAGTTTACCAGATTGCTCTGGATCCCATGGGCTTTTACCTTCTTCAACAGCTTCCCATGTGAGACCTTGGCCTTAATAACGTCTATGTAGACTACATTAACCTCACTATCCTCATCTACACACCTGGTCACCTCTTTAAAAAATTCAATCAAATTTGTAAACTGTGACAAAACAATGCTGACTATCCTTGATTAATCCTTGCCTCTCCAAGTGGAGATTAATTCTATTCCTCAGAATTTGTTCCAGTAGTTTCCCTACAACTGAAGTTGGCCTCACTGACCTGTAATTTCCTAGTTTGTCCCCACTGCCCTTCTTGAATAATGGCACCTCATCATTGTTCCTCCAGTTCACTGGCATCTCTCCTGTGGTCAGAGAAGCTTTGAAAATGTTTGGCACAACCTCTGCAATCTCCTCCCATGCCTCCTACAGCAACCTGGGATATATCTCATCTGGCCCCGGGGATTTATCCACTTTTAGGCCCATCAAAACTGTTAGTACATCCTCCCTCTCAATGTTAAGTCATTCAAGTAAATCACAATGTGCCTCCCTGCATTTTAAGAATTCTGCCCCCCCTACACTTTTTAAACTTTGGCTATCCCAGTTAATATTGGGAAAGTTGAAATACCCTACTATTATTATAATAATCATAATCTTATTGTTCACAAGTAGGCTTACACTATCACTGCAATGAAGGTACTGTGAAAAGCGCCTAGTCTCCACATTCCTGTGCCTGTTTGGGTGCACAGAGGGAGAATTCAGAATGCCCAAATTACTTAATACCACGGGTGGGATTCTCCGGTTGGTGACGCCAAAATCGTATTTGGCGATTAGTCGGAGAATCCCCATTTGCGCTGACATATCCATGGAGAGATGTCACCAACGTTGTCTCTGCAAAATCTTACAAAACTACTGTCAGGATAGGTGTACCAAAGTGAACGTCCTCTCCTAGGCCAAAATCCCCAGTATCGAGGCACTGGCCAAGCTCAACCAACTGCGATGGGCGGGCCACATTGTCCGCAAGCCCGACATAAGACTCCTGAAACAAGTGCTCTACACCAAGCTTCGCAATGGCAAGCGATCACTAGGAGGGCAGAGGAAATGCTACAAGGACATTCTGAAAGCCTCCCTAAATAAGTGCAACATCCCCATCAACACGTGGGAATCGCTTGTTTTAGAATGCACAAATTGGAGAAAAAGCATCCGCAAAGACGCCAATCATTGCCCCTTACAAAACTGTGGCTTCTGCGAGGTGTCCACAAAAGCAAAAGCCAACTTTGAAGACAAAATAACTGAGGAACCTGAGTCTTACCTCAATTCTGAATGGAACAAATAGTTTGACGTGTCCCACATGAAGCAAAGCAAGACGAAAATCAACAAATTCAGAGTTGACCGTTTAGATCGTTCATTCACAGTCAAAATATTCACAGATTCAGTCTGAAGGAAACATTTAATAGTGAAGAGGTTATAGTTTTGTTTTCAGTACAATGTTGCAGGAAAACTAAGTAACCAATAGGCTATTAGCCAAAACTGATGTTAGATTTAAGTCAATAGCATCTAAAAGATTCATCAGATTGCTGCAAACAAAATATGCCAGCATTCCGCCCTGCATTTGACTTCCCTTCAGGTAACCACATCCACTGCAACAGATGGTGAGTCTATATTTTACATTGTGTTTCCGGAAACCATTTATGCCTGGCAGTCCTCTGATCTCCTGTTTAAAAACCATAGCAATGAAAAGGGTCCACACCGAATTGTAGAGAAAAATAAAACTTACATATTAACACGTTAATTATTATATACAGCTCCAGTAATTCCCTACTGGGTCTTCTCCCGTCGGTGCCTGACTAGCCGTCTCTTTATACAAAGGCACATTGACTTAATTAAGGGACCCTGCCTCCTTATCAGGGAAGCTTGAATTCTGCAGGCTCCACATGGTAGTGGATCATCTCTACCCAGTAAGACCCATGTGGGTTATAACATCCCTCTCCCAACAAAGTCGAAGAATCCTCTGATGACTGTGGCGAGGGATGGCGCTGGACCCTCTAGACATTTGGATGCCTATCAGGTAGCTTATATCTTGAGGGCGAACACAGCCTCCAGCACGAACGTCATGGTGGCTGCAGGTCCAAAGGCTGTGGATCCGAACTACACCTGTGTTTCCATTTCAGAGTCTGTCGACGACCTCAGTCATCTCGGCATGCTGATGCCCTTGGGGCCCCGAGGAGGCCCGCAGATGCGGTTCTGGAAGAGGTCTCTGAAGACGCACATGTGACTTTGGAATAGATTTCCGAGGGCGAGGAACTTCCAAAGAAGCGGTCACCTGGACTGAAGATGGTCAAGGTGCTTTTTCATAGTACAATGGTTGGCTTATGCCTGGTAGGAACAGGCCTTGTCTGGCGGAGGATAATGCCGGAGATCCACTGTGCATCTTCGCCGAAGTTTCGAACAAATAGCAAGTCACCTGGCACAAAATACCTGTAAGGTCGGCGACGAGAGGGGCAACACCCTTGTTGCTCCTGGTTGAGTCTTGCCTCCGCACCTATGCCTTGAAAAATCATGCTAATGCGAGTACAGTGTCTCCAACCCTTCAGTTATTCTGCCGGTACTATCCCAGTCACTGCATGCGGAATGATCCTGTAGGTAAACAAGAAATGAGCAAGCCTGGCGTCCATCAATCCTGATGATTGCTTCTTTACCTCGCCGCCAAATTTGTAAGTGGTAACGAAAGGAGTCCACATCGAGTTGTAGAGAAAAACGAAACTTATTTTTATGTAACACATTAATCATATACACAGCTTCAGTAGTTCCCTACTGGGCCTGCTCTAGTTGGTGCCTGACTGACCAACTCTGTTTATACAAAGACACATTGACTTAGTTAAGGGTCCCCCAATCCCTTACCCCCTTAGAGGGGGAGCTCATATTTTGCACGCTCCATGTGGTAGTGGATCACCCCTACCTCGTAAGACCCGGGCGGGTGATAACGCAGGAAAGGAATTTTGGGGAAACGTATTATCAAATCACAATTCCTCCCATTCCCATTCCCTCTCCCACCTCTCACTCACACATTTAATCTCCAATTTTAGAAAATCAAAGTTATACTTTAATATTCATTCACAGCAGAATGTGAAATTCTTTCTTTCCTTTTTAGTCTCTTCAAATAACAATGTTGGCAAATGTTTCTGCTTTGCTGTCAAGAGCAGCAAAAGATGCTCTTAAGTTAGTTACAGCACAAACCAAGTTTCTTGTGGAGCTTCCTCTAAATAGCCGCGACTGGATCAAATTAAATCTCAAATGTCACTGGAAAAATGTAACTCACTACATTACCATTGTGCCAACCTCAGTTCAAATTTCAGAGTTCATTACATATGATGAAAGAGCACTTAACAGAATATTCAAGAATATACAATGGTTGAAGGCCTCTTAGCATGAATGAGAATAGTGCTTTCCCTGTAACTATTATTCTAACATCAGCAACTACAGAACTAACCTTTGACAGAGCTCGACAGAGACATAATGAATTGTTAGCAATATTAGTATGACCTGTTCTCTTGCTCATCCAGATAATTGGTCACATAAAACTTCCCCTTAATGGTGGCAAGGGATAATATTAACCATATGCAGAAGGAACAAAGTTCAGTGTAGTTGCAAGACACACCACATTCCTGAGGTTGAAGAAAATGGGCAGTCAGACCCATGTGTTGCCGTTAGCAAAATCAAAATAATTTTGAAGTTCAGGAATAACAGGAAAAGTGGATGACAGAATGATCTTTGCAATATTTGGTTATAACTCATGGTGATGTATGTCTTCAAAGGACATGTTAATTGAGAGATCAGATGCAGAAAATCAATGGGCCAGGACTGCGAAATCCTGATCAAAATGAAGGCCGATGATAAGTGACTTTTATAGCTGTCCCCCATTTTCGTTTCTTTCTGCTTCTTACCATATGTAGCATGCTTGAAAGATCATCGGTGATGAACAGCTAAGCAAAGAGTCCCTCTAAAAATAAGTAAGAATTGATCAAAATAAAGTTGACAATAAAGATGCAATTATTGTGTAACTAGTTATGAGAAAATAATCTTTATGCCTTCCGGGGCTATCTGGAGCTGCTTTGGGTATGGTACCTATCTACAGTCACATGGAGTCATGGAGTCAATGTTCAGCTTGACTGATTGGGTGGTAAACTGGCAGAGTGGATTACAAGTGCATTGGCAAACTTGCCCACTTTTTATTGCACCAAAATCAAGCGGGCACATTCCATCGGCAGGTGATTCTGCCTGCCAAATTATTCCCGGGCAGCAGGGGTGAAAATGTACCCCGACATTTCTCCAATCTGCCCCTACCTAATGAGGAAGTTCAATTGTGTGATGCGACAGTCCTTGCAAGTTGTTCAAGAAGATGTGGAGGGGAATTCACTACAAGGTGTGCAACTTCAGAACAATAATTAGGATCATTCTGAATCATAGTCAACACAAATGACGCATGGCACGTTCCTCTCAGTTTGTTTGGGATCAAAAATCAAAGACAAATCATCCTAAATAATAATAATAATCTTTATTATTGTCACAAGTAGGCTTACATTAACACTGCAATGAAGTTCCTGGGAAAAACCCCTAGTCTCCACAATCCGCTGCCTATTCGGGTACACAGAGGGAGAATTCAGAATGTCCAATTGCCCTAACAAGCACTTCTTTTAGGACATGTGGGAGGAAACCGGAGCACCCGGAGGAAACCCATGCAGACAACGCCCCCACTAGGTTCAAACATGAGTTACAATGATGTATTGAAGGGTTGAGATAAGATTGTTGTGATATACCAGTGGACTTGATGGGAAGGGGAGAATATCTATGCTACTGTGACAACTGTGTGAATATAAACAATTAACAACATAAACGGTGCGGTGGCACAGTGGTTAGCACCGCTACCTCACAGCACCAAGGACACGGGTACAATTCTGGCCTTGGGTGACTGTCTGTGGGAGTTTTCACACTCTCCCTGTGTTTATGAAGGTTTCTTCTGGGTGCTTCGGTTTCCTTCTACAGTCCAAGGTAGGTGGATTGGCCATGTTCAAATTGCCCTTTACTCTCCAAAGATGTGCAGGTTAGGTGGGGTTATGGGGGTTAGGGCGGGGGAGTGGGCCTAGGTAGCATGCTCCTTTGGAGGGTCAATGCAGACTCGATGGCCTCCTTCTGTACTGTAGGGATTCTATGAATATCTATGGAAATTGTCAGGAGTAGCAATTGAACGTACCAGCTCATCTGCCCAAATGTTCTCCACATAGTCCGAAGATGTGCAGGTTAGGTGGATTGGCCATGCTAAATTGCCCCCAGTGTCCAAAAATGGTTAGGTGGGGTAACTGGGTTACGGGGATAGGTTGGAAGTGTGGGCTTAAGTGGGGTGCTCTTTCCAAGGGCCGGTGCAGACTCAATGGGCCGAATGGCCTCCTTCTGCACAAGAAATGAGGGATAACCTTCATTATTTTTGCATTTGCCTTACCGCTGTAGAAGTAATACAATGTTATATCTGCAGTTTAAATTATGACAGGTCCATGTATTGATTGTTCTTTGAATATAACTATATGGTGTAGGTCTGTAGTCAATGCTTTTTTGGCTTGTCAGCTTTTTTGAGGCAACGTAGGCTTTTCTGAAGTTGAGCCTTTAGTTGCTGGATCAACAATTATATAGTTCTATTTTGGTGAATATTGATATTATGGCACTTTTCGAAGAAAACACCATCTCAGCTATAAGAAGCCAATTAACACCTTAAGTTTATGTCGCTTACAAGTACATTCATATAAGATCCATAATAGATTTGAGCATCAGGGAAGTGATGTTCAAATGGAGAACCAACTATGTATGTCACTGCTACATATTTACAATTCTTCCTTCTTCTGACCTACATGAAGGCTTATTGGGAGATGGAGAGCTGTGATAATTGGTTAAATGGAGGGAATCTAGTTCAATACAGTAATTCAAGTTTGTTTTTATAATTATTTCCATGCCGTTTTCGCACTTAGAACATCAGCTACCTCTCAGTTGGAGGAACAACCAGAATCTCATCTTTGACATTTGCAAAGTTTTCACATGGTTTTCAAATTGAGTGATGAGCAGATAGGTAGGAAAGGGGTCGAGAGAGCAGGATCTGATTCCTATGGGCAAGATGGGCTCAGATCGGGCATTGTGGGTGATAGGAGAGGAGCTCGAGGAGGATGTGAGTTCAGGGTTAGGGCAGGAGGAAGCTTTAGAGGAAGTTCGGCCTGATAGGTTAAGTAAAGATGTTGATTGATGTCATTTCTGAAGTATGTATTATTCAGGCAGGATCCTTGTTCATGAGCTATTCCACCAAGTGAGAATTCCTCCTACTTTCATCTAGTTTCCAGCTGCAGAAATCAAGATCCTCATCTATCCTCTTGCTGGTCCAAGGGTGCTGGTGCCTATTCTGTAACTATCAGAAGATCTAGGAGATGAAAGGGGATAAGGTAACACTTAAGCAATTCCGTGACAACAGCATTTTCTACAGTGTCATCTCGTTTGTGAGACCAAGTAAATTGAACAAAATGCAACATTGAGTCCACTGGTGTAAAACCAATTTTCCCGATCAAAAGGTTTGTAATAATAATTGCGCTGGAACACAAAATGGGGTGGATCTTTACTTTGCTCAATAGGCTAAAACAACTGATGCTAAGTGTGTTTTACCCCCATCTCTCTTGGTTTTTATTACCTTTCAAATTGGCTGCCAACTCGCTCTCAGCTGTTGACACTCTTGCACAAAGGAAAGAGATACCCCAATGTCTCTAAAGTTGCTGGAATAATTTAGAAATGTTAAAGGATTGACCCCAATCAGTCAGCTGAACAAGCTTCTTACAACTAGCAATGAACCTTTTGGCCAAATCACAGTCTTCACTGACACTACAAACACAAAATACAAGGTAAGGCAGTATCTCTCCTCTAGAACCACTGACACCTGATCAAAATCTGAACCTAGACTAGAATTTTACGTTGCTCAGGCGAGCATATAAAATCGTGCAAGGATATATCGGGCACGTGTCCCGACTTCATCGCGCCCTCGCAAGATTTAGATTGGTAGGCGCGGACACGAGTCAGAAGTGTATCCAATGATAATCAAGAAGCCAATTTTAATTAATTAAGCATAAATTTATTGAGATTTTACGTTGCTCGTCTGCCTTTATGGTCAGTGGCAGGCAAGGGTGGCATGGCGGCACAGTAGTTAGCACTGCTGCCTCATGGCACCGAGGACCTGGGTTCGATCCCGGCCCCGTGTCACTGTCCGTGTGGAGTTTGCACATTCTCCCTGTGTCTGCGTGGGTCTCACCCCCAAAACCCAAAGATGTGCAGGGTAGGCGGATTGGCCACGCTAAATTGCCCCTTAATTGGAAACATTTTTAAAAAATGGTTGGTGGTGGGCCAACTGACAAGGTGGCCTTTACGTTTTAGCTGCAACCTCAATCCAGGGCGGGAAGAAACTCAAATACAATTAATAAATGTGTCCGGAGACTGAGGTCTGTGTACGATTGTCCTGCTCAGATACTTTTGGCATACTTTCCACTGGTATTTATTATTTACAAGTTAGCAGCTCCCTGAGTCAGCTCCGCGGCAGCTGTGGCCCCCTGAAGGAGCTCATTGGAAGCGCCAGCCCTCACTCTCCCTTTTCTCGGTACCCTTCCTCCTTCCTCCCTCCCTGGTAACTCTCAGCCTTTCACAGAGCGCATTTCACGCTGGATGGCCGTTAATTGGCCTGCCAGCATAATATAACGGCATGATCTTGGGTGGGGTTGGGCGGTTTCAGATTCGCTCCCGCCCACGCCGACTTCGGGAGTGCCCTGAACATAAAATTCAGGCCCCAGAAACTACAGTTGCCAATATTTATGAGCTTTTGTGATGCTTGTGCAACATTTCTCTACCTGTTACTTAAGTAGACATTAGTTTGTTTATCTTAAATGGGTTAATGTCTCTCTTAAGACACATTTCACATCTTAAGAGAGTTACATTTTGTTGTTGCAAAAGTAATGTTGTAACGGTACATTCAAGCCTCTGATGACCATGCAGTAACCTGGTAACACTGAAAATATTGCTTATCTGAAGCAGCCTGAAAACACTTACAGCATTAATGATTTTTCATCAAGATTGAGAGTGAAGTAGTTGATTCTGAGACGAGGGTCCTAAATGTTAATAAAGGAAACTACGATATGAGGCGCGAGTTGGCTATGATCGAGTGGGAGACGTTACTTAAAGGGAATACAGTGGAGAGGCAATGGCAAACATGTAAGGAGTGTATGGGTGACTGCAGCAATTGTTTACTCCTGTCTGGCACAAAAGTAAAACGGGAAAGGTGGCCAATCCATGGCTTACAAGGGAAATTAGGGATAGTATTTGATCCAAGGAAGAAGCATAGAAATTGGCCAAGAAAAACGACAGGTCTGAGGATTGGGAGCAGTTTAGCATTCAGCAGAGGAAGACCAAGGGATTGATTAAGAAGTGGAAAATAGAGTACGAGAATAAGCTTGCAAAGAACATACAAACTGACTGTAAACATTTCTATAGATACGTGAAGAGAAAAATATTGGTGAATTGCAGTCAGAAACAGGAGAATGGATAATGGGAGACAAAGAAATGGCTGAGCAACTAAACACATACTTTGGTTCTGTCTTCACAAATGACAACACAAATCAGATACCAAAAATGTTGAGGAATGCAGGGTTTAGTGAGAGGGAGGAACTGAAGGAGTTCATTATTAGTAGAGAAATAGTGGGCTGGATTCTCCGTCCCGCAGCGACACATTTCTGCCCAGACCCACCAGCAGGAATCTCCGTTACACCGGGCGGTCAATAGAGTTTCTCATTGTGGGGCAGGCCCACGCCGTCGGGAAACCTCCGGGCACCGGCAAAACGGAGAATCACGCCGGCGGAGAATCCCGCCCAGTGTTGGGGAAATTGATGGGATTGAAGGCTGATAAATCCCCAGTGCTTGATAATCTATATCCCAAAGTGCTTAAGGAAGTGGTGCTAGAAATAATAGATACGATGGTGGTCATCTTCAAAGATTCTATAGACTCTGGAACAGTTTCTGCAGATAGCTAATATAATTCCACTATTTAAAAAGGGGGTAGAGAGAAAACAGGGAATTATATACCAGCAAGCCTGATGTCGGTAGTGGGGAAAATTCCAGAGCCCATTATCAAAGATTTTATAGCAGAGTACTTAGAAAACAGTGGCAGGATCGGACAGAGTCGGCATGGATTTACTCAGGGGAAATCATGCTTGACAAATCTACTGGAATTCTTTGGGTACGTAACTGGTAGATTTGATGAGGGGGAGCCAGTGGATGAGGTTTATTTGGACTTTCAGGCTATCCATAAAGTCCCACATAAGGGGCGTGATCTACCAGCCACACTATGCCCGAAAAGCAGCATACTACGGCGCAGTGTAGCCGGTAAATCAGGGGTGGGCAAACTACGGCCCGCGGGCCGCATGCGGCCCGACAAAGGTTTTTATGCGGCCCGCCAATGAGGTGCCCGGAATCATAACCGGCATTTTTGAAAAGCCGCCGGGGAAAAGCCGCTGAAGTAAATGCGCTTATTCAATAAGCGCATTTACTTCAGCGGCTTTTCCCCGGCGGCTTTTCAAAAATGCCGGTTATGATTCCGGGCACCTCATTGGCGGGCCGCATAAAAACGCGCGTAGTGGGGTGGATGAGTGGGGCTGTCTCATTGGTCGGTTTAGTTGGTTGTGCGACCAATAGGAGCCCAGGTTACAAACAATAAGCCTTATTATTGTTTGTAACCTGGACTCCTATTGTTCTCACACCCAACTAAACCGACCAATAAGGCAGCCCCACTCATCCACCCCACTACGCGCGTTTTTATCGTTGACTCGGCTAGGCTGTGCTTCTGTCAGTGTTAAGGATCAGCACAAGCAACTTGACACCTGATTTCAACAAACTGGTAAATGACTGCAGTCAGATGCATCATTCTCATTGACATTGTTCTGTTACTTACTGAGTTACTTTGTTTTTCAAATAAATGTGCTTTTTTTTCTTTAAAGACCTTTTATTTTGGCTCTTTAAAATATTAATTATTTCACTTAATATACTATGCGGCCCTTTAAAATTGTGAATTTCTGAATGTGGCCCTTGCACGGAAAAGTTTGCCCACCCCTGCGGTAAATGCTGGGAGACAACCGCTCCCTGGATCTACCTGGCTCGCATGCCTCGCGAGATCTAACGCGATCTCGCAAGATGTCGCGATGTGAAGCCCGTCCATTGTGGGTGTATTCACTTTTCAGAAAGTGTTCACATTACAGCAAGAGAGCTAGTCGCACTCTAATCTGCAGTTCCCTGAGATAACCAAGACAATGGATCTATCCCTTCGCCTTGGAGACCTCGGGCGAGCGCCATTCAGTACTGGTCTCTACAAACAGGGGCCAGACAGAATGGCACCTGTAGGGGCTTTCAGGGGATTGATGGCCCGGAGGTGCTTGCCCTCTGGGCAGGGTGGCATCCTATCACCTTGGCATTGCCAGCCTGGCAACCTGACAGTGCCACCTTCGCACCAGCCTGCACTGCCAAGGTGCCAAGCTGGTATCTTGTACACGGCAGTGATCGGGTTGGGGGGTTTGCCTCTGCCTGCGTCGAGGAGTTTCAGTGAGCCGGCTCCTCAGTTTGGAAATGGGTCTAAGTGCGGCTTTGACTATGCATTCCCAGCTTAGGCCCATATCTAAATGGAGTCACATTCGATAGCGTTGTATTTTTTGGCGCTGCAACCCCAGGGAAACACATGGCTAAACCCGCTTGCTATGGTTCCCATTTGGTTCGATCACGCCCAAGAGATTAGCATGTAAAATTTAAACGCATGAGATTGGGGGTAGTGTATTGAGAGGGGTAGAAAACTGGTTGATAGATAGGAAACAAAGGGTAGGAATTAACGGGTCTTTTTATAAATGGCAGGCAGTGACTAGTGAGGTGCCGCAGGGATCGGTGCTGGGACCCCAGCTATTCACAATATATTTCAATGATTTGGATGAGGGAACAAAATGTAACACCTCAAAATTTGCAGATGACACAATGTTGGGTGGGAGGGTGAGCTGAGGAGGATGCAAAGAGCCTTCGGTTTAATCGGTGTCACATTGGTTAGCACTGTTGCTTCACAGCGCCAGGGACCTGGGTTTGATTCCTGGCTTGGGTCGCTGTCTGTGCAGAGTCTGCATGTTCTCTCCGTGTCTGCGTGGGTTTCCTCTGGGTGCTCCAGTGTCCTCCCACATGTCCCGAAAGATTGCTGTTTAGGTGAATTGTATTTTCTGAATTCTTCCTCAGCATGTCTGAACAGGCGCCGGAATGTGGCGACTGGGGGATTTTCACAGTAACTTCATTGCAGTGTTAATGTAAGCCTACTTGTGACACAAAAAAAAAATTATTATTATTATTTGGACAAGTCGAGTGAGAGGGCAACTAGAGATGGGCAGTAAATGCTGGCCTAACCAGCGATGCCCACATCCCTTCAATGAATAGATTAAATTTGTGGTGAAGGGGATCAAAGGATATGGGGGGAATGAAGGCAGAATTAGGCTATTGAGTACGATCATAATGGATGGCAGAGCAGGCTCGAAGGGTCAAATGGTCTCCTCCTCCTATTTTCTGTTTCCATCTCCTTGGCTGTACAGATATTCTGTAATTTATGCACCTCAGAATAAGTAACTTTGCAGAGTTAAATTTCATGTGAGTGAGCTTAATTTCAAAATAACTATGATGCTTTCATTTCTGTGCCAGAAAAGGACAATTACAAAGGGATCAATTTTGACAGTACCTCCACCCTTCACATAAACAGGGCTGGTAACAGTCATTTGCTCGGAAATTGACATTTTCCATTCCCATCAGATTTTAACCTTCAGGACTCTGCAGACAAGATGCAAGCTTAAGTCAAGTGGGAAGGACAAAGATGCCCTCCATGGTCTTTATGGGGCTAAGAGGATCAAGGGTACTCCTCCAAGAACCACAAGGAAGGTTGCAACTCCTTCACTTCCCTCGGGACCCTTCATAACACTTAACTGCAAATCTGTGGGAGGCAAAAGCCACCCGGCCTTCTCAGCCAGCAGATCTTCTGTGCCTTCTTTCTACTTTTCTGTGCAGGAACTGGACTAGTGGTATTCAAACTGGTGGATGTTAAAATAGCCCAGCCTGAAACCTGGGGCAGAGAATACAAACTGCACTCGCTTCACCACCATCAACCTCACCACACCCACCCCACCCACTAACTTTATTCGGAGTTAAAATCTTTAACTTGACGCCCATGAGAAATTCTCTCTGCCTGCTATTCCAGTTGCCCCATTCTTGATTCTCTTGTGTTCATTGAGAAGTGTTTTTTTAAGTCATGTGCCCACTCATTGGATCTATTAACTTAGGTCCACATTTTCCATACAATTTCTTGCAATGTGCGACCTCAGAAATTGACTTTAACTACTTGTCCTCACTGCATTGGCCCTTTTCATGAGATTCTGTAGACAGTGATGATATATCTCAAAAAGAGAAGTGTGTGCCAGGAGAGAAAAGGGGAACAACTGAATAATAACAACTTTGCTTCGAAACTTCGCCCTGCAAGATTATCGTTCCACTTCAGCAAGCCTCCCTGTCTGCTCCACTCTGAACGCCTGGCATTGCTATAAATTACTTTTTTCCTCAAACAGCAGGCTGTGTATTGATACTCTTGACTCTGCTAAAGCTGCCATGTAAAAAAAACTGTACGGCGGGTTTCCAAAATGTAATTTATGCAATATTCCAAAACAAAGAACAGTAAATGGAAATTCAGCTAAGCGTATATGTCAAAATGCATATTCGCAGAGTGTGCACCGAGATTTTACTAAAATAGGCTTTCAGAAGCAGAAAAGTTCAAATTCGTCCAATCACAGGGGACATGGAGGTTCCACGTTCAAGTTTCAAGAACACTTAACAGTTTTGAGAAATATCAAAGTCTAGTTTTGCTTCTGCCGTTGCCAATAATTACCAGTTTTATGACTAAAAAGAACAAAGCTGCAGCACCTCATACGAAAATGTAAATTTAACACCCAAATCATTGATCGTATGGGTCTCCAGCATGGCCAGGTTGATTTTTTTAAAAGTGTTTCATCCTATTACATAATAATAACCAAATACTTTCTGCCACAGCGAAAGAGTTGAAGTTTTGAATTCTTTCACACATTACAAATATTCAAAATCTGGAAGCAACCCAAAGAAAACCAACACAGAATGTAAAAGATATTTCACACTGTCATCACCACCTTAGATTGTTGGGTGCGAGATGATTTAAATGACAGACCATTGATACAACGCATTTTTGAAAATAACATGAAGCAAAATAAGTACTCCGAGATGATAGATTTCACTTGTTTTCCAATATGAATCTTCACTATTTGAGTTATTTGCATTAGAAATGGTAACGCTTTCAACAAACTATGCCAGTAACTGGAATCTGAGTTAAATCTGACGTACACACTTGTTTCCAGCTCCATGTGGTAGCTTGGGTACTGGGCTCATTTAATACAAAACGTACAAGTATTATTTGAAATTGATTACAACTCACCTTTGAATGTTTTCTGAGCTTCAAAACAATTGGAAATTTTCTTTAGTGGGCACCAATTTTATTGTGTTCAACATCCAGTGGCATGAGTCTTAGACAATCTAAGTTAAGTGTCTATTTGGTTTCACTGGGGACAGGGTGTTTCCTGTGTTAACGGATGTTTTCTGAACGCTCAGTGAATTTTTTATTGAAATTGGCAAGAGACCGTTAAATGCCACCTACTGGATGAGGTATAGTATTAACTGCAAATATTTCATTTTTAATTAAACCAATTTGCTTCTTGAAGATTTACTTTCTTCCCTTTCTTGTTGAGGGATTTTAGTCTCCTTGGGGAGAAATTGGGCTAGGAAGGACCCAAATTTTGGGCACCATTACTGCCATTGGTATTTGAAAATGGCACGTAGTCCCATTTCCAATGCATAGTATGCCAGATTCTATTAGCATGCTCACAATTAATGTCAGCCAGAAGTGTGCAGAGCAGCTAGATCACAACATCAGTGTCCAGTGCTGATTTGACACCAGCATTACCATTTACAGCTCAATGTTTCAGATGATGCCTTCTTTTAACCATATTATGTTGAAGGTATGTTGAGCAGCAATATAAGGACACACCCACCAATGATGTTAATAGGATCATCAACGACTTACAGGGTAGTTTCTGGTTGATTTTGTCTGGCTGTTGCTATTATTCTATGTGCTTTTGGTACTACCCACAGTTGCTTCCAGTTTCAAAGCTCTACTGGGAGAGACGTACTCCTTGCTGGACTACAAAGCTGTTGTACAAACCAGTTACTCCTGCACGTGGGTGCACCAACTGGCCTCCCCCTTGGAGAATGGGCAATGGCTATGCAGAGCAGGACAAGCTGCTAGAAGCGGGAGGGAGCGACGTGGTGGTGGGAGTAGAAATGTTTACACCTAGAGACCATGGGCGGGATTCTGCGATCGTCTAAATCACGTTCGGCGATCTGCTGGAAAATCCCTGTTTACACCAGAATCAGACGCTCCGCTCCCTCAAAAACGATGTACTCGGGAAGTATGCCGCACGCCGTATGGATGGCCTCAGGACGTCACCGGAGGCCCTCCCCCGATGCTCCACCCCTGATGGGCCGAGTCCGCGACGGCCTTGCTCATTTGTGCTCACACCGTTCGGGGACCTTGCGTGGTGGCTGCGGACTGAGTCCAGCGCTGCCACAGTCAGGGGGGAGCTGTTACGCTGGCAGGGGGACTTCGGCAGGGGCTAGCGGGACTGGTGAGAGGTGGCCCAGGGCTTGCGAGGCTGGTTACTGGGGGTCAGTTTTTGGCAGGCCAGGTCCGTGCATGGCTGGTGCCATGTTGCACAGCACGGCCGTCGCAGGCTGCCACCGTGCGCATGCGCAGCCAGGGACCCGTCCATTGTCCAGCCATATCCGGAGGTAAAGCGACACTGCGCGGCTGCTAGTGTCCCACTGGACAGAGGATTGGTGCAGAGGACATAGCCGCAGGATCGGTGAATCCAGCCCCATATCCCTCAATCTGTTCACGGAGCAATTCTCCCAGCTGAACCTCAGTGATGCCCAAATTTTGAGACATCTGTGCTTCACTAAGGAGGTAATTACTGAAACCAGCCATCTATTACAGCCACAACTTCAACTTAAAAGTGGATATCGAACTGCATTGTCAGTAACTGTGAAGATAACCATGACAGTGACCTTGTCTGCCCTGGCTCCTTCCACACTGGTAGTGAAGATATATCCTCATCCTTGGAACTATTCTTGTGAGTCCTTTTTGCCTTGTCACTAATGCCAGCACAGTTTTCCCAAAGTTTATTGCCCAGAACTGGATGTGATACTCCATTTAATTTGGAAGTAATGTTTCACACAGGTTTATCATAATTCTTGCCTTTGTACTCTATGCCTGGATTGAAAAACCCAGGATCCCATATGCTTTTTTAACCATTCTCTCTATCTGCCCTACCACCTGCAATGATTTGTGCACATACACATCCTCAGGTCCCTTTGCCCCTGCACTCCTTTTAAAATTGTACCCTTTAGTTTATATTGCATCAATCAATTCTTCCTATTAAAATGAATCAATTCGTACTCCCTGCATTCAATTTAATTTCTTGCTTTTCTGTCCATTCATCAACCTTTTAACGTTCTTTTGCAGTTTAACACTATCCTCCTTACTGCTCACAATATGTCCAAGTTTTGTGTCATCTTCAAATTTTGAAATTGTGCATTTGCATGTCATACATATACATTAAATATGCATCTCACTTTTGCAGAGCACTGTTGCATAAGGAAAGCCACTGAGGCTCTCTATTCAAAGATAAATAACTTCATTTCATTTATGCTTGCCAGGGACAAACTGGTGGAGCAAACATGAATGATTGACAGGTTTGTAGGCTTGCCCATGGTGCAGGGTGTCAGTGACTGCATGTGCATTAGCTTTGCAAGTGCCACATGTCAACTCTGCCATATGCCAGGACCGAAAAGCATTGCACACTCCCTCTCTGTCCAGCTGGCACGTGACCATAGGCAGCACATCATGCAGGTCAATACCTAGTATCTTGGCAGCAGTCATGATAGTTTCCCTCTGTTGTAGTTCGCTGTGTCAGCTCAATTTGAGTCACCAAAGAGTGGCTACTGGGTGACGAGGGTAACCACCTGTCATGGCTCAGGTTCACAAACCAGGCATGTCCAGTATGCATATAATGAAAGGCCTTGCTGCCACTGGGACCAAAGTCTGACAGTCATGCCCCCATTACCAGCTGCACTCTTTCCTTTGGACAGGAGGCTGCTGAAATTTCCTTGGCAGCGTTTTCCTGCTCTTTTGCCCCCACAATACCAGGGATGGTGTTGACTCTGTTGCGTGTTCAAGTGCTGAGCACCTGTTCTCTGTGCCACCTGCATAATGCCAAGGGTGGCTTCTTACCAAATTCTACCTGCTGATCCTTTAATGGTGCCAGGGTGGTGCCATGATTTTCTCCCCATTCTGTACTGGGGCTGGTTTAGCACAGTGGGCTGAACAGCTGGCTTGTAATGCAGAACAATGCCAGCAGCGTGGGTTCAATTCCCGTACCGGCCTCCCCGAACAGGCGCTGGAATGTGGTGACTAGGGGATTTTCACAGTAACTTCATTGAAGCCGACTTGTGGCAATAAACGATTATTATTTTTATTATTACTTCCCTTCAGCTGATTCGGAATCAACAGCGTCTGGTACCCATATGCCCCTTTCAATAATCCGATCTTGCCCCCAACAAGCTTTTGATGATCATTTTAGCTAATTTATTTGGCCTCATCCTGCCACCCCCTGGCTCTAGTGAATATTGTTGGTGCTGGGAATGGTGTCCACCTCCCAACCATAGGCCTTAATTTCCATCCTCTGGAGAGGCTGGAATTCCAGCCCAAACAGCCAGATAGAGAGAACTAAGGTCCACTTACTCGCATGAACTTTCAGACAGGAAATTAGCTGCTGTGAGGCTGAAAAAGACAAGGATAAATTGGACAGTCTCCTGAAAACATGGACAAATACACTGCACCCATTTGATGTCATGCAGGCAACAGAGTGTCTTTGACAGGATCAGCAGGGGACACAGATTTGTAACTTGTACCCACTCCTTAAAACTAGCTGGACCTCTTAAAGGGGAGAGACATTTGTGGCTGGAGCAGGTACTGACATTCCTTTGTGGGCTGAATCGGATCTAGGAAAGAGATGAAACTGAAAGTGGTAGAGACCTGGTCCCCAGGTTTCCTGACAGTGTACTGGAGAGCTTGCTGGAGAAGATGTAAAGGAGGGGAGACATTCTGTATCAGCAACAGACTATCAAGGCACACAGTTAAAAGACTGTGGAGCAGACTTCCATAGAAATAAATGCCAAGAATGGAGCCTTAAGAATGTAAATTCAGTACTTCAAGATGCTTAATAACCTCACATGAGTGGCCAAGGTCAGTAAACGCATTTTCAAATGCCATATCCCAGCAAATGTAACACTAGCCTCAACCACTTTTCCAATAACCACAGGCCAATCATGCACCTACCAATAATCTCTGAAACGAATATATATTGCCTCATGTGGCGATGAGGGGCAACACGCTTTGCAGGAAAGGCAGAGTCCCGAGCAGCAGGATGTTATGGGACTAGAAAGAAGGGCAGGAAGACAATGGAGGTCATATCCTCAACACAGGATATACCACATAAGATAGAGAAATCTAGTGCCTTAAGAGATTGCGACTCTCCAGGCAAAGGTTCACAAGCTCTGTGATCAGGAAGGAGCAGGAGATGAGAAAGGAGACTGAGAGAGATGATGGCTCAACAGAGATGCCCCCGCTACAGGACAAGGTAGCTTCTCCCCCACCATTCTCCACAAGAGGGCCTCCTGCCTCTCCTTCCTAATGTCCAGCATTAGATCCAGGTCAGTATTGATGAAGTGAGAGGCAATTCTATCTCGGGTGCCGGGCCCCCAGCTCTACCATGACATCTTGCTGCCCTCTGGTTCTGAGAAAGACTTTGGCACACTGAGCAGAGTTTTCCTCAGAACATCTAACAGCCTCAGTGATATTGCTTTGGGGTGTCTAAAATTAATCCCACACTTCAACTGCCCCCTCCCCCATTCGAGAGTGGCTCTAAGTGGACAGATGTTTTTTCTCCATACCAATTAAGGCCTCGCATTCAAGAAAATCTGAACTTCAATCCGTTTCCCATCCGAGGTGAATTTCTGACCCGAAAACAAACCCAGTCCTTGTTTCCCGCATATATGGTGAAGATCCAGCCCTTTTTCTCTCCATTTTCATGGGAAAACATTTGCTTTCCATTCCGCTTTGCCTGATGGCACAGCTGAAATATTTCAAGTTTGATAGTCTTTATTCAAAAGTACATCAGGGAAGAATGATGAGGGTGACTCCCTGACTAAATGTCCTAAGTTATGAATTGAAACTCACAAAATTGGACTTGTTTCAATGGTGAAAATAAGATTAAAGATGAGTGATCCAGTTGAGCGGTATGTTAACTGGCAACTTAACTTGACCCATAGATCTCAAAGAACACAAATTGACAGGGCGCAATTCAGTTGGCTCAAGCTAAAGTCCGCTGAATGGCGCGATTAGTGGGGTGTTTTCGACGGCTCAGCGAGAGGTTTCTTCACCCAGCGAGTGGTGAATCTGTGGAATTCACTGCCACAAGAAGGAGTTGAGGTGAAAACATTATGTAATTTCAAGAAGGAATTAGATAAAGCTCTTAGGGCTAAAGGGATCAAGGGAAATGGGGGGAAGGCGGGAGCAGGGTATTGAACTTGATGATCAGCCATGATCATACTGAATGGCGGAGCAGCTCGAAGAGTCGAATTGCCTCCTGCTGCTTCTATTTTCTATGTATGTTTCTATGTAAACATCCCGCTTTCCCGCACTATGCCTTTTCTTTGGCCTCGGAGAAAGTCGTACTTAGAAGGAAGCCCGCCAGCAGGAAATGCTCCTCTCAAAACAGGGCGCCATTTTGGTATGTTGCCGCGATCATCCCATCCCCTTTCAGGCCTCCCCCACTCTTTTGATCCCCTCTTC
This sequence comes from Scyliorhinus canicula, assembly GCF_902713615.1. Taxonomy (NCBI): domain Eukaryota; kingdom Metazoa; phylum Chordata; class Chondrichthyes; order Carcharhiniformes; family Scyliorhinidae; genus Scyliorhinus; species Scyliorhinus canicula. The sequence goes on along the minus strand of NC_052150.1, from coordinate 179,585,837 downwards.
ACACCCCCCCCCAACCTTGGGGAGACCCCAGGAAGTCCCCTTCACCGCCCCCCCTCTACCTGGTAAGGTCCCCCAGCCGATCCCTGGCAGTGTGAGCCTGGCACCCTGGAGGGTCCCTGGGTGGCACTGCCAGGGTGCCAGGCTGGTAGTGAAAAGATGCCTAGGTGTCAGGGGGAGTGCCAGGGTGACACTTTGCTCTAATGGCCCGTGTGTTCCCCTCAGGTGCTGTCATGACTGGTTCGCACTAAATGGTGAGTCCTGGGCGTTGGGTGAATCCATCATCCGAGTATTTAAATGAGTCGTACAGCTCATTTAAATATTCAGATTTGGATCTCGCCCAGTGAGGGCGGTCTTGCCGGGTGGAGCAAGTCAGGTGACTCGCGGTCGGAGCACGGAGCCTGATTTGGGGTGCGTGCGTGATCCACCCGCTGCGTCCAGATCTGTACCAGGCGCAATGAGGTCGCCGAATTGCGTCTTAAATCTATGACAGATTAGGCCCAGTAACACAGTCGTGTTGTGTATGGTCTATTTCCTCATGTGCTGTACCTATCTGCAATGTTCTTGGCTGAGTTTGTGCTTTTGAGGGAGGTCAGCCCAAAACACTCCTCGGAGTGGGGTGCGTGAAATCAAAGAGCAAAGATAATTACAGCACAGGAACAGGCTCTTCGGCCCTCCAACCCCCTACCCTTCCGGGGACCATATCCCTCTATTCCCATCGTAGAATATCATAGAATTTACAGTGTAGAAGGAGGCCATTTGGCCCATCGAGTCTGCACCGGTCCTCGGAAAGAGCATGCTACATAAGCCCATGCCTCCACCGTAGCCCAGTAACCCCACTTAATCTATTTTTTGGACACCAATGGCAATTTAGCATGGCCAATCCACCTAAACTGCACATATTTGGACTGTGGGAGGAAACCGGAGGACCCGGAGGAAACCCACGCAGAAAGGGGGAGAACGTGCAGTCTCCGCACAGACAGTGACCCTAGCCGGGAATCGAACCCGGGACCCTGGAGCTGTGAAGTGACAGTGATAACCTCTGTGCTACTGTGCCGCCCAATCGAAAGACTCTCTTCCTCCTACCTCAGCTCATATGAACATAGGTACCATAATGGTTAGGATACTGAGGTAGTAACACAGATGATGTGAATTCACAGTATTCCCAGAGCAAGCTGCTGGTCTAAAACCCTACATGGTCTGACCTACGTGTGGGTCCATCCCGATATAATGCCCATGGGGCACTAGGAATAGATAACAAATATACAGGCTTTCCAAAAACAAATAAAAGAAAGTGAGTATCACCCTTTGTTTTTAACACTGCCATACACACTGGGACAGAGGGCAGCCAAACACATAACACAGTAGAATGATTTGGCAGGCATGCTGATTCAAGGGGTTTCTTATTGCTGCTGTTGCAGTATATATTCTACATGCTGAAGAGGAGGAAGTGACAGAGTTCAAGGTCACATTGAATGAAGTGCCTCTTAGCACCAAGCGTCAACCACTGCTGGCATCTGCACAGATGCATCTGCTTTGGGGAGAACAACTGGTGGATTACAGAAGGGAACATTTGGTGAATAACGGAGCATGAATAAAGCAGAGAAAGTGGAGATGGAATTAACCAAGTGTTCTTTAAAGTTGGGGCGTGTCCCGCGGGTGGGTGTTGGGAGGGTCGTAGAGCCATTGTCCGTGGCGCTCAAGATCGCGCACATTCCTGCACAGCAGCCAGCTTTTCATAACGCCAGCTACAAGCGGCTGCGAACATGTTAAAAAAAAAAATTCGCCCGCATTGCGCATGCGCGCCGATATCGGGCACACATGCGCAGTGCGGCCGCTATTTTTTTAAACGGTTGCAGCTTTTTGTTTTTACAAGTTTTGTCGTGCTTTTTATTCATTTATTCATTTCTTTTATTCATTTAATCTTTATTTTTTTCATTTATTTTATTCTTTTTTTTTACAAGTTCGGGGGGGTTTTATTCATTTTTTTCATTTATTTTACTCATTTTATTTTTTATTTTTTTTACAAGTTCGGGGCGGGGGGGGGGGGGGGTTTATTTGATAAAATTTTACAGGAAAAAAGTTCAGAACTTTGGACAGATGTAGACTCCATACTTTCCGACACCAGAAGGCTTCACCTTCATCCAACAGGTTCCACTGGAGTAGCGTGTACAAGGGCCAAAGAGACCCAAAACTATTTCCTCCATTTTTGTCAGCAGCAAACAAGGTAAGAGAAAATGGTGGGTCGCGCAGGTCGGCCGGCATGGGTCGCGAAGGTCGGCCGGGTTGGGTCCTGAAGGTTGGTCGGTTGGTAAAAATGGGTCCCTGGAAAAAAAGTTCGGAGAACACTGAATTAACCGATAACCAATTGGTGACCAAAGATCCAGCTTAATGGCTCCTGCAGATGCTGGCTTGAAAAGGCAATGCCAGTCTAGAGATGCAAGGTGGGAGCTCAGAATTTGACAGTTATTTTAAAGAGAGTCATACTCCCTGTGCAGTTTGTGGAAGAGTCCATGAATCACACTCATACAGTACTGAAAGACAATTTGACTGAAGTCCCATGGAGAATATGGCCACTTCAAGACCCTTGGCAGCACAATCTCCCTTTTCCTGAGATCCTAATCTTGGGCATAGCTACCAATGAATGATATAACTGGAGCTCCCTCAAACCACAGCCCTCTTGCCTTCTCCAAATCAATCATGCTGAGAATGCTCACTACTGCCAATTGGCTGTGTTCACACAGATCTCTGCTGAGGGAATGGTCAAGAGCAGAGGAATAGTAAGTGTGGTGACAGGTAATGAAGGTACCATTCATGACAAAACCACATTCACAACACCCAGGCATTCCGACTCAAATTCAGATGTGTCAGAAACTGCAGCTCGCGGGCGCGATCGAACGACCTAATCGCACCCGACTCGGGTGATGTGACAAGGCCGTTAAATCTCGCGAGATGTCTCTTGAGAGATTTGCGATGCTCAGAAAGCCTCGTAAGACCTCATTAGATCTCACGAGACATCGTGATCTGAATCTCACCCTTGCTGGGCGAGATCCAGATAAACATATTTAAATGCACCATTAGGCTCATTTAAATACTTCGGCACCTGATTCACCTGAAGTCCAGGAATGATTGCCCGTGCCTGGGAGATGTCACCATGACGTTGTATAGCACTGGTCAACAGCGTAACGGCACCTGTGGTCTCCCAGGCCGTTGGAGGCCCCCAGGTGGTCAGGACAGAGCAGAATGGCACCCTAGCTCTCCATCTGGCAACCTGCAACCTTGGCAAGCCAAGATGTCAAGGAGGCACTGCCACGGTGCCTGTGTGGTAGTTTCTGGATGCCAAGATGCACTGCCAAGGTTCGGGGCCCGAGGGAGGACATGCCCATGAAAAGGGGGGTGAGGGGGGGTCTGAAGGGTGAGGGGGTGAATGGTGTGTAAGAAGGGGCCTCATAAAGGTTGGGGGTTGAAGGCTGGGGTCCTGAAAAAGGGGGGCCTGAAAGGAGGGGTTGGTAGGCCTGAAAATTGGGAGGGTCGTCAGTGACCTCATAGCAGGGTATCCTCACTTGGGAGGAGGGGGGGTGTGGGGTAATGCCCATGTGTGTGGGGGCGGGGTGACATTGCCCACGAGTGGGGGTGTGGGGGGCCCTGAAGCTCACTTATTGGAGCACCTTTTCAAAATGGCGGCCCGATCTCGGAGAAGCCCGTCTTGCCGATGAACTCAGCTCCCCATTGTTGAAAAAATTTCAAAGTGTGAGCTAGACCGGGAGAAACTCCCCAAGGCCCCAAAAATGTGACAGTTAAATACCGGCGTGGATCTCACCCAGAAAGCCGGCGTGAAACAGCCCAAACTCAACCACAATGACACTTAGAAATTGTTTGGTTAAATACCACCCAGCATATCAGTATCTGTGTCGTGCCTAGAGGTGCAGAGCCATCTACTGGCAAACACAAAAATGGACTGAATCACAGGAGAAAGTTGGGCAGTCACCCAGTTTATTTCCTTCTCGCATACCATAAGGGAAACACTGAGAAAAAGCACATGCCTAGGAAGACAGAAGAACTTTCAATGGGTATATGGAGGTGACTCCTGGAGAAGACAATAATGCAAGAGGCCTTCATGCCGACAGAGTGGGTCACTCATGCTGTTTGTATCCGTGAACCCGGCGTTGTGGCTGCGGACTCAGTCCAGTGCCACCACAGTCGGGGTGGGGGCCATTCGACAGGCAGCAGGGCATTGGTAGGAGCTGGGGGCACTGGTGGGGGGTGGTCCAGGGGTGGCGAGCCTGGTCAAAGGGGGACAGTATGTGTCAGGCTGGGTCCGCGCGCGGTCAGTGCCATGTTGCACGGCACGGCCCCTGCAATGTGTATGCCGGCCACGTACCCAGCAATTCTCTGGCTGTATCTGCAGCTAGAGCCAGGGGCTTTATGCTGCGTGCCTGCTAGCCCCCAGCAGACAGAGGATCAGTGCAGGTTTTGCGCCGTTTTTTTTGGGCGTAAGATCCCACTGTTCCCACGCTGGCGTCAGCACTTAGACTTCAAATCGGAGAATCCAGCCCAAAATCAGTTTCGGGACTGCAGGGGTACTGTATGGATACGCATGGGCAAGGGATGCATTCCTACTACTGCTACGTCTGCAGAAAGCTTATGTCAAACCTTGTGTGGGAGGCCACTGGGTTTCTGAGCAATCCTGCTGATGGAGAGGTTCTTTCACAGGCGTTAGCTGCTGAATTTAAGTAGCTAAGTGACAAATCTAGCAGGTTGTCCCACTGATAGATTGGTATGCGCTGACTACACCGGAAAAATGGTCACTGCACATGCCTATGTCTACCCCGAGTCAGCCATTCTGCCCTTGGGAGCCTGCTATCCCATTCAGTATGATCATGACTGATCTTATACTTCAATTCCAACTTCCTGCACTATCTCCAAATCCCTCAATTCCCTTCACATCCAAAAATCTATTAAATAGACTCAACAATACTTCTATAAATATTTATATCACTGTAATTGCAAAATGTTGTTGAACTGAACCTGCTCTCTTTTGTACTTCAGCTGTGAACTATTATATTAAAGGTCTGCTTGAAAAAAGTCAGGCAGGATAACTTTTAAACTGAAAGAGACAAAAGCAACTCAATCTACTTACATTGTTTCTCTGGGGTTTCCTGCCAAAGACATGCCAGGAGATCGGAGGTGACTCAAAAGCCTTTTGCATAAAAATGCTGCAAGGTGATGCTTCTATTTTTCGAAGACCAGTGAAGCCAATGAACAAAAAAAGGTAACGCGATGTAATCTAATACATACAATCTACCATTCCTGCTGCAACTGGGCCTGTATAACAGTTTTATTCCACCTTTTGTTTTTTTTTAAAAATAATTTTTATTAAGGTTTTCACAAAATATAAACAACAAAACAATATTAACAAAACAGCCATAGTACAAACCAAAGAACAACAACCAACCCCCCCACCCCCCACCCCCAGCAACTACAAAAACAAAAAAAGCAAACAACAAAGGGAAAGAGATAACACCCGCCACATCCAATAAACCCTTGTACACATTTCTCCCTCCCACCGAACCCCCCCCCCCCCCCCCCCCCCCCCCCCCCTCCCCCTGGGTTGCTGCTGCCGCCGGCCTATTCCCTACCGTTCTGTCAGGAAGTCCAGGAAAGGCTGCCACCGCCTAAAAAACCCTTGCACCGACCCTCTCAGGGCGAATGTCACCCTCTCCAACTTGATGAACCCTGCCATATCATTGATCCAGGCCTCCACGCTTGGGGGCCTCGCACCCTTCCACTGAAGCAAAATCCTACGCCGGGCTACTAGGGATGCAAAGGCCAGAACACCGGCCTCTTTCGCCTCCTGCACTCCCGGCTCCACTGCTGCCCCAAAAATCGCGAGTCCCCAGCCTGGGTCAACCCTGGATCTTACCACCCTCGACACCGTCCTTGCTACCCCCTTCCAAAAGCCCCCCAACGCTGGGCATGCCCAGAACATATGGGCATTGTTCGCTGGGCTCCCCGAGCACCTAGCACACCTGTCTTCACCCCCGAAGAACCTGCTCATCCTCGTCCCGGTCATATGAGCCCTATGTAGCACCTTGAACTGTATGAGGCTAAGCCTCGCACAAGAAGAGGGGGAATTCACCCTTTCCAGGGCATCCGCCCACGTCCCCTCCTCAATTTCCTCACCCAGCTCCTCTTCCCATTTACCCTTCAGCTCCTCCACCGAGGCCTCGTCTACCTTCTGCATTACGCGGTATATGTCCGAAATCCTCCCTCCTCCAACCCACACCCCCGAGAGCACCCTGTCCCGTACCCCACATGGGAGCAACAGAGGGAACCCCTCCACCTGCCGCCTGGCAAACGCCCTAACCTGCATGTACCTAAACATGTTCCCCGGGGGGAGCCCAAACTTCCCCTCTAACTCACCCAGGCTCGCGAACCTCCCATCTACAAACAGGTCCCTCAACCTCCTAATCCCTACCCTGTGCCAGCCCAGAAACCCACCATCGATGCTCCCTGGAACAAACCGGTGGTTCCCCTGTATCGGGGACTCCATCGAGCCCCCCACCTCCCCCCTGTGTCACCTCCACTGCCCCCAGATTTTGAGGATAGCCGCCACCACCGGGCTCGTGGTATACCTCGTTGGAGGGAGCGGCAACGGCGCCATTACCAGCGCTTCCAGGCTCGTATCCACACAGGACGCCATCTCCATCCTCTTCCATGCTGCCCCTTCCCCGTCCATTACCCACTTACGCACCATCGCTGCGTTGGCAGCCCAATAGTACCCTCAGAGGTTGGGCAGCGCCAGCACCCCCGTATCCCTGCCCCACTCCAAAAACACCCTTCTCACCCTCGGAGTCCCATGCACCCATACATATCACGTGATAAAAAAGGCCTTTGGGATAAGGATGGGAAGGCACTGGAACAGGAACAAAAACCTCGGGAGCACCGTCATCTTGACGGACTGCTCCCTACCCGCCAGCGACAGCGGTAACATATCCCACCTTTTAAACTCCTCCTCCATTTGCTCCACCAACCTTGTGAGGTTAAGCTTGTGCAGGGCCCCCCAGCTCCTAGCCACCTGGACTCCCGGGTACCTAAAGCTCCTCCCTGCCTGCTTCAGTGGGAGCCTACCAATCCCCTCCTCCTGATCCCCCGGGTGCACAACGAACAGCTCGCTCTTACCCAGGTTGAGCTTATACCCAGAAAAGCCCCCAAATTCGCTGAGAATCCTCATCACCTCCGGCATTTCCCCTACTGGGTCCGCCACATACAGCAACAGGTCGTCCGCATAAAGCGACACTCGATGCTCCTCCCCACCCCGCACCAGGCCCCTCCAGTTCCCCGACTCCTTCAACTCCTTATTGTTGGCCATGGCCAGGGGCTCAATTGCCAACGCAAAGAGCAAGGGGGACAGGGGACACCCCTGTCTCGTCCCCCGGTGCAACCTGAAAGTACTCCGACCTCCTCCTATTCGTAGCTACACTCGCCATCGGGGCCTCAGAAAGCAGCCTCACCAAGCGGACAACCCCTCCCCAAACCCAAACCTTTCCAACACCTCCCACAGATACCCCCACGCAACCCTATCAAAGGCCTTCTCCGCGTCTAATGCCACCACTATCTCCGCCTCCCCTTCCACAGCCGGCATCATAATGACATTCAGAAGCCTTTGTATGTTGGTGTTCAACTGCCTTCCCTTTACAAACCCCGTCTGATCCTCGTGAATGACCCCCGGAACACAATCCTCTATTCTTGTAGCTAAGATCTTTGCCAGCAGCTTGGCGTCTACATTTAGCAGCGAGGTCGGCCTATATGACCCACACTGCAGGGGGTCCTTGTCCTGCTAAAAGGATCAAGGAAATCAGCACCCGTGACATAGTTGGGGGCAAAGCCCCCCCCCCCCCCCCCCCCCCTCCCTTGCCTCATTAAAGGTCCGGACCAACAGGGGGCCCAACAGGTCCGCATACATTTTATAGAATTCGGCCGGAAACCGGCAGGCAGCCATGTACCAGAGCCACGTGGACATTTCAGTGGTGCTCCAGAGCTTGGCCCAGTCACAGAGGGTCATGGCTGAGATGTCGGCAGCATTGGCCAAACTGAATGAGTCACAGTGGGAGGTGACACATTCCCTAGGCTCCATGGCCGTGAGCATTGGGACTCTGGTTGAGACGGGGGTGGGCTTCTAGGACTGGCAGCATTAGGTGGCGTGGAGCCTCAAGGGTTGGCTCTGGTCACACCCCCATCCCAAGGAGAGTCTGGGGGCCATTGGCGTCCCGAGGGAGTACGAGGCAGTGGGGACCATGCTGATGACTCCCGCAGGGGAGGTGCTGGAAGACCACAGCGCTTCGGACCTCCCCCTCTTCCTGTTCAAATAACAAAGAAACGTACAGCACAGGAACAGGCCCTTCGGCCCTCCAAGCCTGTGCCCGCATCTGATGGGCAGCGGGAGAACAGGGTGGCTTCATGCCACCTGGGACACCCGAGTGACTGCGGCCCGGACTCTCCAGAGGACAGCCGCCAAAGGGGACCCATGTTGCAGCCATCTAAGGTGGCCACCTGCAAAGGACTATGGGAATTATGGCCAACCCAGGACTTAGGCAGTTACACAGCCTATGAATCTCTAAAATACAGGTAACCAGACCTGATCGAAACCCCCGCTCGTTTCCATTTTAATGGCCCATTTTCCCAGGACAATAGAACTCCAATCAAGAAACCGGTACAGCCACAGACTGATTAGTGCCACTCCCCTTACTCAGAAAGCACAACTGCCAAGGTCAATGACCGCAAAGGACCCGCCCAGCTACCAAGGTGCCCGTCCCTTTATTGGCCGAAATCGAAGAGAGTGATCAGAGCTCTGTTGAACTATTGGGTCCAAGGCTAAGGACCGCCCCAAAGAGCGCAAAATCCCGGGGGGATAAAAGAGAACGCAGCCATGTGTTCTATCTCTCTTGGATCCGGCCTGTGCCTAACCCAATTGCAGCAGGAACAGCCATCTAAGTTCAAGGCCAATGATCGCTACCTGAAGGATAAGCCCAGCAGAGACAGAGCCACTTTCTTCGAACCAGCCAAGTGAAATCCAGATAAAGGCCTTATCCATTTGCACAGTGCCAGTCACCCTGAAGTTAAGTATAGGTTATTATAGGTGTAGTTTAACTCGCAGTAGATATTGTGTTTGTATGTTGAGATAACTCTTGTGTATGTAAATAAACCATCTTTTGAACTAACTAACTTGTTATGTGGTAATTTGATCAGTATAAGGGAAGGCTTGTGGTTCACTAAGATAAATAGAAATACAAACATTATTGGCGACTCTGGTGGGACCAAAACTGAGCAACAATGTCACCGGGCGGGAACCGCAGCAGGCCACCATCACCCCTGATGTACCATCTGGGGATCCATCTAGACATAGCGATGGGCCCATAAGGCCAGAAAGGTAATCACCAGTTAAATTGGTACAGGTGCAGCACACAGTAGAGCTTTGGAGCAGGTACGCAAACCTGTCCATATTGTTATGGGCCAGGATTGAGAGAACCCCAAAGTGTGTCATGGAGTTCACCTGACCCATAACTTTTAATAGATTGTGGTTATGGGGAGCACACGGGCCGACCTTACAGGTGTGATGCACCAGAGATCGACAGTACTTTTAAATTAAAACAATGTTTATTTATGAAACCAATTAACCCGTTATAAACCCACAGAAAACATCTTAACAACTATCAACACCAATCCAGATACAATATTCTATAAGTAAACCTTAATCTTTCCTTATTAACATCCATACGACAAAAGACCCTTTTTAACACCGACATCAGGTTTAAATTCACTACTGAGCGCAGTCAGCACTTTGAAATCACCTAATTGATCTGGAGACAGTCTTTAGTTTGCAGAGAGAGATCCTTATACAGCTCCTTGTTGTGCCTGGGGCTATCCAGCTCTCAAAACAAAAATAAAACACACCCTGTAGCAAACATTGTAAAGCGGAAGTAAAGCAGACAGACGGCCCAGCTTCACCCACACTCTGGCATCACTGATAAACACCCATTTCTTCAAGGTACATCCACTGCAGTTATTTTTATATACACCCATTTCTTAAACACCCATTTCTTAAAGGTATTCTCACATGACAATATATGTTCACCGTTTCACAATAAACACCTGTTCACAATGTTATAACCTGGCTTGGTGCTCTGTCAGAAGGGTGTGAGGGATGGGCTGGGCTGGCTGCGGTGAGGGCGCTTGGGGGCGGGGGGGGGCAGATGGGCAGACATTGGAGGTGGGCTCGGGCCAGGTACCGCAGTGGAGCCAGCGCTCACTGCCCCGGTACTCGCCCGACCCCCATCCCTCTTTACCCTAAACCCCCCACCCCACTGATCTCACTTCCACCACACCAAGGGTTCGATGGGACTGTGTGGGGGAATGGCCAGCTCACATGCAAGGATCACCCAGGTGGATGGTGGAAGATGCTACCATGTCAAACGATACAGAGCACCAGAGTTCAGCGCAGGGCGGGTCATCATCCACAATCCTATGGATTTGAGCGCTGTTACTGCCAGCCCAGGCCCCGCACCCCGTAGTGAGGCAGGTAGGAACCTCAGAGGGGGTTGCAAAAGGGGGGGGGGGGCAGGAGGTGGCGCAGGGAGGGCGATTTTGGGAGGGGACATGGGCTGGGGGGTGGGTGGGGGTTGGGGGGGGGGTCGGTGTGGGGTGGACGGTGTTCGTACCACTGGCCAAGCTCCCGAGCATGTGAACCTGGTGTTAATCAAAGTGTCCTGTGCGTCCCAGCCAAGGCGCACATGTGCGCAGCCTCCTGTGTCCCATGTCCTGCCCATCCTCGCCCTCCCCCTATCCTTGCCAGATGAGCACTGGCGTTCCTCCTCCTTCCTCCAGTAAATCGCCCCTCTGCTGCATGATGTTGTGGAGGATGCAGCAGGCCACCACGATGTGGGAGATCCTCCCAGCATCATACTGGAGGGCCCCACCAGAGCGGTCCAGGCACCTGAACCACATCTTCAGGATACCAAAGCACCGGTTGATCAAGTGCCTGGTCGCTGCTTGGTCGTTTTTGTGACAGGTCTCCGAGTTTGTTTGTGGCCTCCAGGAAGGCGTCATCAGCAGATAACCCCTGTCGATCAAGAGCCAACCCCTCAGCCGGGGATGCGCCTCAAAGATGTCAGGAACCGTCAAGTGTGCCAGGCTAAAGGCATGTGTACACTGCCGGGTATCCGGTGCAGACGTGTTTGATGCACAGCTCATGGTCACACACCAGCTGCATGTTTATTGAGTGGAACTCCTTTCGGTTTGTGAAGACCGGCCTGTCATGGGCTGGTGCTCATTGGGGGACATGCATCCCATCAATCATCCACTGTACCTGGGGAATCTTGACAATAATGGTGAATCCCGCAGCCCGGGCTGAAGTTGATATATTGTGCTGACTGGGCATATAGGGCCTCTGTGAGGGCCCTATATGGGCTGGGTGCACTTGTGAAATGAAGTCTGTGGGATTTCGGACAGGTGGCACTCGACGCCTGGAAGGACCCCTTTCCGGGAGACTGTCACCTTGACAGCCACTGGGAGCGGGTGTCCTCCCAAATGATCTGGAAGATATGCCTGGCATTCCCCTTGCTCAGCCGGAATCTTCAACAACACGCCCGCTCCAGCAGGTCCTCAAATGACAGACGCTGCCAGTACACACAAGGCCTAATGCGGCACCTCCTTCCCAACTCCTCGGCCTGTTGAGCGACCGGCTCTCCATCATCACCAGTTTGCTCTTGTTCCACCACTGCAGGGTCCTCTTCGAGCAGCTCCGGCATGTACAGCCTCAGTGCATCCGCCAGAGCTGCTGCGGCCAGGATGAGGACCACCATTCCTGGGTAGATTCCGATAGCCATTGTCTGCACAGGGTGAAAGGCAGACATGTTAGCATGGTGCGTACCCCCCTGCCCAACCAGGTGTAGCCATGCTGGCCACGCAAAATGGACACTGAGCCAAAGTAAAATGGAAGACAGAAGGAAAAGCCTGTGTAGTGAGAGCAGACAGTCTGCTCTCAACTAATTAGCATTTTGCAAGCAGCAAACCAGTTTCTGGCCAGGTACAAGATCTCCAAGCCAAAGGTGTTAATGGCAAAGCGCTTAGCATTCTGATGAGGCAGCCCAGATCCAGGCACGAACAATGGCAACATTTCCATCTCAATGTAACACTTAATTGGTTGCGCAGACAGGATGGCACCAAAGTAACGAATATCGAAACCACCCCCCCAACACCGAGGGAAGCCCCCGCATTGGAGGATTTCGAAGGTAACCGTTTGGAAACGCTCCAATCGGTACCGAAAGGTAGAGCCCGCCCAGAAGGGGGGCAAGGACATTAGAGAGGGGTATAAAGGCAAATTCCCCACATAGCCCGGTCTGTTAAACCCGTGCTCCGGCTCTGACTGACATCTTGCATCCTGACTCCAGCCGTTGAGCACCAGCCGCCGAAACCGTAAGTTCAACGCTCGCTACGCGATCCAAGCCCACTAGACCCCCAGTACCAGAACGCTTGCTGAAGGCTGCAGTACAAGACCAGGACGAAGGCCTCGTTCCCTGACCTTGCCTGTTCCTGTTAGATAAGTATTCTGATCACTTAAGTTTAGTTATAGCTTAGTCTCTTAGTGTGTGCATGAGTATTTATTATAACTGTATAATAAATATTGATTGTTTGAACCTTACTAATCGGTGTATCGTCTTTATTACTTTGAACTTGACCTTGGAATACTTGTGACGGTGTCTATACGGCACCTGGCGACTCCAGAGCTGAATAAATACATAGAACAGAGCCTAGTAGTGTTAAGCACACGTCGAATACGGAGGCGTGTTAATACACTCCAATAAACGCGTTTTACAACCGCAGTAAAACGTGCAACACAGGTCCACCGGGATGCACGGTGTTGCGGCCTGCACTGCAGCTCCTGCCCCTGCGTGTCCCCCTCCTCACTCTCCTCCCCCATCCCTACTCCCAGTTGGGTCCCCCTGGCACTCTGCCCTCCACACCGAATCCCTGGCCCCGTTGGTGCTCGGTACTATGGAGGCCTCTCGCTCCGGCACATGTCCCAGCTGACAGGTGTACCAGTGGCTGGCCTTACCCATGAAAGTGGTACACTCCATTGCCCTGTCCGGCACCCTCCTGTAGGAACTATCATGGCAGTTGCCCTTGGGTGGGCCGTGTGATGCCCTACCGGAGGGTGGTGTCCAGTTTGAGGGGGGTGGAATGTGGAATGTGGCAGGACTGGCAGTGCACGGTCGGGCCTCTGCATGTCCTACCTCCTCTCTCTCAGCAGCTCTGGTGCCTGTTGCCCAATTTTTAAAAGCAGAAGTGAAACTCGCCACCGGAGAATACCAGGTCAGGCCAGCTAATGATATGCCTCTGACATTTACTGCACGTGCGGAGTTGAACGATTTTCGCCTCGGGCTCCATTCTCTGCCCAATCGCTTTCCCCGATTTGGGTGTTGGCTTACGGAGAATCCCACCCAACGTAATAATGAGAAAATGGAAAGCTTTATATACTCAAGCAGAAGTTCATCAAGTGGTACTACTGGTGGGGTATAGAAAAGGAGGTTTTGTGGGTGCCGGATGAGGTTCCAGTAGAGGGCCATTCAGAGACGAGCAAGACTCAAGCAAAAATACAAATACAGTTTTATTGACCTGGACTGCATAGGGTTAGAGTTGAATTTTGCTGTACATGTCACACATGTCAGGTAATAGGGAAACCTCTGGCAGTGATCAAACCAGTGCCTTTAATATCTTTCCTGCAGATCAGTGCGCCAGGCAGAAGGAGGACTCACAGAGTGTGTCAGATTAATATGCTAAAAGGTTATTTTGATAGAGAAGGAAAGAAGGAAGCAGTGTTAGTCGTTGTAACTCAGGGAGAAGGGATAAATCCTGATAATTCTGAATTTGACATTCCTCAAATTAAATTGGACAATGAGGAAATGTTCAAAAAATGGGATAAATTATTGAGTTACCTTTTGGAGGAAAATAAAAATGACTTGAAAGTGTCATTACAGTCACATAGATCAGTGTCTTTCAAACTTTTTTTTCCAGGAACCCATTTTTACCAACCAGCCAAACTTCGGGACCCCGCCAGCTGACTTTAGCGACCCATGCCGGCCGACCTTCGCGATCCACGCCGGCCGACCTTCGCGACCCACACTGGCCGACCTTCGCGACCCACCATTTTTTCTTACCTTGATGGCAAAAGTGAAGTCGTATGGGGTTCAGGGTGTACTAGCTAGATGGATAAAGAACTGGCTGGGCAACAGGAGACAGAGAGTAGTGGTGGAAGGGAGTGTCTCAAAATGGAGAAGGGTGACTAGTGGTGTTCCACAGGGATCCGTGCTCGGACCACTGTTGTTTGTGATCTACATAAATGACCTGAAGGAAGGTATAGGTGGTCTGATTAGCAAGTTTGCAGATGATACTAAGATTGGTGGAGTTGCAGATAGCGAGGAGGACTGTCAGAGAATACAGCAAAATATAGATAGATTGGAGAGTTGGACAGAGAAATGGCAGATGGAGCTCAATCCAGGCAAATGTAAGGTGATGCATTTTGGAAGATCAAATTCAAGAGCGGACTATATGGTCAATGGAAGGGTCCTGGGGAAAATTGATGTACAGAAAGATCTGGGAGTTCAGGTCCATTGCACCCTGAAGGTGGCAACGCAGGTTGATAGAGTGGTCAAGAAGGCATACAGCATGCTTGCCTTCATCGGACGGGGTATTGAGTACAAGAGTAGGCAGGTCATGTTGCAGTTGTATAGGACTTTGGTTAGGCCACATTTGGAATACTGCGTGCAGTTCTGGTCGCCACATTACCAGAAGGATGTGGATGCCTTGCAGAGGGTGCAGAGGAGGTTCACCAGGATGTTACCTGGTATGGAGGGTGCTAGCTATGAAGAAAGGTTGAGTAGATTAGGATTGTTTTCGTTGGAAAGACGGAGGTTGAGGGGGGACTTGATTGAGGTATACAAAATTATGAGAGGTATGGACAGGGTGGATAGCAACAAGCTTTTTCCAAGAGTGGGGGTGTCAGTTACAAGGGGTCACGATTTCAAGGTGAGAGGGGGAAAGTTTAAGGGAGATGTGCGTGGAAATTTTTTTACGCAGAGGGTGGTGGGTGCCTGGAACGTTTTACCAGCGGAGGTGGTAGAGGCGGGCACGATAGCATCATTTAAGAGGCATCTAGACAAGTATATGAACGGGCGGCAACAGAGGGAAGTAGACCTTGAAAAATAGGAGACAGGTTTAGATAAAGGATCTGGATCGGCGCAGGCTGGGAGGGCCGAAGGGCCTGTTCCTGTGCTGTAATTTTCTTTGTTCTTTGTTTGCTGCTGACAAAATGGAGGAATCGCGCCCAAAGCACGTGATGTCGACGTTCGGGTGGGGGGTGGGGTGGGGGGGGGGGGGGGGGGGGGGGTGACCTGCTCTCTGCCTCCGTTCAGGCAGGAAGATTACATAGAATTTTAAAAAAATAATCTTCTGCGTCTCCGATTGCGCAAATTTGCAGGCAACAGCTGAAGCAGTTCTTTTAACCTTATTTTATTGGATTCCCAATTCTGGCCTCTTGTGCATTATTTCCTTTGCTCCACAATTGCCGGCTGTACTGTCGGCTGCTATTGCCCTGAACTCTGAAAAATCTTCCTTGAACCACTCTGCCTCTTTCACTTTCAACTATCTCTCTCTCTCTTTCACTTCCTTTAAGCCTCTCTGTCCGTCGCCACGCTCCCAATTGCGCAAATTTGCGCGCAGCAGCCGACTTTTAACAATGCAAACATCTGCGCATGTGGACCAATGAGTGGGCACGCAAGCGCAGTGCGGCCACGTTTTTTTGTTATCTAGTCGCGGCCTTTTTGAAGGCCGCTCGCAGCCGGCATTGTTAAAAGCCGGCTGCTGCGTGCGAATTTGCGCAATTGGGAGCACCGCGACGGACTGCTCCGCGACCCTCCTGACACCCGCCCGCGACCCTCCTGACACCCGCCCGCGACCCACGACTTTGAAAATGCCTGACATAGATAGAGCTGTGTGGGGAGATAACTTGGCACGTACAAAATTAATTACTCAAGATGCAGCTATCGGAAATGATGTTCCCATTGAACAACATCCATGCAAGCTCAATCTGCTACCAACAGCACAGGACAAATGGAGATGGCTGATGTAAGTAGACAAAAAATAGAACTCCTTGACAGAGTGAATGGAGAAGTGAATGCTAAGAAGCAGCTGGCATGGGAACTTCATCCAGCAGGAGGCATCAGGGATGGTTAAATGGAAATGAAAGGTAGTCTGGAAAGGCAGATTCAGAAGAAAACTGAGATCAAGCATCAGATTGCACAGGAACTCCAGCATACCTTATTGAGTTTTTTGAGAAGGTGACCAAACAGGTGGATCAGGGTAAAGCTGTTGATGTGGTGTATATGGATTTCAGTAAGGCGTTTGATAAGGTTCCCCACGGTAGGCTATTGCAGAAAATAAGGAAGTATGGAATTGAAGGTGATTTAGCGGTTTGGATCAGTAATTGGCTAGCTGAAAGAAGACAGAGGGTGGTGGTTGATGGCAAATGTTCATCCTGGAGTTCAGTTACTAGTGGTGTACCGCAAGGATCTGTTTTGGGGCCACTGCTGTTTGTCATTTTTATAAATGACCTGGAAGAGGGTGTAGAAGGATGGGTTAGTAAATTTGCAGATGACACGAAGGTCGGTGGAGTTGTGGATAGTGCTGAAGGATGTTATAGGATACAGAGGGACATAGATAAGCTGCAGAGCTGGGCTGAGAGGTGGCAGATGGAGTTTAATGCGGAAAAGTGTGAGGTGGTTCACTTTGGAAGGAGTAACAGGAATGCAGAGTACTGGGCTGATGGCAAGATTCTTGGTAGTGTAGATGAACAGAGAGATCTCGGCATCCAGGTACATAAATCCCTGAAAGTTGCCACCCAGGTTAATAGGGCTGTTAAGAAGGCATATGGTGTGCTAGCCTTTATAAGCAGGGAGATTGAGTTTCGGAACCACAAGGTCATGCTGCAGCTGTACATAACTCTAGTGCGGCCACACCTGGAGTACTGCGTGCAGTTCTGGTCACCACATTATAGGAAGGATGTGGAAGCTTTGGAAAGGGTTCAGAGGAGATTTACTAGGATGTTGCCTGGTATGGAGGGAAGGTCTTACGAGGAAAGGCTCAGGGAATTGAGGTTGTTTTCGTTAGAGAGGAGAAGGCTGAGAGGTGACTTAATAGAGACATATAAGATAGTCAGAGGGTTAGATAGGGTGGACAGTGAGAGTCTTTTTCCTCGGATGGTGATGACCAACACGAGGAGACATAGCTTTAAATTGAGGGGTGAGAGATATAGGACAGATGTCAGAGGCAGTTTCTTTACTCAGAGAGTAGTAGGGGTGTGGAACACCCTGCCTGCAATAGTAGTAGACTCGCCAACTTTAAGGGTATTTAAGTGGTCACTGGATAGACATATGGATGAAAATGGAATAGTGTAGGTCAGATAGGCTTCAGATGGTTTCACAGGTCGGCGCAACATCGAGGGCCGAAGGGCCCGTACTGCGCTGTAGTGTTCTATGTTCTATGTTCTATACCAGCAATCATCTGCTTGAGATTGAAGAGGAATAAAAGGAACCACAACATGGGAGAAAGCTGCTCACAAGGCAGCAGGTTGTAATTAAAGAAACTGCAGGAACTATGGAGCTCCAAGAGCAGCAAAATTCCTATTGTAATGGTGACACAGGAAGTGATGACACTAGGATCTGGTCAGGAAGGACAGATGAAGGACTAAATTTGTCTCAACATTTCTCAGAGAGCATCATCCCTGGTGGAATACGGAATCTGGAGGCTGAAGAGCTGGTACCAATGTAGCCAGAATAGTCAGACCTTTCAACATGCAGTCACTGGTGTTTGACACTGTCCGAATGCACCAAATATTACCAATTATTTTTGGCTATGCTAAACAGACAGCAAAAAAAGCAGGATCCTAAACCACTGATAAATGTAACAAACTGATGATGAATTCTGCAACAACTATCAACAATCTGTCGTACAATCAAATGCAAAATTCTGCTGGTAAAGCCAGACAACTGCATTTAACTGAATTATTGATGACGTTTTGTTTTGTAAAAGTATGGAGACTGTCACCGAGATCACTATTAGGTCTGATAATAGCAGGACTACTTGGACAGACGTTAATGCAAAAGTGTCCGAAAGGAAATATGATTGCTGATGCCCTGTCATGACTATGATATGGGAAAAGACTACAACAGACTATATTCACGTGATGTTTGCTTGTTTAAAAACGAAAAGAAGATATATAGTGCATAGAATGTAAAGTATATGTCATCTTAAGAAATGTTGAAAATTAAAAAGGGTTCAGAAAGCTATCTGTGTATATTGATGGTTCATCTTCTCTCCAGGAAGGGAGGTGCTACGCGAGGGATATTAGGAAATTGGGTCAACTAAATGCTTCTTTCTGACAAAAATGGTGCAAACTTAACACTTTTTTGACAATGTTCTTTTATCAATATATGTATGTATTTGCAGTAATTAATGTATTTATTTCCTTTTTTGAATTCTTGTACACACTGTTTGCATTTAATTTTCAGTCCGTATGCAAAAAGCTGTATAAGTTGACCTTTTTCAGAAAAAAAAATCTCAGAGACTTAACCACATAGCCATAAACCGCTTAACCTGTGAAGACATTATTTGCAAAACGACTGGCTTTTTTAGGCAATTTAGGGATTAAACAGACTGAGATAAAAGAAAAACCTGCTAGCACAGAGTCAAAGGAATATACGACACATGGACAGAGGATTTATCTCCATACCAATTAAGGCCTTGCACTCGTGAAAATCTGACCTTCAATCCGTTTCCCATCCGAGGTGAATTTCTGACCCCAAAACAAACCCCACTCTTGTTTCCCTCCTATGTGGCGAAGATTCAGTCCTCTCTCCATTTTCATGGGAAAATATTTGTCTTCCATTCTGCTTTGCCTGATGGTACAATTGAGATATTTGAAGTTTGATATTCCTTATTCAAAAGTACATTAGGGAAGAATGATGACGGTGACTCCCTGACTAAATGTGCCAAATTATGAATCGAAACTCACAAAATTGGACTTGTTTCAATGGTGAAAATAAGATTAAAGATGAGTGATCCAGTTGAGCGGTATATTAACTGGCAACTTAACCTGAACCATAGAACTCTAAGAATCCAAATTTCCTGAGGGAACGATTCAGCTATAATACTATAATAACTCCCTCAGATTCTTTGATCTGCAAGGCTTGTATTCACTTTCAAAGAAGAAAAGCTTTTAGTAGGCTATAATTGACAGGGTAATATCTTCCTGAAAGTCAGGTGAATGGATGATCTATTTTCATCTCCCTTCACACTTGAATGCAACTCAAGTACCCTATTGTAACCAAAACATATTTATAAACATCTAGCTATGATTTACCCCATCAAAAGCAATTAAGTGCTTTCTGCTGAGAAAAAGAGGAAGTGAAAGCACTTATCTCACTTGTCATCTGCCATGGAAGGTCTCTGATAGGATGTCTGTGATATGGGGTCTCTGATATGGGCGGGTTGCTGATGTGGGGAGTGTCTGATATGGGGTCTGATGGGGGATTCTGATGGGGGCCTCTGATGGGGGGTTCTGATGGGGGGTTCTGATGGGAGGCTTCAGATAGGGGCTGGGGAGTTTGGTGGGCAGCCTTTGCATTGTGTGGGGAGGTGGTCCTCTGTTGGACTTCGGGGGCACCTATGTTAAATACTTAGCCCCTTGTCCATCGTGAGGTCTACTGTGTCAGGCCATGCTGGAAGATACTTGCCCCAATCCATTCCGTGTGAATCTCAGCCGAGAGGGCTGGTGCATCACAGAGACATGGAGAATCAGGGTCCAGTCCATTAATCAGATGCAAAAGACCCATTTAGATCCTCCCATCGATGTGCCGTGTGTTGCTTGCTGCCGCTCCTGGCGGCGAACCGGAGCCTGGTGCCGATCCAGCTTTTTACACCCAATGAAAAGCTGTGAGTCCAGCTGTTGTTTATTCATGTTTGTTCCTAGTTGGAATAAGGTCACATTAAGAGTTCAATCAATTGACGTACCAATGACATCATTGATAGTTTGGTCAGGCGAACAGTCGTTCTATTTTTACAGCCTGTTGAGTAAACACATTTCTAATAAAGCTCTTGCTTGTTTGTACCTTTGTGGCCTGCAAGCCTATCCTTCGAAAAAATACCACACCAACAGTGCACCTGATTTTACTTTCCGTGGCTTTCATTGGGTGGAGCGTAAAACAAGGTCATTTCGATCCCAACTGTTTCCCAACCAGCGGGTTAGATTAAAATATCCCCAAAACTTTAGCATTGGCGTGAAGCATGACTACTTTAAAATGAAACCAAAATTAATTTAATCAAACTTTTTTTTACCAGTAGGCATCTTTTTTGTTTTTATTATACTTTACACCACTAAGCTAAGAATTTAAAAAAAGGAAAAAAGTCCATGCCACAATTCAAGGCTGACTGCATCTTATAGTCTCAAAGCACTGATTTAATGAGACTCCACTGGTGATGGGTGCAGGTCAGAAAAACAGGCACCCAATCTTTCACACCCCATTTCCATCATGTTGAATTTTATTAGGTGTGATGTCTGAGACAGAGGAACGGTTCCATGCTGAAAGCTTCCAAGACTTTTACTATCCTGGAGTGCTTCTCACAAAATAAAATATGCACAGCTGCTTAACTAGGCTTGTGTGCTTTGGGAAGGATTCATTTAAAGAGAGTTTACTGTTGTTGCGTTTTATCATCCTTTTAATTTTTTCCTCTCCTACTCACCCACTTGCTCATTTCGGATGCACAGCTATGTCGTGCACCACAGGGGCACACAGCACAATATTATGTCATGTCAGTTCACCTTTTGGTAGCAATGTAAAATACATTTTCTTTCTTTCCTACAGGAGCCCATTGAAACTGTAGATTATACTCTCTCCAGCACCTCACCGTATCCTTGGGATAGAATCACTGCCAGCAGTCATACTGTACAAGGGGCCAGAATATGCTGGACCCTTTCCCTCCCTGTCTTTTTTCACAGATCCTTGTTTGGGGTGGAATCTGTTTTTCCTCCAGGCAGGGTCATTGTTAATCGGAGGGGGTGGCAGAGGCGGTGGATATGACCAGGAGACTCCAAGGCCAAGAGTTTGCTTGGCGTCCAATGCAAGTCCCAGGGATGGACTACCACGCTTGTGTCTTCTTGTTAGATCTCTTACATTATAAGATGTGTCATCTTATCCTTCAAGCAGAGACGTTGGTCTTGAATTTCTGGAAAAATTGTCAGGATCTACTGCTGGAAACTGGATGAAAATTGCCAAAACATAAATGGATTTGATCAAGGAATCTTCTTCTTCGTCGGCAGTCCCTCAGCGTCGAGGTGACTCGCTTTCACTCCGGGGAAGTGGGTTCTGAACTGGCTGAAAGGTCCAATCCTGGGTCCACAGACCCTGCCACAGGTTTGGCAGCTGGTGTCTGAAGAGCTGGGTGGGTGGGACACTCTGGATTCTGCGCTCTCCTTCTGCTGTATGTTTGGCCTCCGTATGCTCCTCCCTACGACTCTTGAGGTGATTGGCACCTTCGTGGATGGTTTTTCTCCAGCTTGTGCATTCTAAGGCAAACGATTCCCACGTGTCAGTGAAGTTGTTGCATTCATTTACGGAAGTTTGCAGAGTGTCACTGTAGCATTTCCTCAGCCCTCCTAATGATCGCTTGCCATTGCAGAGCTTGGAGTAGAGCACTTGTTTTCAGAGTCTTGTGTCGGGCATGTGGACAATGTGGCTCGCCCATCGCAGTTGGTCGAACCTGACCAGTGCCTCGATACTGGGGATATTGGCCTGGAAGAGGACGCTTATGTTGCTATGCCTATCCTGTCAGTGGATTTGCAGGATTTTGCGGAGGCAGCATTGGTGATATTTCTCCAAGGATTTGAGGTGTCTGCTGCACATTGTCCATGTTTCCGAAGCATGCAGGAGGGAAGGGACCATGGCTGCCCTGTAGACTATGAGCTTAGTGCTGGGTTTGAATACTCTCTCAGACTTCTGAAGACTGTACTGCCGCATTGGAGTTGTTGTTGGATTTTGTCGTCATGTCTGTTTGCGCTGAGAGTTTGGGAAATGATTCTGTGGATTTTGATGGTTGGAAGGGAGGTTTGTCTGGCAGGAGCAAGCTGGTAGAGAACCTTTGTTTTCCAGATGTTTAGTCTGAGGCCCATTTACCATATGCCTTGGTGAATGTGTCGACGACGGTCTGTAGCTCGGTCTCTGAATGCATGCACACACAGGCGCTGCCTGTGTAGGACACAGCCCTGTTTTGCAAATGTATTGGGTCTGTGGTGGTTCCATTGGGGAGGATCACGGCTTGCATGACATCGTGGGGCCGCTGGAGAATAGTGACAAATTTCTGCGGGCAGCCAAATTTGAGGATGCTCCACCATCCTTCATGGTTGACAGAGTTGAAGGCCTTTGCAAGATCGAAGGAGGTGATGTACAGAGGTTGCCGCTGCTCCCTGCACTTTTCCTGGATTTGTTGTGCGCTGAAGACCATGTTCATTGAGCCTCTCGATGGGCGGAAGCCACACTGAGACACAGGGAGGAGGCGGTTCAGGAATATTCCCACAATAACCTTTCCTGTGGCAGAGAGTAGGGAAATCCCTCTGTAATTTCCACAGTCGGATTTGTCTCCTTTCTTGAAGATGATCACAAGGAATATTGGGTGGGATTCTCCGCTTGCTGATGCCGAAATCCGAAACAAGATTGGGCGGACAATAGCCTCCGACGCCAAAATCAGGATGCTCCAGCAAATGGGTAAATGCGTTGCTCGCCGTGCGGGGTGAATGTTCATTTGGCATATCATTATCGGGCCTGACACCCTATTCTCCGGTGCCTCCGTGATTCACTGCCTCCAATAGGCCGGGTTCCCGACGGCGTCGTTCACTTGTGATTTTAAAAATCGTGAACCTGGCGTCGTGGCTGTTGAGCGAGAGAGAGAGGAGGTAGCAAATGGCGTGGAGCGACTGTGGACTGCCGGCTCGGACACCGGCCATGCTGGCTGCGGCCGGGGTCGCCCCTGCCAGGGCTGGCTGAGGGGAGGGTCAGGTCGAGCAGCCGGGGTGCACCCCCACGGGACTGTGGCGGGGCCCGGGCACCACCATTACGTGGCCATCTTGCAACGCACCCGTTGACCACCCAATCCAGCCCCTGATTCTACAGTGGCACCCACCCACTGCCACAATGGGCCACCCACCTGGTCCCAAACATCCCGCCCAAACGGCAGCCACCCACCGGGCGACCATCAGTGCAACACCCAAGGCAGCCGCCAGTGAGGTCAGTGCCAGCCAACGGTACCCCTGGCAGCAGGGAGGGCGCCAAGACCAGGGTCACCCACGGGGCCGGATACCGACGGGTTATGGGTGTGGGAGTGGAGGAGAGTCATGTGTGTGCAGGGTCCGCAGTGTCAAACGGGGCCACCGTGTTGCCCATGGAACCTGTTTGGGCACGGGAGTATACGCCATGCTAACATGTTAGCCTTACACCCCTTGCAGACAATGGCATTTGGACGGACATCAACCTTCAATGCTGGCCACAGCCCTGAGAGATGCCCTGCGGCCAGGTAAGGGGGAAGCTGCAGCAGCAGAGCGGGCAGCGGAGGGGCTGGTGGCGGACGCACAAGATGGAAGGCCGGGTGCCCACCAGGTCGAGGAGGAGGAGGAGGAGGTGCCGCATGAGGCCCCGTGTGTATCGATGTCGCCTGTCATTCGAGGACCTGCCGGACTGGGCATGCCGGAGACTGCGGATGAGCGGGGAGACAGTGCGACACACTGCCAGATGATGGCACACCTGGCACAGCAGGGGTATGGGGGAGGACACCCGCTCCCGGTGACCGTCAAGGCGACGGTCGCATTGAACTTCTGAGCTACGAGGCCCCTCCAATTGCCGAGTGGGGACCTGTCCGGGATCTCACAGACTCCACCAAGTGCATCCGTGCCGTCACGGAGGCTCTATTTGCCCAGACGCCTCAATACATCCAGTTCCATGTGGACCGAGCCCTCCAAGATGCCCAGTGGGGTTCGCTATCATCGCCGGGATGCCCCAGGTCCAGGGATGCATGTCGCCCTACGGGCACCGGCAGTTAACAGGCCAAAAGGCCAAAAGTACCAAAAGGTACATGAACCAAAAGGTGTACCACTCGATGAACATCCAGCTGGTCTGTGAACATCAGCTGCACATCATTTACCTCTGTGCCCGAATCCCGGGCAGTGTGCACGACTCCTTCATCCTGGCACACTCGGTGATTCCTGACATGTTTGAGGGTCACCACCCCCGGCTGAGAGGTTGGTTTCTGGGTGACAGGGGTTACCCGCTGCGGCCGTGGATGATGACACCTATCTGAAGGCCACAGACAGACACAGAGACCCGCTTCAATGACGCCCATACAACAACCAAGGACGTGATCGAGTGGTGCTTCCGCCTCCTGAAGATGTGCTTCAGGTGCCCGAACCGCTCTGGAGGGACCCTCCAGTATGATGCTGAGAGGGCCCTCTGCATCGTGGTGACCTGCTGCATCCTGCACAACATCGTGCAGCAGAGGGGTGATGTGCTGGAGGAGGATGAGGAAGACAGGCAGGCCTCGTCCGATGAGGAGGATGTGGCAGAGGTGGATGATGAGCAGGACATGGGGCCTAGGCAGGCAGGGAGGCCGCATAATGTCATTGCCTGGGCCAACGCGCACGAGATGCTTTGTTGCCTCAAGATTCACCGACTAGGGTGGAGGGGAGTGGAGGGAGGTTGCTGGTCAGGGCCATGGACACCACATTCCAGACCAACACCCCCTCACAGCCAAACCGCCTGCATGCACACCCCTCCGTTATACACACCTGCGGCGCTACAAGCTGGGGGTACTGGGTAGACAATGACAGCGGGTCTGATCCATGGGATGGAGGGTGATGACAGCCTGCTCTGCGATGAGCTCTGGTGCTCCGCATCGTATAGCAACGTCTGACTCATGCCCACAGTAGCACCATCCACCTGGGTGATCCTTGCATGTGAGCTGGCCAGTCCATCACACGGTCCCGTCGGATCGCTGATGTGGGGTTGCTGAGGACAGTTGGGCCACGGGGGAGGGGTGGGGATAGGTAGGGGTGTGGGGAGGACCCAACCCATCCACGGGACCTTCACTGGTCCCTCACCTCCCGGCTAGCCACCCCCACACACATCAGAGCACCGAGGCAGGTTTTAACGGTGGTTACAGGTGTTTGTGTATAGTCAATCACACACACACACATACAGGTCGGAATCTAAACTAACACACAAGACAGACCAGCTTAACCTCTAGGTGACTGGCAAGTGCAGAGTCCAATGTATGGCAGCGCTGGATGTCTGTTGCTGATTGTCTATCTGTGTCCTCGGCTCTGGTCACTCTGTGAGTGGCGTGGATGGTCCTCTCCTTGGCTGGTGAAGGTATCGTCCATGGTGGAGGAATTGGAGGAAGTATACAGTCTGTGCCCCAGCCCCTATAACTAAACTGTGGCCTGCAACTGTGCCAACGTAACTAGTGTATGCCTTTCTGGCCTTATGGGCCCTAACACCACGCCTAGGTGGTTCCCCAGATGGTACAGCAGGAGTGGAGGTGGACTGCTGTGATTCCTGAGCTGTGACAATGGTTCCTTTTGGCTCGTGCCTCGTGGGGCGACCTGGCCTGGATGGGCCCGGCCGCTGCTTGGGTGGCATGGTGCTGCTCTGGTCTGCCCGCTGCCCACCAGATGCACCAGGGACAGGAGGGGGGGGATTGATACGACCATCAATTCACTCAAGACACGAGGGAAGTAAATTGTGGCTTTAATCGACTTACAACTGAGCCTGCCTGCGACCAGAAGAACTGAGGGCAGACGCAAAAGACCGCAGCACTTTATACTTCCGGTAGTGGGAGGGGCCATGGGTGGAGCCATGGGAAGAGCCAAGGATGGAGCCCTGTACAAGCTCCTCATCTCCCCCTGTGGGCAGAGCCACGCAACAGCTCGCAGACGGAGCTCACAGGGACACAGTGATACACAGTGTGAATTATGCATTGTACATTCACCACAGGGATCCGATGCGCTGTGGTGTTCCGTCACCTCCCCTGCGGGTGTCACCGGCACGGGGCCCATCACCTCCGATGACCCCCAGGGATGGAGGTGCGAGTGGAGCCATCCCCTGAGGCTCCCCCGCCACGTGGTGCTGCCAGTCCTGGAGGCCCGCCCTGGTCTCGACCAGTGTCTGCACGCTCGTGGCCAAGGAGCACAGTGAGTGGACAATCTCCGCCTGGGACTGCACCACATCACGCTGCGACTGTACCACCGTTCTGAGTGTCTGTGCCACATCAACCAGTGATTGGCCACCTCCCTCTGGGCCTGGGCCACCTGCCCAGTGTCTGCGCAACACCAGCCAGTGCCTGGGCAATGCCGCCGATGTTCCCAGCCATGGCCTGCTGTGACTGAGCCATGCTGAGGAGCGCTGCTGCAATGTCCAGGTGGCTCTGGCACATGGCTGTCTGTGAGAGGGCAGTCCTGGCCTGGGCCACGGGCACTGCCTGCACAGAATGCCCTAGGCCTTGGACATGCTGAACCTTAGACAAAACTGTCGCCCCCCAATTCCTCCACCGTGGACGATACCTTCACCAGCCAAGGAGAGGACCATCCACGCCACCCACAGAGTGACCAGAGCCTAGGACACAGGCAAGGCAATTGGCAACAGACATCCAGCACTGCTATACATTGGACTCTGCACTTACCAGTCACCTAGAAGTTAAGCTGGTTTGTCTTGTGTGTTAGTTTAGAGTACAACCTGTATGTGTGTGTGATTGACTAATATTAACTCTGTGGGTGTAATAAACTATTATTATATTGTACACATGTGTGGACATTTGTCCATCGTATAGGGTTAAAGACACACTGGTTTAGAAGGTACAATAGAGGTGAGTGGGGTGTGGGGGCTCCGCACACGTGTCATGCGGATCCACAAATAAACAGGGTCTCACTTGCTTGCCTACCGCCGACCTCCACCTCGGTGACCTTCCTTTCCTCCAGGGAGCGGTGCCAGGCGGCCATCCTCCCAGGCCGGGGTACAGGGTCATCCGTCTCTCTTCCACAGCATCCAGGAGGGTGTCCAGTCCAGCATCCCTGAACCGTGGCCCTGCTCTCCTTCCAGCCATCTTGTTTGCTGGGACGGTGTGTGTGGGGGGATGGATTGTTTAAGTGCAGCTAAAGCGTGCGAGCATCATGAGCGCCAATCACCGACCAGGCGAATCCAGCGCAGTTTCGCATGGAACCAGTGGTGTTCCACGTGGCGATTCAACGTGCTGAATCGGTGCAGCTGTGGCGCTGTTTTTCCTGTCATAAAACACCACTGTTCTCATGCGGGCGTCAACACTTAGTCTCAAAATCGGAGAATCCAGACAAACCTGATAAAGCTATTTGAGGAAGAAACTCATACGCCAATGGCAGGTAGTAAGAGCTGGAGAGACTCATGGTCAGCTATGCTTGGTGTGGAGTGGCGTCCTTCAAACTATAAACCTCTGGTGACAGGCTAACAACCTGTTCCAGGAAAAACCTCGCTACGGGAACAGATGAAACTCTGCTTTGTGCAGCACTTGGTGTGGAAGAGATACAACAATGGTGATGTAGAACTTGTTCAATGTGTTTCCTCTTGTATGTCAGAAACTTCTTGACTGTCCAAGCTTGTTCTTCTGAGAGATATTATTAGTGGATGACAATACACCCAAATGATTAGATTCAATATATCTTTCACTCTGACGGGCCTATAAAAGTGGTAGAATTTTCTTCTTCTGTTAATGTGGGTTTGTTGTTTTTGGGGCAGTACATAATGTTATTTTACCCACCCAGAAGGACAAGGGCAGTGTTGCACGTTTTACTGTGGTTGTAAAACGCGTTTATTGGAGTGTATTAACACGCCTCCGAGTTCGACGTGTGCTTAACACTACTAGGCTCTGTTGTATGTAATTATTTAGCTCTGGAGTCGCCAGTTGCCGTATAGGCAACGTCACAAGTATTCCAAGGTCAAGTTCAAAGTAATAAAGACGATACACCGATTAGTAAGGTTCAAACGATCAATATTTATTATACAGTTATAATAAATACTCATGCACACACTAAGAGACTAAGCTATAACTAAACTTAAGTGAACAGAATACTTATCTGACAGGAACAGGCAAGGTCAGAGAACGAGGCCTTCGTCCTGGTCTTGTGCTGCAGCCTTCAGCAAGCGTTCTGGTACTTGGGAGTCTAGTGGGCTTGGATCGCGTAGCGAGCGTTGAACTTACGGTTTCGGCGGCTGGTGCTCAACGGCTGGAGTCAGGATGCAAGATGTCAGTCAGAGCCGGAGCACGAGTTTAACAGACCGGGCTCTGTGGGGAATTTGCTTTTATACCCCTCTCTAATGTCCTTGCCCCCTTCTAGGCGGGCTCTACCTTTCGGTACCGATTGGAGCGTTTCCAAACGGCTACCTGGGAAATCCTCCAATGCGGGGGCTTCCCTCGATGTTGGGGGGTGGTTTCGATATTCGTTACTCTGGTGCCATCCTGTTTGCACAACCAATTAAGTGCTACATTGAGATGGAAATGTTGCCATTGTGTGTGCCTGGATCTGGGCTGCCTCATCAGAATGTTAAGCACTTTGCCATTAACACCTTTGGCTTGGAGATCTGCACCTGGCCAGAAAACTGGTTTGCTGCTTGCAAAATGCTAATTAGTTGAGAGCAGGCTGTCTGTTCTCACTAAACAGGCTTTCCCTGCTGTCTTCCATTTTAGTTTGGCTCTGTGTCCATTTTGCGTGGCCAGCATGGCTACATTCCCTCCTTGTGATCCTCACAATCATACTATTGTGAAGGATCACCTATGTACTTTGCCTTCCTTGTGTTCTGACCTCTTGCCAGTTCCTGTTCTACTCTATCTTAAACTATGGGAAGAAGAAAATTTTTTTTAACTAACATCTCTACTTGGCCCTATGTCAAAGGGACATGCATTACTACAACTGGGAACCTCTACCTATCACTATTAACCTTAACCTTAACTTAACATTTCATCACTCTAAAATCTTAACCATTCACACCACAACATCACACTTCCCAACTCGGCAGTCGAGTATGGAACAATATAATACATGGCTGAATTTTTTATTTACAGAGTGTTGTAATCAGTGAGGGGTTGAGGGGTTTGGTGGAATCCGAAGATGGGGGATTGAACTCTATAGATGGGTGAGGTGCTGGAACGAGAGGCTCTCCTCTTCCATTTCCTCAACCTGAGGGTCTGCACTAGTATGATGAGGATCGCGATCACCAACAGTGATTCGATTATATAGGACATGGAGTACCACGTCATGAATTTAGTGCACCAGGTCTGAACCTCGCTGATCAGAGCTGAGCACTGGGGGTTTGCTGTAATTGAAACATTTACGGTGGGGGTTGTGGGGGAAACGTGTCTTGTTTCCACACATATACATATGACATTAAACAGTAATAAGTGGGCTTCCATCATTTTGCTGTTCTTCTTCTTTCTCTTCCTTCTTCCTCCGGTATTGACAATCCTGGCTTCGACCTCTGTCTCGTCCTTTGAAACCTTTGGGATCAAGCACAGTATCTGTCAATACACAGTTTAAGACCTTTACTTGTTAGTGCATCTGTCTTTCAAAACCCAATTGACCCTTTAAAATGACTGGCTAAGTCACACCCTGTGACTCCCCTCATTTTTTTTTTTCAAAAAGCGAATTTAAAGACCAGCATACACCTAACAATCCTTCCTTCTGCGAGCCGTCTCGCAGGCTTTGCTGATTTACCATCCGAATGTTCCCGGATGTAAATAGCATGTGGGATGGTGGCCGAAGGGCTACCTAACGTAAAATGAAAACAAACTTTGAAACAAACATCCGAATGAGTTGCGTATGGGCCGCGACGGGTACGAGTTGGATGGGATCCCCGGGTAGGGCGTGCTGTGCCATACCCGAGCTTGGCTGACCAAGGGTTGGTTCTCAGACAGGGCGGGTCCTCAGTGCCGTTTGTCCACTGCCTGAGTAACCTGGAAAGAAACGGGTACGAATGTGTTGACCATGACTTGCAGCCTCTATTTCGCCGAATAGAGGGGCACCTAAAAAACCAAGGGAGCCAAGATGCTCCAACTGAGGACATCACTGAAGTTCTCAGAGATATCTGCGGACAAGCTATTTGGCGTGTGGCCTTACAACTTTGGAAAAAGATCTCCAATCAAACCGAAGTTCTCAAACGTTTCGGCAGACAAACTAACGTGTATGTGAGGTGGTCACAATCTTTTCAGCTGAAAAGAAGATGTCCATCCTCCAACTGGACAATGTACAATCCTTAAAACAAACAAACATAAAACGAAGACAAACATACGTGCAGGTTCCATCAGAAAGGACATCGTTTCCCTCAAACGATTCCTATCTTACATCATCTGGACACCTCACTTTGATTCTGCCTCTGTGAACAGGGTCACAAAGGAGTTGCCGTGTCGGGATTCAGACATTGCGTCGTCCTGCTCTCCCGGATCCCACACCCTTGTGTGGATCAGGCATGAAACTTTGGAATTGTGTGACCGGGGGTCACTCTCGTCATTGCGGACAAGTCTGTAGGAATTGTCCCTGTGCCATTGTGTAGTGTCGAGTGTGTTGTCGGGGTAGTCGGGGTCGGGTGGTGGTTCTGGGTTTTTAAGGTAAGTGACTTCCATGGGGTCACTGGAGTCGGGGTCGTAGTTGGTGCAGTGTGGGCTGTATGGCTGTGTGCTGTCGCTGTCTTCAGAGTCAGTGTCAGTCCTGCTGTCTCTGCTGTGGCAGCTTGTGGGCGTGTCGGGGCGTGGTCTGTTGTGGTCTGGGGGCGGAGTCGTGGGCGAGTCCGTGGATGAACTGGTCTGTGAGGGGGATGGTGGAAAAGTGTCTCTGGTGGGCGGGGTGAAGTGTTCTGCTGCATCCAGCAGGACATGGTGAGCATGGTTGGCCTGTGTTCCATATGCCTTTAACTGGTTTATATGGAACCACGCGGTCTTCCCATTAGGATACTTTATCCTGTAAACGGAGGGGCTAATTTTGTCCGAAATTGAGTAGGGACCGGAATATTTTGGAGCCAAAAAACTGCTGGGGTTATAAACAGATAACATTACCTGTTGCCCAACCTGGAATTCTGTGGTGTGGACGGTCTTATTGAAACAGGCAGTACGTTGCTGTCGGTGTTTCCCTAGCTGGACTGCGGCTGCGATCTGTGCAGACCTCACAGTCTCAACTAGATCTTTAACTGCCTTTTCATGTGTGAGGGCCGTCACTTTGGGGCTTGTCATGTCCAGTCCTAAAAGGAATTCTGTACCTATCATAGGGCGTCCGGTCATGAGTGTGTGTGGTGTGTATCCTGTCGATGTGGAGACAGTGTTCCTTATGAACATAAGTGCAAATGGGAGCACTGAATCCCATGTGGAATTGTTCTGTTGACCAATTTTCCTGAGGGTCGTTTTTAGGGTCCGATTCATGCGCTCCACAATCCCGCTGGACTGTGGATGATACGCAATGTGGAAGTTTTGTTTTATACCGAATATTGTCAGGACGTTCCTCATGACCCGTCCTGTAAAGTGAGATCCCTGGTCCGAATCGATACTTCGGGGTAAACCCCATCTCGTGAAGATGTGGTGGGTCAGGATCTTTGCAGCTGTCTTTGCTGTATTTGTTCGTGAGGGAAATGCCTCTACCCATTTGGTAAAGGTGTCGATGACCACCAGAACGTATTTATAGCCATTCCTACAAGGGGGCAATGGACCTATAAAATCGATCTGGAGGTTTGTCCAAGGGCCGTTAACTGGGCGAGTATGCCGAAGTTGTGCTTTCTTAGAATACCTCTCCGGGTTATTCTGTGCACAAATAAGGCAATTCTCTATGTAATGTGTGACATCAGTCCTGAGATTAGGCCACCAACAGAGTTGCCTGAGGTGCCTCGTTGTTGCATCAATTCCCTGATGCCCGTGTCCGTCATGGAACAAGGCAATCATCTGATTCCTGTCCTGCTTCGGGACCACATAAAGTTGGTCCTTAATGATCACACCCTCATGTGTGGTCAGTGTGTGTTTAAAGTGTTCGTACGCAGGCACAAAGTTTCCCTTGAAAACCTCCCTGAGGTCTCTGTCCTGTTTCTGTGCTGCTACGAGATCTTTAACCTCTGTTTGTGAGACTTGTACTGCACTCACAGGGGCGCTAGCTGGTGCGCTAGCTGGGGGGGTCCATAAGTGTCCTCTCCTGGAACCTGCCTTAGCCAATGCGTCGGCTTTTACATTCCCAGGGGGTGATGACCTATGGTGGCTGCGAACTTTTATTATGCCGAAGGTCCTGTCCTTCGCTTTCTCTAGGATATGCTGGAGTAAGGGGGCTGATGGAAGGGGTTTTCCGTCTGCGGATACAAAACCTCGTGTCCTCCACAGGGGCAGAAAATCTGTTAGGCTATTGCAGACATATAAGCTGTCTGAATATATGTCTGCTGGGCTGGGGAAAGAATCGGGGTGGTCCACTATATACGCTATGGCTGCTAGCTCTGCTGCCTGCGCGCCTAAGTGACCAGGTAACTTCAGAGCTATCTCTTCGAGAGCGCGCCCCTGCGCGTCCTCTACATAGATGCCGCATCCTGTGATACGCTCACCATTTAAAACTGTGGAGGAACCGTCTACATAAATCCTCAAGGGTCCACACGTGTCTGTGGGCTGGGGGCTTTGTTTTGGGTTCCCTATCTTCCTGGGGGTGTTTTGGCTAAAAAGGGTCCTGTGTTATGCAGGGGAGCTACAATTTCACAGTCATGGGGCTGTCCGGGGTATTGGAGGTTGTCTGCTAAATATGTGTGTGTGCGTGTCCGTTTTACAGTAATGTCCCGTCCTTGTAAAAGTAGGGTCCACCTAGCTGCCCTAATCTGGCTAACTGAACCGTCCTTCAGTCGACCGTCTAGTAGTAGCTGTGTGGGTGTGTGTTCGGTTAGAATGGTGATGGGGTTTAGTCCGGTTATGTATGAAAAGTACTGTACTGCCCAGAAGACAGCAAGGAGGTGCCTCTCACAGGCTGAAAATCCTTGTTCTACCGGGTCTAACAGTCGGGAGGCATAAGCCACTGGTCTTAGCTGCTCGTGCCGTTCCTGAAGCAACACGGCCGAGAGGGTCAGATCTGTGCTAGCTACCTCGATTGCGTACGGGGAAAGTTGGTCGGGGACTAGCAGCGCGGGTGCTGCACTAAGGGCTCGTTTCAACTCTTCCACAGCGCCTGTATGCTGCGGAAGCCATTCCCAGGGGGCTCCTTTCTTAAGGAGGTCTGAAAGTGGGGCGGCTTTTGTCGCAAATCCGTCTATGTGGTTCCGACAATAGCCAACCAGTCCTAAAAACGACCGGAGGGCTGAAACATTCTGGGGAAGGGGCAATTTGACAATCGAATCAATTCTTTTGAATTCGATCTCGCGTTTGCCGTGCGTGATGACTGATCCCAAATACATCACTTTACTTTCCAATATTTGGGCCTTTTTCGGGTTAACTTTACAGCCAATTTCAGTCAAGAGTTCCAGGAGTTCGGCCAGAAGCGAAATGTGCTCTGCCTTTGTGTCTGTCTGCAGTAGTAGGTCGTCTACATACTGTACCAGACATTCGGGTCGGGAAAATTTTTCTAATCCACTTGCCAGCTGTCGGTGGAAAATGGAGGGTGAATTGTGGAATCCTTGTGGGAGGCATGTCCACGTATACTGCTGAGTTTTAAAAGTGAATGCGAATTTGTATTGGCACGCTTTTGCCAATGGTATGGACCAGAATCCGTTACTGATGTCCAATACCGTGAAGTACTTGGCGTTGAGACCCTGCTTGGGCATGGTCTCGGGACTAGTAGCTACCGTTGGGGCTACTGCGGGGGTTACTTTGTTGAGTTCCCGATAATCGATGGTCAGACGCCATGATCCATCGGGCTTCCTCACTGGCCAAATAGGGGCATTGTTGGTGGAGGCTACCGTTCTCAGTACACCTTGGTCCAACAAGCTACCTATAACCTTTTCTATTTCCACCTCTGCCTCAAGGGGAAATCTGTATTGCTTTTGCGGTCGGGGGTCCTGTCCGGTAACATGAACTTGTCCAGTCATTCTGCCACAGTCATGACGGTGACTTGCAAATGCTGTCCTGTGTTTGTTCAGTAGGGCCTTAATTTGTCGGTCGGTGTGGAGCGTAGTCAGGTCGAATGAGTACTCTCCCACTGCGCTAATCCGATTAGCGTAGTCTCCTACTGTGAGGGTGGCTGGGGCTCTGTCTGATCTAGCCATTCGCCAGACACACTGGTTCACTGGGTCGAACGATAAGCTGTGTGTGTTCATAAAATCTATCCCTAGGATGTGTTCTGCTGTCCTGGGAAGGTTTACTAGAACTACGGGGTGCCTTGTGCTAATGTTCCCTAGCTGGATCGCTACGGGTGCTGTGATATGTCCCTGCTGCGAGTGTCCGGTGAACCCGCTAAGTGTAATGGTGGAGGTGGTCGGCCACGTGTCTGCGTGTGCCGTGGTTGTGGAGTTAATGGTGGTGCGGGATCCTCCTGTGTCCCACAGTAACTCTATGGGCTTCCCTTTGACTTTCGCTGTGACTACGGGCCTCCCTGATGAGTCCCATAGTGTGTCACAGACCCAAGTGGGGGAGCCCGAACACCGTCAGTTCGTCTCGTCCACATCGGTGGGTCCTGACTGTACTATCACATTATGGATCGGTTTTGACTTATTGCGGTTCAGAGTGCCTGTCTGCTGGCCTCTCTGAGATCGCTGGGGTGCATTGCACTCTTTTGCCCAATGCCCTAACTGTCCACAGTTATAGCATTCCTGTCCTTTCTGTTGAGGGCTGCTCTTGCCTTCATTTACCCATGCGGGCTTCTGGTGCTCTCTGACTGCTTGGATATCTGCAGCAGCCTGAGCCTCTTCTGGGGATCTAACTTTTCCTTTTCCCTGAAGCGATTGCTCCCAAGCGCGGGACAATCTTTTCAGGACCCATTTCTCGTTATGGGCCTCTTCTGAGGGGTCATAGCTATTGCAAGCGCTCTGTCCTGCTTCTGTTGCGTGTGAGATAATTGTGCGCGTCCACTTAACCATGTTTTCACGGGTTAAATGCGCTCTATCTAACTGTCCGAAAACTGCGCTGAAATGAATCCACAGCCTTCCTGCGAATGCTGTGGGGTGTTCGGATCTTTTCTGCCTGCACTTATTCAATCCTTCTACGGGGTCACCTCTATTGTACCCGATGGCATCTAAAATGGCGGTGTGCATCTCCTCTAGGCTGCCTCCTGCCACGTTCTGTGGGTCGGGGAGGGCTGCTACTACACTTTGGTCTAAACTCAGCACGGTGAGCTTAACCTGCTCTCTCTCATCCAGGCCGCACATGGTAGCCTGCTGCTTTACTTTAGCGAAAAACTGGTGGGGGTCTGCGGTGGGGAGGAACGGAGTGATCTTTTCACACGCGTCCCTTAGCTGGGTTACTGTTAAAGGGGTGGTGTAGGTTATGTCTGGGGCGCCTTCTGATTCGGCTTTTCTCTGCGTGGTTACGGGATTCATGGGTGCGGTTGTGGTCTGAGCTGTGGGGGGTTGGGGTGCCTGTCGTTTCTGCTGAGCTGCGGGCGCACATGTTCCCTGAACATAACGCTGCGCTGTCTCGCTTAATTCCTGCCAATCTGGGGCGTTTTCTCCATCTAACTGTGCTCCAAAGGTGCTTTGGAAGCCATTCTGCACCGAAAGCAGAGATTGCAATTCCGCAATCTGTTTCCTGCATTTCGCGTGGTCAACTGTGCTTTGTCTTTGTTCGGTCGTTGCAGCATGGAGTGCTCTCAAAGCTGCTTTGAGATCAGAACATTGCCTCTGCAATGCCTCCACCTGCTTTTCCGATTCCTGTCTTATCAGAACGGCACGTTGCACGTCCTGATAGGCTTTCTCATACTGGGTCTGGGAACTGTTCAGATGAGCTAGACAAGACTGGTGAGCCCTCTTGGCATCATCCACCTCTCTATCCTTCTCTGCCAACTTCCCTTTTAATTCCAGGTTTTCTTTCTCGACGTCCCTGACATCGACCTTACTCATCCTATTCCTCTCTTCTAAATCTGTCCGGAGCGTCCTGATGACCTCCTCTGCGCCTCGCAACTGTGCCAAGCAGGACACAATCGCCATCGGCTTGCGTGCTTTACCTAGGTTCCTTTTGTGTATTTGAGAGAGGTTCTCCCACCAAGTATGACCTATACTCCCGGGACCTGTCTCCTCATTTGCACAAAACTCTTTCCAAAGGGGCCATCCCTTTCCTTGTAAATATTTGCGGAGTTCCAGCTCCCACGTGGGACACTGGCCTACTCTGCTACTGCTGCTGGTCGCTGCGACCACAAACTTTGCTGGATCCATCAGACGTTCCATTGCCTGCATGGCCATTTCCTCTGACTCTCTTTTTATAATTTGGAACAGGGGGTTGTTGGGGTTGTGTTTCGAGAAACGGGTACGGCTTATGCTATGTTCCGTTAACAAAACTACCGAAAGTTTGTCGCAACAAAAAGCTTTCAGTTTTACCTTACAGCCCTGTTAGTACGCATGCACTAAACACACTTCCGAATTACGCTTATTATTTTGAACACCTTGAATACTTGTGATCTCTTTCTTTCTCTGCAATTTGGAGTTCTAATTCAAATTTCAGGGTCCTGGACGGTGTGGGGTTTCCACTTACAACCGTGTCCCGTCAGGAGGTCGCCACTAAATGTTGCACGTTTTACTGTGGTTGTAAAACGCGTTTATTGGAGTGTATTAACACGCCTCCGAGTTCGACGTGTGCTTAACACTACTAGGCTCTGTTGTATGTAATTATTTAGCTCTGGAGTCGCCAGTTGCCGTATAGGCAACGTCACAAGTATTCCAAGGTGAAGTTCAAAGTAATAAAGACGATACACCGATTAGTAAGGTTCAAACGATCAATATTTATTATACAGTTATAATAAATACTCATGCACACACTAAGAGACTAAGCTATAACTTAACTTAAGTGAACAGAATACTTATCTAACAGGAACAGGCAAGGTCAGAGAACGAGGCCTTCGTCCTGGTCTTGTGCTGCAGCCTTCAGCAAGCGTTCTGGTACTTGGGAGTCTAGTGGGCTTGGATCGCGTAGCGAGCGTTGAACTTACGGTTTCGGCGGCTGGTGCTCAACGGCTGGAGTCAGGATGCAAGATGTCAGTCAGAGCCGGAGCACGAGTTTAACAGACCGGGCTCTGTGGGGAATTTGCTTTTATACCCCTCTCTAATGTCCTTGCCCCCTTCTAGGCGGGCTCTACCTTTCGGTACCGATTGGAGCGTTTCCAAACGGCTACCTTCGAAATCCTCCAATGCGGGGGCTTCCCTCGATGTTGGGGGGTGGTTTCGATATTCGTTACTCTGGTGCCATCCTGTTTGCACAACCAATTAAGTGCTACATTGAGATGGAAATGTTGCCATTGTGTGTGCCTGGATCTGGGCTGCCTCATCAGAATGTTAAGCGCTTTGCCATTAACACCTTTGGCTTGGAGATCTGCACCTGGCCAGAAAACTGGTTTGCTGCTTGCAAAATGCTAATTAGTTGAGAGCAGGCTGTCTGTTCTCACTAAACAGGCTTTCCCTGCTGTCTTCCATTTTAGTTTGGCTCTGTGTCCATTTTGCGTGGCCAGCATGGCTACAGCAGCAAATACATTGTTGTTGAAAACTCACCACTATTCTTAGAATTCCCCCTATACCAAAAAGGGCCGACATTCTGAATGGTGAACAGGGATTCTCACTCCCCGACTGCACGGCTTCGGTGGGTGCTATTCAGGTCAAACTATATTTTCAAGTTATCCCCCGGTATAACCCATACCGTCACAGAAGATTTCATCTACTTACCACTTAGTTGCATCAATCCTGGGTTCTGCATTGCTATGTAAGTAAAGTAGACTTAGGAATAACCACTGTTTCAGGTTAAAACTTTTGAGTTATTTTATTATTATATTTTTTCTTTTAAAAGCTGCAATCACTGTCTTTACAGAAAAGTAAAAAGATCTTGCTTCTGGATCCTTCTGGTTGGTTGAAGGGACCTTCAGGCTCACCTTGACAATCAATCTTCTTTAAAGTCTGGTCCTCTTTAGATGTATTCGCTGGTTAGCTCGGTTGCTGTGTCTTGTCGATCCCATGTACCGAGCTATGAGAGCTGACTCTGCTGACTGTCTCTGAGTTGAGTCTGAACTGACTCTGCCTCCTCTTTAAATTCTGTTCTTCCTCAGATGTATTAGCTGTTTTAGCTCGGCTACTTGGCTCTGTCCCTTTCCCATGTCCGAGCTGACTGTAAACTGACTCTGCTTGCTTCTCTTGTTCCTTCTCTGCCTCTCTCTCCCTCTAATTCTGGTAGTTCCTGCTCTGGTCTCTGGGTTTATATTCTCTTTCTAACAGTTATTAAGTTTTTATGACTTTACTGTAAAGTAACTTTTATTTCACTTGGATTGAAAAAGATACCTTTAATCTAAATTTTTCTAACATGACTAAGTATTCATTTTGACAAGACCTCACCTCTCAGGTCTCTGATTACATTGTTTCCTTTGTGATGTTCAAAGTTCCTTTGTGATATTCAAAAATGCTTTGGTTTCAAAAGGTGTTACTTTTAACTCCTGTCATTTCTATTGTTTTATTATCCAATTGTGTCCCCAGCTCATAATTTTGACTTTGATCTTGGCTTTAAATTATGTTTCTCATAGACTGATAGTCTCCAATATTCTTTTAATTTACCTGGTGTGAGCAAAATTTCACACCTATATATTTGCCCCCCCAGTCATCCTTTTCTATCTGCTGATTTTACTTCAATTAAGGTGTGAATCATTGCTTTTAGCGTAATGCTAAAAATCCACTTGGTTCTAACATTTATCACCGAGCTCAACTGAAACCCTCATCCATGCTTTTCCAGATGCTTACTAAGATAGTTAATTTCAATGAAGGTGTGAACCATTGTTTTTAGCTTCATACAAAAATCCTGTGTGTTTGTTTGGGAGAAAGAATCTGCGTTTTATAATCCTGCTCTTTGCAGCTGCTGTTGACCCTTCGTG
Source organism: Scyliorhinus canicula (assembly GCF_902713615.1). Taxonomy (NCBI): domain Eukaryota; kingdom Metazoa; phylum Chordata; class Chondrichthyes; order Carcharhiniformes; family Scyliorhinidae; genus Scyliorhinus; species Scyliorhinus canicula. The sequence goes on along the minus strand of NC_052150.1, from coordinate 179,546,674 downwards.
GGATCTTTCCCTGTATCCTCTCATGTTTCTTAAATCAGACCTGATATTGCCAGACCTCCATGTTTCAAATGATACATCTTTCCATATTATCAATAACAACATTCAAACACCATTCCATGCAAACCACACATCATACTGACTTGAAACTATAGCGCTGTTGCTTCACTGTCGCTGGGTCAAGATGGGGAACTTCCGGCCAAACAACACTATGGGTATTCCTACACCACATAGAACATACAGTGCAGAAGGAGGCCATTCGACCCATCAAGTCTGCACCGACCTGCTTAAGCCCTCACTTCCACCCTATCCCCATAACCCCATCTAACCTTTCTGGACACTAAGGACAATTTATCATGGCCAATCGACCTAACCTGCACATCATTGGACTGTGGGAGGAAACCGGAACACCCTGTGGAAACCCACACAGACACGGGGAGAACGTGCAGTCTCGACATAGACAGTGACCCAGCAGAGAATTGAACCGGGTCCCTGGCGCTGTGAAGCCACAGTGCTAACCATTATGCTACCGTGCTGCAACAGTGCATGAAGATGGCTTAGCGCCCCATTCTGAGGGCAATTAGGGGTGGGCAACATATGCTGACCTTACCAGCGAAGCCCACAACTTGTGTATAAAAAATAATCTGTCATTCCTTTATAAGGAACTGCTATTGACATTAGTACTAACTGCTTGCTCCTTTATTATTCACGCTACTGCTATACAGTATCTTCTCACTGTGTACATCTGAGTGAAGAGTCAAGAACTGTGGTAAATAATGAGCTCTCATACTCTCACCCTCATGGTCTGTAATGGTCCGTAACAGTTATTTGAGCATATTTAGGATGGACAATTTGGAGTTTGGACCCCAAATCTTCCATTGTCATGGTGGAGGTATTCTTGAGTGAAACTCCTACCGTGCCTGTGATCTGAGTACTGGATTCCATTAATAGCATTACTATTTGTATTTGCTCAATGACACATTTTGGTGCAGATAACTGTCACTGCATGATTTTAGTCATGTAGAAGTGAACTGAATATTGAGCTTCTTCGCTTCTGGTACGTGTGTGAATGAGGCAACTGACTCTGCAACACGCTGCTGCTCTGCCGAGGTATACACTTTCCTAGAATTCAGGAGAGGCACTCCATCATGTACCCTGGCTCCTCAGTATTCCCCAGCACTGCTACTCCTTCTTGGTGTATCTAATTGTGCTTCTTTCCAGCAAGCATGATGGCTATCTTCTGGAATATGTGCATCTGTGCCAGTTCCAGATGACATTTGAGTGTGTCTGATTGACCAACTGGATTCTTGTTCCTCTTCTAAATGAGAAGATGAAGCATTATGGCTGCATAAGCATACTTGTCCATTTTGATATCGCATTGCAGTTTTACAGGCTTTTGCAAAATCAGTGAATGGATTGATACGCACATTGTTGATTATGTGATACATACCAGTCATTTCAGAGTTCCATCCTCTTCCAGATTTTTCATATCCAATATATCAAATGATAAGTGTTGTTCCATTTTCCAGTTTAAAATTCTACCTGAGTTTTGGTTGGCCATTGTCAAATTCCTAGGCATGCATTAGCACTGTTGCTTCACAGCACCAGGGACTGTGTTTGATTCTCACTTGGGTCACTGTCTGTGCAGGGTCTGCACATTCTCCCCAAGTCTGAGTGGGTTTCCTCCGCGCGTTCCAGTTTTCTCCCACAAGTCCCGAAAGAGGTGCTATTAGGGGAACTGGGCATTCTGAATTCTCCCTCTGTGTCTCCGAACAGGTGCCGGAATGTAGCGACTAGGGAATTTTCACAGTAACTTCATTGCAGTGTTAATGTAAGCCTACTTGTGACACTAAAGATTATTACTAATAAAGTTGTTTTTGGGAAATATGCTAATGTTTTTTAAAATATCAGTCCATAGAGGAATTGTATGAATACGTGATTTCTGTCTTACTTTCATGCTATGCCTTGGTTGTCACGGTTAAAGCTAGATTTATAGACTTAACCTTGAGCACATCAAACTTTGCCAATTCGACCTAAGACATGCCATGGGAGAACCATTAGTCCTTTAAACAATTTACAAATTAGGAGTTACATGAATTAATTGGAAGAGTGGAGGTGGGGACCTCCCTGGAAATACAAACACTGTTCAAAAGGATGGGAAAACAGATTTAAAACGGATTTTGCATTAAAGGACTGTAAAAATGTGTCATCTGGTTGCCTGACTGAAGACGAGACCACTCTCACCAGTAACTCTAGATTGGTGGTTCAAACAAAACCTTTCAACAAATTAACTTATCATTCCAACAGTCTGGGAATTTACTTATTTATTGACTCTTTCCCAACCCTGTCTCTACTTCCAGAAGGGAGGAGGAGGGGAGGGGGGGTTGGGGGGTGAGCAAGATAAATACAATTGTGTTCATTTGAAACTTGAGAAAAGCAATACCTGCAAGGGGCTCCGACGTGGCGGTTAAAGGGTTAAAGAATCCTCATTAGTTTCTGGAATGCCACATTTAACATTCACTCCCGGGCTACAGAAGGGGGTGGGTGGATAAACACTGGGGAAGAAACTTGGTTTTCACAACTGTTACTCGGGAGCTGACAATCGCATCCACTCCTTGAGGTAAGACTTCTCTCAGGGTTTCCATTCTTAACCTTGAGGACAAGTTGCCGGGCCAGCCATGTGAATAAATAGACACCCGCCACACAATAGGTTAGGAGTCATCTTGTGCCTCTGGTTCATTTTTGATCGGTTTCCCTCAGACCACCACAGCAGTCTTTGCCAAGAGAAAGTATGAGGGTTCCAGCATTGCCGTTACTGCTCCTACTACCGTGCCTCAGGCTGAAGCTGAGCGCGGGCTCCACTCCGGAGATCTGCCGGGGGGTTTACTGCTACACGGCGGCCAGCCCTGAGCGGGGCTGGCCGTGCACCGGAGCTCACTGCCGGGGCAGGCCGTCCCGGGGCAACAGCCAGGACAAGGCGAGCATGGCCTTTGGCGCCCACCCGCGAACCGGAGGAGGAGCAGGGGCGGTTTCCAGGTCCACCGCCGATCCCAACACCATCCTCCACGCCGTGAGAAGGAAGGAAAACGCCAGGGTTGCAACAGCCCCTGCCAACGGGGGGCTCAACTCAAACGACACGAAAGAATGCAAAGGCATCGAGTGCAGGTTGCCCCTGAGGAGCCGCCTGAAGCCCAAAGCCCGAGCTCACTGTGCCGGAGAGCACTGCCCTCCTGGGGCTGTTGCACTGGGGGCAGAGGTGCTTGGGCAGTCCAGCCCTGTCCACATGCCTGATCGAGCAGCTCAGTTCATTGGCGAGATTCCTGACCTCAGCTACTCGACAACAGAGCTGGGAGGAGCAGCACTGGGAGTTCAGCTAACATGTGACATAAAACCAGGTAAATCTGAAGAAATTCAACCAGTTACATACTCAAAGTGGAAACAAATGCTGCGGGAAATCTGAAATGAAAACAGAAAATTCTGGATAAACTCAGCAGGTCAGGCAGCATCTGTGGAGAGAAATAGATGATCCCTTCCAGAACTTCTGTGAAGGATCATTTAGATCCAAAACATTGGGCCGTGGCGGTGGTGGCCCTCCATTGGCCTGCGGCAGTACCCTCTGGCCTCGTCGCTGCCAACAGGGTTCCTGTTCAATGCCCATCTCCCCACGGGAACCACTGGCAGGTTTCACCACCCCTCCGGCAGCTGTTAACTCTGTTTCTCTCCACAGCTGCTGTCAAACCTGCTGAGTTTATCCAGAACTTTGTTTTTATTACAAGCAGTTGTATGTTTGTCAATAAAGGAGGATTTGCCAAAAAGTCACGTGCCACGTTATGCTACCTCATAAAAAAAAGTCTTAATCATACAGTACTATGCCTTTCACCATGTCAGCACATCTTCCATCCAAATAATTATCTTTAAAGTCCTGTAGGGTAGGAAACCGAGCAGTCAATTTATCCTCTGCAAAGACCCACAACAGCAATAGAATAATGGCCAGAAAATCTCTTTGAGTGATGGTCCATGACACTATTATGAGCGTGTTAGCTTTTTCGAGTATCATTAAAATATACATTATTCATTCTCTATTATGAACAGTGTTAGAAAACGATGTATAAATTTTGAGCGACTGATATAGTGAGACCATTAACTGAAAGGGAAGTGCAGTTAGATACATTTATATAGTGCCTTTAATGCAGAAAAAAATCCCATAACACTAACATACTAGCCCATAAGACACATTTCAAGAATTCAGTGCTAACTTTCGGGTACCCAGCAGACAACCTAAGCACGTTTCAAATCCAGTTTTTGATCACATTCTGTTTGGTGCCAGGTCCAAGCTACAGGGCATTCTGGAGTCAGGTCAGAACCTAACTCTGGAGTTATGGCACCACTTTCCTGGCACTAACACTGCAATCCAAAAGTAGCAGAAATATCAGCATCAAAGAGTCCAAACTGTACTCGATCCCCACCATAGTTTCAGTGTTCAAACATAAACTACCTGAATTTGCTCACATGGTTTATTGCTTGACCGGAACACAATTAGATTCTGTGCCTTGTAATTCATTGGCAAAAATCTGCAATCTCATTTTATTGTTAGCGCAGTAAAGCAAGGAATGAGAGAAATTTCATCAAACTAGTCCTTCCACAGGCAATACACAATCCACTTCATAATATACTCTTCATAAAAGTTCTGTACTTATTTATATTTGACTATTTGCGTTCCTTTTGTTGCAAACTTTATTGAAATAGTTATTTTCAATAGCTAAGAAAGATATAATAAAATTAGATTAGCTGTGCTTTTATACAATTTACAATTCCTATATTATCTGGCTGCTATGCAAATAATAATGAGACATCTGCTGCTTTCCTGTTAACATCTTGATGTTTTGTTAGCATATGGAACTATTTCAGTACCAGTAATGTGGTTTAAATAAGAATATATATCGAGAAAGATTAATAATAAGGGTTTAAGCTGCACAACCACAGTAATCCAGATATCTGGTGATATTTTCACTGTAATGCTCATCTACTTGATCCAGCTTTGACTCATGAGGACTACATTATGCAAGCCTATCTAAACAGAACCCATTGACAATTTTGTTAAATGGGCTGGGACTGGGAGTGGAGGGTGCAAGGACAAAATCTTCCTTTATGGTATAAGACCGGATTCTGTGGGAGATACTCAGTTAATGTACTCTCCAATGCAGTGTCCTTCGGTTGGGGGATGGTGATGTTGCATGGGGAAATGGCGCTTCTACCAGTCTGAATGGCACTAAATCATAGAATCCATACAGTGCTTAAGGATGCCATTTGGCTCATCGGGTCTGCACCGACCCTCTGAAAGAGCACCCCATCCAAGCCCACTCTCCCACCCTTTCCCAATAACCCCTCAACCTAACCTGCACATCTTTGGATTGTGGGAGGAAACTGGACCAGTCAGAGGAAACCCATGCAGACATGGGGAGAATGTGCAAACTCCACAAGGTCCGAATTGACCTCGGGTTCCTGGCGCTGTGAGTCAGAAGTGCTAACCACTGTGGCACCATGCTGTAATTTTAAAATACTTTTTAAAATGAAGCCATTTAACAACAATATCTCTTTTAGACTTCCTCCAAAGGGACAAATAAGCCAGTGTTCAAATGGAGTTTTAAGAACTGGGTGTTTATAAAACATAGGATAAAAGCAAATTACTGCGGATGCTGGAATCTGAAATGAAAGAGAAAATGCTGGAAAATCTCAGCAGGCCTGGCGGCATCTGTAAGGAGAGAAAAGAGCTAATGTTTAGAGACCGATGACTCTTTGTCAAAGCTAGACAAAGCTGCAGCTTTGACAAAGAGTCATCGGACTCGAAACGTTAGCTCTTTTCTCTCCCTACAGATGCTGCCAGACCTGCTGAGATTTTCCAGCATTTTCTCTTTTGTTTATAAAACATAGCATGACCAGCCTAATAAATAATGACATGGTGCTTTAATGTTAAAGTGATGTCCCATAATTATCATTTGGCTATATTCTGCAAGCGCAGTGCTGTCACAGTTTCTGCACCAGTCCAGTTGGGGTACTTTGTAGATGATGAAACTTGTTAATAAAATCTGATTATTTCAACATCAGACAAACTGACATTAAAACAACTGACATTATCATTACTAAAAATACAATGAATCAGTTGGGCGACATGACTGTTTATTTAAAAATGGGATACATATAAATCATTTGTAGAGAAATCATGAATTGCAGTACTTGACCAACGGCTTATCTAGAACCTAATCTCTGGTGCCTTATGAAAGGTTTCCTCACAAGTTAAATGTAAATGGTAGTTACATTTACGGAGGACTTGTACCTCAAGCAGGTATTGTACCACCTATCATCCTTAGCTCATCTGATTATAGGTGCCTTCAGTTCCACATGAAAATAAAGAGGGATATTTATCATAATTGTTATTTGGAAACTGACAGTTATATTATTTTGTTGCCGCAAGGAGAAAAGGTATGGAAGTGTCCGCACTCTGGATGCTTGCAAACACAATGAACGGTTTATTAGGGGCAATGCTCATTCAATCAAGATGGTGATCAGCTCAAAGCCCGTGCAAACACGCTGCTGACACCATGACACAGAACCAGCAAGAATGTGTTCTCAGATACATTACACCTCTACCTCTTTACTTCATTAGTGCAATATCACCAATTAACATTTAAACAACAGGTCCCCTGATATGTTGTTGCTATACATATATACAATTCAATAAGAGAATCTCGGTGGTGAACGTCTAATCTCGCTGGTGGAGGTCTATTCCTTTGAGGTAGAATTCGGTGTTCTTGAATTCGTCTACTTGAGACTTCTGAAGTGTCCTCATCCCTTTCTGTAGATGGTACTTCTTGAGTAGTTATTTCAGTATCTGTCATTATAGGCATTGAAAAGTCCCCAAACAGAATCTGAACTCAACACTGTCTTTGGTCTCCATTCCAAAATACAGCTCTCTAGATCTTTTGAGAAGTTTCTGTAAACTCACTTCATGCAGCAAGTAACTGATCAGCATGAAATCACTAAACTCTTTCATCATCCATCTGAAAATGTATGCCATTGGACCTGTCTTTGCTAGGATTATAGCTGGTACCCATTTCTCATTGGGGGTGTAATTCGTAACGAACGCGCTCTCCCTAGTTAAATATTCATCTTTTAGAGATTTTCTCCCTCCTTGCAATTTGTATTTGTCATCATTTGACAATTTCTGAAGTATCAGGTGGACTTAACAAATCAAACTGTGTTCGTAGTTTCCCCCAAACAATAGCATTGCCAGTGAATTTTGGGTGGTAGCACGTACAATATTCCTATAAGATTTTAGAAATTTGATTACTCTTCTTGATAATGTCCCCTAGTTCTTTGCTGCTTTAATAGAATGCCTTAGTGATTGCACAAAACGTTCGACCACTTCATTCACTGCTGGATGATATGGAGCTGACATGATATGCATATCATTCGCTTTCAAGCAGTTCTCAAACTTCTTTGAAGTAAACAGCATACCATTATCACTGACAATCTGCTCTGGAGTTCCAAATATTTCTTCAGACTTTTCAATGGTCTGTTCGGTTAACTTCATTATTGTGACTTCTGACCATTTTGAGCACATGTCCACAATCAGTGAGAACACGTGTCCCTCAAGTGGACCTGCATAATCAATGTGTATTCTCTGCCATGGCTGATTCAGCCATTCCAATAGATGCAATGGTTGTAAAATGTTACTTAGTTTTGCACAAGATTGGCATTGCCCAACTTTCTCTTCAATTTGAGCATCTAATCCTGGCCACCAAAAATAACTGCGTGCCAGTTCCTTCATCCTCATCATCACACCAGGATGTCCCTCATGCAGTTGCTCAAGGACTCTCAATCAGAGTCTCCATAATAGAACTCCATTCTGTACTGTCAACTCAAGTCTTTGTGTTATGTAGGGATGGAGTACCGTATTTTTCCGATGAACGTCTGACAGCGTTCCTTTTTGGACCAAGTCCATTGCTTTTCCCGTCACTGGATTGGTTCTTGAACTTGAGATGAAGTCATAGGTAAACTATCCATGAGCAAGAAACACAAAATGTTTACAAAATTTCTTCTGGGCCATGCTTGATTGTCCTGACAATCGTGATAAAGCATCAGCATTTGCATGCGCTCAGACCTGTGATACTGGATATCGTAGTTGCGTGCCAATAATATCAATGAACACCTTTGCAATCTGCTTGCTGACAAAAAGGTATACCTTTATACGGCCGTAGTCAAAGGCCGATGATTCATTAAAAGGGCAAAATGATGCCCATTGAGGTAAATAATGCTCAAACTTTATTTTTCTAGTTAAGTGTAATTCATTTCTGTGCTAGTAAGAGTGCATGAAACTTTTGTTCCCCTTCTAAAGGCATAATGTGCGAGACGACAGGACCAACCCCATAGGAAATGAAAATGAAAAATTAATTTTTTTTCGGGTTTAGGGTAAGGCATTGTAAGCTAATTGTAACTTCATTTTTGGATTATAATGAATGAACAGCTCTGACTTCAGCAAAGCTTTTTTCACTTCATTGTATGGATTTTCACATTATTCAGACCAGTACCATGCTTTTTTGACACATAGCAAAGTATGTAAAGACTTCAAAAATACTTTTCACTGTATCTTGGTACACGTGACAATAAACCAATCCACTCCAATCAATCGCGTTGCTACATAATAATTGATCAATCCTAAAAATGACCTTAACTGTGTCACATTTTGAGGATGTTGTGCTTCTAAGATTGCTGACATTGTCTTTGGTTCTTTGTGTAAACTGTCTTTGTTGATGACTAAGGTAATTTATAGATGACTTGAATAAGTCACACTTTTTCTTTTGAACTTTCAGGTTGTGGCTCTGTAACCACTTCAGGGTAGCTTCCAGTAGTGTAATATTAATCAGGCCAGTCCTTAAGAGGGTCGTTTAGGAGTCTGGTAACAGCAGGGAAGAAGCTGTTTTTGAATCTGTTCGTGCGTGTTCTCAGACTTAATCTGTGCACAAAACTGGGCTAATAGTAGTTTTAAATCTCCACAAATTCTCACTGAGCCATCTTGTTTTAATAGAGGAATGATTGATGTCGCCCTATCACTTCTAGCAACAGGCTCGATTACTTCTGTTTTTAATAATCTTTCTAGTTCTTCTTCAAAGTTAGGCTTGATGGTGCATGGTACGGTACTAGCTTTGAACCATTTGGGTGTGCTGTTTGTTTTTTTATGTGCAGCTCAATTCCAGTCATAGAGCCTGGTTAATTTTGAACACCTTCTCATACTTCTTCAGATGTTGTTGCAAGTTGCTCCTTAAATTGACCAATTGACTGTTTCCCAGTTAAGCCTAAGCTTATCCAACAATGCTCTGCAAATAGAGCAGGAAAGTTTCCATGGACAGCCTCCTTGGTTGAGTGTGTCGAGTTTACACATTCTCCCGTGTGTGCATGGGTTTGCTCTGGGTGCTACGATTTCCACCCACAGTCCAAAGATGTGCAGGTTAGGTGGATTGGCCATGGTAAATTGGCCCTTTGTGTCCAAAGATGTGCAGAATAGGTTACAGGGCTGCGGGGATGGGGTGGGCCTAGATGGAGTGTTCTTTCGGAGGATCGGTGCAGACTCGATGGGCCGATTGGCCGCCATCTGTACTGTACTGAATCTATGGCCTCTTCAGTGTATGTCTTTAGGATTACATTTGATGCTTTTAAAGGCAGGTTCTTCAGCTTTTAATGAAAAACTGTCTCGGGTATAAGCGATACTGTTGCACCCATAAACACTTCCCATTTTAATGTCATGACCTACAAATTCTGGATATGCCCAAAATCGTTGTTGATTTCTTCATTGACGAGACACCCGAGTTCTAGAATCATAGAGGTTTACAGCATGGAACAGGCCCTTCGGCCCAACTTGTCCATGCTGCCCAGTTTTTACCACTAAGCTAGTCCTAATTGCCCGCATTTGACCCATATCTTTCTATGCCCATATTTCCCATATAACTGCCTAAATGCTTTTTCAAAGACAAAAATTGTACCCGCCTCCACTACTGCCTCTGGCAGCTCGTTTCAGACACTCATCACCCTCTGTGAAAAAATTGCCTCTCTGGACCTGTTTGTATCTCTCCCCTCTCACATTAAACCTATGCCCTCTAGTTTTAGATTCTCCTACCTTTGGGAAGAGTTGTTGACTATCTACTTCATCTATGCTCCTCATTATTTTACAGACCTCTATAAGATCATCCCTAAGCTCCTACGCTCCAGGAAAAAATGTCCCACTCTATCCAGTCTCTCCTTATAACTCAAACCATCAAGTCTCGGTAGCATCCTAGTAAATATTTTCTGCACTCTTTCTAGTTTAAATAATATCCTTTCTATAAAAGGGAGACCAGAACTGTACACAGTATTCCAAGTATGGCCTGACTAATACCTTGTACAACTTCAACAAGACGTTCCAACTCCTGCATTCAATGTTCTGACCAATAAAACCAAGCATATCGATTGCCTTGTTCACCACCCTGTCTACCTGTGACTCCAATTTCAAGGAGCTATTAACCTGTACTCCAAGATCTCTTTGTTCTATAACTCTCCCCAACACCCTACCATTAACTGAGTAGGTCCTGCCCTGATTCGATCTACCAAAATGCATCACCTCACATTTATCTAAAATGAAATTCCATTTGCCATTCGTCGGCCCACTGGCCCAATTGATCAAGATCCCATTGCAATCCTAGATAACCTTCTTCAGTGTCCACTGTGCCATCAATCTTGGTGTCAACTGCAAACTTGCTAACCATGCCTCCTAAATTCTCATCCAAATCATTAATATAAATTACAAATAACAGTGGACCCAGCACTGATCCCTGAAGCACACCTCACAGTGGCTGCAGTTTGAAAAACACCCCTCTATGATCACCCTTTGTCTTCTGTCGTCAAGCCAATTTTGTATCTAATTGGCTTGGTCATCCTGGATCCCGTGTGATATAACCTTATGCAACAGCCTACCATGCAGTACCTTGATAAAGTCCATGCTAAAGTCCATATAGACAACATCGACTTCACTGCCCTCATCTACCTTCTTGGTTACCCCTTCAAAAGGCTCAATAAAATTAGTGAGACATGATTTTCCACTCACAAAGCCATGCTGACTGTCCCTAATCAGTCCTTGCCTCTCCAAATACCTGTGCATCCTGTCTCTCAGAATATCTACCAACAACTTACCCACCACAGACGTTAGGCTCACCAGCCTGTAGTTCCCAGGCCTTTTCCTTTAAACAAAGGCACAACATTTGCTACCCTCCAATCTTCAGGCACCTCACCTGTGGCTGTTGACGATTCAAATATCTCTGCTCGGGGACCTGCAATTTCCTGCCTAACCTCTCACAACGTCCTGGGATACATTTCATCAGGGGCCAAGAGATTTATCTACCTTGATGCGCTTTAAGAATTCCAGAACCTCCTTCTCTGTAATATGTACACTCAAGGCTCATTATTTATTTCCCCAAGTTCTCTAACATCCATACCTTCCTCAACAGTAAATACCGATGAGAAATATTCATTTAGGATCTCACCCATCTCTTGTGGATCCGCACATAGACAAATTTGTAGATCCTTCCAAGAGGCTCTACTCTCTCCCTTATTAATCTTTTCCATTTTATGTATTTGTAGAAGATCATGGGATTCTCCTTCACCTTAACTGCCAAAGGAATCTCATGTTCCCATTTTGACCTCCTGATTTCCCTCTTACCTCTACTCCAACAACCTCTATACTCTTCAAGGGATCCACTTGATCCCAGCTGCCTATGCATGTCATATGCCTCCTTCTTTTTGACCAGAGCCTAAATATCCCGTCATCAAGGCTTCCCTACTTCTACCAACCTTTCCGTTCACTCTAAAAGGAATGTGCTTACCCTGAACTCTGGTTAGCATACCTTTGAAAGCCTCCCATTTACCAGTCATCTTTTCCAATCAACAGTTTCCCTCAATCAACTTTTGAAAGTTCCTGTCTAATACCATCAAAACTGGCCTTGCCCCAGTTAAGAATTTTAACCTTTGGGCTAGACCTGTCATTCTAGATAGCTATCTTAAACCATTGGAATTATGGTTACTGGTCCCAAAGTGATCCCTCACTAACACTTCTGTCATCTGCTCTTCCTTATTTCCCAAGAGGAGGTCAAGTTTGCCCCCTCTCTAGTCGAGCCATCCATATACTGAATGGGAAATTCCTCCTGAAGGCACTCAACAAATTTCTCTCCATCCAAGCTCCTAATGCTATGGCTGTCCCATTCAATGTTGGGAAAGTTAAAGTCTCCAATTATTAAAACCCTACTTTTCCAACAGCTATCTGTAATCTCTTTACATATTTGCTCCTCAATTTCCCACTGACTATTTGGGGGCCTGTAGTACAATCCTATCAAAGTTATCTCACCCTTCATATTTATCAGTTCTACCCATATAGACTCAGTGGGTGAACCCTCAGATATATCCCCTCTCAGTACTGCCTGGTATTGTCCCAAATCAAAGACGCAACTCCCCTCCTCTCTTACCTCCTGTACTATCTTTCCTGGAGCATTTGTACCCTGGAACATTGAGCTGCCAGTCCTGTCTCTCCCTTAGCCATGTTTCAATAATAGCTATAATATCCCAGTCCCATGTACCCATCCATGCCCTGCCTTGCCCATCAGGCCTCTTGCATTGAAATAAATACAGTTTAATCTCAACTTCCCTTGCACTCGGGCCTGTTTTCTCAGACCATCTGTCCGGTCATATTTTGTACATTCTCCCTGTGTTTTATTTCTGTTAGCCTTACTGGTCCCATTCACTGAGTTCTCCACAGTCTCTGTAATGTGGCCCTATTTGATTTTCGAATTTGGTGTCTCTGCCTTTCACTTTTCCCCACTGCCTTTTGTTTCTGTCCCCACTTTACTTCCTTTTGACTGCCTGCACTGGTTCCCATCCCCCTGCCACATTAGTTTAAATCCTCCCCAACAGCACTAGCAAACAATCGCTCTGGGACATGGGTTCCAGTACTGCCCAGGTGCAGACTGTCCGTTTTGTAATAGTCCTATCCCCCCAGAAACGCTTCCAGTGTCCCAGGAATTTGAATCCCTCCCTCTTGCATCATCTCTCAAGCCACATATTCACCTTATCTATCCTCACATTCCTACGTACTGCCCAGGCGCAGACCGTCCGGTTTGTACTAGTCCCACCTCCCCCAGAACCAGTTCCAGTGTCCCAGGAATTTGAATCCCTCTCTCTTGCATCATCTCTCAAGCCACATATTCATCTTATCTATCTTGACATTCCTACTCTGACCAGCACATGGCACTGGTAGCAATCCTGAGATTACTGCTTTTGAGGTCCTACTTTTTAGTTTAACTCCTAACTCGCTAAATTCAGCTTGTAGGACCTCATCATGTGAGCACAAGAGGTGCATGACATGGGTCTGGGATCTCCTGCCATAACTGAACCCTTAAATTAACTTACAGCAACAACTACAATGCCAAGAGAAAAAGTGAAAAAAGAAAATAAAAACTACTTACCAGTCAATCACTTATCTGTTGGCTCTAATATCACAGATCGATTTCTTTCTATCCCGCACTTGTCCTCGAGTCTCCCTCGTAGGTCCACCTCGCCACTCGTCCCGATGATGAGCACCTCTTTCCCCTCAGCAACAAATTTGTCCTCAGCTCCAAATTCTCAATACCCTCATTCTGGCTGAAATCTAACCCCGGCTGAAATCTCACTTCGGCTGAAATCTCACCCTGGCTGAAATCTCACTCTGGCTGACGGTTGTGTGCTTGCTTAACCTGCTGCCTTATATACAGCTGTGTTGATTTGGGATGACTAAAACACCAGTTTAAACTTCCTAAGTAATCACCCCGATGGAGGCCCTAATCAGGCTTCAATTGATTGACAGAAAACTGCCTCTTATCTAATTGAGTCAGTTGCTTATTGCCCTTTATACCAGACTACTGAATTTTTAAAGAGAAACATTTACCAACAGTTTCCCACTCAGCGCCAAATTGTCAATTCCCTCACTCTGGCTGAAATCTCACTCCGGCTGACTGGTCAGGTGCAAGCTCGCTGGTCACTGAGGAGCATCGCTGAGGGCGTCGACACCATGCTGCAGACAATGGGAGCCTCCTGACTTCAACTGATTGACAAGTGCCTTCTCCTATAATCCTCTTCTGCCGTCTCTATTGGATTTACGTCCTCCTATTTGTCACTGGAGGGGTTCTTCGACTACCCACAGTACAGTCAAGGCGACTGAGTTCACTTCTCCAGAATCCTCTTCTGCCGCATCTGCTGGATGATGATCTTCCTCCTGTTTGTCACCGGAGGAGTTCTTCAGCTACCCACAGTACAGTCGAGGTGACTGAGTTGGCTTCTCCCAGAATCCTCTTCTGCCACCTCTACTGGATGAACTTCCTCCTTTTTGTCACTGGGGGGGGGGGTTATTTGGTTACCCACAGCACAGTCAAGGTGACTGATTTGATTTCTCCTAGAATCCTCTTCTGCCGCCTCTACTGGCTTAAGCTGTTGCAGTAGCTCGGTTTAGCTGTCTCTTGAGTGATCATGAGCTTCACCCATTAATTTGTAGACATGACTAGATGATTTATTTGTATTGTTCTCCTTGCACTTTCTAGGTGTAGAGGTATTTTGAGCCCAACACGCCTTGGCAATATGCCTCTTCTTGCCAGAGTATATATTTACTTTACTCCAGATTCCCCCATTGAGTGTCTAACCTGTGTATAACAGTGACATGGTTTCACTTGTGTTGATCTTCACTCTAGTCCCTATCTGCGAAGCTTCTCTCATTGCAAGGTCCATAGGTGTGACAGCTTTCAGAATTCAATCATTTATAGCAAGCAGCTTCCTCTGAATTACTTCACTGCGTAACCCACAAACCAGCCTGTCTCGGAGAGTATCATCAAGTGTAATACCAAATTCACAATATCTAGCTAATCTCCTTAAAGACACTGTAAACTGTAAAATCATTTCACTCTTTCCTGACTATGGCGGTGGAATCAGAACCTTTCTGCAATCAAACAAGTTTTAGGAAAGAAATATCCCTCTCAAATTTTCAATAATTCACTGACGGACCTGCCTCCTGGCTTTGCTGGGTGAGCAAGATTCTGTAGCAGCATAAATATTTTACGGCCAACTGAGCTGAGAAATGTTGCGACATTTAGGTCCTCTGATGTCTGATTGGTTATTGAAAATAATTGAAATCTTTCTTCATATGAATTCCATGTTTCATAATCCTCATCAAAAGGTCCATGGTGCCTGTTTTTATGCGTTTCTTTGGATGCTGGCTCCGAGAGTCAACACTTCTTCCTTCCTTCTGATTGTATTGGAAAATATGGCACAAACAATCCCTTTTATCCCTGAGAATATTTCGATTTTCACCCGCGTCATGGCACGTGCAGTCAGCAGACTTCAAAATCCCCGTTCCCTGCAGCCCATGTAGCTTTGCCATGTGCATGGTCCTTGCAGCCCAGATCCCACTGATTTCAGTGCAAGCAAATCTTCCCCGACTGTCGGTCTCCTTACTCACAGTTGCTGTCTAAAACTTTTGCTAAACCTTCACACTGTCAGCAGTGCTTCGCCGGAGGTCTGTATGTGTGTGAGTCCGATCCTGAGAAACAATCCGTTGCTCCCCGAGCAGTCCCACAATTGGTCGATGAAAATATTCTTTCCAGCGATTTTTCAATCACAATCCACATCGGCAGTTTTCTCTCCCATTAATAATAATAATCTTTATTAGTGTCACAAGTGGGCTTACATTAACACTGCAGTGACGTTACTGTGAAAATCCCCTGGTCACCAAACTCCGGCGCCTGTTCGGGTACACTGAGGGAGAATTCAGAATGTCCAATTCACCTAACAGCACATCTCCGGGAAGGAAACCGGAGCACCCGGAGGAAACCCACGCAGACACGGGGAGAACGTGCAGACTCCGCACAGCCAGTGACCCAAGCCGGGAATTGAACCTGGGTCCCTGGTGCTGAGAAGCAACAGGGCTAACCACTGTGTTACCGTGCATATTCCTTTGTTGCTGCAAAGATGTATGGAGGTGCCCAGGCTTTGGATTCTTGTAAAACATGATGAGAGGTTTATGAAGGGTGTTGTTCCTATAATCAGATGATGATCTGGTCATAGCCTGCGCAAACACTCTGCTGCGTCACTTAACAATATGTGACGCAGAACCAGCAAGAATGTATTCCCAGATACATAACACTGAATAGTTACAGTATTGTTAAGCTCTGACAGGAAGAAATTATTCCATGTTGATCAGCCCACGCTTATATGTTTTGATACTCTTGTCATTCATTGGAGTGTCTTGTATAGTGGCTTGGCATAATAGGAATAGGGACAAAAGATATATTGCGAACATTCATTTTGGATTGGCCATTATTGTAGCTTGTTGTTTTATACAGCGGAATTGTGACATACAATGCTGACAAGAGCCATAGCCTTTTTCAACAGACTGATGTGGAGTTTGGTGAGGGAAGACTTGGCTAGGCAAGGGGGTGGCATGGTGGACTAGTAAAAGCAGAGACCCAGGTTCAAATCCTTCCACTGCAGAGGTGAAATTTGAATTCAATAAAAATATGAAATTCAAAGTTTAATGATGACCATGAAGCCATTGTCGAGTATCGTAAAAAAAACCATCTGGTTCGCTGAAGTCCTTAATTGAGGAAATCTGTAATTCTTACCTGGTCTTGCCGACATGTGACTCTAGACCCACAGCAATGTGCTTGACTCTTAATTTCCCTTCTAGAGTGATTAGGGATGGGCAATAAATGCTGGCCGAGCCTGCCACGCCCTCGTCCTATGAATGAATAAAACAAATATTCCCCAAAGGGGTGACACAAAAATGAAAGAGTACTGCCTGGAGTTTGCAGTGTGCGGCAATGAAAGGGCATTCACCAGTGACCATTAATTAAGTCTCGTCAACATCAAGTAATCTCTCCGGTGAGAATCTCACCTCTACCGCTATTCCAGCATTCTATACTCAGAAATTCTCAGCATAAAGTTGGCAGAATTTCATCAGCAGCCAATCACAGGGACAGATTTTCACTGACACAAAGACAGGAAACAAAAAGCATTAAATTAAATAAATATTTTTATATAGAAAAGGAAAGATTGAAAATACACACGGGGAAAAGGCAGCAGCTAAAATATTCTTTTAAAATTTTTTCCAATTAAGGGGAAATTTTAGTGTGTCCAATACACCCAATCTGCACATTTTTGGGTTCTGGGGGTGAGGCCCACGCAGGCACAGGGAGAATGTGCAAACTCCACACGGACAGTGACCCTCGCCCTACTCCCACTGCAAAATCCGGCAAATTGTTTTAAACTTGGAACCAGTATCCGAAGAAGGAATATTTCTGCAATGGGCATTTCTCCCTGTGCTATGAAAATTGCCTTGATTAAATTCCCTTTGAAGCCTCTTCAAGGATATTTTTCTCTTGGGTCCCTAACAAACGGCAAAAGTCCCCGCTTACTGTCAGTTCAGTCAAAATGTTACCGGCAAAGTAATTTGAGAATCTATACCCTGAGCAAATAATAAACCTGTTTGTTGTTCCTGGATTGCAAGTAAGATTTCCAGTTTGCCTCCACATCACTATCGATGATTTTTTAAAAATAAATTTAGATTAGTAAATTTTTTTTTCCAATTTAGGGGCAATTTAGCATGGCCAATCCACCTACTCTGCACATTTTTGGGTTGTGGGGGCGAAACCCACGCAGACACGGGGAGAATGTGCAAACTCCACACGGACAGTGACCCAGAGCCGGGATCGAACCTGGGACCTCAGCGCCGTGAGGCGGTTGTGCTAACCACGAGGCCACCGTGCTGCCCTACAATCGATGATTATTAATATTCAGCCACAATAGACACTTTCATAATGTCCTAAAGTCCAAATTGATTTATTTATGGGGAGCGTTATAGAAGCAAACAGAAACAGTGAGTTACAGAGGTTCAACTAACACAGCAGCTTAGAACCAGTTGCGGCAAGGGTTATACAAACAAACTAGTCAGTTCCTTTGACTGGGTTTCATTGCAGGTCTTTAACACATTAAATTGACAAATGCTTCTTAGAAGAGGAATAGCGTGACAATACAATATTCCTATGTATTAGTTTGACGATTCTATCTGTTAAACTGTGCCTTGCCTCCCCATCTGCCATGATTAGGTCAAGTCTGTGACATACTCGTAAATCGATATTCTCCTGATGCTTGTCTCCATGAAACCCTTTGCAATACAGTCTCACCTTTCACGGGCCAGTCTATAAAACAGACATTTTATTTGAATAATGGACAATAGCTTCTCAGTCACATTAAAAAAAACTTGTCCAATATCTACTTGTGGGTCTAAAAATTGGATAATGTTGTGCTTGTTTTATAGGCATAATATGGGCCAAAGTGGTAGGTGGCATGCGCCATTAATTTTATGGTAGAAACACTCCACCTGCTGGATTGGTTAAAGCTTCTCTGAAGGTATGTAGGGTATGTGCCTGAAACAAACATGAGGGGCGCGATTCTCCGACCCCCACGCCGGGTGGGAGAATCGCGTGAGTGCCGGGCGATTCCCGCCACGCCACCCTGGCACCCGCACGCGATTCTCCCCCATAACGGTGTGCGGCGTTTCACGACAGACTGCTCGGAGAATCGCCGCTCGCCGTTTCTAACAGGTGAGCGGCGATTCTCCTGCCCGGATGGTCGCTGCTGGCGTGAACAGCGCGTGAACGCTGTGTGTGCGGCCTGTGGGGGGGGGGGGGGGGGGGGGAAGGGAGGATCGAGCACCAGGGGGGTGCTCAGTAGGGGTCTGGCCCGCGATCGGTGCCCACTGATCGGCGGGCCGGCGTCTCTAAAGGACGCACTCTTTTCCTCCGCCACCGTGCAAGATCAATCCTCCATGTCTTGCCCGCGGGGAGGACGGCAACCGCGCATGCACGGGTTGGCGCCGGCCGATCTGCTCATGCGCGGGTAACGTCATTTAAGCGCCGCCGGCCACGTCATTTACGCGGCGCCGCTTTGACGCGGCGCCAAGGCCCTGCGTGTGTAATTGACGCGCCGCCGTTCCTAGCCCCCTGGGGGTGGGAGAATAGGGGGCGAGGAGTGGCCTCCGACGCCGGAGTGAAACACTCCGGTTTTCACTCCGGCGTCGGCACTTTGTCTCCCGTTGGGAGAATTTTGACTGAGGTTTTAAGTGGGCATTCAACATAAGTACTTGTACAATGGGACCCTGGCTAAGAGAGGAGTTCCAAGTCATGATCTAATCATGGTAACCGTGACTATATTTGAGTCACTGGGCAGTTGGAGAGAGAGGGTCCTTTTTGCGCATGTTTTCTCTATAGAATAAGGACAAGCAACTGAGACACTGCAGGAACAAGCACTTGAGTAAGCTGCTTCCCTCTGTCTATCTCTAGCAGGAATTTTCATCCAGATGAAGAGGGTCTCTATCTGAAGGAAATTACTTATAGAGGCTCGCATTTCGATGTCCCAACCCTGAACCTGGCCTCCACAATTTTCACAAGTGGGAGGGGAATGGGTGGGTACGAGAGACCACCAGGGTACTGCCCAGACCCTCTCCCCCCTGGGGTCTGCACACCTCTGTGCCCCCAGCGGGTTCTCTTTGCCAGGACCCCATTTGTCAGGACCTGTTGCAAACCACACTAACCTGACTTCACATTGGTGCGGGGGGAATTCCTAATGTAGGGGGATAATACAGCAGAGAAGCTCACTAATGACAGGTAAATGTATGGTATTAGACATCTGAGGACTCCTGTTGGATTTCTCTCTCCCACTGGCTTTCCCACCCACAAAAAACAGGGACCCTCCCCCTAACCCTGGCAGATTGGACCTGGTAGGAACAGATCTAAACAGGGTTAAGTGCCTCTTAATGCCTCTTTTAAAAAACAAACTCGACAAAATCTACCTGATTGTTACTTTTTTGGTAACAGCACATAAACCTTTAAACACCCATGGAATTGGCAAGTATATCCGTTTGGAAAAAAACCCCTAATACGGTCAAATCAGGAGAGGAAAAAGACGAGAGCCATTTGACCCCTCCTGATCTGATTGTGACTATGCACAATTGTTTTCAGCACTGGGCTGCATTCCGAGACTTTCTTCCCAGATGCACATGTTGGTTGGTAATCAGTTGCCTTTTCATGTACTTGCTGGCGAGAAAGATGTGCAGCTGCCCATCCGTTTTGGAGGAGATACTTTGCCGAAGCTAAAATGCACCGGAAAGGACACCTCAGACTTGTAGATTGGTTTTATGGCCTGTGTTACGTTCACACATGTCACATTGTTAGCCCACCTGGTTGGGCATGTACCTGCCTGGAATCAGGAAAGAATGCTGCTCAACAATATTGAAGTCAAGCACATGCATTGATGATTTTTCGGCTTGCAACAGAAATTCAAAACCACCTCTCCTGGTGGATCTTGCCATCAATAAAACCCATTAGTGCCACGTTCTATGCTGTATCATTGCCATCACGAGTGGTCCTGCTCCCCACTATGTCACCGTAAAACAGTGATTGGAAACCTTGGCGAGTGAATGAGCTGTGTGAGTTGCCCTCCTTTGTCCTCAGTGGGTCACAAGATTGAAATCGGTATTTTTCACTAACCATGATCCCAAGAATAAGACAAAATACATTTAATACACACTGAGTATTTCATAATGGGCTTTATAAAATAGTTAATCATTTATATATTAATAGATCAATTGTAAAGGGAACAGACTGGCATTTCTGGGGCCACAATAGGGACTCCAGGATTGTATGTTGTCTCCCTGGTGCCAGGGTCAGGGATGTCACTGAACGGCTGCAGAGCATACTCAAGGAGGGCAAACATACAGATATTGTGGTGCACATTCTTACCAATGACATAGGCAGAAGAAGCTAGGAAGTAGATTAAAAAAACAATGAAACATGGGAAGTAGATTAAAAATCAGGACCCAGAAGGTAGTAATCTCTAGATTACTTCCGGTGCCATGTGCTAGTGAGTATAGAAATAGAATGTTAGTCCAGATGAATGGAGACATGGGCCGGGATTCTCCCCTACCCGGCGGGGTGGGGGGTCCCGGCGTAGCGGAGTGGCGCCAACCACTCCGGCGTCGGGCCTCCCCAAAGGTGCGGAATTCTCCGCACCTTTGGGGGCTAGGCCAACGCCGGAGTGGTTGGCGCCATGCCAACTGGCGCCAAAACCGACGCCAATGGCCTTTGACACCGGCCGGCTGGTGCAAGGGCTGGCGAAAGGCCTTCGCCGGTTCACGCATGCGCCGGTGCGTCAGCTGCTGCTGACGTCACCACCGGCGCATGCGCGCTTGGGGATTCTCTTCCGCCTCCGTCATGGTGGAGGCCATGGCGGCGGAGGAAGAAAAAGAGTGTCCCCACGGCACTGGCCCACCCGCCGATCGGTGGGCCTCGATCGCGGGCCAGGCCACCGTGGGGGCACCCCCCGAGGTCCGATTGCCCCGCGCCCCCCTCAGGACCCCGGGGCCCACTCGTACCGCCGATCCCGCCACCACCAGAGGTGGTTGAAAGCACAGCGGTGGGAGAGGCCTCTTAGCAGCGGGGCTTCGGCCCATTGCGGGCCGGAGAATTGCCGCAGGGGGCTCGCTGATCGGTACGGCGCGTTTCCCGCCCCCACCAATTCCTGGGTGGTGGAGAATTCCAGCCAGGGCGGGGGCGGGATTTTCGCCGTTCCCGGGCCATTTTGCCCATGGTCCGGGATTATCCGACCCCGTGCTGGGTCGGAGAGTCCGGTGGGGGGGGGGGGGGGAAAATCACGTCCCGCAGCCCTGACGCGGCCTGCCGATTGTCCCTCGCCGATTCCCGGGCACCCATGGGCCATTTAAAGCGACCACCACCCCCCTCCGGTGATTCTCCGGGCCCTGATGGGCCGAGTGGCCGACACGTCCGGCTGAATCCGGCCGCCGTGGGTTACTCAGGTCCCACACGGGAGGTCCTGGAAGGCGAGTATGCGGGGGCCATCCTGGAGAGGGATGCAAGGGGATCCGACCCCCCCCCCCCCAACCCGCACCCCACGGTGGCCTGGCCCACGATCGGGGTCTACTGGTAGGCGGGTGGGCTGGTTCCATTGGGGCCTATGGTCCCCCGTGCCGGGCCCTGTAGGGCTCTACCATATTGCCCGGGGGCCGTGGCGGAGAAGGGAACCCCGCGCATGCGCAGAAATACGCGGGCCGTTCCGCGCCGGCTGGAGCTGCGGGGACCACTCTGACGCTGACCTAGCCCCCGAGGAAGGGGAGCATTCCCATTATCGGGGACCGTTGACGCCGGAGCGGTTGGCGCCGCTTTTCACGCCGGAGTGGGGACATAGCTCCATTATTAGAGAATCCCGCCCTTGGTGCAGAAGGGAGGGCTTTAGATTTCTGGGGCAATGGGACTGTTTTTTGGGTATAGTGGGACCTGTACAAGACGGACGGGTGCACCTGAACCGAAATGGGACTAGCATCATAGAATTGCTGTAGTGTAGAAGGTGCACCCTACCCATGCCCTCTTCCCTGTCCTATCCCTGTAACCCCAACTAGCCTGCATTTCTTTGGACTGTGGGAGGAAACCAGAGCACCCAGAGGAAAGCCATGCAGCCACAAAGAGAAAGTGCGAACTTGGGTCCCTGGTGCTGTGAGTCAGCAGCTTGCCACCGTGCCACCCCGTCCTTGCAGGGAGGCTTGCTGGAACTGTTGGAGAGGGTTTAAACTAACGTAGCAGGGGTTGGGTTTCTGAGAGATTGTTTAGCGACGAGAGATGCACAGCATAAATTAGAAGAGACATCCAGCAAATCAGGAAGGCTGAGTATTTCTACATCAGATAAGTCTTAAGGGGGTTTGGATGGTATTTACTTTAATGTGAGGAGTCTGATGAACAAGGCAGATGAGTTGAGGGCACAAATAAAACACGGGGTATGATATCATTGCTGTCACTGAGACATTGGTGTGAGAGGGACATGATTATTAGCTTGATATTCCAGCATTTACGATCTTCAGGCGAGATAGGGAAGGAGGTAAAAGAGGAGGGGGTGTCACAATTTTGACCAGGGTATTAATTACAGCAGTAAGGAGGGATGACATTTTAGAAGGCTCTTCAAACAAAGCCATTTGCGTAAAAATTCTAAACCAAAAAGGAGCAATCACATTGGTGGGAATGTTCAATCGGCCCCCTAACAGTTCAAGAGAAATTGAAGAGCAGATATGTAGGCAAATTTCAGAGAAATGCAAAAGTAAGAGGTTAGTGATAATGGGGGATTTCAACTTCCCCAACATTAACTGTTATACCCATAGTGTGAAAGGTTTAGAGGTAGCAGAATTCTTAAAATGGGCCTCACGGTAGCATGGTGGTTAGCATCAATGCTTCACAGCTCCAGGGTCCCAGGTTCGATTCCCGGCTGGGTCACTGTCTGTGTGGAGTCTGCACGTCCTCCCTGTGTGTGCGTGGGTTTCCTCCGGGTGCTCCGGTTTCCTCCCACAGTCCAAAGATGTGCGGGTTAGGTGGATTGGCCATGCTAAATTGC
This sequence comes from Scyliorhinus canicula, assembly GCF_902713615.1. Classification (NCBI taxonomy): domain Eukaryota; kingdom Metazoa; phylum Chordata; class Chondrichthyes; order Carcharhiniformes; family Scyliorhinidae; genus Scyliorhinus; species Scyliorhinus canicula. Next base: position 179,523,127 of record NC_052150.1, on the reverse strand, counting down.
CCGTAGTGTAAGGTTAATGGGGGGATTGTTGGGTTACGGGTATGTGGGTTTAAAGTAGGGTGATCATTGTTCGGCACAACATCGAGGGCCGAAGGGCCTGTTCTGTGCTGTACTGTTCTATGTTCTATGTTCTACATCCAGGAGAACTTTTTAAGCCAGTAGGTAGAAGGTCTAACAAGAGAGGGGGCGGTCCTGGACTTATGTTTTGGAAACAAAGTTGGGCAAGTGGTTGAGGTATCAGTGGGGGACCATTTTGTTCACAGTGATCATAGCTCCATGAGATTCAAGATCATTATGGAAAAGGACAAGGATGGACCTGAGATCAAAGTTCTAAATTGGGCAAGGCCGATTTTAATAAGATCAAATATGATTTGCCCAGAGGAGACTGGGACTGGACACTTAGGTAAATCTGTGAAAGAACAGTGGGATGCATTAGAGAAGGAAATAGGGAGAGTTCAGGGCCAACTTGTTCCAATCAAGAAAAAGGGTGGGACCAACAAATCCAGGGAACCCTGGATATCAAGGGATAAGCAACATTGGATCAGGAAACAAAGGGAGGCTCATGGCAGATAGAGCGCACAAAACAACAGAAGTACAGTGTGTGCAAGAGGGAATTTAAAAAGGAAATTAGGAGAGCAAAAAAGGGACATGAAAGCAGTGATTTTCAAACTGGGTGTCGCGACCCGCAGATGGGTCGCTGAATGGTTTAACATGGGCCGCCAAAAGGTCACCAAAATGATCTCAAATACCGTCTGACCATGTTTACCGTTTTCTCTCTGGGTAAATTCTCACTGTGTTACAGTGTATGACCGCGGGACGCTGATTAGGAAGCCGGTGCCGTGGACTTGTCTCTCTGGACCAATATGTAGTTGGGCACTTTGCAGTCATAGACCTGTAAAGTTCTCTTCGGGTGGCATTTCCTGCTACTGTGCTCAACGTGAGGATCTGTATTATTTCTTGATTTCAGTGTGTCGCTGACAAACCCCGTGTGTATTTTATCATTCTCTCAGTTAAGCTGGACATACAGCCTTCTCCACCCTGACAAGCCCCTATGTCCACCCCTTCCATTTCCGAATTGTCTCTCCACACCAGGGCTCTTGTCCTTAAAGGACACATCTTTTTTTCATCACGTTTTGAGTATACTTTCCCATCCGAGGTCGTGTTGAACGCCAGGACATGACGTAGTTAAAACTGTGCAATACTGAGCCTATTAATCTTTCCAGCAATTGAACGCAATTTTCCAAATGAGAGCAATGGGTGTGAAGAAATAAAATAGTCAAATAATTCTGCGTTACACCCTTCAGCAATGTGTCAGGGTAGAGCTCTCGTTTAAGTTGAAACAGCTGCTCAATTTACAAATTTACATTCAATGATACAGAAGTGCCAACAATGCATGTGACTTTTTAACAGTAATTATGGAAAACATTTTGAGAATGTGGTGTGGGTCGCGATAGTCAGCTATTCTATAAAAGTGGGTCGCTCGAAAAAGAGTTTGAAAAACACTCCATGAAAGGATATTGGTAGGGGATGGAAAATCCTAAATTGTTTTACAAGTACATTAAGAATAAAAGGATAACATATATGCCCCGAACTGGGATGACGTGGACTTCATTAAAAGAGTACTGGGGAAGATCCCGGAACTGGACTCTCGCAGGCTAATAATGGGGGGTGGGGGGGGGGGGGGGGGACTTTAACATGGTCCTTGACCCGGCTTTGGATCGGTCGTGTCCCAGAACGGGTAGACTCTCAGCAATGACAAGGGAGCTGAAAGGGTTTATGGAGTAAATGGGGGGCAGTGGACCCCTGGAGAGCCAGACAGCCGACAGGAAGGGGCTACTCGTTTTACTCGCACGTCCATAAAGTATATTCTGGGATAGATTTCTTTGTACTAAGCAGGGATTGTATAGGGGAGGTAAAGGACACGGAATACTCGGCAATTACTATCTCAGACCATGCCCCGCACTGGGTAGACCTGCAGATCGGCGGGGCGAACTACCAACGCCCGCAATGGAGGCTAGACGTGGGACTGCTGTCGGAGGAGGGGATCTGCGAGAGGCTTCAGAGGTGTATGCAAAATTACCTGCAGGTGAATGACACGGGAGAGGTCTCAGCGGCGACCCTGTGGGAGGCGCTAAAGGCAGTAGTGCGGGGGGAGCTGATTTCAATTGGGGCCCACAGAGCCAAGGCATACAGGGCAGAGATGGATAGATTGGTCAGGGAAATGGGTCGGATAGATGAAGAGCACGCGGAGTCCCCGGGGGAGGTTTTGCTCAGGGAGAGGCAGAGACTACAGGCGGAACTGGGGGCACTATCCACGAGTAGGGTCGTGGAACAGCTTAGGAAGGCGAGGTGCGTGGTGTACGAGCATGGGGAAAAGGCTAGCAGACTGTTAGCGCAGCAACTCAGGAGGAGGGAGGCGGCCAGGGAAATAGGTAGAGTGAGGGATGGGGAGGGGCACAAAGTGGAGGGCCCGGCAGGATTGAATAGGGTATTCCGGGACTTCTATCGCAAGCTGTACACTTCGGAGCCGCCGGAAGAACTGGAGGAGATGAAAAGGTTTCTGGACAGGTTAACATTCCCAACAGTAGGTGGGGGGGGAGGGGGGGGGGTGTTTGTGTGTGGATGAGCTGGGGGCCCCGATTAGAGTGGAGGAGGTATTGGGGGGCCTAAAGGCCATGCAGTTAGGGAAAGCCCCGGGGCCGGATGGATACCCAGTAGAATTCTATAGGAAGTTTTCTGAGCTGGTGGACCTGGTCTTGGCGAGGGTTTTCAATGAGTCAAGGGACAGAGGGACCCTGCCGCCGACAATGTCGCAAGCCACTATATGACTGATATTGAAGTGGGGTAAAGACCTGGAGGCGTGCGGGTCCTACAGGCCAATCTCCCTGATTAATGTTGACGCCAAGCTCCTGGCAAAGGTACTGGCAATTAGAATGGAGGACTGCGTACCGGAGGTGATTGGGGAGGACCAAACTGGGTTCGTGAAAGGTAGGCAGCTGGCGGCCAACCTGGGAAGATTACTTCATGTGATGATGATGCCCCCGGCGGGCAGGGAGGTGGAGGTAGTGGTGGCGATGGACGCCGAGAAGGCCTTTGACCGGGTGGAGTGGGACTATCTATGGGAGGTGCTCGGACGGTTTGGGTTCGGGGAGGGACTGGTGGACTGGATCAAATTACTATATCAGGCCCCGAAGGCCAGCGTCAGGACTAACAGAGAAGTGTCGGAGTACTTTAGGCTGTACCGAGGGACCAGCCAGGGCTGCCCGCTCTCCCCGCTGCTGTTTGCGCTGGCCATAGAGCCTCTGGCGATTGCGCTGAGAGCCGCAGAGGAATGGAAGGGGATGGTGAGGGGCGGGGTAGAACATAGGGTCTCTCTTTACGCAGACGACCTGCTCCTGCACGTGTCGGACCCAGTGGCCGGGATGGGAAGTATATTGGGAATGTTGAGGAAGTTCGGCCAGTTTTCAGGATACAAATTAAATACGGCCAAGAGTTAAATGTTTGTGGTACAGGAAAGGGGCCAGGAGAACAGATTGAGAGGGCTACCGTTTAGGCTGGTTGAGGAAAATTTCCGGTATTTGGGAATCCAGGTGGCACGAGACTGGGGCAGGCTGCACAAGTTAAATTTGGCCAGGGTGGTGGAGCAAATGAAGGGAGAGGCAGGGAGGGTGCAGACTGTAAAGAAGACAATCCTCCCTAGATTTCTGTTTGTTTTTCAGTGCCTCTCGATCTTTGTCCCACAGTCCTTCTTCAAAAGAGTTAACAGGATGATCATGAGCTTTGTCTGGGCGGGAAAATCCCCGCGGGTGAAGAAGGCGATGATGGAGAGGAACCCTAGCGAGGGAGGGCTGGCTTTGCCGAGTCTGATTAATTATTACTGGGCGGCCAACATCGCTATGATAAGGAAGTGGATGGTGGGTACGGGGTCTATCTGGGAACGGGTGGAGGCGGATTCGTGCAGGGGCTCCAGCTTGGCAGACCTGGTCACGGCTCCTCTACTGCTGCTGCCGGCCAGGTACTCCGCCAGCCCGGTAGTGGTGGCGACCCTGCGGATATGGGTCCAGTGGAGGAGGCATGTAGGGGAGACGGGGGTGTCGGGTTGGGTGCCAATCTGCGACAACCATCGGTTTGCCCCCGGGAGTATGGATGGGGGGTTTCGAGTATGGCGGTGGGCGGGGGTGGGAAGGGTGGGCGATATGTTCCTGGAAGGGAGCTTTGTGAGTTTGAGGAGCTTGGAGGAGAAATTTTGGCTGGTAAGGGGAAATGATTTTAGGTACCTACAGTTGCGGGACTTTGTTTGTAGACAGGTTCCATCTTTCCTATGCCTCCCGCCAATGGGGATCCAAGACAGAATAGTCTCTAGGGGGGAAGAAGGGGAGGGTAGAGTCTCTGATATTTATAAGGTGCTCATGAGGGAAGAAGGGTCCCAGACGGAGGAACTGAAACTTAAATGGGAGGAGGAGCTAGGCGGGGAAATGGAGGATGGGCTGTGGGCAGAGGCCCTACGTAGGGTAAAGTCGACCGCGACATGTGCCAGGCTCGGGCTGATTCAATTTAAGGTCGTTCACCGGGCCCACATGACGGTGGCTCGGATGAGCAAATTCTTTGGGATAGAGGACAAATGCGCTAGGCGCGCGGGAGGACCAGCGAACCACGTTCACATGTTTTGGGCATGCCCTAAGCTTAGGGGGTACTGGGAGGGATTTGTGGGCGTCATGTCCCGGGTGCTAAAAACAAGGGTGGCGATGGGTCCAGGGGTGGCAATTTTTGGAGTTTCGGAAGACCCGGGAGTCCAGGGGGAGAAAGAGGCCGATGTTCTGGCCTTTGCTTCCCTGATAGCCCGGCGACGAATACTATTGGCGTGGAGGGACTCAAAGCCCCTGAAGACTGAGTTGTGGCTTGCGGACATGTCGAGTTTCCTGGGTATGGAAAAAATTAAGTTCGCCTTGAGGGGATCTGTACAGGGGTTCGCCCGGAGGTGGCAACCATTTATTGACTTCTTTGCGGGAGAGTGGGCGTCAGCAGGGGTGGGGGTGGGGGGGTGGGGGGGGTAGAGTAGAGTAGAGTAGGAGGGATAAAATGGCGGGTAGTACCGGTGGGAGAGGAGCGGGCTTGTGCAGTATGTTACGATTGAAGTATTGAATGTACGTGGATGTTTGCACATTTTTGCCTTTTTTGCTTTCTTTCTGTTGATGTCTGTAACTGTTTACAAAGCCAAAAACTACCTCAATAAAATTATTTATTAAAAAAAAGGAATAAAAGGATAACTAGGGAAAGAGTAGGCCTGTTAGTATCACAGTGATAATTTGTTTGCAGAGGCGGAGGATGTAATGAAATGAAATTAAAATCGCTTATTGTCACGAGTAGGCTTCAATTAAGTTACTGTGAAAAGCCCCTAGTCGCCACATTCCGGTGCCTGTCCAGGGAGGTTGGTACAGGAATCAAACCGTGCTGCTGGCCTGCTTGGTCTGCTTTAAAAGCCAACGATTTAACCGAGTGAGCTAAACCAGATGTAGGTAGGGGTTTAAACAAATACTTTGTGTCAGTGTTCACTTCTGAGAGGGACAGTGTGGGTAGAGAAATCAGGAACAAGGACTGTAATAAAATTAAAGAGATTAACATAGACAGAGAGGAGATTATGTGTGGTCTGGCAGTTTTAAATGTAATCACATCTCCAGGGCCAGATTAAATGTCTCCTAGGCTGTTGAGTGACGGAAGGGATGAAGTAGTAGGGGCACTGGCATAATTTTCAATTCCTCTCTGGCTACAGGAGAGGTGCTGGAGGACTGGAGATAAGCCAATGTGGCACTATTATTGAAGAAAGGAAGGAAGGGATAAACCACAAAACTATAGGCCAGTCAGTCTGACCTCAGGTGGGGAAACTATTGTGAGCAATTCTGAGAGACAATTAATTTGCATGTGGAGAGGCAGGGATTTATCAAGAACAGTCAGCATGGTTTTGTTAAGGGGCGGTCACGTCTGACCAACCTGATTGAATTTTTTGAAGAGGTGATCAGGTGTGTAATCTACTTGGACTTCAGCAAGGCTTATGATAAGGTCCCACCCACATGGGAGACTGACAGTGAAGGTAAGAGCCCATGGCATCCAAGGAAATTTGGCAAATTGGATCCAGAATAGGCTGAGTGACAGCAAGCAAAGGGTGATGGTCAATGGGTGTTTTTCTAACTGAAAGCCTGTGTCCTGTGGGGTCCAGCAGTGATCAGTGTTGTGGCCCTTGCTGTTTGTGGTTTATCTGAATGATTTAGATACAAATGTAGGAGGGTGATCAGTAAGTTTGTGGGTGATATGAAAATTGGTGGAGTGGTAAATAGTGAGGAGGATAGCCTTCGATTGGAGGAGGATATAGACGGGTTGGTCAGATGGGCTGAACAGTGGCAAATGGAATTCAATCCAGATAGCTGTGAGGTGATCCAATTGAACAGGACAAACAAGGCAAGGGAATACATGATAAACAGCAGGACCCTGGGAAGCACTGAGGATCAGAAGGATCTTGGTGTGCACATCCACTGGTCCCTTAAGGTAGCAGGGCAGATTGATACAGTGGTTAAGAAGGCATGAAATGAAAATTGCTTATCGTCACAAGTAGGCTTCAATGAAGTTACTGTGAAAAGCCCCTAGTCGCCACAATCCAGCGCCTGTCCGAGGAGGCTGGTACGGGAATCGAACCGTGCTACTGGCCTGCTTGGCCTGCTTTAAAAGCCAGCGTTTTAGCCCTGTGAGCTAAACCAGCCCCAGGCACATGGTATAGTTGCCTTGACTAGCTGAGGCATAGAGTTTAAAAGCAGGGGGGTTATGCTGGAACTTTATAAAATGTTGCTTAGATCACAGCTAGAGTATTGTGTGCAGTTCTGGAATCCACGTTACAGGAGAGATGTGATAGCATTGGAAAGGTGCAGAGGAGATTTTCCAGGATGTTTCATGGGCTGGAGAGTTATCTCTGAAGAGAGGTTGAATAGGCTATGGTTGTTTTCATTGGAGCAGAGGAGACTGAAGGGACACATGACTCAGATGTACAAAATTATGAGGGGCATAGATAGAATAGAGAAGAAGAAACTTTTCCCCTTAGTGGAGGGATCAGTGATCGGGGGGCATCAATTTAAGGTAAGGGGCAGGAGGTTTAGAGGGGATGTGAGGAAAACCATTTGCACCCAGAGGGGTCTGGAACTCACTGCCTGAAACTCATAAACCCTCATAACGTTTAAGAAGTATTTAGATGTGCACTTGCAATGCCAAGGAATACAAGGATATGGGCCAAGTGCTGGAAAATGGAATTGGAATACTTAGATGGTTGTTTTTTACTGATGCAAACATGATGGGCCAAAGGGCTTTTTCTGTTTGTCGACCTCTGTGACACTATGGGCGTGACGTGCCCAACTTGGTGTCGGGATGAGGCCATTGAATCTTGTGAGAGGCCTACATTGAGATTCGCGATGCTCGAAACATCTTGCCTAATTCAATGGAATCGTGTGTCATCTCGCGATCTGACTCTCGCTCTTATCTGATGCCAGGGGCTGGTTTAGCTCACTGGGCTAAGTCGCTGGCTTTTAAAGCAGACCAAGCAGGCCAGCAGCACGGTTCGATTCCCGTACTAGCCTCCCCGGACAGACGCCGGAATGTGGCGACTAGGGGCTTTTCACAGTAACTTCATTGAAGCCTACTCGTGACAATAAGCGATTTTCATTTCATTTTTCATTTCAGTGCTGCAATTTTGGAATTCAACATACCAGCTGGTGCCCTATCTTAACTTTCCACAGCTGGACGCGCATTCAGCATCAGCATCCTCATGTCTGTTATACAGATTTGGAGCAGGAGTAGGCCACTCGGCCCCGCAAGCCTGTCTTGCTACTCTTACGGGGGCCAGTTTAGCTCAGTTGGCTGGACAGTTGGTTCATGATGCAGAGCGAGGCTAACAGCACGGGTTCAATTCCCATATCGGCTGAGTTTATTCATGAGCCTTCTCACCCCTTGCCCCTCACCTGAGGTGTTATGATTATCATAGTTTATCGTAGATTATCATAGAATTTACAGTGCAGAAGGAGGCCATTTGGCCCATCAGGTCTGCACCGGATCTTGGAAAGAGCACCCTACTTAAGCCCACACCTCCACCCTGTAACCCAGTAACCCACCTCACCTTTTTATTTGCACACTAAGGGCAATTTATCATCAGCAATCCACCATGCTACTATGCCGCCCCTGTGCTACCATGGGTGATCCTCAGATTAATTACCGCCAGTCAGCTCTCCCGCTCAAAAGATCAGCCTATGGTCGTCTGGGACTGTGGCGACTTTATTTTACTATTCTTACAAAGGGCTGCTCAGTGGATTAGAATGGAATGGCTTTTAATGGGGATGAATGCAAATGGTCTTACAATATGAACTTGAACCATTTTGGTTCTCGAAGGCTCAACATGGGTGGCAGCAGTCTGGGCTGGCTGGCTGCTCAAACAACAGCAATGGCATTGGCAGAGTGGTACTAGTGCAAAATGAATGCTACTGTCTTGAGCGAGAGCACCAGGTTCATGTTCCACTGTTAGCCACTCCCTGGGCACCTCAGTAATGTGCTAAAGAGTAGATCACTGACTGCTTTGACACCTCGCCTCTCTGGCATCTGTAGCTATAGCAACGGCAGTCCGACCTTCAATGCACAGCAATCGGAGCCTGGATAAAAGCCTGGATGATGCCAATCGAAATTATGTACTGTCTCCAATTAAAACAATAGGTGAGGGTTAATCACACATTGTGATTCAATTGTTGCCTTATAGCATTTCACAGCCCAAACCTTTACATATTGATACAACGTTAATTGTTTCCACACTAAGGATGGGGATTAAACGTCTAATCATCCCAAGATTTCGCACTTCTCACCGGATATCTTAAAAATCCTGGATTTGAGGGCAGAATGCTTCATGTTCCCTGGTTTTGCTAATTTAGCTTGAATTTGTAGCTGGTCTATATTCAGATGCATTAATAAATTATGCAAATATCTTCATTCTGTTGCAACTCTCCAGTGTGTGCACTTCTTGTGCAATCCTGAAGAAATGATGAACAGGGCACAAGCTTTAATAGGCCATCCTAGGGTATATAATATAGATGTAGCAATTTAACATGAACCTTAAGACCAGATGACCTACCAAGGTTTCTTTACCAAATATACCAGGAATACAAACAAGCATGAACCATCCAGATCTTCCCTTCCCCACTTGCAGAAGAAGTTTAAAATGTAGACTGGGGCTATACGGTGGTGCAGTGGTTAGCACTGCTGCCTCACGGCCCTGAGGTCCCAGGTTCGATCCCGGCCCCGGGTCACTGACCATGTGGAGTTTGCACATTCTACCCGTGTCTGCGTGGGTCTCACCCACACAGCCCGAAGATGTGCAGGTCAGGTGGATTTGGCATGCTATATTGCCCTCTAATTGAGAAAAAAAGAATTGGGTACTTTAAAAATGTAGGTTAAGGAGTATGGAAAGGTGATCGATCATGGTAACAGTATAGTGCAAATGAACATGGTCCAGAGTTTTAATTAAAATGTCAAAAACAAAACTGCTTTGACGATCATTTTCTTCTCCAAAGTGGAGATTGTTTTGAATTGTTTTGGAGATTGTTTTAAATTAAGGCAATGGTGGGCAACTATTGCCCGGAAGCCATCTGTGTTCTGAGTGCAGCCTCTTGAGACATTTTGTTGACCGTTGCCCACACGTAGGGTAACCACATTCCACTGGTTTCCGTCTATGTAGTTTCCTTACAACCAGTATGACTGAAGCGAAAAGCACATAAATCAAGGACAAGTGAGGTGCATGCTGATTGCACACAACATTAACTGAGAGCTGTGCACTCAATCTGGACATCACCTTTTTTTTACCTTACTGGACCCCACTCTCTTTTGCTTTTGCATCATATCCTTTGGTTAGTTAACCTTTTCTGCTCTCCATCCTGACCTCTTTTGTTCTTTCTGCGCCTTTCCCCTTTTACTGGCTTAAACTCTTTTACATTTCCAGCTTGCTGTTCATTGAGCCTATCTTAAACTGGGACCGGTTTAGCTCAGTTGGCTAGACAGCTAGTTTGTGATGCAGAGCAAGGCCAATAGCACAAGTTCAATAGCTGACTGAGGTTACCCATTCGCCTTCTCAACCTTTGATCCTCAGGTTATATCACCACCAGTGAGCTCTGTCCCTCGAAGGTGAAAGCAGCCTATGGTCATCCGGGACTGTGGTGACTTCACTTACTTTACTTATAATGTCAAGTTGCAATTAAGTATTATGACCTCCAGTGCATTCCATCCACTGGCTGCTGTTAAGTGTCTATGGAAAGGTTTTAAAAAATGAACAAAACACTGAGGTGATTCGGTTGGCTGTGTAAGTCAGTGATTGGTGTTTGAGTTGGGGAATTGAGCAAACTATTGTAGCTCTCTGTGCATACTAACTGCCTAACGTTGTAATATTCCAGGAGACAATGAGGTGCCGTCTGAAGATGCCTTAATCTTGCAGCTCCAGTTGTCAAAGGGACAAGAGAAATTTGTGGAAATGCTGAAGAGTCAGCAGAAAACGATCGGTGATTTACAGCAGAGACTCACAGAGCAACAAGCCATGTTGATAAATCAGCAAAGAGAAATTCTGGTGCAGCAGAGGAAGATGTTTGAGCAGATGGAGCTGGTGAAAGTCCAGTACACCATGCTGTTCGATACCATCAAGCAGACGTCGCTTACAAACCTGCAGGCTGAGGTTCAGAGCCAGTTGGAGTCTCACCTTCAGGGCCTGCAAGGTCAGATACAGAGTCAACTACAAAAGACGTACGCTGTGCACAAAGTGGAATTGGATGCAAAGGTGATTGGCGTTGGTGACCACCTGCTGGAGTGTGGTTTGTGCCAAAGTGATGAATATTGTGATTTCCAGAAGATCCCACCCCAATGCGAGAGGTGTACCATGTGCCCAGCAGGCTTTTTCCAGGTTTCTGAGTGCTCGGCGACTGCTGACCGAATATGTCAGGTAAAGTAGCTCTCGACAGTTAATCTGAAAATGCTGTATTAAGTCGCCTCCTTAATTCCTTCAGTCTGTGCATTGCTACCCTGGTTATAGTTTGATATATGAGTAAAATATTCAATTATTTTTCCTTTGGTGCTGGACTTTTTTCTCTTTCCCTCTTGCCCTGATATACACTGAAGTGGTAATTCTATAAGTGAAGAGCCCATCAATACCTCACTCAGATATTCCTCTTGTGCGTCATTGGCTATTTTATATCTGCTGTCAGCCTGTTTGCCTTGGAATAGGAGAAATCCAATCACTTCCTTGAGCTTGCTATGCCATTCTATTAGATCTGTACCCCAACCCCTCTTATCCAGTTTAGCTCCCTATCCCTAATGCCCATTCCCCACAAATCCATATATTCAAGAATCCAGAGGCTGTGCCTGATTTTCTCCCTCGTTCTTACCCAAGGAATCCAGTATCCTGCTGTCAGCCCAGTTGAGTTTGACTATCAAAGCAGAGAGCTGGGATTAAGTTGGAAACCATATAGCCCTCCATGGCTTACTGGAGACCTATTTATCCATTGAGCAGAAATCTTTGCAGCTGGTGCAACTGGAAGTGTCGTTGACTTATATTCAGCTTCTCACCTGCATGTGATGTGGTGTGATGGCAAAAAGAATGTAAGAGCAAATGTTAGAACGTAGGAAAGAGAAGGAGTAGGCCATTTGGCCCCTCAAGCCTTCTCTGCCACTCAGTAAGATCATGACTGATCAGATTGTGGAATAACCTCTCCTAGCTAAAATTCCACTGTCCTAGCTAAATATAACTATCTGCTTTGAATATATTCAGTGACAGGGCGGCACGATGGGCCAGTGGTTGGCACTGCTGCCTCACGGCACTGAGGACCCGGGTTTGATCCCGGCCCCGGGTCACTGCCCGAGTGGAGTTTGTACATGTCTGCGTGGGTCTCACCCCCACAACCCAAAGATGTGCAGGTTAGGTGGATTGGCCACACTAAATTGCCTCTTAATTGGAAAAACAGAACTGGGTACTCTAAATTTATTTTTAAAATCAATATCTTTGTTGGCCAAATGCCATGTCAGGGATCCTTCCGGTCCGCAGTCAAGTTTTTCAGTATTGGCCAATTCTGGGTAAGACGATCCGAGTATAGCTGTTGTCAGAGGTACGATTCTTACCTGGGTCCTCCCTGCGACTGATACCGAATGTAATTATAATAATCTATAATACAAGTGTTTCCACCCCACCCATACCACTCCTTGAATTATGGCTTGGAACCTAGAGTTTGGGTATGCAGGGGGCCTGAAACTCCCTAGATCGGAAAGGAGTTGAATTTAGTATGAATAAAAATGTACTCCCAATGTGACTCATCCCAGTTCCCGTCGATGCCCTGAGCTTTTTGTATCATGCCGACTATGATAATTGAAAGATGTGAATATCCCCACATCTAGACCTTTTTAAAAAATTTGTTCATGGGACGTGGGCGACGCAGGCTATGCCAGAATTTATTGGTCATCCTAATTTCCCTTGAGGGAATAGTTAAGAGTCAACCACATTACTGTGGGTCTGGAGTCACATGTAGGCCAGACCAGGTAAGGACGGCAGATTTCTTTCCTTAAAAGACATTAGTGAACCAGATGGGTTTTTACGATAATTGGCAATGGTTTCACGGTCATCATTAGACTTTTAGTTCCAGATTTTTTTGTTTATAAATTTAGAGTACACAATTCTTTTTTCCAATTAAGGGGCAATTTGGCATGGCCAATTCACCTACCCTGCACATTCTTTTGCATGTTTGTGTGTGGGGGGGGGGGGGGGGGGCGGGGGGGGGGGGGGGGGAGAGACCCATGCAGACACGGGGTGAACGTGCAAACTCCACAGGGACAGTGACCCGGGGACGGGATTGAACTCGGATCCACGGCACTGTGAGGCAGCAGTGCTAACCACTATGCCGCTGTACCGCCCACATTCCAGATTTTTATTGAATTCACATTTCATCATCTGCAGTGGTGGAATTTGAAATGAAAAAATGAAAATCGCTTATTGTCACGAGTAGGCTTCAATGAAGTTACTGTAAAAAGCCCCTAGTCGCCACATTCCGGCGCCTGTCCGGGGAGGCTGGTACGGGAACCTGGATTTGAACCTGGATCCCCAGAGCAACACTCTGAGTCTCTGGTTAACCAGTCCAATGATAATGCCACTCTGCCACTGTCTCCCATTATGTTGGAAGATCATTGCTGAAGCTTCTGAAGATGGCTGGGCCTAAGACACTACCCTGAGGAACTCCTACAGTGGTGTCCCCAGACTGAGATGACTGACCTCCAAAAACCACAACCATCTTCCTTTGTGCCAAGTATGACTCCAGCCAGTGGAGATTATTTCCCCACGATTTCCATTGACTCCAGTTTTGCTAGGGCTCCTTGATGCCATACTCCATCAAATGCTGACTTGATGCCAAGGGCAGTCAGTCTCACCTAATTTCTGGAGTTCAGCTCTTTTGTCCATTTTGGAACCATGGCAGTATTGAAGTCAGGAGCTGTGCGATCCTGGCAGAACCCAAACTGAGTGTCTGTGAGCAGGTTATTGCTAAATAAGTGCCACTTGATAGCACCTGATGACCCCCTTCATCACTTTCATAGAATCATAGAATTTACAGTGCAGAAAGAGGCCATTTGGCCCAACGAGTCTGCACCGGCAGTTAGAAAGAGCAGCCAACCTAAGCCCATGCCCCCACCCTATCTCCGTAAGCCAGTTGCTTCACCTATCCTTTTTGGACACTGAGGGCAACTTAGCACGGCCAAACCACCTAACCTGCACATCTTTGGTTACAAACACTAGCTTTCAAAGCACTGCTCCTTCCTGGTGAATTCACCTGAGGAAGGAGCAGTGCTCCGAAAGCTAGAGTTTGAAACAAACCTGTTGGACTTTAACCTGGTGTTGTAAGACTTCTTACTCTGCAGGGTATTAGCTGAGCTGCTAATGGCAATCCAGTAGTTATCATGATTATTTTTTTTTAATGTCATCCCACAAGTTAAATTCAGCTTCGTAGGGTGGCACGGCGGCACAGTGGTTAGCACTCACGGCAGCAAGAACTCTGGTTCGATCCCGGCCCCGGGTCACTGTCCATGTGGAGTTTGCACATTCTCCCCATGTCTGCATGGGTCTCACCCTCATAACCAAAAGACGCGCATGGTAGGTGGATTGGCCATGCTAAATCACCCCTTAATTGGAAAAAAAAGAATTGGATATTTTAAATTTATTATTTAAAAATTTTTTAAAAATTCAGCTTCATAACTTGTTCTCTCCGATTTGAATTTATAATTTCCGAGTTGCTCCTTTAGTACCAAAACCATTACACTGTCAGGTCTACTCTTTTTCCACCAACGGCATTAATAGATCCAGGCATAGCTACCTTACAATTACCAAGGAGTACTGCCTCGACAGGCTCTCGGTTCAGAAATGAGGCCAGTGCTATGGGCGGGATACCCGCTTATTCCCATGGTGGATGTGGCGAGCCCATGGTCATCAGTGGGATTTTTCGGTCCCGCCAAAGTCTACAAGCTGTTGCATGGCTCAGCCGCCTTGCCACCTGGGAACCCACCTTGCAGGGAGATTGACTTTGGTGGACTGGAAGATGTCACCGACAGGAGGGCCGGAAAATCTCGTCCTACGGCTTCCGCACCTTCTCTAGCCACCATTACTGGGCCTCCTCACACGCACACTTGTGACTCACCACCGGCATGTGGTGGGCAGCACGGTGGCACAGTGGTTAGCACTGCTGCCTCACAGCGGCAGGACCTGGTTCAATTCCGACTTTGGGTGACTGTGTGGAATTTGCACGTGTCCCCCCATGGTCTCCTTTGGTTTACTCCGGGTGCTCCAGTTTCCTCCCACAGTTCAAAGATGTGCAGGTTAAGTGGTTGGCCATGCTAAATGGTTTCCTCCAACAAGTCCCGAAAGACATGCTGTTAGGTAATTTGGACATTCTGAATTCTGCCTCTGTGTACCCGAACAGATGCCGGAATGTGGCAACTAGGGGCTTTTCACAGTAACTTCATTGCAGTGTCAATGTAAGCCTTATTGTGACAATAATGATTATAGTGTCCAAAGGATAGGTGGGGTTACAGGGATGGGGTGGGGGAGTGGGCTGAGGTTCGGGTGCTCTTTGGAGTATCAGTGCAGACTCGATGGGCTATTTAGCCTACTTCTGCACTGTGAAATGAATGAAATGAAAATGAAAATGGCTTATTGTCACAAGTAGGTTTCAGTGAAGTTACTGTGAAAAGCCCCTAGTCGCCACATTCCGGTGCCTGTCTGGGGAGGCTGGTACAGGAATCGAACCATGCTGCTGGCCTGCTTGGTCTGCTTTAAAAGCCAGCGATTTAGCCGAGTGAGCTAAACCAGCCCCTGTGGGGATTCTATGATTCAATTGTCTACATCCCTTGGGATTGCTTGACATCTGCTTTACAGTAGTTGGTGTGAATGATGCCGAATGATGTGATGTATTGGTTTGCTCAGGGTCAAGTGGGTGTGTTAGTAAACTGTGATAAATTAGGTCTTTTAAGCTTTTATATTTCTTTCATTCCTATATCTTGTTATCAGAATCAGTATCTAGGCATAGTCTCTGGAGACACTTAAAATTGAAGTCATTGGTGTCAGTGTGTCAATTAAGAATTCCTTGGATTTGACGAGTAATGTAATTCCTTTGTCTTGAAGACTAATGAAATCCTCACCTGCCTGCCTGGAGTGCTCGGTGATCAAATTCAGCAGCCATTTTTATCTGTGTCATTGGTGGAAAATACTCCCTCGACCGATCAAAATTGGTTTGATTAATTCTTCAGGCAATGCTGTCAGTTTTCTTTGAAAGAAAGAGAAGACTATTATTCGTAAAGCATACCTTCTACCTGGTTGTTTGCCAACTCTCTCAGACTTACTTTGACCTAGAGGTGAAAGAATCTGCTAGAAATCAGGTATTCGAGAGACAGCTGCTGTGTCTTTGAGATTTGACTTGATGAACAGCCCTGATCAAAAGGTTTTGAAGGCCGAGGCTGAAAGTAGGACAGCTGCTGCCTGAAAATTTGCTTTCGTTCATTGGTTCAGGCAATATCTAAATCAGTGCTGTAAGGTGGAACTACATGAAATCTCTCAAATTAGCAAATATTTCCAAGAATGCTTTGGTTTGTCCCAAAACCAGTATAGAAAATATCGGTGCCAATCCTTTAAGAACTTCTGCCTTCCAGTATATTTTATTGAGGCTTTAGTCTAATCTGCAGTCTGAGGTGGGAGTGTTTTTTTAACCTTCTTTTAGAAAGCAGAGGGTCACATGTCGTGGCTTCCTGTGTTACTTCCATCTACAACCCAGAGGTAGGAGGGCAGATTGTTAACACGTACATTAGCTCACAGGGCTAAATCGCTGGCTTTTAAAGCAGACTAAGGCAAGCCAGCAGCATGGTTCAATTCCCGTAATAGCCTCCCCGAACAGGTGCTGGAATGTCGCGACTAGGGGCTTTTCACAGTAACTTCATTGAAGCCTACTCGTGACAATAAGCGATTTTCATTTTATGCATAGGATCAAGTTTCAGTTGGTCAGAAGCTGACTTTTGCAGTGAACTGTGAATTAAAGAGTATTAAGAAGTGGCCTAAATTGCAACAAGCTGTTTTTCCAGGACTACAGAAGAGGGGACAAGTGTTATTTACATATACATAGAATTTACAGTGCAGAAGGAGGCCATTCGGCCCATCGAGTCAGCACTGGCTCTTGGAAAGAGCACCCTACCCAAGGTCAACACCTCCACCCTATCCCCATAACCCAGCAACCCCACCTAACACTAAGGCCAATTTTGGACACTAAGGGCAGTTTATCATGGCCAATGCACCTAACCTGCACATCTTTGGACTGTGGGAGTGATGCTGGATACGAGACATCCCTTCTAGTGGTGTTTGCTTTGCAATATATACTGTGGCTGATGATTTGCGGTTGATGTGTGCCTTAATGTGTGTGGAAGGATGAGTAAGTAGGGGGAAGAAGATAACGAGAAGGTGATGTTATTAGTCTTGCGAAGACATCATCCCCCCGTCAGTGTCCTAGTCAATAATGCTCAGTACTGTATTGCATTTTCATTAGTAGTCAAACGATTGGTGTTTCTGGGTCCTCCTCCAGTTTGGCTCTGTGTTTTTTGTTATGATTTATTTTTTGCTGCATGTTAAGAAATAGTTTGAGATGTTACAAATTCTAAGAGCTTGTATAATGAGACATTCTGAAGTCCATCATGGAGGATAATTTTAACTTGTGTTTGGGACTGGGAGATGCGGGGACCGAAAGTGCCAGCAATCCATCTGGCCCACTCTTGAGCATGAGGCTCGGGAGATTTTAATTCCAGGCTTTATTTGCATGCCACTTAGTTGCGTCCCACCGAGTGACTCAGGAGTGATGCCCCTGCTAGCGGGAGGGAGTAACGGTCGGTGGGGTGGGATGGAGGACAGGGCCTGTCACCCCCCGGGAATCACAGATAAAGTCTCCAATAAGGTAAATAATGACCTAGGGATAGGGGGGTCAAGATCTGTCACGTTCCCCTTCACGTTCCCCTCCAAGCAAAACACCATCCTAATTTGGAACTATATTGCCGTTCCTTCACCTTCTCTGGCTCAAAATCCTGGAAGCTCTTTTCTATAACATTGCTGTTGATGTATCTGCACCACATGGACTGTAGCAGTACATGAAGGCAATGCAGCACCACCTTCTCAAGGACAATTAGGGATGGGGAATAAATGCTGGCCTAGCCAGCAATGCACACATCTGACAAAAACAAATGCAGGTTTGGAGGTCACATGGTGTTCTCGCAGGGGCAGATGGAGCATGTTTGCTCTTCTAGGCCCACAAGAAACCTTTAACAATTAAAAATGCGCTCACCAGGGGCGGCACGGTGGCGCAGTGGTTAACACTGCTGCCTCACGTCACCGAGGACCCGGATTCGATCCTGGCCCTGGGTCACTGTCCGTGTGGCATTTGCATATTCCCCCGTGTCTGCGTGGGTCTCACCTCCACAAAAGATGTGCTGGTTAGGTGGATTGACCATGCTAAATTGCCCCTTAATTGGAAAAATTTATTTTTTTGAACGTGCTCACCTAGTGGAAATCCTGGACCTTTGCTGTTTGCAGTTTTCATTAACAGGTTGGAAAGTGTACAGGCCTGTGGTTAAAACGTTGTACTCATACTGATGATATCATTGGAATTCGACTTTGTCATTTAAATTAGCTCCACTCCTCTGGGGCCGGCAGCTTTCCTAAACCTGGATTCAGACAAATTAAAATGGTGAGGGGTCAGAAAGCAGCGCAAACATCTCCTCACCATCTTAATCCTTCCCCTGCTGCTATCTACACCATTCCCTTTGGTAAAATTGGCAGTATAGTGTTAGTAAATAAACATGCTTTACACAGCAAGGTCGTCATGGAAACATGAACCCCTTTAAGATTTTGCTGTGACTATCGTTTACCGTAAGTTGCAGTCTGAAATTTTGCCATACTTCAAAGGTTGTTTGAGTGCTTTGGATGGCAGTGGTGGGTGAGAGCCAGCTTCAAGTATCACCAGTGACGCTGCTGGTCAAAAAGCAGGCACATTCTTGAATAATTTACTGCATGTCACATGGTGTCTTATCTTCATGAATTCAAGACAACATCTTATTATATAATGGAATTTCAGAGCACTGATAAGATCATTGTTAAATTACTTTCAGTCACAGTGGATTTCTGTACATTTTGTCTTAAACCCAGGACAAAGACGAGTGCCTGGAATTGGTAAATCTTTGTGGTGATCGGATAAAATGTCTTAACACTCCAGGTGGGTACTTTATCATTTCTGTTAATTGCAAAGTGAGAAATAATTTGACATGCCCGGGATGGGCGGGGGAGAGGGTTATCTAATGAGGAAAGGTTGGACAGGTTAGGCCTGTATCCACTTGAAGTTTAGAAGATCGAGAGGTAATCTTATTGAAACATATAAGATCCTGAGGGGGCTTGATAAGATGGATGCTGAATGGATGTTTTCCTTTCTGCGAGAGGCTAGAACTAGTTTAAAGGTAAGGGACCTCTCATTTAAGAGGATCATGAGGAGAAATGTTTCTTTCAGAGGGTCTTGAGCCTGTGGAACTCTCTTCCCCAGAGTGCAGTGGAGCCAGGGCCATTGAATATTTTTAAGGCAGAGGTAGATAGATTCTTGACTAACAAGGGAGTCAAAGGTTATCGGGGGAGATGAGAATGTGGAGTTGAAGCCACAATCAAGTCAATCTTGATATTATTGAATGGCGGAGCAGGCTCAAGAGACTGAATGGCCTACTGCTCTGAATTCATATATTTGTATGTAATGCTCAGTGTCTCTTTCTGCTCTTTTGAACAGGTGGATTCAGGTGCCTGGGCATTGCTGAAAGAGACATTGCCTCAGGGTTTTGTGGGCGTGACTACTTCTTCAACAAGGAAATACAGGAATGCCAGGCCTGCTCATTATGTGAGGAAGGCACAGTGGCCCTCCAGTGTTCCCTACACAGTGATTCAATTTGCACCCAGGCACCCGAAAACCATCTCTCGGGATCATGGTCAACGAACACCGAAGTCCCATCACTAAAATTTGAACAGAGCCCAATTCATCTGGGCTTGAATCTCCCTTTACAGGGAAAGCTGCAGTCTGACCTGGCAACCAACGAAGATGGCAGGTTGGTCTTCAAGCAGCATGGGCTGATCTGGGTCGATTACAACTTTGCCATCAGACACAACTGTAGAAACTTTCTCCAGCTTTCATTGAGACTGAACGAGGAGGAGGGTTGCGACCTCAGTAGTGTCCGTGTTGAACAACCCGAGGGGAAATACTACCAGAGCAGCAGTGTGAGTGGCTCAGCTGAGGTGGAACCCAGCCACACACTCCATCTCTTCATGAAAAGTCCCAATCAGTTCTGCAACCAAAGCAACGACTTCAGCTTCTACCCCCTCCAGAACCCATTCAGCTTCTTTTGGCTGTCGCATGACACAGGAGCGGTGGCCATGAGTGCGCACATGGCAAGCTCGGTCCATTACCAGACCAACTATCGGCCTGTCTTCAAGGTCATTTCCATCTCTGATCCCTACATGATCACCTTGTTCCATGACGGCAGGGCTGTGCGATTCACAGAGCAAGGGGTCGTAAAGTTCGTGTATCACCAGGCACTGTATGCAATGGGTCACACGTGCATTCGCGAAGGCTTCACGTTGCTTTCCTACATTAACAGGAATGGGACAAATGAAGAGTTAATGCAAGTTTATAAATCTGGTGTCAACTATCGGGACACCTCAATTTCTGCCTCTGGAGCTGCCATGGTGAATGGCGGAGACACGATCAGCTTTCAGATCCATTCTCCTGCACAATGCAGTGTGCGTTACTTTGGGGACACCTCTGGGCTCAGTGTTTTCAGCCTGATTTGGATCCCTTCAGCAGTTTCCTCGGCTCTTTTGCTCGCAGTTTCGGGATCAGCGTTACCAACAGGAGCTGTGAAGAATAAATTCCTCAGTTTCCAGGAGGTTTCGCCAGTGGCAGAACAGAACCAGATAGCGCTGGTCACGTATGGACAGTTTGCACACAAATATGTCCTGTTCCACCGCAGCGGGGTGGCAAGCCTTGCGTTGAACATCAAACTGATTCACTCTTGTGATATCATCAAAGTTACCCTGAACCGGTTACAGAGTGATGACACCCAACCATCCGCTGTCGCCCGTCAAATTGGGGGTCAGATGCCCGTCGGCAGTCAATGGACAAGTGTCGGCCTAAGTGCCTCGTTTGCTGTTTGGAACGGCACAATGGCAGCCATCTCCCTGGACTGCGTGCGAGGGCGGATTAATCAGATTGCACATGGGCACGAAACTAGCCTCTCGATTATGTGGGTTTCATCCTGAATTATCCTGTTGAATGGAGAAATATCTTCAGTGCTGAAGGGAAGCTACGTTAAGTGAATAAAGCATCACTGAAGTTAGAACTGGTTTTAGATAATGGACTTCAATTGCAGCTGATGAAAGTAGTTCTTTACTGTGATATTAAAGCAGGGAGGAACCACAATTGAAAACATTGGATGCCAATGTAAATGCCGAGCAGCTCCCCAAATCCCCCTCCCCATGCCCACATTTGTCTATTCAGCCAGACCAATAGAAATAAATGGAAGGCAAAAGAAATTCCAAACTGACAATGTGTGTGCTGCAAGATGTCTAATGGCCATTGCAACTGCTGCTTGACCGAGCATTGTGTCATGGATCCAAAACTGTGACCCAGCAAACAGGTTTCACCGCTTATTGATGAACATGAATTGTTGCAATGTGATGGTGCTATTACTATTTGACAAGAATGTAACTTCTGTTCTGAAAGTGATCATTTGCCCAGTTATTTCTAGCTCCTCAGCTTTATTTAAACTGCAGTTCGTGCTTAGTACAAACTCTAACCACCATTCTAACTCCCCTGCCCCCCCCCCCCCCCCCCCCCCCCATCAACACCAATTATTGGAAGAACTTAAATATACAAAAGATAATTGAACATGAAGAAGACAAATTCAATGTTACTCTTGCGTTCAGTGCACCTTAACCAACTGTAACTAACCCAGCTGCTAGAAATAAACTGAATGCTTCAGACGTTATGATCGGCAACTTCGATATTGAATGTGAATGGATAATGATTTATGCTTTTTGGTTAATAGACCTGTTTTAAGCGGTGGGATCTGCACCTCACTTGATTCCCCTCCATTCAGTGTGGGAGGTGTCTTCTAGGGCATTGCTAGGGTTCACAGCTTCTAGGATATATTCGTTTCTACCTCTTCAAAAAGTGGCAATAAGAGCAATTAACTACAGGTTGTTTAGCACAGGACTAAGTCGCTGGCTTTGAAAGCACACCAAGCAGGTCAGCAGCACGGTTCGATTCCCGTAACAGCCTCCCTGAACAGGCGCCGGAATGTGGCGACTAGGGGCTTTTCACAGTAACTACATTGAAGCCTACTCGTGACAATAAGCGATTTTCATTTCATTTCATTTTCACAGTTTACAGCAGGGGTGGGCAAACTACGGCCCGCGGGCCGCATGCGGCCCGCCAAAGGTATTTCTGCGGCCCACCAAGTCATTAAAAAAAAAAAAAAAAATTTATTTTTTAAAAAATGTTTTTAAAAAAATATTTTTTTTTATCAAAGGTTAATGGAGGGGGGCTGTTGGGTTACTTACTGGTATAGGGTGAATACGCTGACTTGAGTAGGGTGATCATTGCTCGGTACAACGTCGAGGGCCAAAGGGCCTGTTCTGTGCAGTTCTATGTTCTATATGAGGCGCCCAGAATCATAACCGGGTGAAGTAATTATTTTACTTAATATACTATGCGGCCCTTTGTGAATTGTGAATTTCTGAATGTGGCCCTTGCACGGAAAAGTTTGCCCACCCCTGGTTTACAGCATTATGGAGGAGGTTTCATCTTATAAGGGGGCAGTACGGTAGCATAGTGGTTGGCACAATTGCTTCACAGCTCCAGGGTCCCAGGTTCGATTCCCGGCTTGGGTTACTGTCTGTATGGATTCTGCACATTCTCCCCGTGTGTGCGTGGGTTTCCTCTGGTGCTCCAGTTTCCTCCCACAGTCCAAAGATGTGCAGGTTAGGTGGATTGGCCATGCTAAATTGCCCTTAGTGTCCAAAATTGCCCTTAGTGTTGGGTTGGGTTACTGGGTTATGGGGATAGAGTGGAGGTGTGGGCTTTGGTAGGCTGCTCTTTCCAAATGACCTCCTTCTGCACTGTAACTTCTATAAGACCATACGATATAGGAGCAGAATTAGGCCATTTGGCCTATCGAGTCTGCTCTGCCATTCGATCATGGCTA
The DNA here is from genome assembly GCF_902713615.1 of Scyliorhinus canicula. Taxonomy (NCBI): domain Eukaryota; kingdom Metazoa; phylum Chordata; class Chondrichthyes; order Carcharhiniformes; family Scyliorhinidae; genus Scyliorhinus; species Scyliorhinus canicula. The sequence continues at coordinate 179,500,270 of NC_052150.1, read as the reverse complement.
ATAATGTTTCTCATCCCCATTCTCTTGCCTTCTCCCCGTAACACCTGATCTCCTTATTTTCAAGAACCTATCTATCTCTGTCTTAAAAACACTCAGTGACTTGGCCACTACAGCCTTCTGCTGCAATGAGTTCCACAGATTCTGGCTGAAGGAATTCCTCCTCATCTAAGTTTTAACGGATTGACCCTGCAGTCTGAGGCTGTGCCCTCGGGTTCCAGTCTCTCCTGTCAGTCAAAACATCATCTCCACGTCCACTCTATCTGGGCCACTCAGTATTCTGTAGGGAGATCATCCTTCTAAACTCCATCAAATACAGACCCAGAATCCTCAACCATTCCTCATATGTCAAGTCCTTCATTCCGGGGATCATTCTTGTGAGCCTTCTCTGGACCCCCTCCAAGGCCAGCACATCCTTCCTTAGATATAAATTGCTAACAATGGTGCCAAAACGTTGTGTAATTTCAAGAAGGAATTAGACATAGCTCTTAGGGCTAAAGGGATCAAGGGTGGGAAGGCGAGATCAGGGTGTTAAATTTGATGATCAGCCATGATCATAATGAATGGGGGAGCAGGCTTAAAGGGCCGAATGGCCTCCTCCTGCTTCTATGTTTCTGTATTCCAAATGGGCCTGACCAGACCCTAAACAGCCTCAGAAGCACATCCTCTGCCTTAAGCTCTGTTGAGAACACAAATAAACATCTACAGTGCTTCCATGGGGAATTTGTGCCCCCCTGGCATTGTGATGTACATTGCTTTTTGTTTGGCCCTTGGCACTGCACCAGTTGTTCAATATGAAAATTAATTTCAGTTGGCATTGCCACCTGATCACTAGCAGGGGGGAGTAAAATTGCTCCGGTTGCGATGTGTAATACAATTATACATGCATTCTTCCTGGGCATAATTACTGTTGCTGCATGTAGCAAGCCACAGAGTTTCTTCCCTCCGTGCATTACATATGCAAGAAGCCAGTGGAAACTGGAACTGTAGGCAAATGGGATGGTTTCTAAAGATAAAGGGCCCCATACTGTTGTCGGGACAAGGCGGTTGAAACTCACGAGAAGCCTCACTGGGCGCAATCTAGATCTGAACGGCTGATTCAGATATGCTTTCACAGGATTCTCCCGGCACCCAGAACCTAATGGCTGTACCTGGGAGACCTCACCACGGTGCCGTTTAGTACTGGTTTCCACAAACATAATGGCACCTGGAGGGGTCTCCCAGGCTATTAGAGACACCTGGCTAGTCGGGAACAGGGCAGTTTGGCACCCTGGCACTCCCTCTGGCACCCAGGCACCTTGGCACTTGAGGCTTGGCACCCTGGCAATGCCACCCAGGCAGCCTGGCAGTGCCACTCTGGCATGACCGGTATGGCCAGATTGGCACTGTCAGGGATCAGGCCCAGGAGGCCTTAGCAGATGAGGGGGGGTGAGGTGGTGTCCCCAGGGCCCTCCCCGAGGTTGGAAGGGAGGTGGGGGGGTCAAAAATGGGGAGGGAGGGGCAAAGATTGGGGCAGCCAGATCCGCGAGAAGCCTTTCTGCTGGGCTCCCCAGCAGGAAATGACTTGAGTGTGGCCTCAGCAGAGAGAAACACCCCAAGGCCAAAACCCAGAGAAACAGCCGCTGAGATTCCCCTTTTCTCGAGTCAGCCATTATTTTGCTCTCATGTCACTTTTTGCCGTCAGCGAAAATGGGAGCAAAATCACAGCCCATGTTGTTGTGAACTGGTGATGATGGGTCAAATGGCTCCACTCTTTTCTCACTCCTCATTTGACTATTGAAACTGGCCTTTAAAACAACGGATGTGCTTGCCAATTCAGTCAATGTTTAACTGTTTACATTCTGTGACTATAAAAGAGACAAATAAGGTGGCATGGTGATTAGCACTGCTGCCTCATGGCGCTGAGGACCTGGGCTTGATCCTGGCCCCAGGTCACTGTCCGTGTGGAGTTTGCACATTCTCCCCGTGTTTGCGTGGGTCTCACGCCCGTAACCCAAAGATGTGCAGGTTAGATGGATCGGCCATGAATTGCCCCTCAATTGGGAAAAGAAACCCAAAGATAAACATACCGGTTTCCTTGAGTTTTTAAAAAGCAAAAGGGTATTAATTATAGTTAACCCTGCCCGCGCGCGCACACATTCAAAGCTCACACACTCAAATATATTACAGAATGGGAGGATAGGTGCAGTAATTTGGGGCCGCACGGTAGCATGGTGGTTAGCATAAATGCTTCACAGCTCCAGGGTCCCAGGTTCGATTCCCGGCTGGGTCACTGTCTGTGTGGAGTCTGCACGTCCTCCCCGTGTGTGCGTGGGTTTCCTCCGGGTGCTCCGGTTTCCTCCCACAGTCCAAAGATGTGCGGGTTAGGTGGATTGGCCATGCTAAATTGCCCGTAGTGTAAGGTTAATGGGGGGATTGTTGGGTTACGGGTATACGGGTTACGTGGGTTTGAGTAGGGTGATCATTGCTCGGCACAACATCGAGGGCCGAAGGGCCTGTTCTGTGCTGTACTGTTCTATCTATAATTTAATGTCATGTAAAGAAAACACCTCTTGAAGATTGGTGACTTGACCGGCTTCAGACTGAACTCGGTGGTCATTCTGAGATTGGTGTTGAAGCAGTTTAATGATGTAGACAGACGATTTATTTTGAAGATAGCAGCTGCTGTGGTGAGTTATTTTTTAAATTTCGGCGGAATATGGAGAATGAATACAACAGCAAATATTTTTTTTAAAAACTTGCAAAGTTTTATGGAAAGAGTGTGAGAGACCCACACCGGGATCTTGCTACTTCAGAGACTCATTTATTTGTACTGGTCTGCAGAGAAAACAGGTGCTTAAACATACACGGGATTAGCTGGCTTATCACATGACCATCTCCATCTGCCCAGTTACCCCAAATATCGTTGTGGTATAGTGGACTCCAAGTGCATATCTTACATGATTCGATGATGTCTGGCCAAATTCCTTTCACAGACAGAGTCCCATTGTCCAATTGTTTCTAATGGTTTGTCTCCACAAACCATTGTGTACCCAGACTGAGAGCCGAAGTGATTGTCTGGATTCCATTGCTAATGCAATAGGAAATGTCTCCCATTCATACTCCTGGTGAGGCTTTGCAGATAGATTTCCTCCATTTCAATAGTTTTGGAATGTACAAGGTGCAAATGTTCGGCCATAGAAAAAGTTACAGCACAGAAAGTAACCATTCGGCCCATCTTATCCATGCCAGCCTGAGGACACACAAGTGCTTTCTAATCCCACCTTCCTACACCCGGCCCATAGCCCGGTAGTTTACAGACCTTGAGGTGCTGATCCAGGTACCTTTTAAAAGAGTTTAGGGTCTCTCCCTCCACCGCCAACTCTGGCAGTAAATTCCAGACACCACTCTGCGTAAAAAGGTTCTTCCTCATTAGCCCTCTACACCTTCTGCTACTTCCCTTGAATCTATGTCCCCTAGCTCTAAATTTCTCCGGCAATGGGAAACAATTTTATTCTGTCCACTCTATCTCCTCCCCTCATAATTTTGTACACCTCAATCAAATCACATGTCAGCCTTCTTTGTTCCAAGGAAAATAACTCCATCCTATCTAATCTCTCCTCGTAGCTACACTTTTGTAGACCTGGCAACATTTTTGTAAACCTCCTCTGCACTCTCTCCAGAGTAATTATGTCTTTCCTGTAATGTGGTGACCAGAACTGCACAATACTCCAGTTGTGGCCTCACCAGTGTTTTATACAATTCCAACATTATATACTTACTTTTATATTCTATATCTCTGCCAATGAGGGAGAGCATTTCATATGTTTTCTTGACAACCTTGTTGACTTGAACTACTGCCTTTAGGGACCTGTGTACTTGTACACCAAGATCTCTCACTTCATCTATCCCACTTAATATATTCCCATTTATTGTGTATTCCCTAAATGCATGACCTCTGTGTTAAAATCCATCTGCCACTTTATCGCCCATTTCACCAACCCATCTATATTGCTTTGGCGGTTATTGCTATTCTCTACATATCCACTACTCAGCCAATCTTTGTGTCCTGGTGTAAATTTACCAGTCGTGCTCCCCATGTTCATGTCCAAATCGTTAATATATAACACAAGCAGCAAGGGTCTCAACACCGAGCCATTCGCAAGAGCATCCATCGACCATTACCCTTTATTTCCTGTTACTCAGCCAACTTTTTATCCAGTTTGCCATCTTTGATTGACTGTGATTTCAATAATGTAATAATAATAATTGCTTATTGTCACAAGTTGGCTTCAATTAAGTTACTGTGAAAAGCCCCTAGTCGCCACATTCCGACGCCAGTTCGGGAATTGAACCCGTTTTGTATTTTAGTTAAGGCCACATTATTTGCAATTACGTTTTCTATCAAAACTAATAAGAATCTTATTCATGTTTCTGTTTCAAATCCTTTGCCAAAAATGTACAGTGAATGTTGATGACATTTTGACACAGTTTTCATGTTCATTAGCAGTATAGTGTGTCAGAACAGCACCTCTGTTACTAAATCACATGTATAACCTGTTTGTACTATTTATAATATCAGCATTGTAGTTTAAACAATATATTGTAGCAGAAGGATTAAAACATTTAATTGTTTCCAAATACTTGTAATGCTTTGCTATAATAAAATATTTTAACCAAGTTCCTACAGGGAAAGATTTATTTTCATCGTAGTTTCCTTTATTTAATAAAATATTTTCATTGGTTTCCCATTTATTCACAACAACATTGCATGGGATATCACAGAACAATGAAGGGAAAATCTATAAAATGGGTAAAGAAAAGAAAAAATAAATAGGCGCGCACACAAAAAGTAACATATATACAGATATGGGGGCCCTAATTTCATAATCGGTTGCCACACCATATTGTGTTAATTATATATATGTTGCTTCCTGGTACCAAAACATACCAGAGGCTTGTTTGGTGCCATCCGGGTGTACCTTGGTGTTGTAGTTGTGGCCGTCTCAGTGCGTTTCCTTGCTCCTTGTGCCTTTTATTCCTCTGCCCTGCTTACCCTGTGTTCTGACTGGTGTGCTCCCCCCTCCCCTCCTCCTATCTCCACCCTATCCACCCCTCACTCTTTCATTTCTCATTTGGTTATCCGTTTCAATCCACCTCCCCGTCCTTGATTGCTGGTCATGAACAGGTCTTGGAAAATGCTGGTGAATAGTTTCCGCGTGTTGTGGAAGCCTTCCACCGAACCTCGAATGGTGTATTTTATTTTTTCCAATGTCAGATATTCTGCCAGGCTGGACAGCCAGTCTGCAGCCTTGGGCAGTGCTGCTGATCTCCAGCCGAGCAGGAGTCTCTAGCGGGTGATCAGGTAGGCAAAGACTAGGGTGTCTGCCCCTCTTCCCATAAAGCGTTCTGCCTGTTTAGTTGCCCCAAAGACCACCGCTAGTGGGCATGGCTCCACTCTCAACCCCCCTGGGGGTGGCACGGTAGCCCCATGGTTAGCATTGTTGCTTCACAGCGCCAGGGTCCCAGGTTTGATTCCTGGCTTGGATTACTGTCTCTGCGGAATCTGCAAGTTCTCCCTGTGCCTGCGTGGGTTTCCTCCTGGTGCTCCGGGTTCTTCCCATGAGTTCCGAAAGATATGCTGTTAGGTAATTTGCACATTCTGAATTCTCCCTCAGTGTCCATGTACAGGCGCCGGAGTGTGAGCACCAGGGGCTATTCACAGTAACTTCATTGCAGTGTTAATGTAAGTCTATGTGTGACAATGATAAAGATTATTAAAACAACCTTGGACATGGCCTCCAAAAAAGGTAGTCCAGTACCTGACAATTCTGGGACAGGACCAGAACATGTGGTGTGGTTAGCTGGGCCTCCCTGACACCATTCATATTTATCCTCCACCTCTTGAGAAGAACCAGCTCATGCGTGGTCTTGTCAACTGTGCCCTGTTCATTATCTTTAACTGCGTTAGGCTCAGCTCTGTGCATGAAGTGGTGGAGTTCACCTTATGCAGTGCTTCAATGCAGAGTCCTCCCCCTATCTTGATGCCAAGCTCTTTCTCCCCTGTCTCATCCAGTGGTGACTGTACCTCCTCCAGTAGTCGTCCGTCCATGTCAGCGCAGTTACCGTCCCCTGATTCGCCTGCAGTCATAACTCTGTCCAGTAGGGAGTGTCCTGGTAGCTAGGGGAATGTTGCTGTCTCCTTGCAGAGGAAGTTCCTTATTTGCATATATCAGAGCTCGTTCCCTCTCAGGAGCTGGAGCTTGTCCCCAGGGTGGCTACTCTGCTGTCCATTTATAGGTCCCCTATCATCCGTACCCCTTCATCCCGTCCCCACCTTTGATGGAGGTGTCTATTGTCACGGGGGAATTTATGGTTCTTGCAGATGGGGGCCATTGTGGACATTGCGACTAGACTGAAGTGGTGCCTGAGTTGATTCCATGTCCTCAGCATGGCCACTACCACTAGGCTTCTTGAGTACTTGGCTGGGGGGGACTGGGATTGGGACCTTGGCCAGTGCTCTGAGGGATGTCCCCATACAGGAGCTGTCCTCCATGCTTTGGGCAGCACGGTAGCACAAGTGGATAGCACTGTGGCTTCACAGCCCCAGAATCCCAGGTTTGATTCCGCGCTGGGTCACTGCCTGTGCGGAGTCTGTGCGTCCTCCCCGTGTCTGCGTGGGTTTCCTCCGGGTGCTCCGGTTTCCTCCCACAGTCCAAAGATGTGCAAGTTAGGTGGATTGGCCATGATAAATTGCCCTTAGTGACCTAAAAAGGTTAGATGGGGTTATTGGGTTACGGGGATAGGGTGGAAATGAGGGTTTAAGTGGGTCGGTGCAGATTTGATGGACCAATTGGCCTCCTTCTGCACTGTATGTTCTATGTTCTTACCCATTCAGCCTCTGGCTCTGTGATTCATCCCCATACTATTTCTGTGGTAGCTACCCAGGAGGTTTGGAAGGACCAGGTCCCCATTTTTCTCCTTCTTGTAGTACACGTTTGCAAATCTCTGGGTTCCGCCACCCTCCCACACACAAACAGCATTATTAGATTGACTATTTTGGGGATGAAGATGGGGAGGGATCTGAATAGGAAGAGGAACCTGGGCAGTGCGTTCCTCTTAATTGTCTGCACTGTCCCCACTCGGAAGAGTGGGAGTGAATCCCACCTTTACAGGTTGATCTTTACTTCTTCCACCAGACACGATAGACTGAGCTGGCCGGGTCCTAAGGACATGTCTGCTGGAATGGGACTGCAGCAGCTGGTGAGGGAACAAACAAGAGGGAAAAACAAACCTCATCCTCACCAACCTGCCTGCTGCAGATGCATCTGTCCATGACATTATCAGTAGAAGTGACCACCATACAGTCCTTGTGGAGACAAAGTCCTGTCTTCACATGGATGATTCCCTCCATCGTGTTGTGTGGCACGACCACCGCACTAAACGGCAACTCGCTGGGGTTTTCACCAGGCTTTGGCATCAGTGTTTAGGAGTGAGTTGGGTCCACACAACTCCCACTTCGTCGGGTCTTTGTCTTTTTTAGCGATCAGTGATATTGAGGCTGGTTCCAGGGTGGGTGGCAGAGTCTCAATAGCCCATCATTGAAAATCTCCCGCCGGTGCGGGGCCAGTGCTGCCACAATTTTTTAATGCAAGTCTACTGGGAATCCATCTGGACCAGTGCCTTCCCTGACTGCATAGAGTTGATACTTCCCCCAGTTCTAGTGGTGCTTCCAGTCCCTGTCTCTTTTCATTCCCCCCAGCTGGTATGTCCAGCCCGTCGAGAAACCGTTTCATTTTACTGTTGTTCTATCCACAGAACAGTGGCCTATGTCCTTTAAATAAATGATTCACCCACCTATTCTGTTGTCTCGGCCTAGTTTGACAATTTATTGATATGATGGCGGGATACAGGTAACCCTGAGTCAAACCAAATATCCCCAAATCAACGCCGGTTCCCCGAGTCAGACCCCAGTACCCCTGATTACACGGAGCCACTGTGTTCACCTCTGGGCTCCCCTCGGAGGGGTGCTCAGCAGGTCCATGCCTTCTGAAACCAGTTATGATTCGCACTGTTCTGGTATCAGGAATCCGTCGATGGATGTTTTGAGGGGGGAGGGGTACAATTATGGTTTGTGGGCCTGATAATGAGATGCAATTGTATTATAATGAGGTTCCTGATGTTCAAAGTTGGGAAAATGGCCCGCCACTGATGGGGGAGTGGACGATCGTGGCATACTTCCACACTAACCTTGCACTTCACGCGATATCCCGCCCAATGCGAGCTGGATTAGAAATTCCCGGCCGTTGTTTCCCGTGGCTGGGGAGTCTAGAACAAGGGTTCACAGATTTAGGTGCCAATCATTTTGGGCTGAAGGACTGAGAGGAGGAAAGATTTCTTCTCTAAAGTAGAAGGCTTTGGATACTCCAGCATTGAACACATTTATTAAGGTTGCGAAAGACCGATTTTTGGTCTCTCACGAAATCAAGGAATATGGAATGGCAGAGCAGGCTCGATGGGCCTATTTGGTCTCCTCCTATTAGGTTCTAATATTTCAAAAGGAATAAAAATAATTTTTGGACTGTTTTCAACATTTTCTCTTTTTACTTGTTCCCACTAATGGAATGAAATAGTGATAACCATTTGTAACCCACATCTGAGTGATACTGAGTTCCAGCTGTGCCGTTTAAGACCCAAAGTCAACCGCATGTCCTTCCTGATGGCATTCAACAACCCTGGCCATTAAGGCCAAGCAACTTGATCCATCAAATAACCTTTTTCTTCCTCTAAACGTCACATTTGAAATTCAGTACACAGGAAATTCCTATTTTCGGAGGCATCAAGAGTTTTAGAGAAAGGAAGTACAGGATTTTTCTGATATGGGTCCCACCGATCGGTTGGAGGGCCATTGAGAAACTTGTGTCGCTGCTGTTGAAGGTGTTACGATCAAATTAAATCCCTCCCATGCACTTAACTGGCCAGAGTCACATCTGCCTCGGCACTTAGGCCTGGTGGCAGTAATCTTACTTACCAGGAGCTGCCGACTAATCAGATAATGGAAGCTCTCCATTCCTGGCAGATCCACTGGGAGTGATAGAACATAGAACAGTACAGCACAGAACAGGCCCTTCGGCCCTCAATGTTGTGCCGAGCCATGATCACCCTACTCAAACCCACGTATCCACCCTATACCCGTAACCCAACAACCCCCCCCTTAACCTTACTTTTTATAAGGACACTACGGGCAATTTAGCATGGCCAATCCACCTAACCCGCACATCTTTGGACTGTGGGAGGAAACCGGAGCACCCGGAGGAAACCCACGCACACAGGGGGAGGACGTGCAGACTCCACACAGACAGTGACCCAGCCGGGAATCGAACCTGGGACCCTGGAGCTGTGAAGCATTTATGCTAACCACCATGCTACCCTGCTGCCCCTGATGGCTGCTGCCGGTAGTGCTCCTAGAATTGTTGTTGTATCCGTGGACTCAGGTGAGTGAGAGTGAGAGTGAGATGGGGGGGCGGGGTCATTGGAGAGGGATCAGAGGAATTGATCAGGATGCCTTAGAGGCAAGGGCAGGGAGTGGTTTTCAAGGGCTTCATGGTGTTGGGTCAGCCGATTGGACATAGGGTGCTTAACTATGAGGGGCCCCTTTCATTTGTCATTGGCAAATACAACAGTGTTTGATGGGCAGTCTTTGAGAGGCATGGGAAAGCTATGTGACTCCTGTGTGATATGCCTGTAAACAATATTGGAGATGGTTGGTGGTGTGACCTGCAACCAGCATGTGGGGGTGCAGATCCACTATGCAGTCTCGAGACAGGGGTCGTGTGACAAGGCACTCAGATATAAGCCAGGGCAGATCCGGTGATCCAGGGAAGGTTCTAAGACGTACATGAGGACAATTGTGCATAGGGGTAGTTCCAGGGGAGTATAAAGAAACTCGATGGTAACTTAATAATGATCTTTATTCTCACCAGTAAACTTACATTAACACTGCAATGAAGTTACTGTGAAAAGCTCCTAGTTGCCACACTCCGGCGCCTGTTCGGGTACTCAGAGGGAGAATTCAGAATGTTCAAATCACCTAACAGCACGGGCGCGATTCTCCGCAAATGCGGCGATTCGTAAAGGCTGCCGTGAAACTGGCCATGTTTCACGGCTGCCTCTGCGCCCCTCCCGGGACCCGATTCTCCCCCCCCCGGGCGGGGCTAGCAGCGGAGCCCCGTGAAGCACGGCATCGTGGGCTTAGCGACCGTCGCTAAGTCTGCGCGGCAAGCGTCACGCCGGCTGACGCGCATGATGACGTCAGCTGCGCATGCGCGGGTTGGACGGCTCCAACCCACGCATGCGCGGATGACGTCATCATGCAGACACGTGATGTCTGAGGGGCCGTCATGCCCCTCAGCCGCCCCGCGGACTGATCCTGCGGGGCGGCGGAAGAACTAGTGCGTGGGTATCGGACCCGCTGCCCGCGATCGGTGCCCACCGATCGCAGGCCCATGCCACCCTTGGCATGGCCGTGGTGCGGCTGTGCCAATCGGTGCCATGGTTGTCCGGGACGGGCACTTTGTGGCCGTTTTCACGAACGCTGAAAGCAGGTGTGATCGCGGCCGTGAAAACGGCTGTAAACTCTGCGGTATTCGGCCCATCGGCCTGCGGAGAATCGCTGCTCGCCGTTTTTTACGGCGAGCAGCGATTCGTGTCGGGGGGCGGCCGGAGGTGGGGGAGAATAGCGGGAGGCCGTGAAAATTGTCAGGAAGGCCCTCCCGCTATTCTCCGACCCGTTGTGGGCAGCGGAGAATCGCGCCCCACGTCTTTAGGTACTTACGGGAGGAAACCGGAGCATCCGGAGGAAACCCACGCAGACACAGGGAGAATGTGCAGACTCCGCACAGACAGTGACCCAAGCCGGGATTCGAACCTGGGACGCTGCCGCTGATTAGCAACTGTGCTAACCACTGTTCTACAGGGCCACCCTGCTCTGAATCTATCGCTACCTTACCACGTGTGTATTAATAAAGACCCCGGTTTGGACAAGCCACAAGCAGTTCTGTGGATTCCTTGCGAGTCATCAAACACTGAACACAACAACTCCCATTTCATTTTTGATCAATCCCTTCATTTCTCAGCGATAAATGGTGTCATTTGGCTCATTAATGAACCTAATTGACTTGCTGTGACGAGTGGGCTATTTTCTTACATTGGGCGGGGTTTCCCTTATATGGGGGATGGGATGGGATGGGGTGGGCCTTGATATCTATAATATGGTGGGTGGGGTTCGCTCTGATGCTTGTTTGGTGGTGGTGAGAGAGGGGGGTCCCTGATGCTTGCGGGGTGGTGGGGATCACCACGAGGCTTGTGCGGGGGGAGATAGATCTCCCCGATTTTTGCATAGGGAGAGAGGGATCACGCCGATGATTGTGTGGGGGGAGAGGGATCTCCCCAATGCTTGTGTTTGGGAGGGTGGGGGTTACCCTGATGCCTATGGGGGGGGGGGGGGGGAATGTGTCCACGGGGAGGTGGGGAGGATTTTATTTTTAACGCTGATTGGGAGACCATTTAAAGATGGTGCTCCGATCACTGTGATGCTGGCGTTGGCAGCTCTAGCAGGCCCAGCCAGAGTGACGGCTTAGCCATTCCCCCAGATTCTCTGTGCACGGAGTACCAGAGAATCTGGAGATGAAGTGTCACTCACCAATTTTCTTACTGAAACCCAGGGCGGGATTCTCCAGAAATATTTCTAAGTGTGGTAGCGAGTGGGAACTGCCGCGAGCACCCCGGCGCTCAGCCCAGTAAGGCTGGCAACGCTATTCAACGTTATTCAGTCCACTTAACAAAGCCTCACAGGCTTCTCGCCGCAAATGAATGCCTCATTGCAAATGGACCACAAACCCACAGTAATTCTATTGATATATTTTTACTGTTACGAATTTTCATAGAATCATTGAATTTACAGTGCAAAATGAGGCCATTTGGTCCATCGAGTTTGCACCAGCCCCTGGAAAGAACACCCCACCTAAGTCCACACCTCTACCCTATCCCCACAACCCAATGACCCCACCTAACCTTTTTGGACACTAAGAGAAATTTATCATGGCCAATCCACCTAACCTGCACATCTTTGGACTGTGGGAGGAAACCGGAGCACCCGGAGGAAACCCACGCAGACATGGGGAGAACGTGCAGACTCCGCACAGACAGTGACCCAGGCCGGGAATCGAACCTGGGACCCTGGTGCTGTGAAGCAACTGTGCTAACCACTATGCTACCGTGCTGCCCACGTTTTGTTTTGGCCTGAGAACCTGATGTTCCTTATTGGGCACAGGTGCAACATCTTTACATTTTACTTGCTCAGATGTAGTTCACTGATTGTGTAGACCTTTCTCTTCCACTTAAAATGTAGAAACTGAATTGAGATATGCATGCCTCCCAAAACTACATGTGCACATGTCTGTGTACATTATATGTTTATGATGGAGGCAGGTGGGTGAGGGTGAGAGAAGCTCACAGATGGGATTGTTATGTTTCCACTAACAGATGCAGGTGGGTAGAGGTTTCCTGGTCTCTATTCCACCTCACACAATGCTCGTGCTGATCGTATCACATGACCATACAGCATTTAAACTTCTGATAACACTGTATGACATGAGATCATTTCCAAATGTGGTTTCATCTGGTGATGATGTACACATTTAATAATGGCCACGTCTTTCCACATTGCAGTATCATATTTCCCTTATGTCAGTGAAAGGTATTCCTGATTTCCCAGCAATGGGCCGAGGCGTGGGTTTCCTTAACGTGCTGCCAAAACTACTTTCAGAAAACCCAAGAAGACAAATCTGTTTTCACGACAAAAGAGGGGGAGATATGAACTGAGGGATCCTTTTGATAAACTAGGAGATAAAAGTTAACAGGGAATTCATTGTAAGCTATAGAACTTAATTCTTTATATTTCATGCGATGTTAATTAATAAAATTGAATAAAGGGTGGAAATGATGGCGATAATACAGTGAGCGCAGAAAGAAAAGAGAAATAGAGTCTGTATTTATATCATACTTCGTCTGTCCTCAGGACATCTCTTCCCAACCAATATTTTATGTGGACAAGCATGGCCAGAAATTATAAAGCTGCGATGAGTTGAATGAATCTGTTTTTTCAGTGGTGGTAGAGGGAGAAACGTTGGCTAGAACACCAGGAAAACTCCTGACCTTTTGGGTGAAATTCTCCATTTATGAGATTGAGTGCAGTGACGGGCAGCTGTGGCAACACCTCTCTGGCTGACCAGATTGACAGGATCCCTTGCCAGATTCTGCACTTGGAAGTCCATTAATTGTGCAAGGGAGAGTTCCCCTCTGAATTACCCGGTGAGCTGGCAGCTAATTAGTCCACCCACCATCAGCTGGCGGGTTCAATGGTCTTGGCGCCATATTTAAGTGCTGAGAGTTTGGGCCAAGCTTGGTATCGTGACCAGTACAGGCTTGGAGGGCCGAAGGACCTGTTTCTCTGCTTTATTGTTCTTTGTTCTGAACACCAGCCCAGCACACTCATATCACTCTCTCTAGCCCACTTGTCTTCTGAAGATCCAACAACATTTAAAAAAAATTTAGAGTACCCAATTCATATTTTCCAATTAAGAGGCAATTTAACATGGCCAATCCACCTAGCCTGCACATCTTTGGGTTGTGGGGGCGAAAGCCACGTAAACACGGAAAGAATGTGCAAACTCCACACGGACAGTGACCCAGAGCCGGGATCGAACCTGGGACCTCGGCGCCGTGAGGCAGCTGTGCTAACCCACTGTGCCACCGTCCTTCCTGAAGATCCTCCAACATGTCAGGAAGCCAGAAGGAGACGGCGAGTAGCCTCAAGAAGAATGCAGCACTTGTTTTCATCACCGAGGCCTTTATTCGAGGAGTCTGGGTGCACAGGCATGTGCTGTATCTCAGGGATGGCTCAAAGAAGCACATGAACCTAACCTCTCTGGTCTGGGAGGCTATTGTCCAGGAGATCAGTGCGGCTGTCCCCTGCTCACGAAATGCCTCACAGTAGGAACCTCATCCACTCTGCTAGGGTAAGTTCTCCCTCAGCTCCCTCCACTATCAAACTCTCAGAATGGCATCTGTAGTGATATCTTGGTTGTGTTGTAATTTACCAACTGACTACGAGGAGTCTCACTAGTATATAAGTGAATGTCAGCTGACCTCAGACTGGCTGGTGGAGGTTGAAGAGAGAGGTTGCTTGGCATGATTTTACTGTTTTTTATCTGTTGTCTTGTACATAGTTTACCCATGTTAATGTTAATAAATCGTTTATAACTTCAGCTACAAGTGTTCTTGTAATTATTCAGGCCATCTGACAAGAATATTACAGCATCATGTACTCGAAAGGATTCACTCTCTACACTGATCTCACACATTCAGTCACGGGGGACACATGTCAACATTCACTTTCTCAACAAGGCTTTCACAACACTACCACCCCAGCTGTCTTGTTGCTCACACTCAATTCTCCTACCCTTCTGTATAGGGCACACCACACACAGGGGACATGCATTTCACCCAACCTCTGCTCCATCCTCTCTGATCACATGTCTTTCTTTTGTTCCCATACAGGCCAAGCTCGCACACAACAAACATGAGCGAGCCCAGACTGGGTAAAGGTTTGGCAGAGATCCTCGCACATAGTGAGTTCAAAGAGGCCGTAGCAGAGCTTGCCGGCGAGGACAGCGGTCATTCCTGTGGCATTGCAGAGCTTGGCCTCCCCCCAACAACCTCAAACTATCTCATCTCCATCACTTCACCCAATCCTGCAATTCACGCAGAGTGTTTTGTACTCTGAACTAAAGCTGTCCTTTTGTATTTTTTAGGTCCCAGGAGATCTTGGCAAACCAGCCAGTGGAGTCGCATCCTAACTGATAGTATCCCAAACCAAGACATACGCTTCAGGATGAAGGCCCTAAGCTGATCGGCATTTCCTTCATGGAAGTGTTTGCCCCCTTATATGGTGTAGTAAGCATCTAGCCTTGACTCATGTCACTGTACTTCCTTGATGGACTTTTCATTGACAGACAAGTGTATTAGCAGGACACTGATGACCACAGCTAAGAGTAAACAAAGTGTGTCTGTCTTGATCTCTAAAGGCGCTAGTGTGAAAGCAGGACCTGGCCTCTCACCAATGGTACGGCTATTCCCTCAGAAGTCAGGAAATGGTTTGGAAAGCTAGAGGAAAGGTCTGCTGACAACCTGATTTAGTTTTACCCCTCCTAGAACCTGTCAGCTGTGAGGATATCACGGACACACCTCCCATGTCTCCCTCCATGGCATCAGCAAGATAATGTTGTCCCTCAGCAGCCCACTGAGTTTCCTGCACCTCCTCACCTTTATCTTCCGAGGCAATCTCCTCCTACTCTGGCAAGAAATCACCTCTCTGCGTAAACAGATTGTGAAGGGCATAGCAAACTGGGATCATGTGGCAAACCTTCTCTGATGCATATTGCAGAGAGTCACCGGAGCGGCCCAGGCATCTGAGTGGCATCCTCAGCAGTCCTTTGGTCTTCTCTGTGAGAGAGCGTGTGGTGGTGTGAGCAGCATTGTACCTTGTCTCAGATGGAGTCTCAGGTGACGCACCGGAGTCATAAACTACTGTGTAAGTGGGTAGCCCATATACTCCAGCAACTATCACAGCCGACATTTTGGGGCCTCGAAGATCCCAGGCACCTGGGGCTGACTGAATATATAAGAGTCATGGAAAATCCTAGGGAACTGCGCACACACACGCAGGATGTGGCTATCGATGGTTGCAAACCAACTGCACGTTGATGAGATGAAAATTAGGAAGCCCGTTTAGCCACATGGGTGCAGTCTATTGTGTCTTGTATCTCATTGAACCCAGGGTTAGCTGTGAAGCCCGTGGGTCTCTGAGTATAGCTATCCTCGTCCAGAGCAAAGTTTACACAACGATGGGCTTTCCTGTAGATTCCTGTGTTGATCGCAGAAAAATGTGAGGTAATGCATTTTGGTAGGTCTAACATAGAGGGAAAATATACCGTAAATGGCAAAACTCTTAGGAAAGTCAGAGAGATCTGGGTGTGCAGGTCCACAGATCTTTCAAAGTGGCAACACAAGTGGACAAGGTAGTCATGAAAGCATATGGAATGCTTGCCTTCATTGGACAGGGCATCGAGTATAAAAACTGCCAAGTCATGCTACAGTTGTGTAGAACATTGGTGAGGCGGCACTTGGAATATTGCACCCAATTCTGGTCGCGACACTATCAGAAGGATGTGGAGGCTTTGGAGAGGGTGCAGAGGAGGTTTACCAGGATGTAGCCTGGTCTGGAGGGTGTTAGCTATGCGGAAAGGCTGAATAGACTCAGACTGTTTTCACTAGAATGACGGAGGTTGAGGGGTGACCTGAAAGAGGTCTACAAGATTATGAAGGGCATGGATATAGTGGATGGACAGGCACTCTTTCCCAAGGAACATCCCGTTTCCACTTGGAACGGGGTGGATTTGTCCACAGCGTGCATCGTGGCCTTGGCAATGCTGGTTCTGACACGGCTGAAGGCCAGGCGGGCCTCAGCCGTCAGGGGAAAAGTAGTGGACTTAATAAGTGGGCGGGCCTTGTCTGCGTAATTTGGGACCCACTGGGCATAGTAAGAAAACAACCCCAAGCATCTCTTCAGGGGCTAGGGGCAGTGGGGAAGGGGGAGCTGCAGGAGGGGGCACTTGCGGTCGGGGTCAGGCCCTCGGACTCCGTTATCCACGACATAGCTGGGCATGGCTAGCCGGGTTGTGCAGAAAACGCATTTCTCCTTATTGTACGTCACGTTAAGGAGTTGGGCAGTGCGGAGGAATTTTCTAAGATTGGCATCATGGTCCTGCAGGTCAAGGCTGCAGATGGTGACATTATCCAAGTGCTGGAACGTGCCCCGCAGCCCGTACTGGTCGGCCATTTGATCCATCGTTTGTTGGAAGACCGAAACCCCATTGGTGACGCCGATGGGAACCCTGAGGAAATGGAAAAGGCGGCCCTCTGCCTCAAAGGCAGTGTATTGGCCGTCCTCCGGGCGGATAGGGAGCTGGTGGTACGCAGACTTCAAGTCTACCGTGGAAAAGACTCGGTAGTGCGCAATCTGAATGACTATGTCAGATTTGCGGGGGAGAGGGTACGCATCGAGCTGCGTGTACCAGTTGATCGTCTGACTGTAATCGACTACCATCCAGTTTTTCTCCCCGGTCCTGACAACCACCAGTTGTGCTCTCCAGCGGCTGTTACTGGCCTCAATAATCCCTTCCTTCAGGAGCCACTGGACCTCTGACCTGATAAAGGCCTTGTCTTGAGCACTGCACTGTCTGCTCCAGGTGGCGACAGGCTTACAGTCTGGGGTGAGGTTCGCAAAGAGCAAGGGAGGGGCGACCTCCAGGGTCGTGAGGCTGCAGACGGTGAGAGGGGGCAGGGCTCCCCCGAACTTTAAGGTCAGGCTTCGGAGGTTGCATTGAAAGTCTAAACCTAATAGCAGCGGGGCGCAGAGATGGGGGAGGATGTAAAGCTTGAAATCGGCATACGCGACGCCCTGTATCGCAAGGTTAGTGATGCAATATCCCCGGATCTGCACGGAGTGTGATCCGGAAGCAAGGAAAATGGTTTATGAGATGAGAAGGAGCAGCGCCTTACCATATCCGGGTGTACGAAGCTATCTGTGCTCCCCGAGTAGAAGAGGCAGGACGTCTCCTGTCCATTGAGTCGGACCGTCATCATGGAGTTTTGAAGATGATAAGGCCGGGACTGGTCGAGCTGAATCGAGCCGAGTTGCGGGCGACTGGTAGCGGCAGTGGCGGGATAGTCCCAACATGGCGGCCCCGGTGAGACGCACGTGGCGGGCGGCGTCGAGGATGTCGGCCAAAATGACGGCCCCCACCGGTCGCACGCGGCGGACGACGCGTCAGAAGAGGGCGGGCCCAGCAGGCACGATGCCACGCTGCGGATCTGTGAGCCTCAGGCCGGGCCCGGCTGGCACGATGCCATGCTGCGGGGTCTGTGAGCCTCAGGCCGGGCCCGGCTGGCACGATGCCACGCTGCGGGGTCTGTGAGCCTCAGGCCAGGCCCAGCAGGCACGATGCCACGCTGCGGATCTGTGAGCCTCAGGCCAGGCCCGGCAGGCACGATGCCACGCTGCGGGGTCTGTGAGCCTCAGGCCAGGCCCGGCAGGCACGATGCCACGCTGCGGGGTCTGTGAGCCTCAGGCCAGGCCCGGCTGGCACGATGCCACGCTGCGGGGTCTGTGAGCCTCAGGCCAGGCCCAGCAGGCACGATGCCACGCTGCGGGGTCTGTGAGCCTCAGGCTAGGCCCGGCTGGCACGATGCCACGCTGCGGGGTCTGTGAGCCTCAGGCCAGGCCCAGCAGGCACGATGCCACGCTGCGGATCTGTGAGCCTCAGGCCAGGCCCGGCAGGCACGATGCCACGCTGCGGGGTCTGTGAGCCTCAGGCCGGGCCCGGCTGGCACGATGCCACGCTGCGGGGTCTGTGAGCCTCAGGCCAGGCCCGGCAGGCACGATGCCACGCTGCGGGGTCTGTGAGCCTCAGGCCAGGCCCGGCTGGCACGATGCCACGCTGCGGGGTCTGTGAGCCTCAGGCCAGGCCCGGCAGGCACGATGCCACGCTGCGGGGTCTGTGAGCCTCAGGCCAGGCCCGGCTGGCACGATGCCACGCTGCGGGGTCTGTGAGCCTCAGGCCAGGCCCAGCAGGCACGATGCCACGCTGCGGGGTCTGTGAGCCTCAGGCCAGGCCCGGCTGGCACGATGCCACGCTGCGGGGTCTGTGAGCCTCAGGCCAGGCCCAGCAGGCACGATGCCACGCTGCGGATCTGTGAGCCTCAGGCCAGGCCCGGCAGGCACGATGCCACGCTGCGGGGTCTGTGAGCCTCAGGCCGGGCCCGGCTGGCACGATGCCACGCTGCGGGGTCTGTGAGCCTCAGGCCAGGCCCGGCAGGCACGATGCCACGCTGCGGGGTCTGTGAGCCTCAGGCCAGGCCCGGCTGGCACGATGCCACGCTGCGGGGTCTGTGAGCCTCAGGCCAGGCCCGGCAGGCACGATGCCACGCTGCGGGGTCTGTGAGCCTCAGGCCAGGCCCGGCTGGCACGATGCCACGCTGCGGGGTCTGTGAGCCTCAGGCCAGGCCCAGCAGGCACGATGCCACGCTGCGGGGTCTGTGAGCCTCAGGCCAGGCCCGGCTGGCACGATGCCACGCTGCGGGGTCTGTGAGCCTCAGGCCAGGCCCAGCAGGCACGATGCCACGCTGCGGGTCTGTGAGCCTCAGGCCAGGCCCGGCAGGCTTTTGATTTTTGGACTTTAGGTCGGGTCAGGCATACCTTAGCAAAGTGCCCTTTCTTGCCACACTCGTTGCAGGTCGCGTTTTGAGCCTGGCAACGCTGCATGGGTTGCTGGCCCTGCTCGCAGAAGTAACAATACGGCCCTCCGGAGCTGGCAGGCTGCAGCGCGGCGCAAGTATGGGGCACGCCCGGGTCGGGTGATGGCTGCGCCTCCAACGGCGTGTGGTCAGATAGAAAGGCCTCCGTGCTCTGGAAGGCCACTTCCAGCGAGGTAGCTAGTTTCACCGTCTCCTCGAGGTCGAGGGACCCTTTCTCGAGAAGCCATTGCCGGATGTAGCTGGACCTGACTCCTGCCACATAGGTGTCTCGGATCATCAGCTCTGCGTGCTGTACTGCCGTAACCGTCTGGCAGTTACAACTCCTGACGAGTACCCTCAGTACGCGGAGATATTCAGCCAGCGACTCACCCTGGCGCTGATGCCGCATGGTCAGGAGGTGTCCAGTGAGTACCTTGTTCACTGGCCTCACAAACTGTCCTTTGTGCAGCTTCACTGCCTCCTTGTACGAGGCTGCATCCCTGATTAGCTGAAAAATCCTGTGGCTCACCCGGGCGTTTGAGTACCGGGGAGACCACGGCGGCTGAGGAGTCGAGGCAGGCCTCGAAGCAACTGAGCCAATGCTCGAAGATAGCCATAGCTTCAGCTGCTGCGGGTCGAGTTCAAGACCATCAGGTTTCAGAGCGGCGTTCATTGTGAACAAAAACTAGTTGATTAAATTGATGACCATCAATTCAGTCGAGACAGTTTGGACCAAAGAACAGTGGCTTCAATCAACTAGATGTATGCCAACCTGTAGCTTCTCCCGCACTGAAAGCCTGTCTCAGATCGGCTGGTTATATACCTCCTCAGAGGGGCGGAGGCACAGGTGGAGCCAACAGCAGCATCAACACAACAATTCAACAGCAACAGTAACAGCAACAACAGTGAGTATATACAATAGTGGCTGTCAATGACAATAATAACAATAGAACAACAGCGAGTATATACAATAGTGGCTGTCAATGATAATAGTAACAATAGAACAACAGCGAGTATATACAATAGTGGCTGTCAATGATAATAGCAACAATAGAACAACAGCGAGTATATACAATAGCCAGACGTGGCTCACCACACAGCTTTCCTCAGAGAACATCTTGGCACACTACGACCTCAGGAAAGAGTTGGTGCTCACGTGCGACGCGTCTCCATATGGCGTTGGTTCAGTTTTGGCACACAGAGGGCAAAACGGACAAGAACGACCTATAGCGTTTGCTTCCAGGCCGCTGGCAGCAGCAGAATGAAAGCATGCCCAAATCGAAAAGGAAGGACTGGCTGTGATGTTCGTGGTGAAGAAATTTCACAAGTACTTGTACGGGTGGAAATTCATTATAATTACAGAACACCAGTCATTGCTGGGTTTGTTGAAAGAAGACAAAGCAATACCACCAATAGCTTTGGCCCAGATCCAACGCTGGGCCCTACTACTGGCAGGGTACCAATATCAACTGGAGCATCGGCCAGGAACCCGCGTGGCAAACGGCGATGCACTAAGCAGGCTGCCATTACCGGACACCCTGCCATTAGTACCCAAAATAGAGGAAACGGTAATGATGTTACATTTCCTGGACACCCTTCCAGTGGCCGCACAAAACATTTGTTTATGGACCCAAAGAGACACGGTTTTATCAAAAATAAAACACACAGGCAGAATTCCACCCTTACTGGAGCAGAAGAGAGCAGATCACTGTGGAAGATGGGATCCTGCTATGGGGGGCTCGAGTAGTAGTTCCAAGTCGAGGCCATCGAGCGATACTGGCTGAACTACATCATGGGCACCCTGGAGTCTCAAAAATGAATATGCTGGCTAAAAGCCATGACTGGTGGCTGGGCCTGGACACAGACATAGCGGCATTGGTAGGTCGGTGCCAAGAATGCCAACAATTGCAGAAGGTGCCAGTGGCAGCCCTGCTTCACCCATGGGAATGGCCAGTTAGACCATGGTCGTGAATTCATGTCGATTTTGCAGGCCCGTTTATGGGTTCAATGATTTTCATAATGGTTGATGCCCATTCCAAATGGTCGGACGTCGACAAAATGAACTCTGCAAATTCAACAACTACCATTGAAACACTCCGCACCTCGTTCGCAACTCATGGTATCCCGGAGGGGTTAGTTTTGGATAATGATTTGGTTTTTACCAGCCAGGACTTCACAAAGTTTATGAAGTCGAATGGCATTCGGCACATAAGGACGGCACCATGCCACCAGGCATCGAATGGTTTGGCAGAGAGAGCCGTCCATACCTTAAAAGTCGGGTTGAAGAAACAGTCAGCAGCATCACTGGACACCAAACTGTCATGCTGGCTATTTGACTACAAAACAACCCCACAAGCCACAACAGGAATAGTACTGGCGGAGCTACTCATGGGCAGACGACTCCAAACCCGGCTGAGTCTACTCTTCCCGAATTTAGGTGGCAGAATAGAGCGACACCAAGAGGCCCAATGCAGGGGCCACGAAAACACTCGGCGAGAAAGGCAGTTCAACACGAGTGAAAATGTATGGGCCAGAAATTATGCGAATGGCCCCACATGGGTAGCAGGAACAGTCAAGGTCAGAACAGGACCTGTGTTGTATGAGATACATGTGGGAAACAATGTAATAAAGAAACACCTGGACCAGGTGTGGGCCTCAGATTTGTCTCCTCCTCCGGAGCTGACTCAGACCAGCATACCAAGTGCCGCGGAGAATCCTCCCCGACAAACTGTTCATGCCCCTTTAACACCACTGGTGAGGATATCGGACTCGGATATGGACACCATGGATGATGCCGCAGCTGTACCCTTGCCGCCGGAGGAAAGGGGCGAACTGCCCCTCAGGTGCTCACATCGGGAAAGTTGAGCGCCTAGCTGTTATACCTGTCATAATATACACACAAGTATATGATGGTGCTCATACAGACTTTGATTGACACACAGGATGACCAATGAACACACAGAACACAGGAGCCAATCACCAGACAGGACACGGCCACTATAAAGCCAGAGGGCACTAGTTTTCCCGCTCTCTGGGGATGCAGCCTCTGAGACAGTCAGAGCCTGTGAGCAACAACTAGAACATCCACCATATGGTAGTAAGATAGTCTGGTCAGGTTAGCCTCAGGTCTCCAGTCAACTCAGCATAGTGTCAACCCACAGTTAAAGCATGTTTAATAGTTAAGAGTTCAATAAAATAGAGTTGCATTTTTTCAAGTTTTGGAAGCCTGTCTCTCTCACTGCTATGGTAAACACAGTCCTCGCAGACTCAGCATACCCAACACATCAATACCCCCCTATGTTGGAGGCTGAAGTGGAGGAGCCGGACCCGGCACAAAAACGGACCAGGAGACCCATGAGTCACTGGGACCATGAGGGCTCATACCTGGAGCTGACTTTCTACCGCAAGTCTTTAAAACTATAGCATTGTTAGTGCTTGCTTTGTTTATTTTTTAAAATGTTTTTGTTTAGAAATTGTGACATCTTGTGGCGGAGGTCTTCCAGTTTATTGCTGGGTGTTAGGATTTCTGTTCAAACGTTATTGGTATCTAACAGGATTGTGATATTAGATCACCACCTCAGGATATCCCAAAGTGCTTTCCTGCAAATTAATTGCTTTTGGAATGTGGTCACTGTTGTAATGTAGGAAACAGAGCAGCCAATTTACACAAAGCAAGTTCCGAGTCAGCGGGCAAGGGATCATGGAGATTCATTTGAAGTAAGGCAACTTAATCAAATTCCCAGTAATCAAGCATTTTTTCTGAGATGCCAGCTACAGTTTTAAACATTTTGTGAAGGAGGACCTGGAGAAATCTATCAAACTACGTAAAGAGAATAAAACCGAAAATGCTCATCTGCCAATTATCTGTAGAGAGCGAAACAGAATATAATGGGCTAAAATGTACAGGAAATTTATATTTCCCACAGTCAGGTCGATTGATCGGTTAGAAGCCCTTGAAGCGATGAAAGCTGTTGCTCAAAGCCAGAGCTGAGGAGAGCAGATAGAGTTTTTAGGGGAGTGGAAACCTGATCATGTGGAGGTCATCCAAAGAATAATAATAATAATTCCTTATTGTCACAAGTAGGGTTCAATGAAGTTACTGTGAAAAGCCCCTAGTCGCCACATTCCGTCGCCTGTTCGGAGAGGCCGGTACGGGAATTGAACCCACGCTGTTGGTCTTGTTCAGCATTACAAGTCAGCTGTTTAGCTCACTGTGCTAAACCATCCCCTACCAAAGAAGGTTGGGGGTAGATAAAATTGTGAGGTCCTGTCTAATGGTGGTTTGTTGGGGTGTTTGGTAGTGATTGGGGGGAGCGGGTGGTTTTCGCCAGCCTGCTATTCTGGAGGAGCAAGCAGGCAGAGGGGTATTACTGGGTTATTGGTTGGGCCTGGAGGAAGATCTCTTGCTCCTCCTGGTTAAAAGCCTTTGTCTCATAGATTCAGCCCTGTCAGCTTCCTGTCATGTGTTGGGTTTCCCAAGCCCTGGGAAACCCTGTGAGTTGAAAATAAAATTCATGTTAAACTGAAGGTGGGCAACATCATCATCATATTTAAACTATTAACCTGCCTTCTATGAACAACTTGGTCACCAGATGTTTATCTTACTGTTCACTTGATCCAAAAGGGTCCTTCCTGTTTGTTCCCCTATTTCTCCTTTCTTTTATTTTGCTGTTATTATGTTTGATCCATGGATGATTAATGGGCATGTATCTTTAAATTAAGCAGCATAACTCAGAAATTACAAGAGAGATTACAAGCGAGTTCCTGCTGTTTTGAACAAGAGGCTCCAGACTTGTCGGTATCAGAGAGAGAGATGGGGTGGGACTGTGTTTGGTTGGATGAATGGACCAAAAGGCCGTACTCTCTCCGGTAATTGGATCCTATCCCAGTGGAATTGTTTTCAGAGTCTTAAGGAGTTTAAGTTTGACTCCTGGCAGCATAGAAACATGATTTTACTCTCTTTCCTCCAGAAAGGCTGTATTCCCGGGGCTGCAGAGAACCTGAATGAGTGAATCAACAAGAAAACCATTATGGCTGAAGAAAGGCAAGACTCTCTCTCTCCAGAAAGGCTGTGGGTGCTGTATTTCTGGAACTACAGAGACAATAAAACCACAAACTGAAAGTAAAGTTGAAGTTGAAGTTAAGTGCTGGAAACACTAATTTGAAACAATGCCTCCTTTTCTATTTTACTTATTCTGTCCTTCTTTCTACCCCTCAGTTTGTGTCTGCCTTGTGTGTGTGGAGGGTGGGTTGGAGGGGCAAGTTAATGTGAGGAATTAGGAATTGTATAATAGTTAACCAGTTGTATTTTCTGCAGATTTCATTTTAGTTCTTTATAAATAAACAGTAATTGTGTTTAAACTGACAAACCTGGTGTCATAATATACACCAGTATATCATGGTGCAGACACACACACTGATGGACATACAGTAGGACCAATCAACATGCATAACACCGCAGCCAATCACCAGTTAGAGCACACTCACTATAAAGACAGAGGGCATCAGTTTTCCCACTCATTCGGGATGCAGCCTTTCAGAAGTACAGAGTTTACAGCACAGATCCTCACCATGTGCTGAGTGATTAGACTGGTTAGGATAGGCACAGGTCTTTAGTTAATCTAACATCGTGTTAACCCACAGTAAGAGTATGTTCAACAGTTTATAGTTCAATAAAATAGTGTTGTACTATTTTAAGTGTTGGTGGCCTGTATGTGTTACACGGATCCAGAGCACCCAACACATCACCTGGTGACTGTAATTATTGGACATCCAAGGACCAAAGACCATGGGTATTTTTCTAAGAATTATTGGTCAATTCAATTGTGTTGTGACTCCGGCATAAGTGGGGCTGGAATTGACCCCGTGCTACCCAGGGTGTGGTAACAGTTCAAATCAGAAGTGGGTAGATTCAAGGCCCATCCCTGTTTCATACTTTGGAATTTTTAAAGTCTGAACTGACGTCAACACACCGATTTTTGGGAGTTAACATTCAGCCCAGTATTTCAGCTTGATGAAGCTGAAATATTAACTCTGTTCCTCTCTTTACAGATGCTGCCAGTCCTGTTGAGTGTTTTAGCGTTTTCAATTTTCATTTCAGTGTCCCAGCCTCCACAGTGGATGGACCCACAATGGGAAAGTACAGGAAGAACTGGCCAGGTCAGCCCTTGCAGGTGCTGGTGAACCTTGAACAGCTCAAGCACATTTTTATCACTAATGACACATTTGAAGCTTTCATTTCAACACTGGGATAGAGGTGAGAGGAGCTTTTGGAGATTAGAAGAGGGAAGTCCAGAAATATGTCAGGCTAACTGCAATAGATTGGTAAACAAACCAAACAGTTTGCAATGGTTAACGTGGAGAAGTGAAGTGGGAATCCCCTATCAGATGAGAAAAAAATTAGATATATCTTACAAAATTGTTCAGAGAATTGTCGATTCACTCATTCAGGTTCTCTGCAGCCCCAGGAATATAGCCTTTCTGGAGTTTCCGGAAGATGAATTGAAACACCAAAATGTACTTGTACACTTGCTTCATTGGACTGGACTGAGATGATGAAAAGCAAAACTTTGTGTGTATTATTTTAGCTCGACATGATTGATGCAGTGTAATGGTCATACTAAATGTAAAACTATTTCCAGCTCTGAGAGCTGAGGTCAATGGGGACAACAAAATAGGCAATTGCTTCGAGCTGATGGTATCTTCCAATGGGATTGATTGTCACAGACTGGAGAGATAATGGTAAAAGCATCTTCTGGAAACTTGGTTACGATCTGATCAGGTGCAAAGTAATGGCTTCTTCCTTGCAGTGGAGAAAACTTGTTACTTGCACAGATTTACAAGTTCAGCTCGAGCATTCTGCTTTATTTGCACTGAGTGCTGAATTTGGTTGCATTTGAATTCTATAGTGAGAGTTTGGTGACTGAGGGAGTTCGGTGAGGAGGGAGCAAGGTTCTCCTTTCATTTCATTTCCTCAAAGAGTGAGAAGGGAGCCAGGATTTTACAGAGCGTGCAGCTCCTTGGGAGCAGAGTCGGTGGGCGGAGTTCCAGTTGGTCCACAGGGCAGCTATATTCTGTCAGGTAAGAGCGGATGGAGGCTAGGGCAGTTGCATGCTCCTCTTGTAGGATGTGGGTGGTGAGGGATACCACCGGTGTCCCCGTTGACTATACCTGTGGGAAGTGCACCCAACTTCAGCTCCTCAGAGACCATGTTAGGGAACTGGAGCTGGATGAACTTTGGATCATCCAGGAGGCAGAGGGGGTTATAGAGAAGAGTTACAGGGAGGTAACCACACCCAAGGTACAGGACAAGAGTAGCTGGGTTACAGTCAGGGAAAAGAAAACCAACGGGCAGACAGTGCAGGGATCCCTCGTGGCCGTTCCCCTTCAAAACAAGTATCCGTTTTGGATGCTGTTGGGGGGGGGTGACCTACCGGGGGAATGCCCTAGCGGCCAGGTCTCTGGCACTGAGTCTGGCTCTGGGGCTCAGAAGAGAAGGGGGGAGAATAGAAAAGCAATAGTAATAGGAGATTCAATGGTTAGAGGAATAGATAGGAGATTCTGTGGTCGCGAGTGAGACTCCCGGAAGGTATGTTGTCTCCCGGGTGCCAGGGCCAGGGATGTCTCGGATCGTGTCTTCAGGATCCTTAAGGGGGAAGGTGAGCAGCCAGAAGTCGTGGTGCACATTGATACCAACGACGTAGGTAGGAAAATGGGTGTGGAGGTAATAAACGAGTTTAGGGAGTTAGGCTGGAAGTTAAAAGCCAGGACAGACAGAGTTGACATCTTTGGTTTGTTGCTGGTGCTACGTGATAGCGAGGCTAGGAATAGGGAGAGAGTGCAGTTGAACACATGGCTGCAGGAATGGTGTAGGAGGGAGGGCTTCAGGTATTTGGATAATTAGAGCGCATTCTGGGGAAGGTGGGACCTGTACAAGCAGGACGGGTTGCATCTGAACCAGACGGGCACCAATATCCTTGGGGGGGGGGGGGGGTTTCTAGTACTCTTCGGGAGAGTTTAAACTAATTTGGCAGGGGAATGGGAACCTGATTTGTAGTCCAGCAACTGAGGTAGCCGGTATTCAGGACGCCAAAGCGTGTAGTGAGGCAGTGAGGAAGGTAACACTAACAAAGGAGAGTACTTGCAGGCAAGGAGATGGGTTGAAGTGTGTATACTTCAATGCAAGAAGCATCAGGAATAAGGTGGGTGAACTTAAGGCATGGATCGGTACTTGGGACTACGATGTGGTGGCCATCACGGAAACTTGCAGAGAAGAGGGGTAGAAATGGTTGTTGGAGGTTCCTGGTTATAGATGTTTCAATAAGATTAGGGAGGGTGGTAAAAGAGGTGGGGGTTGGCATTGTTAATGAGAGATAGTATAACAGCTGCAGAAAGGCAGTTCGAGGAGGATCTGCCTACTGAGGTCGTATGGATTGAAGTCAGAAATAGGAAAGGAGCAGTCACCTTGTTGGGAGTTTTCTATAGGCCCCCCAGTAGCAGCAGAGATGTGGAGGAACAGATTGGGTAACAGTTTTTGGAAAGGTGCAGAAGTCACAGAGTAGTAGTCATGGGTGACTTCAACTTCCCAAACATTGATTGGAAATTCTTTAGATCAAATAGCTTGGATGGGGTGGTGTTTGTGCAGTGTGTCCAGGAGCTTTTCTGACACAGTATGTAGATTGTCCGACCAGAGGGGAGGCCATATTGGATTTGGTACTTGGTAATAAACCAGGGCAAGTGATAGATTTGTTAGTGGGGGAGGATTTTGGAGATAGTGACCACAATTCTGTGACTTTCACTTTAGTAATGGAGAGGGATAGGTGCGTGCAACAGGGCAAGGTTTACAATTGGGGGAAGGGTAAATACAATGCTGTCAGACAAGAACTGAAGTGCATAAGTTGGGAACATAGGCTGTCAGGGAAGGACACAAGTGAAATGTGGAACTTGTTCAAGGAACAGATACTACGTGTCCTTGATATGTATGTCCTTGTCAGGCAGGGAAGAGATGGTCGAGTGAGGGAACCATGGTTGACAAGAGCGGTTGAATGCCTTGTTAAGAGGAAGAAGGAGACTTATGTAAGGCTGAGGAAACAAGGTTCAGACAGGGCGCTGGAGGGATACAAGATATCCAGGAGGGAACTGAAGAAAGGGATTAGGAGAGCTAAGAGAGGGCATGAAAAATCTTTGGCGGGTAGGATCAAGGAAAACCCCAAGGCCTTTTACACATATATAAGAAATATGAGAAAGACTAGACCCAGGGTAGGTCTGATCAAGGACAGTAGCGGGAGATTGTGTATTGAGTCTGAAGAGATAGGAGAGGTCTTGAACGAGTGCTTTTCTTCAGTATTTACGAATGAGAGGGACCATATTGTTGGAAAGGACAGTGTGAAACAGACTGGTAAGCTCGAGGAGATACTTGTTAGGAAGGAAGATGTGTTGGGCATTTTGAAAAACTTGAGGATCGTCAAGTCCCCCGGGCCTGACGGTATATATCCAAGGATTCTATGGGAAGCAAGAGATCAAATCGCAGAGCCGTTGGCAATGATCTTTTCGTCCTCACTGTCAACAGGGGTGGTACCAGGGGATTGGAGAGTGGCTTTCAAAAAAGGGAACAGGGATAACCCTGGGAATTACAAGCCAGTTAGTCTTACTTCAGTGGTAGGCAAAGTAATGAAAAGGGTACTGCGGGATAGAATTTCTGAGCATCTGGAAAGACACTACTTGATTAGGGATAGTCAGCACGGATGTGTGAGGGGTAGGTCTTGCCTCACAAGTCTTATTGAATTCTTTGAGGAAGTGACCAAGCATGTGGATGAAGGTAAAGCAGTGGATGTGGTGTACATGGATTTTAGTAAGGCATTTGATAAGGTTCCCCATAGTAGGCTTATGCAGAAAGTAAGGAGGCATGGGATAGTGGGAAATTTGGCCAGTTGGATAACGAACTGGCTAACCGATAGAAGTCAGAGAGTGGTGGTGGATGGCAAATATTCAGCCTGGAGCCCAGTTACCAGTGGCGTACCGCAGGGATCAGTTCTGGGTCCTCTGTTGTTTGTGATTTTAATTAATGACTTGGATGAGTGAGTTGAAGGGTGGGTCAGTAAATTTGCAGACAATATGAAGATTGGTGGAGGATAGTGAGGAGGGCTGTTGTCGGCTACAAAGAGACATAGGTTGCAGAGCTGGGCTGAGAAGTGGCAGATGGTGTTTAATGCTGAAAAGTGTGAGGTTGACCATTTAGAAGGAGAAATATGAATGTGGAATATGGGTTAACGGTCGGGTTCTTGGCAATGTGGAGGAGCAGAGAGATCTTGGGCTTTATGTTCATAGATCTTTGAAAGTTGCCACTCAAGTGGATAGAGCTGTGAAGATGGCCTATGGTGTGCTAGCGTTCATTAGCAGAGGGACTGAATTTAAGAGCAGTGAGGTGATGATGCAGCTGTACAAAACATTGGTAAGGCCGCATTTGGAGTACTATGTGCAGTTCTGGTCGCCTCATTTTAGGAAGGATGTGGAAGCTTTGGGAAAGGTGCGAAGGAGATTTACCAGGATGTTGCCTGGAATGGAGAGTAGGTCATACGAGGAAAGGTTGAGGGTGCTATGCCTTTTGTCATTAGAATGGAACAGGATGAGGGGCGACTAAACCTAAGATGATCAGGGGAATAGATAGAGTAGACAGTCAGAGGGCGGAATTCTCCGCTCCCCACGTGGCGTGGGAGAATCGTGGGAGGGCCTCCCGACATTTTTTACGTCCCCCCTGGTGCCCCCGCGATTCTCCCCCCACCTCGGAAAAATCGGCGCTTGCCGTTTTTCACGGAGAACGGCGATTCTCTGAGCCCGATGGGCCGTGCGGCCGGCCCTTCACGCCCGTTTCACCACGGCAGCAACCACACCTGGTCGCTGCATTCGTGAAACGGGTGCCGGATGCCCATTTGGGGCATCCAGGGCCCGATTGGGACGGGAGCACCGCGACTGTGCTCCGGAGGGGACAGGCCCGCGATCGGTGCCCACCAATCGTCGGGCTTGCGTCCAAACCGGACGCTCTCTTTCCCCTCCGCCGCCCGGCAAGATCAATCCGCCACGTCTTGCCGGGCGGCGGTGGAGAAAAACGGCACCGCACATGCGCGGGATCGTGTCGTCTGCGCGCTGATGTCATCCGCGCATGCGCAGGTTCCTGCACATGCGCGGATGACATCCGCAAAGCACCGTTCGGGTGTCATTTCCGGCGGCTGGGAACGACGGGGGCCCGCTCCTAGCTCCCCGGGTGGGGGTGAATGAGGTGCGGGAAGCGGGCCCCGAGGCCGTCGTGAACCTCGGCCGAGTTCACGACGGCCTCTGCGACTTTTGGAGCCGGCGGAGAATACCGCCCAGAGACTTTTTCCCCAGGTAAAACAAACCATTACAAGGGGACATAACTTTAAGGTTAATGGTGGAAGATATAGGGGGGATGTCAGAGGTAGGTTCTTTACCCAGAGAGTAGTGGGGGCATGGAATGCACTGCCTGTGGAAGTAGTTGAGTCGCAAACATTAGCGGCCTTCAAGCGGCTATTGGATAGGCACATGGATTATGGTAGAATGATGGGGTGTAGATTAATTTGTTCTTAGTCTAGGACAAAAGCTCAGCACAATATCGTGAGCTGAAGGGCCTGTTCTGTGCTGTATTTTTCTATGTTCTATGTTTTATGGTACTGCAAAGCACAGACTATTTATATGGTGAACTCCGTCACTGAGCCTCAATAGAGTGCCGTTCCCTGCATTTGGAAAATCTTATGAATGAAATATGTGTGAGATAGCTTTGTGATTCTTATGCTAGATTCTTCTACCTTCTGCACATTGGTGACCACCATGGCGTAAACATGAGCGCGATGGCAATTGAGAGAACAAACCCGTTTTCCAGTCACGAATATTACACTCCAGATATCTGCCCACAGATGCTCCTATTCCAATCAACAGAATTAAATTTGAAAGCAATTGGTGGACTGTTCAACCAGTTTATTTGGCCATTTAGCTCATTGCTGTTTGTAGCTCCTCGCAGTGTGTAAATTGACTATTATGCTTGTCTAATTTAAAACAGTGACTGCACTCTGGTTGTGAAGCGCCTTGGGACAGTCTATGGCTGTGGAAGGGACTGTACAAACGTGGGTTCTTTCTTTCTACAATGGGTTCACATTAAAATAATGTCTGAATCAGATCATTTAAAAAAAAAGAGACAGATGGCTGTTAAGGCAAATGAAAAGATTTAGTAAAAAAGGAGGTTTGAGCTAAGAGTAAAGAGCACATGCTAGTTAAATTCTTTGCACACAAGTTAACTGTTACACACCCCAAGGAACCAAGATCAGCAGTACTCGCCAGCAAGGCTGTTTACTTATTAGAAGAACGAGCAGTCTCTGGCTCGGAGGGGAAATCTGGTCCTTGCTCAGAGTGAAAGGTTTGATAATACAAGATCGGAATTTTAAACAATGTTCTGTGTACTGACTAACTGTTTGAGCATGTAACTCAGAAAAGAGAGTTGCATTAAGAGTTCTCTCCTTGTGAGAGCTGTATTAGAGCTGAGGGCTGTATACTAAGAGGAAAGTGCTCATTTGGAGGTTTCTCTGGGCAATATTCCCCATGCCTGAATCCAGGAATAAACTATCGTAACCTGAGGTATTTTGAAGAGGTACGCCACAGCAATTGGAAAAAAGTGACACACCACAAAATTAGTATTGGAATGGGAGAAGGAGAAGCAAGGAATATAAACCTCTGGGAGAAGAATAGACTTTGGTGTTAGGAAGGGAGATGCGGGGATTGTTTGCTGGGGTGGATGTTGGGTGCGTTTCAGTGTTCACTGCTAGTGAGACTGCAAGACCTGGCTATTAAGATAGAGAATTGATAAAGCACAGAAAGCTGAATGGCTGCTGCTAGAAAGTCTTGATTCATCTGAAGTTTTCTTCCTGAATTGTTTTCTTAAACCCCTCACCTCTGGAGTAATTTTCTTCCCCAGCCTGCCGTGGGTCCGTGGCAGATGGGGCTGGAAACATTGGAGAGACAAAAAATCGTAAAACTGATGGCGGGAAAAAAAGTTTGGAATTTTCCACACTTTCATGGGAGGTGGATGGCAGGGCGGGGCTCCTGCTGATACATGGCAGGAATCCCCCTTGGATCTTCTTTCAAAATGTCACTCGCCAGAATCATGTAGCTCCTCCAAATCCAAGTGCCAAGTCTGTGGGAGGTTAGACAGCTTTGAAACGCTTTAAAAGTAAGCGACATGAAACCCTCGGCCCTCATTTTGGGCGGGATTCTACGACCCTGCGCCGGGTCGGAGAATCGGCAGTGGGCCGCGTGATTCGCACCACGCCACCCCAATGCCGGCACGCGATTCTCCACAGAGGATCTCCGACCGTGGGGGGGCCTCCGATGTGGCCTGGCCCGCGATCGGGGCCCACCAATGGGCGGGATGGCTTCCGTGGCTGTGGGCCTCCTTTCCACAGCGCTGGCCCCTGTAGTCCTGCGCCATGTTGCGTCGGGGCCGGTGCATTGAAGGAGGCCATTGCGCATGCGCGCATTGGTGCCGGTGCCCCTGGAGGGGCCAGAATTAGTCGTGGGAATGGCCCATTGACGCCATCGTAAAACGCGACGGTGTTTAATATGTTTACACTCTGCCGCTGAATTGGAGAATCCCACCCTTTATTCTTGATTTTGATCTGAGTGCAACACTCAAAGCCTACCTGCATCAGCACCTCTCCAGGTTCTCAGCAAAGCCAATGAGACACCTCCCTGGTAAGGGTGTAGGGTTTCTCTCCTCACTGGCTTCCAAGGTGGTGAGGATGCCTAACTCCGTGCTGTCTTGTAAAGAGCATTGTGCAGACACTTCAGTAAAGAGTTGCAAACATTTCCCTGGCATAACATAAAAGGTGCAATAAGTATCACGAGTCATCTACATGTCACATCAATGTGAGGCTCACAAAGGAAGGCAAACCCTGAGTGGGAGCTGGAATCACCCTCGCAATAAGAGGTCACATGGATACATATGCAGGACACTTTCAAATGAGAACACCATTCTTATTAACAACAAATGTATTTACAAGAGTGCATGAAATTTACAATGATTGATTGAATACCCAGGACCCAGAATTGAAATCAAAGCTTCTTAATTTTCCTAAGCCTCCTGCAGCATCTTGGTCTATCCCCCACGTCTACAGCGGAGATGGTGGCATCCTGCTGACCGATGTGGATTACTTTGAGAGCTGGTGAGCCCTGGTCTGCTGTGGGGCAGGTGCACCTTCCTCGGCCTGTCCAACTGGAGGAGATGGGGTGTCAGGCAGAGAGGATTGGGATCACTGGAAACTCTCGGAATCACCTGGTGAGCTGGAATCTGGGCTCTCTATCTACTGGCGCTCGTCCATGTGGGTGCCCTCGGTTCCCTGACTGACCCCCTGAGGAGAATGAGCATCTGGAGGGAGGACAAGGTACCCTGCCTCCTTCTCACCTAGCCACTGATGGATCCTATCAATGCCTATTGCAATGGAGTATTGTCAAAGCACAAATCTGATGTGGTCTGATAGGCCAAGGTCTCCAAAGTAGTCTCCACCTTTCCCCTGGTGACCTCAGAGTGTTTAGATGTCGGAGCCAAACATCTGACAGAATGTGGATGGAGTACTCCATCCTTTACTCCAGTCTGCTGGCTGCCTCTCGCAATGCTACCTGATTTTCCGCTGCCCGTCATTGCATCTCGGGCATGTTTAACACGACTGTTTCCAGAGGCACATCTTAGCAGGTGCCTGTTCTCCAGACGTCTTCTGAGTTCCAGAGACCTGGGCTGTCACTGCCTCTGACTGCTGTGAAGATGTGTTTGTGAGGTGTCCCCCAGAATGTACCCCTGAGCCTACTCTACAACTATGATCCACCAAAGTATGTGTTTCTGAGCTGGTTGAGACTGCAAGTGAATACAATGATGGGTTTCTTCAAATGTTCTCCTCTGAGGTAATCTGGGGCTGTTCTCCTCTGAGGTAATCTGGGGCTGTTCTCCTCTGAGGTAATCTGGGGCTATTCTCCTCTGAGGTAATCTGGGGCTGTTCTCCTCTGAGGTAATCTGGGGCTGTTCTCCTCTGAGGTCATCTGGGGCTGGTGCTTTTGTTGGCTCTGCTGATGTGTGTGGACCTGCTGATGCCTGTAAGTGGGAGCAGATAGATAAAGTTAATGAACAGACTGAATACAACATGGTATGTTACTCACTGAAGATGTCAGGATGTGATGAACTCATGGAGGCCATTTCTGCACTGGCTATCTGGGAGAAGTCAATCTCGCCTTCCCTACAGGGGTGGTCCCTGTCCTCCCCTGCCAACTTGACGGCATCCCCTTGCTTTTAGTCATGTCCTCTATACTGACTCTCCCTCCTTCAGTCTGGGATCTTTCCCTCTTCTGTGCAATCTGTTACACGCTGCTGTTATTGTGTGTTGGTTGTGGAGGGAGTGAATGTTTGTGGATGGGATGCCAAGCAAGCGCGCTGCTTGGTCCTGGCTGATAGGACATAGAAAATACAGCACAGAACAGGCCCATGATGTTGTGCCAAACTGTTGTCCTAGATTAAGAACAAATTAATCTACAGCCCCTCATTCTACTGTCATCCATGTACCTACGCAATAGCCGCTTGAAGGTCCCTAATGTTTCCAACTCAACTACTTCCACAGGCAGTGCATTCCATGCCCCCACTACTCTCTGGGTAAAGAACCTACCTCTGACATCTGTCATAAATGCTCTTTCTGCTTCATCTTAATGTTCGTCGCTTTTTCCATCTAGCGAAGACTGGATTCACGTTCTCTACCTTTTCCCTTTGTGAGAATATAGTCAACATGGCTTTGTCAAATCTTACAAATTTGATTGAATTTTTCAAGAAGGTGCCAAGTGTATAGATTAAAAAAATTTTTTTTTTTTAAATTATCCTTCTTTTTCACATTTTCTCCCAAATTTACACCCAACAATAAACAATAATCAGTAACGAATGTAATGTCAATCCCCATATCAATAACAACGATCCCATCCCCCCACCAAACCCCAGACATTAGCCCGCATGTTAACATAAACAAATGACAAAAAGGAATCAGGAATCACCCATAGTCACCAATAATACATACAGTCCCCCTCCTCCCAACCCTCCGAGCACCCCCCTCAATGTTCGATGTGATCCAATTCTCGAAAGTGCATAATGAATAACGCCCATGAAGTGTAGAACCCCTCCACCCTTCCCCTCAGTTTAAATTTGACCTTTTCAAGCATCAAGAATTCCAGCAGGTCCCCCCACCGCACCAGGGCACAGGGTGGAGAGATTGATCACCACCCAAGCAGAATCCGCCTTCAGGCGATCAACGAGGCGAAGGCGACAGCATCTGCCTCCGCACCTGTTTCCAACCTTGGCTGATCTGACACCCCGAATATGGCCTCCCGAGGGCCCGGGTCCAGTTTCACATGCACCACTTTAGAGATTACCCTAAACACCTCCTTCCAGTAATCCTCCAGCTTTTGACAGGACCAAAACATATGAACATGGTTTGCGGTGACCCCCCCTCCCTGCAATGTTCACACACATCTTCTACCCCCCTCAAAGAGCCGGCTCATCCTCGCCCTTGTAAGGTGCACTCTATACACCACCTTCAGCTGTATCAGCCCCAACCTCGCACACGAGGTGGAGGTGTTCACCCTCCGGAGCACCTCACACCAGAACCCCTCCTCCATACCCTCTCCCAACTCTTCCTCCCACTTTGCCTTGATCCCTTCCAGTGGCGCCATTTCCTCCTCCAAAATAGCTCCAAAAGCCGCCAATACTACCCACTTCTCCAATCCTCCTGTCATCAACACATCCTCCAGCAATGTAGAAGCCGGATCTACTGGGAAGCTCTGTATCTCCTTTCTGGCAAAGTCTCCAACCTGCATGTAACTAAATATTTCCCCGTGCTCCAGCCCATACTTCACTCCCAGCTCCTTCAATCCCGCAAAATGACCCCCAAGAAACAAATCTTTTAGTGTCCTAATTCCTTTCTCCTCCCATCTCTGAGAATTTCCATCCCACTTCCCTGGCTCAAATCTATGGTTCCCCCAAATCGGCATTTCCCTTGACCCTGCCCCCAACCCGAAGTGCTGTTGAAACTACCTCCAAATTCTGAATAAAGCTATTGCTACCAGACTCTCTGAGTATCTCCCCAAGCCGTCGGGAGCGGCGCTTTCGCTAGCTCCTTCAATCCTGACCCCCTATTCAAATTCTCCTCCATTCTGACCCATTGGGAGACAACCTCTCTGACCCAAAAAAAAGAATAAAGAACAAAGAAAAGTACAGTACAGGAACAGGCCCTTCACCCCTCCAAGCCTGTGCCGACAATGCTGCCCATCTAAACTAAAAATCTTCTACACTTTCTGGGTCCGTATCCCTCTATTCCCATCCTATTCATGTATCTGTCAAGATGCCCCATGAATGTCACTGTCATCCCTACTTCTACCACCTCCTCCGGCAGTGAGTTCCAGGCACCCACTACCCTCTGTGTAAAAAAAAAACTTGCCTCGTACATCTCCTCTATACCTTGCCCCTCACACCTTAAACCTATGCCCCTTGTAATTGACCTCTCTACCATGGGAAAAAGCCTCTAACTATTCACTCTGTCTATGCCCCTCATAATTTTGTAGACCTCTATCAGGTCGCCCCTCAACCTCCATTGTTCCAATGAGAACAAACCGAGTTTATTCAACCGCTCCTCATAGCTAATGCCCTCCATACCAGACAACATCCTGGTAAATTTCTTCTGCGCCCTCTCTAAAGCCTCCACATCCTTCTGGTAGTGTGGTGACCAGAATTGAACACTATACTCCAAATGTGGCCTAACTAAGGTTCTATACAGCGGCAACATGACTTGCCAATTCTTACACTCAATGCCTCGGCCAATGAAGGTAAGCATGCCGTATGCCTTCTTGACTACCTTCTCCACCTGTGCTGCCCCTTTCAGTGACCTATGGACCTGTACACCTAGATCTCTCTGACTGTCAATACTCTTGAGGGTTTTACCATTCACTGTATAATCCCTATCTGCATTAGACCTTGCAAAATCCATTACCTCACATTTGTCTGGGAGGGTTTAACCTAGTATGGCAGTGGGGGTGGGTACCGGAGCAATAGGTCAGAAGATGAAAGCATTGAGGGAGAACGAAGGAATAGGGCCACTATGGCTGTGAGGAAGAGCAGAGAGGAGATGTTGCTGAAAACAGCGGGTCTGGTGGCCTGAAGTGCATATGTTTTAATGCAAGAAGTATTACGGGTAAGGCAGACGAACTTAGAGCTTGGATTAGTACTTGGAACTATGATGTTGTTGCCATTACAGAGACCTGGTTGAGGGAAGGACAGGATTGGCAGCTAAACGTTCCAGGATTTAGATGTTTCAGGCGGGATAGAGGGGGATGTAAAAGGGGTGGCGGAGTTGCGCTACTGGTTAGTGAGAATATCACAGCTGTACTACTGGAGGACACCTCAGAGGGCAGCGAGCCTATATGGGTAGAGATCAGGAATAAGAAGGGTGCAGTCACAACGTTGGGGGTTTACTACAGGCCTCCCAACAGCCAACGTGAGATAGAGGAGCAGATAGGTAGACAGATTTTGGAAACGAGTAAAAACAACAGGGTTGTTGTGATGGGAGACTTCAACTTCCCCAATATTAACTGGGACTCACTTAGTGCTAGGGGTAGAGTTTGTAAGGAGCATCCAGGAGGGCTTCTTAAAACAATATGTAGATAGTCCAACTAGGGAAGGGGCTTTACTGGACCTGGTATTGGGGAATGAGCCCGGCCAGGTGGTAGAAGTTTCTGTAGGGGAGCATTTCGGGAACAGTGACCACAATTCAGTAAGTTTTAAAGTGCTGGTGGACAAGATTAAGAGTGGTCCTCGGGTGAATGTGTAAATTGGGGGAAGGCTAATTATAACAATATTAGGCAGGAACTGAAGAACCTAGATTGGGGGCGGATGTTTGAGGTAAATCAACATCTGACATGTGGGAGGCTTTCAAATGTCAGTTGAAAGGAATTCAGGACTGGCATGTTCCTGTGCAGAAGAAGGATAAATACGGCAAATTTCAGGAACCTTGGATAACGAGAGATATTGTAGGCCTCGTCAAAAAGATAAGGGAGGCATTTGTCAGGGCTAGAAGGCTGGGAACAGACAAAGCCTTTGTGGAATATAAGGAAAGTAGGAAAGAACTTAAGCAAGGAGTCAGGAGGGCTAAAATGGGTTACGAAAAGTAATTGGCAAATAGGGTTAAGGAAAATCCCAAGGCTTTTTACACGTACATAAAAAGCAAGAGGGTAGCCAGGGAAAAGGTTGGCCCACTGAAGGATAGGCAAGGGAATCTATGTGTGGAGCCAGAGGAAATGGGTGAGGTACTAAATGAATACTTTGCATCAGTATTCACCAAAGAGAAGGAATTGGTGGATGTTGAGTCTGGAGAAGGTTATGTAGATAGCCTGGGTCACATTGAGATCCAAAAAGACGGGGTGTTGGACGTCTTGAAAAATATTACGGTAGTTCAGTCTCCAGGGCCTGATGGGATCTACCCTAGAATACTGAAGGACGCAAGCGTGGAAATTGCTGAGGCCTTGACAGAAATCTTTGGATCCTCACTGTCTTCAGGTGATGCCCCGGTGGACTGGAGAATAGCCAATGTTGTTCCTTTGTTTAAGAAGGGTAGCAAGGATAATCGGGAACTACAGGCCGGTGAGCCTTACGTCAGTGGTAGGGAAATTACTGGAGAGAATTTTTTGAGACAGGATCTACTCCCATTTGGAAGCAAATGGACGTATTGGCGAGAGGTAGCATGGTTTTGTGAAGGGGAGGTTGTGTCTCACTAACTTGATAGAGTTTTTCGAGGAGGGCACAAAGATGATTGATGCAGATAGGGTAGGGGATGGTGTCTATATGGACTTCAGTAAGCCCTTTGACAAGGTC
This sequence comes from Scyliorhinus canicula, assembly GCF_902713615.1. NCBI lineage: Eukaryota > Metazoa > Chordata > Chondrichthyes > Carcharhiniformes > Scyliorhinidae > Scyliorhinus > Scyliorhinus canicula. The sequence goes on along the minus strand of NC_052150.1, from coordinate 179,460,927 downwards.
CCTCATGGGCTGGCAAGATGGATACAGAACTGGCTAGGTCTTGGAGGCCGAGAGTAGCATTGGAAAGGTACTTTTTTGATTGGAGGGCTGTGACTAGTGGTGTTCCGCAGGGATCAGTGCTGGGACTTTTGCTGTTTGTCGTATAAATGATTTGGAGGAAAATGTAACTGGTTCTGATTAGTAAGTTTGCGGATGACACAAAGGTTTTTGGAATTGCGAATAGCAATGAGGACTGTCAGAGGATACAGCAGGATTTAGATTGTTTGGAAACTTGGGCGGAGAGATGGCAGATGGAGTTTAATCCGGAAAAATGTGAGGTAATGCATTTTGGAAGGTCTAATGCAGGTAGGGAATATAACAGTCAATGGTAGAACCCTCAAGGGTATTGACAGTCAGAGAGATCTAGGTGTATAGGTCCACAGCTCACTGAAAGGGGCAACACAGGTGGAGAAGGTAGTCAAGAAGGCATACGGCATGCTTGCCTTCATTGGCCGGGGCATTGAGTATAAGAATTGGCAAGGCATGTTGCAGCTGTACAGAACCTTAGTTAGGCCACATTTGGAGTATAGTATTCAATTCTGGTCGCCACACTACCAGAAGAATGTGGAGGCTTTAGAGAGGGTGCAGAAGAGATTTACCAGCATGTTGCCTAGTATGGAGGGCATTAGCTATAAGGAACGGTTGAATAAACTCAGTTTGTTCTCACTGGAACGATGGAGGTTGAGGGGTGACCTGATAGAGGTCTACAAAATTATGAGGGATAGACAGAGTGGATAGTCAGAGGCTTTTTCCCAGGGTAGAGGGGTCAATTACTAGGGGGCATAGGTTTAAGGTGTGAGGGGCAAGGTTTAGAGGAGATGTACGAGGCAAGTTTTTTACACAGAGGGTAGTGAGTGCCTGGAACTCGCTGCCGGAGGAGATGGTGGAAGCACGGACGATAGTGACATTTATGGGGCATCTTGACAAATACATGAATAGGATGGGAATAGAGGGATATGGACCCAGGATGTGTAGAAGATTTTAGTTTCGACGGGCAGCATGGTCGGCACAGGCTTGGAGGGGTGAAGGGTCTGTTCCTGTGCTGTACTTTTCTTTGTTCTTTGGTCTTTGTTCTAAACTCCATCTGCCATTTCTCCGCCCAAGTCTCCAAACGATCTATATTCTGCTGTATCCTCTGACATTCCTCATCACTACCTGTAAATCAACCAACCTTTGTGTCGTCTACAAACTTACTAATCAGACCAGTTAAATTTTCCTCCAAATCATTCATATATATACTCCGAACAGTGTTGCACTTCTTGAGTGTTGTTGGGGCAGCACTCATCCAGGCAAGTGGAGAACATTCCATCACACTCCTGAATTGTGTCTAGTAAGTGGTGGACACGATTTGGGGAGTCAGGAGGTGAGTTCCTCGCCGCAGAATTCTTAGCGTCTGACCTACTCTTGTAGCCGCAGTATTATATGACTAGTCCAGTTCAGTTTATGGTCAATGGTAATCTCAAAGATGTTGTTGAAATGGTATCTATTTTTACTGAAGTGTGTGATGTTAATACTTTGATTTGAAAAGATAAGTGACCATTGAGCAATGTGGTTACCGAGTTGTTACATCTGACAATTGTTAAGCTGTCAAGGAAACTATATCATTGTGAAAGTCCTTAGTTACATTAGAGAAGCGTATCCACTGAATAAAGTCGAATTGTGCATTGTACAACATCAAAAGGCTAGTACAGTTTAAAAGCTCTTGAAGTTCAGCTCAATCATCTTTAAGGTTGTTTCGAAGCTTGGATTGGATTGGATTGGATTTTGTTTATTGTCACGTGTACCGAGGTACAGTGAAAAGTACTTGTCTGTGAGCAGCTCTACATGAAAAGAAAAGGAAATAAAAGAAAATACATAATAGGGCAACACAAGGTACACAATGTAACTACATAACACCAGCATCAGGTGAAGCATACAGGGGTGTAGTGTTTATGAGGACAGTCCATCAGAGGAGTCTGGTAACAGCGAGGAAGAAGCTGTTTGTAAGTCTGTTTGTGCGTGTTCTCAGACTTTGTATCTCCTGCCCGTTGGAAGAGTGAGTAAGCCGGGTGGGAGGGGTCTTTTATTGTGCTTTCCCCAGGCAGCAGGAGGTGTAGATGGAGTAATTGGATGGGAGGCAGGTTTGTGTGGTGTACTGGGCTGTGTTCATGACTCTCTGACGTTTCTTGTGGTCTTGGGCCGAGCAGTTGCCATACCAGGCTGTGATGCAGCCAGACAGGATGCTTTCTATGGTGCATCTGTAAAAGCTGGTAACTGTTAATGTGGACATGCCGAATTTTCTTAGTTTCCTGAGTACGTATAGACGCTGTTGTGCTTTCTTGGTCTTAGCGTAACGTGGGTGGACCAGGACAGGTTTTTGGAGATATGTACACATAGGAATTTGAAATTGCCAACCATCTGCACCTCGGCCCCATTGATGCTGACAGGGGTGTGTACAGTACTTTGCTTCCTGAAGTCAATGACCAGCTCTTTAGCTTTGACAGCTTTCTGAGCTGTTGTCTGTTTTCAAAGGTTCAAATAGATTCTTTACAGCATGGTCTGTTTCAACAGTTGTTTAGAAAAAATGTCAATTTGATTGCTTGGCTGTGTTCTGAATCTCTAATGGATTCTGTTCAGCAGTGTTTGTTTGCACAGTGGTCCAGGAGGATGTGCGCTTGTTCTTGACAGATTTATGAACTTCTGAAGAGGATTTTAAAAAGTGGCTATTCAAGAAACCTTTCATTGAAAAGCTCATAAATCTGTCAAAATAAAGACTGGCAAATGTTGTGAAAGAGCTTGTTAGTTTTTTTTATAATGATACTTGGTGTGTGAGTTGGGGGAGGCTGAGGGATTGTTGTGGGTGTGAGAGGCATAAGGGTATATTTGTTAATTTTGACATCACTGACTGAACCAGCATTTACTGTCCATCTAATAATCTTCACTATTGTCACTAGTAGGTAGACTTACTTTAACAATGCAATGAGGTTACTGTGAAAAGCCCTTAGTCACCATACTCAAGCGCCTGTTTGGGTATACTGAGGGAGAATTCAGAATCTCCGATTCGCCTAACAGCACATCTTTCGGGATTTGTGGAAGGAAACTAGAGCACCCGGAGGAAATCCACTCAGACACAGGGGGATCGTGCAAACTCTGCACCTACACTGACCCAAGAGGGAATCGAACCTGGGACCCTGGCGCTGTACTACCGTGCCGCCCCCTAAATGCCCTCTGAGGACATTTAAGAGTTAAGCACATTTTTGTGAACCTAGAGCCACATACAGGCCAGACTAGGTTTGGACAACAGATTTCTTTCCTGAAGGAAAATAGTGAACCAGATAAGTTTTTACGACAATCAACAACGGTTTCATGGTCATCATTGGAATTTAATGCTGGATTTTTGCGGAATTCAAATTTCACCATTATCCATGGTGGGGTTTAAACCCAAGGCTCCTGAGCAGTACCTTGGGTCTCTGGATTACTTGTTCAGCGACAATATCTCGAGGTTACTTCCTCCCGGGTAAGGGAGTAAAGGGTTCTGGGGGGAAGGCAGACAGGCCCACATCTATGCCTTTGGTGACAGGCCCAACTCTATGCCGTCCCTGCCTCCACAATGTGAGAGTCCCTTTAAGAAAAGTGTGTTTTATCAAATGGCTGCAGTGATGTAATTGTGTGGGTGGAGCTGGAATGTGATTCTGCTTTTTACTTTCGTTTTGAGCTGGAAGCTCTTTTTGGCTCTGTGTTTTAGTTTCGCTTTCAGTTGGAGAGCTGCATTCAAACAAAGCATATGTATACTGGTCTCTCTCTCTGTATGTTAAACAAGGTGTTTACATCACTTGATAATTTAAAAGTGATAACTGTTCTCCGTAGAGAATTCAAACCTACTGTCTTTGTTAAAAAGTGTTTCAGCATATGGATGTTGTTAGGGTTACCTATAGAGTATTGTATCTTTTTTTGGGGGGGGTTATCAGTGCTAGTAGTTGGTAAGATGTTTGCTGTAGGTTTATAAAATGTTAACTGAATTTTATAGAATAAACATTGTTTATTTTAAAAATACTTTACATCTCTGTTGCATCACACCTTTAAAGTGGGCCCTTGTGCTCCCCATAACCAAAATCTATTAAAAGTTATGGGTCAGGTGAACTCCATGATATACTTTTCACCTTTCACATCTTTTGTCCTCTCTGGGGACTGCCATTAACACTCTTTCCCCTTGGTATCTGTGGCCATTAGCACCCGGTTTCCCTGGGTTTCTGTGGCTATGACTCATCTTTCATTCTCACTCCACAGTATAAATATTTCCCACTTTCTCTGTCTGTTAGCTTTGACAAAGAGTCGAAACGTTAGCTCTTTTCTCTCCCTACAGATGCTGCCAGACTTGCTGAGATTTTCCATCATTTTCCCTTTCAGTCCATGAAATACTTTGGTGTTCTCTAAACCCTGGCCCATGACAGCCTCCAACATCTCTGCACTGTCGTCCAGCTGGGTGGGACTGGTTTCACCTGGCATATATCTAATTGTAACCAGAGAATCACTGGAAAGGATTCTTTCCTGCTCCCGCACTGTTACCCTCTGGTGTCCCCAAAAGATCATGGCTTTCATCTATCTCTCAATTCCATGACGCCCCTTGGCAACAGCATCTGAAAGCAGTGTTATTTTTCACGTGGGCACTGATCACACCTAGTTCTACCTCACCACCATCTCTCGACTCCTCCATTGTTGTTAAATTATCAGACTGCTTACCCGACATCAGTATTAGACAAGCAGAAATTGCCTCCAATTAAAAATGAAGAAATTACCTCCAATTAAAAATGAGGAAGACTGAAGCTGCTACTTTTGGTTCTTGCTTCAAACTTTGTTGCCTAGCAACTGACTCTATCCTTCTCCCGGGCAACAGTCTGAGATTAGGTCAGTCTGTCATGACCTTGCTGTCGCATTTAATCCAGAGATCAGATGGCAAACCTCATAATTGTGCCATCACTAAAACTGGCTTTTTGCATCTCCGTAACATTATCCGATTTCACCCCCGTCTCAGCTCATCTAAGGCTGAAATCTTCATTCATCCCTTTGTTACTATTCATGCCATATCTTCAGCTGCCTGGCTTCAAGATTTCCTCCCTACACTTCCTTACCTTACTTTCCTCCTTTTAATACACTCCTTAAAATCTACCTCTTTGACCAAACTTTCGATCATCATTATCTCCTTATGTAACTCTGTGTTGTACTTGGTTCGACAATGCACCTGTGAGCACCTTGTGATGCTTTACTGTGTTAAAGAAACTACAGAAATATGAGCTGTTGTTGTGGGCAAAGGCTCTCAAACAAAAAAAAGCTTTGATTCCTTTAGTAACTGAGGCAGTCAGTGGTGGTGGAACAAGGAACAAGGATTTCTTGAACTCTGTACAATAACACGGCAGTAACTTTCGCAAACCAGTCTCTGTTGGGACAAGCAGCAACCCCGGGCCCTGCTTGGGCCAGCTGTATATGTAAGTCTAACGAGCTCCATCTGGGTGGCCTCTGTCCCCTACCTGGGAAGCTTGTACTCCACGAGTCCCATGGGGAGATTGACAACGGTTTACCCTTGGTTCTTGTGGGAGTTATGACAATTCCGATATATTTGTGAAAATTGTCTATCAATGTTTCAATAACACCAATGCATTTTAGAGTGCCCATTAGACACAATTTTAAAGTTAGCACTTAATGCCTGTTCAATTTTTATTACATCACTAGAATGAATCCTATTTCCTTTGAATATTGTCATGCGCATTACTAAATGGCAGCCACACAGAGGGGTCATATTAATTTGCTCTTGAGATGTGGATAACACTGACAAGGGTGCATTTCGAATCATAGAATTTTGCATCACAGAAGGAGGCCATTCGGCCCATTGTTTCTGCACCAGCTCCCAAAAGATCTACCTAGCTAATCCCATTTCCCCGTCCTATCTCCGTTGCCCTCTAAATTCATCATTTTCAAATACATATCCAGCTCTCTTTTGAAACTTCCTCTGGAATCTGCTTGGTGCCCTGAGCTGGGAATCACGTGGGTGGGAATTATTACAGGTCCCACCAAATGTGAGCCTGACATGGTGGCCCTCTTGGTGGACAAAGGGGATAACTCCTGAAAGGAGTTGCCCCAAAGTCCATCCAAGCGCCACCCCCCCCCCCCCACAGTGCACTACCCTTCCTCTACCAGATGCCACCTCACTCCCCCCCCCGAGGCCCCTACAATGGGAGAACCCCCAAGACACCCCCTTCATAGGGAGACCCACCCTAGGAACCCCCTTAATAGGGACACCCCCCCCCCCCCCGGGTCCCCCTAATTGAAGGAACCCCCTGATTCCCTGACTAAAGGCTCCCCCCACTCTCCCCCAGAAAATAAACCCATGTCTGGAAGGTAGGGAGCAGTCTTGCTCATATTTCTTGGGCTGGATTCTTCATCAGCGGCATCCTCCGCTTCGCCGGCAGCGCACTGACGCCTGCGGATTTCCTGCCAGCGTGGGGGTGCCCACAATGGGAAACCCTATTGGCCGGCTACCGGGACCGAGGATCCCACTGTCGGCTGAGGCATGCCGTACCAGAAAACGGGTGTGGCAGGATGGAGATTCCCGCCCCTTGTGTTTCTTATGTAATGTAGGAGATACCCACCAATGCCAGATTCCCAGGAGCTTGCAAACCAGCTTCGTTCAGATATCTCCTTGCTCGGTTTGCTTATGTACGGAATGTTTTCAGTCATCTGTCAGGTGGAACATCAGGACGTGAGCTGCTGCACTCTTAGAGGAAGGCAGATTTATATTTTTGAGGCTGACTTAATGAACTATGTGGTTGAAACATTTCCTGAACTGCTCACTTCAGCCAAAGGAGCTGACTTCTCTTCGAGGAAGCAGCAGAATAGCTGCAATCTTTTTGACAAAGGGATAGCCTCAAATAGAGTGTCAGCAAGATGGAGAAAATGGAAGTGATCACATATGAATGGCAACCGGAGAAAGGGAAAGGAAGGGAAAGTTAAATTCAGGTGTGCAGTCTCTGCTGGCCTCATGTGGCGAGATTCTCCGACCCCCCCCACTGGACAAGAGAATCGTCGGGGGGGGGGGGGGGGGGGGCAGCGTGAATGCCGCCCTGTCACCGGCTGCCGGATTCTCCGCTGGGTCGTTGGTAGTGCCCCCCCCCCCCCCCCCCCCCCCCCCCCCCCGGCGATTCTCTGCTCTGCGATGGGCCGAGTGGCCGCCAGTTTTCGGTCAGTCCCGCCGGCGGAAATCAAACAAGGTCCTTACCGGCGGGACCTGGCTCTGCGGGCGGTCTGCGGAATCCTCAGGAGGGCACGGGGGGATCTGGCCCCGGGGGTGGGGGGGGGGGGGGGACACGGTGGCATGGCCCGCAATCGGGGCCCACTGATCTGCGGGCGGGCCTGTGCCGTGGGGGCACTCTTTCCCTCCGCGCCGGCTGCTGTAACGGTCCGCCATGGCCGGCGCGGAGAAGAACCCCCCCCTGCGCATGTGCTGGGATCACGCCAGAACAAGCTGGCACTCTCGTGCTTGTACCAACTTGCTCCGGCCAGCGGAGGACCTTCGGCGCCAATCCCACTGGCGCCGGCCTAGTCCCTGAAGGTCCCGACGCCGGAGTGGTTCACGGCACTCCTTGGCACCGGTACACCCCCCCCCGCCGGATAGCAGAGAATCCCGGCCATGATTTCAGATATATTGTGCTGCACATAATCAGAATTACCTTGTGCAGTCCTTTAGAGAATCTTTAGATCTCCTTGAACAAATGTTACAGGACACGCAGCAGTGGGTCTCTGACATCTGTGTGTGATTGCACTTTTAAAGAGGACCCAAAAATGAATCTCTCAACTCTGGTCCACAGGAACTAACAAGTTAGCTCGAGAGTGCTTTGAGAGGTTCCATGTGCTTTAGTCCTGACTGGAGGAACATAGATGAGGGCACTTTCTACGATGTGGGAACTATCTGCTCTTCCCAATCACCCTCTTCCAGAAGTTTGCAAGTAGGTTACAGCAGCTATCAACTGGCACAGCTGTTGAGACACAGGTAGCTGTGGTGCAATCATGTCATAACCCAGCAGAAACAGGGCATTTGCCACTTTGAAATGGGAGCTGGACATAATTCTGATAGAATCATTGAATCTCTACAGTGCTGAAGGAGATCATTCGGCACATCAAGTTTGCACCGACCCTCAGAAAGAGTCCCCTACCTAGGCTCACTCCACCGCCCTATCCCAGTAACCCCACCTAACCTTTGGACATTGAGGGGCAATTTTTACCATGGCCAATCCACCTAACCTGCACATCTTTGGATTGTGGGAGGAAACCCACACGGCCACCGGGAGAAGGTGCAAACCCCACACAGACGGTCACCCAAGGCCGGAATTGAACCTGGGCCTCTGATCCTGTGAGGCAACAGTGCTGACCACTGTGCCACCATGCCATCCTGTTCTGTCAGTTTTAGGCAGTTAAGCTGAAAATGTTTGTTATGACAGCTGTAGCCATTATAAATGCTTGGCTGGGTTTCAAAACGTAATAATGGTTTTGGATTAGCAGGCAATATTGATCCAAGAATTATTGACATTTTTAAAAGATGTAATAGCAGAATATGCCTTTTATCTGGATTCTTGCTTATTTATAAATCTAATGGGCACTTAAAGGATTACATTTTTTCTTACATTTGAGCAGTTTCTTTCCAGTATCAATGATTAAATTCGGAGTTTTATTCACTTGTACAAGGTTTGTTTTTCCCCCACTGATTTTAAAATAATCCCCATTGCTATTGTATGGTCCATGATGATAATTGTACAGAATGGATACAGGGTGAATGGCTAAGGAGAATATATGGGGACATTAAAGTGGCATGGGGATTTCAGCGGGCATGGGGCAGGATAGCGGGTGAGTGAGGGGTAAGGTTAAGGTATTTGGAGCTGGGCAATCATATTGCTGAAACAAAATGGACCTTCTAGCTGGCGTGCCTCTGCACCCATACTCTTCATGCTCTTCATTGTTGCTTGCAAATGCACTGTGAACTCAACCCCAGTGTGAAAAGAGAAAAATCATGGCCAGCGTTACACTTAGGCCGTGTGTGCATTTAGGAAGGCATCAAAGTACACAAGTCAAGTTTTCTTCTGCCAAATACAATTCCGGCTCTATATATACCCTACATTTATCAGTAAAGGCAAGCACCATTCAAACACTGATTCAAAAATACATGCAGAATAGAGATTGTAAGGCTTAAGAGCAGAAGTAGGCCATTTGGCCCTCGAGTCTGCTCCGCCATTCAACAAGATCATAGCTGATCTGAAATGACAATCCTCAATCCCACTTCCCCGGCATGTTTCCATAACCCTTGATTCCTTTACTGATTAAAAATCTGTCCAACTTAACCTTGAACTTACCTCACGACACAGTATCTATGGCCATCTGCAGTAAAGAATTCCACAGATTCCCTACCCTCAGAGAGAAAGAAATTCCTCCTCATCTGTCTTAAATGGGTGACCCTTTACTCTGAGATTATGCCCTCTGGTCTGAGAATCTTCCACATGGTGAAACAACCTCTCAGCATCTACTCTACCAAGTTGCCCCGAGAATCATTGCCTCAGAGAGATAGATGTTGAATAGTTGATGTTCTGTAGCAAAAAATGATCTTTCATTATTAGTAAGCATGTAAGGAATCATCATGTTGGTATAGGGGAGGCAGAGTACAGAATATATTACAGGGGGCTGTGGAGTAGGACCCCAGCTAATGTTCCTTGACATCAACATCCCAGTGGTGTGTTGCATCAGATTAAGGTGGTTGCATGCACTTCATTGTATGTTCTTTCAGCACTGGTGTGGTAGTTTCTGGATATTATCCAGGGCAGTAAATGGTATTTCTGGTCCCCAGCAGCATTTGACCTACTCTTTCCAAGGTCTGTGGCACGAACTGGCACATGATGAAAGTGTGTTGATTATTTGGCAGTCACTTTGTTATCTGGTTCCGGTGGTGTAGGACTACCAGGATATTGATTGAAGGAGTGAAATCCTATGTGGTGCAACTAAGTTACAGTGCCCTCATGACAATATGAATATTATCAATGTTATATCCGTTACTTTTGGAAACCTGGTAGATGTGCAATGCCCTCTCCTATTGTTCCTCCTATCTCTTAAAAAATATACATGTGTAGTCTCTGACAAACAATACTGTGTGTTCAGTGAACCAAGGGCTCCATTGCGGAACTTTTGTGAGGGCTACAAAGAATCCAGCATGATTTAAAGGATAGAAAGGTGGGTTTGCCAATAGTCCCCAGCCAGTGGTAAGCAGACAGGTTATAACATCCCTCCCCCTCAAAGTCCAAGGAATCCACCAAAGACCCTGGTGAAGGAGGGCGTCGGACTTGCTTTGCCGCAGGACGGACACCATTTGTACGAGGCGCAGGATTGGGCAGCCTGTAACAAGACGGAGAATGGCGCTTCCGTGATGAACGGCGTAACAGTTGTACATCCACGGCCCATGGGCCTGAGGAGTCCCCCATTGAGGCGTCCTGTGCCTCCATCTCGGAGTCGGAGTCTGCTGCCTCTGTCATCTCGGCGTCTCTATCTCCACGCGGTTCTGCAACGACCTGCGCAGGGTTTGAGTGCGGCACCAGAGGAAGATTGTGAGGAACACTTTCCACTGTGTCTGGTCTCTGTGGCTGTAGAAATGAGCTCTGGGGGTGGGGAATCTTTGGAAGGGATGGTCTTCTGGACCGAACGTGGTCTACATGCTTGCGCAGGAGACGACCCTGGGCTTGCATCTGGTAAGAGATAGGGCCCATTTGGCGAAAGATTATGCCAGGGACCCACTGGGCACCACCAGCCGAATTCCAAACAAACACTGGGTCACCGGGCGCAAACTGCCGAATCGGCCGATGCCGAGAAAAACCATGTCCCTGCCGCTCTTGTGTGCGGCGTACTTTTGCGCCAATGTACGGGAAAACCATGCTAAGGCGGGTGCGAAGTCTCTGGCCCATTAGGAGTTCTGCGGGAGCTACCCCAGTCACCGCATGGGGGGGTGGTCCGATATGAAAACAATAAAACGGGCCAGTCGCGTGTCCATCGACCCGGAAAACTGTTTCTTTAGGCCTCGTTTGAATGTCTGCACCTGCGCACTCCGCCAACCCATTTGAAGCCGAGTGGTATGGAGCGGTGCGGATATGGCGTATGCCGTTCATCTTCATGAACCTCGCAAACTCCTCACTTATGAACGGAGTGCCGTTGTCCGTGACCAGCACCTCGGAGAGGCCATGCGTACTGAAAGACAAACGCATCTTCTCGATTGTTGCGCAGGACGTTGTGCCTCCCATCTTATGCACCTCTAGCCATTTAGACTGGCCATTGATTAATAGAAGGAACATGGATCCTTGAAAAGGGCCGGCGAAATCCGCATGCAAGCGCGTCCAAGGCCGCCCTGGCCATTCCCAGTGATGTCGGGGCGGGCCGGCGGAACCTTCTAATGCTCCTGGCAAATGGAGCAGTTTTGGGCCACCTTCTCAATATTGGTGTTGAGGCCTGGCCACCAGACATAACCCCGGGCCAACATTTTCATTTTGGTCACACCCGGATGCTCATTGTGCAAGTCTTTTAGCCCTTTTTCCGGGACAATCACCCGCGTCCCCCACAAGAGGATACCGTCTTCCACGCTAAATTCTGACAGTTTGGAGGAAAATGCCCGCAACTCGCCTGGGAGCTGTCTATGCTGCCCACCATACAGGACTATGTGCCGAAGCTTTGACTGGTCTGGGTTCACTCACGGATCTGTGATGCCGTGACAGGCAAGGTGTCCATAAAATTTAGGGTTGCAACCACCTCACCAGTCGTGGGGTCGACATGGGGCCGGTCGATAAAGGCAATCGGCTCAGTGCGTTGGCATTTCCTATCTGGGTTCCTGGTTTATGCTTCAGAGAATACATGTAGGCAGCGAGCAACAAAGCCGGCACTGGATCCGTGTGGAAGCAATGGGCGGTATTGGCTTATCTTCTTGGAAAAGTCCCAGCAGAGGCTTATGATCAGTCATGATAGTTAAGTGCCGGCCATGCATATACTGGTGGGAGCGTTTCACCGCAAAGACCACCGCTAGGCCCTCCTTCTCGATTTGCGCATACTTTTTTTCGCTGCAGTCAATGTGCGGGAGGCGAAAGCTATCGGCCGTTCGGCCCCGTTCTCCATCTTGTGGGACAGGACGGCCCCAATAACATACGGGGATGCATCACATGTGATGAGCAAAGGCTTTCCAGGATCATAGCGGGTTAGTAACCCAGACGATAACAATTTTGTTTTACCTGCCAGAAAGCGGTTTCTTGTGGCTGACCCCAAACCCAGGTGTGATTCTTCTTTAGCAGAAGGTGCAACGGGGCCAGCGTAGTTGCCAGATTGGGGAGGAACTTTCCGTAATAGTTTACGAGGCCGAGAAAAGAACGAAGATGCGAAGTGTCAGTTGGGATGGGGGCCTGTTGAATCGCGCGCACCTTCTCTGCGATGGGGTGCAAACCTTCGCGGTCCACCCGATAACCCAGGTAGACTACTTCCTTCACCTGAAAGACGCACTTTGTGCGACGTAAACGGACTCCTGCCTCCGAAAAGCATCTAAGGACAGCCTCCAAATTTTCCAAATGTTCCTGCTCCGATATCCCTGTAATCTAAATGTCATCTTAGTAGACAGCGACACGCGGTAAATCTCTCGAAATGCCTTCCATGACGCGTTGAAAAATAGCGCAGGCAAAGGATACTCCAAAGGGCAAAAGTGTATATTCATACAGGCCCCGGTGTGTATTAATCATTACATATGGCCGGGAGGCAGGGTCCAGCTCCAACTGTAGGTAGGCGTGACTTATATCTAATTTCGTGAACGAGAGTCCGTCTGCAAGCTTCGCGTAGAGATCCTGTATGCGAGACATTGGATATCGGTCGAGTCGGGAAGCCGTATTCATTGAAGTTTATAGTCTCCGCACAAGCGAACTGTGGCATCTGGCTTAATTACAGGTACAATGGGTGCTGCCCAATCAGTGAAATAAACGGGCCTGATAATACCCAAAGTCTCCAAATGAGTGAGCTCCCCTTCTACCTTCTCGAGCAAGGCGTAAGGCACCGGGTGCGCCCGGAAATAGCGTGGCGTGGCTCCTGGTTCGACTTGGATAAAGGCTATGGCCCGTTTTATTTCCCCCAAACCGTGCTGGAATACATCTGGGTATCGTCCTAGCACCTCAGTCAACCCTCCAGAAACTGTTTGGAGGATGTGCTGCCACTGCAGCAGCAAATGGCGCAACCAGTCCTGACCCAACAGACTGGGCCCATGGCCACGCACCACGATAAGTGGGAAACGCCCCTCCTGGCGTCCATAAACAACAGGGGTCATCGTAGTTCCTGCAATGTTCAATGATTCCCCCATGTAGGTGGCCAACCTGGCCTGTGTGTCGGTTAATGTAAGGGTCTGTATACCCTGCTTGATGCGGTCGAATGTCCTCTGGGCGATCACGGAGACTGCTGCGCCAGTGCCCAACTCCATTTCAAGCGGGTGACCATTAACCCGTACTGTCACCTTAATGGGGGCCACACGGGGAGCTGCCACACAATGCAGCTGCAGGCAGTCGTCCTCCGTCTCCATGCCCTCGGGAGTAGTTGCCGCAGTTTCATCCAAATTGAAGGTATGGCCCCTGGGCTGGCCCCAGTTTCTGTCGGAACGATGGCGCCTCTGGCGCCCCCAGGACCGGCGTCTGCAAAGGAGTCGGCACCCACAAGTCTGACACGGACATGGCTCCTCATCCGGACGTCGCCTCGCCCAAGGTACCGCAGGCGTGCGGGGGGATGCTTTCGGATGGAAGGAGTTGCGCCCAAAGGCATGCACCTCCATTCCCTGTAGCTCCTGCACTCCCCATTCTCTCGGGACAATGCTATTTGAATGGCCTGTTGAAAAGTCAATGTTGACTCAGCTAATAACTTTCTCTGGGTGGCCGCATTGTTAATACCGCAAACCAAACGGTCGCTTAACATTTCTGACAAGGTCTCACCATAGTCACAGTACTCCGCAATCCTGCGTAGCCTGGATAGGAACTCGGCAAGGGATTCTCCTGGGGTCCTCTCAGTGGTATTAAACCAGTAATGTTGGACTATCGTGGACGGGGTTGGGTTAAAATGTTGCTTCACTAAGTTCACAAGTTCATCAAAAGTTTTGGTGTCCGGCGCAGCTGGGTTCGTAAGGCTCCTAATCACCCCAAACGTATGCGGGCCGCAGGCGGTGAGCAATATGACCACCTGGCGCTCGTTTTCAGTGATGTTGTTTGCCCGGAAATAGTAACGCATCCGTTCTGTGTACTGGTTCCAGCTTTCCAGCGCAGCGTCAAAAACATCCAAACGTCGATACAGGGGCATGATGTAACAGAAAACAACTTCTAACCTGTATCCAACAAAAACCCAGGGAGTTCAGCAGTGTCGACAGCTATTCACTTTTAACCCTCATCGCCAATTTTGTGAGGGCCACAAAGAATCCAGCACGAGTTGAAGGCTAGAAAGAAATACATTTATATAAACAGCAGCAGCAACTTCCCTTGCTGCTCACTCACCTCTAGCTGATTCCAAACTGTCCGGCTTTATTTATGTAGGGAATCTGCTAATGATTTCTCTGCCCACCTTCATTGGGGAAGCTCATACTCCCAAAGGATTGTGGGATTGCCATTAGTCCCCAGCCAGTGGTAAGCAGGCAGGTGATAACAGGAATGACACAGGGAATCCTTTACATTAAGTTTTTTTCGGGGCAGCAAATGGGAGGGAAGGGAGATGATGAGATATTGGTGAGGGAGGTAACTTTTAAGGAAATTTTGGAAGAGGGGGAGAAACTGGTATTGAGATGTTCAGGGTTAAGGAGAGGGTAGGCTGCAGTTATTTAGTGATGAACAAACATGCATGTGCTGCAAATATACCTTGAGATGGTAATCTAATCATTTACGTAAACTGAGCTTCATGCAGTACAATGTCCCCAGAGCTCTCAGTTAAATGAATACCTTTGTAATTGTTACCAGGTTCCATTATTCTCTACATACAGTGACCAAAGAGTCAGCGATTAACTCAGAAATGCATCTGCATCATGTGCTCATTCTATTGTTGGCACATTGAAATCATTTAATCTCACAAAGAACAAGGGAGGAACTTACTTGTCTTGCTTGCTCCTCTGTTAAGTTGAGATCAATCACAACTTCTCTCACATTGCAGACAGCTCTTTAATTGGATTCCATCTGTAACATCTGAAGTATTCTTTATCAACAAAGGACTACAAAAGCAAAGCGAGCCATATTTCTACAAAAAAAATCCCTGATGTGAAATTCAGACGGTTGAAGACTGAAGCATTCCTAGTTGGTGAAACACATTAACCTTTTGGGTACTGAATGAATTTGCAGTTTATGCGATATAGGTACGCTTACCATCCATTAAAAAAATAAAAATAAAATCTGCCCTTGAACATTTAATAAAACTCATCTTTAATCCCCCCCTCCTTCCTTGTTGACATTCAACTTCAAGTCCACCTCTCCCATCAGCTCCAGGGATAGATCTTGATATTGTGTGACAGTGTAAACCATGTGATGGCAGGTCAATAGCCTGTGATATCTCTCTCAATCTTGAATTCTATTTATGTCACTCCCCAGGGACTGCACTGTAATGTCAGCCTAGATGATGTGCTCTTAAGTGGTACTTCAACTCAAAAACCTAAAAGGCAAGTGTGCTATCACTGAATTAAAAGAGTGAGTGAGTGATCCTCTCCACTCTATATCTGAATTGTTGCACATCTCATAAGTCGAAGTGAAGACGCAGATGGTGTTTTCTGTCTCTGGTTCTGGTTCTAGGGCAGCACGGTAGCATTGGGGATAGCACAATGGCTTCACAGCTCCAGGGTCCCAGGTTCGATTCCGGCTTGGGTCACTGTCTGTGCGGAGTCTGCACATCCTCCCCGTGTGTGCGTGGGTTTCCTCCGGGTGCTCCGGTTTCCTCCCACAGTCCAAAGATGTGCAGGTTAGGTAGATTGGCCATGATAAGTTGCCCTTGGTGTACAGGGTTGCCCTTGGTGTTGGGTGGGGTTACTGGGCTGTTGGGATGGGGTGGAGGTGTTGACCTTGGGTAGGGTGCTCTTTCCAAGAGCCGGTGCAGACTCGATGGGCCGAATGGCCTCCTCTGCACTGTAAATTCTATGATCTATGGTCTACTGACTTTCTCTCCTATTGCCAGGCATCTTCATTGTACACCATTGAACACATAAGGAGAGAAACCACAGCTGCGACTTTTGGGTCGCAGGCAATGGGCGACCTCCCAGTCCATGTGGCACCAACTCCTGTATCACCTGGCACAGGTGGTATACCTACTTCTTTATTCAATAGTAGGTCACTGACATTGGGTGCTTTTTCAATATAGTTCCCAGATAGGACGGTGGATTACTCAACACACTCAACAATGGGATACACTCATGCTCCCCGCCCCCCCCCCCCCCCCCCAGGCTTTAGTTCCTAGATGAAAGAATTGCAAGTAAGTTCATATTCCACCATACTTATGATTCAAATCTCAGCAAGCTGCAAATTTCAACTCTATAATTCTGATAATTTATTGGATAGCAGCATAAATGACCCTGAATACTGTGGATTCATTCATGTCTTTCAGGGAAGGGTGATGAGACCCTAACTTAGTCTAGCCTACACATGATACAGAAGACGGGGCTGACTCTTAATGCCCCCGGTATTAATGTAAGGGTGGGCAATAATTTCTGTACCATGTTGTGAGAGGAAATTAAAAAGTGTGACATCACAATATGAAAGAAAGTATGAAGTATTCCTGATGTCTTCGCCAACATTCCACCCTTGATCAACCCCATCTTGGCATTTGCTTTGTTTAATTTGGCTGATGATTTACACAATGTCAATTAGAGGGGTGCAGTGCTCTGACTGTGAGATGTGACAGAATCGGGAGGCTTCCAGCATCCCGGATGGCTTCATCTTCAGAAAGTGCACCTGACATCTGGTGGTACAATGTTCTCCTCAGGTAGACCCTTGACCGGTAGTGTCTCCTCCAAGCCTTCTCCATCTGTTGTCCTGCACCAGTCGATCAGCGGGACTTGCCTACCCCTCCTCTGCAGGGCACTGGTTCTGGCCACGTGCAGTCGCACTTTGGCATCACTACTGCTTCTCAATAGCAATTCTCTCAAATCAAAAACTGAATGGAAGAGAACATAAATGTGAGCAATGAGGAGTCCAGACTATGCCCTGATCCACAGCCCTTTTAGGATTCAGGACATTCACCCATGCACATTCGCCTTTGTCAGCTTCTTTCCAAATAGCCTCGCTCCCTCCTCTCTTATATAATCGCCATTTCACCACAGTTGCCCCTCAGAACATCACCTGACAGAAGTGCTTCGACCATTGAGAGCCCCATCAGGCTGCATGACCCCCCAAGGGTGAGGACTGAGGGCAATTTAGTGCAATCTGTGAACTGTGTTCTAACCTCACAGGAGAACGAGACGCTGGCACCCGTAATGTCTTGAATGGGGTGAATGATGAGCGCAGTTACCCTCCCGCCTTGCTCTGCGGGAATAAATGTGTGTCACCTCTCTGTTATGGAGAGGTGTGTGTAAGTCTTGCAGACCAATGCTTGGGGGCGCAGCTCCCAAATGGTTAACGTTTGGTGCCACACTCATGAATTGCAAGACTGGCTGATTCGGCATTATTGTCTTGTGAGGAAGGTCAGGGAGGCTGATTAGGCAACTGGCTTCCCCCGTAGCAGGTGAGACACATCTGTTTCACATAAAGACTGCAATTCGCAGTCAGCCTCATCCTTTGAGGGCACCCTTATTCCCCCAACTCTCATGGCCTGTGGATTAAATGAGCCTCCCACTTGGATTGCCAGCCAACCACCCGTAATTTCATCCCTGATAGCCTGGCTTCCATAACTGGTGGCTTTGCACTTCCAGATAGTTTAAACCTTCAGGCTGCATGTACATGTAACTAGTAAAAACTCCTTGTGAGAGCCCCCCACTCTGCCCATGCACTTTGGCATTTCACAGGACCCCAAACAAGGGACCTCACTGTCACCCCTGTGGTCACCCAGTGATTTTACCCACTCCCACCAAATCCCAGCTGCCGTCTTGGAGGGGCAACCCCTCAGCGGAAATATTGCCTCAAGCCCAGCTGAGACCCAAGCAACAGCATCTGCACACCAACTGCCAGGCCTCTTGAGATCTAGAGACCAACAACGATTAAGGGCTACTAAGGTCAGTGAGCGATTTCTCCCCACCCCCTCTACTGACAAAATGCCAATACTCTGTTTTTTATTCCAGATTTTCAGCATCCACAGAATATTTCTTTTAGTGTTATCGTGAAATCTTGTTAGATACTGTACATAGAATTTACAGTGCAGAAGGAGGCCATTCAGCCCATCGAGTCTGCACCGGCTCTTGGAAAGAGCATCCTATCCAAGGTCAACACCTCCACCCTATCCCCATAACCCAGTAACCCCACCCAACACTAAGGGAAATTTTGGACACTGAGGGCAATTTTAGCATGGCCAATCCACCTAACCTGCACATCTTTGGACTGTGGGAGGAAACCGGAGTACCCGGAGGAAACCCCCGCACACACGGGGAGGATGTGCAGACTCCGCACAGACAGTGACCCAAGCCGGAATCGAACCTGGGACCCTGGAGCTGTGAAGCGATTGTGCTATCCACAATGCTACCGTGCTGCCCACTTCAGAACTTTGGGGAAGGGGAAAATTGGCAGAAAAAGAGGAAAACCAATTAGGCTGTGTAGTTTTCTGTGGTTCGCTGAAACCCGGTCTATAGGCTGTCTAATACAATGTTGAACCACATAGCACTATTTGTGGAGCAAGAAATTGTCTAGACCCACCATTTGGACCTCAATTAAAGCCATCAAAAACAGAATAAGTATGTATATCTGTCAGCAGTGGCTCAGTTGGCAATGCATGTTCCCCTGAGTCAGAATGTTCTAGGTTCAAGTTCAGCGCCAGGATTTGCATACAAAGATCAAAACTGACTGTGGTAGGCTATATTAGGGGTATCGTGGTACCTAGGTGGGATGTACCCTATACTGTAGTATGAGTGGTAGAACCTGTCTACTGGTTCCGCCCAGCAGGCGGAGCATAATAGTCTGTGTTTCACACACAGCAGTCATTCTGTACCGGAGCTGCTGGGGTAACTACTTGTTCATTAAAGCCTTCAATTGGGACTACAATCTCACTTCAGTAGTGATTGATCGTGCATCACTGACATCCCAACGTGGGAGTGCTGCCCTGCCAGCGGGTCTATCTTTTTGGATGAAACATTAAACTATGGCGACATCTGCCCCGTGTGAAAGCGAGCAGTGGAGATCTCCATGGTGTTCCGGACAATATTTATCCTTCAATCGATATCGCAAAAAAAAAATCAATCTGGGCCTCATCACATTGCTCTTTGTGGGATCTTGCTGTGCACAAATTAGCTGCTGCATTTCCTATGTTACAACAGCGACTACACTTGTAAAGTGTTTCATTGACTGTTCAATATTTTGAGGCTACCTCCTATGAATCAGGTCTTAAAGAGCAATGAACTGGATGGGATCTGGGGAGTGAAACAGAGGGAGAGAAAAAGCAGCGCAGAGTTCACACAAAAAAGAGAACTTATTTGGAAGTTGTAATCCTGTTAACATTCTTCCTTTAGAAGGTTATTCTAGAGATTAGCAACCCACAGTGATAGCCTGCCACAGATGACTCGATATTATTCCTCTAAATTCTTATCATTATGCAAATGAGAAAGATTGAAAAGACAGGAGCGGGAGATCCCATTAGTTCCTCAGGCACATTTGTCATGTAAACCTTGATAATTCATTTACTGATCTGGTTAACATTTACTTCACTCTTTAGGGAAACCGTTCATGGATTTTAGATGTTTACCATTATGAAATAGTCAACTGGGAGCCATTCCTGCCAGAACAATTTTCTCCTGCTGTATGCTGGATTTACATGTGAGATCGGAGGAAGTGCCAAATAGGATTAGAATCAGCATTTTGTAAGGGTTATCCACCAATCATTTTATTAATATGTAACTCTCTCTTGCATTCTTTAGTTTCCCCATTGTGTATTTTGTATTTGTTTTAGCTCAACGTTATTAAGTGTTGAGACAGGCAAGAGTTGTTTCTGTCTCCGGGTGGAATTGCGGCGGCGACCCTGACAAACTGAGGCAGATTACATTCCAAATCCTGGGGCGGGGGTCAACTCCATGGGTGCAGCCAGCACCTGTGCGGAGCATCTGTGCTGAGGACAGAAAGCAGGTCCAAGAAGAACTGAGCAAAACAGAAAGTATTTATTTTCCTTAGCTCCCACTGGAGGTTGTAGGTAACCCAGGATTATGTGTCCTCATCTGATGAAAGTTTGACACATTTTAGAAGGCCTCACTGATTCCGCAGAGGCATTCTAAGAACATTCTTGGCAGGATCTCTTGAACTAGCTGAGAACTCCATTAAGCACAACCTCTTGATGCAAGGACAAATCGCAGGTAGTAATTTATGGCGCTCTGCTAATGGTTTGAAGGTGGGGGTGGGGAAGGAGGGGTGATTATAAAATGCAGCCCATGATCTGCCTGCTGCCTAGCTGGCCACCCTCCTATTTACAGGGGGACAGTGGTGGCGTTGGGTGACCTGTCCTCCCTTGGGCCTATTGAGGCTTGCCCTGCCTCGATATTACTTGCGGTAGATGCATCTGTCCATGGCAATATTAGTATGGGCGACTATTGCACAATCCTTGTGGAGACAAAGTCCCGACTTCACACTGAGGATGCCCTTCATCATGTTGTGTGCCACTACCACTGTGCGAAGTGGGAAAGATTTTGAACAGATCCAGCAACTCAAGACTCAAGACATGAGGCGCTGTGGGCCATCAGCAGCAGCAGATTTATACTCGACCACAATCTGTAACTTTATGGCCTGGCAATATTCCCACTCTCCCCTGACAATCAAGCCGGGGGAACAACCTTGGTTCAATGAAGAGTGCAGGAGGGCATGCCAGGAGCAGCACCAGGTATACCAAAAACTTGGGTGTCAATCTGGTGCAGCTACAGGGCAGGACAACCTGGGTGACAAATAGCATAAGCAGCAAGCAATAGACAGAGCCAAACAGTTCCACCGTGTGGTGGACAATAAAGCAACTCACTGAAGGAGGAAGCTCCACAAATATCTCCATCCTCAATGATGGGAGAGCCCAGCACATCAGTGGAAAAGATAAGGCTGAAGCATTTGCACCAACATTCAGCCAGAAGTGCCGAGTGGATGATCTCTCTCAATCTCCTCTGGAGGTCTCCAGCATCACAGATTCCACTCTTCAGTGAATTCGATTCACTCCTCATAATACCAAGAAACGGCTGAAGGCACTGGATACTGAAAAGGCTGTGGACCTTGACAATATTTCAGCAATGGTACTGAAGACTTGTGCTCCAAAACTTGCCATGCCCCAAGACAAGCTGTTCCCGTACAGCTACAGCACTGGCATCGACCCGCGACTGTGGAAAATTGCCCAGGTATGTCCTGTACTTAAAAACCAGGACAAATCTAATCTGGTCAATTACTGTCTCCTCGGACCAGCACTGCACAACCTTCTTAGCTGGAGTCTCCCGTTAGAGTTTCTGCTTGTATGCCGGGAGAAGGAGCACCATCTTATGGTCTGATTTTCCAAAGTGCAGTCGGGGGATGGAAGGCCCCCTTGATTTTTGAGTAGCAGTGGTCAAGAGTGTTGTCTCCTCTGGTGGGACAGGAGATGTGCTGGTGGAATTTTGGTAGTACACCCTTGATGGATATACTGGTTGTAATGATAAATGGTTGTGGTGGTTGGAGGTCAAATCATCTCAATTCCAGGGCATCACTGCAACAGTTCCTCAGAGTAGTATTCTAGGCCCAACCTCTTCCGTTGCTTAATCAATGACCTTCCTTCCTTTGTAAGGTTAGAAGTGGGAATGTTCACTGATGACTGCACAATGTTCAGCACCATTTGCAATTGCTCAGGTAATGAAGCAGTTCATGTGCAAATGCAGCAGGACCTGGACAATATCCAGGCTTGGGGTGATAAGTGGCAAGTTACATTTGCGCCACACAGGTGCCGGGCGATATTCATCTACTACAAGAGAGAATGTAAGCATTTACCCTTGACATTCAGGGGCATTACGATCACTGAATCCCCATTATAAATATCCTGGGGATTACCATTAACCAGAAACTGAATTGCATTATCCTTAGAAATACTTTGGCTACCAGAGCAGGTCAGAGTCTGCAGCGAGTATCCTCCTGACTCTCAAAAACCTGTCCACCATCTGCAAGGCACAGGTTGGGAGTGTAATTACATACTCTCCTCTTTCCTCCAACAACACTCAAGAAACTTGACAGCATTCAGGACAAAGCAACCTGCTTGATTAGCAGCCCACCCATAAACATTCACTCCATCCACCACTGATGCACAGTAGCAGCAGTGTGTGCCATCTACAAAATGCATGGTAGGAACTCACCAAGGCTCACTAGACAAGAGCTCCCAAACCCAAGACTGCTACCATCTAGAAGGACAAGGCCAGCAGGTACCTGGGAATACAAGCACCTGGAAGTTCCCCCTAAGTAACTCACCATCCTGACTTGTAATTATATCACCGTTCCTTTACTGTCGTTGTATCAAAATCCTGGAATTCCCTCCAGCACTGTGGATGTACCTACACCACATGAACTGCAGCAGTTCAAGAAGGCAGCTCACCACCACCTTCTCGAGGGCACTTGGGGATAGGCAATAAATGCTGACTAAACCAATGACACCCACATCCTATGAATTAATTTTAAAAAGGGAGAGGTCCGCATCAGGATGGTCGCCCAGGAGGGCAGCACGGTGGTACAGTAGTTAGCACTGCTGCCTCAGGGCGTCGAGGTCCCAGGTTTGATCCTGGCTCTGGGTCACTGTCCGTGTGGAGTTTGCACATTTCCCTGTATTTGCATGGGTTTTGTCCCCACAACCCAAAGATGTCCCATGACAACCCAAGATCATAGATGTGGGCGGAAGTCTCAATCCCAGCCAATTAGTGCACCCTTTAAGTGAAAAAACCTGCCCATATTCCGCTAGTTGAATTGAAACAAACGAATGTGCAAGGTTACGGGGATAAGGCAGAGGAGTGAGAATAGGTGGAATGCTCTTTCAGAGAGCTAGTACAGACTCAATGGGCCAAATGGGCTTCTTCTGCACTGCAAAGATTCTGTGACTGGGGCAAATAAAAGTTTGATGGAATCAGACTATGCCTCAACATACTGCCACACAGCGGGTGGGATGCTCCGCCCCTTTGCGCCACATTTCTGCCTCACCACGCCGGCGGGATGCTCTGTTACGTCGGCCGGTCAATGTGGTTTCCCATTGTGGGGCAGCCCCATGCCATCGGGAAAACCCCCGGGCTGCCGGCAAAACGGAGCATCCAGCCGGCGGAGAATCCCGCCCAGGATGTTTCTGACTTTTACAGCTACAATTGTGGGCTCTGTTTTCGTTCAGTAGGGTGAGGATCAATGCAAAAAAAAACTTCCACGTATTTTACAGACAACCTCAAGTATTAATTAATTGAAACCATGTAAATGCTCTTGGATGTCTGTAGTGAAGCTCAAATAAAAGCTGCACTGCACATGGTGCTGGGTTAAAAAAAGCCATTAATATGTTGTTTTAAGTAGGAGCTTTAAGGCACAATTTGAGTACCATTTTGGGCATGCATAGCGGGGTGTTTCTTGGTGCTGCAGCCCCGAGAATCACCCCGCCATCTAACGGGTTTCTGCCATTATTTCGGCCTCAGCAAGGAACACTCTGCACTTACCACATTTACTGCACATCGGCTCGTCAGTTCAGGAAGATGACTCGTGGATTGGGGCGCCAATTTTAAATGCTGCACTGACCTTTCCACCCCCCCCCCCCTCTCCCCCACCGCGCTCCTCCACTGCGGCCCCCTGATCCCCCCAGTGCCCCAACTTACCTCTTAAGGGCAGGACACCTTCAGGCCCAATCTGTGTCACGGGAAACCTGGCACCTGGGCAGGCACCTTGGCACTGTCAACCTGGCACTCCGGCAGTGCCATCTGGACAGCCTGGCAGTGCAAGGGTGGCACTCCAGGCTACCTGGATGGCAGTGGCAAGTGCCCGGGTGCCAACCGGAGTGCTAGAGTGTTATGGCACTGGAGGGAGACGTAGGCCCTTAATTGCCCCTAATTTGGAAGTTAATGGCATCAATCGGCCAAGGGGCAGGCAACCTAGTGAGGGCCTGACCCACTCACCATATTATGGGAAATATGTGAGGATAGGTAGGGTGTTGCGGGATAGCCACCCATCATATCGTACATGCTCCCCCACAGAAAACATGCCCAATGTTGTTGCTGACTGTAAATCCTTTATTTATTAACCTTCATAGAAACCACCTAGAATGTATTGTTTTTATAAATCAGTTCAAATTCCAGGTAAATTTTCTTTTAGATGTTTAGCACATCAATTCATACAAATTTAATTCAGTTCATAGATCACAATTTCAACTTCTTGTGTACAGTCCTGGTGGTTTTAAAGTGCCTGACATTCATTGGTTAGAGTGATAACACTGTGGGGTGGATTCTCCGCTGGTGGGATTCCCCGTTCCACCGATAGCACACCACTGCCCAAGGGTATCCCAGCGGCATGGGGTGGCTACAATGGGAAATACCATTGGTCAGTGGCGGGAATGGAGAATCCTCTGCCAGTGATGGCCACTGAGGATCATGCAGCTGGGGAGATGGAGAATTCACTCCCATATCTTCCATTCTCAGCAGTCTGTCTCGGCAAATAACAAATGGCTGGAATAATATCCGTCCAGTTTGAAAAAATACAACGGCCAGAATTCTCCGGCCATTCGCTGACAGTGGGATTCCCTGGTCCTTCTAGCAGCAATGCTGCCCCCCACCCCCACCAACCCACCTAGGTTTCCCGGCGGCATGGGGTATCTTCAACAGGAATTCCCATTGACAGCAGCGGAAACAACGAATCTCACTGCCAGCGAACGACTTGTCGCATTCCGCTGCCAAGAAACACGTGGCTGGGAGGCTAGAGAATGCCGTCCAACACTTCAGTCAATAGCTGCTGGAAACAAAGAACAAAGAACAAAGCACAATACAGCACAGGAACAGGCCTTTCGGCCCTCCAAGCTTGCGCCGATCACGTGTCCTATCTGGACCAACCGCTCTACCCTTCTATACCCTGTCTGTTTATGTCTCTATCTCGATAAGTCTTGAAGGTTGCCAACGTATCTGCCTCAACCACCTCACTTGGCAGTGCAGTCTAGGCCACCACCACCCTCTGTGTAAAATAACGTCCCCCGCACATCTCCACTGAGCCTATCCCCCCCTCACCTTGAACTTGTGCCCCTTTTTGCAGATGACACTAAAGTCGGTGGAGTTGTGGACAGTGCAGGAGGATGTTACAAGTTACAGAGGGACATAGATAAGCTGCAGAGCTGGGCTGACAGGTGGCAAATGGAGTTTAATGCAGAAAAGTATGAGGTGATTCATTTTGGAAGGAATACAGGAAGACAGAGTACTGGGCTAATGGTAAGATTCTTGATAGTGTGGATGAGCAGAGAGATCTCAGTGCCCATGTACATAGAACCCTGAAAATTGCCACCCAGGTTGAGAGGGTTGTTAAGAAGGCGTACGGTGTGTTAGCTTTTATTGGTAGAGGAATTGAAATTCGGAGCCATGAGCCGTTGTACAAAACTCTAGTGCGGCTGCATTTGGAGTATTACGTGCAGTTCTGGTTGCCGCATTATAGGAAGGATGTGGAAGCATTGGAAAGGGTGCAGAGGAGATTCACAAGGATGTTGCCTGGTATAGAGGGAAGATCTTATGAGGAAAGGCTACGGGACTTAGGCTGTTTTCTTTAGAGAGAAGAAGGTTAAGAGGTGACTTAATTGAGGCATACAAGATGATCAGAGGATTAGATAAGGTGGACAGTGAGAGCCTTTTTCCTTCGATTGTGATGTCTAGCACGAGGGTACATAGCTTTAAATTGAGGGGAGATAGATATAGGACAGATGTCAGAAGTAGGTTCTTTACTCAGAGAGTAGTAAGGGCGTGGAATGCCCTGCCTGCAACAGTAGTGGACTCTCCAACACTAAATGCATTCAAATGGTCATTGGATAGCCAAATGGACGACAAGGGAATAGTGTAGATGGGCTTTAGAGGGGTTTCACAGGTCGGCGCAACATCGAGGGCTGAAGGGCCTGTACTGCGCTGTAATGTTCTATGTTCTATGTTCTTGTAATTTACATTTCCGCCCTGGAAAAAAGCCTCCAACTGTTCACCCCATCTATACCCCTCATGATTTTATAAACTTCCATCAAGTCGCCCTCAGCCTCCGTCTCTCTGGGGAGAACAATCCCAGTTTATTCAATCTCTCCTCATAGCTAATACCCTCCATACCAGGCAACATCCTGGTAAACCTTTTCTGTACTCTCGCCAAAGCCTCCGCATCCTTCTGGTGATGTGGTGACCAAAGTTGGACACAGTATTCCAAATGTGGCCGAACCAATGTTCTATATAATTATAACATAATTTGCGAGCTTTTATACTCGATACCCCGTCTGATGCTTTCTTTACTACCATTTCCACCTGTGCTGCCACTTTTAAGGAGCTGCGGACCTGCACGCCCAGATCTCTTGATGTGACTATGCGCCTGATGGTTCTGCCGTTTATTTTATAGCTCCCACCTGGATCAGATCTACCAAAATGCATCACCTCACATTTGTCCGGATTATATTCCATCTGCCATTTCTCCGCCCAATCTAGGATAAATGCCATCTGGCCCTGGGGGTCTTGTCTACCTTAATGCTTTTTAACACACCTAACATTTCCACCCTCGTAATAACCACCTGTTCTAAAGTACTTGCCTATCTCTCTGAGACACCACCAAACAACGTGTCCTTCTCCTTTGTGAATACCAATGCAAAATACCCCTACTTCCTACTTCTTTTGGTTCTACGCATAATTTCCCTCCTTTGTCCTTGAGTAGACCAACTCTTTCCCTAGCTATCGTTTTTTGCCCTCCTGACTCCCTGCTTGAGCTCTTTTCTACTTTTCTTGTATTCTTCAAGTGCTTCATCTGTTTTTAGTTGCCTCGACCTCCCATATGCATCTTTTTTCTTTTTGACTAGACTAGCAATTTCCCTGGTCATCCATGGTTCCCAAATCCTGCCTTTCCTGTCTATCCTTTTCATTGGCACATGCCTGTCCTGCACTCCCATCAACTGCTCCTTAAAAGACTCCCACAAGCCAAATGTGGATTTACCCTCAAACAGCCTCTCCCAAACAACAGCCTCCAAATCCTGCCTAATCTGGTGTAGTTAGCCTTACCCCAATTTAGCACCTTAACCCGAGGACACTTGTCCTTTTCCATGAGTATCCGAAAGCTTATGGAATTGTGGTCACTTCGCCACATGTTCCCCCACCTCAACCTTGACGACCTGGCTGGGCTCATTCCTTAATACTAGGTCCAATATAGCCCCCTTTCTAGTCGGTCTATCCACATATTGTTCCAAAATACTTTCCTGGACACACTTAACAAATTCCTCACCATCCAGACCCCTAGCCCGATGGGATTTCCAGTCAATATAAGGAAAATTAAAGACTCCCACTGCAACAACCCTATTATTTCTACATCTATCCATAATCTGCTTACATGTTTGTTCTTCAACTTTCCGTGGGTTGTTGGGGGGCCTGTAGTGCACCCCCATCATAGTGACTGCCCCCCTTCCTGTTTCTGAGTTGTACCCACTATGCCTCGTTACTTGATTCTTCCATGGTGTCCTCCCTCTGTACAGCTGTAATATGTTCTCTAACCAGTATTGCAACTCCCCCACCTCTTTTGCCTCCCTCCCGGTCTCGTCTAAAACACCTCTTTCCCGGAATATTTCGCTGCCAATCCTGTCCCTTTTTTAACCAAGTCTCCATTACTGCAACCACATCAAAGTTCTGTGCATGAATCAAGGCTCTAAGTTAATCTGTCTTACCTGTTACACTCCGTGCAATGAAGCAGATACACTCCAGGCCCACTGAGCCCGACCTCCCCCAGCTTGCCCTTCCTGTTAGCCAGCCTGACCCTGGTACCATGTTCATCCCCAGTCTCTACACTTGCTGGCTTACTGTTCTGATTCCCACCCTCCTGCTAAATTAGTTTAAACCCACCCGAACCATGCTAGCAAACCTCCTAGCCAGGATATTGGTGCCCCTCCAGTTCAGGTGTAACCCATCCTTCTTGTACAGGCCCCACCTTCCCTAGAAGACATCCCAATGATCCAAAAAACTAAAGCCTTCCCTCCTGCACCAGTTCTTTAGCCTCGCGTTCAACTGCACCATATCCCTGTTCCTAGCCTCGCTAGCACATGGCACAGGGTGTAATCCTGAGATTACTACCCTAGAGGTTCTGCTTTTTAATCTTCTACCGAGCTCCCTAAATTGTCGTTGCAGCACCTCGTTACTTTTTCTATCTATTTCATTCGTGCCAATGTGGACAATGACCTCTGTCTGATTTCCCGCCCGTTTTAGGATGCCTTGTACCTGCTCAGAGACACCCAGGACCCTCCCTCCCCATGCAAAATTCACCATGATGCCAGCGGGCACATATGTTGGCATGAAACACATTTGGAACAGCGTGGCAAGCAGATGTCGGTACTCATCTGAACAAACCTGGGGGCGTTTCAGAATTCGGGATGGAGGTGACCCGCAACCCTGGACCTTGAAACACCACTGCAGTGGGTCAAGGGTGCCTCTGTGGGTGGAACTTCCTGATGCGGTGTCCTTGAGGGGTCCACTGTACAGCCTCAAATAGTTTGTGGAAATCTGCCCTCATTCTAAGGAGGTTCGTCTTCCGGGCTCCGAGTGCTCATGGAGGTCTATCTTCATTTTCAGGGAGTCCACCTTCTTTCTTCAGTAGTGGATCAGTGATGTTGGGCGCCTTTTCAATGTAGCGCCCAGACACGATGGCGGACTACATGCCATCGAGGAATAATAATCTTTATTAGTGTAACAAGTAGGCTTACATTAACACTGCAATTAAGTTACTGTGAAAATCGCCTAGTCGCAACACTCCGCGCCTGTTCGGGATACTGAGAGAGAATTCAGAATGTCCAATTCACCTAACGGGACTTGTGGGAGGAAACTGGAGCAGCCGGAGGAAACCCACGCAGACACAGGGAGAAGGTGCACACTCTGCACAGACAGTGACTTAAGCCGGAATCGAACCCGAGTTCCTGTCCCTGCTTTGGTTCTGGCTGTTCCTTCAGCTTAATTGTCACGTTTCAGTTTATCCAATCCCCTTATTAAACTTATTTACTGAGAAGCTTTATGCTGTGCAGTACTGCCACTGCTACCTGCTGTTGCTTTTACTGTTGTCTGTTTCTGCTGTTACTGCTATCTGCTGCTACCACTACTTTACTCCGAAACACATGGGGCTGGATTCTCAGCCTCCCGCACCACATTTCTGCCTCACCACGCTGGCGGAATGGTCCGTTGCGCCGGCCGGTCAATGGGGTTTCCCATTGTGGGGCAGCCCTACTCCATCGGGAAACCTCCAGGCTGCCGGCAAAATGGAGCATCCCGCCGGCAGAGAATCCAGCCCATGTTTCTTAAAATTGCCAAAAAAAAACACCCGTGAAAACAATTGTTGCAGGACCCTCCTCAAATCTGTGTCATCTTAAATATAGTAACAAACTTGTAGCCTGGCTGAAGAGTAGTTAGTTAATGCACAAACTCGTTTTCAATGGGGACGATACTGGTTACCATATTGGATTTTCACTCTAATCAAAAGGTTCTCTCGGGCGTTAACATTTCTGAGGAATGTGGGGGCACATTCAGATGCTGTGGCTCCATAAAGCTCATTAGCCTGAAGCTATTATTTACAGTTCTATAGTTTTGGCTGCAGGAGTTCAATGGTTGAGACAATTCATTGAATTGGATAGATGCACACCCATTGCACTGTCTGATTGTTTCTTGAGCTCTCTGTTAAATATTGTATTGAACAAGTCACTCATTGTGTCTTGGTCATGTTTTCAAGGTCCCATAGAATTCTGGGAGTTTGGCCAACTTCTGAAAATTGTCCATTACAAATGGCTCTTTTCTGCAGTCTGTTCTCTTGGGATCTTAAGTGTCTTCCTTTAAGTTGAATGTGTTCTTGCTGAAGGACCAGCTGCAGATTCCACAAACTACAAAAAAGGAAACTTTCAACATTCTTAGTCCAAATCTCTGAAGTCCAGAACCAAGCTTTGTGCCATCAGATTAAAGTTTGAAGCTGACTGGAGCACTTGGCCAAGATCATAGAACATAGAACAGTACAGCACAGAACAGGCCCTTCGGCCCTCAATGTTGTGCCGAGCCATGATCACCCTACTCAAACCCACGTATCCACCCTATACCCGTAACCCAACAACCCCTTAACCTTACTTTTATTAGGACACTACGGGCAATTTAGCATGGCCAATCCACCTAACCCGCACATCTTTGGACTGTGGGAGGAAACCGGAGCACCCGGAGGAAACCCACGCACACAGGGGGAGGACGTGCAGACTCCACACAGACAGTGACCCAGCCGGGAATCGAACCTGGGACCCTGGAGCTGTGAAGCATTTATGCTAACCACCATGCTACCCTGCTGCCCCCTGCTACCCTGCTGCCCTGCTGCCTGCCTCCTAAGATAGAAGTCTTAGTACCTGTCTCCCTTAGCAATTGGGCAATACCCATTATTGCAGTGCTCAAGAAAGACTGCTCTGCGTGCAGCCTTGGGGATTTCAGTTACTGTTAACCCTGTGTTATGTGCTGGATAGTATCCACTTCCCTGGATTGAGGGCCTTTTTGCTTGCCTGGCTGATGGGCAGAAATACAACAATATAGACAAATGGCAGGCCTATTTACAAATGCAAGTTGATGAGAATCGCAAGAATATGTTACCATCACAACACACAAGGCACGTCGCAGATATTGCCATTTGCCTTTTGAATAATGTCATTTCCAGCTCAGTTTCAGAGGGCCATGGACCAGATCCTGAACGGTTTGCCTGGAGTTCAGTGCTACCTCGCTGACATCCTGGTAATGGGCAAGACTGATGAGGATCATATCACAAACTTGGATGCTACTCTACAAAGGCTAGAGGAGCATGGCCTATAAGTTTACAAAGACAAATATGAGTTTTTTCAGCCCTCTGTGGAGTATTTGGGACTCAACATTAATGTTGCTGGGCTTAACTAAGCACCCTCCAAGTCAAGGCTATTGTGGATGCTCCAGATCCTCAAAAGATCAGCTTCGCTCATGCTTTAGGCTGCTGAATTATTACAGGAAATTCATTCCACAGCTGGCAATACTGCTGAAACCTCTGCACAAACTTCTATGGCATAACAAAACCTCAAAATACACAGAAGCCTATGATGCTTGGTTCAAAAAGGCTAAAGCACTGCTGAAACATTCTGAGGTACTGACTTTTAGGAATTTTGGAAATTAACAAGGTTAACCTCGAACTTGAGATGGAAACAAAATAATAGAGAAGTAACAAGACTAGGAGGCATCTAGTGGATTAATGAGATGTGATTTGCCCAATAACAAGATTAGCAGGCATCTAGAGAATTGAGGTGCGAATGTCACATAAGAAACATTGTTTACCAGAAATCAGTGGGGATAACTTCTAAAGGCAAGGTATTTGAGAGATGTAGACAGCCAAATTCACAGAGGGTAATCTCAAAGGGAGTAAGATACTCTCATTGGGGAAGGACGTGAGTTCTCCATCCAACAGTCAGACACGCAAGATGCATCTATGACCTGAGCTACAGAGGCCTGTTCCATCTAACATTTAGAGCCATACCAGATTGCTGATATTCTCCTCTAAATCACATAGTTTCAGAACTTCGCTGAGTCAGGAAGAGACATTTTCCCAGACTTTGTCACCAAAGCGATATTGTGTGGTAGCTATTAAATGGATTTGACCTATAGAGTTACTAAAGTTAGATGTTGCTTGGGAAAAGGGTTAGAGTGTTTCAGTCAATGCAGGGAACATGGGTGTATTTTGGGTAACTTTAGATAAAACGGTGTGTTTATTTATTCATATACTTATGTGTCATAGTATATGTTTGTCTTTCTTCTCATGTATTTTTTTCTTTTAGATTAATAAACATTCTTTATTAATTGTTTACACAATGATTGGACTGCTTCCTCACTGGGTTTATTGCTCACATTACTCCAAACAAATAAATACCATTAAGACGCAGTGTTTCAAGTTATCCTTCGAGGTTTTGAGGCACGGATGCCAATACATTTGATGGACTGGCCTCATCAATGATCTTGTTCTTCATGTCAGAGTGTGAGAAACATGCCTGAATTGGCACCCTCCATCAATGGGATTGGTCGGAAAACCCTTGGCAGCAGATCCATCTTGATGTTGCTGGTCCATTTATAGGGACAATGTTCATGGCGGTTATGGATGCTCATTCCAAATATCCAGATGTTTTAGTAATGTCCTCTATTACTGTTGAGAATTCTATTCAAAGACTAAGCAAAATGTTCAGTTGTTACGGGTTATCAGAACAGCCTGTGACAGACAATGGACCTCAATTTATCTCGCAGGAGTTTGAGAATTTTTAAAGACGTAACAAAATTCATCACACCACCTCAGCACCATTGCACTTACCCACCTGTGGATTAGAAACATTTAATTAAACCATGAAACATGCTTTAAGGTAATTACAAGGACATCACTCTATTCAAATGCATCAGGACACATTTCTGCTGATATACGCAAACACACCACATGCTATGACTAAAGCATTTTCCACTTTTCTACTGTTGGGACGGCAGCTGTATAATTGATCCGCTGAAACAAACAGAAACATGACAAGTTGTGAAAGATCAACAGCATGACCAAGTGGAGAGAAGAGCCCAAAGATGAAAAACCAAGGGCGCGATTCTCCGCCCCCCACGACGGGTCGGAGAATAGCGGGAGGGCCTTCCTGACATTTTTCCCGACCTCCCGCTATTCTCCCCCCCCAACGGCTGCCCCACGACACGTATCGCTGCTCGCCGAGCCGATGGGCCGATTTCCCAGGCCTTTATGGCCGTTTTCACGAACTCCAACACACCTGCTCTCACAGTTCGTGAAAACGGCCGCAAAGTGCCGTTCTGGAGTAGCATGCCACCGATTGGCACGGCCGTGCCAAGGGTGGCATGGGCCCGCTATCGGTGGGCACCGATCGCGGGCAGCGGGTCCAAACCCCGCGCACTCTTTGTTCCTCCACTGCCTCGCTGGATCAGTCCGCGGGGCGGCTGAGGGGCAGAACGGCCCGCGCATGCGCGGGTTTCACGCATATGCGTGATGACGTCATCCGTGCATGCGCGGATTGGAGCCGTCCAATCCACGCATGCGCGGCTGGTGTCATCGTTTGCGTCAGCCGCCGTTAACCTTGGCGCGCGGGCTTAGTGAAGTTCGCTAAGCCTGCGATGCCAAGGTTCACGGGGCCCCGCTGCTAGCCCTGACCGGGGAGCAGAATCGGGTCCCGGGAGGGGGCGCGGAGGCTGCAGTGAAACACGGCCAGTTTCACGGCAGCCTTCACGACTCTCCGCATTTGCGGAGAATCGCGCCCTTTCTTTTTGGGACAAGAGGTTCTAGCTTATAATTATGCAACTGGAGCTAAATGGGTTCCTGCTACCGTGATTGCTCAGACAGGGCCTATTTCATACAGAGTCCAACTGGCGAGTCCAACTGGCGGAGACATGTTGACCAACTGTTGCCAAGTCAAGCACCATCTAAGGATACACCTCTTATGGAAGTGCCTAATTTCACCACTTCGAGTGAGCCATCTCCAAATCAAGGAATGCCAACTCCAGTCTCACCTCCTCAACTGAAGATCAACTGAAGTTGAAGTCATCTCACCTTCGCCAGCATTAGATGCAACCTCAGATTTGGCTCCAAGTCCTAAATCGTCATCAATCTCCAACTTTACTCTGCACAAGCACCAGAAGTCCACCACAGGAAATCAGAGATGCATGTGATACAGGAACATATGTGATCATGGGTGACTTTAATGTGACACAAACTAGTTACAGTACAATAGAGGAGGAATTTAGGGCCAGTTCCTTAAACACTCTGGGATGAAGATTATCAGGTGATGGAGATTTGTCTGCCTTCAATTCCATTAATTTCCTCAACACTATTTCTTTACTAATACAAATTTCCCTCAGCTCCTTACTTTGAATGCGAGTCTTTGCAGGTAATTAGATCCATTGGCGGTCATTTCCCCAAATTCTTTGGACTCTGGAATGGTTCTTACAGATTGGAGGGTAACGAATGTAACCCTGCTATGCAAAAACGGAGGCAGAGAGAAAAGAGGGAACTATAGATCAGAGAGCCTAACGTCGATAATAGGGAAGTTGCTGGAGTCAATTATCAAGGATTTCATAGCACAGCATTTAGAAAGCAGGGGTATAATCAGTCAAAATCAGGCGGCATGTGGCGCATTGGATAGCACTGGGGCTGCGGCGCTGAGGACCTGGGTTCGAATCCCAGCCCTGGGTCACTGTCCGTGTGGAGTTTGCACATTCTCCCCATGTCTGCGTGGGTTTCACCTCCACAACCCAAAGATGTGCAGGTTAGGTGGATTGGCCACACTAAATTGCCTCTTAATTGGGAAAAAAAATAACTGGGTACTCTAAATTTATTTAAAAAAAGAATAATTAGTCAAAGTCAGCATGAATTACGAAAGGAAAATCATGCTTGACAAATCTACTAGAATATTTTGAAGATGCAACTGGCAAAGTTGACCAGGGAGAACCATTGAATGTGGTTTATTTAAACTTTCAGAAGTCTTTCAACAAGGTCTCAAATAGCAGATTAATATGTACAGTTAAAGAGCATGGGATTACGGATAGTGTCTTGAGATGGATAGAAAGCTGATTAGTAGACAGGAAGCAAAAAGTTGGAATAAATGGATCTTTTTCTGATTGGCAGGCAGTGACTAGTGAGGTATCTGTGCGAGGACCCCAACTGTTCACATTATATATTAATGATTTGGACAAGGGAACTAAATATATTATCTCCAAATTTGCAGATAATGCAAAGTTGGGTGGGAGGGTGAGCTGTGTGGAGAATGCAGAGATGCTTCAGCAGGATTTGGACAGGCTGAGTGAGTGGGCATATGCATGGCAGATACTGTATAATGTGGATAAATGTGAGGTTATCCGCTTTGGTAGCAAAGATAGGAAGGCAGATTATTATTTGAATGGGTGTAAATTGAAAGAGGCGGTTACTCAGCAAGGCCTTGGTCTCCTCATGCATCAGCCAGCGAAGGTAAACACACAGTTACAGCAGGCAGTAAAGAAGGTAAATAGTATGTTGGCCTTTGAATATAGGAATAGAGATGCAATAGGAATAGATTACAATGGTATAGGACACCCCTGGAGTATTGTGTGCAGTTTTGGTGTCTTTATCTGAGGAAAGATGTTCTTGATGAGAACGGAGTGCAGCGAAGGTTTACTAAGCTGATTCCAGGGATGGTGGGACCGTCATATGAGGAGAGACTAAATCAGTTAGGATTATATTCATTGGAGTTTAGAAGAGCAAGAGGGGATTTCAGAGGACCTTACAAAATTCTAAAAGGATTAGACAGGGTAGATTCAGAAAGTCCAGAGCTAGGGGTCATAGTTTGAGAATAAGGGATAAACCTTTGAGGACTGAGATGAGGAGAAATGTCTTCACCCAGAGAGTGGTGAATCTGTGGAATTCACTGCCACAGAAAGTAGTTGACGCCAAAACATTGTGTAATTTCAAGAAGGAATTAGATACATCTCTTGGGACTAAAGGGAACAAAGGTTGTGGGGGAAAGGTGAGACCAGGGTATTGAACTTGATGATCAGCCATGATCATAATGAATGGCGGAGCAGGCTCCAAGGGCCGAATAGCCTCCTCCTGCTTCTAGTTTCTATGTTTTGACATCAGCAAAGAAGACCTCCAGAGCACCTGAGTTATAGTTCAGCTGAATCTGTGCATTTTATTTTGAGGCAGTCCACCCTCTTTCCCCAATTCAGAAACTGTTTTGTTGCGTAGTGTATGTTTTGTCTGGCTTGCCGTACTTTGTACCTTGCATAATGGGATTGTAGTGATCTGTATATCTGCTGATATGTAAAGGGTTAACACCTGTATCATAGTGTTAGACAACCACTAGATGGCAGCACCAGATCCATATATATAAGCTGTACTCAGAGGTTCTTCCCGCCTCTTCGTATCAGGAGAGACTAGGTAGCAGAGTATTCGAGAGATAGCTTAGTTGGCACGTGTAGTTACACATTATTGATATTTCTTATTTACTTAATCATCAGTTATAGTTGTAGAAGAGTGAACAAACTCATTGATATTTATATTAGTTTTTCATTAAATGTTATTTGCTTAATTTGAAGGCTGATAGTTTAATTGAACTCCAACCATCAGACACCATTCTGGAAGTAAGCAAAAGAGTAACGGCGTATTACAATCACGTAATATAACAGGAAGCGCAGGATTCATGTTTTCTTATCAGTTCCATTGCAGCAATAAGGAACAGCTATGATGTTTATCACCTCCTGTGTCTACTTGTAAACGGATTGATCTTGCAAGTTACCAGAATCAAAAACGGAAGAAATACTCTCATTGCAAAGTGTATACATTCCTAGCTTTCCTTGATATTTTAAATTACATGATTATTGTCTTGTGCACACATTTGTTACTTTGCTTGAAAAAAACATTCAATTAATCCATATTTAATCATTAATAGGAATATTTCTTCATGTGACCAGAGAAACATTCCGCTCCTTGAAGGTGATCACCCTGCAGCAGAGCAAAGGTGATGATGATGATAAGATTTGTGACGAAGAGGGAAACATCACAGTCCCAAAGGCAAGAAATGGGATGACAGTCGGAAGATCTATTTGAAGAGCCACGACTGGGATAAGCGCAGTGGGCAAAAAATGTCTCTCGTGTTGTAAATTATACACTTCTACGAAGAGTTCCAATGTCCAGAACTTACACTCTACAGCAAGCTGTGCGAGGATTTCACACTTGTAACAAAGCAACTGCAAATGGTGGCAGTTGGACAGAATCTGGGGAAGGATGGAGTATTTTGCACATAAAGAGAGGAGCCAGACTTCATTAACTCAACATTCTTTCACAGCAGGCCAACCATGTTTCGCACCAGCTACCAACAGCTTTTGCGGGCAGCCTTTGTGCAGTCAATTGTGCAGAAATCTGCAAAGCAGCAGGATTCGGCAGGTGTGACAGATGATGCTTACTCAGTTGGAAAGTAGCAATCAGCAATTCCAACACTTAGTATTTTCTTGCACAGTGTTTCAGTTCTGCCCTTGGCTTTGTTAACTGCTTAATTTGTAATTTTCTGAGCCAGTTATAATTGATTGAAGAAGCACTGTCAGTTTGTGAATATGGGGCAACAATGGTGGCATCTGTTTTGATGCCTGTGGCCTGGTCCACGTGGCCCTTGACGGACTCCCCAAAGGAACATGAACAATGTTGTACAATTAAAAGATACATGCAACTTCATTTTTAAGATGATTACTATGTCGATAACTTCAGGAACCCTCAACGTGTTTTCAATGTTGAGCATTTTGTGGGTTCTTGGAAGAGAAAGCCGAATAAATTGACATAATTGTCTGTGAGTCGCAAGGCAACAGGCAGGGGCGGAGTTCTCCGACGGCAGACCCCGGAATTACTAAATGCAATTGGGCAGAGAATGGCTGATGAGGGGAAGAAAGGAGGTAGGACAGAAATGAAACACTGTGCAAGAAAAATTAACAATGAATACAATACACTACACTCTGAACTGGTTACATCCTATCCTCCAGCTATAACACACACGGAAAGAAAAAGCATAAGAGCGGGAAAACTGCCTTACTTATATAGTCCCTGTTAGTATTGCTCTCTAGTGGTCATCTGACTGTACTGACTGTACATTAACCAATCATGTATTTACATTTACAGAGATCACTACAGCGGGCATGGCCAGCAGCACAGGCATTCCATCCCACCCCTAACCTCCCCCCCTGTGGTGACCAGCCCCTCCCATGAAGACCCTTGCTTCGCAACCACCTCCCCTCCCCCAGCAACCCCCTCCATGATTCCTACCTGCCTCACTATGGGGTGCGGGCTCTGGATCAGCAGTGAGCTGGCCCATTCCATCACACAGTCCCACCGAACGAGTGGGGTGGTATAGATGGGCACGAGATATGGGCGGCAGTGGGGGGAGAGAGAGATGGGGGTGGGACACTGGAGCGGTGTGCGCTGGCTGAACTGGGGTCCTGGCCCAAGCTCTCTGTCCATCTGCCCATCCCCCTCCCCATTCCCAATACTACCTTTGAGTCCAGCCCATCTCTCACACCCATCTGACAGAACACCAAAGTAGGTTGTGATGTTGTGATCCCCAGTAGTGGAGGTGGCCTTTGGCGGCCATCTTCTGGGGCTACCGGGCCTGGATAGGCCCGACTGCTGCTCAGTTGTCTCAGGTGGGGTTGTTCTGCCTGCTGTCTATCAGATGTGCCAGGAACAGGAGAGGTGGATGAGGGAGTCCGACACGCTGTGGTGTTCCAGCACTTCCCCTGCGGAAGTCACCTGCATGGACCCCATCACCCCTCCTTCCTCGGGGTGCCCGATGGACCCCGAGCTATTCCGTGGATGGGGGTGCGAGCGAAGATTGTCCCCTGAGGCTCCCCCTCCACCAAGCGCTGCCAGTCCAGGTGGCGAGCTCCCATCCCAATCAGGGTCTCTACACCCATGGTCATGGAGCATAGGGAGTGCACCACCTCCGTCTGGGACTATGCCACATCCTGTTCTGACTGTATCACCACCTTCTCATAGAATCATAGAATTTACAGTGCCGAAGGAGGCCATTCGGCCCATCAAGTCTGCACCGGCTCTTGGAAAGAGCACCCTACTAAAGTCCACACCTCCACCCTATCCCTGCAACTCAGTAACCCCACTTGACCTTTTTGGACACTAAGGGCAATTTAGCATGGCCAATCCACCTAACCTACACATCTTTGGACTGTGGGAGGAAACCGGAGCACCCGGAGGAAACCCACGCAGACATGGTGAGAATGTGGACCCTAGCCGGGAATCGAACCTGGGACCCTGGAGCTGTGAAGCAACTGTGCTAACCACTATGCTGCCGTGCTGCTCAGCACGGGTCTGTACCTCATCAGCCATAGACTGCGCTACCTCTCTCTGGTTCTGTGCCATGTGGGCCAGAGCCCAAGCAATGCCATCGATGCCCTCAGCCACAGGTCACTATGACTGGGCTATGCTCTGGAACGCCACTGCAATGTGCAGGTGGCACTGGTAATGGCTGCCCCTGATAGGGCAGCCCTGTCCTGGGCCTTGGACATCGTGACCCAGGGCTGAAAGCTTCATCCCCAAGGCCTCCACCGTGGATGCCACTTGTATGGTGTTGGCCTGGGTGGCACGCACAGTCAGACTCCTCCAGCTGCACCTGTAGACACCGGATGGTTGCCGACACCCCCTCATGTGGTCTCTGGCTCTGAGACTGCATCTCCACAATCAAAGGGACGGTCCTTTCCAGCAGTCCGATACCTGTCTGAACGGCAGCTAGTCTCTGGGGTTGGGCCGCCCTCGGGTTTCCTACCTCCACCTGCAGTACCGCTGCACGTGTGTGACGTGCTCTAAATAATGCTTCAGGAGCCTCGTCACTAAATTGCCCAAGTGAGGTGGGTGTCTCTGGGATAGTGGAGGGTGTTGGAGACAGCTCTGATCAGAAGTCAGTGTCGTTCCTGGACTGATGCTCCGGGGTGTCTCAGGCTGCGGATCGAGGGTGACTGTCACTGTCTGTATCCTCCTCCTCCTCACTGATCTGGGGGGCGGGGGGCACCAGAAGGGCCTGCCTCATCATCAGGAGATCCTGCAAGCCACGAGACAAGACGTGGGTTGGTGTGGCAGGTGGTGGTGGAGGGGATGTGGGGTGGTGGTGAGGGTGTGGTATGGTGGTGGTGGAGGGGATGTGGGGTGGTGGTGGGGGTGTGGCATGGTGGTGGAGGGGGGCTGCAGGGGTGGTGGTGATGGTGGAGGAGCCAGTGTGGCGGGGGGTGTGGGGGAATGGGGAGTGGGTGGTGACATACGTGTCATGTGGAACTGCAACTCAGCGGGGTCTCACTTTCTTGTCCGATGCCGACCTCCACCTTGGTGGCTGCCCTCTCACCGGGCCCACTGATCAGGCCCAGTGCCCGCTGCTCTGATGCGGTGGGGGGCAGCAGGTCCTGCTCTTTTCCCACTCACAGCAGTTGTGGGCCGACGTCTCCTGTGGGGTGGGGGTGGGGGGAAGAAAATGCAGTGTTACGTAGTCGAATGTATGCAGCACAGGGGTTGGGTAGCTGGTGGCCTTCATGGCCAAGGCACCCACTCATGTCGGCCAGTATGGGTGCTGGCAGGTGGTGCAGGATGGGGCTTTGGTTCCTCTCTGGGTGGTGGAGGAAGGGGTGAGGTTACGGGTGTGTGAGTCAGGGATAAGTGCCCAGGGCACAGTGCTGCCTACTCATCCTGGCTGCTCTGAGGAGGTTGTCCAGTTTCATACTGGGCAGCACGGTAGCATTGTGGATAGCGCAATTGCTTCACAGCTCCAGGGTCCCAGGTTCGAGTCCCCGCTGGGTCACTGTCTGTGCGGAGTCTGCACATCCTCCCCGTGTGTGCGTGGGTTTCCTCCGGGTGTTCCGGTTTCCTCCCACAGTCCAAAGATGTGTAGGTTAGGTGGATTGGTCATGATAAATTGCCCTTAGTGTCCAAAATTGCCCTTAGTGTTGGGTGGGGTTACTGGGTTATGGGGATAGGGTGGAGGCGTTGACCTTGGGTAGGGTGCTCTTTCCAAGAGTCGGTGCAGACTCGATGGGCCGAATGGCCTCCTTCTGCACTGTAAATTCTATGATACTATGATACGGCACTTCTGACCGGTCCTGGCGGTGTTGCCCTCAGTGCTCAAGGCCACTCCCACCTGCGTCCAGGCGTGGTGCGGGGTGGCAGGTGGCAACCTCCTCCCCACCCCAGGGTACAGGGTGGACCGCCTCTTCTCCTCTGCATCCAACAGCGTCTCCAGTTCCGGGTTGGTAAACCGGGGTGCCGCTCGCTGTGCTGCCATCTTGTTGGCTGGAATAAGTGTGGGTGTGGGGAGCGGATTGCTAATATGCGGCTGCAGCTTGCCAGCCTCTTGAGTGTCACTCCTGACTCCGGCGAATCAGACACCGTTTTTCATAGGAATGAGTCGTGTTCCATGTTGCGCCGGTGCTAGCCCATTCACGATTGATGAATTGCTCTGGGAATGGCGACAATTTTGCTGTTGGAGAAAACCACTGAATCAGTTCCAGCGTCAACACGAGTCTCCGAAACGGAGAATCCTGCCACAGATCTTTTGGTCTTGTGACCAGCTCTCCGTGTAAAAAGGTTCTTCCTCATGTTGGCATGGTTCCCTTGTTCATCACCTTATATCAGCATTCTCTGTGTCTCACCCCTTCTGTCAATCATAACAGTTACTCTCTGTGCACCCTGCCAGAAAATGTATGATTTTGAGTACCCTTATTAAATCTTCTCTCTACCTTCTCTTTCCCAAGGAGGGCACTTGCAACATCTCCCCTTACTCCTCACAACAGAACTTCCTAATGCCCCAATCCATTCTTGTCAATATTTTCTCAAGCCATAACATTCTTTCTGCAGTGAAGTTCCCAGAACTGGGTGCAGTACTCCAGTTGAGGCCGAACCAATGTTTTATAAAGGTTCATTATAGCTTTGTTGCTTTCTACACCATGCCGCTAACTATAAAGCCCAAGCCCCATGTGCCTTTCTGAATAGTGCTCTTTATTTTATATTGCTTCTCCTTGCTTTTCCTACCAAAGTGACCTACTTAACACTACACTCCATTAAGTTTCATATGTCACATGCCCACCAATTCTACTGACCTGTTTATCTCCTCGGACATCACTGTCCTCAAAGTTCACAATATTTCCAAGTTTTGGGACATCTGAATATTTTGAAATCTATCCCCAAATCCAAGTCTAAGCCATCAATACAATGTCAAGAAAATATGTAATATAGAACAAGAGAAACTGCGGTTCTAACATGGACCCCTGTGGATCTCTCTTTCTTCCAGTCTGAATTACAATAACAAACCTACTCTCTGTTTCCTATCACTTGGCTAGTTATGTACCATGCTGCTACTTTCCCTTTAGTTTCATGGGCTTCAACTTTACTGGCAAGTATATCAAAGAACATATGAATTAGGAGCAGGATGAAATGCTCCGCCATTCAACAGATGAAATGAAAAATGAAATGAAAATCGCTTATTGTCACAAGTAGGCTTCAAATGAAGTTACTGTGAAAAGCCCCTAGTCACTACATTCCGGCGCTTGTTCGGGGAAGCTGGTACAGGAATTGAACCGTGCTGCTGGCCTGCCTTGGTCTGCTTTCAAAGCCAGCGATTTAGCCCTGTGCTAAACAGCCCCTATCAAGATCAAGGCTGATTTAGGTTTAACCTTAGCTCCACATTCCTGGCTACCCCGAATAACCTTTCACCCCCTTGCTTATCAAGAATCCACCCACTTCTGCCCTACTGCTTTAAAGATATTCAAAGACTCTGCCTCAATTGTCTTTTGAGGAAGAGAATTCCAAATTCTCACAACACTCTGAGAGAATTTTTTCTCCTTAAATGGACGA
Source organism: Scyliorhinus canicula (assembly GCF_902713615.1). Classification (NCBI taxonomy): domain Eukaryota; kingdom Metazoa; phylum Chordata; class Chondrichthyes; order Carcharhiniformes; family Scyliorhinidae; genus Scyliorhinus; species Scyliorhinus canicula. The sequence continues at coordinate 179,418,139 of NC_052150.1, read as the reverse complement.
CCCCTTATTTTTCAATAGTGGCCCCTAGTTCGAGATTCTCCCACTTGAGGAAACATCTCCACATCCACCGTGTCAAGAACTCTCAGGATCACATAGGTTTCAATCAAGTTGCCTGTTACTCTTCTAAACCACAACAGGTACAAGCCTACCTGTGCAACCTTTCCTCATAACCGAACCCACCCATTCGAGGCATTAATCTAGGAAAACCTTCTCTGAATGACTTCTAATGCGATCATTTTACCTTAAATAAGGAGACCAGCAATGTACAAAGTACTCTAGATGTGGTCAAACCAGCTCCCTGTACAACTGAAGCCTAACTTTTTATTTTTATATTCAATCCCCCTCACAATAAACAATAACATTCTATTAGCTTTTCTATGCACTGCAGAGTACCCTTTTTCGATTCATGCACTAGGAAACCCAGATCCCTCTGCATCTCAGAGCTCTGCAATCTCTCATCATTTAGATAATATGTTTATTTTTTATTTATCCTACCAAAATGGACAACCTCACATTTCTCCCCCCCACCCCCCATTGTGCTCCATTTCCCAGATCTTTGCCTACTCACCAATCCTATCCATATCATTTTGTGTACTCCTTATATCACCTTCAGAACTTACTTTCCCATCTATCTTTGTGTCATTAGCAAATTTAGCAACCATACCACTGGTCCCTTCGTCTAAATCATTCACATAGTTTGTAAGGAGATGAGGCTCCAGCTACTCCCTGTGCCACACTACTTTGCTCACCCTGCCAACTAGAAAATGAACTAACTACTCTGTTTCCTGTTAGCTAGTCAATCTTCTATCCATGCTAATAAATTGCCCCCTCTACACCATGAGCTTTTTATATTCCATAATAACCTTTGATGTGGCACCTTACTAAATGGCGTCTGAGTAGAATATACAGGTTCCTCTTTATCCACAGCAACAGTTACCTCTTCATAGAACTCCAATAAATTGATTGAACATGATTTCCCTTTCACAAAACCATGTTGATTCTGCCTGATTATTTTGAATTTATGTAAGTGCCCCATTAACACCTTGAATTAGCCCTTCCAATACATCTCTATGATGTGGAGATGCCAGCGGTGGACTGGGGTGGGCACAATAAGAAGTCTTACAACACCAGGTTAAATCCCAACAGGTGTGTTTGGAATCACTAGCTTTCGAAGCGCAGCTCCTTCATCAGGCGAGTGAAAAGGTGGGTTCCACGAACAAATATATCGACAAAGTCAATGACGCAAGACGATACTTCCCGTACCAGACTCCCTGAACAGGCGCCAGAATGTGGCGACTAGGGGCTTTTCACAGTAACTTCATTTGAAGCCTAGTTGTGACAATATGCGATTTTCATTTCATTTTTTCACTTTGCATGCGAGTCTTTGCAGGTAATTAAGTCTTTGTCTTCACAGGTTCAGAATATGCGACTAGAGAGAGGGACAATCACAGGTTAAAGAGGTGTGAATTATTTCAAGCCAGGGCAATTGATAGGATTTTGCAAGCCCAGGCCAGATGGTGGGGGTGAATGTAATGAGACATGAATCCAAGGTCCCAGTTGAGGCCACACTCACGTGTGCGGAACTTGGCTATCAGTTTCTGGTTGGTGATTCTGCATTGTCACGTGTCCTGAAGGCCGCTTTGGAGAACGCTTACCCGAAGATCAGAGGCTGGGGTTGCACGTTAGCAGTGGTTAGCACAATTGCTTCACAGCTCCAGGGTCCCAGGCTTGATTCCCGGCTTGGGTCACTGTCTGTGAGGAGACTGCAAGTTCTCCCTGTGTTTTCGTTGGTTTCCACCGGGTGCTCCGGTTTCCTCCCACAGTCCAAAGATGTACAGGTTAGGTCGATTGGCCATGCTAAATATCCCTTAGAGTCCAAAAATGTTAGGTGAGGTTATTGGGTTATGGGGATAGGGTGGAGGTGTGAGCTTAGGTAGGGTGATCTGACAATGGGCCGGTGCAAACTCATGGGCCGAATGACCTCCTTCTGCATTGTAAATTCTATGTTCTATGTTCTGAATGCCCTTGACTGCTGAAGTGTTCCCCAACTGGAAAGGAACAGTTCTGCCTGGCGATTGTCACGCGATGTCTGTTCATCTGTTGTTTCAGTGTCTGCATGGTCTCGCCAATGTACCACGCCTCGGCACATCCCTTCCTGCAGCGTGCGAGGTAGACAACGTTGGCCGAGTTGCACAAGTATGTACCACATACCTGGTGGGTGGTGTTCTCACATGTAATGGTGATACCCTCGTTAATGATCTGGCACGTCTTGCAGAGATTGCCATGGCAGGGTTGTGAGGTGTTGTGGTCATTGTCTTCCTTAAGGCTGTGAAGTTGGCTGCAAACAATGGTTTATTTGAGGTTGCGCAGTTGTTTGAAGGCAAGTAATGGGGTGTGTAGATGGCCTTGGGAAGATGTTCGTCTTAATCGATGACATGTTGAAGGCTGCGAAGAAGATGTCGTGGTTTTTCCGCTCCAGGGTAGTACTGGACGATGAAGGGTACTCTGTCGGTTGTGTCCCGTGTTTGTCTTCTGAGGAGCTCGGTGCAGTTTCTTGCTGTGGCGCGTTGGAACTATTGATCGATGAGTTGAGCACCATATCCGTTCTTACAAGGGCGTCTTTCATTATCTGTAGGTGTCTGTCATGTTCCTCCTCGCCTGAGCAGATCCTGTGTATACGGAGGGCTTGTCCATAGGGGATGGCTTCTTTAATGTGTTTAGGGTGGAAGCTGGAGAAGTGGAGCATCGTGAGGTTATCCGTGGGCTTGTGGTAAAGCGAAGTGCTGAGGTGACCGTCCTTGATGAAAATGAGTGTGTCCAAGAATGCAACCGATTCTAGAGAGTAGTCCATGGTGAGTCTGATGGTGGGATGGAATTTATTTATGTAATTGTGTAGTTGTTTCAGTGATTCTTCGCCGTTGGTCCAAAGGAAAAAAGTTTCATTCATGTATCTGGTGTACAGTGTCGGCTGAAGGTCCTGTGTGGTGAGGAGGTCTTTTTCGAACTTGTGCATGAAGATGTTGGCATATTGAGGTGCAAGTTTTGTCCCCATGGCTGTTCTGTACGTCTGGATGAGGAACCTGTTTTCAAAGGTGAAGATGTTGTGATCCAGGATGAAGCGGATGAGTTGCAGAATTGCTTCTGGAGATTGGCAGTTTCGGTGTTGAGTACTGAGGCTGTTGCAGCAATGCCATTGTCATAGAGGATGCTGGTGTAGAGTGACAAGCCGTTCATTGTGACGAAGAATGTTCCAGGTTTAACTGGTCCATGGGTGCTGAGTTTCTGTAAGAGGTCCGTCGTGTCATGACAGAAGCTGGGGTTCCTTGTACGATGGGTTTCAAGATGCTGTCGATGTAGTCAGAGAGGTTCTCACACATGGTCCCATTTCCTGATACGATAGAATGGCCTGCTGTGTTGGCCTTGTGTATTTTTGGGAGGCAATAGAGATCTCCAATGAGGGGAGTACGAGAGATGAGAGCACATAGGGTACTCTGAAGGTCTGGATCCAAGGTCTTGATCAGTCTGTTGAGTTGGTGGGTGTGTTCCTTAGTCGGATCTGTGGGTAATTGACTATAGTGTTCCTGGTTGTTGAGTTGTCGGTACACTTCTTTGCTGTAGTCCGTTCTGTTCAGTATGATGGTTGCCCCTCCTTTGTCTGCTGGTTTGATGAGAATGCTGCGGTTGGCCTTGAGAGCGTTGATGGTGTTGCGTTGTGCTTGGGTGACTTTCGGGGCTATATTGTTTATTTTCCTTATGACAGAGGTTAAGCTAACTGACCAGAGATTTCCTGTTTTCTGCCTCCCTCCCTTTTTAGACAGTCGAGTAGCACAGTGGTTAGCACAGTTGTTTCACAGCGCCAAGGTCCCAGGTTTTATTCCCAGCTTGGGTCACTGTCTGTGCAGAGTCTGCACGTTCTCCCTGTGTCTGCGTGGGTTTCCTCCGGGTGCTCCGGTTTCCTCCCACATGTCCTGAAAGACGGGCTGTTAGGTGGATTGGACATTCTAAATCCTTCCTCCGTGTACCCGGACATGCACCGGAATGTGGTGACCAGGGGCTTTCCAATTAAATGGAACCTTCCCCTAATCTGGTGAATTTTGGAAAATTAAAACTAATGCATCAACTATCTCACTCGCCACTTCTGTTAAAATCTTAGGATGAAATCTGTCACTATAATGTGACGCCTTATCAAATGTCTTTTGAAATTCCATGTGTACCATATCAACTAAGTCACCCTCATCTCTGATATTTCATGAAAGATCTCAATCAAGTTAGTTAAACCTGATTTGCCTTTAATCTCCACTTGTCCAACTGATTGTCAATTCTATCCTGAATTATCATCTTGCAAAGCTTTCCCATAACCAAAGTTAATCTGGCTGGCCGACAGTAGCTGTCTTCATCCTTGTATCTATTTTCAACAAAGGTGTAATGTTTGCCATTCTGCAGTCCTCTAGCAACACCCTACGGAGGACTGGAAGATTATGGCCAGTGCCTCCACAAATTGATGCAAACCATCCAATCTTGGTGACTTAATAAACATTAAATATAGTCAGCCTTTCTAATGCTTTCTTATTATAATAATAATAGAGAAAGGATCCAAAGAATCCATGGTTTTTATGAATATCATTGATTTCCTACAGTGCAGAAGGAGGCCATTCGGCCCATTGAGTTTGCACCGACCTTCTGAAAGAGCACTCTATCTAAGCCCACTCATCCGCCCTATTCCAATAACACATTAACCTAAACTACACATCTTTGGACACGAGGGCAGTTTTAATAATAATAACCTTTTATTGTCACAAGAATGAAGTTACTGTGAAAAGCCCCTTGTCGCCACATTCCGGCGCCTGTTCGGGTAAGCACGGCCAATCCACCTAACCTACACTTCCCAGTCTTTGGACTGTGGAAGGAAACCAGAGCACCAGAGGAAACCCACACAGACACAGGGAGACAGTCATCTGAGGCTGGAATTGAACCCGGGTCCCTGGTGCTGTGAGATAGCAGTGCTAACCACTGTGTCACTGTGTCGTCGTATCCTAAGAGGATACTTCCTCTTTATTTTTTTAAAGCCTATATTCGGTGTCTCAACTAACTCTTCCTTCATTATGACTTGGACAGCACTTCCCTTGGTAAAGACAGACGGAAGTGCTCATTTAGTACCTTAACCAAGCCTCTGCCTCCAAATGGAGATCTTCGTTTCGTCCCTAATCAGCTTCATCGCTCGGGAACTACCTTTCTACTCACTATATCTTTGTGGATGTCTTCTAGATTTCCCTTTATGCTAGCTGGCAGTCTCTTTCCATTCTGATATTTGAATAGGCTGCACATTCTTCCAAGAGAAAAACAGATGCATCTGAACCCAATATGGTATACACACCATATATGCATTCATCCTGTGCTGTAAGTGCACAACACACCATGTTGGTAAAGGAGCTCTGTAATTGCCTGGGGAACCTGCCTGAAACTGGCATAAGGCCTACTGGTTATGCAAATCAGGAGTCTATCTCCAATCTCAATCCCTTTTCTGAAATTGCTTTCTGACTGATGGTAGTAAACCATGAACATGGTGTGGTCAGCTTTTTAGGCTCTTGCTAGCCACACCTATGGACCATAAAGGAGCCTCTGGGGGTTCTCATCCAAAATACAAGTTTCAAGTTCATGGCTTAACTTAATGTGGGATCAGTACAAGTGGACATCGCAGCTCCACATTAAAACAGTGGTCCACTCCTGGCCACCATTAGTCCTTCCCTGCCCCCAGATTCACATACGGTCGTTATCCCATCTGATTAAATATGGTCGCCCCGGCTGCAATGGTGAGCTCCCTCTTGGACCATGATCATGACCTGGAGCTCACTGGTAGTTTCTTTTTTAATTCATATAAATTTAAGAGTACCCAATTCTATTTTTCCAATCAAGGGGCAATTTAGCATGGCCAATCTACCTACCCTACATGTCATTTTGGGTTGCGGGGTGAGACCCACGCAGACACGGGGAGAATGTGCAAACTCCTCTCGGGTTGTGACCCGGGGCCGGGATCGAATCCGGGTCCTTGGCGCTGTGAGGCAGCAGTGCTAATCACTGCGCCACCGTGACGCCCATACAGTGGCACTTTTCTCATGAAATGTAATTTTCTGTCACTGACAGCGTGTGCTATAATGGAATCACTCCCAATTTGGGTGTAGTCCTGGCTTACATCACCACATCCTGGATTTAGTCTGAATAAAACTCCACCGGGATATCGTGTACCAGCCTCATGATGTGTTGCTCAATGAATATAAATACATTTGTAACATATTTATTCGGTTCTCCTGCCATTTGACGTATTTCCCAATTTATTCCACATATTGATGGAACACATTGTTGAGAAATACTGGGCGAAATTCTCCCCCCCCCACGACGGGTGGGAGAATAGCGGGAGGGCCTTCCCGACTTTTTTGACGCCCTCCCGCTATTCTCCCCCCCCCCGCCGAAATCCCGACACGAATCGCTGCCGCCGTTTTTTTACGGCCGGCAGCGATTCACAGCTGTTAGAAGGGCCGAAGTCCCAGCCCTTTACGACCTTTTTACGAACGGCAAACACACCTGGTCCTGCCGTTCGTAAAAACGTCGTGACCACCTGGAAAAAAATAACCATGGCACCGATTGGCACGGCAGTACCACGGCCGTGCCAAGGGTGCCATGGGCCCGCGATCGGTGCCCACCGATCGCGGGCAGCGGGCCCGATGCCCGCGCACTATTTGTCCTTCCGCCGCCCCGCAGTATCAATACGCGGGGCGGCTGAGGGGCAACCCGGACCGCGCATGCGCGGGTTTCGCGCAAAAACGCGATGACGTCACCCGCGCATGCGCGGGTGGAGTCTTCCCACCTGCGCATGCGCGGCTGACGTCATATGACGCGTCAGCCGGCGCTAAATCCGACAAGCGGGCTTAACGATTTTCGTTAAGCCCGACTTGTCGGAGCCTCCGACGTCGGGCTGCTAGCCCCGACGGGGGACCAGAATCGGTCCCCCGTCGGGAAGGGGCGCGATGCCGTAAAACCCGCCCGGGTTTTACGGCAGTTTGACGATTTCTCCCGATTTGGGAGAATTTCGCCCACTGTTGCCAGATTGATTCTATTTACAATGGTTTAAAGGTGATGGGGGTGGAGGATGATGACTGATTATAATCACATACTAAATCCATTTTTCAGGTTGCTTGAGGAACACACAGATTGTAACTATACAGCGCAGGAGCGCACTGCCAGCTTTGAGTCATAGGATTTGTGGCATTGCCCACTGACCTCATTCACGTTATTACGCAGTTTGTATGAGCAACAGGGAATAAAACTGTCTCTCCAGGAAAATCTTTGCCTCTGAGCTTTTAGGTAGAAAACAAAATGGAGATTTTTTAAAATCTAGAGAGCCAAAACCAAAAGCTAAGAAGTGGAATAACCTAAGGGAAGCAGGAATACAAACAATTAGGATTTATTTTGCCATGATTGACCAAACGCTGGTTAAATAATTGGTTTCATTTTTTTCTTACCTGCAATTAAGCCATTTCTGAAAGATTTTCAATCAGAAAGTACATCTTTGTGGCTTTATGGCTGCTTCTTAAAAGTCCTCCCACCAATTTGCCCTTTGACATTAGTTCCTAAAGCGACTTTGAAACAGACTGAACATTTGCAATAAGGACATGAACAAAGTGGCACATCCAAAGGAGATATGCTAACATGCTCAGTATGTCTGCCACATGTACTTTTGTTTGTTTGTCTGTCAAGTTATAGAAATAGAGAAATGGTATGCAGCACTTGATTGTCAATGCAATTAGGGCTCGTTCATAGTCATAACAATTTCCCCTCCCCTGAGAGAGTAAATTTCAAAGTCAACCTAACTGTAGCCATGGGAGAGAAAACACACAAATGTCTAGAAAGAATATACAATACTCTAGGAACAGGAAATTACCACCAGGCATAAGCTTGGCTCTTTGTCTTTGATGAACACCAACAACCCCCAAATCTTTCAGATGCTTTCCACTTCAGCAATAAATCTAATTGTGCCTTGAACCCATAATGTCTGTATCAGTGCCTTCATAGAATTCCTACAGTGCAGAAGGAGGCCATTTGGCCCATCCCTGGAACCCTACCTTACTGTATATCTTTGGATTATAAGGGGCAATGTTTAGCATGGCATATCCACCTTTCCAGCCTTGCCTGGTAACACTGGAAAGCAATTGCTGAGACGTGGGGCATGATTTAACGCAAAGGTTTCGAATTGTCATTTCGGACAGGTTTGGCTGGGTGTTTCCCATTGGATTTTTCAGTGAGATCCACACCTTTATTTTCCCACACTTACGGCACGATCTTCCCGAACGGGGATAAAGTTCCGTAGCGCGATTAGCCGGGTGCTTCCCGGGCTCAGAGCACTGAGAAACAGCCCACTATTTAAAGCCCATCCGTGTAGATCCGGGGCCTCATCAAGGAACTGTGGCTGAGGCTGCACTGAGCCCCGCTCGCTGCACTGATAGCTCTGCTTGCCGGAATTCCTCAGTGCAGCGAGAGATCGGGACATCATTTTTACATGGCCCCCTGATCTCTCAAACCCCCGACGTGACACCCGAGCACCTCCCAAGTCCCAACGGACTTATAAGGATGTCCTCAGCCCCCCCACACTGCGCCACAGCCACGCAATGCACCCCTCGCCCGACCCCTGCCGCGTGCAAAATGCCAGCTTGACACCTTAGCAGTGACAGCCTGGCACCCTAACAGTGCCCCTGCCAGTTTGCAGTGCCACCTGGGCAGCTTGGCAGTGCCAGGCTGGCACCCACATGACACTGCCAGGGTGCCAGACCTGGCAAATGCCACCTGGGAGGGGCACTGCAAGGGTGCCAAACTGCACCAGCAGTGCCAGGATGCCATCCCGCCAGAGGGGCAAGCACCTGAGGGTCTCCAATCCCCTGGGAGACACCCACAACTGCTGTTCCATCTGGACCCCGTTTGTGGAAACCAGCACTGAACGGTGCTCGCCCGAGGTCTCCAAGGAACACATATTAGATTGAGACGAGCTGTGGGCGAGATTCACATCACAACGTCTCACAAGATCATATTAGAACTCACGAGGCGTGGTGAACGGTGTAGATCCTGGAAGTGGTGTCTCCTGGCCACGTCTCGCTGCTTTTCGGATGCAACGTGGCCAGTAGATCTCGTCCATTGTCAGTTTTTTGGGACTTGGGGAGTTTCTCCTCTGTCCAGCTCACCCATTTTTTCAGCAGTAGGGATTTAAACCCACTGGTGAGACCGGCTCCTCAGAGATCGGGCCGCCATTTTAAATAGGAGTCCCAATCTCTAAGTGAACTTGAGAGCCCCCCCCACCCCCATGGGCAATGCCACTGCATATGCATATCGGCATTACCCCACACCTCCCCAAGTGAGGACAACTCGCTTTAGGGTCGCAGAAAAACCCTCCCCTCTTTTCAGGCCGTTAAATCAAGCCCTTGCATTCAACCCTGTTATCATAGATATTATAGAATTTACAGTGCAGAAGGAGGCCATTCGACCCATCGAGTCTGCACCGGCTCTTGGAAAGAGCACCCTACCCAAGGTCAATACCTCCCCCTATCCCCATAACCCAGTAACCCCACCCAACACTAAGGGCAATTTTGGACACTAAGGGCAATTTATCATGGCCAATCCACCTAACCTGCACATCTTTGGACTGTGGGAGGAAACCGGAGCACCCGGAGGAAACCCACGCACACACGGGGAGGATGTGCAGACTCCACACAGACAGTGACCCAGGAATCGAACCTGGGACCCTGGAGCTGTGAAGCCACTGTGCTATCCACAATGCTACCGTGCTGCCCTGTTGTTCACTATGAGGTATCCTTCACATGATATCCACATGATATATTATGATGGTTAGGGTGACCGGAATGTACCCACTATTTCAGATGTGCGCCGACCAGTATTTATACAACTCTTCTATAGCTTCTCCTTTGTGATTGCCCCCCCCCCCCCCCCCTCCCCCACCACCACCACCACCAGTGCATCACTTCTTCAAGGTTCATTTCCCAAATTCCTGACAGTGCATTTCCTGTAAATGGCATCTTGCCATGTCCAGACAGTCTTCTCCAGATTGTGCTAAATTTCAAATTTTGGGCCTTCCCTTGCCTAACATGTTGTGTCCTGCTAACATGATCTACAACCCTGTAAATACTCTGACCACACCCAGCTCCACGACTGTGACAAATTGCCTTAGTTTGCAGGTTGCTTTCTTTATTGTGGGTTAATTCTAGTTACTGTGAGCTGCTTCTATAAAGTAGATAAATATACACGTTTAGTCTGTTGAGTTTGAGCTTTGTTTATTGTTGGGTAACAGAGAGAGAATAAAGGTTAAATACTGAATTTAAATGGATATTTCAAAGTTTCTGAATCAAACACATTTCAGGCCTATGCCTTAAGTAATGTCTGTTTATGACAGCCACATATTTCAGCCAATCTATGTTATTAAGCGTGTTAGAGATTTTAAAATTGTCTTTTTGTTCCCAGGTCTTAACGACTTCTTGAACAGCCAGTACAAGCTATCTGGCAGGGATCAAGGAGCTAAAGCAGCCTTGGGCAATGGCGTTGATTGATAGCCTGGGTTTGAAACTTGGGGGAAGGGGCAAGGTTAGTGATTGGCTGCAGTTCTTCGATGCAATATTTTCAGGCCAGGGATTCTGCATATGAATATATCTGGAGTTGTTTAAGATACAAAAAATAAATAGTCTACATTAGTGTGGGGTATACATTGTCTGACTTCTGCAGTTGTAAGCATTTTCAGGGATCTAATTGTAATAACCCTCATGAGACCCATGGGCACACCCCAATTGATCTCTCTGTGGGACACGTGGGGCGTGATTCTCCGCCCCCCCACGCCGGGTGGGAGAATAGCGGGAGGGCCTCCCGGCATTTTTCACGCCCTCCCGCTATTCTCCCCCCCCCCCCCCACGCCCGACCCACGCCACGAATCGCCGCTCGCCGCTTTTTACGGCGACCAGCGATTCTCCGAGGCCGGTGGGCCGAGCGGCCGGGCCTTCACGCCCGTTTCAACACGGCAGCAAACACACCTGCTCGCTGCCGTCGTGAAACGGGCGCCAGATGCCCGTTTGGGGCATCTGGGGGCCCGATTGGCATGGCAGTATCAAGGTCGTGCCAAGGGGGGCATAGGCCCGCGATCGGTGCCCACCGATTGCGGGCCGTGCGTCCGTAACAGACGCACACTTTTCCCTCCGCCGCCCCGCAAGATCAAGCCGCCATGTCTTGCGGGGCGGCTGAGGGAAAAGACGGCAACTGCGCATGCGCGGCTGACGTCATCGGTCGCGTCGGCCGGCGTGACGCTTGACATGCGGCCTTGACGACCGTTGTAAAGGCCGCACCGCCGTGACGCACAGGGCCGCGTTCCTAGCCCCGCGGGGGGGGGGGGGGGGGGGAGAGAATCGGCCCCAGAAGTGGGTGTGAAGGCTGCCGTGGGTCACGGCCTGTCCTACGGCAGCCTTTACGATTAATCTCGCCCGTGGAATATGAGGGGCGCGATTCTCCGCTCCCCACACCGGGTGGAAGAATCGCGGGAGGGCTGGGCGACTCATTTCACGCCCCCCTGGCGCCCCCTGCGATTCTCCCACCCCCCGCTCGGAAGAATCGGCGCTCGCCGTTTTTCACGACTTCCGGCGATTTTCCGACCCGGATGGGCCAAGCGGCCTGTCGTTCCCGACTGTTTCACGACGGCGGCAACCAGACCTGGTCGCTGCCGTCGTGAACATGGGTGCCAAAGGCCCGTTTGAAGCTTGTGGGGGGCGGAGAGGGGAGTGAGCACCACGGCCGTGCTCAGGAGGGGACAGGCCCGCGATCGGTGCCCACCGATCGTCGGGCCGGCATCTCAAAGCGACGCACTCTTTCCCCTCCGCCGCCCCGCAAGATCAAGCCGCCACGTCTTGTGGGGCAGCGGAGGGGATGACGGCCACCGCGCATGCGCGGGTTTGAGCCGTCAGCCGTCGAGACGTCAGCCGCGCATGCGCGGGTTGGATCCGGCCAACCTGCGCATGCGCGGCTGACGTCACATAGGCGCCGCCGTCGCGTCATTCTCGGCGCGCCGCCCGGCCACCGAGAATAACGGAGCGCCGCCTCTCGCCTCCCGGGTGGAGGTGAATACGGTGAGAGGAGCGGCCTCCGAGGCCGTCGTGAAACTCGGCCGAGTTCACGATGGCCTTTCAGATTTTTCCCGGGAGCGGAGAATTCTGCCCAAGCCCTCCTGCTAGCGGGCGGAGGTCCATCAGTTGGGGCTTGTAAAAATCACCTCATAAAGGGGCGGCACGATGGCGCAATGGTTAGCACTGCTGCCTCACGGTGCTGAGGACCCAGGTTTAATTTGTTGTCAAATTAAATTTCTTTTGGATTTACCTTCTTGGTCCTCCTGAGCATTTATACTAGTTATATTGAAAAATAGTCCCGTAAAACTGTCCTTGTTGTAATTGATAGATCACAAAGGATAAGAAACATTGTAAATTACTATAAATATACTTTTACACTGAGTATGTTCCACCTGCTTGTTCAATGTTAATTCATCCGATGGTTTATTATTTGAAACTTAATTTGATGGAGAGCAGATTTGATCGACCCATTGAATACAAGGAGAATCAGGTTGTGGCATGCGATTGCTAACTATACTTAAAGTTGTTGTCACTAGGACCTGATGGGATACATCTGAGGATGCTGAGAAAAAGGGTGGAAATTGAGGAGGTAATGGCCATAATCTTCCAATTTGCTTTAGATATAGGGGCAGCGCCAGAGGATAGTATGGTGGCACAGTGGTTAGCACTACTGCATCACAGCTCCAGGGACATGGGTTCAATTCCGGCCTCGGGTGACTGTCTGGAGTTTGAACTTTATCTTCGTGCCTGTGTAGGTTTCCTCCCACAGTCCACAGATATGCAGGTTAGGTGGATTTGCCAAGATAAATTGCCCCTTAGTGTCCAATAGGTTTGGTGAGGTTACTCGGTTACAGGGATAGGGTGGAGTCGTGGGCTTAAGTAGGGTGCTCATTCCAAGGGCTGATGCAGTCTTGATGGCCAAATGGCACCATTGTTAAGAGCTGGCTGGGGTTGGCTCAGCCAGTGCAGCCTAAGTGCTGCTCGACCTTTGTAACGGGGGGGCTGGCGAGCGTGGTCCCGGAAAATCAGCTGGCGAGCCTTCATTAGCGGGGTACGAAGCCTGTGAGGCCTCGTTAAGTGGACCAATTAACGTTGAATTGCGTTGCCAGCTTCGCTGGGCCGAGCTCTGGGAAGCTCGCGGCAATTCCCACTCCTGGACATACTTCGAAATGTTTCTGTTGAATCGCGCCCATGGTCTCACAAACGGAGATCCAGCCCAGAGAAAAACCCTCCCCTTTAGTGGAGGGGTCGAGAACCGGAGATCTCTCATGATTACAAACAATCCGATCAAATATTCTCTGAACCTCCTCTTCAAAAAGGAAAACAGCCCCAGCTTCTCCAATCCATCAATGGATCAGAATTCTCTCATCTCTGGAATCATTCTCAGACATTTTTTTGCATTCTCCCTAACATCTTTATATCCTTCCTAAAGTATGATGATTGGGTGCACAATCAGAAAACACAGATTTAAAGTGATTGGTAAAATAAAAACCAAAGGCAGCACGAGAAAACATTCTTTCTTAGCACTGTTGCTTCCCAGCGCCAGGGACCCGGGTTCGATTCCTGGTTTGGGTCGCTGTCTTTGCGGAGTCTGCACATTCTCCCCATGTATGCGTGGGTTCTCTCCAGGCGCTCTGTTTCCTCCCACAAGTCCTCAAAAGATGTGTTTGTTAGGTGAATTGGACATTCTGAATTCTCCCTCTGTGTAACTCAACAGGTGTCAGAATGTGGCGACTCGGGGCTTTTCACAGTAACTTCATTGCAATGCTAATGTAAACCTACTTGTGACAATAAAGATTATCATTATTATGATCTGGAATGCTCTGCTTGAGAGCATGATGAAGGAAGGTTAAATTGTGGTCTACAAAAAGAAATTGGACAAGCATTTCAAGATTAAAAATTTACTGGATTATGGGGAAACTATGAGGGAGTGGGACCAGCTGAAATGTTCTTGCAGAGAGCCAATGCCGACTCATTGGTTCAAAAGGCCTTCCCCTGTGCTGCAAACGTTCCACAATCCTCTGATTCTATCACATTTCAGTAATATCTATCCATAGAGGTTTCATCTCTTGGTCTAGCTATCATTCACCTAGTAATTAGTCAGGTAAAAGTGGCCTGGACCTTCCTGACAGTGGCAATGCAGGATGGATCTCCATTGTCCGCAAAGTTTTCTGCCCCTCGACCATGCTGCACAATTTTAGCCTGGACTTCTTTTTTTTCTTTTTTATAAATTCAGAGTACCTAATTGTTTTTTTTTCAATTAAGGGACAATTTATCGTGGCCTATCCATCGATCCTGCACATATGAATTGTAGGGGCGAAACCCACGCAGAAATGGAAGAATGTACAAACTCCACACGGACAGTGACCCGGGGCTAAGATCGAACCCGGGACCTTGGCGCTGTGAGGCAGCAGTGCTAACCACTGTGCCACGTGCCGCCCTTTAGTCAGGACTTCTGATCTGAAGGAAAGACCTATGAGCCTCTCCCAGGTAAGACTGACAAGCATAAGAGAAGATTGATGAAGAGAAGTAACAGCCTGTATTTATTAAATTAACTGCTATGTTGACAGACTTCATTAGAAACACAAAAGATATTTATTAATAAGAAAAACTGTACAGAGGTCCACAGTCCACCAGTCTGCCCTGGTCCCTACATGCCTACTGTATGTCTTCTGGATGCCTTCTGTCTAAGAGAGGACTCCACTCCCTGGGGTAATTACCCACTCTCGATCCCAATTGGTTCCTCAAGACAGGTGACCCTCTTCTACTGTGTTGCTCTCAAAGGGACAATCACCACAACTGCTGTATTCAAGTCTTAAGACTTTTAAAGAGTGATTGAGTTAGTGAGAGAGTGAGTGGGTTAGTGAGTGAGTGAGTGGATAGTCTGGTCCGGTAAGAGGGACTAATCAGGTCAGTTTGGTCATGGGAGGTAGTTGACCTGGGTCACTTTGGTGGATTTGACAAGTCAGGACATTGTTTGGGGTAGGTCAGAGGGCCAGCTGGGTTGGGTGGGTGATAGTCAGTTTGGGAGTGTAGTCAGATTGGATTGGTGAAGGATAGTCGGTTCAGGGGGAGTAGTCGGTCAAGTGGGCAGGTGATTGTGTGACTGTGCCATTAGTGATACTTAGTTCAGTTGCACTGGTTAATCTCTGAGTTACACTAGGTAATAACCAGGACAGCCTCTCTAGGGTAGGTATCAGGTAAGTCCTGTGTATCGAACCCAAGGCTCTTGAACTGAAATCAGTGTAAGAGACTTACTTGGGGCGTTGAGGGTAGTGAAAATCAGCCCATTGGAACATTAAACTTCACAGACAATTACAATGCATTTGTGTGAGCCAGGACTTCCACAGTGTCCTAACGCACAATAGCAACATAAGTCCAGATTTCACTGCTCCAGCTAGTGGAAGATTTAGGCCTTAGAGGTATTCACAAAGAAGCATATTATTTCACATTAATACTTAAATCTAAGTTAAAGATATAAATAAATCCTTAAGAGATATGAGTTTAGATGCTGCATTGTCCTGTAGCAGCACCCAGTCAAGACTGCATGGGAGTAGGTAGACACACTGCAGTATCAATCGTAGTTTGAAGGTCCAATCTTCATCTTTACCCTTGCACAGCTTGATTAAAGGCAAGCTAGGTGAACGTGTGTTTGATTTTCCTAAACCTGTCTATCTGTAGTCCCATTCAGCCTGTACATTATGGTCATCAGAAACATCACTGCACATTGAATGTCAGATAACCTTCTCTCCCTCAAGGTCTTTCCTAAGGCCTGCGAGTACTGTAGAAATCTTAACCTCTAATTAATCTTCCAGACATTGATTATGTTCAAGTAAAGCATTCTCTCAGGAGGCCTGAAAAGAACACACATCCC
The DNA here is from genome assembly GCF_902713615.1 of Scyliorhinus canicula. NCBI lineage: Eukaryota > Metazoa > Chordata > Chondrichthyes > Carcharhiniformes > Scyliorhinidae > Scyliorhinus > Scyliorhinus canicula. Next base: position 179,402,107 of record NC_052150.1, on the reverse strand, counting down.
TCAACCTCACCGTCCAGGTGTGTGCTATTTCACGGGACACTCATGGGACACTCTCCAAATGCCACCCCTACTACCTTCCGCGGGAGTTCAGCTCCGTTATCTGGATGCAGTTTACATCTCACCCCATATGAACATGAAAATCGCACTGGACGAAATATTCACCACCACAAATAGCCTTGAAACGGAACATCCCGAGGCCTTGTTCATTGTAACTGGGGACTTCAATCAGGCCAAGCTCAAGAGCGTACTGCTAAATTACCATCAACAGGTCACCTGTTCCACCAAAGGCCCAAACATCCTGGGCCACTGCTACACAAATATCAAACATGCCTACCGCTCTATAGCCCGCCCACACTTTGGCAAATCTGACCACAAGGCTGTATCAAAGATGCCAAAAGACAGTTCTGGACCAAGCTCGAGTCCCACACGGACCCCCGCCGATTATGGCAAGGTCTGCAAGACATAATGGGCTACAAGATGAAGGCATGTAAAATCATCAGCTCCAATGCACCCCCCCCGATGAGCTCAATGCATTCTATGCCCGCTTTGAGCAAGAGGTCAGCGAGAGTGAACCCTCCATCCCAGAAGCCACTGATGAACTTGTATCTGAGATCACCACTGCAGACGTCAGAGCAGCCTTCTCGAAGGTCAACCCACGGAAAGCCACTGGCCCGGATGGGGTATCCGGACGGGCACTCGGGTCTTGCGCGGATCAGCTGGCGGGGATATTCGCAGACATCTTCAACCTCTCTTTACAACAATCTGAGGTCCCTATCTGCTTCAAGATGACGACCATCATCCCTGTACCAAAAAAAAGCCAAGCAGCGTGCCTTAATAACTATCGTCCAGTGCTTCAAAAGGTTAGTCATGGCACGTATCAAGTCCAGCCTCACAGATTGCCTTGATCCACTACAGTTCACCTCCTGCTGCAACAGATCCACAGCAGACGCCATCTCCATGGCCCTGCACTCTACCCTGGAACACCTAGATAACAAAGTCACCTATGTCAGACTTCTATTTATCGACTGCAGTTCAGCCTTCAACACCATCATTCCTCCGAAACTCATCTTCAAACTCCGTGGCCTTGGCCTCGGCTCCTCCCTCTGCGACTGGATCCTGAACAACACCTCCTCCATTATCATCCTCAACACCGGTGCCCACAAGGCTGTGTCCTCAGCCCCCTACTGTACTCCTTATACACCTATTACTGTGTGGCCAAATTCTCCTCCAACTTGATTTTAAATTTTCTGCTGACACCACCGTAGTGAGTCGGATTTCAAACAATGACGAGACAGAGTACAGGAATGAAATAGAGAATCTGGTGAACTGGTGCGACAACAATAATCTCTCCCTCAATGTCAACAAAATGAAGGAGATTGTCATCGACTTCAGGAAGCGTAGTGGAGAATATGCCCCGTCAACATCAATGGGAACGAAGTAGAAAGGGTTGAGAGCTTCAAGTCTTTAGGTGTCCAGATCACCAACAACCTGTCCTGGTCCCCCATGCCGACACGTTAAGAAAGCCCACCAACGACTCTACTTTCTCAGGAGACTAAGGAAATTTGGCATGTCATCTACGACTCTCACCAACTTCTACAGATGCACCATAGAAAGCATTCTTTCTGGTTGTATCACAGTTTGGTATGGATCCTGTTCTGCCCAAAACCTCTGGAAATTACAAAAGGTTGTGAATGTAGCCCAGTCCATCAAGCAAACCAGCCTCCCATCCATTGACTCTGTCTACAATTCCCGCTGCCTCGGAAAGGCAGCCAGCATAATTAAGCATCCCACACACCCCGGACATACTCTCTTCCACCTTCTTCCGTCAGGAAAAAGATACCAAAGTTTGAGGCCACGTACCAACCGACTCAAGAACAGCTTCTTGCTGCCATCAGACTTTTGAATGGACCTACCTTGTATTAAGTTGATCTTTTCTCTACTCCTTGCTATAACTGTAACATTATATTCTGCAGTCTCTCCTTCCTTCCCTATGTACGGTATGCATTTTTTGTACAGCATGCAAGAAACAATACTTTTCACTGTATATTAATACATGTGACAGTAATAAATCAAATCAAATCGAAGCTTCTGGAGGTAACCGTGTGCTCTGAAATCAGATCCTAATCCTGAATCAAAATTAACAAGCAGGAAGAGATGACCTAGGCTTCTTTGTCAACAGTAAAATGCCATCAGTATGCCAATGTATTTTGTATGCTTTAACGTTTAAATAGTACTTGTAAGAGGACGGTCTGCCCTATTGTAGTCACTACTGGGTCCACACGATTGCAGCAGTAAAAGGAAGACATCTTACTCTATGTCCCTAACCAAAGAATGATGATATCTATACAATTTATCAATTTGTTTTGTATAGTACAGGCTTCCCGCACCTTCTCAGAATTGTTCTTCGTAGGCAAGATGTTCTGATTGCACATTCTTAGTGGGGAACCTTGCCTAGCAGGAGTGCTTCTCAGGAAATCCTGTATGAACAGCCTAAAGCCTCCATCCATGAATTCTAACAGATGGAAAATTGTGGGCAGTCACATGGGGATTTTCAATTTGTAATCCTGGTGGGCAAAGCTCTATATTAGCAGCAGCTGGAAAACCTACTCTCACTAATTCCCCAAGATTATTGCTCTTTTTTTCTCGCTAATCTTCAAAAAAACACCTCCTTATTTGTCTCAACTTCAGTTCATGCCCATAACCAACAATTACTTTCTTTCCTTTATCATCCTGGATAATACATAGTGTGGCAGCACCAGGCAAGGCAAGCTTCTGTTTTTTTATGCCGATCACCTCCTATAATTTCTAAACTGTGGCATTTGATTGTCTCACTCAATATCCTGATTTAACTGAGACCTTTGTTATTCACATTTATTGCTGCATTTTTTTCAATACATACGTTTCTAATCTGCAAACTTGTTTCATTTGTTTCCAATGTTAATATAGTTTGCTTTCCTTTTTTCTTATTATTTCACACCCCCTATCATTTTGATCCTTTGTTAGAAAATTTAAAGTACCCAATTAGACCATAATACATAGGAGCAGAATTAGGCCACTCGGCCCATCGAGTCTGCTCCGCCATTCAATCATGGTTGCTATTTTCTCATCTCCATTCTTCTGCCTTCTGCCCATAAGCCCTGATCCCTTATTAATCTAGAATCTATCTATCTCTATCTTAAAGATACTCAGTGATTTGGCCTCCACAGCCTTCTGCGGCAAAGAGTTTCACAGATTCACCATCCTCTGGCTGAAGAAATTTCTCCTCATCTCTGTTTTGAAGGGTTGCCCCTTTAGTCTGAGTTTGTGTTCTCTGGTTCTAGTTTTTCCTACAAGTGGAAACGTCCACTCTATCCAGGCCCCGCAGTATCCTGTAAGTTTCAATAAGATCCCCCCTTATCCTTCTAAACACCAAGGAGTACACACCCAGAGTCCTCAACCATTCCTCATATGACAAGTTCTTCATTCCACTTTTCTCCAATTAGGGGGCAATTGAGCGTGACCAATCCACCTACCCTGCACATCTTTGGGTTGTGGGGGTGAGACCTACGCAGAAACGAGGAGAATGGCAAATTCCACATGGACAGTGACCTGGGGTCGGGATCAAACCTTGGTCACCGTGCCCCCCCCCCCCACTTTGTTCTTTTTATACACAGCATATATTTGTAAACAGTTTCCTTTATAGGCCAGACTTCCTTTCAGCATTACTGTTCCCTCCCGACCCCTCCAAGCATTCAAGGTAGGAAACTGGCTGGGCACTTTTGTAGTCTACACACACCTGCGAGATTGAAAGTGGAGCCTGTCACTCCTTCACTTCTGTATCACCGTCTACTGCCCCCCCCCCCCCCCCCCCCCCCCTCAGAGAAAAGGTCAGATATCTTAAAGTGCAATTCACTCTGAAAAGCAGCAACTGGACGCTCTGTCATCGCCTGCAAAAATTCTTCATGGGAATTCATAACAAGCACCAAAAATTGAAAAAGACCCATTTTTTTCCCCTTCAGTTTCTAACAAAGGTGGCAAAATCTACTTTTGAGTAGGCCCGACAGTCTCTCTTTAATGGTGTTAATTCCTGCAGGTGCAACTACCATTGATTCATCACCTGCTGCTTGTGCTAATGGACCCACTTCTCTTAAATATAGATACATCTTGTGAATTATTCTCATTGGGTTAGTTTGTGTGGTTTGTTGGCTTCTATTCTTGAATTCTTTTTACACATCTGTGTCAAATGTTAGTGTAGAATAGAACTAAAGTCACGCTGAAATGCAGACACTACAGGGAAAAAAATTCCCCAACTGACACAATACAAAAGCTGTTATCTTCACGTTCCAGATTTGCAGGCAATCAGTCACTGTTTGATTTGATCGCTGGTAGTACTAACATTTCCAGAGCATTGTGATCAAATCAAATGGTTCATGCGTTAGGGACTGATATCTACATGGTTCCACAGTGTCAAGGATATATCACCTCAAAGCAACAACTGTTACAATTCAAAGCAAAATACTTCAGATGCTGGAAGTCTGAAATAAAAACAGAAAATGCTGGATAAACTCAACAGGTCTGGCAGCATCTATGGAGAGAGAAATAGTGCAAACATTCTTAGTGCATGCAGCCCTTCTGCAGAACTGTTCTGTACAAAATAATTCTAACATTCTGTAGAAGGGTCATATTGATTTGAAATGCTGGGCAGGTTCTCCGACCCCGCGCCGGGTCGGAGAATTGCCGGGGGGAGGGAGGAGAGAACGGATCACATGACGCCTTCCGACGCCGGTCCGCCAATTCTCCGGCGACTGGAGAATCGGCACCAATGGCGTCAGCATGGTCGGTGGGGCGCCGGTCGGGGGCTGCCCATCACAGCCCCCCTCCCCGGCGATTCTCCGCGCTCGATGGGCCATGCCCACCGAATTTTGCCGAGTCCTGCCGGCAGTGTGGGAGAGGGGGGATCCAACTCTAGGGGGCGAGGGGGGCCTCCACGTTGGCCAGGCCCGTGATCGGGGCCTACCGATCGATGGGCGGGCTTATCCCGGGGGGAGGGGGGGGGGCTATGTTCCTCCATGCCGGGCCCATGCAGGGCTCCGCCATGTTGCCCAGGGTCCGGCGCGGAGAAGGCAACCCACGTGCATGCGTGAACTCGCGCCCGCCATGCTGGTGCCCATATCAGCAGCTGGAGCTGCGTGAAGCACTCCAGTGCCGTGCTGGCCCCCTGTATGGCGCAGATCGCTGCTCCTAGGGGCCAGATGCGCCATCGTAAAACGCTCCGGTGTTTACTGTGGAGTCACCACTTAGCTCCAGGATCGGAGAACCCCGCCCTCTAACTTTGTTTTTCTCTCCATAGAGGCTGCCAGTCCTACTGGGTTTATCTGGCATTTCCTGTATTTTTATGAGGTTTATAATATTGTTATGTTTTGGGCTGTTTTTGATTTAAGATAGGAACATAGGAATTAGGAGCAGAATTAGGCAATTCAGCCCCTCTAGCCGGCTCCACCATTCAATTAGATCATGGCTTATCTCTTCCTGGTGTCAAATCCATCTCCCTACCTGTTCCCCATCTCATTTTGATCCCTTTTTAGTATCAGAAATATATGAATTTCCCTCTTGAAATTATGTAATGATTCAGACTCCACCGCACTATGGGGCAGCAAGTTCCACAAATTCACCACCCTCTGCTAGAAGTAGTGCCTCCTCATCTCAATTTTAAATCTACCGCCTCTCAACCTGTATCTGTGATCTCTCGTTCCAGATTGCCCCACAAGGGGGAACATTTGGTCTACATTTACTTTATCAATCCCTTTTAGTATTCTAGATCTCTCGATCAGATCCCCTCTCAATCTTCTAAACTCCAGTGAGTATAAGCCCAAACTGTTTAATCTCGCCTCATACGCCAACCCCTTCATCCTAGGAATCTATCTGGTGAACCTCCTCTGAATTGCTTCCAGTGCCACCACATCCTTCCTCAAATGAGGAGACTAAAATTGGACATAATACTCCAGGTATGGTCTCACCAACACCCTACAGAATTGCAAGAATACTTCTCTACTTTTATATTCCACTCATCCAGATCCCTCTGCCCAGATGCATTTTGAATCTGCTTTCCATTTGAATAATAATTTGGTTGACTGCTTTTTCAGCCAAAATGGATAACCTCACACTTACCTACATTAAACTCCATCTGCCACATTTTGGCACCATCTCATAGCCTATCTGTATTCATCTGTAATCGCATTCTGGAAGTCTAGCTATACCACATCCACAGGTTACCCATTATCCACCTTGCTGGTTATGTCCTCTAAAAACTCAAGCAAGTTTGAGTTTGTCAAGCATGACTTACCTTTCATTAAAACCATGCTGACAATATTAGATTGAGCTTTGTCTTTCCAAATGTTCAGTCACCCCTCCTTAATGATTGATTCCTGCAACGTCCACAGCACAGAGGTCAAGCTAACTGGTCTATAATTTCCTAATTTTTGCTTCTCTCCGTTCTTGAATAGGGACATGACATTAGCATGTTTGCAATCCCCTGGGACCTTTCCAGAATCCAGGGAACCTTGAAATATCATAACCAATGCATTAAATATCTCTGCTGCGATCTCCTTTAATACCCTAGAGTGCAGGCCATCAGGTCCCAGAGACATATCTGCCATTAGTCCCATGAGTTAATTCAATGCCTTCTCCCTCGTGGAGGTTATTATACCAAGTTCCTCTGTGTTAATTGCAGTTCTTGGAAAATTTTAATTATCGTCTACCCTGAAGACAGAGGCAACATATTGGTTCAGTGCCTCTGCCATCCCTGTGTTCCCCATTAATACCTCACCAATGTTGTCTTCTAAAGGGCCAACATTTACTTTGCCTACTCTCTTCCTCTTTATATTCATTTAGAAGTTCTTGGTATCAGTGTTTATGTTTTCTGCTAGTTTCCTTTCGTAGTTCACCTTAGATTTTTAAAATTCTACTTTTAGTCGCTTTTTGCTGACTCCTAAAGTTCTCCCAATCTTCCAGCTTATCACTAGCTTTTGCAGGACGGTATGCCCATTGACATGATCATTCATTTCAGAGAAGTCCAAAGGTGGGCAGGTTAAGTGGATTGGTCATGCTAAAATTGCCCCTTGATGCCCAAGGATGGGCAGGTTAGGTGGGGTTGGGGGGATAGGGTGGGCAAGTGGGCTTGGGTAGGATGCTCTTTCAGAGAGTTGGTGCAGATTTGATAGGTCAAATGGCCTCCTTTTGCACTGTAGCGATACTATATGTTCTTTCGAATTATGATACCTGCTGCTCACAGGAGCTAAGTATTGATGAGAAGTCTCTTTGTTATGTGTACTAGAAAATTATAGTTGGACTCAATGTGTATTTCTGCCAAGGTTTAATTTGTATGTGTGAATTTAAATGGATAATACACCGCTAGAAACTCCATGGCATTTGAGTCAATAGATGAAAACTGATTAACAAAAGGGTGTCATTACGCAGTAATGAACAGTCAATCATGTCAAACAGGAAAGGTTGAATGAAGGATACTTTTAAAGGGCAATTAAATACGCTTCCACATTGCCCTTTATCTAACAGTAAATGTGAAAGCTACCATTACCGTTCAGTCAATACTTCAATGTTTTAATGTTACCATTCACATAGTTTTGAATATTTTTTATTTTACAAACTGAATTCATATAATGCTCCTCCTTCATTAACTAAGTTTACATCTATTCTATTGGTATGGCACTATCGCAATAGGCACCATCAGAATGTTTCTCTTCTTCCCAGATCCTCATTGTGTTGACATTTGGATTTTCCTCCATGTTCATGTTCCAAATTGAGGAGTAAAATAGTGAAACAACAGGGAAATCAAACGGCATGTCCAAATACCTCATCCTTCAATTGTGCTTTCCCTCTGCCTGTTCCCTTGTCTATCGAATGCAAATGCTGCTACATGAAAGCTCGTGACTGATGGCCAAACAACGGTTGCAGCCACTGGAGCAGCTGAAAAATCATCAATGAATCTGAAAAAAATTCGAAGGATTCTGTGATTCTATGAAAAGAACTTTGGAAAGAATCTCCCAATGTCCTCTGCCCAAAATGATCCGTAACAGTGCCTGGTCACCGTGAGTCACAAGTACCCCACAGTGACAAGTTTAGAGCTGGGGGTGTTGTAAAACATGAAAGGAAAACAGGCTGAGCTTAGATTTTTCTTGTTTGGGGAGAAAGGAAGCAGGATAGTGCTAAAAATTCGTAGCACGTTGTGCACACTCAGATTCTTCCATAGTGAACAATGGTGAGTGTTTGTGGCGCAGTGAGATTGTTTGATGACAATACAGAGCGATGGAGATCATATAGAGAGAGATTCAACTATTTTTGTAAGTGAATAAGATAGCAGCAGATATAAAAATCCTAACTTTCCTAAGCATAATGGGAGGAAAAATATTTAACCCTTGAAGAATCTGGTACAGCTGGAAAAGCCAGGCATGAAAACCTACGATGAAATAGTGGAAATATTTCAGGGCCACTATTCACCAAAACCTTTAGTCATCGCTGAAAGGTTTAGATTTCAGAAGCACAACCAAGAAGAAGATAAATTGATTATACAGTTATACTGAAAATATTAATGGAACACTGCGAATTTGGTGATGTGTTAAATGATATCATCAGAGATAGATTAGTCTGTGGTTTAATGAGCAAACCTATTCAAAAACGGTTGTTAACCAAGAGCAATCTGACCTGAAATAAAGTTTTTTTGAAAGTTGCTTTATCCATGGAGGTAGCAGCCAAAGAAGGTTGAGTTCAAGCACAAGAATTCACAAGGTGTCGGCTGTAAGTCAAACGCAAACACAGAGTTGCATTTGCTACAGGTGTGCAAAAACTGGGTACCCAGCAGCAGATTACTGACGCAGAGACATTGGGCTGGATTCTCAAAGCCTCCGCGCCAAAATCGTGATCGACGTGAGGGCGGAGAATGGGCTTTACGCCGAAATCCGGTCCAACACCGCTTCCACGATTCTCCGGTCCCTGGAGAAACGCTCAGGAGTCTCGCGCGTGAACTACATGGCATGGGTAGTGGGCCATTGTCAGAGACACCCCCGCGATTCTCAGAGGAAAACTGGCCGAGTTCCCGATGACTTGGTTCTAACCACATATCGGCCGTCAGGATCGGCCGTCAGGAACGGCCGCCCTGACGGGGGGGGGGGTATCGATTACTGGAGGGGGCCTCATGGACGCTCTGGGGGACGATCAGGCGTCACGGACTCACGGGCCCGCGTGATCTCGGGAGGCGGGGGGGGGGGGGGGCCCTACATTTCTGCTGCCGCTCTGCGGTCTGAGTCCACCATGTCCCGCGGGACGGCCGCCCCAGGCTGCGCGCGGACTCCCGGCCAGAAGTACGGGGCCCGTATTTGCAGCTAGAGCTGTGAGAAGCACTCCAGAGCCCTGCCAGCCCCCTGCAGGTAGGAGAATCGATAGGGATTTTCTTAAGGAATGTCCAGAGTGATTCGCCAGCGTTTTTACGCTGGCGTGGGGACATAGCCCCATTATTAGAGAATCCCTCCCTTTATGTGCAGAAATTATGGCAGAAAAGGCCACAGTGCATGTGCTTGCTGGAAAAAGAAACAAGCTTCAGGCAAAAGTTGCAAAAAGCAAGAGTCAAATAAATCCATGGGGAAACTGAATAAAGGAAGAAACTCCACATGGTACAAAAAGCATGTGAAAAGGCACTCATTTCACAGACAAAAGATGAACTGCCATTAAATGTACTAACTATTACTGGTGAAACAATCCGATATTAGGCCATTCCATTACTAAACGGTCAATCGGTGATGATGAATCTTTGAAGATAGTGTTAAAAATTTACACTGAAGGGTGTTAATTTGTGTGGCAGTGTGGACCAGAGAATCCCGCTGCCATACAATGTTAACTTGGAGGCTGAGTATGCACATCTATCTTGTAAGTGCTGCTGTTGTATACTGAGCTCAGAGTCATGCACTACTACATCACATCGGTGGTAGTGATTGAAAGAAGCGTAAGATATCCGTTCTTTTTTTAAAATTCCAATGAAAGGGCAATGTAGCATGGCCAATCCACTTACCCTTCACATCTTTTGGTTGTGGGGGTGAGACCCACGCAGACACGGAGAGAGTATGCAAATTTTACATGGACAGTGACCCGGGGCCAGGATTGAACCTGGGTCCTCGTCGCCATGAGGCAGCAGGGCTATCACTGCATCACCGTGTTGCCCTCAGATATGTTCTTAAAGGTACATATTAATCATATCACAACAAAGAATAACTATCGTTTGATATATTTTGACACATGCACTTTAACATGCTCAGTGATTTATTGGTCACAAAGTTGTTGATGTAATATGAGGCAAAACCCTTTCCACTGCAAACCCAGGACTGTGGTGGAACTATAAATCTCCTTGTGAATATGCCAAAAATACTGAGGAATTGAGCAATCTAAATGTAAAAAATCTGCAGTACAGAAACTAAACAGCTGTAATGATTGGCCTTTGATGCTTACTTTCCATCATCAACCTTGTCCATATTTTGACCAGAGGTTCTGCATCTGCATGTATGTGTGTTGTTGCAATGCTTTGTTTCATATGCACTTTCATTTTTCATTAAATTATCCTTTGTTCTGCAAATCTGCAGAACACCTGGTTTAAAATTGATCATTCCCATCTGGTAGGAAACTGCCTTTTCTTATCATCTAGCAGAAGAACTTTAAAGTGTTCAAGATCAAAATGTTAAACGTAAGTGTTTTATAAACTCGTGGCTGGCGCGCTGCACAAGGACTAGACACTTGTCTGTCTGCACACAGAACGGCAGTGTATATTATCTGAGACACCAGGCTATACATATTAAACAGGTAGTTGTTTGGTCAGCTGGGATATTTTTCTTGACCTTAAAAGCTTTAAAGACAAAGCTCTCTTTATTTAATTTCAATGTTAAAGGCAAATTGAAACATGAGTCTGGATGTGTTTGAAGGCCGTAGGTCTTATAAAAATCAGTGTGGACTGCTCACCACATTATTGTCCACCCGACCTGTCCTTCATTTTATGGTGAGCTGGGGAGGCACAGGTTGCATGTCCGCCCTTGTGCTAATTAATGGCCATTTATGTGTCTGCTACTCTGTCTGCCGCTTTATTACCCGCAGCAGGGGAAGGTCCACACCGGTTGTGTAGCTTGGCAGATTTTACTGCGCTAGCTGATGTCGGGCAAGCAAGTGGGATCTTCCTTTGGGGATTCCCTTGGCCTATCGGAGGCAAACCCCCACTATCCCTCCCACACCCCAAAGGCATATCCCGCATTTAACCCTCATTCTGGCTTCTCAAACCCAGCTCCTCAACCCCTTCTCACTCTTGCTGGGGTATGTCAAACAGACCCTGCTAATACCCTGGATTACCTTGCAGTCTGGCTCCACAACCTCCTCTTGTTCAGTAACTGCCTGCAGTCCCCACAGTGGCCACTACTCGAACTTGGCACTATGGGACCACAAAGCAGCAGACCTAACTCCAAGATGTTACTTCCTCCCAGATGGGGGCAGAAGTCTCAATCTTAGGCAATTAATTCTGCTTCAGGCATACAGTGGCTTCAAGGCAGTCGGCTTTTTAATCGGGGGTTCCCTGTGTACATTTTAGTTGGGGTGGATGTTGGGTGCCACGAATATGGTGCCCATAAAATCCAGCCCATGAGGTAAATGACCATAATAGAAACATATATAACTATATGTTTATCTATGATGTGGAGATTGTTGTTGAAAACTCACCACTATTCTTAGAAGTCCCCCATACCAAAAAGGGCAGACATTCTAAATGGTGAACAGGGATTCTCACTCCCTGACTCCTGTGCAGGCTTCGGTGGGTGCTATTCAGGTCAAACTATATTTTCAAGTTATCCCCCGGTATAACCCATACCTTCACAGAAGGTTTCATCCACTTACCACTTAGTAGCATCAATCCTGGGTCCCGCATTGCTAAGTAAGTAAAGTAGATTTAGGAATAACCACTGTTTCAGGTTAAAACTTTTAAGTTATTTTGTTATTATTTTTTTTTCATTTAAAAGATGTAATCACTGTCTTTACAGAAAAGTAAAAAGATCTTGTTTCTGGATCCTTCTGGTTGGTTGAAGGTACCTTCAGGCCCAACTTGACAATCAATCTTCTTTTTGAAATCTAGTCTTCTTTAGATGTATTCGCTGATTAGCTCGGTTGCTATGTTCTATCTTTCCCATGTACCGAGCTGTGAGAGCTGGCTCTGCTGGCTGTCTCTGAGCAAACTCTGAGCTGACTCTGCCTCCTCTTTAATTCTGGTCTTCCTTAGATGTATTCGCTGTTTTAGCTCAGCTGCTTTGCTCTGTCCCTTTCTTATGACCGAGCAGACTGTAAGCTGGCTCTGATTCCTTCTCTGCTTCTCTACCTCTTCCCCTTTCTCAGGGTTTATATATTTTTCTGACAGTTTTAAGTTTTTATGACTTTATTGTAAAGTAACTTTTATTTCACTTGGATTGTGAAAGGTACCTTTAATCTAAAATTTTCTAACACGACTAAGTATTCATTTTCAGCTTGACCTCATCTCATAGATATCTGATTACATTGTTTCCTTTATGATGTTCAAAATGCTTTGATTTCAATAGGGGTGTGAATTTTGGTTTGGTTCCTGTCATTTCTATAGTTTTATTATCGAATTGTGTCCCCAGTTCATAATTTTGACTTTTATTTGGGTCTAATTTGTGTTCTTGTAGACAGGTTGTCTCCAGTTTTCTTTAATTTACCTGGTGTTAGCAAAATTTCACACCTATGTAATTGCCCCCCCTAGTCATTCTTTTCTATCTGCTGATTTTACTTCATTGAAGGTGTGAATCATTGCTTTTAGTGTAATGCTAAAAATCCACTTGGTTATAACTTAAAAGGTTTACATTTATCACCTAACTCAACTGAAACCCTCATCCATGCTTTTCCAGATGCTTACTAAGACGGTTAATTTCAATGAAGGTGTGAGCCATTGTTTTTAGCTTCATACAAAAATCAGGAACAGGTTACAATAGGTTATTCATAATTCAAGCATGGAGGGAAGTACACAAGAGAATCCTTTGGAGGAGCACCCTCATCTGATACAGTTCTAACACAGCTCTAACGCAGCTCTCTAACACAGCAATCATAGGGAGAGCATTCTAAAACCACTTCTCTCCCAAGTCACAGATTACAGACCACTATACAGTTAGTTAGTGTACAGAACATTGTTTAAAATTTAACATCTTGATTACATAGATTTATCATCAAATCTTTACCCAGAATCCCGACCGTAATCTAGCTAGAAAACTGCCTGTTCTTCCAAAAAGCAAATGAACCTTCTGGCTCATACCATGAGTCCTGAGGTATAAACACTTGACTAGCATTTTCTCTCTACTCTAATGCAGGGACACTCGATTCATCCTCCCCTCCCACCAAACGAACCAATCTACTCTTACAACAAGCATATGAAAGAGAAGGGCATAGATGGTTATAAAGGTAGATTTTGATGAGAGGAAAATGGGTGGAGGTTTAAACTTACCCATTGGTATGGACTGGATGGGCCGAATAATCAGTTTCTGTGCCGTTCTCTGAACGCTTATCAAATGAAGACAATGGTGTGTATTTTCTTGAAGACAACACATAAGCTGATGTTTTAGTGTAGACAATTACTAATTTTGGAGGTTGCAATGTGAACACAAAGGTTAAACATATCCAAACCTTCTTTTCCACAGCTGTCAACGAATTTGGGCAGGTTCTGGAGAAATGGTCTCATGTGTTTCTGTTCATCTGCTTGGGGTATCACAGTAACATTCAACAGAACACAAGCAACTACAATCTCACTCATTTCCGTTTATTGTAAGTTTATTAATTAACTAAGTTTGATCATGCCAAAATCCCCCTGTTTATTTTCCTGATACAAATTGGCATGTTTTCAGTCCGTTCATAGGAATGCAGGAGCAGGAGTAGGCCATTCAGCCCCTCAAGCCTGCTCCACCATTTAATGAGATCATGGCTGATCTGAGGCCTAACTCCACATACCTGAGTTTGGCACATATCCCTCAATACCTTTGCTGTACAAAACTTTATCTAGCTTAGATTTAAAATGAACAACTGATTCAGCATCAATGGCCATTTGTGGAAGAGGGTTCCAAACATCTCCCGCCCTTGTGTGTAGCAGTGCTTCCTAACACCTCTTCTGAATGGTCTGGCCCTAATTTTTAGACTATGCTCTTTGTTCTAGAACCAACCAGTGGAAACAGTTTATCTTTATTTACCCTGTCTTTTACTGTTCTTTTTTTCATAAATTTAGATTACCCAATTATTTTTTCCAATTAAGGGGCAATTTAGTGTGGCCGATCCACCGGCTCTGCACATTTTTAGGTTGTGGGGGCGAAACCCACGCAGACACGGGTAGAATGTGCAAACTCCACATGGACAGTGACCCAGAGCCGGGATCGAACCTGGGACCTCAATGCCGTGAGGCAGCTGTGCTAACCACTAGGCCACAGTGCTGCCCTGTCTTTTCCTGTTCTAAGCATGGCAACTATCGTTCTATTGAGCAGGAACTTCACCATGCAGGCGGTGTTTTCAATGTAAAATGCCCTGTCTCAATATATCATGGAAAATAAGTAATATATCTCCCTCACCTTTCACCCTGTAGGAATATAACCATTTGAGTCAGTCTAAGTGCAGTCAAATGGATAGCAGCTAAATCCTCATTGTTGGATGATGCATCCAGATTTTTGACCACACTTGTTTTTGCAACGAATGGAAATTGGGCATCCTTCCTCTTCCTTGATGTCAATGTGGAGCACGAGGACAATTGTAAAGTTGGGTTAGAAATCAGGTTCACCTCATTGGTGTCCAGGCAGAGGTGCATTCTCCAGGTTCCTCACCCCAACATCCAGGCCTCCAGATGACTGCCTTCAGGCAGAGAATTGGGAATCATAATAATAATAATCGCTTATTGTCACAAGTAGGCTTCAATGAAGTTACTGTGAAAAACCCCTAGTCGCCACATTCCAGTGCCTGTTCAGGGAGGCCGGTACAGGATTGAACCCGCGCTGCTGGCCTTGTTCTGCATTACAAGCCAGCTGTTTAGCCCACTGTGCTAATCATGGGCCTGGGGAGAATTGTGCCACACTGTAACCCGTTGTGCAGGAATTTCGGGGCCAATATGCAAAATACTACAAATGAAGTATGCCGAAAATTATGGAAAAATAATCTTAGGTTTAGGAAGATTGGTTGAAATCTTTCTTTCATTTTACATTTCTTGCAGAAATCATCGGATCTGAGGTTTCCTGGCTCATTGAGACAAGATGGGATGTGGGAGGGTTAGTGTCTCCCAGCAGCATTGGGGCTGCTGGTACATCACGAGCCTCTCTCCCGCTACTCACCATTACCATATTCCCCAATTGTTATGGCCTGGTTTCCAGGTCTCAACTCCTAGGTGCTTTGAGTGTGCCCAGTCATTACAGTGCCCTCTCTTTGGTGTTACAGCATCAGCAAGATGTGGAAATGGTGGTACAGTGGTAATGTACAATATATATAAAGGGTAATCCAGAGGCCCGGGCTGATGCTCTGGGGATATGGGTTCAAATCCCATCAAGGCAGCTGGTGGAAGTTCAATTCAATGAATAAATTCTGGAATTTGTCTCAGTTAAGGTGACCAAGAATTTATCATTGATTGTTATAAAAACCTATTTGATTCACTAATGCCCCTTTAGGGAAGGAAGTCTGTGCCACCCTCACTTGTGATTTGGCCTGACGTGGTTGACTCTTGCTCGCTGAAGTGACCTGGCAAACTGCACAGTTCAACGGCAGCTGGGGATGGGCAACAAATGCTGGCCTTGCCTGTCACACCCATATCCCCTAAAACAATAATTAAAAATGACCACAGTGGGGAGGCTGCTGAGATTGAACTGACAGGTCCTACTGCTCACCAAAGCTAGCCTCCTGCTATCAGCCTCAGTGGTGGGACCTTCCAGGTAGGCAGTACTTGAGGAAAGCAAGTGTGTGCTGCCAGGAACACTGACAGAATTGCACAGTATGTGTAATATGCAACCATAGCACCACCTACAGCTCTAATGACTCATGACTATTTCACTTATCGGGAAATAAATATTTATGCAATGGGGTAGCAGTGTGTTGAGTTATTTGTTACTTCCAGTGGCTAAGCAGTGAAACATGTTCCCTTGGTCTTCTGCAGATCGATTGAAACCAGCAGATAGAAACTGCTGAAGGTTCTACGCCACATAAACTAGGAAATAATAAGCATTTTGTATGCTGGGCATGACGTATCAATTGAAAGCTTTTCTTCAATTAGATATAGATTTTTCAAATCTAATAATTCCCCTCCTTTGCAAAAGTTCTACAAACACATTGTTGACACAGGATAGTAAAACAAAGGATGAACTTTCTTTTAGCAACAGACTCATCAGAACCAGTTCCAGTTTTGTGGTCACAGGTTTAAGAAAGGCAGATACCAACAATTTGGGGGAACAGCAGGAATGCAGAATAGAAAATGTTTCTGCTCTGGATTATCAAGCACTAGGAAGGAAATTGAAGAACAGGTCCTCGAGGGTCATAATCTCCGGATTACTGCCCGAGCCACGTGCTAATTGGCATAGGGATAAGAAAGTTAGGGAAGTAAACATGTGGCTAAGGGATTGGTGTGGGAAAGAGGGATTCCATTTCATGGGGCATTGGCACCAGTTTTGGAACCGGGGGGATCTGTACCGTTGGGACGGTCTCCACCTGAACCGATCTGGAACCAGTGTTCTAGCGAAAAGGATAAATAGGGTGGTCAGTAGGACTTTAAACTTCTGAGTCGGGGGGAAGGGAAAGGGAAAGCGACAGGGAGTAGGGAGTTAAATGGAAGGATAAGCAGCAGGTTAGCATGTGTGCAGGTGGGTTTAAGTTCAAGGCAAACTAGGAATGAAGCAAAAAGGAAGGATAACTTAGGACATCTCATGATGTCCAATTTCTCTAATAATGATAAGAAAGTCAGCATTAAGGCACTTTACTTGAATGCTCGTAGCATTCGTAACAAAGTTGCTGAATTAACGGCACAAATCATCACGAATGAATATGACTTGATAGCCATTACGGAGACATGGTTGCAGGATTGTCACGACTGGGAGTTAAATATCCAGGGGCACCAGACGTTTCAGAGGGATAGACAGGTATGTAAGGGAGGTGGAGTAGTACTAATAATCAAGGACGACATCAGGGTGGCATTGAGGGGTGATATAGGTTCTATGGAGAATGAGGTTGAATCCATTTGGGTAGAAATTAGAAATTCTAAGAAGAAAAAGACACTGATAGGCGTAGTCTATAGGCCACCAAATAATAGCATCACACTGGGACGGGCAATAAATGAAGAGATAACTAAGGCCTGTGAAAAGGGTACAGCAGTTATCATGGGAGATTTTAATCTGCATATAGATTGGTCAAATCAGCTCGGTCAGGGTAGCCTTGAAGAGGAGTTCGTTGAATGTATCCGGGATAGTTTTCTGGAACAATATGTAATGGAACCAACGAGAGAGCAAGCTATCCTAGATCTGGTCCTGTGTAATGAGGCAGGAATAATTAATGACCTCATCGTTAGGGATCCTCTTGGGAGGAGTGATCACAGCATGATTGAATTTAGTATACAGATGGAGAGTGTGATGATAGAATCCAATACCAGGGTCCAATGCGTTAACAAAGGGGACTACGATAGAATGAGGAAGGACCTCGCTAAAGTAGACTGGAAACAAATATTTTATGGTAGGACAGTTGAGGAGCAGTGGAGTACTTTCACAGAAATCTTTCATAGTGCTCAACAAAAGTATATTCCAGTGAGAAGGAAGAATTGTAAGAAAAGAGGTAATCTACCATGGGTGTCTAAGGAGATACATGAGGCTGTCAAATTGAAAGAGAAGGCTTACAAAGTGGCCAAGATCAGCGGGAAACTAGAAGATTGGGAAAACTTTAAAGGTCAGCAGAAAGCCACGAAAAGAGCCATAAAGAAAAGTAAGATAGAACACGAAAAAAAACTGGCACAGAATATAAGGACAGATAGCACAAGTTTTTATAATTATATAAAACTAAAAAGAGTGGCTAAAGTAAATATTGGTCCATTAGAGGATGAGAGTGGTCATTTAGTTATGGGATATGATGAAATGGCGGAGGCATTGAACAAATATTTTGTATCGGTCTTCACAGTGGAGGACACTAATAACATGCCAGTAATTGACCGAGAGAAGAAGGTAGGTGAGGACCTGGAAACCATTACTATCATGAAAGAGCATGTGTTGGGCAAGCTAATGGAGCTCAGGATAGATAAGTCTCCTGGCCCTGATGGAATGCATCCCAGGGTACTGAAAGAGATGGCTGGAGTAATAGCTGGTGCACTGGCAGTAATTTTCCAAAATTCGCTGAACACTGGTGCAGTCCCAGAGGATTGGAAAACAGCAAATGTGACGCCACTGTTTAAAAAGGGAAGTAGACAAAAGATGGGGAATTATAGACCGGTTAGCTTAACCTCTGTCGTGGGGAAGATACTTGAGTCTATTATCAAGGAAGAGATAGGAGGGCACCTCGATAGAAATTGTCCCATTGGACGGACGCAGCATGGATTCATGAAGGGCAGGTCATGCTTGACGAATCTCTTGGAATTCTATGAAGACATTTCGAGCAAGGTAGACAAAGGGGATGTGGTGTACCTAGATTTCCAAAAGGCCTTTGACAAGGTACCGCACAAGAGGCTGCTGCATAAGATAAGGATGCATGGTGTTAAGGGTAGAGTACTAGCATGGATAGAGGATTGGTTGTCTAACAGGAAACAAAGAGTGGGAATAAATGAGTGCTATTCTGGCTGGCAATCAGTGACGAGTGGTGTGCCTCAGGGATCGGTGTTGGGACCACAATTATTTACAATTTATATAGACGATTTGGAGTTGGGAACTACATGTAAGGTATCAAAGTTTGCAGATGACACGAAGGTGTGTGGCAGAGCAAAGTGTACTGAGGACTGTAAAACCTTACAGAGGAACATTGACACATTGAGTGAGTGGGCAAAGGTCTGGCAGATGGAGTATAATGTCAATAAGTGTGAAGTCGTGCATTTTGGTAGGAGTAACAATAGAACAGATTATTACTTAAATGGTAAAAAGCTGCAGCATGCTGCTATGCAGAGGGACCTGGATGTACTTGTGCATGAGTCACAGAAGCTTGGTCTGCAGGTGCAACAAGTAATTAGGAAGGCAAATGGAATTTTGTCCTTCGTTGCGAAGGGGATTGAGTTTAAAAGTAGAGAGGTAATGTTGCAGTTGTACAAGGTGCTGGTGCTGGTGGGGCCACACCTGGAGTACTGTGTGCAGTTTTGGTCTCCACATTTGAGAAAGGATGTGCTAGCACTAGAGGGGGTGCAGAGGAGGTTCACTAGGCTGATTCCAGAGTTGAGGGGGTTATCGTATGAGGAGAGGCTGAGTAGATTGGGATTATATTCACTGGAATTCAGTAGGTTGAGGGGGGATCTAATAGAAACATATAAAATTTTGGGAATGGATAAGATAGAAGTAGAAAGGATGTTTCCACTGGTAGGTGAAAGTGGGACAAGAGGGCACAGCCTCAAGATTAGGGGGAGCAGATTTAGGACTGAATCAAGGAGGAACTTCTTCACTCAGAGGGTGGTTAAAGTATGGAATTCCCTACCGAAAGGAGTAGTAGACGTTACTTCATTGAATATATTTAAAGATAGGGTAGATGTTTTTTTGAAAAATAAAGGAATTACGGGATATGGTGAGAATGCGGGTAAGTGGTTCTGAGACCACAAATAGATCAGCCATGATCTTATAGAATGGCGGAGCAGGCTCGAAGGGCCGGACGGTCTACTTCTGCTCCTAGTTCTTATGTTCTTCAACTATTTTATATAAAACCAATTAAATTAAATCAAACATACAGATACAAAGTAAATGTGGCAGCTCCTTAAAGGGATACTGTCTTACAACAACAGGTTTGTTTCGAACCACTAGCTTTCGGAGTGCAATTCCTTCATCAGGTGACTGAAGAGATGGGTTCCACAACCGCATATATAAACAAAGTCAATGGTGCAAGATGATACTTTGAATGCGAGTCCTTGCAGGTAATTATGTCTTTACAGGTTCAGGCAGAGTGACTGGAGAGAGGGATAATCACAGGTTAAAGAGATGTGAATTGTCTCAAGTCGGATTTCACAAGCCCAGGCCAGATGGTGGGGGTGAATGTAATGAGACATGAATCCAAAGTCCCGGTTGAGGCCTCAATGTTGGGACCTTGTAGAGCACAAATTGGCTGCACAACTTCACTGTACAACACTGAGTACATTTCAATACTAATTAATTGATGGTGAAGAGCCTTGGAACATCCAGAGGTTGTGAAAGATGCAACATAAATTCAAGTTTGTTAGATGTGGTATTCAGTCAGGTAAGTTGCTGTAAGCAAATAAACTTAACATGTAAATATTCTCTGGGTTGGGAACGTTAATGTCCTCTACCAAGATTGACTTGGTAACACCACCACTGACTAAGCTTGCAGAGTCCTGAAGGACCCTCGCTGTCAAACTGGGTCCTGTCAGGTGGTGAGGAACCAACACAAGGAACTACTAACTTAGGTGTCACAGTCTTCACCATATCTGTACACGATCGCACTGGTACACGCGATCACTGTGCTATCTTTATAAAGACAAACTCTAATTTCCATTAGGATCTCTGCAAATTAAGCATGAGAAGCTTGACATGATCCAGGAGAAAGCAGTGCACTGAATTGGTACCCATATCGCCAAGATTAAGACCAGCTTCCTCCAACACCAGAATACTTTGGTTACAGCATGTATAATCTGCAGGATAGCTGCAACAATATGATTGGTTCCACAACACCTCCCTTTACTGTGGCTTTTATTGCTGTGGACATGCACAACAATGTTGTGGGCAACACCTTTGCCTCTAACTCAAATGCCATTCTGACTTGGGTGTACAGCTCTTTCATCATTGCTGGATCAAGATCCTGAAATTCCCTATCAAACACCATTGTGGGAGCACCACTTTCACAGCAAAGATTAGAATGAATTAAGGAGAAGATCAAACAGGCCTTCTCAATAGGGGTTGGTTTAGCACAGGGCTAAATCACTGGCTTTGAAAGCAGGCCAGCAGCATGGTTCAATTCCCGTACCAGCCTCCCCGAACAGGCGACTAGGGGCTTTTCACAGTAACTTCATTTTTGAAGCCTACTTGTGACAATAAGCGGTTTTCATTTTAATTCATTCAATGTAATTAAGGATGGGCAAAAATGCCAACGGCATCCATCTCCCGAGATCAAACACTGAAAATATATTCTGGGCTGGATAACGTTGGTAGAGTGGAAGTGGTTTCAGATTTCATTTCTAGGGTAAATTCACAGATCCTTCAGTCACCACATAAGGTCAGAAGAGTTAGAAAATCAGTTCTATAGTGCGGTACTTTTAATCTTGTCTTAGACTTCCTTCGTATGTGTCCTACTGCTGGGAGTGCATGATTGGTGAATTTATTCTTTAGATCTGTCGCATTGTATATGATATTAATAGAGCTGATTTCGTGATTTGTTGCTCCAGGAGTAGTGCTCAGATAGAGTGTGGGTCAGGAAGCCAAGGGCCCTCTAAATAATATATTAATTTCAATTATTAGCTGGAAAATCAGGATTTTCCAAACTGTATTCGCTGTGCATGCTGCTCCTTGGCAGGAGATAAACCTTAGTATGTTTGATTTTAGCTAAAGTAATTTAATCAAGCAACAGTTTGATTGCGCCTTAGTGACATGATGACAGCCTTCTTCAAGAACACTTGAAATTTTGATTAAAGTCTTAATAGTGATGTTTTTGGGTCCAAGGTGCATCTAACGTTCTAAGCTCGGGTGTCACAGTGTGCGCCTTGCAACTTTGTAGGTCTTGTATATAAATCTACTGAAACACCTTTCAACCTCAGCATGTTCCCAACTTCATTTCCTGAAAAATAAAAGTCAGACAAAGCACTAAACACTAAAGTTCTTTATTACAGGTAAAACTGTACCCGTAGCTGGCTGGATATACAACAAGCATCTTAACAGCTTAGACACAGGACAGTGTTCACTATTCAGATTCCAAAACACAGTTCCATATTGGAAAGAATGCTGCAAAATATACATCAGGTGCAAGAAAGTCACTTCACAATAAGTTTTTTTTGACTTCACATTTTATGACTCTGTAGATCCTGCTAAATACATGGAATGCAGATCCTAGCCTGTTAAATGGACATGACTAAGACAGTTACACAGTTTGTTCAGTCAATGGTCTTCTCCAACCCAACAAATACAAATTCACATTCAGTCTTAATAAGCTAAAGCTGTAACTTTAAATGGAATCAGTGGTTGGTAATGTTTCAGCAAAGTGCAATGCATGAAATCACAGTGTGAGCAAAGTAGAATTTCACAGGTGTTTGTGCAACAGAGGTACAATCATATTTGCAAAGTGCTCCAAGTATCTTGTGGTGAACGATCGAGTCAGCTTTGATCTAGGTTAGGCAGCAGTATGTCAAAGCGGTGCTGTACTTTACTGTGACTATTGTGGCGTTTCATGCTATTATTCTGAATTCATCTCATTTAGAGCAGAGCTTTGAATGTTAGCAGCAATGCTTGAAGAATTAAACATGTGTAAGATCACCAGATAACTACAAATATGCAAGGCATATAAATTATCATAATTCATCCATCCAGACATCCTAACCTCCTACTGTTGTGTATCAAATTGTTTTTTAAGTTATTCTAGGGATTTTGCCTCCCCATCCAATAATTTATACCACATGTTGGTCACTCTTTGTTTGACCTATGAAGAACTCTTTCCTGGCATCAGACTTCCAAGTACGATTCACTGGTTTGAACCTGTGCCTCTTTCTTCTACGGTCACAATTTAAAGCAATATTCTGGGTTAAATGCCCTTACTCTGAACCAGCTTTATATCTTCCGACAGGCACCACTGACACCTCCTTTTGAAACTGAGTTCCTCCAACCTTTCTTGACAATTTAAAGTCTGCTACAGTCCTCTGGACTGCCTTCAGTGTTGGAAAATCACTCTTACTTTGCAGGCACCATAACTCAATACACAGTGTGTATTGTCAGCCCTTTCGCTAGCAGCATCTTCTGATCCCACTGAAGCTGACCGCTCCACACAGCGAGCTCCCTGGCGAGCGAGCCATGCAAACGCCAGTAGACTTTGACGGAGCTGGAAGACCCCGCCGGTTGGCTAATGGCCTGCAACAACCCCACTATGGGAGGGCCAGAAAATTCAACACAGGTTGCAGAACATGTGTTTAGATTACATTCCCTTCTTTTGAATAGAACTTTATGTTTTTCTGTAGCTGTTTAATGTCCCATCGTTCCGTCCATTTACATGCATTTGAAGTCACTCTGTAATTTCTGACCAAGCTCTTCCAATTCCACTTACCCTCCTAATTTGACCCTCTGCAAATTTTAATTGGCCGGCATTTTCTGCATGCGGATGCGGTGAACCACTCAAATGGCCGTTTACTTTGGTGGGGCTGAAAGATCCCAGCAGCCGGAGTTCCTAAGTTTCCAGATGGGCCGATCTGTGATTTGTTTTGGGGGGTTTGTGCCTTTACACCGGTTGCATGTTTGAAGCCCAAATGGCCCTTCGCCAGTGTTCTCACATTTCTCGCCTCAGTATGTTTTTGTGTTAGTGCATAGCCAATAACTCTTCATTACCACAAGCTAAATGGTATAACTAGCTTATCAGATTTAATGCAAATTTGATCATTGCTGGGAGTGGAAGACCAAGTCAGAGTTTTAATTCAAAGCTTCCCATTTCCGAATCCAAGAACACCACGTATGGTAACAATATACTAGTACATTAAAACATTATCATTCAACACAGTACAGTTTGATTCTAAAGTGCACAACCTCAATCTGAGGTGAACTAGACATTACTCCAAGTTCTACAAAGGAAACACTTTCACAGACACTGAACACTATCCAGTTGCCAACAGAGTTGTCATTTGCCATTTCTTTATAGCATGAAGAGCAACATCACAGCTATACATTGCACGTGTGAACTCCTGGTCTGAAGATTTCAAACATTGAACTCTCAAATTCAAGTACGGCAACTAAAAGTATTTCCTTCCCCATCAAAACAAATAGGGAATATCGGAATTTGACACTTTAACGCAGAGTTTAAATAATGAAGGTTTCACAGAGCTGAAGCACAGTTCTTCTAAATGATTCTTGTTGAAGAAAGCAAAAGAAGGAGCCCCGATTTTGAAATCAGAAAACTGCACTTTTAGGATCCTAAAAGCTTCGTTAACAGAGGCCTTTATAAGTAAGAACAGAAATGATGTGAATTATTGGTGTGTAACATCCACCAGGGTTGCTAAAGGACAATAACAAAATATCTAAATGGGTTCTAACTTTCCCTGTTTACTGTTATTACATTTCAGCGCTTAATGCATCAGGACAATTTGTCTGACGTGTGACAGATGGTTGGCTCGTACCTTGTTTAACTTCGAAAAATGTATAATTGCATTAAATAACTTCTAATATCCATAATTCCACATTGAGAGTCTTATGCCCTGTAGTAAGGGCTAAGGTCACACGAGACTAGTTTAAAGATAAATAATGAAGTACATTCACACAATAGCAACACCTCCATTGTATTAGGACAGATGGCTTGAACTTTGCAGTCACAGGTCCTGTCCAAGTCGCTCTATTTCCTCAATGAGAAAATCAATGTCTTCTTGTGTAGCTGCTGGGTTTGAGATGACCATGCGGAAGAAATTAACTTTGTCACCTTGTGGCTGATAACTTACCATGGTGGTCCCAAATGACATCATCCTAGTTTTAATCTGTGGAGCCACCTAAAACAGCAAACTGCAAGTTAGGATCTGTTCTTTTATTCGGAGCTTTCACACATTTTGCCATTTCAACACATGGTTGGGAATGGAATACTAATATGGGACTAATCTGAATTTCTCACCTGTTCACTAATAAGCTACTATCCATCCGTTGCCATCAAAACACTATAAATCAGGCCTCCATCTGTAGATTTATCACAAATAAGTATCCCGGGAGTACAAATTGTACCTGGTTGCCCAGAAGTCCAAGCATGAGGACCCTGGGAGCATGTTAATATTTGCAGATGATCCCCAGTACAAATGCTTGAAAATCACCACTTCAAATGTGACGTGTACTTTGTAGGAGAGAAGAAATGTACGTTGTAACTTGCACAAACTGCAATGCTGCAAGTGTATGAATAGGAGTGAGAGATGCGGCAAGAAGATTATGAAAACTTTCAGGTTTGCTGTACTGACAGAGTGCGCTATCTACCAGCCAGGGTTGCACCCAAAAGGCGGCGTGGCAGGTAGATGCTGGGAAATCCCTTGTCCAGGATCTACACGGCTCGCCACGCCTCTCGAGATCTAATGTGATCTCATGAGACGTCGCAATCTGAATCCAGCCCATAATAGGCAGGATCACAATTTGGCAAATCTGCACACTAGAGCGAGACAGCCAATCTCACTCTAATATGCCCTCCCCTAATCTACCCTAAGCGTTGGGATCTAACCCCTTTGCCTCAGAGATCTTGAGCGATGCCATTCAGTGCTGGTCCCCACAAACGGCGACCAGACGGAATGCACTTGGTTAAGGGATACATTTTGGTCAAGATACAGGAAGAACTCACCTGTTTTCTTTCAATGAAGCCATGGAATCTTTCAGAAGTCTAACAGGGAGGAGAGATGGGACTTTGGTTAAACGTCTCATCTGTAAACCAGCAAGCTGAATTTTAACAGCCCTACAGATGGGCTGAGAGGCAGGAAGGCTGGCAATATGATGGGGGGAAGGGATCAGGGAAGAATCCCGTCATCATTCCACCACCAGGACATCTTAACAGTATTGGGGACTTTAACGGCTCGGCTGGCTACCGGGTGGCCACTTGAGTCAGTTAACTGCACAATTGAAGGCTACTTCTGCTCCTTCACCGACAATTTGCCAAAGACAGGAGGGCCCACTGCCAGTTAAATCCTGATGGCAGCATGTTCTACTTCACCTTGAATCCTCAACAATGGCCATCTGTATTTTTCTTAAATTGAAAGAAAAATTCCAATTAAAGGACAATTTAGCGTGGCCAATCCACCTAACCTGCACATCTTTGGGTTGTGGGGGTGAGACCCATGCAGACACAGGGAGAATGTGCAAACTCCACATGGACAGTGACCCGGGGCTGGGATCAAACTCACGTCCTCGGCGCCGTGAGACAGCAGTGCTAACCACTGCGCCACCATGCCGCCCGTCTTTTTTCTTCTGATTTCGTCACTACGATGACCAAAATCAGATGCTGTATGCATTTGGCCATGCGGTCACCGTGTGGCCATCAGTAATGGTGGTGCAGCTGAGGTTGCTGAGCTTCTCGCCCTCTAGATGGGCTAGCAGCACCGGCAGATGTGCTGCTGTCCTCAATTGGATGATGGTCCCAGCATTGGCCACTTATCGGCTGCTGCCAGTAAAATGCTACAGAGGTTCCCGCTGCAGGCCCAGGTGGAGCCAGTTGCTGCAGTGGGACTTCTCTTTGAATAGTTACAGCACAGAAGATGGCCATTCGGTTCATTCTGCCTGTGCTGGCTCTTTGCAACAGCAATCACCTAATGCCATTCCCCTGCAGCCCTGCGAACCTTTCCTCTTCCAGCAATGATCCAATTCTCTGACCGTATAGCACTCCCTCAATACTGCATTGAAACCTAGATCCTCAAATTGAGATTGTGACTAGAATCACCTGTTAAGCACACAGTGTGCACCAGCCTCTCACCCAGGCCACAGCTGTTCAGCCCCACCTTTTGAAGGCTGCCCAGCCTGTCAGATTCACTAAGCAAGCACTCCCCAGTGTATTTTCACCTGGATGACCCTCGTGAGTTACGTACACCTCGGAAACCTATCTGCAGGCTGTTGAAGCCAGAATTATGGGTTAAATCCTGAGCTAATTCGAGATTTAAGTTTTGAAACTACATACCCAGCAGCAACCCACCTGAGTTAAGTCCAGAAGTGGCCAGGATCATATCAGCTGTTGGGTCAATAACAGCCCCACCCTCATTCAAACCTGCACTTCCCAAACTCCCTCCCACCTTTGGCAGTTGACATTCTGTCCTACCTTCTCATCTCTGGAAATTGGATTTGAATCAAATCTAGATTAATGGGGAATCCTCACACCCCTTTGGTTGTAGGGGTTCTACCTGAAATCAACTCGGGTGAAATAAACCCATGTAGTGGTGCAAATGAGCAGGAGATTACAGCTAACATAGCCCCAGGCGTCTGCTTAGGCTGCCAGGAACAAATGAAAAATGAAATGAAAATCGCTTATTGTCACAAGTAGGCTTCAAATTAAGTTACTGTGAAAAGCCCCTAGTCGCCACATTCCGGCGCCTGTTCAGGGACGCTGGTACGGGAATTGAACCGTGCTGCTGGCCTGCCTTGGTCTGCTTTAAAAGCCAGCTATTTAGCCCGCAGTGCTAAACCAGCCCCGACACTGCCTGATGTGTAAGACTGTTGTTGGGCTGTCCTAGAAAGGGTGGCATTTGGACCCTGCTTCACATGTATCCATTACTGCCATGTTTGTATATTTTCATTTGCGGGAAACATTTGCCGATTATTACAGATAATACAATCACTGTTCCCCCTCTGTTCCTCCTGAATGAATATGTTACATCCATCCCATGCTTTTCAGGTCGGCAGACAAAATCAGGGATATTATCTCCAATTCTGCCAGTTTTCCACACATTGATTAGCTGTGGAAGGCTGAATTAACTCTGTTTTGTGAAGGCATGTATTTTACATTATTGCTGCATTAGCAACACTTGATATAATGAACACCTGTGGCCGGTGCCAATGGAGGCTTTCTATAAACGAAGAGGCCTCCACCAGGGAGTAAGATTGATTGCCTGGTGATTGATTCATGCCTCTTTTGTTGGATCTAGCAGAGTCCAGATGGCCTGAAGGAGCATGGTCATCTCCTTTAAGCTGCTGCAGGTGTCAGAATCTTGCTGAAGCCAAGACTTTTTGCCTTCCCCATAAACAGGCCCTGTGGGAAGTCAGCTTTAATAACTTGAGGAAGTAGTCGAAAATTGAACATGAATTTATTTTACCTAAATACAAAGTTCTGTGGAAAGCAGCATCTCACTCCTAGTACAATCCTTGCTGGAAGGACTAGTCTAGGCCCTGCATTGGGTTAGCTTTTATATCAGTACATAAATACCCCCCGGCGGGTGGCCTCTGCCCCCTACCTGGTAAGCTTGTCCCACAGGAAGGTTAATGACGGTTTCTCCGTGGTCCTGGTTATGGCATCAGCCAAAAGTCTTTCAACTGGCTGACTGCCAACGGGGTGACAGTTGGAGGCCAGCGGGAGGGCAATGGTGGGAGTGGGCCGTATTTTGCATCTCACTGCACTTATGGTGACATAACCATCAAAAAGGAAACTCTTGATGCATATTTTTTTTAATAACAAGTAGGTACACTTGTGAAGGTTTAACATGCAAACTTTGAAACAAAATAGTAGCTAAATTGAGATCCAAGGGTACAGAGTGTTAGAACCATAGAACCATAGAATTCCTACAGTGCAGAAGGAGGCTATTCAGCCGATCAAATCTGTAACGACCCTGTGAAGGAGCACTCTACCTGGGCTCACTCACTCGCACACCCACCCTCACCCCATAACCCCATCACCCCACCTAACCTGCATATCTTTGGACATTAAGTGGCAATTTACCATGGCTAATCCACCTAACCTGCGCATCTTTGGACTGTGGGAGAAAAGACACAGTCACCTAAGGCCTGAATTGAACTTGGGTCTCCGGCGCTGTGAGGCAGCAGTGCTAACCGCTGTGTCACCTTGCTGCCCCTGCATAATTAATGATCTCATCTTTTTTTGAACTGTATTTTACAGTGAGGTGGGAGGGGGTGCCCTCATAACATGGAGAGCAGCCTTCCCACCCACCCACTATCTCCCATTTCACAGTGAGCATATAGCTGTCTCTTGGACATATTGGGGCACTTAAGTGGCCAAATAATGGTTTCTTAAGGGACTCATTCCATCCCCACCATTATTTTAACCAGAGCATGCAAAGTTGGGGCGACCTCGGTGGTTTGATATAACTGAATGTTCGTTAGGCCATAGAATCTATACTGTGCAAAAGAAGGTCATTCAGCACATCGAGTCAGCAATGACCCTCCGAAAGAGCACTCTACCTAGGCCCACTCCACCCCTCCCCCTCTCCCCCCTCAACCCTGTAACCCTCCGCATTGACCATAGCCAATCTACCTAACCTGCACATCCTTGGACACCAAGGTAAATTTATCATGGCCAATCCATCTAACCTGGTAATCTTTGGACTGTGGGAGGAAACCAAAGCACCCGGAGGAAACCCACACAGACAAGGGGAGAAAGTGCAAACTCCACACAGTCACCCGAGGCCAGAATTGAACCTAGGTCCCTGGCATCGAGATGCACATCTGAGCTGGTGTGTTAAAAGTAAATCATGCTGGCGTGGGTTTACACTCACTTACAGACAAGACCATGGAAGGGTGGCAGGTTTCCTACCCTAAAGGACATTAGATAAATCATCACAGTTTACTTGTTCTGAAGATGGATTGTGATCACAACTTGTCTTTCTGTTTTAAGATGTTTCTTTTAATTGATATTCCTTGCAAGGGTTCAAGTACTCTTATCAAAATTAGAAATAAAATGGGTCCAACAAGTAACTGTACCAGAAGATGTGATTGTATTTCCCACAATCATAACATTTTTCTGATTAGCAGACAACTGACGTTATGGATCACTTTTCCACGGTCGTCGCAGTAACATGTTATTAGTGTTGACTGATTTGATTATAATTTTGCCTTGCCTGATGCAATTCATCCAGTTAATTGTGGTGTGTTGCCTAGAATCCATATCTGTGCATATCGTTCTGCTAGTTCAAGTGTTTTCCACTAGTTCTAAATGTCCATCCAAAATGCACTCCCTCTCAAGACGTGAAGGATAACATTTCTGAAGATCAATCAAACCACAAATTTTGTTTTGGTTTCCTGACCTGTACCAATGAAACTTGATTTTGCTGCTTAACATATGGTTAAAGCATGTCAAAAAATCCGCAGATTTATTCTTCTGTTTTCAACCTGTTCAAATTGAGAAGATAGATAGAGAAATACAGCACAGAACAGGCCCTTCGGCCCACGATGTTGTGCCGAACTTTTGTCCTAGGTTAATCATAGATCATAGAATTTTGGACACTAAGGGCAATTTATCATGGCCAATCCACCCAACCTGCACATCTTTGGACAATATGCTTAATGTGACTGTTATATTTGTCTTGGGATTGAATGATCAGTTAGGGTTTCATGGCCTAATCATTTTTGACCTGTATGATCTGTGTGAATTCCAGTACGGCTAATATAACTTGCAAATGTTTCAGCCATGGTGCAAAAGAATAACTCTGTTTTGCAGAATACTCGGGGAGCAGATTGGTTAGCTCAGTTGGCTGGACAGGCTGGTTTGTGAGGGGTCGGCGCCGGCCAACAAGCATCGGTTCGATTCCCGTACCGGCTGAGATTATTCACAAAAGCCCCGCCTTCTCAACTTTGTCCTTCACCTGAGATGTGGTGACCCTCAGGTTAAAAAACCACGAGTCGGCTCTCTCAAAGGTAGAGAGCAGCCTCTGGGACTGTGGCTACATTTACATTTTTATTCATCACAGCACACTCATTTTTACCCATTTCTTCCACCCTGAAGAATAATGTTATCATTAAGTCAAGTGGGGTAAGGGCGGGAGGGGGTTTATGAGGTAATCCTAAACCCATAGTACTAGAAGAATTGCATTGTTACTTGGATATACCTGTAGATATGTAGGATAGAGTTATTTTCACACTTAAGAAACACATAGATTAAGGGTATGATGCATGTCAGAAATTGTTATATTTTATATTTGTTGCAGTAATGTTATTTTGAAAAACTTGGGGAAGATACATACAGACAGTGGACTGGATTCTCCACACCCTGATGCCGAAATCATGGCCGGCGCCGGGGCGGAGAATCTATTTCCCCGTATGGAATCGGGGCCGGTGCCGGCTCCCCGATTCTCTGGGCCCCAAAAAGCAGCGTACTCAGAGAGTGCCACATTACACCTACCTGCGGCCATTGCTGGAGGCCCGTCCTGCCATTCTCCACCCCCGACCAGCCGAAGTCCTGATGGCGTGGACCACTCATGGTCCTGCCGGTCGGGATACTAACATGGTGGCTGCGGACTCAGTCTGCAGCTGCCCTGGTCGGGGGCAGGCCGATCGGAGGGCAGAGGGAGCCTTATACGAGGCCGGGCAATTTTTGGGCGGGTGACTGATTGGAGGCACTATGTTCAGGGTCCAGCTCCACGGTCTGAGTCCGCCATGGAGCATGGCACGGCCACTGGAGGCCGCCACTGTGCGCATGCACAGTCTCTGGAAGTGCGGGGCCCCTTATCTGCAGCAAAAGCTGCTAGTTGAAAAAATGAAAATCGCTTATTGTCACGAGTAGGCTTCAATGAAGTTACTGCGAAAAGCCCCTAGTCGCCACATTCCGGCGCCTGTTCGGGGAGGCTGTTACGGGAATCGAACCATGCTGCTGGCCTGCTTGGCCTGCTTTCAAAGCCAGCGATTTAGCCCTGTGCTAAACAGCCCCTGTTTCACGCTGATTCACTGCTAGCCCCCTGCAGGGCTTGGAATATGTGGCCCTTTCATGCCAGTTTTTCTGGCGTGAAAGTCCACAGTTTGTATGACAGAGAATCCAGCCCAGTATGTCTACAAAAGCTGTGATTAAAGGATTATTAAAAGCCAGATAATCATTAATTTTAACTACTTACTAGTTTACAGATAGCTGGCTAATAGAATAGCGTTTTGGTTTGTAGGTCCCTGCGGTATAGATAATTTATGAGGGATATTGTATTTGGTCCTGGTTAAACAGGTCATGGGATATCTTGTGGAAGGAGACATAATAATGCCATATGCTTTGGGTACATTTGATGGAACAAAGGGGAGGAGACAGTTCTGTCTGTAATTGCAATTTGCCATAGGATTTTAGTCTGACAAGAAGTGTCTTTCAGTTTGCTCCTGGAAGATTCTCTCCAAGGTCTCTGCACAGAGAAAAGCAAGCAAAATCTGATTGGCTGTTAACTTTATTTCTAAGTGGTATTTGAATTATAGTGGTTTGCTCAATTGGAATATTTAGTGACAGATTTAGGAAGTAAGTTAGAATTCGTTCTTTGATTTAGGAACTGTTAACTGTAAAGCTATTTATTTGTTGTTAATGTGGTTAAATCTCTGTTTAAATTAAAGTTTGTTGTAACATAAAAGATACTTATTCGTCAGTGTTATCACTCTTGGGGTGGAGTCACCTTTTCTCACAGTTTTACAAATCGTAAATAGTTCAGTTCTCATGTGGGACCCAAACAAGGCAAATCAGTGCAATTTACAGGAATTACATGTACATTTAATATGCTACATTGTACCTCATGATCATAGAAACAGAGGCCGGAACCTAACAGGAGTCTTGGCTGGAAGGCTGGTGAGAGACCCACATTGTTCAGCTTTCCAGTAAAGCTCAGTGCATCATTCATCACTCGGGCACTTGACAGGCCAGTAGCGGGCCTTCGCCCAGGATCAAGGACCCAGAGTCCCATCCACCAAGAACTATTGGTGAATCAGAAACTGGCAGATCTATTGAATGGCAGTACCACCAGGGAGGTGATGGCTGCTGCTATTATGACACCTACCCAAGACCTAAGGTCATTGTTGGATCACAGGCCACAAGGAGTGATGACAGGAGACTGATCACAGAGAGGGCGTCATAGGGAAGAGTTCAGCAGCAAGGGCAAAGGGATGTGTCTCTCAGTAAACTCACCCTACTTCCAGTTGCCAGGCCCATTGACCACTGGGTGCGTTGAACAAAGAATCCTCCCAAGGAACTTGCAAGCAAACCTCACAAGGTTTTCTTGTCATGTTCCACACATGGTGAGCCGCCTGCCCACTGCTGGATTAAGGCCCTTAAATGGGCATTAGTTGGCCACTTAAGGGCTTCAATTGGCAATAGGGTGGGATAACCATCCCCCGGCATTCCTGCCATAAATTTAATTTGGGTGGATGCACAAAGGCAATGTGGTCCTTATCTTCCATCCTACTGCCCGATTAAATGTGTCACGTGAGAGTCCCTTTAAGAAAAGTGTGTTTTATCAAATGGCTGCAGTGATGTCATTGTTGTGGGTGGAGCTGAAATGTGATTCTGCTTTTTACTTTCGTTTTGAGCTGGAAGCTCTTTTTGGCTCTGTGTTTTAGTTTTGCTTTCAGTTGGAGAGCTGCATTCAAACCAAGCAGATGTATACTGGTCTCTCTCTCTGTATGTTAAACAAGGTGTTTACATCACTTGATAATTTAAAAGTGATAACTGTTCTCTGTAGAGAATTCAAACATACTGTCTTTGGTTGAAAAGTGTTTTGGCTTATGGATGCTGTTAGGAAAGTTACTAAGGGTTACCTATAGAGTGCTGTATCTTTTTGGGGGGTTATCAGTGTTGGTAGTTGGCAAGATGTTTATTGTGGGTTTATAAAATGTTAACCAGATTCATAGAATAAACATTGTTTGTTTTAAAAATACTTTAGATCTCTGTTGCATCACACCTGTAAAGTGAACCCTTGTGCTCCCCATAACCAAACTCTATTAAAAGTTGTGGGTCAGGTGAACTCCATGATATACTTTTGTGTTCTCCAAACCCTGGCCCATAACACATTGGGGCTTGTGGGATAAAAGTCTGTCATTCATGATTGGTTGGCTTAGTGAACTTAGAGGCAATAAGGGGTGAGCATATTTGTGTTTACTTTTCAGGTGTGGTATTCCAGTTTAAGTAGGAAGTGTGTTGTGGACAATGGCCCTTTCAGAGGCTTTGAAGTTTTTGGGGGTGGAGAAGGTCACATGCAATACCTTATGAAGAGAGACTAAAAAAGGCTTTGAGATTTGGCAAAAACACTGCAGTTATACCTGACAAAATACGAAAAGATGAGGTACTTATGGCGCTAGCTGAGCATTTAAAATTGCCTGAGATACAGTCAGACTCATGGGAAATGGCAAAAGTTCAGTTACAAATCAAACAACTTGAACATGAAAAAGAATTAAAGCAGCTTGAATATGAAACGAGAGAAAAGGAGAGAGAAGAAAGGAAAAAAGAATGAATAGCCCTGGCAGAACAGAAAGAAAGAGAAAGGGAGGCATAGATCAGAAAACAAGAAAAAGAGAGAGAAAGAGATAGGGAAGAAAAAGAAAAGGAGAGAGAGGAAAGGGAAAAAGAGAGAGAGTTTGAACTTCAGAAAATGGCCATGAAACATGACAGTCAGTTAAAATTGGCGGATGTAAAGGGAAACATACAGTTTGAGGAGAGTGATGAGGATAATGAGCTTGAGCGGCATAGTCGAAGGCTTGGTGGGGATCTATTTAAATATGTCCAAGCATTGCCAAGATTTGATGAGAAGGAGGCGGAAACCTTTTTCATTTCATTTGAGAGGGTAGCTCAACAAATAAAATGGCCACAGGACATGTGGGTATTACTGATTCAAACAAAGTTGGTAGGTAGAGCTAGTCAAGTGTTTCCATCACTATCAGAGGAGGTATCTAGGACGTATGAGGAGGTGAAACAAATACTTCTCAGGTGCATATGAACTAGTGCCTGAAGCCTACAGGCAAAGGTTTAAAAATTTAAGGAAAGAACCTGGTCAAATATACATGGAGTTTGAAAGGATCAAACAGAGTAATTTTGCAAGGTGCATAAGGGCTTTGAAAATAGACCAAACGTATGAAGCTCTCCGAGAAATTATACTTTTGGAGGAGTTTAAAAATTCAATTCCTGATGTAATGAGAACTCATGTGGAAGAGCAGAGGGTTAAAACTGCGAGGTTAGCAGCAGAAATGGCAGATGATGATGAATTAGTTCATAAATCAAACTTTGGTTTCCGACATCAGTTTCAGCCTGTGAGAGATAGAAACTGTGGAAAAGAGAAATATTCAAGTGGTAGAGGTAAAGGAGATCTGATGGGAGATAATAAGGAGAGTGTACCTCAGATTAAAAAAGAAATCCAGGAGGGTGGAAGAGAAATGAAAAGTTTCAAATGTTTTCACTGTAATAAACTAGGCCACGAAAAGTCACAGTGTTGGTGGTTGAAGAAAAGCACTGGGAAGGCTGATGTGATACCTTGTTAACGAACATCTATCAATCTCAGATTCCAAATTAACAATTGATTTACCATCAACTAACATTTGCAGAAGAGAGTCCCAAACTTCTATTACTCTTTGCATCTAAAAGTGGTGATGTTCCTCTTCTACACTGTAACAGACAACTGCTGATCACTGAGCCAAACCCTCCCCACTGACCTCCATTCAAAGTAAATTCAGTGTAATTGCCTCATCCTATTCTTCTATAGACTGGAAACCCTAAATTGTATTGTCTCCACACATTATAAATGAAAACAGACTTGCCTTCAGGAGCAAACTCCTTCGTTCTTCATTATCAGGTAGGTGTCGAATACTGTGAGGCAGGTACCAGAAGCAGACATTGGTGTGTTGTGGCTGAACAACAGAAACAGGGCATGAACGATCATTCAATCATCTGAATATGAACTTGTGTAAAATGAACAGCAGGTACTTAAATTATTTAATCTAACACTTCATTAAATGATATTTAAATCCTGATGCTATTGAA
Source organism: Scyliorhinus canicula (assembly GCF_902713615.1). NCBI lineage: Eukaryota > Metazoa > Chordata > Chondrichthyes > Carcharhiniformes > Scyliorhinidae > Scyliorhinus > Scyliorhinus canicula. The sequence goes on along the minus strand of NC_052150.1, from coordinate 179,366,332 downwards.
TGGAATTATTCAGCTTCCTGTACACACCATACATGCAGTCAAAGGAGGTTTCCTCTGTGTTTCATTCCACTACAAACAATGAAGTGGAGGAAATCGTCCCGCTGAATCTTACTCTGATTTCCACTCTGGTTATTATTCTGAATCATGCTCTGATATTAACTTTGATTCTTGTGATTGTATCTGTCTTCCGTGGACTTTTACCTTAATTCATGCCTTTCGTTATACTGAATCTCACACTGCGTTTTACACTGACCCCTGCCTGAATTGTTACACAGTTTCTTATGCTTGTCCGTGTGGTGAATTATAAACCTCAGTAATTCACACTGTATTGTACCACATGTATTGAGCCTGGACTCTGTACCGGATTGTGTGTAATCGCGCAGCCCTGCCCATAGGGGGAGATGAGGAGTTTGTACTGGGCTCCACCCTTGGCTCCGCCCATGGCTCCGCTCATGGCTCCTCCCCCAGCCAGAAGTATAAAGATCAGTGCTGAGAGCCTGCTGCCAGTTCATCTTGAGTTCATCTCATCACAGGCAGGCTCTGTTGTAAGACGATTAAAACCACTTTTCACTTCTAACCAAGTGTCGCGTGAATTGATGGTCTCATCAATTTAATCGTCTTAACAGTAAGAAATGACTATGGAATCAGCCCTCAAACCTGATCGACTGGAACTCGACCCACAGGATGCAGAGGCGAAGGAAATCTTTTCACACTGGCTCAGATGTTTCAAGGCCTATCTGGCTGAAGCAAGCACTACAGAAACTATGGAGGAGCAGAAACTCAGTCTACTGCACGCAAGGGTGAGCCATCGTATCCCTACTCAACTTAATTGTACCAACTCATATACGGAGGCCCTGGCCCTGCTCGACAGAATGTACGTGAGGCCCGTAAATGAGGTCTACACGCGCCACGTTTTTACGACTCGCCGCCATTGCCCCACAGAATCGCTAGAAGAATTCCTGCACGATTTAAAAGCATTATCCCGGGACTGTAATTATCAAGCTGTAACTGCTGCCGAACACAGGGAACTCGCTGTCCGAGATATATTCGTTGCAGGCCTCAGGTCCAACTATGTGCGCCAGCGGTTGCTTGAGAAGGGGACCCAAAACTTAGAAGACACTGTAGAACTTGCCACTACTATGGAGGTCTCGTTCTGCAGCCTCACCTCGTTCCCTGCGGACCCCGCGACCCCGTTTGGGCCCCCGACCAGCGACTGCCCCAGGCCTGCGCCGTGCGGCCATCCAGCCACTATACTGCACCAACGTGCCACTTTTGTGGACAGCACCAGCACGCGCGGCAGCACTGCCCGGCCTGCAACGAGACCTGCAGCAGCTGCGGTCGCAAAGGACTCTATGCCCGGGTAAGCCTGGCGAAGAAAACTCCTGCCCCAAACTCTCGCGCAGCCCAGAGCACTCGCTCCCTGAACTCGCAGGCCCGCAGGCCCTGTAACGCTGCGGCCTGTACTCCGACTCCGCCCCCAACCGCCACGTGCGACCCATGGGGGCCGCCATCTTGGCAACCCCCAACCATGTGGCCGGCCACGTGCGACTCATGGGGGCCGCCATCTTGGACGCCATCATCCTCGCCGCCTGCCATGTGTGATCCACGGGGGTGGCCATCTTGGGCTCCATCCTCTCCAAACTCAGAAACTCAAATCAAAGACTGCAACCTCAGCGGGCATTCATCACGGGGCCACTCCAGCACAGCTGATCGAGCCGTCGACTAACCACAACTCAACGCGGTCACGTTGGACCAGTCGCGCTGAAACACCCCCGCAACTCGATGATGTCCGTTAAAATCAACGGGTACAGTACACCGTGCCTCTTTGACTCCGGAAGCACCGAGAGTTTTGTACACCCACATCTAGTAAGACGCTGTTCGCTCCCTGTTTTTCCTGCATGGCAAACTATCTCCCTCGCTTCGGGCTCCCATTCTGTTCACCTCCAAGGGCGCACCGTCGCGACTCTAACGATCCAAGGCGCTAGCTGCTCGAATTTTCAGCTATACGTCCTGCCTGAACTCTGCGCCCCACTCTTACTGGGACTCGATTTCCAGTGTAATCTCAAAAGTCTCACACTCAGCTTCGGCGGACCCCTACCCCCACTCACTATCTTCAGTCTAGCGACGCTAAGAATCTCCCCCCCTCCACTCTTTGCCAATCTCACTCCGGACTGTAAACCCGTAGCCACCCGCAGCAGGCAATACAGCCTGCAGGACAGGGTATTTATCAGAACCAAGGTCCGGAGGCTCCCACGTGAGGGGATCATAGAGGCCAGTAACAGCCCCTGGAGAGCTCAGGTGGTGGTCGTCAAGACCGGGGAAAAATTCTGAATCGTAGTGGACTATAGTCAGACCATTAATCGGTTCACGCTCCTCGATGTGTACCCCCTCCCCAGGATTGCAGACATGGTGAATCAGATCGCCCAGTATCGTATTTTCTCCACGATGGATCTGAAGACTGCATACCACCAGCTCCTAATCTGCCCGGAGGACCGCCACTACATGGTGTTCGAGGCCGATGGCCGCCTCTTCCATTTCCTCCGGGTTCCCTTTGGCATCACGAATGGGGTCTCGGTGTTCCAACGAGCAATGGACCGAATGGTGGACCAGTACAGGCTGCGGGCCACGTTTCCGTACTTGGATAACGTCACCATCGGCGGCTATGACCAGCAGGGCCACGATGCCAGCCTCCATCGATTTCTCCAGAGGGCCCAGAAACTCAACCTCACTTACAACACGGAGAAATGCTTTTTCCGCACGACCAGACTAACCATCCTCGGCTATGTCGTGGAAAACGGAGTCCTGGGCCCCGACCCGGACCACATGCGTCCCCTCTTAGAACTCCCTCTCCCTCATTGTCCCAGGGCCCTCAAGAGGTGCCTGGGATTCTTCTCGTCTTATGCCCAGTGGGTCCCTCAATATGCGGACAAAGCCCGCCCACTATTTAAGGCCACACTCTTCCCCCTATCGGATGTGGCTCGTCAGGCCTTCACTCGGATCAAAGAGGACATCGCCAAAGCGGCCATGCAGGCGGTGGATGAATCCGTCCCTTTTCAGGTAGAGAGCGGTGCCTCAGAGGTCGCTCTCGCAGCCACTCTAAATCAGGCAGGGAGACCAGTCGCATTTTTCTCCCGAACCCTCTCCGCTTCGGAACTTCGACACTCCTCGGTCGAAAAGGAAGCACAAGCCATTGTGGAGGCTATATGACACTGGAGGCAGTACCTCGCAGGTAGAAGGTTCACCCTCAGCACCGACCAAAGATCGGTTGCCTTCAAGTTTGACAACTCTCAAAGGGGCAAAATTAAAAATGATAAAATCCTGAGGTAGAGGATCAAACTCTCCACCTACAAATATGATATTATGTATCGATGGGGAAGCTCAACGAGCCCCCAGATGCCCTGTCCCGCGGTACATGCGCCAGCGCGCAAAACGACCGCCTAAAAGCCATCCACAATGACCTCTGCCACCCGGAGGTCACCCGGCTCGCCCACTATGTCAAAGCTCGAAATCTGCCTTTCTCCACTGAGGAGGTAAAAGCCATCACCAGGGATTGCTCGATCTGTGCGGAGTGCAAACCGCACTTCTGTAGACCAGACTGGGCCCACCTGGTCAAGGCTTCTCGGTCCTTTGAACGCCTCGCTATCGATTTCAAAGGACCACTCCCCTCGACTGATCGGAATGTGTACTTCCTGAATGTCATCGACGAGTTCTCCCGCTTCCCCTTTGCTATCCCGTGCCCCGATATGACCTCCCACACAGTCATTAGGGCCCTGCATAGTGTCTTCACCCTGTTTGTTTTCCCCAGCTACGTACACAGCGACAGGGGTTCATCCTTTATGAGCGACGAGCTGTGTCAGTACCTGCTCGACAAGGGCATCGCCTCGAGCAGGACTACCAGCTATAACCCCAGGGGGAACGGGCAGGTGGAGAGGGAGAATGCAACGGTCTGGAAGACCGTCCTACTGACCCTCCGGTCCAGGAAGCTCCCGACCTCCCATTGGCAGGAGGTCCTCCCCGATGCGCTCCATGCTATTAGGTCCCTCCTATGTACAGCCACCAACCAGACCCCTCACAAGCGGCTCTTTGATTTTTTACAGGGGAACTACCACGGGGGCTTCGCTCCCAGCATGGTTGACGACACCGGGCCCAGTACTCCTCCGGAAGCACGTCAGGGCACCCAAAACTGACCCACTCATAGAAAGAGTGCTCCTACTCCACTCAAACCCCCAATACGCCTTCAGAGAGTACCCTGACGGCTGTCAGGACACCGTATCCCTCCGGGACCTAGCGCCTGCAGGATCTCATCCCACCACTACCACCGCCGAGGTACCCCTCACACTACACCCCACCCAACTCGCCACGCCCCATGCCCCCGCACGTACCGGTTCACTACCCATGTTCCACGCACCCGCGCCCACAAGCTTCCGGCGCTCCCCGTCACCAGTCGAACCAGGCGGGTACGAAGCTCGGACAGAATCACCCCCGGAGTCCGCCATCGTACCCCAACCAACCGTTATCGTCCAGCCACTGGAAGAGGCTGCAACTCCAGTGCTCCGCTGATCACAAAGGACAACTCGGCCACCGGACAGACTCAATTTGTAGACCCATCACCCCCGCTGGACTTGATTTTTTTCACAGGGGGTGAATGTGGTGAATTATAAACCTCAGTAATTCACACTGTATTGTACCACATGTATTGAGCCTGTACTCTGTACCGGATTGTGTGTAATCATGCGGCCCTGCCCATAGGGGGAGATGAGGAGTTTGTACTGGGCTCCACCCCTGGCTCCGCCCATGGCTCTGCCCATGGCTCCTCCCCCAGCTGGAAGTATAAAGATCAGTGCTGTGAGCCTGCTGCCAGTTCATCTCGAGTTCATCTCGTCACAGGCAGGCTCTGTTGTAAGACGATTAAAACCACGTGTCGCGTGAATTGATGGTCTCATCAGTCTGGCACTCTTTTTACCTTTGCAATTATGACTACCTGCTCCCCCCTCCCCGCCCCGATATTTGGAGCAGGGATTGTAAGGCTGCACTGCTGGCGTGATGCCTCATGCGAGGTAAACTCTGCACCATGTGAGTGAGCTATACAGCTCACATCTAGTGAGCTCACAATCCATGTCTTTCTAAATGGCTGTTCCCGATTGTCTGAGGTGGAAACATTTGTAGCATCTTTTACCTCAGAGCTGCAATTGTTCTGTTACTTTCAGATCAGACAGCGAGGTTTGAAGTATAGTCCAACAATGATCGGCAAGTGCTTCTCATTTTTATAAATGCTGCCATGCATGGGATGTTGCGTGACTTGGCTCTGTTTTATACCAAAATAATTAGCGATATGGTGACAACCCTCTATATCCATCTCTCGGAGGCAGCCCAACTCAGGATCAGAAAGCTGTGAAACAGTTTTGGGGTAATTCAGAGGAAAAAGGCAGGTTGTTGAGCTCAAGGGCAGATCATTGGGGTTGACAGCAGCTCCGAACACCGGAAGTTGGCTCAGCAGCAGAAATAATACAGTTTATCACAACTAGAAAGAAGATCTACTCCACGTCATCAAAATACAGCACCAGTATTTCATGGGTTCCATATGTGAATAGAACTGGAGTAAACTATATTCAATATATTCATATTCAGTGTAAAATAGAATTTTGTATGCCTGCCATTGACGGAGTTTGATTTTAGTGCTTCCATCTTAGTTACTGAAAACAAATTTAAACATACTTTCCCATCAAGGACCATTTCGAATCCTTCTCTGTTCCTTATTTTGTTGTATAAGTAATCTGAAAGGTCCAAACACTTGTCAATCTGAGCCTCAAATCCCATGGTCCCCTGCAAGAAAGGTAAAAGTTTAAATTGCCTTAGATCAGTCCTGATGCAAGCATTTTAACAAAACGTTGAGCACCTTTGGAAGTTCTCTGCTCCCTGCTTTTCCTGGATGGATCTTTCTGCACCAGTTACTGTGGTACTTTCATAAAGAACTGCAAGAGTTAATGAAATGTCTAGAGTAGTCACTAGAGGGAGCTACAGTTACAAGTATATGAGGCATTGATGCTAAGCCTTGTGGGAGTTAGAAGGTAGGAGAAGGTGGTGAGGCATAGGAGCGGTTATATATTTGAGAGTTTTGTAGTTATAGGTAGCATAGTTTAATGTAGTAACCTTGCACTTTAGGAATGCATACGAATCTTAGTAGTGTTATTAAATTAGTTTTGTTTGTTAACAAAAGTTGGTGTTCTTTATTCTTGGTGTTCTACGCATCCAAGCCATCCAGGTAAAGCAAAGTTGAGAACACCACAGTGACTATCCAGAATCGAGTAAGGGTGGGGGGAGGCGGCTGTAGAGGCTGGGTGAATAGTTCTCGGAACTGGACAAGTTCCATTCTGAACATAAGAGGTGCGTAGCAGTGATTCAGGGTAACTGTCTGCTACTGTGAGATAGCGACTGGTCTTTTCTCTCACCACTTTCCCATGGTAATATCATCTAGAATTTCACCACGTGTGTTGTCTTTGATCCATGTGACTGCCAACATCCTTCCCACATACCACTTTGACCCAGGCCTGGAACTAGTCACCTCATAAGGATCTGCTATTTGAGATGAAATGAAATGAAATGAAAATCGCTTATTGTCACGAGTAGACTTCAATGAAGTTACTGTGAAAAGCCCCTAGTCGCCACATTCCGGCACCTGTCCGGGGAGGCTGGTACGGGAATCGAACCGTGCTGCTGGCCTGCTTGGTCTGCTTTAAAAGCCAGCGATTTAGCTTGGTGAGCTAAACCAGCCCCTGATGCCATTATGGAGTTCCAACTGGTGTGGCATACACTGCGCAAGTCCATGCCGAATTATGTTTTACATAAAGCAGTCCAATTATCAAACCTTAAAAGGACTGCTGGAGGCAGTGTTGAAAACACTCAAGGTAAGTATATTTAATTGAGGTTCTCACGTATTGTTCCAATGCTCTAGCCCTCCCAACACCCACTCCCCACACACTTCTCCCCACAGATATGCCACTATGCATCAAAAGGAATTGCTGTCTCAGATTTGGTACAGGTGTTATTGAATTTTCAGGCCCTTTGTCCCCTCAAATGGTAACTTTTTTATAAGGGACTCAAACGCGCAGACACCTTGGCCTGAATATTAAAATGAAAATGATGCTCGTCTCCATCAATGACACCAATAACAACCCCGGTGTGCGAATACAAGTCAGACTGTAATGGCTGTTCTATCAGGACACCCTCCTGAATCACAAACCCCTAGCACATTGTAACATAATGAGCTTTGACTTGAACGTGCAAGAGTCAACTTGAAATCGGATTTTTAAACTGACAGCCCTGAAGTATTAGAAACAGTGGAGGTTGAAGTAAATGAGAGAGCTCTGGAAATATCTGATCTTGACAGATAAAGCTTTTTAGGAACATTACAGCGATGTGTTGCTCTCCATTGTCCTATAAATCCGTATATACTACACATACTCAGTTAGTAATTCTGGAAATATAAAAGTCTGTAAGAGCTTGAATGTTGACCTCAGAAAATAACTTTAAAGAGAATATTATTTCATCTGCTAGTTTATCATTTGGCTTCAATATAATTTTTGACCTTCAATAAAGATGAATGATTGGTTTTAACTTGAGCTGCCTGCTCTGACTCTGCTTTAGATCAGAAGAATAGATTAGTAACCTGCAACATTTTCCACAGATATCTCATTGTTTGTCCAATGGTCTACTGTCACAGCTATAAGATCATAAGAAATAGGAGCTGAAATCCAGCCCGCTCCACCATTCATGGCTGATCAGATTGTGGTTTTGACTCCTGCTCGTCATCCATAACCCTTGACTCCCCTTTAGATCAAAGATCTGTCTAATTCAGGCTTGAATGTATTAGCCCTGTGGAAGAGAATTCATAAAAACTAATGACCCTCTGTGAGAAACAATTCTGCCTCATATTTATCTTGAATGCGAGACCTCTCATTTTAAAATTGTACATCCCTAATTCTAGATTCTGCATGAGGGAAAATATCTTTTCAGGAACTACCCCTTCAAGCGACCTCAGAATATTATGGGTGCGATTCTCCGCCCCCCCCCCCCCCCCCCCCCCCCCCCCCCGCGCGGAAGAATCGCCGCTCGCCGTTTTTCACGCGAACAGCGATTCTCCGACCCGGATTAGCCGAGCGGCCTGCCGTTCGCGGCAGTTTCAGGACGGCGGCAACCACACCTGGTCACTGCCGTCGTGAAATGGGAGTGAGAAGCCCGTTTGGGGCTTGTGGGTGGCCTAGAAAGGAAAGAGCACCTGAACCAAGTTCACGACGGCCCTCCCGATTTTTCCCGGGAGCGGAGAATTCCGCCCAAGATGTTTCAATAAGGTCACCTTCCGTTCTTCTAAACTACGATGAGTGTAAGCCCAACCCTGCTCAAACTTTCCTTACGGGGTGGCATGGTTAGCACTGTTGCTTCACAGTGCCCGGTAGTTGGGTTTGATTCCCGGCTTGGGTCACTGTCTGCGTGGAGTCTGCACATTCTCCCCAAAACTGTGTGGACTTCCTCCGGGTGCTCTGGTTTCCTCCCAAACGTCCCAAAAGACGTGCTGTTAGATGAAATGGACATTTTTTATTCTCCCTCAGTGTACCCGAACAGGTGCCGGAATGTGGCGACTCGGGGATTTTCACAGTTAATTCATTGCAATGTTCATGTAAGCCTACTTGTGACACTAATAAAGATTATTATTATTGTAAAACAAACCCCTCCTCCTAGTAATTAGCCAAATGAACATTCTTTGAACTGTTTCCAATGTAAACGTATCCATCCTTAAATAAGGAGGAACCAATATTTTATGGTGTACTGTAGGTGTGGTCTTACCAATGCATTGTTGCAGCAAGACGTTCTTACTTTTATACTCAATCCCCCTTGCAATAAAGGCTAACATTTCATTTGCTGTCTTAATGCGGCATGCTGACATATTGTGATTCATCTACAAGCACATCCAGCTCCATCTATACAGCAGCATTCTGTCGTCTTGTTCCATTTAAATAGTATTCTCATTTTCTTTTCTTCCTACCAAAATGGACATCACAATTTCCCAAGTATTAGTTCCTCTGCCAATCCATTTAATCTATATCCCTATGCAATCTTGTATCCACGTCAACACTTGCTTTCCTATCTATTTTTGAATTGTCAGCAAATTTAGTGACAATACGATCAGTTCCGACATCTAAGTAATTAGTATAGATAATAAAGGATTGAGACCCAGTACTGATTGTTGTAGCACTGGGCCAATTATACATCCTTAGATTCCCTTGATAGGGTGAAGTGAGCCACCTATTTGAACTGCTGCAGTCCATGTGTTGTAGGTACAGCCACAGTGCTGTTAGGGAGGGCATTTCAGGATTTTGACCCGGTGACAGTGAAGGAGTGGTGATATAATTCTAAGTCAGGATGTTGTCTGGCTTGGAGGGGAACTTCCAGGTAGGTGTTCCCATATGTCTGTTGCAATTGTACCTCCAGATGGTAGAGCTTTCTGGTGTGGAAGGTGGTGTTGAAGACGCCTGCTGTTTACCTTGTAAATGATGCTCACTGCTGTCACTGTGCATTGGTGGTGGAGGGGAGTGAATGTTTAAGGTGGTAGATGGGGTGTTAATCAAGTGGTTTGCTTTGTCCTGGATAGGGAGGGGTTTCTGCTGTTGGAGCCACACTCATGCAGACAAGTGGTGAGTATTCCATTACACTCCTGATTTTGTGCCTTGTAGATATTGGATAGGCTTTGGGGAGTCAGAAGCTGAGTTACTCATCACAGAATTCCAAACATCTGATCTGCTCTCATAGCCACAATATTTATATGGCTGGTCCAGTTCAGTTTCTGATTAATGTTACCTCCAAGGAAGTTGGAGAATCAGCCATGGTAATGCTGTTGAACATCAAAGGGAGATGGTTAGATTCTCTCTTGCAGGAGATGACACTTGTTTGACACATGTGTGGCATGAACGTGACTTGCCACTTATCAGTTAAAGCCTGAACGTTATCCAAGTCTTGCTGCACCAGTATCTGAGGAATTGTAAATGGTGCGGAATATTGCGCAATTGGCAGCAAACAACCTTACTTCTGGCCTTATTATTGAGAGAAAGTCATTGATGTGTCAGCTGAAGATGATTGGGCCTGGGACACTGTGACATTATGTGAAATATTCAGACTACAAAAGGGTTAATGTATTATCAGAATTAACCACTAGTTGGAGCTAGATTTTTAAAATAATCTTTATTGTCACAAGTAGACATACATTAACATTGCAATTGATTTGATTTGGTTTATTGTCACATGTACCGAAGTACAGTGAAAAGTATAATTCTGCGGCCGAGGGAACATACACAGTATGTACAGAGTAGACAAAGAGAATAATCAACAGAGAACATTGACAAATGGTACATCGACAAACAGTGATTGGTTCTTGTGTGGAACAAAGGGCCAAGCAAAGCAAATACATGAGCAAGAGCAGCATAGGGTGTCATGAATAGTGTTCTTACAGAGAACAGATCAGTCTGAGGGAGAGTCGTTGAGGAGTCTTGTAGCTGTAGGTCTCTGATAATGCTGTCTGCCTGCTTGAGGCAGCGAGAGGTGTATACAGAATCAATGTGGGGGTGGCAGCTTGTGTGATGCGCTGGGCAGAGTTAACCACACTGCAGTTTCTTGCGATCTTGGACTGAGCAGTTGCCATACCAGACTGTGTTGCAGCTGGATAGGATGCTCTCTATCGCACATCTGTAGAAGTTTGTGAGAGTCAATGCAGACATGCCAAATTTCTTTAGCTTCTGTAGGAAGTAAAGACGTTGTTGGGCTTTCTTGATGGTTGCATCAACGTGAGTGGACCAGGACAGACTGTTGGTGATGGTGACCACCAGGAACTTAAAGCCATTGACCATCTCCACTTTGGAGCCATTGATGCAGAGGGAAGTGTGTGTCGGGCTACACTTCCTGAAGTCGATGATCAGTTCCTTAGTCTTTCCAACATTTATTGAGAGGTTGTTTTCTGTACACCATGCAACCAAATGATTTACCTCCCTTCTGTAGTCTGATTCATCATTGTTTGAGATACGGCCCACCACAGTCATATCATCCGCAAACTCATAGATTGAGTTGGAGTTAAATCTTACCACACAGTCATGTGTGTATAGGGAGTACAGTACAGGACCAAGCACACATCCTTGTTGGGCCCCGGTGTGAGGACTATTGTGGAGGAGGTGCTGTTGACTATCCTGACAGATTGTAGTCTGTTGATGAGGAAGTCAAGAATCCAACTGCACAGGGGAGTGGTCAAGTCCAAGATTGCAGAGTTTGGTTAATAGTCTTTTTGGGATAATGGTGTTTAAGGCTGCGCTGTAGTTGATGAACAGCAGTCTTACATAATTGTCCTTGTTGTCGAGGTGTTCGAGTATTGATTGTAGAGCCAGGGTGAGAGCATCTACTGTGGACCGGTTGTGGTGATAGGCAAACTGCAGTGGATCGAGACCGTCTGGGAGGCTGGCAGTGATCCGTCGCATGACTAGCAGCTCGAAGCATTTCATGATAACAGACATCATGGCCACCGGTCGGTAATCATTGAGGCAGGCTACCTTGTTCTTCTTTGGTACTGGTATTATGGTGGCCTTCTTGAAGGACGTGGGAACCTCAGAACGGAGGAGTGAGGTATTGAAGAAACTCGCCAGCCGGTCTGCGCAGGGACTGAGTATTCGCCCAGGGACTCTGTCGGGGCCCGTCGCTTTCCGCGGATTCACTTTCAAGAAAGCAGCTCTTACCTCTGATGCTGTAATAGTGGGTATGGGTGTGTCCAGGGCTGTTGGGGCGGGTGGCACTGATACATTGGCTGACTGCTCAAAGCGGGCACAGAACTTGTTCAGATCATCGGATAATGAGGCTCCAGCCCCAGATATTCCACCTGGCCTTGCTTTATAGCCTGTGATCCTGTGGAGGCCCTGCCATAGTCGTCGTGGGTTAGTGTCGTTGGCCTGGGACTCTAGCTTGATGCAGTATTGTCTTTTTGCATCCCTGATGGCTTTCCGTACGTCGCACCAGGATTTCTTATATAGGGCAGGGTCGTCAGACTTGAAAGCACAATGAAGTTACTGTGAAAATCCCCTAGTTGCCACATTCTGGCACCTGTTCGTGTACACTGAGAGAGAATTCCGAATGTCCAAATTACCTAACAGCATGACTTTTGGGAAGAAACCGGAGCATCCGGAGGGAACCCATGAAGACACAGGGAGAACATGCAGACTCCGCACAGACAGTGACCCAAGCCGGGAATTGAACCTGGGACCCTGGCCATGTGAAGCAATAGTGCTATCAACTGTGCTACCGTGCCGTCCATATAAAGCACTGACTCACAGGCTTCTCGGAGAAGGTTGGAGAGGAGCAGTGAGAGAGTGCTGAGCACAGTTTTAGACAGAGTGTAGAGACTGGTGTTAGTAGAGTGTAGATTGTAGATTACTCGATTATTGTTTACTATAGGAGTAAGTGGTCAAGCTTTGAGAAGTAGTGTAAATTAAAGTTAGCTTTGTTAATGAACTTAGCTTCTGTGGTCTTTGTGAACACTACAACATCCATCCTGACAACTGAATCACAAAGAACACCACAGACACCACCCAGAGATACTCTTGCAGTGATATCCTGGGACTGCTTTGATTGACCGACAACAAATACAATCATCTCCCATTGTACTAAGTGGAATTCAAACCCTGATAGCACTGTCGATGACCCCTTGCATCACTTTACTGATCATCGATGTACCTGATGGGGCAATATTTGGCTGGGTTGGCTTTGTCCTGCTTTTTGTGGACAGGGCATACCTGGGCAATTTTCTGCATTGTTGGGTAGCAGCCAATCTTGTAGCTGTACTGGAACAACTTGGCTTAAGGCGTTCCTAGCTCTGGAGCACAAGTGTTCAGTACTACTGTCGGAATGTCACCAGTCTTTGCCGTATCAAATGCCTCAGTTGATACCACATGGAATGAATCAAATTGGCTGAAGGTTGAGATGGATCATCCACTTAGGGCTTCTGAATGAAGATGGTTGCAAATGTTTGAACTTTGTGTTTTGCGCAGATATGCTGGGCTCCCCATCATTGTGGCTGGGGATATTTGTGGAGCCTCCTGCTGTAGTTGTTTGTTTAATTGTCCACCGCTATTCACGATTGGATATGGCAGTACTACAGGGCTTTGATCTGATCATTTGGCTGTTGGATCACTTAGCTCTGTCAGTTGCATGCTGCTTCTGTTGTTTTGCATGTAAGTGGTCCTGTGTTACAACTTCACCAGGTTAACACCTCAGTTTTAGGTATGCCTGATGTTTCTTTTGGTATTCTTTCCAGCACTCTTCATTGAACCATTAATCCCAACTCCCTGCCTTTGTTTCCTGTTAGTTAGCCCATCCTCTATCCATGTTAGCAGATTGCTCGCAATGCTGAGAGCTCTAATCATGTACAGTAACCTTTTATGTGGCACCTTATCAAATGCCTTTTGAAAATCCGAATACATTATGGATGGGATTTTACAAGCTCCTCGGGGCAGGATCCATCGTGGGAGATTCGACAGCCCAACCAAAAGTCTGTTCACTTTCAGAGAGATTTGACGATCCTGTTGATGGGAGAGGCCAGAAAATTCTGACCAACATCTGCTGGTACCCCTTTATCAACCTGGCTTGTTGCTGAAGCCTTGGGACCTTGCCAACCTTTAGTCCTATTCATTTTCCTGGTTTCTTTTTCTTTAGTGAACTTGATTATTTTAAGTTCCTCCATTTTATTGCTTGTTTTTCAGTGATTCTTGAGATGCTTTTTGCATGTGTCTTCTACGGGTACAAAATCATAGAATCCCTATAGTGTAGAAGGAGGCCTTTCGGCCCATTAAGTCTACACCGACCCTCTGAAGGAGCATCCCAACTAGGCCCACTCCTTGTAACCGCATAACCCCACCTAACCTTTGGACACTACGGGGAATTTATCATGGCCAATCCATCTAACCTGCACATTTGTGGACTGTGGGACAAAACTGCAGCACCCGGAGGAAACCCTCGCAGACACAGGGAGAACATTCAAACTCCACACAGATAGTCATCCGAGGCTAGAATTGAACCCGGGTCCCTGGCGTTGTGAGGCAGTAATGCTAACCACTGTGCCACCGTGCCGCCCTTGTCCATACTCTCTCCAATTCCTTGTTTCCCATGATGAATTTCTCAGACTCATCCTGTTAAGGACCAACACTTATTTTAGGTACTCTTTTCCTGCTAAGACTGCTGAGTAAAATAAGGGCCCATGGTATTCGAGGCAAGGTACTAACATGGATTGACGATTGGCTGTCAGACAGAAGGCAGAGAGTTGGGATAAAAGGTTCTTTTTCGGAATGGCAACCGGTGACAAGTGGTGTCCCGCAGGGTTCAGTGTTGGGGCCACAGCTGTTCTCTTTATATATTAACGATCTAGATGACGGGACTGGGGGCATTCTGGCCAAGTTTGCCGATGATACAAAGATAGGTGGAGGGGCAGGTAGTATTGAGGAGGTGGGGAGGCTGCAGAAAGATTTAGACAGTTTAGGAGAATGGTCCAAGAAGTGGCTGATGAAATTCAACGTGGGCAAGTGCGAGGTCTTGCACTTTGGAAAAAAGAATAGAGGCATGGACTATTTTCTAAATGGTGACAAAATTCATAATGCTAAAGTGCAAAGGGACTTGGGAGTCCTAGTCCAGGATTCTCTAAAGGTAAACTTGCAGGTTGAGTCCGTAATTAAGAAAGCAAATGTAATGTTGTCATTTATCTCAAGAGGCTTGGAATATAAAAGCAGGGATGTACTTCTGAGGCTTTATAAAGCACTAGTTAGGCCCCATTTAGAATACTGTGAGCAATTTTGGGCCCCACACCTCAGCCTAACATACGATGAACGTCTGAGGATCGTGGGATTATATTCATTGGAGTTTAGGAGGTTGAGGGGAGATCTAATAGAAACTTACAAGATAATGAATGGCTTGGATAAGATGGACGTAGGGAAGTTGTTTCCATTAGCAGGGGAGACTAGGACGCGGGGGCACAGCCTTAGAATAAAAGGGAGTCACTTTAGAACAGAGATGAGGAGAAATTCCTTCAGCCAGAGAGTGGTAGGTCTGTGGAATTCATTGCCACAGAGGGCGGTGGAGGCCGGGACGTTGAGTGTCTTTAAGACAGAAATTGATAAATTCTTGATTTCTCGAGGAATTAAGGGCTATGGGGAGAGAGCGGGTAAATGGAGTTGAAATCAACCATGATTGAATGGTGGAGTGGACTCGATGGGCCGAATGGCCTTACTTCCACTCCTATGTCTTATGGTCTTATGGTCTTACAGTACACCATTACTGCTTGTTTTTATATTCTATAACGATCCGCCTGTTAATCCCTGTCTGCCCCTTATTTTTTCCTTTTATTTTCTGTTATTCTATTTCAATTTTTGTATCTGGGAGGTTAATGGCCTTTAAGAGGGACTTCACCTTTTAATTAAAAAAAAAGGATCTCCAGCAGGATGTGCCGTTTCGTTTGACATCAATGATGAGTTTTTGACTTCCCATGTCGGTGCAACATCGTGGGCCGAAGGGCCTGTACTGCGCTGTATCGTTCTATGTTCTATGACACGGCTTGATGGACTTGGATGTCGGCCAATGAACTGTTTCAGATTGCTGGGCTTCCGCAATGGATTGTGCTGATTGCTCCGTTTTTCCCCCTGGAATGATCCTTCCTCTGTGAGACTGTCTTTCCAGATTTAGTTTTGTTTTGAACTCAGAATTGAAGGAGGTTGTTTTGGTTTTGTCTCTCTCTGCAAGGTAAACCTTTCTCAAACACCCGGCTGGAGCCTCACGGTGTCATAACAATTCTAGTTTTCTGTCCTGTTACACAAAGTAAAGATTTGAGCCGTAGGAAGTTCAAGTTACATAGAACATAGAACGATACAGCGCAGTACAGGCCCTTCGGCCCTCAATGTTGCACCGACATGGAAAAAATCGAAAGGCCATCTAACCTACACTATGCCCTTATCATCCATATGCTTATCCAATAAATTTTTAAATGCCCTCAATGTTGGCGTGTTCACTACTGTTGCAGGTAGGGCATTCCACGGCCTCACCACTCTCTGCGTAAAAAACCCACCTCTGACCTCTGTCCTATATCTATTACCCCTCAATCTAAGGCTATGTCCCCTCGTGCTAGCCACCTCCATCCGCGGGAGAAGGCTCTCGCTGTCCACCCTATCTAACCCTCTGATCATTTTGTATGCCTCTATTAAGTCACCTCTTAACCTTCTTCTCTCTAACGAAAACAACCTCAAGTCCATCAGCCTTTCCTCATAAGATTTTCCCTCCATACCAGGCAACATCCTGGTAAATCTCCTCTGCACCCGTTCCAAAGCTTCCATGTCCTTCCTATAATGAGGCGACCAGAACTGTACGCAATACTCCAAATGCGGCCGTACTAGAGTTTTGTACAACTGCAACATGACCTCATGGCTCCGGAACTCAATCCCTCTACCAATAAAGGCCAACACACCATAGGCCTTCTTCACAACCCTATCAACCTGGGTGGCAACTTTCAGGGATCTATGTACATGGACACCGAGATCCCTCTGCTCATCCACACTACCAAGAATTTTACCATTAGCCAAATATTCCGCATTTCTGTTATTCTTTCCAAAGTGAATCACCTCACACTTCTCCACATTAAACTCCATTTGCCACCTCTCAGCCCAGCTCTGCAGCTTATCTATGTCCCTCTGTAACCTGCAACATCCTTCCGTACTGTCTACAACTCCACCGACTTTAGTGTCGTCTGCAAATTTACTCACCCATCCTTCTGCGCCCTCCTCTAGGTCATTTATAAAAATGACAAACAGCAACGGCCCCAGAACAGATCCTTGTGGTACGCCACTCGTAACTGAACTCCATTCTGAACATTTCCCATCAACTACCACTCTCTGTCTTCTTTCAACTAGCCAATTTCTGATCCACATCTCTAAATCACCCTCAATCCCCAGCCTCCGTATTTTCTGCAATAGACGACCGTGGGGAACCTTATCAAACGCTTTACTGAAATCCATATACACCACATCAACTGCTCTACCCTCGTCTACCTGTTCAGTCACCTTCTCAAAGAACTCGATAAGGTTTGTGAGGCATGACCTACCCTTCACAAAACCATGCTGACTGTCCCTAATCATATTATTCCTATCTAGATGATTATATATCGTATCTTTTATAATCCTCTCCAAGACTTTACCCACCACAGACGTTAGGCTCACCGGCCTATAGTTACCGGGGTTATCTCTACTCCCCTTCTTGAACAAAGGGACCACATTTGCTATCCTCCAGTCCTCTGGCACTATTCCTGTAGCCAATGATGACCTAAAAATCAAAGCCAAAGGCTCAGCAATCTCTTCCCTGGCTTCCCAGAGAATCCTAGGATAAATCCCATCCGGCCCCGGGGACTTATCTATTTTCACCTTGTCCAGAATTGCCAACACTTCTTCCCTACGCACCTCAATGCCATCTATTCTAATAGCCTGGGTCTCAGCATTCTCCTCCACAATATTATCTTTTTCTTGAGTGAATACTGACAAAAAGTATTCATTTAGTATCTCGCTTATCTCCTCAGCCTCCACACACAACTTCCCACCACTGTCCTTGACTGGCCCTACTCTTACCCTAGTCATTCTTTTATTCCTGACATACCTATAGAAAGCTTTTGGGTTTTCCTTGATCCTACCTGCCAAAGACTTCTCATGTCCCCTCCTTGCTCGTCTCAGCTCTCTCTTTAGATCCTTCCTCGCTTCCTTGTAAATATCAAGCGCCCCAACTGAAACTTCACGCCTCATCTTCACATAGGCCTCCTTCTTCCTCTTAACAAGAGATTCCACTTCTTTGGTAAACCACGGTTCCCTCGCTCGACCCCTTCCTCCCTGCCTGACTGGTACGTACTTATCAAGAACATGCAATAGCTGTTCCTTGAACAAGCTCCACATATCCAGTGTGCCCAATCCTTGCAGCCTACTTCTCCAACCAACACATCCTAAGTCATGTCTAATGGCATCATAATTGCCCTTCCCCCAGCTATAATTCTTGCCCTGCGGGGTATACTTATCCCTTTCCATCACTAACGTAAAGGTCACCGAATTGTGGTCACTGTTTCCAAAGTGCTCACCTACCTCCAGATCTAACACCTGGCCTGGTTCATTACCCAAAACCAAATCCAATGTGGCCTCGCCTCTTGTTGGCCTGTCAACATATTGTGTCAGGAAACCCTCCTGCACACATTGTACAAAGAATGACCCATCTAATGTACTCGAACTATATCTTTTCCAGTCAATATTTGGAAAGTTAAAGTCTCCCATAACAACTACCCTGTTACTTTCGCTCTTTTCCAGAATCATCTTCGCCATCCTTTCCTCTACATCCCTAGAACTATTAGGTGGCCTATAGAAAACTCCCAACAGGGTGACCTCTCCTTTCCTGTTTCTAACCTCAGCCCATACTACCTCAGAAGAAGAGTCCCCATCTAGCATCCTTTCCGCCACCGTAATACTGTTCTTGACTAGCAGCGCCACACCTCCCCCTCTTTTGCCACCTTCTCTGAGCTTACTAAAACACCTAAACCCCGGAACCTGCAACAACCATTCCTGTCCCTGCTCTATCCATGTCTCTGAAATGGCCACAACATCGAAGTCCCAGGTACCAACCCATGCTGCCAGTTCCCCTACCTTATTTCGTATACTCCTGGCATTGAAGTAGACACACTTCAAACCACCTACCTGAACACTGGCACCCTCCTGCGAAGTCAAATCTGTGCTCCTGACCTCTATACTCTCAATCTCCCGTACCCTAAAACTACAATCCAGGTTCCCATGCCCCTGCTGAATTAGTTTAAACCCCCCCAAAGAGCACTAACAAATCTCCCCCCCAGGATATTGGTGCCCCTCAGGTTCAGATGTAGACCATCCTGTCTATAGAGGTCCCACCTTCCCCAGAAAGAGCCCCAGTTATCCAGAAATCTGAATCCCTCCCGCCTGCACCATCCCTGTAGCCACGTGTTTAATTGCTCTCTCTCCCTATTCCTCATCTCACTATCACGTGGCACGGGCAACAACCCAGAGATAACAACTCTGTTTGTTCTCGCTCTGAGCTTCCATCCTAGCTCCCTAAAGGCCTGCCTGACATCCTTGTCCCCTTTCCTACCTATGTCGTTAGTGCCAATGTGGACTATGACTTGGGGCTGCTCCCCCTCCCCCTTAAGCACCCGGAAAACACGATCCGAGACATCACGTACCCTTGCACCTGGGAGGCAACATACCAAACGTGAGTCTCTCTCGCTCCCACAAAATCTCCTATCTGTGCCCCTGACTATTGAGTCCCCAATTACTAATGTTCTACTCCTTTCCCCCCTTCCCTTCTGAGCAACAGGGACAGACTCCGTGCCAGAGGCCCGTACCCCATGACTTACCCCTGGTAAGTCGTCCCCCCCACAAGTATCCAAAACGGTATACTTGCTACTCAGGGGAACGACCGTAGGGGGTCCCTGCACTGACTGCTTCTTCCCAGTCCCTCTTACAGTTACCCATCTATCTCCAGTCTTTGGTGTAACTACTTCCCTGAAGCTCCTATCTATGACCCCCTCTGCCTCCCGAATGATCCGAAGTTCATCCAGCTCAAGCTCCAGGTCCCTAACACGGTTTTTGAGGAGCTGGAGTTGGGTGCACTTCCCACAGATGAAATCAGCAGGGACACTGACGGCGTCCCTCACCTCAAACATTCTGCAGGAGGAGCATTGTACTGCCTTCCCTGACATCACCTCTAGATTTAAAAAAAAACAAGAAAAAGAAAAAGAAAAAGAAAGGAAGAGCTTACCTGATATTACCTCAAACCCGGCTCCCGCTGAAAGGTAAGCAAATTTAAAGGCACTCACTCACCTTCACGACAGGCCCCTGCTCCCGCTTCCCAACCACCGTGGGGTGGGTGGGGGGGTTGGTTAGAGGAGTTAGAAGTTGCGCATTAAAAGTGGATAATGACAAAACATTAGGAATGGGCTGAATTTTAGATCATGTCCCAGCATTTCATGATGCTCCAATTCATTGTTACACCATGCCACTACACTAAGCTATACCATTTCAAGTGATAGAACAATGACCAGAAAATAGAGATTGCGTGATTATCTGCCTACACATTCACTTACATTGTTCTTTTAACTAATTTCTCTGCCAATCTTACAGACCATAACATCCCACGCACCATTTAGGAGAACTCGAAGCAGATCTACTCCCATGCCCAAATCAATCTATTTCGTAAACTGCCTGGCAGAAGATGCACTTCAATCTAATTATTTCTGCTCAAAGATGCTTCTGAGCATCATTCTAAGTTAGGGAAATATTGATAAATTGCATTCACATCACACCTTCAATGTACAATAACTTCCAAAATCTACAGAGGTGCAATCAGAAGAAAAAGGTACACAGCTGAAGAAGAGGATGTTACGTGGAGTGATTAAATCTTGGCCAACAAGGTGGGTTTAAGGATCGTCCTAAAGGAGGAGATGGAAGTGGAGAGGTAGAGTAATTTAGAGAGGTACTTCTGGAGCATGATGCCTCGGTGGTTGAAGGCAAGGATCCCAGTGATGGGACAAAGGGAAGTGACCTATGTGCAAGAATGAACAGTTTGGAGGGAGGGTGTGTGTGTGGTTGGAATAAGTTCTAGAGATGGGACATGGCAAGGCTATGAAGTGATTTAAACATGAGGATGAAAAGTTTTGATTTGAGGCTATAGGGGACTGGGAGCAATGTAGGGCGAGAACGATGGGGGTGTTAGGTGAGCGGCAGCTGACAACAGGCTAGGATATGGGCAACAGAATTTTGGATGAGCTGACGTTTATGAATAATGGAGAATGGAAGTCTTCTTGTACAGTCTGAAAGTGACAAAGGATGAAGATTTCTGCACCTCGGAGTTAGTCGTGTAGTGGTACTGTCATTTGAGTAGTAATTCAGAGATCCAGGGTAATGCTCTGGCAACCCAGCTTCAAATCCCACTGTGGCAGATTGCGGAATTTGAAATCAATAACAAAATGTCTACTGATGGCCATTGTCAATTGGTCTGAAAACCCATCTGGTTCACGAATGCCCCTTAGAAATAGAAATCTGCCCCCTTGACCATCCAGTCATGTGGTTGACTCTTAAATGTCCTCTGAATTGGTCCAACAAACCATTCAGTTCAAGTTCAATCTTGAACAACTCATAGGGATTAAAGTATCCATGCGAGCTGACCTTCCTCCATCGTGTGAGGTTGGTTCATTGGGCCACAGACTTGTGCAGCATTCATTAAAGAACCAGACTGGCTGTGCGTGACTCTGACTCTGATACACTGATATGCCAAACCGAAGCACAACTTTCAATAAAGTGAATATGAGAAATCCATCACAATTACATTGTCACAATCCTTCCCCGCTACCTTATTCACTTGAGGAAAATATAATTAATGAGAAATACCTAATTGGAATGCCTACCTTAGCTCTCCACATCAGCCACAATTTAAAAATATCCACATGTCGCCCACACTGTAATGCCTTATCTCCAGTGTCATAGGACAAATCATATTGTTTGTCAGGTTGGAAGAGGTAGCAGGCATTCATCTGATTACAATTCTGTAGCAGCCCCTGCAAAAGGATCAGACAAGCATGAATACAAATTGTGCTATTGTCACAGATCAAAGCAAAGTACACTGGATGTATATGAATGAGAATGATTGAGAACCCAAAGGAAACACAATAAGGGTTTAAACCCAGTATATAGTAACGTGTGCAGTAACTCGACCATACCAAGAATTATTCCTCCACTGTCATGAGAGGCAGAACATTATGGACCTGAACAGTCTTTCAAACAAAACCAATCCCATCCAGCCACAATGTCCTGCTATACTTAATATGCCAGCCAAGGGACATGTCAATAACATCACTGCTGCTAGCATCTCCATCATGGTACAATCGGGGGCAAAACATTTGCTAGTTTTTAAGACTAAAAGTCCTGCCCAATTTGTGTTTAAGATTGTGTGAAGGCCAAGTCTCACTGAAATAATGGTTTAAGTTCGGCTGAAGAGAAATGGATGCCGGATGTTGGAGGTGAGGGCCAATAACAGCAATGAAACAGAATTAAAAATGACAAGGATAAAGATGCTTTTACACTGAAAATCTGAGGAATCTATGAGAGGTGAGGAGTAGAGAAAGGAGAGAAAAAAGAGCATGAGAGGGTATAAAAATAGCCATATGTGAAGAAAATTGAGCTAAATAGAACAAAAATAGACAGCTGGTTGTAAAATTTGAATAGATTATTTGAATTTTATTTGAATAATATCCCTGGTGGGAGAGAACATGACTGGAATGAGGACACTGCATTATCCACATGATACTGTGCCATTTACAATTTCCTGTGAATAGGAAACAAAATAGCATATTACAAAAAATCCCTCCCTTCTCCGTTCTTATTTCAATAACACCTATGAACTGACATCCTGCTGTATTTACCTGATTTGTTCATCAGCAGAATCTTATTGAAAATCAGAAGAAATTATATTTCAATTAACTTATTCAGTTTGAACAGCAGAGGCAATCACAGAATGAGAAGTACTGTGTACTTTATTGCCGATTGAAACAAATGTTCCTATCAATGAATTTGACGTTGAATCATTCCCTGGCTCCTGTTTCTGTTTTCTCATCAGCTTCACAGTTTCCACATTTTTTTTTAATGCCATTATATTAACTTTCCTGTTCTTTATTTTTTTCTCCGAGGCTTCCAAATTTAAATCGATTTTCTATATGTGTGACAAAAATAATTTTACGTAACAAATATAAAATGTCACCCTTCTACTTGCAGTTCTTTGCTCAATGTTATTAGTCAGCCACTGATGTCTATTTTACAAATAACCAAAAGCTGGTTAAGCAATTCTGGGCATGATTCAGTGCCCGGCGCGGGTGAATCACGCGCGAGCCCTAAATCAGGCTCTGCGCTCGGTCCGAAGCTTTGCGCGAGTCATGGACTCGCTCTACCCGACGCAGGCTGGATCTCGCCCTCACTGGGCGTGATCCAGATTTACATATTTAAATTCAGCTCATTTAAATACCTGGACGCCAGATTCACCTGGTGCCCGGGACTTACTGGCCATGCCTGGGTGCCCCTGCCATTCTCGTACTGGCCCACACAAACCTGGACCAGTCGTAACAGCACCAGGGTGAGGGGGGACATGGGGGTCTCCCAGGTCATTGGAACCCCCAAATGGTCGGAGTCAGGGCAGGATGGCACCCTGGCACTCCACTTGGCACTGGAAACTAACCTGCCCAATATCATGACAGTTCCATCTTGCCATTGATATTGAGGAGAGGGAGTCATTCCAGATCTTGTGGGAAGTCACTTTCATTACGGCCAACAGGGAGAAATACCACAGATGACACTCACTGCACTAGCTCCTGTCAGTAGGGCTGTCCCTCCCAATATATTTAGATAATGGAGGTAAAATGAGGCTTCAACAATAGGACAGATTGGTAGGTAATGAGTCAGTGGTTCAGCTTACAACGAGCCTGGCATAAGTCTGAAATAACATTTGTTGTGGTATAAATGCCTATTCACCACAGAGTGATTTAATCCATAATGAGTGTTGCCGCCTTTCTCTATGACGATTCAATATTTTTTCAGAGGAGAGATTGTTCATTGAGTCATAAACTGTATAGAGAGACAACACACTATACAGCGAGGAAAATACCTCACAAATGGCAGTAAACATTGCACAAATCTTTTTCTTTAATTTTAGAAAGAGTTAACATAAGAACATTAGGGCATAAGAACTAGGAGCAGGAATATCCCATCCGGCCCCTCGAGTCTGCTCCTCTATTCAATAAGATCATTACTGATTTTTTTTGTGGACTCAGCTCCACCTACCCACCCACTCACCATAACCCATAATTGCTTTACTGTTCAAAAATCTATCTGTGTTTGCCTTAAAAACATTCAACGAGGTAGCTTCAACTGCTTCACAGGGCAAGGAATTCCATAGATTCACAATCCTGTGGGTGAAGGTTCTCCTCCGCTCAGTTCTAAATCTACCCCCCCTTATTTTGAGGCTGTTCCCCCTAGTTCTAACTTCACCTGCCAGTGGAAACAACCTCCCAGCTTCTATCTTATCTATTCCCTTCATAATTTTATATGTTTCTATAAGATTCTGCCTCATTCTTCTGAATTCCAGTTTTGTCCCAGTCTACCTAGTCTGTCCTCATAAGCTAATCTTCTCAACTCCGGAATCAACCTAGAGAATCTCCTCTGCACCCCCTCCAGTGCCAGTACATCCTTTCTTGAGTAAAGAGACCAAAACTGTGAAAATGTGTGTGTTTGGTCTGTGAATGTTCATATATCTCTGCTAAGATTTAACTTCTGAGAAGTAACCTTGAGTTTAAAATTTGGAACTTTGGAACCAGAAGGATTTTTACCTAACTAATTTTGGTTAAAGCACTGAAGTGCTAGTTTCCTTTGTGAGTGTGGTGATATTTGTTTGTCATCTGACATTGTGATTTAAAGATCATAGTTTGCATGTAATTAACACATTTTTCTTTTCAAAGGTTATCATTGACATTTCCAGGGTAATATTGATACATAAGGAATTTTAATCAGGGTACAAAATCACATATGTAAGAATAAGAAAATATTAGTTTTATGGTGTTCGTTGAAATACATATATCCAATCCAGTGTTGAATTAGTCCCGGGTTAAAACTTCCCTGACACAACACAGATGTATTAATTCTGCGATTGCAGAATTAACTGTAAAGGACAGATGGGTAAATAAAATAGGTCCATGATCATGTTTCTTGTTTAAACAAAAGAAGGGTGGTGACAAAATGACGTCTGGTAGAGAACTCTTACTCCACCCCCTTTCCAGACCTGCAGAGAATTGACCCGTGCTTGTTAATGCCTGGGTCTGGTACGTCTCTCCTGTAGGGACTATGAATTAATATTCAGTTGAATTGGTTTTTGGAGCAGGCAAGGAGCTGGATTAGGGGTTTGCCCCTGTCCACACTCTGAGCTCTGGCTTTGTAATTCTGCTGAAGTAATAAAAAAAAGCTGAAGATGTATTTTTAATTGGAACTTACAAATCTTACGTTTTGAATGATCAGATATATTGAGATTAGTTAACCCACTCTGTCCCAAGCAGGATGGATCTTTTGTGTTTTACTTTAGAAGTAACTGCAAGTGGAACAATATTTGCAGTAGGAATTTGAGATAGTTGAGTTATTGTAAACTGGCGAACTAAACAGCACAAGCACGTCAGGGTCGGGTTCAAGCGCAACAGAATCAGGCGTGTAACCACGAGGAAAATAGATATGAAATTAAAATCGCTTATTGTCACGAGTAGGCTTCAAATGAAGTTACTGTGAAAAGCCCCTAGTCGCCACATTCCGGCGCCTGTTCGGGGAGGCTGTTACGGGAATCGAACCGTGCTGCTGGCTTGCTTTGGTCTGCTTTCAAAGCCAGCGATTAGCCCTGTGAGCTAAACAGCCCCTGAAAAGGTTGTAACATATGAGAACTACTAACCCCTGAATAACATACATGTTCAGCCCATACAGGAAAAGCTTTATACGGACAACACCTAACACCTGGTGACGACCAGGACCCTTTTCCACTTTTCCTTTAAATTTTTAGATTAAACATTCAAAAAAGGCTGGAACGGCAGCAGCAGCTGTGGGGACTCGTGATGGCTCTTGAGATCTCAGAACAACTACAAGCACATAAGAGCGCAGGAACCTCACTGATTTCACAATGGACACAGGATGAACGTAGCTATATGAACTATGGTGCTTTATATCATTTTATTGACGAGATGTGCATCCCAGCAGCCAAGGACTGGAACAATGATAGAGCTTATTTTAATGCGTGGCTGCAGGTACATTTGGGGAAAGATGCGTATACAAATTGTGTCTGTACTTCTTGCGGGTTCAGGTATTATTTATAATATGAAATAAATATGTATAGTGTTTTAAGTAAGGTTGTTATGAAGCAGGCTGCCAATGACACGGCTGCCACTAGATTTTGAGGGCATGACAACCTACACAGGGTTACAAGAGGCATAATCAATGATGCAGTTTTGTGAAATGCAAAGGTGGAACAACTTACAGGAATAAGGAAGAGACTATTAGAGAAAGCAGAGAAAGGTCTAGCCAGCTTTGGAAAGGAGGGCCTGGATATACAATTGAATAGGACAACAGTGTTAGGGACACACACTAAGACAATCAACAATAATTAACAAACTCATCGACCAAGAAAGGGAGACAGCCGGAAGTCTCTGACAGGGGCAGCTAAGCCACAACCTTGATCTGATCTAAAGGGGGGAGATGCCTGATTGAATAGACAGTCCGCAACTGGCTAAGCTAGCCAAATGACAAGGATCGCTGGACAACCGTACTCTGAAGGGAATAACCAGAGTATACTTAGCGATCCCCGACTGCAAAATGGACAAAATAACGGGGGTAGAGATGGTCCTGATGATCCCTATCATCATACCGGACTCAGGGCCGTACCCTCACAACCAACTGGAGGACATTGGAATCGTACGGGCTAACACCTCCCTCAGGTACTATCTCATCGAGACCTCTGCTATACACAGGGATAATATATGGGATCTCCCTCATGTTGCCCCAACCCGGTGGGACAGGGAGAGTTGGACGAATGTGGACTAATCAGAACTCATGGTTGTGTCTTGGAGATTACACCTGCCCTCATGAATTTTAAATTTACGGAGAAAAGGAAATACTGCGTCTCTGCCACCGTAACCTCCTATCGCTGCACCCCTTAGGCCCACCACTATAGGCCTAGCAAGGATCATTTGAGTTAGGATTATAAAGAGCCAAAGATGGTCCCACATCTTGCAGAAACTCTGAGGGAACGAAAACTCAAGATCGGTCAATCAGTTAAGCTTTACCACCAGTTAACGAAAAATTCATGCTTTGAAAAACAAAAGGCACAAAGACACACACACAGAGGAACTACTTCAGAGTGAAAGTTAGTGGCAGAGAGTGTGGGACCGTTAGATGAGCTTACTTGAAAACTGCTATGAATAACACCATTTAATGACAGACAGCAGGGTTAGTCAGGGAGGCAGGAATGATTGATATCAAGACATTAAATGTGACATACATGGCTTCGTTTAAGGGGTGATCTTTGAATCAGATTGCACGGTGTACGTATGGAACATCTGTGTGATTACATGTCTCAAAGGCCGTATTAAACGCACCCTGCAGCTCTCGTATCGAATCATTGTGGTCATCTGGGATTCAGTAAACTTCTTCCAGGATCAAAAGAAGGGACTGCTGGGGAACATTTTCTGATACTGGACTATAATATAAATTATAGGTGGCTCTGTAACTACATTTTTGCTCCTATATTACTTTTGAATAGTTCTGCTGAGACAAAAGGTGCTCATTGGCTTAGATGCCTGTTTAGAAGAGGCAATTTGTAGAAATAGATAGTGTAGACGCAATGTTTGTTATTATCAGAAAGGACACAAAATGGCTGTTAGCTATTAAAGCAATACTAAAGTTGGGGGCAGCAGGGTAGCATGGTGGTTAGCATAAATGCTTCACAGCTCCAGGGTCCCAGGTTCGATTCCCGGCTGGGTCACTGTCTGTGCGGAGTCTGCACGTTCTCCCCCTGTGTGCGTGGGTTTCCTCCGGGTGCTCCGGTTTCCTCCCACAGTCCAAAGATGTGCGGGTTAGGTGGATTGGCCATGCTAAATTGCCCGTAGTGTCCTAAAAAGTAAGGTTAGAGGTGGGTTGTTGGGTTACGGGTATAGGGTGGATACGTGGGTTTGAGTAGGGTGATCATTGCTCGGCACAACATCGAGGGCCGAAGGGCCTGTTCTGTGCTGTACTGTTCTACGTTCTACGTTCTACGTTCTAAAGTCACAAACTGCTTCACAGGGCAGGGAAATCCATAGATTATCCACCCCTCCAGTGCCTGTACATCCTTTTGCGAGTAAGGAGACCAAAACTGTACACAGTACCACAGGTGTGACCTCACCAGCACCTTGTACAGCAGCAACATAACCTCCCTGCTTTTAAACTTCATCCCTCAATGAAGGACAAAATTCCATTTGCCTTCTTAATTACCTGCTACAACTGCAAACCAACTTTTTGCGATTCATGCACAAGGACACCCAGGTCCCTCTGTAAGGCAGCATCCTGCAATTTTTTACCATTTAAATAATAGTCCATTTTGCTGTTGTTCCTATCAAAATGGATGACCTCACATTTTCCAGATCCTTGCCCACTGACTTAAACTATCTATATCCCTCTGCAGACTTTCAATATCCTCTGCACACTTGGCTCTACCACTCACCTTAGTGTCATCTGCAAATGTTGACACATTACACTTGGTTCCAACTCCTGATCATCTATGTAAACTGTAAACAATTGCGGACCCAACACTGATTCCTGGGGCACACCACTAGCCACCAATTGCCAATCTGAAAAACACCCATTTATCCCCACTCTTTGCTTTCTGTCAGTTAAACAATCCTCGATCCATGCTAATACATTACCCACTGTAGTGATCCTCGCCTGAGTGTGTACAGAAGGGGCTAATGGGAAATGGAAGTACCACCAGGGGGCAGCACGGGGACATATAAGAGTGACGCCGAAGGCCCGTCCTCGCTCACTTTGGCTGGAGAGGCAGGGGAGCAGGACAGGATGGAAGTTGAGCTCAGGGCTGCAAGTGGTTAGGCCTGGTTGCAGAGCATAGAAAAGCAGTATCTTTACAAGTGCCATTCTGTAAGTAAAAGCTAACGAAGTAATTTATTGTGGAGCACAATAAACCATCCTTCAACTGCTGAACGACTTCTAGCATTCTTTTAAGAAACATAACACCCGCAACACCATGAACCTTTATCTTATGCAGTCTATTGTCCTGGGGAAATCGGTGATTGATCTTTAACAGATGCAAGTTTCAGTTCGATCTGATTTTCCTTTGCACAATGCACAGGGGCTGTGCACTGTCTGTGTCCCAACTTGACCCCAATTCCCTTTATACTTTGCAGGCGGCCATTTTATATGGCCACATTAACATTATCTGTATATAGCCTTATCTTGAAATAAAGAATCCCGATGATTATTTCACCAATCCTTGTTGTATGATTGATATGTTGACATCAAAGAGAACATAACAATTGGTGGAATTAGGCAAGTGTTTCTGATGTATTAAAAATGTTTTAGAATATCATGGCCCATGGTTTAGGAGGAGATTGATTTGATTGAGTGATTGATTTGATTTATCACAGATCGGTGACCCTGTCCATCAGGAAGCTAAGTTTTCCACTCCAATGAAAGGAAATTGGGAGCTCTGGAATTTCAGGACTGCTGACTTTTTCTGGCATATGATTACACAGGCATTGACAGCTGTCAGTCATTCTGCTTTGTCTAAGTGAGTGCACTAAGGGTGAGCGGCAATGAACTATTTGACTTGGAGGAACGTCACACTTGTAATCATCCTCTACTGAGCCAACGTTGTTAATTTTTCACTTTCATTTTCCAGGTGGGTCACTGAATAACAAGCAGGAATAGAGAGTCCAGGTTGATTTTCTCAAAATTAGACTAGAAATGCTATGGTCCATTGCAATGCTTCTATCATTGCCTTGTGACGAGATCATCAATGTCCGAACACAACAGAGATCATTCGTATGTAAGTGACATTTAAAAGTGCTTTACGGTTCCAGAAAAATAGCCCTTACCTCTTCCCTAACGAGTAAAGCAGAACACTGAAGCGGAACGCCCATCATTTTGTGTGGATTCCAAGTGACAGAATTGCCTCTAAAAATAAAAATATCAACTGCATTTATTCATAAAAACAGCCAAAGGAGAGAAAACATGTCAGATTCTGCATCGCTAGTCAGCAGTCAGAAACTGCTGGTTGGAGGAGGAGGGATCAAGGGCGGAAGTGATATCTAGAAGAATATTCAAACACCTGAGGTTTGCTGATGTGATACTAAACAGGCCTGAGCAGCTTGGCCATCTGAAACATTATAAAACTGCTCCAAAGCTAATCAGGCCCGTACCCTGCTTGTAGGATCCTTGGCACAATTCAGAAGCAAACAGGAACTGAGAGGACCGATCAGTGTTGCTTGAAGGAATTACTGGAAGCCTCTCAAGAAATGCTTGGAAAACCCCACCACCCCACGATTTGAGCTGGCGCAGGATGCCAGTCTGATGCACACAGCTTGCTGGCGGCACTTAAATGAGCCCCATCCCCACATTTGGGCACCAGATCAGCATAGACTAGGGCTCAGATTGAACGCCGCGTGGATTTTAAATCTATTTTGGGCGCAAGTTGAATTTCTCTTTAATTGTGACATTTCAGCATTTTTAATGCTTCAAGTCTAATTTATCTCAACCTTTATTTAATTCTTTCACGGAATACAAGCGTCATTGTCAAGGGTAGGATTTGTCATCCAACCCCAGTTTCCATTGAAAAGACGGCAGTGAGCAGTCCATGCAGTATCGATACACCCACAGCATTATTAGAAAGGGAGTTTACGGTTTTTGACCCTGATCTGGAAAATGCTTTTATTTGTGAAAATTCAATGCAAGATACTGTGAACTAAATGAAGCCTTTGCATCCACCGTATCCCTCTTAAATTCACCAACTCGGTTGAGGGATTGGTTGATGATAAACATCATAAGAAGTGACAATGGGCGAGATTCTCCGAGATTCTCCGCAAATGCGGAGAATTGTAAAGGCTGCCGTGGGACAGGCTGTGACCCACGGCAGCCTTCACGCCCACTTCCGGGGCTGATTCTCCCCCCCGGGCGCGGCCTTGACGACGGTCAAGGCCACACGTCAAGCGTCATGGTGGCTGACGTGGCCGAAGACGTCAGCCGCGCATGCGCAGGTTGGACAACGCCAACCCACGCATGCGCAGTTGGCGTCTTTCTCCTCAGCCGCCCGGCAAGACGTGGCGGCTTGATCTTGCCAGGCGGCAGAGGGGAAAGAGTGCGTCTGTTTTGGATGCTGGCCCGACGATCAGTGGGCACCGATCACGGGCCTGTCCCCTCCTGAGCACAGTCGTGGTGCTCCCGTGCCAATTGGTCCTCTAGATGCCCCAAACGGGCATCTGGCGCCCGTTTCACAACGGCAGCGAGTAGGTGTGTTTGCTGCCGTGGTGAAACGGGCATGAAGGGCCGGCCGCTCGGCCCATCGGCCCATTGGCCTCGGAGAATCGCCACTCGCCGTAAAAAACGGCGAGCGCCAATTCGTGGCGTGGGTCGGGCGGGGGGGGGGGGGGGGGTGGAGAATAGCGGGAGGGCGTGAAAAATGCCGGGAGGCCCTCCCGCTATTCTCCCACCCGGCGTGGGGAGCGGAGAATCGTGCCCAAAATCTTTATGATTATACTCTGGGTGAGCCAAAAGGGCCCTAACAGGCTACAAGGAACAAGCCACTATTGATTTCCTTTTTATACAACACCTATAGTGCAGACGGAGGCCATTCAGATGATCGAGTCTGAACCGACCCTTAAAAATAGCACCGCTTCTCTCCCCCGCCCTAACCCCGTAACCCCACCTAACCTGCACATCCAGGGACAGGAAGTCCACCTAACCTGTACATCTTTGAAACGTGGGAGGAAACTGGAGCACCCTGAGAAAATTCATGCAGACACACAGAGAACATGCGAACTCCGCACAACAGTCACCCAAGGCCAGAATCAAACCCGAGTACCTGGTGCTGTGAGGCAACAGTGCTAACCACTGTGCCATCGTGCTGCCACTGATATCGTCATGGTGATTCACAAAGTAGAGAATTACTTTAAGACAAAGCATACCTCCCACAAGGGCAACTAGTGATGAGCAATAAATGCTGGCCTTGTGAGCGATGCTTATATCATTTTGAAGAAAGTGAAATAAGAGGTCACGTCAAAAGCGCAGCTGATGCAGCAAGTTTTAGGGTACCATAAAGTAAGGGAGAAAAATGTGAAGGTTAATTAGAAGCATGTTCTGTTCCAAACAACTTTACAGATACAAGGGAATTACAGAGTTGTAAATGGAGATCAGGAGTTGGGGCAGGGGTGGAAGGGGCAGACTTGGGTTGATAATGTCATTCGGCCTGATCTATTATTTGAACCAGAGAGGAGAGGCACTGATGACTTCTCCGACAGTTCAAACCTAATAGGAACATGAGTCATGGCCTTATGAGGCCTATGCTGCTGGGCTCCACAGTACTGCATTTCCTGTCCCAGGTTCCCAGGTTCTCCCGTTCCCTGAATGGGACTTCCTACTTTGAGCATTTACCCTGTGCCAGAGACTCTGGGGTCTCAAAGATTTCTATCAGTAAGCAGCTTTATTAACCGGGTCAAGCTGTTAAAATCAACCGAGCCTCACTGACATCACTTCCTGTCCTTTGGAGTCAAAATCAACCCCAAAAGATTTTACATTTCCCCAAGGGTTGGAATTGACCTGTTTTCCACCAGAAATTCAACTGATTTCACAGAATCCCACAATTCAACAATATCCCACCAGGTTTGCAGTGCGAGTTATAGTTCACCTGAGCAACAATTAGGGCAAGACTGCCTGAGAATTAGCAGGTCAAAGCTGTCCACTAGATCTATAAAATGTGATAACGTGGGTCCTTACCTCTCGGCTCCATTTAATTTCCAGCGATGCTTTCTAGACATCAGCAAACCACCACCCCAGGCTGCCTGAATGAAGACAAGGCACAAAGTGAACCATTGTTATTTCAACATTTCACAACATCTAAGACCAAGAAAAAAATGGTTTGGAAATGGCCTGAGGTGATACTGGTGGAACACTACTCAGTTTGGAGAGAGGACACTCATTTCTTTGTTTGCCGGCAACATAAATGAAGTGAGGCCTGAACTTAGCTAAATTTGCCTTTGAATTAAAAAATAAAACCTGCCATTGCTGGACTGAGGGCTTAAAAGGTCTCAGGCCCTTGATTTTTTAACCCCAGCAGAAATTGTGCTGGGCTGCCAGCACAAAGTAATGATTTGAGATTGTGCACAATTATGCAAGGTCCACTCCGTTAAATAATAAACTCACAGGACAGCCCTGGCTCTGCACCAATAATAAGCACAACCACAATTCTGGTGTTCTACAATGCGCAAAGAAGGAATTGTCAAGAGGATTGGGGTGATGCAGTTGATACAGTTGTCTGTGTATTACCATAAGGTATGAGGAAGACTTATGGATGTAACAGGGAAAACTAGGAAAGAAATGGAGGAAGGGCAGGTGAATGGAAATTGGCTTATAATGAGGTAGAGAAACATGTTTGAAGAAGGGCAAGAGAAGAAAATATGATGGAAAAGAGAGTGGGAAATATATAAAATTTGAGACCACCCTGAGACAGATACAGTGGTGATACAAATTAATTGCAAGAGTGACATTTGCAATCACTGCACATAAATATCCAAGTATATCCAAGTGTATGGAGTCCTTCCATTTTCATAGTTTTGCAATGAATCTCTACAGTTGGGTAGGGTTTAAGATTGAACACTTTTTGGGACAGGAATATATATTGGAAACACACACCACTTGTGTTTCTCACACCTTCCCCACTGCGTGAAGATGATGCGAACACTAAATTGTTAAACTTGTACTATTTAATGTTATCAGAAACATGAACAAGACAGCTCTGTGTAGAACTCCAATCAATCATATTGGAATGTGCAGATGTAATGAGGGTTGTTTGTGTGAATGGATTCACTTACATCAACATGCATCCAGACCTTGTACTTGTTACAAATATCAGCGATAGCAACGAGAGGATCGAAGGCACCATACACTGTAGTGCCAGCTGTAGCATTTACAAAGAACGGCACAAAGCCCTGTATAAAATACAACGAGACTGATTAAAGATAATTGCATAAAGTATTATTAAAATGAGGAATTAAAATGCTCTAATGTAGCTCCCAGATTTGAAATGTTAGGTTCTGTTCGTTTTTCTGTTCTTTGCTGAGGTAATTGGACTGGAGTAGGGCAGGGCACAGGGAATAAAATTCTTCAAAGGACCCCAACCAAAGGTTGCATTTCTAATTGGAAGAAAATTAGATAACAGGACTCAGGATGTTATGTGGTTCTTTGGACTGGATTTTTCCGTTTTTGGAACTATGTTCTCTCGCCATCGTGAAAACTGTGGTCTTTCATGCCAGGAAAACTGGCGTCAAAAGGCCACAGATTCAGAGCCCTGCAGGGAGGTAGCAGGCAGCTGTTGTGGAGGTTGCAGCTCCAGCTGCCGATACAGCCTCCCGTCCTTACGGGTCAGAGGCTGCGCATGCGCACAGCGGTGGCCTCCAGAGGCTGGGCCGTGCTCCATGGCGGACTCAGTCTGCGGATCTGGACCGCCAAAATAGTGCCTCCAATCGGCCACTCACCGTCCCGGACCACCCACACACATAGCCCCCAGTCCCGAATGAGGACCCTCCTGCCCTCCGATCGGCCTGCCCTGACTGTGGCGGCCACGGACTGAGTTCGCAGTTGCCTCGCGAGTTTCCCAAACGGCAGGACTACATTAGAAATATGCTGTCGGGAATTCGGCAAGTTAGGGACGGAGAATAGCGAGGCGGGCCTCTGGCAATGGCCTAAGGTGTTGGATACTCGGCGCAGCGTACTCCCTGAGTACGCCGCTTTTTTTGGGGGGGGGGGGAGCGAGAGAATCGCGGAACCGGCACCAGTCCCGATTTCGTTAGGGAAATGGGATTCTCCGTCCCATTACCAAAAACAATTTCGGCGTCAGGTTGCAGAGAATCCAGCCCCTTATTTCTTTGGCAGCCCATACTCTGTTCCTATGGGAAACCCCAACAATTCCGGGAAACATAAAAGGGACAAGATCCTGGATAATGTCTCTGCCCATTTTTCCTGTGCTTCCCCATGCTCCCCCACTCCCAACTCCTGAGAATAAACATTACAAACAATCAAAGAAACATGTTGTTTGATTTGATCAGCCAATTGCTGGGGTGAACAGCCTACGCACATAGCCTTGCACCAGCACTGAAATTGATATATGATATTGCTCAACTGTAGGAAGAATGTCAGGTACAAAGGCTTCAGTTGTTTGTAATACAGATCATACTGAACCCGCTCTCACTTGCAAAACCAAAACAAAATGTTTACTGTTAGATGTGATCCCACTATTGGGCAGCACTTGCTGAACAAACAACCAATTTACGATAATCAGTCGAGCTTGTAGTGTGGCTCATTTACACTTGCTCAAAGTGACACAAATTCATATGTGATGACCCATTTGATGCAAACAAAAGGAATATGTTCAAGTCTTGCACCTTTTTTGAACTACTCATGAGCTTGAGGAGCCTATTGTTCCCCATTGCTTTCTCCATGGCAATACCTTCGATAATCAGAGTTGATCTGCCAACCAATCAACATCCTTTTCTCTTGTAGTATAAATTGTTTAGATCATTTGAAATTTGGTATTCCTGAACCTGTCCTAATGAGTGTAAGATGAAAAGCTTCAGCAACATTTCTCTTTTTAGCAATTACATGGAATTTATAGCACCAAAATCTGGCATTTGGACCCATGCTGATGTTTATTCTCCACAAGAGACTAAAAAGGTCACACTGATATCAATACCATGAAAGTCCCAGCAAGAACAATTAATATACTAATTGACCCCTTCAAAATATAGTTGCTGAGTGTCGAGATGTAAATAGATCTGAATACCTCAGAAAATCAAATGTTCCTTTCATCACACAATGTGTTGTGCTGTTATGGGTACAGGAAGGGTATTTGTTGTGGACAGCAGCTGGTCAAGATTGAACAGTAAAACTTTAACAATGGAAAAATATTTTACATTATGGCTTGGCTACTTTGATTATTGGGGAAAAATTACACAAACGTTTCCTCAGGAGTTTGAAAAAGGAGGGCTGAGAATTTGATAATGTAAATTATAAATGGTCTGTGAAAGGAGTGGAGTCTATGGGGCTTTTTCTTGGGTGCTTGCCCTTTGTTAAGTCGTAATTGAAAGAGCTGCTGAGTAATCTGCCCTCGTTGTTTTACCAATTCCAGGAGATGTGGGAGTATTGTATCAGGTGTTACCATCCCAGTAGAAGCCGATAACGTTTAAAACAAAATTCAAATTTCCAGTGACCAACTGAAAGGATCACATGACAGATTCAAGTTTTAAGACTTTTACTGTAACAAACTTACAACAATAATGACTAAATGCTATTTCATATACTCTAACTGACAGAAATGTTTCCCATTTAACTTTGAAAATGACCAAAATTCCCCCTCAATGGATATACATAACTATGTCCTTTAAGTGAACACTTCATTTTCCAGGAACCAGTGCATAGCTATTCTCAGCTCCCAAAGGCATGTTTCCTTTCCTTTCCAGCCAGATAATATATAATCCTCAAACTGTGAAGGTTGCCCTGGAGGTTACTCCCTCTATTCAAAGCTAGGTGAATCTTCCTGCCTTATTCAAATCTTCACGAATTTGGTCTCGTCAGTCCAAGCATGAGCTCCCACTCCCATTCTGTGTGGTGAATAAGAACAGATTGGCTAGCGCTTGCTCTCTCTCTCTATCAGATTATTGCAGACACATCTGTTCAGGAATATCTTAAGAAAACACTATAAACCGACACTACACTGGCTTTAAACTTTAGCAACAAAGCTACCCAAGCTTGTTGTCAGGCATAATTTAGAACGGGTTACATGATCCTCCAGAATTCATTCATTATACCCAAATTAATGACAGTCCCAAAAT
The DNA here is from genome assembly GCF_902713615.1 of Scyliorhinus canicula. NCBI lineage: Eukaryota > Metazoa > Chordata > Chondrichthyes > Carcharhiniformes > Scyliorhinidae > Scyliorhinus > Scyliorhinus canicula. Next base: position 179,329,557 of record NC_052150.1, on the reverse strand, counting down.
ATAAAAATCTTACAAACTTCACTGTTTAGCACAGCTCATTCTGATTTCTTTTCTCTGCCTGTTAACTGATGTCTATTTTATTGTTTCCCAAAATAAGATAGTTGGCATGAAAGGACTCCTTGATAGAAATGGCCACAGTGAAGATGGTTGACAGCTTCAAATTCCTAGGTGTGCACATCACCAAAAATCTGTCCTGGTCCACCCACATCGACGCTATCACCAAGAAAGCACAACAGCACCTATACGTCCTCTGGAAACTAAGGAAATTTAGCATGTTCACTACTGACTCTTACCAACTTTTACAGGTGCACTATAGAAAGCATCCTATCTGGCTGCATCACAACCTGGTATGGCAAGTGCTCGGCCGAAAACTGCAAAAAACTTCAGAGAGATGTGAACACCACCCAGTCCATCACACAATCTGCTTCCCATCCATTGGCTCTATCTACACCTCCAACTACCTTGGGAAAGCAGGCAGCATAACCAAAGGCCCCTCCCACCCGGCTTACTCACTCTTCCAACTTCTTCTATCAGGCAGGAGATACAAAAGTCTGAGAACACGCACAAACAGATTCCAAAACAGCTTCTTCCCCGCTGTTACCAGACTCCTAAACAACCCTGTTGTGGACTGACCTGATTAATACTACACACCTGTATGCTCTACCTGATGCCGGTGTTTAGGTATTTACATTGTGCACCTTGAGTTGCCCTATTATGTATTTTCTTTTCATGTACTAAATGAGCTGCACGCAGAAAAATACTTTTCAATGTACTTCGGTACAAGTGACAATAAACAAATCCAACAAATCCAATCCAAATGGTCAGCTGCATTGCAAAAATCAACATCAAAGACATTGAAATGCCAAAATGACATTGTAAACTGGTCTCAAAAAGTAATTTGATGCAACCTAAACCCTTAGGAGCCAGCTGGGCTGTTGAATACTTAAACCAATCACAAAATTTGCCACCCGCTCCTTGACTATATGGTTGGCTGACTGCAAATAGAAACATATTTGACAGCTGACAGCTGAGTGTTCCACACTGGCACTGTGCCGAAAGGAAATTCATGCTTAATTCATAATTGAGAGTAGGAGACATGCAATAGTTTTAATTGGGGTTGTATTTAATTAACAAAATTAACTGACCTTTTGCTTAGCTTCAAGTATCTTTCTCTCAAGGTCTGCTGGGATGATTTTCCCTCTGCAATTTTAGAAAAGTACATTCTCAAAATGTGTTACACATCTGCAAACGGGGCTTAAAATATTTGCATCTTTTGTAAAAACGAGTTAAAACATGCAATGTCGCTGTGTGTGCTACTTCACTTCACCTCTTTCCGTAATTCAGTGAATTTCTAACCTCAGCGATTCAGGACTTTTTACACATTGGCTCGTTTGGTGAGATGGTGTGGGTGACAGGGGCATGTGTTGGGAGATTCTCCAACTGTTGCCAATTCATTGTGGTAATTACAACTGTGCTAAAAACATTGAAAAAATGAGCAGCTGTTCAACACATTCAAGGAGATCTTTGCAATCTACTTCAGCTTTATAGCCCCCCTGAGATCCCTGTACTCTGCCGGTTCCGGCCTCTTCGGCATTCCCGATGTTAATCACTCCTGCATTGGCTTAAACTGGCAAAGCTCTCATTTTTAGAATTTCCTCGACAAATCCCTCTGCCTTTCTATCTCACTTTCCTCCTTTAAAACAATTTGAAACTTACCTCATTGATCAAACATTTGACCATCTGGCCTAATGCCTCTTTGTGTGACTTAGTGTCAATTGATTTGGTGATAACATTTGTTAAGTGTCTTCGGACAGCTTGTGACATTAAAGGCACTATATAAATGCAAGTTGTCTTGTTGAAGGAGGAGGGTTTCTTGCTGAGAGATGTCAGCATTAGTGTTACTACCTAGAGTTAGTCTTTGACTATGACTATTGATGGTTAAAAGGAAAATCATATTGCTGCCAGGTAGCTAATTGTTCTCATTTTTGGACAGTGTCCAAAAGAAACTGGTTCTATAAGAAAGCAAAGGTGATCTTTAGCGAAGAGCTCATCAACATTCCGGTCAAACAGATTGAGTTATCACTGGTGTGATGATAGGCATAAAGCAATTCTGTACATAATATTGTACACAACCTCCGACCACCAGGTGGCAGTGTAAACCCACCACGTGACTCTGTGTCTAGGGTAGTTGGGAGTAAGTCGTGTTGTTGGATAGATGCGTTGTGCAATAGCTCTATAATAGTTAGTTAGCTTGTTAGTTATTTATTCTATTTATCTTTACCACGCAGTTGTTGCATAATAAATTATTTAAACGAGATGTTCTGTAGTGCATCATTCATATCGGCCAGTCGACAGAACATGACAATTGTGGAAAATATTCTCTCACAGCTATTATTAACCTTGTCCACTTCTGTTAATCAGTTAAAGAAAGAAAATAAAGACTTGCATTTATACAGCACACTTCACAACTATTGGATGCCACAAAAAGCTTTGCAAACATTGAAGTTGTTTTGAGGTGTAGTTATTGTTATATATCATTTTGTTGTTAGCCGCAAAGAGAAAAGAAGTAGAGATGCCACACTCTAAGTTTGTAAGAACATAGTGCAGAGTTTATTAATAGATGTTGCCTCTACAGAGTAAGATGGTAAACACACCATAGCCATACAAAATGCTCTGCTGTGTCACCACAGATTATGTGACATTTCATCGGCAGGCAGTGTTACTTGAATATAGAACACCCCCCCATTTACTCATTTAGTGCAACCGACCTTTTCTTTAAATACCTTAATAACAGATCCTGCAAAATATTCCTTACATTTCACCATTATTTGGGCAGCTGGGTAGCACAGTGGCTAGCACTGCAGCTTCACAGCGCCAGGGTTCAAGGTTCGATTCCCCGCTGGGTCACTGTCTGTGCGGAGTCTGCACGTTCTCCTTGTGACTGCATGGTCTGTTTCCTCCCACAGTCCAAAGACGTGCAGGTTAGGTGGATTGGCCATTCTAAAACTGCTCTTAGTGTCCAAAAAGGTTCAGAGGGGTTATTGGGTTATGGGATAGGGTGTAAGTGAGGGCTTAAGTTGGTTGGAGCAGACCCAATGGGCCGAATGGCCTCCTTCTGCTCTGTATGTTCTATGTTCTATTATATTGTCTATTCTCAGGGAAGACAATTGCTTTGGAGGGCATGTGTCTCTTTTCGGCAATATCCAACAGTCAGGAAGTAGGCTCTTTGAGATCAGCGAAGTATCTTCCTGTTCACTTGTTGGTCATATTTCTTGAGAAACTAACTTATTATCTGTTTCTGTTGGTGCTTCAGATTCTGCAGTGACAGATTGTATAATTTCTTCTGTAATAGAACTCGGTTCTGACATATCATTGTCCATACATTCCGATGTGAATACTTCTGGTGAAGACTCAGTACGTTCACTTCGTAAAGTTAGTTGGCTAGTATAACATCACCAAGCTCTTGCATCATCCGTCTGGATGGTGTAAGATATCAGACCGTTCTTTGCCCGGATGATGGCTAGTGTCCATTTTTCACTCGTTATCTCCTAACTAATACTCGTTCTCCACAGTTAAAGGGCAAAATTCTCCCAAAACGGGAGAAATCGTAAAACTGCCGTAAAACCCGGGCGGGTTTTACGGCAGCGCGCCCCTTCCCGACGGGGGACCGATTCTGGTCCCCCGTCGGGGCTAGCCCCGACGTCGGAGGAAAATCGTTAAGCCCGCTTGCCGGAGTTAGCGCCGGCTGGCGCGTCATATGACGTCAGCCGCGCATGCGCGGGTGGGAAGACTCCACCCGCGCATGCGCGGGTGACGTCATCGCGTTTTTGCGCGAAAACCCGCGCATGCGCGGGCCGGGTTGCCCCTCAGCCGCCCCGCGTATTGATACTGCGGGGCGGCGGAAGGACAAATAGTGCGCGGGCATCGGGCCCGCTGCCCGCGATCGGTGCCCACCGATCGCGGGCCCATGGCACCCTTGGCACGGCCGTGGTACTGCCGTGCCAATCGGTGCCATGGTTATTTTTTGCGAGTTTGTCATGACGTTTTTACGAACGGCAGGACCAGGTGTGTTTGCCGTTCGTAAAAAGGTCGTAAAGGGCTGGGACTTCGGCCCTTCTAACAGCTGAGAATCGCTGCCGGCCGTAAAAAAACGGCGGCAGCGATTCTTGTCGGGATTTCGGCGGGGGGGGGGGGGGGGGGGAGAATAGCGGGAGGGCGTCAAAAAAGTCGGGAAGGCCCTCCCCCTATTCTCCCACCCGTCGTGGGGGGGGGAGAATTTCGCCCAAAGATTCTACTCTTTGAGTTTTGCTCTCTTCTAGCAATTTGAGCTTGTTGTTGTCGTCTGACAATTTCTGAAGTATCAGGTGATATCAAGAGGCTGAATTGTGTTCTCAATTTCCTCTTGAAGCGTGACATCGCTGGTGAGCTCTGCATTGTTGCATGTGTGGACTTTCTATATGGCATTAGAAAGTTGTTAACCTGTCTTGGTAATGAGCCTTGTCCTCTCAATGCCTTTACTATGTGTTTGAGTGATTGCATAAATCCTTTGGCCATCCCGTTGGTTGCAGGTTGATATGGAGCAGATTTGATATGTAGAATACCAATTCCATTAACCTGATAATATAATCTTTATTGAAGTTACTGCAAAAATCCCCTAGGTGCCACACTCCGGCGGCTGGTTCTGTACACAGAGGGAGAGTTCAGAATGCCCAATTTACCTAACAAGCACATCTTTTCGTGACTTATGGGAGGAAACTGGAGCGCACCGAAGAAACCCACACAGACAAGGAGATAACATGCAGACTCTGCACAGACAGTGACCCAAGCTGGGAATCGAATCCAGGCCCTGGGCGCTGTGAAGCAACAGTGCTAACCACTGTACTACTGTGTCGTCCCAAACTCCTTTGAAGCAAATTGACTTCCATTATCACTTACAAGTTGCTCTGGCCTTCTGAATCTTATGAATACCTCATCTGGACTCCATGATTGCAACTTCTGGCCATTTTGAGTTTGTGTTGTCCTGTGCAGGTAAAAGGAATATGTCCAGGCATTGGGTATTTTTTGAATTTAGCAGACGAGTGGAAGAAATGGTTCATTGTTGCATTCTCCATGGCAACACCTCAACCAATCAGAGCTGACTTGCCAACCAATGAGCATCCTTTTCTCCTGCAGTTTAACTTGTTCTTTCCTTTTAAATTTGGGATGCTTGTATGCGGATGAGTGAGAGATGTAAAACCTATTTTTCTTCATCCTATAGCAAATTAGGCTTTGCCTGTGCAGCCTGACATGAAGATTTTAAATTTAACATTGCTGGAAGGTTAACTTCATCTTTTTTTTTCTCAACAATAAGCCGGCAGCCTGAAATCAAATTGGTTTCCATAGCGATTCGCAGTAATAATTAGTGAACAAATGTAGAGTCATTATGTACCATTTTAAGCCACTTCGTGATGATGACTCACTCCCCTGTGACATCCAAGGTCCATATGCAGAACCAGTTGACCACACAGACATTCTCACCTCTCTGCTCTCTTATTCTATATTGTATTTATAAACCCCAAATTCTGTTGGCCATTTTCATGCTGCTCTACTTCATATGCATGGTGCTTTGAGAAAGGCATATGCTGTGGAATGTGGGTAAAATCTCTGATTGACGGCTCAGTGGGCCGAACCTTTTTCAGGTCTGAGCCGGGGACAGAGAACCCTGACTCTGTATCTTCCAGGCAAGGCCGAACTGTGCTCCAGCAAGAAATAGCAAATGCCACAGTTTATTTTTACAAGAGTCTGAACCCACCAACTTTGAATAGGTTAGAGAAATGGCCCTCCATTGATGGCATTAGTAAGCTGTTATCATTTATCAAAACCAAGGCATGTAGGGGATTTATTGCTCTCATTATAAAACCGTTCTCTGTTCATTCATGTATTTTATGTAAAATAAATCAGTTCTTGGTTTGAAATTGTTCCTCACCTTGATACTGAGTCCGAAAACAAAGGTGACACCTTATGCAACATTTCAGAATACAGAACAGGGCTCTCTGTCATGTCATTAGGGTCATACTATTATTGAACTAGATATTAGACACTGAAGATACACTCCAAATCATTGGGCCAGGAGGTCTGCTCACAGAAATAATAGATTGTACTGAACCAGCCAGTTAAATACTTTTGAAGTGTTGGTCCAAACGTAATGAAAGAAATGCAGAAGCTGGTTTGTACAGAACAAGGTCCCATGACCATAAAGGTGACAATGGCCAGATACTATTTCAATGATGTTGGTTGAGGGGTAAATATTGGCTCAGACACCAGGAAGAACTCTCCTTTCTGCTGAAATGCTACCGTGGGATCTTTCACATGCACAAGAGAAGGCAAATGGGACCCTCGGTTTATCCTGTTCGATAAGAACCTTTTCAGAACAGTGACAGGGGCAGAAACCTGAATGGAGGGATTCAAACAAGGAATTCCAGGAAAGGTGCTGTGAATTTGGGAGGTAACCACACATTCAAGGGCTTAGAAGAAGCAAGGGAAGCTGGGGATTCTGGGCGGGATTCTCCGGTGAATGTCTAATCCCGCCCGAGGTCAATGGACTTTTCCATTGTCTGCGTCATGCCCATGACGATCTTAAGGCTGGCAGGGCAGAAGAATCCAGCCCTCTGTGGCAGTTTGCAATTGCAGGACAGTCAGGACTGTTTATTTGAGGAGAGGGGTATATTTGAAGGAGAATTTTGTTTTTCTTTTATAAATTTAGAGTACCCAATTCACTTTTTCCAATAAAGCGGGAATTTAGCGTTGCCAATTCATAGATCATAGATCATAGATCTTTGGGTTGTGAGAGGGAAACCCAGGTAAACAGTGACCCAGGGCCGGGATCGAACCTGGGACCTCGGCGCCGTGAGGCAGCAGTGCTAACTGCGGCACCGTGCCGCCCATTGAAGGCGAATACCTGTGGAGAGAGAGAACTGTCAACAATATCAGCTGATGTGGAAGCCAGGAAGGGATGTTGGTTAGTCAGCATGTTATTGAGAATAGGCAGCTGGATCTCATGTACAAGGTAAGCTCAAAGAGGACATGAAGGGAGAGAGGAGAGATAGTGAATGGTGCATGTTTCGCATTAGTGCATGGGAAGCTTAAGAGGATGTTTAGCCTGGCAGCAAGGAATGGCAGAGGCAGCTGATCGGACGAATCTTGAAGTCTTCGATCTTGAAGTCCATGAACCCTCATACTTGTATTTGGCATTCTCGGAGGATCTGTGCATAGCAGGCAGTTTTAGCAGATGCAAACAGGTGTTTCATGTGGCCCAGGCAGATCTGGCAACAAATGGCTAAACCATCTGTCGAATTTGTTCCAGCCTCGGTCCCTTGAAGTTAAAGGAGAGGAGATGAGAGCTGTACTGGGGTGATAGAAAGTATTGGTTTTTTACCAGGTCTAGGGCATCAAAATGGAGATTTGGGTCTGGCTGTGCAGATCAGTTACTGCAAAAATGTCATGGCGAATGTACTGTACAGTCAGGGCTTTGAGCGAATATCCATGCAGATGGTGTATCGGCAGAGACATCTAATTTGGTTGAAAGCAAAAGCTGGCTCTCACTGTTTAAGGAGTGGAAAAGTCTGCAGGCAATGTATAACATGACCTACCTTACATCACACTTGATCAGAACCACTCCATCTGTCCCGATCCCCAAAGCTGCTGCTGCTTTCTTTATTGAAAAATGACTCTGTAAGCATCAACACACAGAGTAACATCAATAGGATTCTAGTTACTAAATATGTCACAGATTCTGCTAATAGTACACTTTCTAAGTGTGACTTTTATCCTTTCTGTTCTCTTCCCTTGAAGATAGAATAAAGAATAAGGAACAAAGAAAAGTACAGCACATGAACAGGCCCTTCGGCCCGCCAAGTCTGCACCAACCACTTCCGGGGTCCGTATCCCTCGATTCCCATCCTATTCACGTATTTGTCAAGATGCCCCTTAAATGTCACTATCGTCTCTGCTTCCACCACCTCCTCCAGCAGCGAGTTCCAGGCACCCACTAAGGATATGTTACTGAAGGAGCTCCTTTGGTACTTCCCCAAGCAACCATTCTTCGGGGTTAACTCAAGATGTTGAGTGTCAGCAGACTATTCAACATGAGGGGGCATCCTATCTTTCCCGAGATGTTTGCATTGTGTATATACACACTCTTCCTTCCCCTTGGAGTAGGTGTGGATTGTCGGAACATTTTGCATGCTCAGCTGGTGAACTGTGTCATAACGACCCCTCTCATTGCCAACAAGTCCTGAGGTGGGACTTGAACTTGTATAAACTGCCTCACATAAAAGAGTAGGATGAACAAATAGTTAAAGAATACACAACAAACCTCACCACGATTAGTAAGATTCACATTACTGAACACAATGGCATTGGTAGATCAAAATCTTTGACCGAGATAATAATAATAATCTTTAGTGTCACTAGTAGGCTACATTAACACTGCAATGAAGTTACTGTGAAAATCCCCTCGTCGCCACACTCTGGCGCCTGTTCGGGTACACCGTGGGAGAATTCAGAATATCCAATTCACCTAACAGCGGGTCTTTCAGGACTTGTGGGAGGAAACCGGAGAACCCGGAGGAAACCCACGCAGACACGGGGAGAACATGCTGACTCCGCACAGTGAATCAGGCCGGGAATCGAACCCAAGTCCCTGGCACAGTGAAGCAACAGTGCTACTGTGCTGCCCTAATTTTATCTTTCACATTTTCATAGTTTCTTCCGCATTTTAGTGTGTTTTCAAATGTAAATGTGAATGAAGCAGGAATAAAATGGTAATGAACTTTTTCAATGGCAAGTTCAAGTGAAATAAGTGAAAAACAATGGGCGGGATTCTCCCTCCTGGGGACTGCGTATCCACGCCAGTGGGAAAACCGGCTCCAACCACTCTGGCACCAACAGCCCCCGAAAGTGAGAAATTCTCAGAATTTTCAGGGGCTAGGTGGCTCCAGAGGGGCTGGCGCCGCTCCATCCGGCGACGAAGGGCCAGCGCGAAGATCCGGCCCGGCCAACATGGCGGAGCCCTACAGGGGCCCGGCGTGGAGGAACGAAGGCCCCCATGGAAACAGCCCGCCTGCAGGATCGGTAGGCTCTGATCACGGGCCAGGCCACTGTGGGTGCTCCACCCCGGGGTCGGGTCCTCCTGCGGCCCCCGAGGGCTGCCCCCACATACTCACCTTCCAGGTCCCGCCATGGATGAGGTGAGTAATTCACGCCGGCGGGACTGGCCAATACTGGATGGCCAATTGGCTCATTGGGGCCCGGAGAATCACTGGGGGGGGGGGCGCTGTCAACGACCCCCGACTGGCGTGGCGGGAATTCTGCCGCCGCCCGTAAAATGGCGCTGGAGAATAGGGCAGCTGCCGTTGGCGGGGCGGGATTCGCACTTCCCCCCGGGGATTCTTCGACCCGGCGGGGGGTCGGAGAATCCCGGCCATTAAGTCAAGCACTGCAACTGGTCTTGTTTTGCAGCTGACCTTGCGATTGGATTAGCATTTTAGAAATAAGAATTAAGTAATTTTGACTGATATGTTTTATTGCCAATTGCTTGCTCCTGATTTGATGTCACCCTGCTTCTCTGATTAAGCTTGGTTTGCGTGTGGAATTTCCAAAGAGTTTTTCTGAAAATCTGTTTTTCAGAATATATCCATATAAACACTGGAGAAATTATGTAATTCATTTCTTCAGTGCTTCGTCAAACCTTCTGTCAAGGTTATAAGCAGATGATTTGGACAGTCCCATTCAAATTCACCCCAGGAGTTGTAATTATTTAGATATTTAGGCCCCAATTTTACTCAGTTCTACTGGCATCCTGTTGTAGTTATAGTGCAAGTCCAAAAGATCATAAGGTAAGAAGGCATGGGCCCAGATATACTGAGGCCTTTCCAAGCCCAGGTATTCCCAGTTTTGCTGTGCTAGGGGCGGACCCTCTGCCCACCCCAACTTGGAGCTGGAGGCTGGAGCTGGGGCAAGATTGGCCATAGTACAACCTCTTGCTTCCCCGACTGAGAAAGACTTGGCGCAACACCGGTGACTGAAAGAGATGCAACATTTTGGCATCCTGAAGGACACACATGAGTGGGGAAGTGGAGTTGGGATGGGAGGGCAGATAGGTACCCAAGAGGCATCCATAGTGTTGTCGGAACTTTCTGGATTCATGAAAAATAGGGCCCCTGCCGGTGACACTGAACACACCAGTGGGACCAATGAGAGGAAGTAACTAGCAGACTTGGTCCATAAGGGCACCACTGCAACACAGTGGTTAGCACTATGGCTTTACAGCGCCAGGGTCCCAGGTTTGATTCCCAGATTGGGTCATTGTCTGTGTGGAGTCTGCACGTTCTCCCCGTGTCTGCTTGGGTTTCCTCCGGGTGCCCGGTTTCCTCCCACAAGTCCCGAAAGATGTGCTGTTAGATCAATTTGGACATTCTGAATTCTCCCTTCGTGTACCCGAACAGGCGCCGGAATGTGGCGACTAGGGGCTTTTCACAGTAACTTCATTGCAGTGTTAATGTAAACCCTCTTGTGACAATAAAGATTATTATTATTATAATACAACTGCTGGGACAAGTCGGCATATTGCTTGCATTTAAGTATTTTCCCCCAGAGTAATGTTGAAACGTATCGTCACTATTGCTTATCATAATTCAGCTGTGAATCTGAATTGATTGTACTCTCATTAACTATGCCCCTGATGAACTGCAAGAATTTTCATGCTTAATGAATGATGCAGCTTGACAGCATTTTTCTTTCTGAATTTCTTCATGCCCTTTCTTCCCCTACTGGTATCAGTTGGTGCTGGGACAACTGATATGGCAGCTCAAAGACCCCACGTACATTATCTCCAACCAGCAGGTGCACTATAGGCCTGAGAGTGCTAGCTACTGTCACCAACTGTAATCTTCCACTAAAGATTCACCCCCAGTGAGTCCATGAACAGTCTGTTCACTGGTGCTCTCAGCAGATCAGTAATTGTTTAATTAATTCCAGCATTGATGAGCAGAGGTCCTGTTGAAATGTAGTTCTGTGTGTATCTATTTCTCTGAATTTACAAAAGCGAGCAAAGTGATTGCTTGCTGTCTGATTCTTAAGTGCTTCTTGGGACCTTGCCCAGCTATTAAATAAGCTAATATTTTGCTATTAAAGGGAGCCAATATATTAACTCTAATGTTGATTGGTTAATGTATTGTGATAGGGCTAAATAGTGTAACTTAATAATAATCTTTATTGTCACAAGTAGGCTTACATTAACACAGCAATGAAGTTACTGTGAAAAGCCCCTAGTCGCCACACTCCGGCGTCTGTTTGGGTACACAGAGGGAGAATTCAGAATGTCCAAACTACCTAACAACACGTCTTTTGGGACTTGTGGGAGGAAACTGGAGCGCCCGGAGGAAACCCACGCAGACTCGGTGAGAACCTATAGATTCCGCACAACAACCCAAGTTGGGAACCGAACATGGGACCCTGGCACGGTGAAGCCACAGTGCTAACCACTGCGCTACCGTGCCTTCCGTTGTTAAATATATGATATGTTTAAATGCAGGTATTGGAACAGAATTGTTTTAGGCTGCAGTTCAACCTGAAGCAGAAAGGTACTGTCCATTCTAGATGCCAGTCTGCTGAGGGAACTGTTCATGCAGAATCTAATTCCCAAATGTTCACCAGTGATTGCTCAATCACAAACCGCAATAAATGGATATGGATTATGATATGGATGGGATGGTATAAGCGTCTCCACTGCAGTATATATTATGATTATCGATTAAGACAACAAGAATATGAAACAGTAAAAGTCGTACATGTTCCGATGTGAAGGCAATCAGTTTAGGAATGGCAGTCATTCCTTTTTCTTTAACTTCAGGAAACAGCTTGTAGCGTGCAATTAGCAAGGCATACATGTTTGATATGGCTCCACCTGAAATAGAATATGACATACTCATCAGTTTTCATTATAAATTTGTTAAAGAATAACAATTCTTCCCTGACAAACTGACACGATGATTCATTTATTGCTTTTACAGAAAATAGCAGCAACAGTTGCCTTGGATTTGCTACGAACTCTGTTTCCACCATTTTGTTCTTTGTAATCTGTGTCCTAAATGGCAAATGCTGCCTTGGTAAAAGCTTACTTTTTCTGGAGTTATCAACATAGAACATACAGTGCAGAAGGAGGCCATTCGGCCCATCGAATCTGCACCGACCCACTCAAGCCCTCACTTCCACCCCATCCCCGCAACCCAACAACCCCTCCCAACACTTTTCTGGTCACTAAGGGCAATTTATCATGGCCAGTCCACTTAACCTGCACGTCTGTGGACTGTGGGAGGAAACCGGAGCACCCAGAGGAAACCCACACAGGCACAGGTAGAATGTGCAGACTCCGCACAGACAGTGACCCAACAGGGAATAGTTCCTGGGACCCTGATGCGGTGAAGCCACAGTGCTAATCCCTTGTGCTACCATGCTGCCCCTTTGTCCTGTTCAGTGTTGTTGTTGGCATCATTTTTTCACTGGTTATTTTATGGATAACAATATGAGTTATACTAGTGTTTGGATCATTCCTTTCTCTACATCGAAAGAGAAAATGCTGGAAAATCTCAGCAGGTCTGGCAGCATTTGTAGGGAGTGAAAAGAGCTAACATTTCGCGTCCGATGACTCTGTCAAAGCTAAGATTGGGGGGGGGGGGCGGAATTAAATATATATTAAGAAAGAAAGAAATGGTAAAAGACAGTTAAAATGAAATGGGATGAAAACAAATGGGTCGAGAAAGGAATACCTTTCTCTACATCAGTTGATTTAATGTGTCCACTCCTTATTATTTTCTGCCTTATACGCAGTCTCACTCTATGATCTGGCAACTGACAACTCATGTTATGCCAAACGTAACTGTCCATTTTCTTTTTTTTTAGCTACAAACTGATATTGATACAGTATAAAAAATGAGAATGAGGGATGTTGAATGGAACATCAACTTAAAGCAAAAATGTCAGGTTCTAACTCAATACCTACTCTCAGCTGTTATCTTGAGTGTGCCAATCAATTGTCCCTACCTTTGCTGAAGAGGCAGCCATGATTTTGAGGCCATCACTACACTTACATTGGGCAGCAAGCTGCAACTTACCAAACAGGAAGCTCAAGGCTGCTCACCAGATCAAGGCTGGACAATATTGGGTCTCTTTGTTTGGCAGCAAGACCTGTGTGTGGTGGGTGGTTTCTGGAGATCGTGGGGGTGAGCAGGGCAGATTGTTTACATGGGGATTGCAGTGATATTATGGTCGTGTTGTAATTCACTGACTGACCACTAGGAGTCTCACTAGTATATAAGTAAATGTTACAGTCAGGTGACCTCAGACTGGCTGGAGGGAGCTTGAAAGAGAGGTTGCTTGTGTATGTTAATACAGTTATTCATCAATTGTTTTGTTTCTAGTTTACCCACAGTTAATTCTGTGAATGAATGCTTGTCATATGAGGAGCGGTTGAGGATTCTGGGTCTGTACTTGATGGAGTTTAGAAGGATGAGGCTTGAAACTTATTGAAACTTAGGGAGTTCAGTGCTGGTTAGAAGGTCAAGTAAAAAACCATTGAGGTGATAAGAAGTATGTGATTGGAGCTTTTGGAAAGAGACATTTGATTATCTAGTGAAGATGGGAGAGAAGCTTTGTCCGTGTCATCAGATCATTTGCTTGAAAGAGGAAATATGACAAAGGGAGTACATGAGGTAACCTCAAATTCCTCCTACAGTCCTAATTGAAAGTCAGAAAGCAAGTGAAAGCCGCAAAGAAACTAGGGATGGGATTTTCTGTGCAATCTGCTGCATGTTTCACGATGCTGGCAGTGGCAGCCTGCCATTGGTCAACCACAGGATCTTCTGTTTCCACCACTGTCAACGGTGTTTCTCGTTTAACGCACCTGTTGTTGCTTTGAAACCCATGGTGGCAGGGCGGGGTGTGTTTGTGTGTGTGGGGGGGGGGGGGGGGGGGGGGGGGGGGGGTCTGGAGGGGGGGTGGATGGATGCACCATTGGCAGGACTCGAAGAACCCTTGAACAGCCAGAAAGTTCCGGCATAGAAGTTTGCTAGTATTGGAGAATCCTCCAGCAGAGCAAAGTGAGCCAGGGTCTTAATTTAAAATTATTTAATTAAAGTCATAGTCTCAATCATTAAGCAGAGTTGGTAGTCAAAGTTCAGGTTTGACACAGTCAGAGATGTTGAGAGAGTGGAGCCAAACAAGTGGAAAAGGAAGGAGAATGTGAGTGAGAAACATATCAACCAAGATATTTTTGTTAAATGAATATTGGTGTTAAGGAAAATCAATTTTTACATGTAAATTGCTCTGGTAATTTTGATCTAATATACATTTTAACTATGATGACTGTACTGTAAAAACAAGTATGCCACTCAGCATGTTAAAATTCAGGTATCATTGATATTAATATAGTCTGATTAATATGAGAAATTGCATACATATACCACTGGGGAGGCAGATCTGAGCATTTTATTATGTTGTCCTTTCTTTTGAGGAGGTAGAAATAAAGTTTGTTCAATAATGGCTGCCTGAAGTTGAGCATATTCAGTCCAGAAGTTTTTGTACTCCAATGAATGTTTACTCTCTCAGTCAAGGACACATAATGAGGCTTGGCTGAGAGCACAGAAATCCATTAGCCGGTTGAAATATCTGAGCCCCAGAAAAACTTTTTCTTTATTGACAGCTCTGGCTATCTGTCAATTGTATGATGTTTATTATGACATAAGAGCTTTTTCTTACCCGACTGTCACTATAGGGTATAGGGTTCATTGGTTCTCTGGTGTGTAATGGGTGAATGGGCATGCAAGTGACATAGCTTGGCATTGGGGACATGAGACAATGAGGGATATTTTGGCGAGCACATCTTGACATGGGTGCATGGGAAGGACTTTTTGAGTGTACTTTTTTAAAAGTCCCCTCATGTAGACTATGGTTCACCACACCTCAGAAGCATTGTGGACCACGACTCAATGAAAACCTTGTCTGACACCATGAAAGGTGTGGAGGACCATGACAATCTAATCTCCACAATGGGTTTTAGACTCTTGAAAATTGGAAACCCAAGGAATGGGACCTGAATCCCAGAATTGGATCCAGGTCACCATTTTTAAAGGAAAGCTGAGACATCCCAATTCAATGAAAATCCATAGCTGGGTTGGGTGAGGTTGAAGAAGTGGTTGCTGATCTGCTGCTTTCAAACACCCACCGAATTAAGTTCAATGGAAATAAAATATATATAAAAAGTGGCCAATCTTTTACCGCATGTTTTGCACTCTGGTCAGAGCTGAATTTTACCCACTTTGTGAATACAAAGGAGTACATCATGAACAACGGTCAGAGTTTACGAGCAACTGAGATCAGGACGGGGGTCTGTAAAACGTGGTTGGGAAATGTTTAGTCGGAAGTCCAACGTTGGGACTTTGATTCCAAATTTCACAAGCAACGAAAATCTTGATACGTAGACGCCTGACAACGACAAAGTGGAACATTGAGTAAAATAGTTAAAATACCAATTAACCCAAATTTATCAACATTTCTCTATGCTTAGCAGTGGCACAAGAGTACCTTGGGGCTTCAGAGCCCTGCTTTGTTAAAGGAGACAGCAAGAAATGTAGTTCTGCCTCTGCCAGCCAGCTGTGTGGACAGCTAACATACAGTGGAAGGCAGGGTGATGATCAGAGGGTATTACTGAGGACTGAGAGGGGGTGTGTTTTAAGTGGCACAGAGGGACAGTGACACTTGTTCCCAAGGAGCAGGCCAGAGAGAGCTGTGGGAGGAAGGTGGGGGGTGGGAGGTGGGCTGGACAGAGCGCAGAGGACTATAAGAGAGCCAACTTGCCATAGGTCTAATTCACCAAGTCATTGTGGCCAAACTGCCCCCTTCCTAATCACCCCCCCCAACTGCCCCCAACCACACCCTCAACCCCCCCAAAGCCCTCCCCACAACCACCCCCCAACCCCCACCTATGAGGGGGAGCAGCAACTCCGGGTGGCACTGTGGAGAAGGGTGCGCCATCTGCTCTCTGTGTGAAGAATTGCTTGTTCCTCAGAGGGAGACTTACATACACAGCTCAACCAGATGTACACGCAGCAGTGTTAGCACAGGCTGAGTCTCCCAAGAGACATATTACTGATCGCTTTTGTGCTGCAAGGCAAGCTGGACCCCGGTAGGTCATGGACACACAATAAATTAATAATCTTTATTGCCACAAGTAGGCTTACATTAATACTGCAATGAAGTCACTGTGAAAAGCCCCTAGTCACCACATTCTGGTGTCTGTTCGGGTGCACAGAGGGAGAATTCAGAATGTCCAAATTACCTGGCAGCACGTCTATTGGGACTTGTGGGGGGAAACTGGAGCACCCGGAGGAAACCCACACAGACACAGGGAGAATGTGCAGACTCCACACAGACAGTGACCCAATCCGGCAATTTAGGACACTGGTGCTGTGAAGCAACCATGCTAACCACTATGCTACCGTGCCGCCAGCTCTGAATGTCATTGTGGCTCTCAACCTCTGTGCCTCTGATCATTCTAGGGATACAACGGGGACATGGGTGGGATATCCCAGGCTGAAGCCCGTCGGTGCATCAAAGGTGATAATGCCATATCCAAGATAACTGATGACTATATATTCCACCGAACTGACTTCAACAGTTAGGAGAGATCCATCAGATTTGGAGACATTGCTGGAATCCCCCAGGTGCAAGGTGTCATTAATTGCACGCACATGGTCATAAAGGGTCATACTGACCAGTTAGCAGGCTTCCCCAATAGAAATGTCTTCCATTCCCTCACTGTCCACTGCCCTGTGACCATGGAAAGTGAAACCTTCAGGTGTGTGCACAGTTCCCAGGTGGCACGATGGCACAGAGGTTAGCACTGCTACTTCACAGCAGCATGGACCAGTATTTGATTCCGACCTTGGGTGACCATATGGCATTTGCACGTTTTCCCCGTGGTTGTGTGGGTTTCTTCCTAGTGCTCTGGTGTCCTCCCACAGCGTGGCGGCTGTAACTTCCCCAGTATCGTTAAATTCCACATACCCCCGGGCGACAGTCTTCACCCTCTCGCACACCTCCTCGCCCGGGCGACAGTCTTCACCCTCTCGCACACCTCCTCATCTTCTAACAACCTGACATCCAGCCTCGACTGTGGGCTTTGGGCTCCCCCTGGTCCACTTGCAAATCCACCCAATGCGGTGCATGGTCAGAGACCACCGCCGCCAATAAAGCCTTGTCCACCACAAAGAAATCACACCCGATGCACATGGCAGAAGTACGGAAACTACTTTGCTCTCGTTCTCCCAAAGCTCCATGAGTCCACACCGCCATGTGCTCCAGAAACCCTTTCAGCTCCTTCGCCACTGCCAACACCCTCCCTGACCCTCCCTGACCCTGACGCCCACCCCCAATGATCAGCAGGTGCGAGTCCAGATCAGAAGCTATCCCAGCATCAGCCTCATAAACTCCACATCATCCCAGGTTGAGGCATAAACATTTACCAAAATGCCCTCCAGCTTCCCACTCACCATCACAAACCTTCCCTTGAATCTGCCACAATGTTCCCCACCTCAAATGCCACCCACTTGTTTACCAACACCGCCACCGCTCTTGTCTTCATGCCCAGTTCTGACTGAAACATCTGCCCTACCCATCCTTTCCTCAGCCTTGTCTGATCGCCTATCTTTAAATGCGTCTCTTGTAAAAAAGCCATGTTTGTCTTCAAACTCCTCAGGTACGTGAACACACGTGACCGTTTGACCGGCCCATTCAGTCCTCTCACACTCCATGTGACCAGCCTGTTGGGGAGCACCCCGCCTCCCCCTCCGCTGCCGATCAACCATATCCCTTTTTAGGCCAGTCCCCGGCCCGTGTCACGTGATCATCCAGGCCCACCCTTGGATGCCCACAGTCACCGTTCCCTTTCTTGCTGCGCCACATCAGCCACAGCAGGTGCACCTCCTCATCGACCTTGTCCATCTCAAAATCTTTTCCTTGTCTGGGAAACAGTGCAGCCACACCACCATCCCTCTCGACGGCTCACTCGCCTGCGGCTTCCTCATCAGCGCCTTGTGCGCTCGGTCAACCTCCAGGGATCAGTTAAATCCCCTCTCCCATCAACATTTCCAGCACCTTTGCCACATAAGTGTCGGCGTCCGCTCCCTCGATGCCTTCAGGAATCCCCACAATTTGCAGGTCATGTCTCTTGATGCGATTATCCAGGTCCTCCACCTTCTCCATAAGCTGCTTCTAGGTCTCCCACATCACACTCATTTCAGCTACCAACGAGGTGAGCCGCTCCTCGTGCTCCCCCGTCGTCTCCTCCACTCTCCAAATCGCCTGGTCCTGGAACTCCAGCCTTTGCTTCACATGGTCAATTCCCACTTTCAGCAGCTCTACCACCATGGCTAGATCTTCCTCTGCTGTCCTCCTCTGCTGGCAGAACTTCTCATTCAAGAAGTCCAACAGTTGCTCTGTCGACCACTTGGGCGAGCAGGCCAGGCCCTTTACCCTCCACCATCTTGACCTGTGGCTGACAAAGACTCTCCTGCTCCAACTGCTCCCTTCTTTTCGACCCACTTCTGGTCCGTTGATTCATCCACAACCAATCAACTGCCAGGATGTGACAACTGAGGCCACTGACACTCGGAGGATTGTGGGAGGCCAGGCTCATGCTAAACCCCAGACTGATGATGGGCCTCGAGAGTTGTGAGCAACACAGCAGCTGCAGCGTTAGGTAAGGGAACATCAGGCAGAATTGCCAAAGGCAATACACACTCAAGGACATATGATTGAGGAGTCTATTCAGGCCATGGGTGTTGCCATCTCTCAAGCTTCCTCCATTGAGATATTCGTAACCGGAAAGACACGTAATCAACCATTCAGTTGGTGCCAGAGAAACCTGCTGTCTTCTTATCAAATTCAGTCCAATGTCATTAGTCATCTCACTCTCCTTGACCTGATTTCAGATGGATCAGTCTAAAAAAAACTTCTGTGTTCTTTATAATTGGCGATAACAGTGCCAATACCTTTAGGGTACAGATTGTAATTATGAAGAATCCTCTGAACTAAATTCCGGGCAGCTATAGAGAAACTGAAAGATTCCCTTCCAAAACTTAACTAACCACTTGTTGTATTGCCACTTTTGTCACCTCCTCCAGCCACCAGAGCCCTGCCATTCTTTCATCAACTGGGTGTGATGAATAATTGAATTGGTCCGAGACATGAATGACGGGCAAATATGCTTCGTAGGAGATATGCTTGAGGTAAAATTTGAGGCACATTCCTTGAATATCTTTAAGGCAGAGTTTATAGATTCTTGATAAGCAAGGGGGTGAAATGTTATCGTGGGTAGGCAGAATTGTGAAGTTGAGGTTAAAATCAGATCAGCCATGAAATTATTGAACGAAGGAGCAGACTCAAGGGGCAGATGGTCTACTACTCCTCCAGGACCTAATAATCTGCATCCCAGAGTGCTTAAGGAAATTGCCCTAGAAATAGTGTATCCATTGGTGGTCATCTTTCAAAATTCTATAGACACTGGAATAGTTCCTCCAAATTGGAGGGTAACTAATGTAGCCCCACTATTTATCATAATTTTAAAAATAATAATCTTTATTGTCACAAGTAGGCTTACATTAACATTGCAATGAAGTTACTGTGAAAAGCCCCTAGTTGCCACACTCCGGCGCCTCTTCGGGTACACAGAGGGACAATTCAGAATGTCCAAATTACCTAACAGAACGTCTTTACGCACATGTGGGAGGAAACCGGAGCTCCCGGAGGAAACCCAGGCAGACACAGGGAGAACATGCAGACTCTGCACAGACAGTTACCCAAACCGGGAATCGAACCTGGGACCCTGGAGCTGTGAAGCAACAGTGCTACCCACTGTGCTACCATGCTGCTTTAAAAAGGGAGGTGGAGAGAAAACAGGAAGTTATGGACCAGTCAGCCTAACATCAGTCGTGGGGAAAATGCAAGAGTTTATTATAAAAGATTTTATAGAAGAGCACTTGGAAAACAGTGGCAGGATTGGACAGAGTCAGCATGGATTTATGAAAGGAAAATCATGGTTTACAAATCTACTGGAATTCTTTGATGATTTCATAGAATCATAGACTATATAGTGCAGAAGGAGGCCATTCGGCCCATCGGGTCTCATCACTAGGAAAGAGCACCCTACGTAAGCCCACATCTCCACCCTATCCCGGTAAACCAGTAACATCACCTAACCTTCTTGGATACGAAGGGCAATTTATCCACCTAACCCGCACATCTTTGGACTGTGGGAGGAAACAGGAGCACCCAGAGGAAACCCATTTAGAGTAGAGTGAACAAGGGGGAGCCAGCGAATGTGGTGCATTTGAACTTTCAGAAGGCTTTTGACAAAGTCCCACATAAGAGAATAGCATGTTGAGATGGATAGAAAATTGATTGGTGCACTGAAACAAAAAGTTGGAATAAACAGTTCTTTTTCCAAATGGCAGGCAGTGACCAATGGGGTACCTCAGGGATCGATGCTAGGACCCAGCTATTTAAAATATGTAGGGGAACTAAATGTAATATCTCCAAATTTGTAGAGGGCATAAAGTTGGATGGGAGGGTGCGCTGTGAGGAGGATGCAGAGATGCTTCAGTGTAATTTGGGCAAGTTGAGTGGGCAAAGGCATGGCAGTTGCAGTATAATGTGGATAAATGTGACGTTATCCACTTTGATAGCAAAAACAGTAAGGCAGATTATTATCTGAACAGCTATAGATTGAGAGAGGGAAATGTGCAATGAGACCTGAAAGTAAGCATGTAGGTATAGCAGGCGATAAAGAAGGCCAATGATATGTTGGTCCTCATAGTAAGAGGATTCGAGTATAGGAGCAGGGATGTCTTGCTGCAATGTACAGGACCTTGGTGAGGCCATACCTGGAGTAATGTGTATAGTTTTGATCTCCTTTTCTTTGTTTAATAAATGTTTTTATTGAGGCTTTATATTTTATACACTGTACATCCAACAAAGGTATGTGCATTGGCTACAATATACAAGATATTTCCCTTGGTATCGACTCGGCCCCTCCTTTGTTGTGTCAGGATCTTTTCTTGGGTTGCTTGTTTTACAGTGGTGGTTACCTTCTATTTCCATGTCTGCATTGTTTTCCCCTTCCCCTCCCCCACTTTGACATTTGGACCACTCCCTTCTCCTCCTACCCCCATCTCACTTTCGGTGTTTCGTTCGGGGTACCGTTTCTTGTTGCCTTGCGCTAGGCCCCCTGATACCTGTTTTGGCTGTTTTCCGGCCTCCACCTCCACTCTTTCTGGCCTCCCCTCCCTTCCTTCTCTGTCTGTTGCCAGAGGTTTCATAGGCTCCCGGTGCCCCCTCTCCCCTCACTCTATTGGCTGTTGGCCTCGAACAGGTCCTGGAACAAATTGGTGAATGGCTTCCACGTTTGTGGAACCCCTCCTCTGACCCACCAGTTCCGCAGGTGACCGCCGTCTAGGACATCGCTGATCATGACGTACTGTTCTCCTTGGTCCGAGAATCATCCTTGTCGCAGTAAACACCGTCCTCTTACTTATCAATATAGCTACCCCCTGGCTCTCGTCCCGTAGCAGCAATGGTAGATGTGTTCCACCCAGCCCTTCCTTAACCACAGTCGGTCCTTCTCCCTCAGGTGCATCTCTGGGAGGAAGACTATGTCACCTTTCAGGTGGGCAAAGACTCTGAATCTTTTCGTTGGGCCATTAAGTCCCCTGACTTTCCCGTTGACTATTCTGATGGGGGGATGGGGTTTATGTCACTCCCACTTCTTGTGGGATCAACCATACTTACCTGGTGGTCGCACCCCTGCACTCCGGGGTTTCCCTGGTTATGGGCCCATCCAAAATGGTCACCGTTCTCACCATGAGGCTGGGCCCCTGTGCTCCAGGGTTTCTCCATGTCCAGGAGCCATCCAACATGGCTGTCAACTATATGTATGCCACGTGGGTGAGCCCTTGCACTCTGGGGTTCCCTTTTTTCAGGGACCCTCCAACGTGGCTGTTTGTGATGCCATCTTGTTCCAAGTCTCCAAGAGTGACCTGCCAATCTGGAGCTCTCCAGCCCCCTTGCCATTTTGTTGCCCCTGTGGTTTTGTACCCCCCCCCCTCACTGCCCCCCATCTCCCTTCTGTTTACCCCTCTGCTCCCTGCCCCCCCTCCCCCCCCCCCGTGTTGAGCCCCCCATCCCCTGCCAGATGCCCTTCCCCATGGTGGGAGGTGCGCCGTGCCCCCCCCCCCCCCCCCCCCCCCCCCCCCCCACCTCACTCCTGGCACTAGCTTTCTCGCTAGTGCGGTGGCCCTCCTCCTGGGGTCGGTCTGACCCCATCCAATGCCCATTCTGCTGGTGTCCCCTCTGTCTCTTCCTCACCCTCTCCCACGCTCTGCTGCACTCACCCCCTCCTTTCTGTAAACTGATTCCCCTGTTCATAATGAGGCAATGCAGTCCAGTGCAAAATTGTCGGTTGGTTTCCTCTGCCTCTTCTGTGCCCTTATTGTCTCCCTTGCTGTCTGTCCAAACCGTTCTTATGGATGAACCCGTCTGCCTCAGCAGGGGCAGTAAAGTAACGTTCTTTGCCCTGATATGTTACCCAGAGTCTGGCTGGGTACAGCATCCTGGATTTAATTTAGTTTTTGTATGGGGTCGATTATGCCTGACTAAATCTGTCCTGCGCTTTGCCTGGTCTGCCCCAATGTCCTGGTAGATTCTGATTTTTGTCCCTCCCAGCTGCAAGCCTTCCTCAGTCTGGCCCAGTGAAGGATCCTTTCCTGGTCCTGGTATCTGTGCAGCTCGGCAATGACCGCTCTCGGCTGCTCCCCTGCCTTGGGTTTCAGCCGGAGCGACCTGTGGGCCCTGTCGATCCCCAGTGGCTTGGGGAAGCTGTCCCTCCCCATTTGGTTGCTCAGCATTTGGGCCACGTAGTTGGTTGGGTCCCTGCTCTCAATTCCCTCTGGCAGGCACACAATTCTGATATTCTGCCCCCTTGACTCATTTTCTTGGTCCTCCACCTTCACTTTCAGACTCCCCTGGGTCACAACCAACCTCCTGATTTTGGCCTCCAGGGCGACAGTTTGGCTGCTCTGGTCTGTCGAGGCTTTCTCCAGCTCCTTTATCGTGCTCCCCTGGGCCTCCAGTCTCTTTCCCATGCCATCGAGAGTCATCTGCATGGTGGCCAGCTCTTCTGCCACAGCCACCTTAACTGTCGACTTTATTTCAGCCTTAATGTCGTCTGTCATCTCCTTCAGTTTCCTGGTGAGGCACGTCTTCAATCCAGTTGGGGGGGGGGGCTCGTATTTTGGGTCGCCAGTCTCCGTTTCTTGGGGTGGCTGCGGACCCCATCGCCTTGTGGGTCTGCTGACTCGCTTGTTCGTCGCTCTGGTCCCTTGCTGAAGTTCTTGATATCCCTGCATCCTCTTGAGCTGCTGCTTCCTGCCATTTGTACTGTACATCTTGTTGCTGAGGGCAAGGGGATGTTTTGGTCCAATTTTGCTGGCTAAATTCGGTCAAAAGTGCCTATTTTTCTGTCTTACGGAGGAGAGCCACCTGATGTGCGACTACTCAGCATGTTCCCATCATCGGAGTTCCTTCATCTCCTTTTCTGAGGAAGGATGTTCTTACTCGAGGGGGACTGCAGCGAAGGTTTACCAGACTTCTGGGATGGTGGGACTGACATATGAGAAAGGATTGAGTCGGATAGGATTATATTTGCTGGAGTTCAGAAGAAGGAGAATTCATCTCATAGAAACGCATAAAATTTTAACAGGACTAGACAAGGTAGATGCAGGAAGGATGTTCCCTGTCGTGTTACATACTTTGGGATAACACAGGCTGCAACTGGATGCAGCTTTAAACAAAAGATACTCCAGACCTTGAAGTTAGTTCAATCTGATTAATTGAACCAGTAGCACAGTTCTCTATGAGTTCGACTCTCTGCTAACCTAAGTGTGGTTACTCTGTCTGACTGAACCAGACTAGCTCTTAGCCATGTGCTGGAGCTGTGATACTGTAAATACACCCTGACTCACTCTGTAGATGTTCATCAGTGGACAGAGGTGGAGTGTGAGTGCCTTGTGCCTTTTATAGTGAAATACCACCCAAAGTGTCCTGCCTGCTCATTGGTCATGTCTTGTTCTCTGTGTTCATTAGCTGCCTGTCTGTGCCTGTCTATATTATTATCTGCATGTCTGCATATCATGACATTCCCCATGGCTGGTCAGTCCAGAACCAGGGGTCATAGTCTAAGGATACGGGGTAGACCATTTACGATTGAGTTGAGGAGAGATTTCTTGACCAGAGAGTAATGAGCCTGTAGAATTCACTACCACATAAAGCAGTTGAGATCAAAACATTGAAGGAGTTAGATATAGCTCTTGGGGATAAAGGGATCAAAGGATATGTGGGGAAAGCATGAACAGGTGACTGAGCTGGGTGACTGCCATGATCATAATGAATGGCGGAGCCCGCTGGAGGGGCCAAATAGCCTTCTTCTGCTCCTGTTTTCTCTGTTACTATGTTTCTAATTCGTATTTTCATATGTTCAGAGGAAATGAGAAAGATTTTAACTCATTCAAAATCCATTCATCGCATAGAGTTAAAATCAGGTACAATTACACAGATGCGAGACGACCTCTCTTGGCACCCCTCCCAACAAGATGTAGCAGTCCACTATCATCGTTGAATCCAACAGCCAGACTGAAATCGAGACAAACATGTTCCTGGGGGTGGTTTGAATGACTTGTGATTTGGATTCAAATTACTCTCAATGTAATGGAGCCCAACAGTGAAAGCAAGTGGATCATTTGTAAAAGTTTCTTCATAAAACAGTTAAGGGTCATTGAACATGATTACATATAATTTTCTGTAGACTTGTTTAGCTATTTTAATGAGTAATTTGCTGGTTTATGCATTTTGATGGGACAATCGGGAATATTTATATTATTCAGTAAAATTAAGGTTTGAAGTGATGAAACCAGCATTAATGCACATACAGCATATTTAAGAAAACGACAGTGTGGATGCTTTTTCCTTCTAATTGAACAAGTTCTGGTGTTACAAAACATTTTCAATGATACTTGAAAATATACGTGACGTGTCAATAAGAACATTTTTTTTTACATGGCCCCAAAAAAAGATTGTTTTAATACAATTTAATATAATTGGGTAATGCTGCATCTAAACTTTTGGGCATAAATTTATCCCCATAGAGAAGTTACAAAATGTATGAGACTCATTAATTTTTTGTGTTTTTTTGCATGAGGCCATGGCTACTCTTAATGAGGAATGCAACTCCATTTGAGCAGATGTAATTTAAGGGGTGATGGTAGCATATTGTCACTGGACGGGTAATCTAGAGACCCTGGGTAATGCTCTGGCTACCAGGATTCGAATCCCACCACGGCAGGTGGTGACATTTGAAATCAATAAAAACCTGGAATTAAAGGCCGAATGGTGACCATTGCAGATTGTTGGAAAATCAAATGTCCTTTCGGGGAGGAATCTGCCATCCTTAGTGCTCTGGCCTACACATGAACACAGATCCCCAGTTGACTTTAACCTGCCCTCTGAAATGGCCTAGCAAGCTACACATTTCAGAGGCAATTAGGGATGAACAGTAAGTCTTGACTTTGCCAGTGACGCCCCTATCCCATGCATTAAAAAGAAAATTGGGAGCAACACAAATGATTGAATTTCCAATAGCCCTTACGTCAATAAAGTTACGAGGAAATTCTTGGCCTGAATATTTGGTTATGAGAAATGTTTCACCAAATGTTGTGGATGCTGGAGATCTAAAATAGATCAGTAGATCTGGCAATATCCGTGGGGAAAGAAACAGAGTTAACATTTCGAGACCAATTTGACTTTTCTTCAGAATACCGACTCGAAACATTTTAATCTTGATTTCTATTTTATTTTGTGCCATAGTAGCGAAGGGACTGGTTGTATAAATGTAAAGCCCTTTTTCTCTTTTCAATATGATGGCGAGTGACATACAAATAATTGGATATTATTCTTAATTCAAATCCACCAAAGAACTCGAGTCCCAGAGAAAACTTTAAGGATGATTTACCAGGTGAGAATATTCCGTCTCCACATCCTCCTGGCCAGCCAATCATTTCTCTCATTTTCTTCAGGGTGATGTATTCCAACAGGACAAATACGGGTGCGATCTCAAATGTAAACCTGAAGGTGATTCATAATATATAAAATTAAATATTAGCATGGAGCACATTAATTACTAGTCAATAAATAAAGACAGTTTAAGAACAATCATGATTAATACCAGTGTACTTTACCAAAGTACTAAGGCACTTTATAGAGGGCGGGCTGGAAGAAGAGGATATACCAGACACTGAGTGGGCAATGGGAGACAGTTATGGGGGAGTGACTGAAGATATGGACAAAGAGATTGTTCTTGACAACACTTTTGAAGGTGGAGAGAGAAATATACAAGAAACAAGGAGAAGTCCAGGACAGAATGTTCTAATGGCTCGGGAGGAGGACATATTAAGAACCACATTCCGAACAGCAGACAATGCGAAGTGGGGCAGCAGCAATTTGTCGGGTTTGGGTGGTCCATGGACACGTTTGTAAATGAGGATGTGAATGTTGAATGTATTGGGGAATGGGGAGCACTATCAATTGCTGAGAATGATCCTGATCTGCCAAAGGGATTCATTATGGAATGTGTGTTTGCCTGGTTATTCTCTGGAAATCCTGCAGGTGCAGTTCCAATGGCTGGTTTGGTGAGTTTGGAAAAATGAAGCTGAAAGTGGAAAGGTATAAATGAAGGTTTCATAGATCATGGAGATGAAGTAATGATTGAGACAGACAATGCTTGGAAATTAGAAATGAATGGTGTGGGTGATGTGTGCAATGTTGGATGGGAAGCCCAGTTCAAAGTTGTTGGAGTCACTGATTTAATACTTCATTGAGTTTAGACTCTGTGACTAGCCAGCAGATGGGGGATGGAATTCGATTGATGGTTTGGGATGTCTGCTGTGAACTGAACAGGATAGATTCAGATCGGGGTACTCCGTTCCCCCAGCCGTGAGTTTCTTGGCAGAGTGCAATTCACTGGAGGCAGGATTCTCTCTTCCCACTCCTTATCAATGGAATTTCCCATTGAAGACACCCCAAACTGCCGGGAAATTCCTGGGCGGGATTGCGCTGCCAATGGGAACAGAGAACCCCAATTGCCGGAGAATTCCAGCCTCAGTCTTGTTATCATTTAATTGGAAGAGTTTTTGGCTCATCCAAGTCTTTGGTTAGGATTTTCCTCTTCTCATCAGAGGGGGGGTCAGGAAATAACTTCTCCCAATACCTGAATTAAACAATGGGTCATGTTTCACTAATCATGTAGGACAAGCTCTCTTTCATAGATCTTTCATAGAATTTACAGTGCAGAAGGAGGCCATTCGGCCCATCGAGTCTGCACCGGCTCTTGGAAAGAGCACCCTACCCAAGGTCAACACCTCCACCCAATCCCATAACCCAGTAACCCCACCCAACACTAAGGGCAATTTTGGACACTAAGGGCAATTTATCATGGCCAATCCACCTAACCTGCACATCTCAGCAGACTTCCATGAGAAAACACGTGCCTATCACTGCCCTGGAGAGGTGGGACCACTTAAAGGTTGCAGAAAAGGTTTGAGAATCAAGGAAGCCTGAAAGGATATGACCCTGAGGTAGAATGGGGGACCTACTATAGGGCCACATCTTCCATGCCAATCAGAGGGATGCTACTGTTGCCCCTGGAACACCACAGTCCTCTTGGGTGATCCCCAGGAGTGGATGAATCACTGGCAAGGAAAGGAGACAGCTGGCTAGGTTCTGCTGGCTCAACATAATCCCCCCCAGCAGTGATGGGGGAAGGAAAATGGTGAGCAGGGCATCGACATAGCAGCGGGTTCTCACCACCCATCTTTGAAAACTTCTACCACTTTGACACCCCCTGTTTTCTGAAGGTGCTGACTGGAGTTCAGGTTGTTGGTTGAAAAAAGGCAAGAAAATAAACAAAACTAAATAAATACTAAACTAATTGGAACAGAACAAATCTTTCAACTGAACTACAAGGGAACA
Source organism: Scyliorhinus canicula (assembly GCF_902713615.1). Classification (NCBI taxonomy): domain Eukaryota; kingdom Metazoa; phylum Chordata; class Chondrichthyes; order Carcharhiniformes; family Scyliorhinidae; genus Scyliorhinus; species Scyliorhinus canicula. The sequence goes on along the minus strand of NC_052150.1, from coordinate 179,301,390 downwards.
GGAGGAGATCAATCTGTGTTACTGGCAGATATGGGGGCACGATCTACCATCTGTGTGGTGCCCAAATGGGAGCGGGGCACAGCAGGTTGTTGCCAGGAGAGGCCTCCCATGGGCTTCCCGACAGTTGGTGCACCTTGTGAAAACTACCCAGATCTCGCGAGGTGTCGCGATCAGGATCCTGCCCACAATGGGTGGGACCAAGCCTCGTGTGCCTAAGTAGGTTTAAAATTCACTTATGCGTGCTGACCCGTGATCTATCGGGTTCCTGGCATCTACCGGCCTCCCCGGGGGACCCCAGCCGGCCGCCTTTCAGTACTGGTCCACTCAATCATGGACCAGGCAGAAAGGCACCTGGGCGAGGAGGGGAGTTCACAGCCATTGGAGGCCTCTGGTAGTCAGGGCAGGGCAGGGTGGCCCTCTGGCTCTCCACCTGGCACATGGGCACCTTGGCACTGCCATGCTGGCACCTTGGCACTGTCACCCTTGCATTGCCAAGCTGGAAGAAGCACTGCTAGGGTGCCAGGGCCAGGGTGCCTCGGTGCCAGGGTGGCACTACCAAGGCTCAGAGGCTGAGGGGGGCCATGCCCATGAAAGGAGGGTGGAAGGGGGTATGAAGGGTGGGGTTGCAGGGCGGGTATAAAGGGGCCTCTGGAGGATTGGAGGGATAAAGGGTGAGGGCTCTGGATGGGGGGCAAGAAGGGGAACCAGGAAAAGGGGGTCCTCAGCGACCTCATGGCAGGGTGTCATCATTTTGGGAGGGGCGTGGACTAATGCACATGTGTGTGGTGACACTGCCCATGGGTGGGACTTGCGAGGGACCCACAAGCCCATTTCGAGATCAGGGCACCCATTTAAAATAGTGGTCCGATCTCTGAGCAGCTGGTCTAGTCAGCGGGTTCAGCTCCCAGTGATGAAAATAATTCTAAGGGTGCAATTCTCCGACAACGTTGTGCTTAAGCGAGCCAGAGAATCCCGGGGGAGGCCTGCAGCAAACCTCCTGACAGCCTCCGCGCCTCGTGAGATTCACTGGAGAACCGCAAGACGTCGGAGATCCGCCTAAAATGGGCGGGACCGAAATACACTCGCGGAAGTAGGCCGTAAACCTACTTACGATGTACCTGCCCGGGATCCACCAGCCTCACTCGATTGTGCATTCTGCCCCGTTTGATGTTTTATCTTGTTTTCTTATCATGGCATGGTATGCTGTTAGTGCACAAACTCATCAGATCATTCAACAATGCAAAATATCCAATTCAATGGATGGAGAGGAAAATTATTTTGTTGTGGAGAGATGTTTCTGAAAACAAAAGTAGCAAGTCTGATCGAGAGTGGGATCCTTGGGATGCTGCTATAACTAAAGTGACTTTGAATGAATTCCATGAAGTCTTATGCTGAAGACAATTTAATTTTATCACTTTTAAAAGGTTTTCATTGTGGTTAAATGTATCCTTGTGGAGTTTATTCACTCAGTAAAATGTATCGCATTGATTTAATTTGAATTATCGGTGTTATTTCTTTCCTGTTTCAAAATATGGACCGCCTGCACCGACAGTTCACATTTTATACTCAGTATTTAGGTTGGGAGGATTTTGAGGCTTTAAAGGTCAATTTAGATGCTGCAATCTATGATATCTCCCATACACCCTTATCTTTTAATAAAGAAACTTCAGGTAAGGAAGCGAGGTGATAAATGCCGAAGTGAAAAAAACGTGCAGTGAATGTCGCTACTACTTTTTTTTAAATCACGGAGGTCGAATTTGATTTCACATTGCTAAAAGCATTGTAGTGCATTTCTTCAGGAGACAAATGTTCCTGGCTGCTGGTTCAATCCTATCTCACAAGCAGCTGATCCTAAAGTGACAAGAGGCAGCACAGAGCTGACAAAGTGAATCTTTAATAACAGATATTGGGAATATTTATGACTTTAGGTAATAGTGTAAAAGAGACCATATCAGACCAGCTATCCATTATACATCTGAAAATTCCTGGGCAGGATTCTCCAACATGTCCCCACTCCAGCGTCAAAACACGGCTATTTCACTCTGGACTTTCAGAGCGATTCTCCTACCTGAAGGGGGCTAGCCGGGCCCCGGAGTACTCCATGTAGCTCTGCCTGCCGATACAGGGCCCTGCATTTCCGGTCGGGAGTCAGCGCATGCGCATTGCGGCGGCCTTCGACGACTACCCCGTGCGACATGGCAGACTCACAACGCACAGCAGTCCCAACAATATAGGCCCCCCCCGCCGAGATCACGTGGGCCCACGGATCGGTGGACCCCGATCACTAGCCTGGCCGTCCCTGATGCCCCCCCCCCCTCGGTCAAGGATCCCCCCCCCCCACACACCCCCAGGGCGGCTGCGGACTCGCCGCCGACCGTTCCTGACAGGAAAAACGCGGTTAGAACCACGGCGTCGGGAACTCCGCCAGTATCCTTCGGTGAATCGTGCGGGGGGGGCGGGGCCTCTGTCAATGACCCCCTATCCGCACCACATAGACAGCGCACGCTCGATTCGGGGTGATTCTTCGGGCACTGGAGAATCGTGGGAGTGGTGTCAAGCCGGTTTTTAGCGTCAACGTCCATTCTCCGCCCCGCGCTGATCGCGATTTCGGCAGAGAGGCTTGGAGAATCCTGCTCATGAATTTCGGAAATCGGGGGGGGGAGTAAGATTGAACAAAGAACAAAGAACAAACAAAAGTACAGCACAGGAACAGGCCCTTCGGCCCTCCAAGCCTGCGCTGACCATGCTGCCCGTCTAAATTAAAATGTTCTACACCTCCTGGGTTCGTATCCCTCTATTCCCATCCTATTCATGTATTTGTCAAGATGCCCCGTAAACATCACTATCATCCCTGCTTCCACCACCACCTCCGGCAGCGAGTTCCAGGCACCCACTACCCTCTGTGTAAAAAACCTGCCTCGTACATCTTCTCTAAATCTTGCCCCTCGCACCTTAAACCTATGCCCGCTAGTAATTGACCCCTCTACCCTGGGGAAAAACCTCTGACTATACACTCTGTCTATGCCACCCATAATTCTGTAGTCCTCTATCAGGTCACCCCTCAACATCCGTCGTTCCAGTGAGAACAAGCCGAGTTTATTCAACCGCTCCTCATAGCTAATGCCCTCCATACCAGACAACAACCTGGTAAATTTCTTCTGCACCCTCTCTAAAGCCTCCACATCCTTCTGGTAGTGTGGCGACCAGAATGAACACTATACTCCAAGTGTGGACTAACTAAGGTTCTATACAGCTGCAACATGACTTGCCAATTCTTATACTCAATGCCCGGCCAATGAAGACAAGCATGCCGTATGCCTTCTTGACTACCTTCTCCACCTGTGTTACCCGCTTTCAGTGACCTGTGGACCTGTACACATAGATCTCTCTGACTTTCAATACTCTTGAGGGTTCTACCATTCACTGTATATTTCCCACCTGCATTAGACCTTCCAAAATGCATTACCTCACATTTGTCTGGATTAAACTTCATCTGCCATCTCTCCGTCCAAGTCTCCAAACGATCTAAGTCCTGTTGTATCCTCTGACAGTCCTCATCGCTATCCGCAATTCCACCAACCTTTCTGTCGTCTGCAAACTTACTAATCAGACCAGTTACATTTTCCTCCAAATCATTTATATATACTAGGAACAGCAAAGGTCCCAGCACTGATCCCTGCGGAACACCACTAGTCACAGCCGTCCAATTAGAAAAGCACCCTTCCATTGCTACTCTCTGCCTTCTATGACTTAGCCAGTTCTGTATCCAGCTTTCCAGCTCACCCCAATCCTGTGTGACTTCACCTTTTGTACCAGTCTACCATGAGGGACCTTGTCAAAGGCCTTACTGAAGTCCCTATAGACAATATCCACTGCCCTACCTGCATCAATCATCTTTGTGACCTCTTCGAAAAACTCTATCAAGTTAGTGAGACACGACCTCCCCTTCACAAAACCATGCTGCCTCTCGCTAATATGTCCATTTGCTTCCAAATGGGAGTGGATCCTGTCTCGAAGAATTCTCTCCAGTAATTTCCCTACCACTGATGTAAGGCTCACTGGCCTGTAGTTCCCTGGATTATCTTTGCTCCCCTTCTTAAACAAAGGAACAACATTGGATATTCTCCAGTCCTCCGGGACATCACCTGAAGACAGTAAGGATCCAAAGATCTATGTCAAGGCCTCAGCAATTTCCTCTCTCGCCTCCTTCAGTATTCTGGGGTAGTTGACATCAGGCCCTGGGGGCTTATCTAGCTTAAAATTTTTCAAGACGCCCAACACCTCATCTTTTTGGATCTCAATGTGACCTAGACTATCTACACACCCTTCTCCAAACTCAACATCCACCAATTCCTTCTCTTTGGTGAATACTGATGCAAAGTATTCATTTAGTACCTTGCCCATTTCCTCTGGCTCCACACATAGATTCCCTCCCGTGTCCTTCAGTGGGCCAACCCTTTCACTGGCTACCCTCTTGCTTTTTATGTACGTGTAGAAAGCCTTGGGATTTTCCTTAACCCTATCTGCCAATGACTTTTCGTGACCCCTTCTAGCCTTCCTGACTCCTTGCTTAAGTTCCTTCCTACTTTCCTCATATTCCACATAGGCTTCGTCTGTTCCCAGCCTTCTAGCCCTGACGAATGCCTCCTTTTTCTTTTTGACGAGGCCTACAATATCTCTCGTTATCCAAGGTTCCCAAAATTTGCTGTATTTGCCGGTCCTGAATTCCTTTCAACTGACATTTGAAAGCCTCCCACATGTCAGATGTTGATTTACCCTCAAACATCCGCCCCAATCTAGGTTCTTCAGTTCCCGCCTAATAATGTTATAATTAGCCTTCCCCCAATTTAGTACATTCACCCTGGGACCACTTTTATCCTTGTCCACCAGCACTTTAAAACTTACTGAGTTGTGGTCTCTGTTCCCGAAATGCTCCCCTACTGAAACTTCTACCACCTGGCCAGGCTCATTCCCCAATACCAGGTCCAGTACAGCACCTTCCCTAGTTGGACTATCTACATATTGTTTTAAGAAGCCCTCCTGGATGCTCCTTACAAACTCTGCCCCGTCTAAGCCCCTAGCACTAAGTGAGTCCCAGTCAATATTGGGGAATTTGAAGTCTCCCATCACAACAACCCTGTTGTTTTTACTTGTTTCCAAAATCTGTCTACCTATCTGCTCCTCTATCTCCCGCTGGCTGTTGGGAGGCCTGTAGTAAACCCCCAACATTGTGACTGCACCCTTCTTATTTCTGATCTCTACCCATGCAACCTCGCTGCCCTCTGAGGTGTGCTTCCTTAGTACAGGTATGATATTCTCTCTAACCAGTAGCACAACTCCGCCACCCCTTTTACATCCCCCTCTATCCCGCCTGAAACATCTAAATCCTGGAATGTTTAGCTGCCAATCTTGTCCTTCCCTCAACCAGGTCTCTGTAATGGCAACAACATCATCGTTCCAAGTACTAATCCAAGCTCTAAGTTCATCTGCCTTACCCGTAATACTTCTTGCATTAAAACATATGCACTTCAGGCCACCAGACCCGCTGTTTTCAGCAACATTGGGAGGAAGATGATGGGGATGGAAGGTTTGTGGTCAGGAGTGGACCGACACTGGGGCGACTAACTGTTCAGATGAGGCGGGCCTTCAGTAATGTAGAATATTTTGTGCGTCATCAACACAGTAACACAGATAGGATGGATTTCGACAACTCAGCAATCTAGAACATCTCATTGTTGTAAAACATATTGGAAAAAAACATCGTTGGAATAGGTATTCCAGCCACAAGGGAGATCAATGTGTCTTTCCAAGGTCATTACGCATGAAAGAAATGTGGAATTGAATTCTATTGAGTAGATAATGCAGGGGAATTGACATTCAATTTGTATAAATTCAGACAGAAAAACCACAGGTGAAAAACATACAATTCTATTGAATAGAGACATGCTGCAATAGTACTTAAGAGAGTGAGCAAGTGACTGACAGTTTCAGAAGTTTTGATATTCTTTCAACTGAAATAACTTCATTTGAACACTCATGTGCCTGACAAGTGAAAACCCGTCACCTGGTTTAAATGTTTCCAAGAAGTAATTGATCTGGAGAGAATGCAGATAAAATTTACTCAAATGTTCCAAGGCTGGAGAATTGTAGCTACGAGGAGAGATTGGAGACGTCAAGGTTGTTTTCCTTGGAACAGAGAAAGCTCAGAGGTGACAGGATTGATGTATATAAAATTGTAAGGGGCAAAGATAGAGTAGGCAAGGGGAACCTGTTTCCCTTGGCAGTGAGTTCAAAAACCAGGGGTCACTATTCAAGCTGAGTGGCAGAAGGATTGGAGAGGCCGTGAGGAGAAACCTTTTTGCACAGAAGGTAGTGGGTGCATGCAATTCGCTGCCTGAGTTGGTGGTGAAAGGAGAGACCTTACTTCTATAAAAAAGTACCCGGATCTGTACCACACAGAGTCATAGATGTTTACAGCATGGAAACAGGCCCTTCGGCCCAGCTTGTCTATGCCACCCAGTTTCTATCACTAAGCTAGTCCCACTTGCCCACATTTGGCCCATATCCCTCATACCCAACCTGCCCAAGTAACTATCTAACTATTTTTTAAAGGAAAAAATTATACCCGCCTCTACCACTGCCTCTGGCAGCTCGTTCCAGATGCTCATCACCCTCTGTGATAACATTTCCCCTCTGGTCTCTTTTGTATCTCTCCCCCCTCACCTAAAACCTATTGCCCTCTAGTCCTAGACTCCTCTACCTTTGGAAAACGTTGTTGCCTATCTACCTTATGTATGCTCCTCATTATTCTATAGACCTCTATAAGATCACCCCGAAGCCTTTAGTACTGTAAATTGCAGGGCTATGGGTAATGTGTAGTAATCTGGGATTATAAAGGGCACCTGTGTGGCTTTAGATTGGCATGGACAAGATGGGCTGAATGGCCTCTTCTGTGCTATATCATTACTATGGTTCTAGGTTACTGAGAAATCCATACAGGGAGATATTTGTTTGCCTCATCTCGGATCTTCCCTTAGGGTCACTTTCTGCTTCCCCAAGTCCAAAGAGTTTATAATAATAATCTTTATTAGTGTCACAAGTAGACTTACATTAACACTGCAATGAAGTTACTGTGAAAACCCCCTAGTCGCCACATTCCAGCGCCTGTTCGGGTACACTGAGGGAGAATTCAGAATGTCCAATTCACCTAACAAGCACGAGACCCAAGCCAGGAATTGAACCCGGGTTCCTGCCGAGGCACTCTGCCAGGAAAGCACACTGCCAAGCTTCCACAATTATAAGAATTCATTGTTAGGGCCCACACATGAAGAATGCACATTGGTTGAATTATTAATTAGAGGGAAATCCATCTCTGGAACTGCCCTCCAAAACCCAGCAGTGTGTTCATGACCGAAGGGAATAATTCTTTCTTCTAATTTCTCAAATCAATACTTAACAATGTTAACAGACTATTTCTCTGTAGGGCTGTAAAATGTGAAACGACATAAGTAGCTTTAATAAATGACAGTTTATAAGAAAATGTGGAATGTCCTAATTTATCCATGTTCTGTGTCAGCTTGAAATTGAGAGAAAAGTATCAACAGGGGTTTTCCAGGCCTACACTGTATTATCCTGTCCAATGGCCCAAGTAAACTATTAATGGGATACACAATGACTGAAAATGCACATTGAAGCCTCTCATGGTTAATATAATGATCTGTTTAATAATTCTGATAGTTCCTAATTAGTGAACTGTGTTCACTTGCATTAGATCTTTGTCGACATGCAATATGTCTGCAGCCCATAAGAATCCAACAATGTCCTTTTTTAATTGTGTGACTGCTAATCATTTCCGTAAAGGTCATGGTACTCTACTTCTCAAGGCAGTGTGCAATTCAGAGTACTGACACCAGTGCTGAAACAATCGCATGATGCTTATAAATCTTTAAAAGTGATTTTCTGTGCATGGTACTCTCTTGATAGTAATAGGAAGTTTGGATTTTCCAGTAAAGTGGAAACTGCTGCGAGAGCTCGTCCATGACCAGAATAAAATGGGGTGTTCAGCCCGTATCTTTGCAGCCAATGACCCTTTGCCTTCAATGCGTGCAACAAAATCACCTACGGAGATAGGGATCCACACAGCCAGAGACAACATTACTCCAGCATGGACAGTACTACTACACATGGTTCTGGGTAATGAAGTAGAGAAAATGAGCATTCTAAAAGCTGGGGAACATCTGGGAAGCAGTGAGCAGAACATAATTAGGTTCAGTGTAAGGAGAGAGAAAAGAAAATGATAGCAAGTTGAGTAGGGACTTTGCCCAGATTGAGTGGAAGGAAAGGCAGGCAAAGAGAATTGTAAATCAGCAATAGGGGATATTTAAATGGGTGATCGGAGCTATAAAGCGAGTATGCAGTAAAGGAGAGTTTTGAAGTTAGGATTTTGCAGGCGAACAGCGGCGCTAGACAGAATTCAAAGGCAATGAGCAAAATAAAAAGAACGTCTGAGCAAAAACAAACCGAAAAATCTAAAAATAAAATTACCGAGTCAAAAGGGAAAAGAATGAAAACATTTACAAATAAAATAAAAAGCAATGAAAAGGCTTTTCATTAGTAGTAATAAGACAGTTAAGTTGGGGTCAGAATAACTAAGAGCCCAAAAAGGCAAGGTTACAGGAGAGAGTGAGCGAATAACAGTATAAGATATAGGTGAATCTGCTGCGGGGAATGCGGCAAGCCAGACAAATGTCCACTGACATTCAGCAGGGCCAGAAAACCCCGGCCCACATTTCAATCCTGTCATCTCCATAACATTGCCCTCGCTGTGTAAAAACGCTCTTTGACTTTCCTTTTGTCAATATCTTTTCTTCAAGGGTTGTTTAACGATGATCCTTTCTTTCAGAAATGCTTTCAACTTGCCACTAAATAAATCTCTTTCCACCCTCTTGGATGTGGACATTTATCTTGACTGGCAGTGTAAAGAGAAGGGATGGCATTGTCTCAGGTGTACGACAAGCATTGGATGCAGTCCCACCCTTTTCACATCCCCATTCGAGATGAATTTCTGCACCATGTAAGCTTCCAGGTATTAAAGTAAAACTAAAATGCCTGCATTTTCCAGGATTATAGCTATCTGATTTTATGAGGCACAAGGTCGTATCTGGACCCTGCTACCACAACATTTCAGAAAGCTGCAGTCAAAGCCTCCTTCTCAAGCTTTAGCCTATTTACACCAGCAGCCAAGATAAATTTCCAGACCCTAGAGGCCGGAAAGAGATTTCCAGTGGGCAGGAAAATCCCAGCCGAGGTGTGACGGGTGACTTAATTGGACAAAATCTTAATTTCCTGATGGTTGAGATGCAGCAATAAAGTCAGTGGCGTGTTTGCTGAGTGTCAGGTCTCATGCCGGTTTATAGCAGGTTTATACTTACAATATATTTGCATGCCGTGAATACTTATTTGCACCAAACTTTCGTTTAGCTATGTCCTATCTTCAAGATAAAGTTAGCAACACACGGGAATCTTCTGGCACATAGCTCATGTTTGTTTAAAGGTGGCATGCACCTTTTGGCTTCGTCCAGTTGTGTGGAACATAAGCAGTTTTCCTTCTTTATCTCTGGCACAAGGGTAGGGTGCAGGAAAATGACATCTTGCAGGGTGGCTCAGGACTGGCAAGGGTGAGTTAGTGGTGGGAGGAGGAAACCTGGGAGTTCTGTCACGGGCATGGAGGAGCGGAAAAGAATCCAGAGAAGGCAGAAAGTGGGGATGAGGGCATGGAGGAGTGAAGGAGGAAGGCATAGAGTTCTGTTTGTGGTGGAGAGGAAGAGTGGTGGTATGTTAGTCACGGCCTAGAAGGTGGTGTGAGTACTGTCCAAAGGTGTGTCCCTGTGTGTCCCAGCACTCGTTGTGTTGACAGGCAGAATCCTTTCAGAGCTTTGAGTTTACCAACAACATTTCACTTATCCCTGCCAAGATTGATATTGGACATGTCCTTTATAATGCATAGACGGGAAAGGCAGTTGAGTCTTATTTTTATTCATTTACGGAATGTGGGTATCACTGATTAGGCCAGCATTTATTGCCCATCCCTAGTTGCTCTTCAGAAGGTGGTGGTGAGTTGCTTCTTGAACCACGGCAGCCCCTGAGGTGTAGGTACACCCACTGTGCTGTTAGGGAGGAAGTTCCAGGATTTTGCCCCAATGACAGTGAAGGAGCGGCGATATATTTCCAAGTCAGGATGGTGAGTGACTTGGAGGCGAAACTCCAGGTGGTGGGGCTCCCAGGTATCTGCTACTCTTGTCCTTCTAGATGGTAATAGTTGTGGGTTTGGAAGGTGCTGTCGAAGGAACCTTGGTGAGTTACTGCAGTGCAGCTTGTAGATGGTACACATGGCTGCCACTGCTCGTTGGTGGTGGAGGGTTTGAATGTTTGCAGAAGGGGGAGCAATCAAGCCGGCTGCTTTGTCCTGGATGGTGCCGAGCTTCTTGAGCATTGTTGGAGGTGCAGCCTTGTAGATGGTGGACAAGCTTTGGCGGGGAGTGGGGGGGGGGGGGGGGGGGGGGGGGCGCATCAGGAGGTGAGTTACTTGGCATAGGATTTCTAGCCTTTAACCTGCCCTGGTAGCCACAGTATTAATATGGCTAGTCCATTTTGGTTTCTGATTAATGGTAACCCGAGGATGTTGATTGTGGAGGATTCAGCAATGGTAATGCCATTGAATGTCAAGTGGTGATGGTTATATCCTCTCTTGTAGGAGATGGTCATTCCCTGGCACTTGCATGGCATGAAAGTAACTTGCCACTTGTCAGCCCAAGCCTGGATATTATCTAGGTCTAGCTGCATTTGGACATGGACTGCTTCATTGTCTGAGGAGCCATGAATGATGCTGAACATGGTGCAGTCATCTGTAAACATCCCAACTTTTGACCTTATGATGGAAGGGAGGTCATTGATGAAGCAGCTGAAGATGGTTGGGCCGAGGATACTACCCTGAGGAACACCTGCGGTGATGTCCTGGAGCTGAGATGATTGACCTCCAACCACCACAACCATCTTCCTTTGTGCCAGGTATGACTCCAACCAGCAGAGAGTTTCCCCCCTGATTCCCATTGACTCATTTAGCTAGGGCCCATTAATGCCACACTCGGTCAAATGCTGCCTTGATGTCAAAGGCAGTCACTCTCACCGTACCTCTGGCATTCAGTTCTTTTGTCCATGTTTGAATCAAAGCTGTAATGAGGTCAAGAGCTGTGTGACCCTGGCAGAACCCAAACTGAGCGTCCATGAGCAGGTTGTTGCTGAGTAAGTGCCGTTTGATAGCACTGTTGATGACTTCTTCCATCACTTTGCTGATGGTGGAGAGTCTGCAAGTTCAGTCATGTCCCAGAGAACACTACACTGAACATTAACACAAGCATTTATTAAAAGGGAACAAAATGCAACACGGTTGCTTCCACAATAACAGGAAATGTCCCTAACTCCCCTGTAACTATTAACCTCAAGGTATGCCAGCAGATTTAGCTCCCTGATTAAGCTAGTCCCAAAACATAATGGTGATGGTCATGTGAATGAAGTGAAACAAATGTAATGCAAAATATTTACAAGTAGAATTTAATTTTGAAATATTCCTGTGCCACTTTTGGGCTCTCAAATGTTCATGCCAATGGAATTGGGCAGGAAATTTGTGGTCACAAGGCAGAGACTCCCTATTTGATCAGAAGCCTAATTTACAGCCCTCCCTTAGCTTCAGCTTAGTCAGCAGACAGTATGCTTTGCCTTTGTAAAGCTTCCCCTGCCACAAGATTGATCATGTCTCCTGTGTACACGACTGGGGAACTTGACATTTTAATTGCAATCGCATGGGCACTGAGAAAAGACAAGAGTTATGTTGTTAGGAATTACACACTGTTGACACAAGAGATAACATGGAACTCACTATCAATGGGAGTGGTGGAAGTGGAGATGAATTGGACAGACAAATGAGGGGGAAATACTTTCAGCTCGGGGTAGAGTAGGGAATGGGACTAACTAGATTGAAAGTCAGCATTCATTCAATGAGTTGAATGGCCTTCTTCTGTGCCGTATTAACTTTTGGACTTTCAAGGATGAATTTATGTCGCCCAATGCTAAGTAAATTTGTCTGGTGAGGACTAAAATGGGAAGCACATAGGGCTACCATTTCATACCCACCGTCCTGTTCTTACCACCTGTCATTTCCCTTGGTTAGTTGTGGCTTGACACCCAATAAATGTAGCATCAGGTTTACTATTTAAGTGCCTGATCCAAATACAAATTTCCCTTAGGTTGATATTTTCATGAAGGTCGGCAAGTTCCTGAAGGCTGTGGGAACCAAACCAGTAAACCAATTCATGAACCTTGGGGGAAGCCTGTTGTGTTGCAGGACCTTTTGATGGATAAGTTTAAAAGTTCTTGACAACTACAACTGACATAATTTGATGCAATTTGAAAAGATAAATATGTTATTAATACAGTGGTCATTGGGCTCTATCCTTAATAGGTAACATACATTAAAATGATCAGCACTGTGTAAGGGTTCAGATGCATGAGAATACTTCATCCAGTTGATAAAGTCTTCTTTACGTCTACATTGTCCAATATGGATAATTAGATACTAATATAACTAGGGACCCTGTGGTTTGGTTTTCACATTGATTTAATGTCTTGATATCTGTTGAACCTTTGAAGCATTCTTCTAGTGTCCATTAAGTACAGAAGTAATGAGCCATCTAACGGTATTGGCAAGTTTTGAAATGCTCATGAAATTAAAAAGATAATCAGACATTTAAAATTACCTTTGAAAAAGAGATCTTACAACACCAGGTTAAAGTCCAACAGGTTTGTTTCAAACACGAGCTTTCGGAGCACAGCTCCTTCCTCAGGTGAACATCATTTCACCTGAGGAAGGAGCAGCGCTCCGAAAGCTCGTGTTTGAAACAAACCTGTTGGACTTTAACCTGGTGTTGTAAGACTTCTTACTCTGCTCACTACAGTCCAACACCGGCATCTCCACATCTTTGAAAAAGATGCTCTGTTACAAGCTCATGAAACTGCCAGTCAAACACAGACTTTAGAAAAACCTTTAATCTACACACTATTCCTTCTATTATCCAAACAAACAAACAGGCATTCTATAAAAAACTGAAAGAAAAATAAACTGACTACAAGATCATAAAACTGTCGAACAAAATTATCAGTCCTCTTCACAGCCGTGTAAACCACCCACTACAGGGCTGAATTCATTTGTGAGTCTTGGAGGTCAGCCACAGATTCAGAATGAGTTCATACAACAACGATATCAACCATGTAGGTCAACAAAATGGCTAGACAATTGTTTTGTCAGGTAGGGTAAAGGGGCTCCTGGCTTTGTTTGCCTGACAGTTTTATGAGCTTGTAATGCATTAATTTTTCTTTAAAAATCATTTTCATTTCCTAATATTGTTCAAATAAACAAGTAGGCAATGTTAAGTGAATTGCAGGTGGGGATTCTCTGACATTGCCAGCCAACGGTGGGAAGCCGATGGTCCGGTGGGTCAGGCGTTGGGCAACATATGGGATTTACTCCATCGGCAAACCTATTGCAAGTCTCCAGGCCCAGCCTGCCAGCTCCGACAAGGTTCCTGCTGACCTCAACAAGGTTTCCACCCAGAGGCGATGGGAACATGCAAATAGCCATTTATTACTAATTTGAATCGAATTTATGGGCAGGACACCCGATTTAGCTGCCTTCTGGGATGCCCCAGCACCCACTCCCAATTGGGAGTCCCGCTGACGTGAATTGATGCAAATCCTGAGAAACGGGAACCTGGCAGCTTGCACTCCGGTCAGAAGGATCAGGTCTCACGCTCTCAGATCCAGTGAAAACACCCATCCCGTTATAAAAAGTTGTGCGACTGAGTGGCATGAGAGTCCCACTCCTGGGTAAATGTTTTCTAAGTGCCATTGAATGGAATGTGAGGTTTGCTCCCAGCACCAGCGGGAAAGACTCCAATTTTCCCATTTGCGGGAGCACTTAATCTTCAATTGGCAGAATCACGGCCAGTTTTTTTTAATCAATATGTTTGACTGACAGTTTTAGGAACTTATAAGAGTGGCAATTCTTTTCAAAGGGAATTTTGAATGGCTGACTGAAGTGCTCATGAAATAGATCATAGATCATAGAATTTACAGTGCAGAAAGAGGCCATTCGGCCCATCGAGTCTGTACCGGCTCTTGGAAAGAGCACCCTACCCAAGGTTAACACCTCCACCCTATCCCCAGCAACCCAACCCAACACTAAGGGCAATTTGGACCCTAAGGGCAATTTAGCATGGCCAATCCACCTAACCCGCACATCTTTGGACTGTGGGAGGAAACCGGAGCACCCGGAGGAAACCCACGCACACACGGGGAGGATGTGCAGACTCCGCACAGACAGTGACCCAAGCCGGGAATCGAACCTGGGACCCTGGAGCTGTGAAGCATTTGTGCTATCCACAATGCTACCGTGCCAGACCTGCCAGTACTACTATATGACTCATGAGTTCTGTAACTCGTGGTTACTGGGTGAATAAGGATGAATGGGGAATGGGGACATGGGGCTGGATTCTCCGATTCTGCGGCTATATCCGGAGGATGCGTCTGGTCTTACGACTAAAATGTCGGCGCTGCCCCTGCACTGAAGCTCTGTCCGGTGGGGGGCTAGCGCCATGATATGTTAAACCCCCGGCTTTACCTGCTGATGAGGATGCAGAATGGCCGGGTCCGTGGCTGCGCATGGGCTCGGCGGCGACCGCGCCGTACAACATGTCGCTAGTCGCATGCGGCCCCAGCCAGCCAGAAACTGCCCCCTGTAACACCCCTTGCCAACCCTGGACCACCCCACCCCCCCAGTTCCCCCAGCCCACTGCCAGGGAATGGCTCCCCCACAGACTGTGGCAGCACTGGACACAGTCTGCAGCCGCCATGCCAGGTTTACGGAAATTGAGAGGACACACGACTGACGCCGTCGGGAAGTCGGCCCATTGGGGGTGGGGCATTGGGGAAGGGCCTCAGGTGACGCCCTGAGGCTGTTCTCATGGCTTGCGCCGTTCTCTCGAGTATGCCCGTTTTTAAAAAAAAATTTAGAGTACATTTTTTTCAATTAAGGGGCAATTTAGCATGGCCGATCCACCTACCCTGCATATCTTTGGGGTGTGGGGGCAAAACCCACGCAAACACGGGTAGAATGTGCAAACTCCACACGGACAGTGACCCAGGGCCGGGATCGAACCTGGGGCCTCAGCGCCGTGAATGCTAACCACTGCACCACCGTGCTGCCCTCGAGGACGCTCTTTTTGAAGGGGCAGAGCATCGGAAAAAATAGCGCCGCCCCCGATTTCGGTTTTAAAATGGATTCTGCGGCCAATCGCCGAACGCGATATCAGTGTCGGTAATCGGAGAATCCCGCCCATGAAGTTAGAATCTGGGTGGGGGCTAGGGAACCAAACAATCATGAATAGATCCACCCAACTCTGTAGCTGCCTCGAACCTGTCTGAGGAGAATGTGACCCTGCCTCCAGCCTGCAACTGAGCCTCAGAGCAAATGAGTTCAATTATCTCACAGGCGAAGGAGATCAATCACTGACACTTGAGACAAAACAAAGACACTTTATACGAATCACCATGCAGCGACAACAGCACACTTACATGTTAGTATTAGCAGTGGAGGTAAGCCAATCAGCAGCAAGACCAACCATATCTAATCCTGTTGAAAGCTGGTTGAAATATCTAGGATGGCCTATATGAACAAACAACATATTAGTGTCAATTTGTGGATGTTTGCCTCAAGTATGTTGAGTTAAAAATGGTTCTTTCTTAGAAAACGTAATGCAGAATACAGATTTTTGTACAATAGAATCACGCCAAATATCCGTTCGATAACGTCCTTGAGTTTTGAATCTGCTGCATTTATATTGCAGTGTAGATTCTGCGACACTGAAGTAACAACCGATAAGCTATTTTGCACAGTCCCAATTCACAACTTTTTTACGTCTAACTGTTTGAAACTGCCCTGAAACAGTGCTGCATAGAGAGTTCACTATAACGCCAATAGCATGACTATTCAACAAGATTCATGCATGATCGTTGGAAAATAAATATTGAGGTTCAACCCTGGCAAAACGATATGACACTTCATTGTGACTTTAATGAGTACTGTGGTGAATGTATTCACCTAATGCATGAGCTGTCTGCATAATGATGTGACCCATGACCTGGAAGTGATAATACAGGCTACTTCCAGGTACTGTACTGGAACCCCGATGGGCTCCGCCTCTGGCTCCACCCTCACCGGGGCCATATATAGGCCGGCCACCTTTGGGTGGCACTCATTTGTACAGCCGACTCTGGCAGGTAAGTTCATTGATAATAAAGCCCAATGTTTACTTGTTCTCACGGTCTCACAGTGAATTGATGGTATGACAATTTATTATCCATCGACAGCACCATGGAAGCCGCTCTGAAGCCAAATAAGCTCGAACTCGACGAACACGCGTCAGAGGCAAAGGAGATCTTCGAACATTGGCTTTGCAGCTTCGAGGCCTATCTCAACTCCTCCACAACACCTCCCACTGAAACCCTCAAGCTGCGACCCCTCCACGCTTGGGTGAGCCAATGAATCTCCGTGATGATAGAGAAAGCTGCCACGTACGAGGCAGCGGTTGCAACCTTCAAGGTGCATTTCGTGAAGCCTGTAAACGAGGTGTATGCCCGACACCTTCTCACTACTCGCCGCCATCATGCTGGGGAATCGCGAGATGAGTACCTGGAAACCCTGACCCTATTCGCGAGGAACTGCAGCTATCAGGATGTGACAGCGGAGGAACACATGAACCTACAGATCTGGGACACCTACGTGGCTGGGGTCCGATCGAACTACATCAGGCAGCGCCTGCTGGAAAACGGGACCTCTGACCTGCGGGACACGGTAAAGCTAGCTACCTCGTTAGAGGTGGCCTACCAGAGCCTCAGTGCGTTCCCCGAGGACCCGGCAAACCCCTCGTGGAAACCATTGTCGAGGCCGCCGTCGGACCCGACTACGTCACAGGCCTGTGCCACGTGGCTGCCAGTCTAGACCGGGGACTCGCAGTGCTACTTCTGCGGCCAGGGTCAACATCCCCGGCAGCGTTGTCCTGCCCACACAGCGACATGCAGCGATTGTGGGAAAAAGGGACACTTCGCCAGAGTCTGCGGGGGCCGACCTAAAACCCAGAAGTCGAAAACTCACCAGGCCTGACCCATGGACTCACAGGCCCGCAGACCCCGCAATGTGGCTGTGTACCTGCCCGGAACGCCCCCTTCAGATGTGTCATCAGCCTCATGTGACTTGTGGGGTTCGGTGGACCCTTGCCCCCCCTCATGGTATGTAGCCACGCGACCCTCAAGGTCTCCCCCCTTCGCTCTTTGCAAACCTCACTCCCGACTGTAAGCCCATCGCCACCAGGAGCAGGCGGTACAGTTCCCAAGACATGGCTTTTATCAAGTCGGAGGTTCAGCAACTGTTGAGTGAAGGGATTATTGAGGCCAGCAACAGCCCCTGGAGAGCGCAAGTGGTGGTCATCCGGACCGGGGATAAGAATCGGATGGTTGTGGACTACAGCCAGACCATTGACCAGTTCACGCAACTGGATGCGTACCCCCTCCCCTGCATAGCGGAGATGGTCAACCAGATCGCACAGTACCGTGTGTTCTCAATGGTCGATCTGAAGTCGGCCTACCACCAGCTCCCAATCTGCCCAGAAGAGCGCCACTGCACTGCCTTTGAAGAAGCTGGCCGACTCTTCCACTTCCTCAGAGTCCCCTTCGGCGTCACTAATGGGGTCTCGGTCTTTCAGAGAACAATGGACCGAATGGTGGACCAGTACGGTTTGAGGGCTACATACCCGTACTTGGACAATGTCACCATCTGCGGCCATGGTCAGCAGGACCATGACGCCAACCTTCAGAGGTTCCTCCTGGCCGCCCAATCCCTCAACATCACGTATAACAAAGAGAAGTGCGTTTTCCGCACAACCCGGCTGGCCATCCTCGGCTATGTCGTGGAGAACGGAGTTCTAGGGCCTGACCCCGACCGTATGCGCCTTCTCACGTAATTCCCCCCTCCCCACAGCCTCAAGGCCTTCAAACGATGACTGGGGCTGTTTTCCTACTACACCCAGTGGTTCCCCAACTATGCGGACAAAGCCCGCCCACTTATTCAAACCACCAGTTTTCCCTGACGGCTGAGGCCCACTCGGCCTTCAGCTGCATCAAGGCCGACATGACGAAGGCCGTTATGCACTCAGTGGACGAGTCCGTCCCCTTTCAGGTAGAGAGCGATGCGTCAGATGTCGCACTGGCTGCCACACTCAACCAGGAGGGCAGGCCAGTAGCATTCTTCTCTAAAACCCTCCACGCTTCCGAAATCCGACACTCCTCGGTCGAGAAGGAAGCACAAGCCATAGTGGAAGCCGTGCGGCACTGGAGGCACTACCTAGCCAGTAGGAGGTTCACCCTCATCACCGTCCTGCGGTCAGTCGCCTTCATGTTTGACAACGCACAACGGGGAAAATAAAAAATGACAAAACCTTGAGGTGGAGGATCAAACTCTCCAACTACAATTACGATATCAAGTATCGTCCTGGGAAGCGGCACGTGCACAAGCGCGCAAGATGACCAACTTCGGGCTATCCACGATGCCCTCCGTTACCTGGGGGTCACCTGGTTTACCCACTTTATTGAGGCCCGCAATCTGCCCTTCTCCACCGAGGAGGTCAAGGCAATGACCAGGGACTGCCGGGTCTGCGTGGAGTGCAAACCGCATTTCTACCGGCCATACAAGGCCCTCTTGGTAAAGGCCTCCCGGCCCTTTTAGCGGCTAAGTATTGACTTCAAAGGGCCCGTCCCCTCCCCCAACTGTAATATATACTTTCTAACCGTCGTCGATGAGTACTCCCACTTCCCCTTCGCTGTCCCCTGCCCCAACATGACCTAGGCCACTGTGATAAAAGCACTGCGCAGGATCTTCACACTGTTCGGTTTCCCTGCCTACGTCCACAGCAACCGGGGCACATCGTTCATGAGCGATGAGCTATGTCAGTACCTGTTCAGCAAAGGCATCACCTCCAGCAGGACTACGAGCTATAACCCGCAGGGAAACGGGCAGGTGGAGAGGAAGAACACGACGGTATGGAAGGCCGTCCTTCTGGCCCTCCGGTCTAGAAATCTCCCGACCCCCCGCTGGCAGGAAGTCCTCTCCGATGCTCACCACTCCATTAGATCACTCCTCTGCACAGCCATGAACGAGACCCCTCACAACCGTTTGTTTGTCTTCCCTAGAAAGTCCATCTCCGGGGTCTCGCTTCCATCTTGGCTGACAACTCCGGGACCTGTCCTTCTCCGGAGGCATATGAGGAGCCATAAGACCAACCCCCTGGTCGAGAGGGTCCAGCTGCTGCACGCCAACACCCAGTACATCTACATCGCGCACCTGGACGGACGGCAAGATACGGTCTCCCTACGAGACCTGGCGCCAGCTGGATACCCTGCCAATGCGCCCCCCTCCCCATTGCCTACCACCACCCCCAGCGCCCCTTACACCCCCCTGGGTCTCCTGCATTGTCCCGCACCGGCACTGCCACCACCCACTATCCCCCGCCTACCCCCAACCGTCTCCGACATGCCGGACTGAGGCTCAAGCTCCAGACACAGCGCCCTCAGAGTCACCATCTGCAACAACCATGCCCGTCGCATCACCAGAGCTGAGGAGGTCTAAAAGAACGATCCAGCCTCCAGACAGACTGAATATCTAATGACCCCACGTCACCCCCGGATGGACTTGAATTTTTTAACAGGGGGTGAATGTGGTGAATGTATTCGCCTAATTATTGCATGAGCTGTCTGTATAATGATGTGACCCATGACCTGGAAGTGATGATATGGGCTACTTCCAGGTACTGTACTGGAACCATATATACTGGCCATATATAGACCGGCCACCTGTGGGGGCACTCATTTGTACAGCCGACTCTGGCAGGGGAGTTCATGGATAATAAAGCCTAATGTTCTCACGGTCTCACAGTGAATTGACGGTATAACAAGTACATTGGGCTTGAATATTATCAAGTTGGGATGACTAAGGGTCTCTTTAAAAATGGTGGTTAGGTCCTGATTTTGGGATTCCCAACCCCATTTCTGGGCCAGCCCCTCTTAAAGTATAAAATCTATCACATTTCTCCCTTTCTTTAGCCCTGAAGAGTCATATGGACTCTAAACGTTAATTCTGTTTCTTGCTCCACTGATGCTGCAACACCTGTTGGGCTTTTCCAGAATTTTCTATTTTTGTTCCCATTTCTGGTCTGTCTCATTTCCGGGAGTGCCTTTAAAGGGTGTGGGCCAGTTTGAGTCACAATCTGCACTTGACACTCCCAAATTGGCCAGTTCCGTTGCAGAGATTGGCATGTCCTATTCCCCCGCAGTGGATTTGGGCCAGAATTTTGAAGAATTGAGAACCACAGCACCTCAGAGGTGTTGTGAACCTTAATCTGCATGAAAGGACCTTGTGAAAGATTAGTTCAAAAGGATCTTCTCATGCCCCCATGCCAATGTAAAACCCTCATCCTCCCAATTACCCCATCATGCCCCGATATTAAGCTATGCCCCTTCACCAACCCCCCATGGCCCCACATGCCCCCTATGCTAAGCTGTGCCCCTCTTCCAACCCCCTCTCCATTTTCCTTCATGCCCCTGTGCTAAACTATGGCATTTCCATGCCCATTTACCCACTATTCACTGCATAGAACAAATGAACCCAATATCGACAATAGGACCTGTAAGAGTCCCCTGCCAGAGTCGGCTGTACAAATGAGTGCCCCCACAGGTGGCCGGTCTATATATGGCCAGTATATATGGTTCCAGTACAGTACCTGGAAGTAGCCCATATCATCACTTCCAGGTCATGGGTCACATCATTATACAGACAGCTCATGCAATAATTAGGCGAATAAGCTTTGAAAAAGTCAGTTTTTCATTACTTTCTACGATGTTAAAAATGTCCTTTAACTACAGGACAATAAATGTATCAATCCTCCTGACCCTTAAAATATCAATAACTGAAACTGCATACCCTTGAAATCTCTTAACCTTGTGAAAATTAACGTAGTACATTTGACAGCAGTGATCAGAGGCTATTCACAGGTGAGTGGATTTCTGGGCTCTCAGACAAACCTCATTATGATGCTTGGCTGAGAATCTGGACATCCACTAGAATACTGAAACACCCAAGTTCCAGAAGGAACATTGGCTAATTCACAACTTTGGCTCCCTTATGTCTGCTGCATATTTCACATTGTTTCTATACACAAGGTTAAGAGGTCTCAAAGGCTTGCAGCTCCTGTTATTAATAATTTAAAGAGTCTGGATGATTGACAATATAATTGGGCTGCAGTGCAATTACTTTATTAAATTGGGGAAGTAACGAATGACTTACTGAGGTGAATTCTCCGCCAGCGGGGTTCTCCGTTCCGCCAGCAGCGCACCCCACCCATGGGTTTTCTGGTGGCGCGGGGCGGCTACAATGGGAATTCCCATTGGCCAGCTGCAGGTACGGAGAATCCCACCAAGAAGTGGGGAAGTGGAGAATTCACCCCACTGTTTTTTTTAAGCTTTTTTGTTTATACAGCCCAACGGCACGATAAAGTTCATTGGTTCTATGCAGTCTATTCTGTGTCAATAGGCATGGAAGTGACCTTGCTTGGCATCGGGGGAATGAGGGACATGGAGGGGATAGAGGGGCATAGCAGAGCAGAGGGGCATGAACTGTCATGGGGACTGTGTCGGGGGGGGGGGGGGGGGCAATAGGTTGCATGGATGGGGGATGGGGCATGGGGAGTGTGTGGAGTATGAGGGATGAGGGCTGGAAGGCCTGTTCTTATTTTAACCGGGACAATGTTCCACAGCCACAAGGCCACCCCGCAACCTAGCAACCACTGTGGCTGCTTCCCTCTTTCCTAGGTCAGTCCATACCTGCCCAACCTCCCAGGCAAAAACGGCCCCTCATTTTCAGGCACTTTATCCCTCGGTGAGAATTTTCTCAGCTCCAATTACCCGCCTCAGGGATGAAAGTCCAGACCCATAATTAGATTCCATCAAATAATTCGAATTCCGAATTAGACATTTAATATTCCATTTGTATTATAAATCTGCTTAAAAGTAAAAGGATTTCTGTAAGTTCTCAGAGTTGCTGATTCTGTGGAATCTGTTCCTTTCTCATTGTTTCTGCATTTTTATGCAACTCCATGTACACAAACTTGACAAGGGCAGTTGTGGCTGTTGGGGAAGGAGCATGCAGACTAGCAAAGCAAAACAAGTCCGGTGACAACTACTGACTCCCAAGGAGCGGGAGAATGTCACCTCCAGCGATGGCAGTACTGCATCATTTATATGACAGCACTCCCATCAACCTCAGGCTGTCATTAGCAGCAATGCTGGAATGTCAAGTGTTTCAAAATATCCGTAACTGTGCCAGGCAGATTTTTTTTTGTCTTATCAGTTTTAAATACCGTAGGTAAGATGGATTCCACTTGCTTTACTAAATGGCAGTCAAGGAGAGGCATTTCTGTTGCAAGATTATGGCTCTCTTTTGACCAATGCATGATTCGATTTGGACTTTTAATTATTGTACACTAACATCTAACATAATTAAAAGCTTGCTCTTACATCTTTCATGATATAATTTATTTTTTACAGACTAAGAAATAGACAGGGATGCAATGTACAAAATACAACAGCCAATTTGCACATGGCAAGACACCCCCCCAAACAGCAGTGTGATAATGACCAAATCATCAGCTTATGTGAGGATGATTGAAGGATAAATATTGGCTAGGATAACAAAGGGGGTTATTCTCCTCCTTCTCTTTGAAATAGTCAACGACTCATAGAGACATTTTACAGCACGGAAATAGAAGGATTTCCATAGTGCCATGGGATCTTTTATTCCTGCCCAAGACAGCAGACAGAGCCTGGGTTTACTGTTTTAACTGAAAGACAGCACATTGGGTGGACCACTGGCACAGTGGTTAGCATTGCTGCCTCACAGCGCCAGGGACCTGGGTTCTATTCCAGCTTTGGGTGACTGTCTATATGGGGTTTGTACGTTCTCCCCGTGTCTGCATGGGTGTGCTCCAGTTTCTTCTCATAGTCCAAAGATGTGCAGATTAGGTGCGATTACAGGGATAGGGCGGGGGGAGTGTGCCCAGGCAGGGTGCTCTTTCGACAGGTCAGTGCAGACTTGATGGACCAAATGTCCTCATTATGCACAGTAGGGATTCCACCCTTCCAGTGGTACTGCATTGGAAAGTCAGCCTAGATTTCTGCACTCCTGACTTTGTACTGGAACTTAAATGTATAGTCTTCTCACTCAGCAGCAGGATTGCTACCAACTGAGCCTCAACTGGCATTTAATTCGGATTATTCAATTGCCCTTCGAGGCAAGATTGCTATGAGTACACTTTGAAAATAGTGATCCTAATTCAATGTCCCAATTCTTTTGCAATGTGCTGGAATTTTCAAAGCGAGGATGGGTGGGGGTGGGGAGAGGGGGGCTGGGGTGTGTGGTATGTTACGTATCTAATCATCTCCAATTAATAGACGATTGAATGCCTTGAGGAAATTATTGATAGGTCGGGGAGGGCCAGAAGGTGATTTTCAAATCACAACTCACCAAACCCTAACAGTCTGGTGCACGTTAGTGGATAGCTGTGGGGCTCAATGATGGGAATAGTTAAGTTATTTATTAGGATGGAAAATTTTTCTGCCATGTTTTTCTGATCCAGACTGGACACATAGGAGGAGAAAATTAAACAATTTAGTTTGCTGGGTTGTTTTCCCTGAACAAAGTTGTGAATTTGTAAAAGATAAAACTGATCTGTTTCTCCCTTTGCTTTATGAGTTACTTTAAGTGTGATTGAATATACATTGGTTATTTTAGCCTTTGCAAGTTGATTTCTTAGTCTGATAACATTGCCCATATTTGAGATCAATAGAAGATCAAGTGAGAACTAAACAAATTCCCTTGCGTGGTTCTACAATCAAGTATGATGGGCTGGATTCTCCGTTCCTTCAGTGTTGACACCGGGGCAGGATTCATGGACTTTCGCGACAACAAAACTGGCGCCGAACCTTGTCTGATTCAGCGACTGTGGAGGGGCTAGCACTGGTGCCATGTGGAACATAACCGATTCCAATGAAAAACAGAGCCAGATTCGCTGGGTCCGTGATTGACGCTTGGGAGGCCAACAATCCCCATGCACACTCATCCCAGCCAACAAGATGCCACTGGTTGCGCTGGGGGCGCGTCCATACAACTGGGCTGGCTGGAGCCAGAAGGCACCTCGGGAGGGTGCCTTGGGAGGACACCTATGTTTTGTTATGCTCTTGACATAGCATAAGCTGCTTCCTTGATGTACACTCTGACAAAGGAAGGTTCAGACTGGAGATAGCTTTAACACATTAATTAAACGGTTAACAATTCTCTTACTTGGATCCGACTCTCCTGTTAATCCTGCTATAGCTACTCAGACTGACGAACCAGTCTGCTACAATCCACGTGGTGGGTGTGATGTGTTTCAAATTAACCCTGTGTACTCACTGAATGCCTCCTCTGGAAAGAGGAAGATCATGTGTGCTGTGTCCTTTTATATGGGTTGGTGTAATGCACCCCTGTGGTAGTGTCACCTCTGTGTGTATCGTGAATGCCCATTGGTCGTGTCCTATCTTACTGACCTATTGGTTGACTGTCTGTATGTCATGTCTCTGGTGCTCCCTCTAGTGTCTAGCTAGTCTATGTATATTTACATTAACCCCTTGTGTATTTACAGTGATGCATATCACCACAACCTATATGACCTGTGGCCCTAAGTTCACAGTGGACTGTCAGCGGTGTGTGCAGGTGCATGGCTGTCTTTCCGGCTGCAGCAATGGTGCCTGTCCACCCAACCCCATGGCCCATCCGGGTCCATGTCCGCGCATGCATATGGCAGTAGCCTGCAACAGCTGCGTTGTGCTACATGGCAGCTTTGAGTCTAGAGCGACAATGGCCCCAGTTTTACAAAGATTGAATAATAGGGATGTCAGAAAGTTGGAATAAGTTCCATTAGGCCTTGTGGAAAGAAATGGTAACAATTCCCTTTCACAGATGAATGCGTTGTGCCTGAAGTCACAAGCAAAGAGTTGTCGGCTGGATTCTCTGTTCACTGACGGAAAAATCGGGAAACTTGATTGGCCGGAGAATTGGTTCCGACGCCAAAATCACGGTGGGCACCGATTTGACACCAAATCGCAATTCTCCATCACCTCGACAGGGGTGTCATTGCGGTTCAGAACGCATGTACTGTAAACGCCGTTTGCATGCCATTAGCATGCCTGACCCGGCATATTCTCCGGGCACTCCGCTATTCTCCGCTTCCGATGGGCCAGGTTACCGATGGCGCAGTTCACTTGTGCTTTTAAAACCCGTGGACTGGGCCCGCTAAATAGTGCCCCCCTTTGGCCGGGTCGCGTGTGCCAGACCACTCCACCACAGTGCCCCCAGCCCCGAATAATGTCCCCCTCCCTGCCATCCTCTGACTGTGGCGGCGCTGGACTGAGTCCGCAGCTGCCATGCTGAGTTCCCGATGGATGAGACCATGAGAGACCCATGCCGTTGGGAACTCGACCGGCTGGGGCCGGAGCATCGGGGGGGGGGGGGGGGGGGGGGGGGGGCGAGCCTCAGGCAACGTCCCGAGGCCGAGTACGCTTCTTCGGAAGGGGCGGAGCATCGTGAAAATGGTGCCGCCCTCGATTCGGTCGTAAACTTGGATTCTCTGGCCGTTCGCCAAACACGATTTCGGCGTCGGTGATCGGAAAATCCAACCCGTGCTTCTTAGGTGAATTGGACAGACTGAATTCTCCCTCTGTGTACCCGTACAGGTGCCGGAGTGTGGCGACTAGGGGCTTTTCACAGTAACTTCATTGCAGTGTTAATGTCGCCTACTTGTGACAATAAAAATTATTATGCTTCCCTCGTCCCTGGCAGAAGCCCCCCGGCCAGCGGCACAATTGCCAGTAAACTATGGAAATGTTAGACCCTTTCTGTACCCCCTCTCTCTCCCTCAGCAGCCACGACGCTGGTCTCACAATTTTTAAAAGCACAAGTGCACTGCGCCATCGGTAACCTGGCCCATCGGAAGCGGAGAATAGCGGAGTGCCGGGAGAATATGCCGGGTCAGGCCTGCTAATGGCATGCAAACGGCTTTTACAGTACATGCGTTCTGAACCGCAATGACACCCCTGTCGAGGTGACGGAGAATTGCGATTTGGTGTCAAATCGGTGCCCACCGTGATTTTGGCGTCGGAACCAATTCTCCGGCCAATCAAGTTTCCCGATTTTTCCGTCAGTGAACAGAGAATCCAGCCGACAACTCTTTGCTTGTGACTTCAGGCACAACGCATTCATCTGTGAAAGGGAATTGTTACCATTTCTTTCCACAAGGCCTAATGGAACTTATTCCAACTTTCTGACATCCCTATTATTCAATCTTTGTAAAACTGGGGCCAATGTCGCTCTAGACTCAAAGCTGCCAGGAAGGATGACGTGCTGCCACAGGAGGCCGAATTTTCATTTGGGGGTGGAACTAACTTGGGGGTTAGGTCCGGATTCCGACTCCGCCTGGCATATTCTAGACACGCCCACTGCTATTTTGAAATGAAGAGCCAATTAAAAGCCAAGGCATGGGCTTGCCCTGTTGGCAGGCATGCTCACAAATCTGGAGGGCCCTCCAGCACTCCCAGACCGGCATCCACGCCACCATTCCTGCTGATCTGAAGATGGAGACTGAGAGGGCAAAGGCCAGGTAATTTTTCTTTTCGATTTTTAAAACTGCCACCACTGCTTGGGCAAGATCTAGCAGGGGCAGGTCAATGTAGGCTGCCTGCATTGCTGACTGGAAATCCCAGTTGACTTGAGAAAGAGGCCGATGCCGATAATTGGCCACCTGCTGCTTGCTGGCGAGCAGCCAATCCGACCCCATCCCGGCCTTTCTGTGGGTAACTTGGGGTTGGGATTAATGAAGGGAACTGGCTCAACAACTGGTGGTGCCAAAATTTCATGCTGGTCCATTGCCAATCCTGACCTTGATTGGAAATTTGTCCTGGATTTTGAAAAACCTTGTCCGTAATGTTTAATACGATATCCCGTAATGATTAAAAGAGTGTCAATGATATAAGAAAGTTGGAATAAGTCCACAGACATCTCAATTTATCAGAGCATAATAAAAGCAGCTATTGTACCGTCCAACATTTGAAAATGATATTTTTGTGTGAAGAGAGCCATTATGTTGGACAACTACTGCAAATGAGTTGTTACTGACAATGTATTGGCTTTTAGTAACCATAGTGACGCAAGTTAATTAACATTCACTGTGCACATTTGGCCTTTTATTTGCTTGCAATCTGACTGCATGCGAAAGGACAGCTATGGTAAAGTGACCAAGCTTCGGCTCTGTGTGAAAGAGCAGCGACGTAATTGGCTTTTATTGTTATTTTAATTGTGTGAGGAAAGGAACAGCTTGTTCCAAGATTCCAGTTTTATTTGCTGTGCCAGTTTGAAGCAGTTGGTGTGAGTTACCGGAACATTATCACGAGGGGAAGTTAAATCTGGGTTGGAGTCATTGGCTCTGTCAGATTTACTCATGAAGCCCTAAAGCCCTTCACAGTGCTTCTTTGAATGCAACAGTCAAATCGTACTACCGTTCATTTGTTCATAGTTCAGAGAATTTACAGTGCAGAAGGAGGCCATTCGGCCCATCGAGTCTGCACCGGCTCCTGGAAAGAGCACCCTACACAAGGTTAACACCTCCACCCTATCCCCATAATCCAGTAACTCCACCCAACACTAAGGGCAATTTTGGACACTAAGGGCAATTTATCATGTCCAACCCACCTAACTTGCACATCTTTGGACTGTGGGAGGAAACCGGAGCAAAGATACATTCTCTGCTCATTGATGAACACAGAAACCGGAAACAGATAACTATTCTAAATGATTCAAAAGCAAACTAATAAATGGGGAAAACAATTGTGTTCCTTTCAGCCATCACTTTGGATCAGGAAAGGCCATTCAGGGGCGGCTAGATCTAATTTTAAGGTTCTCCCACTATGTTGCAGATTCCCTGATCAGTTTTTCTCGCTGTATCTATCCATTCACCCGAGAATCTGTTGATAATAAAAATAAGGGCCGGGATTCTCCGACCCCCCCTCCCCCGCCGGGTCGGAGAATCCCTGGGGGGAGGCGCGAATCCCACCCCGATGCCGGCTGCCCTATTCTCCGGCGCAGTTTTTTGGGGGCTGGCGGGCTTCCCGCCACGCTGGTCGGAGGATGTTGACAGTGGCCTCCTCCCAGCGATTCTCCAGGCCCCGATGGGCCAAGTGGCCGTCCAGTTTTGGCCAGTCTCGCCGGCGTGAATTACTCACCTCATGCACGGTGGGAACTGGCAGATAAGTGTGCAGGGGCGAACCTGGGGGAGGGAGGGGGGGGCACGGGGAGGTCCGACTCTGTTGGGGGGGGGGGGGGGGGCACGGTGGCCTGGCCAGCGGTTGGGTCCTATCGATCTTGCGGGCGTGCTATTTCCGTGGAGTCCTTCTTTCCTCTGCGCCGGGCCCCTTTCGGGCTCCGCCGTATTACCCGGGGGCCAGCGCGGAGAAGAGAAATCCTGCGCATGCGTGGAAATACGTCGGCCGGTCCGCAGATGCGCGAGATCATGTTGGCCGCTCCGCGCATGCGAGAACTCACGCCGGCCCTTCGCCACTGGCTGGAGCAGCGCCAACCACTCCGCTGTCAAACTAGCCCCTGAAAACTTGGAGAATTAGAGGTTGACCAAAGACGTGAGTATCTCTCTCCAGGGAGCTCAAGGGCACAGCAGCTGTTGACCAGATGCCATGGGAGTGTCCTTCAAGGAAGCTGGTGTTTTGGGAGCTTGGGCTAGGCTGGAGGGGCCAGGGCAGGGGTCTCCCCTTAGATGGGGGTCGCTTTGAGTCTGTGAAGCCTTGAAGCCCATGATCTTTTATGTTTCACACCCCATAACAAGGCAAAGAATTGCTGCCACCTGTCTGTCCTGCAATCATCTCACAGGACAGAGACAATCTGCATCTTGTTTCTTGGAGGATCATTTCATTCCCTTGAAGATTTCCATACTTGCTTGTTTACATTCCATTTTACTCTCCTTGAAGTTTTCCCTTTATACTTTCTTGTTTACATTAAGTTTCATGCCTTGTAGATTTTTACGGGCTTCTGCGATTTCACTGTTGATATATGCCTGCTTTTATCCGTTTATACTTGGCTGGTTACATTGAGTTTCACATCCCATTGACATTTACCAGCCTCATGATTGACAGCTGAAGGCTATCTCAAAGGATGGCTCAACTTTGCATGTTTTACTAGCCCGTCACAGTCCATTACCTCTGAAGTGCTTCCTAGAAAGAGCAGGTGCATAGTCTGACAGCAGTTTTTGGACTAAATCTTTTTCAACCTTTGATGCCTGGGGAACATTCCTGCACTGGTGGTACCTTTCCCCCATAGAAGCAGCTGGCATGATTCAAACATTGAAGTGCAAGGATTCCCCAATGAGGACTCTCTCGCAGCCACTGTTGAATTTTCTGGATAGACATGATGACCACTATGGGGGACTCGGAGGTCTTTATATGCCCTGGATGGTCAGGGACATGGCTGGATAGTGTCCTGGCACTATCAATAGGCTGTGCCTGAAAGGGGGATGGGCCCTGAAATAAGAGGAAGCCTGAAGGAGGGGAGTGGGGCTTAACCAAACCCATGGCGAGGTGTGGAGGGGTGGCCTGATGCCAGAAATTGAAGAATTTGGGAGGTCTCTGCTATCGATTGGGGGTGGGGCTTGCCGGAAAGAAGAGGGGCACTGTCAGGTTATGCTAAGGTCAGACAAGGCACCCAATCTCTTGAGGACACACCCTTGCCAGCTTCCTCATGTCCCACGGCGAGCAGCACCCCTGGCTGCAATGGAATTTCCAAATGTGGGTGGATTGCGACCTGGATTGAGTCGATCCACCCAATGGGAATCAGACCTCTTTTCCCACCAGAGATCACCCTCAGAAATCTTTTGGAAGAATTCCGCTCATGGACTCGTGCGACGACACTTTTCCCCCATCTCACCAATTTTTATAGATGCACAATAGAAGGCTCCCTATCTGGCTGCATCACAGCCTGGTATGGCAACTGCTCGGCCCAAGACGCAAGAAACTTCAGAGAGTTGTGAACACAACCCAGTCCATCACACGAACCTGCCTCCCATCCATTGACTCTATTATCATGTGAGAGTACCTTTAAGAAATGGGTGTTTACAAACGGGTGTGTGTATAAATATCTGTAGTGAGAGTACCTTTAAGAAATGGGTGTTTATTACTGCAGTGTTGTCAGAGAATGGGTGGAGCTGGGCTGTCTGTCAGCTTTTTACTTTCATTTCAGGCTGTTTGCTGCAGGGTGTGTTTTAGTTTCATTTTCAGAGCTGGATAACTGAAGTCACAGCCAGAAAGTGTATTAGGATCTCTCTCTGTAATCTAAAGACTGTAATTCGATCCTGGTGATTTAAAACTAATAACAGTAGTGACTTTAACTTGATGTGCTTCTGGTAAATGGTGTTTTAAGCCTTATAGATGTTAAAAGGAAAGCTTAAAATATTACTTAGTGTTGTATTCTTTGGGAATTGTATTTGAATTAATGGTTGCTAAGATGTTCACTGTATGCTTTAAAAAGGTTAACTTGAGTTCATAGAATAAACATTGTTTTGCTTTAAAAACACTTTTCCATTTCTGCTGTACCATACATGTAGAGTGGGCCGTGTGCTCCCCATACCACAATCAATTAAAAGTTGTGGGTCAGGTGAACTCCATGCTACACTTTGGGGTTGTCTAAACCCTAGCCCATAGCAAACTGGGTGCTCGTCTGGGATAAAAATCTATCTACTGGATTGGCTAAGTGAACAGAAAGACAGTGAGGGGTGAGCATGTTGTGGATGATTTTCAGGTGTGGTATTCTAGTTTAAGTAGGGAGTGTGTTGTGGACAATGGCTCTTTCAGAGGCTCTAAAGTTTTTGGTGGTAGAGACGGTCACATGCAGTACCTTATGGACAGGGACTAAAAACAGACTGTTAGATTTGGCAAAAACATTGCAGTTAACATTGCCTGACAAAATGAGAAAAGATGAGGTAATTATGGTGGTGGCAAAGCATTTAAAGTTGCCTGAGATGTAGTTTGACTCATTGGAAATGGCAAAAATTCAGTTACAAATAAAACAAATGGAACATGAGAAAGAATTAAAGCAGCTTGAGAAAGAAGGAAAAGAAAGTGAGAGAGAGAGAGAAAGTGATAGAGAGGAAAAAGAAAGAGAGAGAGAGGAAAAAGAGAGAGAGAGAGAGAGGAAAAATAAAAGGAGTGAGAAGAAAGGAGAAAAGAAAGAATAGCCCTAGCAGAACAAAAGGAAAGAGAAAAGGAGATACAGATGAGGGGAAAAAATAAAGAGAGAGAGTTTGAACTTCAGAAAATGGCCATGAAACATAACAGTCAGTTAAAATTGGCACAGGTTAACACAGAGATTGAGAGTATGCTTAAAAATGGCATAATTGAAGTGGGTTGCAGCCAATGGAGCTCACCTGTAGTGATGGTACCAAAACCAGATGGTACCCAACAGTTGTATGTGGATGATAGAAAGGATAATGCAGTTACAAGAACCGACTCTTATCCTATCCCACGTTTGGAGGGTTGCATTGAGAAAGTGGGACAATCAGCTATTATTTCCAAACTGGATTTACTTAAAGGTTACTGGCAAGTACCTTTATCCGAAAGGGCGAAGGAGATTTCAGCTTTTGTGACTCCAGATGGTATATACCAATTCAAAGTTCTGCCATTTGGCATAAAATATGCCCCAGCCACATTTCAACGGTTAACTAACAAAGTCATTTCAGGATTACCCAATTGTGCGTATACATCGACGATCTGGTAATTTTCAGCCAGACATGGAAAGAACATTTAAAACATCTGATGGAGTTATTCGATCGACTTCAGGAGGCGGGTTTGGTGATAAACCTAGCCTAAAGTGAATTTGGAAAAGCCCAAGTCACTTTGCTTGGCCATACAATCGGACAGGGGCGAATGGTCGCAAGGGATGTGAAACCTACAGTTATTGAGAAGTTTTCAAAACCCTCGAGACAAAGGGAAATAATGTGATTTCTTGGCATGAGTGGATTTTTTCGAACATTGATGAAAAGATTTTGTAGCGTGATTGCTCCACTGACGGACTTGCTCAACAAGCATCACAAATTCCAGTGGACAGCGGAGTTTCAACAGGCATTTGATGACCTGACAGCTGTGATAACCAATGCTCATGTGTTGGAGAATTACAAGGGACTCTGTGATCAGATTGAACTAAAGTATCTGACTTTAAAGAGAAATGCCGAGGCAGAGAGAAATGGATGGATCATGCAGAGACCTTCTTGTTCAAAGAGACTATCAATCAGGAAGGATTTCAGTCGGAGGAAGAAAGAAAAATGGACTATATTATTATACCTGTTTGCGTGTGTTGCTTTTTGAAACGATAAAGTATATTTACTGTGTGCATTTCTTAAAGGATAGTGAAATGGTGAAAAATGAAACCTTCTTGAAGTTGGTGGTTTATTTATTTTTTCTTGGGGGAAGGGGTCATGTGAGAGTAGCTTTAAGAAATGGATGTTTATAAGTGGGTGTGTATATAAGTATCTGTAGTGAGAGTACCTTTAAAAAATGGGTGTTTATTACTGCAGTGATGTCAGAGAGTGGGTGGAGCTGGGCTGCCTGTCAGCTTTTTACTTTCGTTTTTGGCTGTTTGCTGCAGGGTGTGTTTTAGTTTCGTTTCAGAGCTGGATAGCTGCAGTCACAGCCAGAAGGTGTATTAGAGTCTCTCTCTGTAATCTAAAACCTGTAAACCAATTCTGGTGATTTAAAACAAATAACAGTAGTGACTTTAACCTGATGTGCTTCTGGTAAAAGGTGTTTTAAGTCTTATAGATGTTAAAAAGAAAGCTTAAAGGATTACTTAGTGTTGTATTCTTTGGGGGTTGTATTTGAATTAATGGCTACTAAGATGTTCACTGTATGTTTTAAAAAGGTTAACTTGAGTTCATAGAATAAACATTGTTTTGCTTTAAAAAATACTTTTCCATTTCTGCTGTACCACTCCTGTAGAGTGGGCCGTGTGCTCCCCATACCACAATCTATTAAAAATTGTGGGTGCGGTGAACTCCATAATACACTTTGGGGTTCTCTAAACCCTGGCCCATAACACTATCTATATCTCCCACTGCCTGGGGAAAGCGGGTAGCATAATCAGACCCCTCTCACCCGGCTTACTCACTCTTCCAACTCCTTTCATCGGGCAGGAGCTACAAAAGTCTGAGAACAGGCATGAACAGACTCAAAAACAGCTTCTTCCCCACTGTTATCAGACTCCTGAACGACACTCCTATGGACTGATCTGATCTCTTCACACATATTCTCTACTAAGTAGTACTCCTGTATGCTTCACCTGATGCCTGTGTCTATAGATTTACATTGTACATTTTATGTTTGTCCTGTGTATTTTCTTTTCATGTGAGAAATGATCTGTCTAAGCTGCACGCAGAACGATACTTTTCACTGTACCTCAGTACACATGACAATAAACAAATCCAATCCAATCCATCGCCAAAATAGGAGGAAAGTTAATAAGACTTGGACAGGCAAAAAACAAAAAGCATTTAAAAAAAGGCATTTGGAACTTTAAAGTCATTGTTGCATATTTCACATTTTATAAATTCCATTCTTTCCCTGCTGTACATTCCCACCATGCTGAGGAATAGTGAGATCTGTGATCAGTGTAATTAGTTAAGGGAGTTACATGTCTGTGAACTGGGCTGAATGCTTTGTTTCGGAAGTGGGGAATGCATCTCTGAAAACCTGGGAAATAGTAATTCACTGGGAAGCAGTAGGTTGGGTCCTCTTGTCTTTTGAACTCTTTTGTTCTTCCTGCTCTTTCCTTTCTCCATGATATGTAGCACTAAAAACTTTAAGGATTGCCGAAACTCAGTCAACCAGGACAAAAAAGCCTGAATGTCACTCAAGACTGGGATTCAACCACATAACACTACAGATTACAATCTGGTACTTTATAGATAATGCTACCAGGCTTGCAGAGAGAATGCTCTTGATAAATAGCCTCTCGCTGGAGTAGATAATATGATTTTCACTCTACCATGAATTCAGGTCATGAGTTCAAACAATGAGTGATACACCAATCCAAAAGTCCTGCAGGATGAGTTATACTTCTCGCTGGATTGCCACAGTCACATAGTTCTTATTTGCTTTTATCACGTAACGTCCATTTCAAAGGTAGTTAAACATTATTATGGCTAAAGGAAACGAGTGTGAAATGTTTGTGATAATTATTACACATAATTTATCTGTGAATCAAACTGTACAGGTAATAATTAGACAAAAATTGCACTAAAAGTACATTTTACTCTGGTACACAACATGAGTTCTGAGTTCACAACCTAAATTCTACCTTTGGCTGTGCCCAAGGTCAACGCAGGTGGGAGCGGCATGGTAGCACAGTGGTTTACACAGTTGCTTCACAGTGCCAGGGTCCCAGGTTCGATTCCACACTGGGTCACTGTCTGTGCAGAGTCTGCATGTTCTCCCTGTGTCTGTGTGGGTTTCCTCCGGGTGCTCCGGTTTCCTCCCACAAGTCCCAAAAGACATGCTGATAGGTAATTTGGACAATCTGAATTCTCCCTCTTTGTACCCGAACAGGCGTCAGAGTGTGGCGACTAGGGGATTTTGACAGCAACTTCATTGTCGTGTTACTGTAGGCCTACTTGTGACAATAATAAAGATTATTATTATAACCCGTTGCCGGCCGGGATCACATCGCTAAAGTACTATCAGCTTTGTGGTCAATTAAGAACCACCCAACGTATAACGCATCTGCTGGTTAGTTTGTCTGGGCTGGAGACTGGGGCAGGAACACGCCCAGCATCAGGTCCAATGAGGACCAGGTAAGGAGGTTTAAAATCAGAGGAGGCAGCTCCCTGAAGGCTGCCACGGGTTTTGGGGAAGGCTGAGGGCGCTGTGTGGCTGAAGGCCAAGCACTTTACTGCTGTTCAGCAATTTCATCAGTGCCATGAGGCCATGGACAGTGGGAGGGCACATTGAGTGGGCTAAGTGCCCCCCGTTTCATAGATGAGTGCCTGCCTGTGCTGGTGCAGGAGGTCAGTGCCAGGCGCAACATACTGATGCCCAGGGATGGGAGGAGAAGGCCTCCCCATCTGAGTAAGATGGCCTGGACAGAGGCTACCCCTGGCTGCAGTGCTGCAAAAGGTTCAACGATGTCCTGCGATCGGTAAGGTAAGTTATACGGAGCGATGGGGGGGGGGGGGGGGGGGGGGGGCACCACCGAAATGGTGGGGAATCTCTAATCTGGTGGTCCTGACTAGGAGCAAGAGTGATGCTCTGGAGTTCAATTGCCACTAGCCAGTGTGCCCCTCCAGTCTCCCCCTCCCCCCAATCAAACACCCAGGGAGACATCACTCTTGCAGCTGTGTTACGCCGTATTTTGGTTCCAGGCACAAGTGCAAATACTCGCACATCAGTGGCATAAGGTTGCTGCCTCCATGGATAGGGCACAGTGGTGATGGCAGATCACCCTCACATGAGGAGGTGACAGAGGGAGAGAGGTCCCAAAGTGCCAGCAGCTGGAGACCAGGGCCATGGTGAAACTGAGGCGGATGATAAGCCTTTGGAGATGTCCATCATGTGTATGTCCAGTGGGATGCACAGGGAGTTCTGGCAGAGATCCATGTGGATCTGTTAGCCATGCTGTCCATCATTGAGGAGTCCATGAGGAAGATGAGCGCTGTGTTGACCCTGAGAACGAAGCGCACATTGAGAGAGTGTCAACTCTCACGGAGAGGAGCTGCAAGGACACCTTCAGGGGTACAAATGGTCATGCATATCTGCTGTGACTTTGGAGGTCACTGTCATTGTGAGAAATGATTCAGGCTCCAAGTCTTCCTGATCAGTGCCCATCCATCAGTGCTGAGCTGGGGGATGCAAATGTGCCTCTTGCTGGTGGATGAGCTGTTTGTCATCTTTGTGTTCTCCTCTTAGGGTGATCCGGACAAGGGTAGTGGATGATGCATCTGATGATCTCAGGAGAGCCCAATCATGGGGCTGGATGCTCCCTCCCAGCTGGAGCCAACTCAGAGGACACGTGCCAAGGTCATCACGGGTAGCACAACAGGAAAGTCAGTAGGCTATCTCCAACATCACTGCCAGTGAGGGGATGGGGCAACACCATGATGCAGCGCTGGCAGACATGAGGCACCCTAAGAACAAGAGGGGCATGTCACGGGTGACATTATTTGGTCCTTTCCATCACTACTCTTGTGGAGGCTCCTGTTGTAACTCTCCTCTACCTCAGTCTTGGGTGACAGAGTGGCGTCATAAGCTACCTCTTCAAGGGTTAACCCTTGTCACTCGGGAGCCACCCATCCAACTTTGCAGGAGCCACGAACAGCCTTGGTACCTGAGAGTGCCGCAACCCCTGTCCGGACCACTCTAAGGGGAGCCGCCAGAGACGACAGGCAGCTTATCCGCCAGCATGAGGCACATTTGCATCTTACTGCTCAGCTCTGATGGATAAGCACGTGTGTAATAACCGTGTGAGCTCCCTGGATTTTGGACACAAACGTGGAGAATGTGTGCCCTATGCACATTCATTGAGTCGAATCCTTTCTTTTGATGAAATCTCTCGGCTGTCCTGCTGGTGCTTGGATGGCCGCATGTGTGCAATCCATAGCACCTTGGATGTGGAGGAGCCCTGCCAATTCCACAAAGCCTCGTGCTCTCTCCACCTGGTTGCCCTCGTCTGTCTGATAGACGATGAAAGTGTGGACATGTCTGAAAATGGCATCAGTCACTAGCTTGGCACAACCGTGTGCAGCTGATTGCAAGATGCTGCACAGATCTCCCCATTGAGCCCTGAAATGAACTGAAGGTGCAGAAGTTGAGCCCAACTGTGGTCTTCAATGCCACCAGCATAACGTGGACATCCCCATGCAGTTGGAGGCAATTTAAGGACCCATCAAGTCACAAAGGAATGCCACTGTCTCCCTGGAGAGGCATAGCCTCCTGCAGCACTGTGCCTCAGACATTTGGAGATGGCTGGGGCACTGCCTGTACACTCCAGGCCCATGGTAGTTGCGTCCTAGGCATCCCCTCCTTTCTTGGCCTTCCTGCACCATCTGAGCCTGTATCTCTCTTCTCACAGGTCTCTGCCTCAGAAGCTGCCTGTTCTCACCTGTCCTCCGCCCCCTCCTGCTCCTCCCTGCCTCTTCAGCAGAGTATACTGTCCCCATTGGAGCAGATACTGAGGAATAGTGCCTTGAAAATGATGGAACACTATCCTACAATCATCAGTAACACCTTCCTGAAATATTAAAAGCCACACTTCAAATGTTGAACAACAACTAGGAAACTCAAGGAAAACATGTTGTCCACGTGACAAGCTAAAAATCACATGGACAGCATAAAATCCCTGTCGATTGGACAATTAATGGCCCTAATTGGCTCTTTGGTTGTTGGCGGCGTGCATGCAAATCGGATCGATGTTGCTAAAAATTGGATATGCCAATCGATGTTGGGAGACACTCGCGACGTCTCATGCGATTTAACCCAGACCTGGACAGGCCCCCGCCCGGTCCAGCCATGTACTTTTTGGGCTCGTGAAATTTCATACCTGTTTTCACAGCATATTTTAGTGTTGTCCTGCAAGTCACCAAAAGGTCTTCCAAAGTATTTGGTTGTTCATCCAGCATCCAGTTAAATCCCTCAAGGAGCTCATCAGGGTAGTGGAAATCTATTACTTTTGTAGATCTATCAAATGTTTTCAAAATATATTCAAGTAGAATGTCCAAAACCTGCTCCAAGAAAGTGATAGTTACTCCTTCCCCATTGCATGCTGGCAGGAGGTCTGGAAAGATAGAAAAAGACAAAGAACAAATTTTTAAAATTGGCTATATTTCCATATTTTGGGGGATGTCCTTTCGGACTGCTTCCTAACATTGTTCCTCAGGGGAATAAACAACAGTTAGTCACCTCCACAACTGGTATCGCTGACCATCCATTATCTGTCAGCAGGAGATGACATCTGACTGGGCTGAAGCTCATTATATCAACAGGATTCCTCAACTGGGGAGGTCTGGTTGAGGTCTGGCAAATGATGATGTTGAATTCTGCACAGATCTCAAGCCGAACCTCAAAACTACCCAGTTAGGATTCAAATATCCATTTAGTTGAACAATCATATAAAGCAATATTCAACAACAAAGAGACCACACATCTGTTCCTGAAATAACTATTTATGCAATGTAATAAATTAAATTGGATTAGAAATGTACATAAACGGAAGATGCCATTTGCGCCTAGAAATACTTGTTGCTGATATTATCAGATAAGTGCTTAACTACCTCCTATTACAACACAGGTATTAATCCATTGAATTTGAATTCTAAATGCATTTTCAAATAGAGCAGAAAAGGGAAATTGCCCTATTAATGTTGTCAAATCATTATTACATTGAAAATCTAAACATTATGCAGTGGAAAGAAACATAGAGA
This sequence comes from Scyliorhinus canicula, assembly GCF_902713615.1. Taxonomy (NCBI): domain Eukaryota; kingdom Metazoa; phylum Chordata; class Chondrichthyes; order Carcharhiniformes; family Scyliorhinidae; genus Scyliorhinus; species Scyliorhinus canicula. The sequence goes on along the minus strand of NC_052150.1, from coordinate 179,262,625 downwards.
CAATTTATTAGAGCTTTGGGTATATTGCCAGAAAATAGATGAAGTACAACTAAGGTGACAAAATACAGCATCAAAGCCTTGCCAGCCTCAAATGCTTGCTGCCTGGCTGAGAATTGTGGTAATTGTATGAAAATGTGCGACGCTGCTCATTAGAATGTGACATGCATTCCAGCAAAATAGAGACTCGGGTAACCCAGAGCTAGCAGGCTGAGCGTTTACACTAGTATTTTGTCTACTGAGAACCATTGATTCCTGCGGATCTCTTTGGGATGAGAGGAGGTTTTTTAATCTGCCTGAAAATGATAGATACTTGCACCACGAAGGGAACAAATGGAGTTCCCGTCAAGGAGGTCTTTGTTATAGAACAGTACAGCACAGAACAGGCCCTTCGGCCCTCGATGTTGTGCCGAGCAATGATCAAACCCACGTATCCACCTATACCCGTAACCCAACAACCCCCCTCCCCCCTTAACCTTACTTTTTTAGGACACTACGGGCAATTTAGCATGGCCAATCCACCTAACCTGCACATCTTTGGACTGTGGGAGGAAACCGGAGCACCCGGAGGAAACCCACGCGCACACGGGGAGGACGTGCAGACTCCACACAGACAGTGACCCAGCCGGGAATCGACCCTGGGACCCTGGAGCTGTGAAGCATTTATGCTAACCACCATGCTACCGTGCTGCCGTGCAGGAGTCTTGTGTCTCCTGGAGCAAAATTCTGACTGCCAACCTTTCTGTCAGAGAGTTGTTTTAAATCTTTCAGAGGAACGTCTTCCACCTTGATATTTGGAGACCTGGCCTGAAGTCCTAGGTGAGCCGCATTTCTGCTCCTTCTGGGGAGGCATAACTGGTCTCACCAGAAATAACTTCATTGCCCAATGGCCCCAATGAAAACCTAACATGATATTCAATGGGATTTTGATTTTGATGCAGGGAACCCTGGGGGGTATTGCCCAATGACAGGGGTCCCTGGGGGGAGGGGGGGTCCCCCTATAACAGCGGTATCTGGGGAGGTCCCTGGGGGGGGTCCCCCTATTGCAGAGGATCTTGTCGGTGACTCTCTTCTAGAGGAGACATGGTCAGGCAGTGCATGTTGGGGGGGTGGGGGGTGGGGGGGGTGGGTGGGTGGGTGGGGGGGGAGGTTGGCCGCGGATGGGCTCAGAAGGTCTCTACCACCACATCAGATTCACGATTGCTGAGATCACAAGTGATTCACTCCCACGTGATTCCCGGCCGCAGGGAATGGAGGATCATGGGAGGCTGGAGGATAGGGTGCCAGGCCTGTTAAATAGTACCAGTTAAATACTAGCCTCCCCGAACAGGCACCGGAATGTGGCGACGAGGGACTTTTCACAGTAATTTCATTTGAAGCCTACTTGTGGCAATAAGCGATTTTCATAGATGCAAATGTGTCAGCAAGTCCTATTTCCATTTGCATTTATTTACATCCCCCGCCAGTGCGCATCGTGGACCTCGTTCACGGCACCAGCAGGGGGGTCGGAGCATCGCTTTGATTTTCTCCCGATACCCATTCTCTGTCCCACCGGGGAACGCGTTCCAGACATCCGCGGATGGAGAATCCCGCCTGTTAATTCTGAGTCAGTTGTTGCCTTCTTATCTGGTACTTTGGGAGCAGTGGTCAGAATGTCTTTAATCTTACTCTTTTTTTGATATGTTATCATTTTAAATTTAAGCTCTCAACAAAATATCAAATGGACTAATATTATTACCAAGCTGTTAGTGCGTCGTGATTTCTCAGTATGTTACATTGTCCCAATGGCAAAGTCATGCTAAGTGCATGATTTTATCATTGGTAAAAATGCAACATATGGAGGAGTTCCTGAGTAGCTATGTTAACAAGTCCTAGTCTGGAGTAAGGTTGTCCAACTTTGATATTGTTGGCTTGACTTGGCACGCACCATGACAGCCCTCTACAAAGAAAAATTTTAACGTCTTGGCTGTCCCGTCACTGTGACAACAGGGGCATGATCTAAGCAAATTTGTTTGGAGTGGTGAGCGGGAATTGCCTGGAGTGTCCCGACAGCCGACGCAGCGAGGCCGGCATCGATATCTAACGATGATTGGGCCACTTAATGAGGCCCCATGGGTTTCACACCACAAATGACTGTCCTGCCAGCTGATTAGTTGGACCGCGCTTGGCAGCTCCCCGCTAACAAAGGGGAGCAGCACTTAAACCAATCTCACAGAGCAAACCCCAATCAGCACGCACCCTGCCACTACTATTCGGAGATGCCGACCTGGTCAGGCTGATAGATGCGGCAGAGTCGGGACAGGGCACCCTATTCCCCGAGAGGGTCGGAGGGTCAACCAAAGGGCAGCAAGTGAGGCCTGAGAGGCAGTGGCAGTGGCTAGGAGGACTGTCAAACAGCGCCGCAAGAAACTAAACAACCTCCAGCGAGCCGCACTGGTGAGTTGGCATCCGCCTCCTGGCACCACTTGGGCCTCCAAACCCTAGCCCCCCCCCGAACCTGTGCCATCTCCCCCAACGCAATGCCCAGCAGTGGTGCACCTGTCTGTCCCCCGACTTGCCCCCACCCACCCATGATACAGGAGGTGTGTGGCTTACGATGCCCTCTCTCTGTCCCTGCAGGAGAAGTTGGAACACAACAGATGGGAGAGGGCGGAATGTTGAAACTCAGTGTTCCCATCCCCTTCGAGGATCGGACCTTGGAGGTTGTGGGAGTGGCTGAGGACAGATCAGACACTGACATCGAGATCGGCCTACTCCGTGGAGGTGAGAATCCACCGGTCCCCGCCCAGATGACCTGTCACACATGAGTTGTTCATAAGAACATAAGAACATAATAACTAGGAGCAGGAGTAGGCCATCTGGCCCCTCGAGCCTGCTCCACCATTCAATTAGATCATGGCTGATCTTTTGTGGACTCAGCTCCACTTTCCGGCCCGAACACCATAATCCTTAATCCCTTTATTCTTCAAAAAACTATCTATCTTTACCTTAAAAACATGTAATGAAGGAGCCTCAACTGCTTCACTGGGCAAGGAATTCCATAGATTCACAACCCTTTGGGTGAAGAAGTTCCTCCTAAACTCAGTCCTAAATCTACTTCCCCTTATTTTGAGGCTATGTCCCCTAGTTCTGTTGTCACCCGCCAGTGGAAACAACCTGCCCGCATCTATCCTATCTATTCCCTTCATAATTTTAAATGTTTCTATAAGATCCCCCCTCATCCTTCTAAATTCCAACGAGTACAGTCCCAGTCTACTCAACCTCTCCTCATAATCCAACTCCTTCAGCTCTGGGATTAACCTAGTGAATCTCCTCTGCACACCCTCCAGCGCCAGTACGTCCTTTCTCAAGTAAGGAGACCAAAACTGAACACAATACTCCAGGTGTGGCCGCACTAACACCTTATACAATTTCAACATAACCTCCCTAGTCTTAAACTCCATCCCTCTAGCAATGAAGGACAAAATTCCATTTGCCTTCTTAATCACCTGTTGCACCTGTAAACCAACTTTCTGTGACTCATTCACTAGCACACCCAAGTCTATCTGAACAGCGGCATGCTTTAATATTTTATCGTTTAAATAATAATCCCGTTTGCTGTTATTCCTACCAAAATGGATAACCTCACATTTGTCAACATTGTATTCCATCTGCCAGACCCTAGCCCATTCACTTAACCTATCCAAATCCCTCTGCAGACTTCCAGTATCCTCTGCACTTTTTGCTTTACCACTCATCTTAGTGTCATCTGCAAACTTGGACACATTGCCCTTGGTCCCCAACTCCAAATCATCTATGTAAATTGTGAACAATTGTGGGCCCAACACGGATCCCTGAGGGACACCACTAGCTACTGATTGCCAACCAGAGAAACACCCATTTATCCCAACTCTTTGCTTTCTATTAATTAACCAATCCTCTATCCATGCTACTACTTTACCCTTAATGCCATGCATCTTTATCTTATGCAGCAACCTTTTGTGTGGCACCTTGTCAAAGGCTTTCTGGAAATCCAGATATACCACATCCATCGGCTCCCCGTTATCTACTGCACTGGTAATGTTCTCAAAAAATTCCACTAAATTAGTTAGGCATGACCTGCCCTTTACGAACCCATGCTGCGTCTGCCCAATGGGACAATTTCTATCCAGATGCCTCGCTATTTCTTCCTTGATGATAGATTCCAGCATCTTCCCTACTACAGAAGTTAAGCTCACTGGCCTATAATTTCCTGCTTTCTGCCTACCTCCTTTTTTAAACAGTGGCGTCACGTTTGCTAATTTCCAATCCACCGGGACCACCCCAGAGTCTAGTGAATTTCGGTAAATTATCACTAGTGCATCTGCAATTTCCCTAGCCATCTCTTTTAGCACTCTGGGATGCATTCCATCAGGGCCAGGAGACTTGTCTACCTTTAGCCCCATTAGCTTGCCCATCACTCCCTCCTTAGTGATAACAATCCTCTCAAGGTCCTCACCTGTCATAGCCTCATTTCTATCAGTCGCTGGCATGTTATTTGTGTCTTCCACTGTGAAGACCGACCCAAAAAACCTGTTCAGTTCCTCAGCCATTTCCTCATTTCCCATTATTAAAACTCCCTTCTCATCCTCTAAAGGACCAATATTTACCTTAGCCACTCTTTTTGTCTTATATATTTGTAAAAACTTTTACTGTCTGTTTTTATATTCTGAGCAAGTTTACTCTCATACTCTATCTTACTCTTCTTTATAGCTTTTTTAGTAGCTTTCTGTAGCCCCTTAAAGATTCATGCCAAAGTTTACTGAGAGTACTGTATTATTCACGATGTGGAGATGCCGGCGTTGGACTAGGGTGAGCACAGTAAGAAGTCTTACAACACCAGGTTAAAGTCCAACAGGTTTGTTTCGAAACACTAGCTTTCAGAGCACTACTCCTTCCTCAGGTGAATGATGAGGTCGATTCCCGAAACATATATTTAGACAAAGTCAAAAATGCAACACAATACTTTGAATGCGAGTCTTTGCAGGTAATTGAGTCCTTACAGATCCAGATGGAGCAGGTTAAAGAGGTGTGAATTGTCTCATGCCAGGACAGTTGGTAGGATTTTGCAAGCCCAGGCCAGGCCGGGGGGGGGGGGGGGGGGGGGGGGGGGGGGGGGGGGGTGAATATAATGCAACATGAATCCAAGGCCCTGGTTGAGGTCGGGGGGGGGGGGGGGGGGGGGGGGGATATAATGCAACATGAATCCAAGGCCCTGGTTGAGGTCGGGGGGGGGGGGGGGGTGAATATAATGCAACATGAATCCAAGGCCCTGGTTGAGGTCGGGGGGGGGGGGGGGGGTGAATATAATGCAACATGAATCCAAGGCCCTGGTTGAGGTCGTACTCAAGTATACGGAACTTGGCTATAAGTTTCTGCTTGGCGATTCTACGTTGTCACGCGTCCTGAAGGCAGCCTTTTGGAGAACGCTTACCCGAAGATCAGAGGCTGAATGCCCTTGACTGCTGATGTGTTCCCCGACTGGAAGGGAACATTCCTGCCTGGCGATGTCCATTCATCTGTTGTCGCAACGTCTGCATGGTCTCGCCAATGTACCACGCTTCGGGACATCCTTTTCGGCCGCATATGAGGTAGACACGTTGGCCGAGTCGCACAAGCATGTACCACGTACCTGGAGGGTGCTGTTCACACGTGTAATGGCGGTGCCCAAGTCGATGATCTGGCATGTCTTGCAGAGATTGCTATGACAGGGTTGTGTGGTGTTGTGGTCACTGTTCTGAAGGCTGGGTAGTTTGCTGCAAACTATAATTTGTTTGAGGTTGCGCAGTTGCTTAATGGCAAGTAGTGGGAGTGTGGGGATGACTTTAGCAAGATGTTTGTCTTCACCGATGACATGTTGAAGGCTGCGAAGAAGATGTCATAGTTTCTCCTCTCCGGGGAAGTACTGGATGACAAAGGGTACTCTGTCGTTTGTGTCCTGTGTTTGTTTTCTGAGGAGGTCGGCGCGGTTTTTTGCTGTGGCGGGTTGGAACCGTCGATCGATGAGTCTAGCGCCATATCCTGTTCGTACGAGGGCATCTTTCAACGTCTGTAGATATCTGTTACACTCCTTCTCGTCTGAGAAGATCCTGTGTATACGGAGGGCTTGTCCATAGGGGATGGCTTCTTTAATGCATTTAGGGTGGAAGCTGGAGAAGTGGAGCATCGTGAGGTTATCCGTGGGCTTGCGGTAAAGTGAAGTGCTGAGGTGACTGTCCTTGATGGAGATGAGTGTGTCCAAGAATGCAACCGATTCTGGAGAGTAGTCCATGGTGAGTCTGATGGTGGGATGGAACTTATTGATGTCATCGTGTAGTCGTTTTAGTGATTCTTCGCCGTGGGTCCAAAGGAAAAAAATGTAATCGATGTATCTAGTGTATAACATCGGTTGAAGGTCCTGTGCGGTGAGGAGGTCTTGTTCAAACTTGTGCATGAAGATGTTGGCATATTGAGGTGCGAATCTGGTCCCCATGGCTGTTCCATGTGTTCTTCATGCAGACACATTCACCCCCCCCCCCCCCCCCCCCCCCCCCCCCACCCCCCCCCCCTAGGCCTGGGCATGTGAAATCCTATCAACTGTCCTGGCTTGAGACAATTCATACCTCCTTAACCTGCTCCATCTGGACCTGTTAAGACATAATTACCTGCAAAGACTCACATTCAAAGTATTGTGTTCCATTTTTGATTTTGTCTAAATATATGTTTCTGGAACATACCTCTTCATTCACCTGAGGAAGGAGCTGTGCTCTGAAAGCTAGTGATTCGAAACAAACCTGTTGGACTTTAACCTGCTGTTGTATGACTTCTTATTGTATTATTCAAGATGTACTGAGAGTGTACCATAATATTCAACGTTAACAGAGAATGTAGAGTATTATTCAAGGTGTACTGAGAGTTTAGAGTATTTTTTAAGGTGTACTGGGAGTGTACTGTATTATTCAAGGTGTACTGGGAGTGTACTGTATTATTCAAGGTGTACTGAGAGTGTACTATATTATTCAAGGTGCACTGCTGCACTGTATTATTCAAGGGGCTGGTTTAGCACGCTGGGCTAAATCGCTGGCTTTTAAAGCAGACCAAGCAGGTCAGCAGCACGGTTTGATTCCCGTACCAGCCTCCCCGAACAGGTGCCGGAATGTGGCGACTAGGGACTTTTCACAGTAACTTCATTTGAAGCCTACTTGTGACAATAAGCGATTTTCATTTCATTCATTTCACTGAGAGTGTACCGTATTATTCAATATTTACTGAGAGTGTAGAGTACTATTTGAGGTGTACTGAGAGTGTAGAGTATTGTTCAAGGTATAGTGAGAGTGTACTGTATTATTCAAGGTGTACTGAGTGTACTGTATTATTCAAGGTGTACTGAGAGTGTACTGTATTATTCAAGGTGTACTGAGAGTGTACTGTATTATTCAAGGTGTACTGAGTGTACTGTATTATTCAAGGTGTACTGAGTGTACTGTATTATTCAAGGTGTACTGAGAGTGTACTGTATTATTCAAGGTGTACTGAGTGTACTGTATTATTCAAGGTGTACTGAGAGTGTACTGTATTATTCAAGGTGTACTGAGAGTGTACTGTATTATTCAAGGTGTACTGAATTATTCAAGGTGTACTGAGTGTACTGTATTATTCAAGGTATACTGAGAGTGTACTGTATTATTCAAGGTGTACTGAGAGTGTACTGTATTATTCAAGGTGTACTGAGAGTGTACTGTATTATTCAAGGTGTACTGAGTGTACTGTATTATTCAAGGTGTACTGAGTGTACTGTATTATTCAAGGTGTACTGAGAGTGTACTGTATTATTCAAGGTGTACTGAGAGTGTACTGTATTATTCAAGGTGTACTGAGTGTACTGTATTATTCAAGGTGTACTGAGTGTACTGTATTATTCAAGGTGTACTGAGAGTGTACTGTATTATTCAAGGTGTACTGAGAGTGTACTGTATTATTCAAGGTGTACTGAGTGTACTGTATTATTCAAGGTGTACTGAGTGTACTGTATTATTCAAGGTGTACTGAGAGTGTACTGTATTATTCAAGGTGTACTGAGTGTACTGTATTATTCAAGGTGTACTGAGAGTGTACTGTATTATTCAAGGTGTACTGAGAGTGTACTGTATTATTCAAGGTGTACTGAGTGTACTGTATTATTCAAGGTGTACTGAGTGTACTGTATTATTCAAGGTGTACTGAGTGTACTGTATTATTCAAGGTATACTGAGAGTGTACTGTATTATTCAAGGTGTACTGAGTGTACTGTATTATTCAAGGTGTACTGAGAGTGTACTGTATTATTCAAGGTGTACTGAGTGTACTGTATTATTCAAGGTGTACTGAGTGTACTGTATTATTCAAGGTGTACTGAGTGTACTGTATTATTCAAGGTATACTGAGAGTGTACTGTATTATTCAAGGTGTACTGAGAGTGTACTGTATTATTCAAGGTGTACTGAGTGTACTGTATTATTCAAGGTGTACTGAGAGTGTACTGTATTATTCAAGGTGTACTGAGTGTACTGTATTATTCAAGGTGTACTGAGTGTACTGTATTATTCAAGGTGTACTGAGTGTACTGTATTATTCAAGGTGTACTGAGTGTACTGTATTATTCAAGGTTTACTGAGTGTACTGTATTACTCACGGCGTACTGAATGTGTACTGTATTATTGAAGGTGTACTGAGAGTGTGGAGTATTATTCAAGGTTTACTGAGAGTGTACTGTATTACTCAAGAAGTACTGGGAGTGTACTGAGCAATGGGATAAGACCGATCAATCAACAAAAGGGCTAATTTCCTTCAGTATTACATCCTTTCTTCCTGCAGTTGGACATTCGCACGTCAACCCCTGGACTGTCTTTATTTGGTTGAACTGTTTTCATGAGTTTGGAAATAAATGCTTTACTGTGAATCCATCAGTAAGCCAATGTCAGGTATTTTTGAGAATAATCATTGTGTCAGCACGCAGTTTAAAAAAGAATAATTTTACGCGATTTGGGCATTGCTGGCTAGGCCAGCATCTATTGCCCACTCCTAATTGCCCTTGGGAATATGGTGGTGAACCACCTTCTTGTAGTCCCTGTGGTGTAGGACCGCCTAATATGCACTCAGACTCGCAAGGCTAAACAGGCAACTGACAGGGTTCAATGGCTTCATTATATTCCTCACCATCTGAGGAACTTGTGACAACAGTCTCCTCAGCAACTGGAAAGGACAAGAGTTAAGAGTATTTAACACCGCCGCGTGCCCCATGACTGATTTATGGCCTGGGTTCAAGAACCAAACTCCATTTGTACCATTGTTCCAATGGGAAAATCAGTTCCAACTTACGACTTTTCGACTTTCGATGCAGTTTTCAGGAATGTATTGTGTTATAAGTCCGAGTCCTGCCTGTGTTATATCAAGTTTGGGGAGTCGCCACAATTAATGTAAGCAATCTAACAATAATAATGAAAATAAAGCACAAAAGCAGACCAAACGGTTTCGATCCCAGCGATTTGAGGAGGTAGATAAGTCCTAAATATAATCTTACAAAGTTCTCTTTGTTAAGGAAACATTCATTTAGATTGGAAAATTGTGCATGTTACGCCGCTATTTAAAAAAGATGAGAAGAGATAACCAGGGACCAGTTAGCCTAAGTTATGTTGTTGGCAAATCAATAGAGTTTATAATTAAGATTAGAGTGGCTGAACACCTTAATTTCCTCCCACAGACCAAAGATGTGCAGGTCAGGTGGATTGGCCATGCTAAATTGTCCCTTAGGGTGGGGTTGCAGGAATTGGACGGGAATTGGACCTAGGTAGGGTGGTTTCTCAAAAGGTCAGTGCAGACCCAATGGGCCGAGTGGCCTCCTTCTGCACTGTAGGCTCTATGATAATATTTTTAGCTCATCAGAGGGCCAGCATGGATTTGTAAAGGATTTTTTGAAGGAATGATTAATGTATAGGACAGGGGAATGTCTATGGATATTATTTATATGAACTTCTAGACGGCATTAGATCACTCATAAGAGATTATTGGCTGAACTTGAAGTTCATGAAATGAAGACAAATTATTGAACTCCTTGGAAAATTTGCTGAGTTCCAGGAGGTATAACTAATTGGTACAGTGTTATGAGTGGTGTTTCAAAAAGCTCTATGCTGGAGTCTCAATTAATCATCATATTTATTAATGATTTCAATGATAGATAGAAACCTTGCATCCAAATTGTTGGTAACAAAAAGATACGTGGCATTGTAAGCAGTGGAGATGGAAGTATAACATTTAAGTGAATGGGTAAAACCATGGCGAGTGGATTTCAATGTGGGAAAATGTACTGCACAGAACAGGGGGTGGGATTCTCTCAGCCCGGGCCGGAGAATCTCCGCGACTGGCGCGAATCGCGCCATGCCGCCCCGACGCCAAGATGCAGAACGGAAAATCGGTGTCATTGGTACCGGCGGGTCAGCGCGCCGTTGGCCGGGGGGGGTGCTCTACGGGGCCCCCACGATAATTCTCGGCCTGTGATGGGCTGAACGGCCGTGTCAAAAAACCTGAGTCCCACCGGCGCCGTTCACACCTGCTCTCAGCCGGCGGGAACTCGGCGTGGAAGGGTCGGGGGGGGGCGGCCTGTGGGGAGGGGGTGTCCAACCCCGGGGGATGTGCCTCTGATGTGCCCTGGCCCGCGATCGGAGCCCACCGATTGGCCGGCTGGCCTCTCTGGCTGGGGGGCTCCTTTCTTCTGCGCCGGCCCCTGTAGCCCTGCGCCATGTTGCGTTGGGGCCAGCGCGGAGAAGGGAGATACCGCGCATATGCGGCTTGGCGCCGGCTCCACTGTGCATGCGCGGACCCCACGGTGCCCATTGTACGCCAGGATCACCAGCTGGAATGGCGTCGGCTGCCCCAGTGCCGTTCTGGCCCCCTGTAGGGGCCAGAATTGCTGATCCTGAGGCCGTGTTGACGCCGTCGAGAAACGCAACGGCGTTTCCGATGGCATCAACACTTAGCCTCAGGATCAGAGAATCCCACCCAGGGTACTTTTAAACAGTGAAAATCTAGAAATAAAGAGATTTGGAGGTCCTGGTGCACAGATATTTAAAATGTCATGAACAGGTGCAAAAGACACTCCAAAAAGACTATTGCAACATTGGCGTTGATATCTAGAGGTCTATAATGCAAGAAGATAGAGATTAAGCTTGACTTCCACAAAGCCCTGGCTAGACCATAGCTGTTGTACTGTAAGTATTTCTGGGCGCACCTCTTCGGAGAATATACTGGCCTTGAGGGGAGTGCAGCATTGAGTTACCTGTTCCCCGGGGGTTAAATTACAAGGAAAGATCATCCAAACTACGGTTGACTCCATTGGAATATAGAAGGTTAATGGGTAATTTGACTGAAAATTTCAAAATATTAAGGGGAACAAACAGGGTAGAGAGAAAGAAAATGGACAGGATTCTCTGTTCCCCTAGCCGCGTGTTTCTCGGTGGCACACCGTTCGCAGACGGAGTGATTCTCTACTCTTGCCACATGTCAATGGCATTTCCCATTGAAGCCACACCACCTGGAAACCCGCTGGTAAGGGTTCGCTGCTGGCGGAAACAGAGAGTCCCAACGGCCGGAGAATTCTCACCAATATTTCCAATGGTTGGTGCGTCTAGAACAAGGCGGCATAATCTAAAAATTAGAGCCAGATCTTTCGGGAGTCAAATTAGGAAACACTTTTGTATTCAAAGTGGGTAGAGGTTTGGAGCTGTCTTCCACAAATGGTAACAGATGCTAGATCAATTGTTAACCTTAAAACAGAAATTAATAGAATTTTGAGAACCAATGATATTAGGGATATGGGGCAAAGGCAGGTTGCAGTCAGCCCTGATCTCACAGAATGGCAGAACAGGCTTGCGGAGCTTAATGGCCTATATGTGCTCCTATGCTCCAACAGTATGTTCAGCCATGAAATTGATAAATGGAACAGATTGCTTATTGACAAACCACTTGCCCTTTGGCTAAATTGGATACTGCCAAAGGAGTTGATCGTTCATTGTTGCACTTGGCTGGACATTTTTAATGAAAAATATGCATCAAGGCAGCAATGAAATTCAGGCAATAATTTAGTACAATCATTTGTTTGTTGTATGCAATAGGTGCTTACAGAACCTGCCACCCTGATACAACATGCAATCTTAAAATTTTAATGTTAATAAAATGTTTCATTGAATACCAAATTACTGGGAACCATATGGAGAATTTTGCATCCACATCTGGCTCTTTAAATGGCGCAGTTTATTACCTTCCAATATATATTCAAGCTAAAAAGATTGGAGCATCAATGAGGAAGACTGGTATTCAGTAATTTATAGCCAGGATTTTGTGCCATTTTAGCTGAATACTTGTCATATGCATGATAGGTCTGTGAACTTCTACTAATTTATAATACTTTTCAATTAATCTAACCTAATTGTTTGCCCAATGCATGTCAAATTCAACTTTACTCTCTCATCAGGTTTAACCCTGCATCCTTCTTGTTTGCCCTATGTCTACCCCAAACTCCTTCCACTCTACCCCATGCACAGTAACATCTTTTCCTCTCTAGTCACAGTGCTTGCACTTCCTCCTCGACTTCTCCTCACAAATAGTGGGAGAACTAACTGATCTTCCTTTGTGTTTATGAAGGAAGTGTTTTGATGACTTTGGCATTAAGGATTAAGTCAGTTTCATGAAACCACGGCCGGATTCTCCATTCTTGAGACTAATGATGGGATTCTCCGGTGCGTCCGCCTACCAAGCGGAGAATCCCGCCCGAGGTCAATGGATTATTCCATTGTCGGCATCTAACCTGTGGCGTTCTTGTGGGAGGCAGGGTGGAAGAACCCAGCCCTAAATGTTGACACTCATGCAGGATTTGTACAATTTCACGACAGCAAAACTGGCGCCGCTCCTGGACCGATTCAGTGACTATTGAGGGGCTAGTACTGGCGCCATGTGGAACACGATCGCCAAGGTCGGGATTGACACTCGAGAGGCTGACAGGCTGCAGCCACATATTAGCCCTCGACTCTCCACATACACTCATCCCAGCCAACAAGATGGCACTGGTTGCGCTGGGGTCAGAGGGTACCTAGGAGGAGTGGCCTGGAGAAGCACCCATATTACCTGTGGTGCTATGTTCACAGTGGGCAGTCAGTGTGGCGCGCGCAGCCTCAGGACTGCCTGGCAGGATGCGGCAATGGTGTCTCGTGTCTATCCATCCTGTCTCCATGGCCCACCTCCTGGCCACCTCCCCCCACCCCCACCCCCCCACCCCAACTACTTCCGCTGGTCCTGGCATAAGACAAGTGGCACAACTATGGCAATGTGGACACTTTGCGTACCCCCACTCTCCCCCTAATCAACTGCGATGCCTGTTTCACGATTTTTGAAAGCACAAGTTTACCTTGCCATTGGAAATTCCCCCTGGTGGATGTGGAGGAACGCGGAGGCCCCGGCGAATACCGGGTCAGGTCCGCTAATGATGTTCCAATGCCGTTTACTGTACGTGCGGAGTGGAACGTATTGACACCGCTATCGGGGCACCGGAGAATTGCGATTTGCTGTGAACCTGGCGGCGGCCATGATTTTGGCATCAAAACCGACCGATTCTCCACCCAATCGCATTTCACGATTTCGGCATCGGCCGATGGAGCATCCTGCTCCATGTTTTTTTTCAATCCAAAATAACTTTATTTATTCAGTTGACTGAAACCACAGGATACATTTAAAAGACCGACAAGTGGCCTAAATAGCAGTTCTTAAAATCACCAAGCATTTCCATGCTTCTTTCTGCAAATTACAAAGCTATTGGAAAGGAAACTTACCTGGAAGTGGACAATCTATCAGCTCAAATAAGTGTGAATGGTCCATTCCCTGAAATACTCACAGTCAAACTGTTTATTCAGGTATGTGCAGACTGACCAGACAATGGACTGCAGCTGAGCGGGGGCTCCACTGACCATTTTATCTGGACCCCGGATGAGGAGTGTTTCCATCCCAGGTCACTCAGACAAATAAGGGGTTCCCAGCTTGTTGTAACCATATTTACTAACTGCTGAGTGTGATGACATGCAAACATGCAGCTAATAAACACATAGAATAGCACGCAACCAAGGAGCAGTCAGGACACTCAGGAGTGGTATCTCACTATAAAAGGGATCAGCCACTCACACCCCACCTCTTTCCACAGACCAACATCTACCGAGTGAGACAGGGTGTATCCTCAGCATCACACCCCAGCACGTGGCTCAGAGCAAGGCTGGTTCAGTTAAACTGAGTTACTACATTTAGATCAGCAGAGAGTCGAACTCAATGAGAACTGTGCTAATAGTTCAATACAACACATTGAACTCATTTCAAAGTCTGGAGCATCTTTTACTCAAAACTGCATCAAGTGGCAGCTTGTGTTATTCCAAATTACATAGAACATAGAACACAGAAAAATACAGCACAGAACAGGCCCTTCGGCCCACAATGTTGTGCCAAACCTTTTTTGCTCCACTACTCTCTGGGTAAAGAACCTACCTCTGACATCCCCCCTATACCTTCCACCATTCACCTTAAATGTATGTCCCCTTGTAATGGCTTGTTCCACCCGGGGAAAAGGTCTCTGACTATCTACTCTATCTATTCCCCTGATCATCTTATAAACCTCTGTCAAGTCGCCCCTCATCCTTCTCCGTTCTAATGAGAAAAGGCCGAGCACCCTCAACCTTTCCTCGTAAGACCTACTCTCCATTCCAGGCAACATCCTGGTAAATCTCCTTTGCACCTTTTCCAAAGCTTCCACATCCTTCCTAAAATGAGGCGGCCAGACCTGCACACAGTACTCCAAATGTGGCCTGACCAAGGTTTTGTACAGCTGCATCATCACCTCACGGCTCTTAAATTCAATCCCTCTGTAATGAACGCTAGCACACCATAGGCCTTCTTCACAGCTCTATCCACTTGAGTGGCAACTTTCAAAGATCTATGAACATAGACCCCAAGATCTCTCTGCTAACACAACACATAACACAACATGACACCGGGGCGAAATTCTCCGACCCCCACGACGGGTCGGAGAATAGCGGGAGGGCCTTCCCGACATTTTTCCCGCCCTCCCGCTATTCTCCCCCCCCCCCCCCCAACTCCCGACACGAATCGCTGCCGCCGGTTTTTTGCGGCCGGCAGCGATTCACAGCTGTTCGATGGGCCGAAGTCCCAGCCCTTTACGCTGTTTTTACGAACGGCAAACAGACCTGGTCTGGCCGTTCGTAAAAACGGCGTCACAAACTCGCTTTTTATAACCATGGCACCGATTGGCACGGCAGTACCACGGCTGTGCCAAGGGTGCCATGGGCCCGCGATCGGTGGGCACCGATCGCGGGCAGCGGGCCCGATGCCCGTGCACTATTTGTCCTTCCGCCGCCCCGCAATATCCATTCGCGGGGCGGCTGAGGGGCATCCCGGCCCGCGCATGCGCGGGTTTCGCGCAAATACGCGATGACGTCATCCGCGCATGCGCGGGTTGGAGTCTTCCACTCCGCGCATGCGCGGCTGACGTCATATGACGCGTCAGCCGGCGCTAACTCCGGCAAGCGGGCTTAACGAAATTCGTTAAGCCCGCGATGCCGGAGCTTACGGCGTCGGGCTGCTAGCCCCGACTGGGGACCAGAATCGGTTCCCGGTCGGGAAGGGGGGCGCTGGCGTCAAACCCGCCCGGGTTTGACGCCAGCCTTACGATTTCTCCCGTTTTGGGAGAATCGCGCCCCAGGAGTCTATTCAACCTAGTTAGTTCAACTCAGCAAGATTCTTGACGACCAGCAAATGTAAACCGGCACAATGGAAAAGATTCAGGCTCCTCACCAGCTCAGGACCTCCGGCAATCTCAGTGTCAACTGGCGGACATTCAAACAGAAATTTCAGCTTTACATCGAAGCATCAGACCTCAATGGTGCGTCTGATGCACGGAAGATAGTTCTTCTCCTCACCACAGCGGGTGATCACGCTTTGGAAATATTCAACTCCTTTCACTTCGCCGAAGCCCAGGACAAGACAAAGTTTCAGACCATCCTGGACAGGTTTGACAGCCACTGTGAGGTGGACACCAACAAAATTTTCGAGCGCTACATATTGCAAGGTAATCCTTCAACTCATATTTAACTAACCTTAGACTGCTAGCTCAATCCTTCAACTTCGGTGATATCACTGACTCCATGATCAGAGACAAATTGTTTTTGGAGTTCACTCTGATTCTCTGAGAGGGCAGTTACTGAAGATCAAGCATATGACCCTGCCAGTCGCGACTGAAACATGCACATTGCATGAGCACGCTAAAAATCGCTATTCCCAGTACAAAACAGCAGAAAATAATAAACTAGCCTCCCGCGAGGTGGAGAGTGTGCGGGCCATCTCCTGGATGCAGCGCCTCAATATTGACGAAAGCGTGCTCTTCCCGGGGTCCGGCGCATGCGCAATGCAAACAGGATAACGAAGCAGCCAAAACCCGCACTGAGCAGGTGCAGACATCTGAGAACCGCACTGCGTATGTGCAACGACGCACGGAGCGTCAGGACACTGATGTCATGATGTGTTCGAACTGTGGCACTGCCCTGCAAGAGGCAGACGCTGTTTAAACTGCAGGAAGCCAGGCCACTATGCAGCCCTTTGCAGATCTGCATGACCAGTCAGGAGCCAGCGCTCCCAATTCCGATGACGGTGCATCCGGAGTATGCAACAACGCCTACAGGATTCTGATCCCGGCAGTGCAACGGATCCAGATGATGAATGCCTGGACAATGCCTACCGTGTGGGTGTTATTACAATGTGTGACTATGCCACACCAGACACATCGCAAGTCCAATTGATCCTAGCTGTGGATTCTGAGGACGAATGGTGAGCAGTGATGAAGGTCAACCACTGCCAGTTCAAGCTGGACACAGGTGCCTCTGCCAACCTCCCCTCACAGGCAGACTTCAGACGCATTAAGAAGTACCCCACAGTCCTTCCAGCTGCCTGAAAGCTCCTGGATTACAACGGGAATGCCATCACGGCACTGGGATCCTGCCATCTGCACATATCCAACCGACTGTACACACAAGCATGGTTACGCTTTGAAATTGTGAAACCGGACAGGGCATCCCTACGAGGTGCGCATGCCTGCAAGTAGCTGAACCTTATTCAAAGGGTTTACACCACAACATCCTCCCATGTGGATCTTCAGGCCGGCATCGACGACATCCTCGGCCAGTCTCCAGATGTGTTCAACAGGATGGGCACGCTGCCGTATCGATACAAGATTCTGCTACGGCCTGATGCCAAGCCAGTGGTCCACGCACCACGATGAGTCCCTGCTCCACTGAGAGAGCGTCTGAAGGCACAGCTCAAGGATCTTCAGCAAAAAGGCATCGTATCCAAGGTCACTGAACCGACTGACTGGGTCAGCTCGATGGTGTGTGTAAAGAAGCCTTTGGGTACCCTGCGCATCTGCATTGATCCCAAGGATCTCAATAAGAATATCGTGTGGGAACACTACCCCATCCCGAAGCGGGAGGAACTCAAGAGTGAGATGGCACACACAGGCTTCTTCACGAAATTGGATGCATCACAGGGATTTTGGCAAATCCAGCCGGAAGAGCCCAGCAGAAGGCTCTGCACCTTCAACATGCCTTGTGGCAGATACTGCTACAATCGCATGCCATAGGGCATCATCTTGGCATCGGAGATATTCCATCGCATCATGGAGCAGATGATGGAAGGCATTGAAGGGGTTTGTGTGTACGTGGACGACATCATCATATGATCCACGACCCCTGAAGAACATGTGTCCCGTCTCCAGGAGGTATTCCGCCGTGTACATGCCAACGGCCTAAAGTTAAATAGGTCCAAATGTTGTTTTGGCACATCGACGCTCAAGTTCCTAGGCGACCATATCTCACAGCATGGTGTGCGCCCGGACACAGACAAAATCAAGGCCATCAAGGCGATGAAAGTTCCTGAGGACAAAAAGGCGGTGCTGGACTTCTTGGGTATGGTCAATTTTCTGGGCAAGTTCATTCCAAACATGGCCACACACACCATGGCCCCATGCAAACTAGTGAAAAAGTCAACTGCCTTTGGGTGGAAGGTGGCACACCAGACAGTGTGGCTCGAGCTAAAAGCCAAGCTCACCACTGCACCAGTCCTGGCATTCTTCGACCCTGACCGGGAGACAAAGATATTCACAGATGCGAGTCAGGATGGCATCGGTGCGGTGTTGCTTCAACGAGTTGACACATCATCCTGGGCACCAGTAGCCTATGCATTGTGACAATAAGTGATTTTCATTTCATTTCATTTCAAGGGCGATGGCGCCCACTGAAACCAGATATGCACAGATTGAGAAGGAGTGCTTGGGTCTTCTCGCCGGCATCCTAAAATTTCATGATTATGTCTACGGCCTGCCGACATTCACTGTTGAGACGGATCATAGTCCTCTGGTCCACATCATCCACAAGGACCTGAGTGACATGATGCCTCGATTGCAGAGAATCCTGCTTAAACTTAAGAGGTATGACTTCAACTTGGTGTACACACCTGGCAAGGAGCTCATCATCGCTGATACATTGTCCCGCTCTGTCACCTCGCCCAGTGAGCCGCCTGAGATCATCCAGCACATCGAATCGCAAGTGCAGCTGTGTACTAGCACTCTTCCGGCGACAGATGAGAAGGTAGTTCTCATCCGTGATGAGACAGCCAAAGACCCCCTTTGCAGCACGTCGTCCACAACCTCACCAATGGTTGGCAGAAAGGGCAGTGCCCACAATTTTACAATGTGAAGGATGATCTGACAGAGATTGATGGTATCCTCCTCAAGCTGGACAGGATTGTCATTCCACTCAGTCCCCAGAGCTTGGTGCTGCACCAGATTCATGAGGGACACCTGGGCGTCGAAAAGTGCAGACGCAGAGTCCGGCAACCTGTCCACTGGCCCAGCATCATCCCGGACATCACAAGCATGGTCCTGAACTGTGCTACCTGTCAGTGGTTCCAGCCAGCGCAGAGCAAGGAGACGCTCCAACAGCATGACAGTGACCTCTCCATGGTCCAAGGTTGGCATCGACCTCTTTCATGCGAATGGTTGCAACTATGTAGTGATCATCGACTATTTCTTGAATTACTCTGAGGTGCTGAAGCTCCCGGAGTTCACCTCTCAGACTATCATCAAAGCCTGTAAGGAGAGGTTCTCAAGGCATGGCATCCCAATCACCACCATGAGCGACAATGGCCCGTGCTTTAACAGTCGAGAATGGTCCACGTTTGCCAGCAATTTCCAGCATGTCACCTCCAGTCTGCACTTTCCGCAGTCCAATGGAAGAGTCGAGAGAGGGGTACACATTGTGAAACAGCTCACCTGCAAGGCCGCGGACTCTGCTTCCGACATACACCTTGCACTGCTCGCATACAGGGCAACTCCATTGTCCACTGGCATGTCGCCGGCTCAACTCCTGATGACCAGGGACCTGCGGATGACACTTCCAGCCATACACTTGCCCAACCTGGATCACCTCCCACTGCTGCAGAAGATGCAGCAGCTCAGAGACTGTCAAAAGCAGGGCTATGATGCCCATGCCACTGATCTGTCTGTGCTATCCCCGGCAGACACTGTCAGGATCCAGATACCAGATGGTGGGTGGTCTGCCCGGGTATCATTGTTCGACAGGCTGCGCCTCGCTCTTATGTTGTACATATGGCTGATGGCTCCATCGTGCAAAGGAATCGACGGGCACAGTGCAATGTTGCCTGCTCGCAACCACTTTCTCCTCTATTTCCATATGTTGAATTGCCACCTCCTGATACCTCGCACCACGAGGCCACCAGTCAGGCTTCCATCCCGCCTGTCAAGGCGCTGTTATCCCCTCCGCCACCTCTCCGGCGGTCGACCAGGATCAGACGCAAGCCTCAGAGACTGGACTTGTGAACATTTGTTTTGTTTGCTCTGTTCTGTTGTTACTCTGTCAGTCACGTTAGACAGACTCATTCACATGTAAATACATTCACATGCACCAACAAAACATAAAAAACAGAGGCGATGTCATGATATGTAAACATACAGCTAATAAACACATAGAATAGGACACGACCAATGAGCAGTCAGGACACTCAGGGGTGGTATCTCACTATAAAAGGGATGAGGCACTCACACCCCGCCTCTTTCCACAGACCAACATCTACGGAGTGAGACAGGGTGTATCCTCAGCATCACACCCCAGCACGTGGCTTAGAGCAAGGCTGGTTCAGTTAGACTGAGTTACTACATTTAGAACAGCAGAGAATCGAACTCAATGAGAACTGTGCTATTAGTTCAATACAACACATTGAACTCACTTCAAAGTCTGGAGCATCTTTTACTCAAAACTGCATCAAGTGGCAGCTTGTGTTATTCCAAATTACATAACACAACACCGAGATTATTTTCTTTCCTTCCCTATCCTTTCTGAGGGCCTCACGGTAGCATGGTGGTTAGCATCAATGCTTCACAGCTCCAGGGTCCCAGGTTCGATTCCCGGCTGGGTCACTGTCTGTGTGGAGTCTGCAAGTCCTCCCCGTGTGTGCGTGGGTTTCCTCCGGGTGCTCCGGTTTCCTCCCACAGTCCAAAGATGTGCGGGTTAGGTGGATTGGCCATGCTAAATTGCCCGTAGTGTAAGGTTAATGGGGGGATTGTTGGGTTACGGGTATACGGGTTACGTGGGTTTAAGTAGGGTGATCATTGCTCGGCACAACATCGAGGGCCGAAGGGCCTGTTCTGTGCTGTACTGTTCTATGTTCTATGTTCTATTGTGAATAGAGGCCATGTGGTAGCAAACTCGCCCTCTGTGTAAAGAACAAACTGCTCTTCCAGAGTGATTCAGTCACAGACAGTGGCTGTTCAGCAAGCATGTGTCCTGTGTGTGTATGACCAGCCAAACACCACAGACAGCTTCTTCGATGTAAATCAAAAAGCTGATGACTTCAGAGAAAAAGATAGAGATCGTCTGTCAAGACGTTAAATTGTTTCTGTGCAGAATCTGGGAAAAAACACCAAACAAGGCCTAACACCAACACATCAATGTATAGGATCCGGATATGTGTGACCTTATTTTGGACACTTTTTAAAAATTGAAACTACTTTTCCTTCCGTGTACATGTATGTGCGTTTGTGTGTGAGTTGGATCATTTTTATTATTTTTTATTTATCAGGTATTAAGAACAAAAAAAGATATTTGCTTTTCCTTTTGAGCTTACAAGCAAACGTGCCTGTCTGTGTCTTTTACAGTCACAGGATTTAAACAGTTAAACACCCATTAAATTGACAAGCAAATTCGCGGGCCGGAGAATCGCTGCAGGGGGCTCGCCGATCGGCGGGTGGTGTTTCCCGCCCCCGCCAATTCCCGGGTGGCGGAGAATTTCTGCCACGGCGGGGGCGGGATTTTTGGTGGCCCCGGGCGATTCTCCGACCTTGCGGGGGGTCGGAGAATTTCGCCCAAGGCTACTAATCTTTATTCTAATAATCTTCATTAGTGCCACAACTAGACTGACATTAACACTGCAATTAAGTTACTGCAAAAATTCCCTAGTCACCACACTAAGGAGCTTGTCTGGGTACACAAAGGGAGAATTCAGAATGTCCAATTCACCTAACAGCACGTCTTTCAGGACTTGTAGCAGGAAACCGGAGCATCTAGAGGAATCCCCCCAAACACAGGGAGAAAGTGCAGACTCTGTACAGACAGTAACCCGAGCTGGGAATCAATCAAGTGTCCCTGGCACAGTCCCAACCACTGTGTTATAGTGCCACCCTATCTTCATGGACCAGAGTGACATCTGAAAATCCTTATCTGTTGAAAAGTTATATACTGTAGTGAGGCACATAGAAGCGATTATCAGACCAAGCACCAGCAACCTACTTTTCAACTTAGCCTGAAGAATAGGAGGCAGTCATGGAATCCAAAACTGGCAGGTTAGCATTAGCAAGGATACAGCTTGAGCAGTGGAGGCTGCTGCTAGAATTTCAAGAAAAAGCAAAGGAAAGTGAATTCCAGGAATGTGAAAGAGAAAGGGTGTTTAAGAGGGAAAAAGAAAGGGAGTGACAGGCAAATTAGACAGCTTGACATGAGTAGGGAAACAATGTTGGTCACAGTGCAGAGACCAGCAGAGACCAGCAGCAGGGTAAATGGCCCAAACGCAGGACTGAGCTTTGAGCTCTTACAGTACTCACAATTGATGCCAAAGCTTAATGAGGAGGATGTTGAAGTATTTGTTATGTCATTTGAAAAACCTGCAACATGGTTGAAGTGGCCAGTGAAGGCTTGGACATTTCCACTGCAAATTAATGGATTAGCCCATGGATTTTACTGCATATTGTCCAAAGAATGTTTTTCAGACTACAAGATGAGCAAAAATGCTATCTTGAGTGTGTGTGAACTTGTATCGGTGGTATATTGTTAAGTATTCTAAACATTCTCAGAAAAGACCCATTCAAACTTTCATTGAGTTCAAAAGAGTTAAGCAATTTGCTTTCATCCAATGGTTATGGGTGCCGGAAATAGAACCCACATACAAAACCCTCAGGGATGTTAGTCTCCTTGAGGAATTTAAAAACTCACTTTATCTTTCCATGTAAACCTATGTTGAAGACCATCGAGCCTCCAGCAATTATGCGTAAGGACACTTTTCCCAAGGAAAATCCTTCCCTAGTCACCTCCAAACTTCCAGAAAGCATGGAAGATGGGAGAGTGATAGAAAAGCAGTAATGGGCAGGAAAGTAAAAATGGAAACACAGGGAGCCCTCACATGACTAAAATGGAAGGTGTTGAGAACAGGAATGATGCCCAAAAGCCTCTGTTTCCATAGTAGGTCACCCCTGAGACGTGGCCACTGGAAACTAAAGAGTAAACCGATAACTTTTTTGGGGGTACACTAGACCAGTGCAGGCCAAGAGCCCTTGTCTGAAAGCACAGCAAACAAGCTCTAATTATGACAATTAACCAACGTAAATGTACCACTCTGAGTGTGGTAGAATCTAACAGAATTATTGAGGGCTACCATGATTATATGTTTAAAGGGGAAGTGACCCCATACCCCATGTAGGTACTTGCAGCTGGAGCTTGTTAATGAGTTAATTGTATTTCGCCAGTTTTCAGAGGCTAGATTCACAGTATAAAAAGGATCCAGCTACAGTGCAGATTCTGAGTGCTGAACTTGGTGCTTTTGAGTGCTGCAGTGAGAGTTTGGTGACTGAGGGAGTTAGGTGAGGAGGGAGTAAGGCGCTCCTTACATTTCATTTCCTACATTTCCTCAAAGAGCGTGAAGGGAGCCAGGAGTTTACAGAGAGTACAGCTGACTGGAAGTAGAGTCGGAGGGCGGAGGTTCAGTTGGTCTATGGGGCAGCTAATTCTGTAAAGTAAGAGGGGGTGGAGGCTAGGGCAGTTGCATGCTCCTCCTGTAGGATATGGGTGGTGAGGGATACCACTGGTGTCCCCGCTGACTATACCAGCGGGAAGTACACCCATCTCCAGCTCCTCGGAGACCGTGTTAGGGAACTGGAGCTGGAGCTGGATGAACTTTGGATCATCCGGGAGGCAGAGGGGGTTATCGAGAAGAGTTACAGGGAGGTAGCCACACCCAAGGTACTGGACAAGAGTAGATGGGTTACAGTCAGGGGAAGAAAACTAACAGGCAGACAGTGCAGGGATCCCTCATGGCCGTCCCCCTTCAAAACAAGTATACCATTTTGGATGCTGTTGGGGGGGATGACCTACCGGGGGAAGGCCCTAGCGGCCAGGTCTCTGGCACTGAGTCTGGCTCTGGGGCTCAGAAGAGAAGGGGGGAGAATAGAAAAGCAATAGTAATAGGAGATTCAATGGTTAGGGGAATAGATAGGAGATTCTGTGGTCACGAGCGAGACTCCCGGAAGGTATGTTGCCTCCCGGGTGCCAGGGCCAGGGATGTCTCGGATCGTGTCTTCAGGATCCTGAAGGGGGAGGGTGAGCAGCCAGAGGTTGTGGTGCACATTGGTACCATCGACGTAGGTAGGAAAAGGGGTGTGGAGGTAATAAACAAGTTTAGGGAGTTAGACTGGACATTAAAGGTTGGGACAGACAGAGTTGTCATCTCTGGTTTGTTGCCGGTGCCACGTGATAGCAAGGTTAGGAATAGGGAGAGAGTGCAGTTGAACACGTGACTGCAAGAATGGTGTAGGAGGGAGAGTTTCAGGTATTTGGAGCGCATTCTGGGGAAGGTGGGACCTGTACAAGCAGGACGGGTTGCATCTGAACCAGAGGGGCACCAATATCCTGGGAGGGAGGTTTTCTAGTACTCTTCGGGAGGGTTTAAACTAATTTGGCAGGGGAATGGGAACCGGATTTGTAGTCCAGCAACTAAGGAAGCCGATATTCAGGACGCCAAAGCATGTAGTGAGGCAGTGGGGAAGGTAACACTGACAAAGGAGAGTACTTGCAGGCACGGAGATGGGTTGAAGTGTGTATACTTCAACGCAAGAAGCATCTAGAATAAGGTGGGTGAACTTAAGGCATGGATCGGTACTTGGGACTACGATGTGGTGGCCATCACGGAAACTTGGACAGAAGAGGGGCAGAAATGGTTGTTGGAGGTCCCTGGTTATAGGTGTTTCAACAAGATTAGGGAGGGTGGTAAAAGAGGTGGGGGTGTGGCATTGTTAATTAGAGATAGTATAACAGCTGCAGAAAGGCAGTTCGAGGGGGATCTGCCTACTGAGGTAATATGGGTTGAAGTCAGAAATAGGAAAGGAGCAGTCATCTGGTTGGGAGTTTTCTATAGGCCCCCCAATAGCAGCAGAGATGTGGAGGAACAGATTGGGAAACAGATTTTGGAAAGGTGCAGAAGTCACAGGGTAGTAGTCATGGGTGACTTCAACTTCCCAAATATTGAGTGGAAACTCTTTAGATCAAATATTTTGGATGGGGTAGTGTTTGTGCAGTGTGTCCAGGAAGCTTTTCCGACACAGTATGTAGATTGTCCGACCAGAGGGGAGGCCACATTGGATTGGTACTTGGTAATGAACCAGGGCAGGTGATAGATTTGTTAGTGGGGGAGCATTTTGGAAGTAGTGACGACAACTCTGTGACTTTCACTTTAGTAATGGAGAGGGACAGGTGCGTGCAACAGGGCAAGGTTTACAATTGGGGGATGGGTAAATACAATGCTGTCAGACAAGAATTGAAGTGTATAAGTTGGGAACATAGGCTGTCAGGGAAGGACACAAGTGAAATGTGGAACTTGTTCAAGGAACAGGTACTGCGTGTTTTTGATATGTATGTCCCTGTCAGGCAGGGAAGAGATGGTCGAGTGAGGGAACCATGGTTGACAAGAGAGGTTGAATATCTTGTTAAGAGGAAGAAGGAGACTTATGTAAGGCTGAGGAAACAAGGTTCAGACAGGGCGCTGGAGGGATACAAGATAGCCAGGAGGGAACTGAAGAAAGGGATTAGGAGAGCTAAGAGAGGGCATGAAAAATCTTTGGCGGGTAGGATCAAGGAAAACCCCAAGGCCTTTTACACATATGTGAGAAATATGAGAATGACTAGAGCGAGGGTAGGTCCGATCAAGGACAGTAGCGGGAGATTGTGTATTGAGTCTGAAGAGATAGGAGAGGTCTTGAACAAGTACTTTTCTTCAGTATTTACAAACGAGAGTGGCCATATTGTTGGAGAGGACAGTGTGAAACAGACTGGTAAGCTTGAGGAGATACTTGTTAGGAAGGAAGATGTGTTGGGCGATTTGAAAAACTTGAGAATAGACAAGTCCCCCGGGCCTGACGGGATATATCCAAGGATTCTATGGGAAGCAAAAAATGAAATTGCAGAGCCGTTGGCAATGATCTTTTCATCCTCGCTGTCAACATGGGTGGTACCAGGGGATTGGAGAGTGGCGAATGTCGTGCCCCTGTTCAAAAAAGGGAATAGGGATAACCCTGGGAATTACAGGCCAGTTAGTCTTACTTCAGTGGTAGGCAAAGTAATGGAAAGGGATAGGATTTCTGAGCATCTGGAAAGACACTGCTTGATTAGGGATAGTCAGCACGGATTTGTGAGGGGTAGGCCTTGCCTTACAAGTCTTATTGACTTCTTTGAGGAGGTGACCAAGCATGTGGATGAAGATAAAGCAGTGGATGTAGTGTACATGGATTTTAGTAAGGCATTTGATAAGGTTCCCCATGGTAGGCTTATGCAGAAAGTAAGGATGCATGGGATAGTGAGAAATTTGGCCAGTTGGATAACCAACTGGCTAACCGATAGAAGACAGAGAGTGGTGGTGGATGGCAAATATTCAGCCTGGAGCACAGTTACCAGTGGCGTACCGCAGGGATCAGTTCTGGGTCCTCTGCTGTTTGTGATTTTCATTAACGACTTGGATGAGGGGGTTGAAGGGTGGGTCAGTAGATTTGCAGATGATACGAAGATTGGTGGAGTTATGGATAGTGAGGAGGGCTGTTGTCGGCTTCAAAGAGACATAGACAGGATGCAGAGCTGGGCTGAGAAGTGGCAGATGGAGTTTAACCCTGACAAGTGTGAGGTTGTCCATTTTGGAAGGACAAATATGAATGCGGAATACAGGGTTAACGGTAGGGTTCTTGGCAATGTAGAGGAGCAGAGAGATCTTGGGGTCTATGTTCATAGATCTTTGAAAGTTGCCACTCAAGTGGATAGAGCTGTGAAGAAGGCCTATGGTGTGCTAGCGTTCATTAGCAGAGGGATTGAATTTAAGAGCCGTGAGGTGATGATGCAGCTGTACAAAACCTTGGTCAGGCCACATTTGGAGTACTGTGTGCAGTTCTGGTCGCCTCATTTTAGGAAGGATGTGGAAGCTTTGGAAAAGGTGCAAAGGAGATTTACCAGGATGTTGCCTGGAATGGAGAGTAGGTCTTATGAGGAAAGGTTGAGGGTGCTAGGCCTTTTCTCATTAGAACGGAGAAGGATGAGGGGCGACTTGATTGAGGTTTATAAGATGATCAGGGAAATAGATAGAGTAGACAGTCAGAGACTTTTTCCCCGGGTGGAACAAACCATTGCAAGGGGACATAAATTTAAGATAAATGGTGGAAGATATAGGGGGGATGTCAGAGGTAGGTTCTTTACCCAGAGAGTAGTGGGGGCATGGAATGCACTGCCTGTGGAAGTAGTTGAGTCGGAAACGTTAGGGACCTTCAAGCGGCTATTGGATAGGTACATGGATTAGGGTAGAATAATGGAGTGTCGATGAATTTGTTCTTAAGGCAGTACGGTAGCATTGTGGATAGCACAATTGCTTCACAGCTCCAGGGTCCCAGGTTCGATTTCGGCTTGGGTCACTGTGTGTGTGGAGTCTGCACATCCTCCCCGTGTGTGCGTGGGTTTCTTCCGGGTACTCCGGTTTCCTCCCACAGTCCAAAGATGTGCAGGTTGGGTGGATTGGCCATGATAAATTGCCCTTCGTGTCCAAAATTCTATGATCTATGATTACCTTAGGACAAAAGTTCAGCACAACATCGTGGGCCGAAGGGCCTGTTCTGTGCTGTATTTCTCTATGATTTATCTATGATACCCCTCAAAAGAGACAGGTGGGGTCCTATTTAGAGATAGAGGGGCCATCCAATCTCTCCTGCTGGGAAAAGGCATGACCTTCCCATCCGAGAGCTCACTGAATTCAAAGGTTTTAGTGAAAGCTATTCAAAAGAAATATATGCTCACACATTTATATCAGGTGGCTCTGAAATGTGACCTTATTTCAAGGTTTTTAACAGAAAGAATTATCTATAGTTTATCTGTGAAGGGGATCTACCTACTCCTGGGTAATGACCTTGCAGGATCTAAGGTGGTAGGTTCCTCAGTTGTCTTTGAGATTCCGAATGAGGATAGAGAGGTGGAAAGTTACAGGAGAAAGCTCCTGGCAGTTCCCGGATTGAGTCATATCCTGGTTCATGACCAAACAAAGTCTGTCTCAGGTGGCTGAATCAGTATTGTAGAGTGGTGACTCTGCTGCCTGAAGCTTTCTTCAGAAATTTGGATGGAGAGTCCGTAATCTGCAATAAAACATGGTCCGCTTATCCCCATACCAGCTTTTGTGGAATCATTCAGCAGCGTGTTGGTGGACTGTGTGGTTACCGATACCTTCTGACCATACTGGATGTGATTACCCAATTCCCAGCAGCCATTTCCCTGAGAAAAATCTCAGCCAAGTAGTAGTTGACGAGTTGTATCAATTCATTACATGATCTGGACTGTTTATTGGGATCCTATCGAATCAGGGCACTTTTTTATGTCCCTTGTATTTTTAAAAAGGTCATGACTAACCTTGACATAACCCAACTAAAATCCACAGCTTATCACCCACAATCACAAGGGGCTTTGGAATGCTACCACCAAACATGTGGGGCGGGATTCTCTGAAAATGGCACTATGTCCCCACGACGATGGGAAAATCGGCGCCAATGACTCTGGCATCAACGGTCCCCCAAGGTGAGGAATTCTCAACTTTCTAGGGGGCTAGGTTGCTGCTGGCGTCGTCCCCGCTGCTGCAGCCGGCACCGAAGGGCCGGCACGTGTTCGTGCATGCGCGGACCAGCTGGCCTATTTCCGCGCATGCGCAGACCAGCCAGCCTATTTCCGCGCATGCGAAGACCGACCGGCCTATTTCCGCGCATGTGAAGACCGACCGGCCTATTTCCACGCATGCGCGGAGGTTCTCTTCTCCAGGCCGGCCCCCGGACAATATGGCGGAGCCCGACAGGGGCCCAGCACGGAGGAAAGAAGGCCCCCACAGAAACAGCCCGCCTGCAGGATCAGTAGGCCCCAATCGTGGGCCAGGCCACTGTGTGGCCCCCCCCCGGGGTCGGATCCCCTCGCGCCCCTCCAGGACCGTCCCCGCACACCTATCTGCCAGGTCCTGCCATGCGTGAGGTGAGTAATTCACGCCGGCGGGACTGGCCAGAACTGAACTGGGGCCGCTGTCAATTGCCCCCAACTGGCTTGGCGGAAATCCCACCGGCCCCCGAAAAATGGCGGAGGAGAATAGGGCAGTCGCCGTCGAGGCATCGGGGCAGGATTTGCCCCGACCAGGGTCTGGTCACGAAAGATAATGATCAGGGCATATCTCTCTGAATGCACCCATGACTGGAAATAAAGGGTTGGAATTCCTTTTGCTGCGAGGAAATTACCAAATGAATCCATCAATTTCAGTCTCTTTGAATTATTTATGGATACGAGGTGAGAAGTCCTTTAAACTAAGGGAAGACATTTCTTTGTTAGACTGTGGGTGTAATTTTCCAGATGTTCCCTGTGCAGCAGATTTAATGACAAATTGGAGGGACAATGCAGTGGGAGCTGAAACGTCATTTTTCGAGTGTGGTATATTGGTGGTGGGAAGGTCTTCCTCCACCCATCATGCTGGGTCACCATTCCCGCCAGAGGCTGGGGTGAAATCGTTTTACATCCAGTTAATGGGGCGCAGATGAAGGCTTGGCCGAAATCGTCTACTTCCTTCCCAATCATCGTCTGCCAGAGGATTTTCCCAGTGCTCCAAACACATCTGGATCAATGTGGCTAGCAAATGTGGGGTTTGCCTGCATTAAGGTCTGGGGCAGCCCACAGAGATCAAAAGAAGAAAGCCTCCAGTGACCGAACTCTGGAACACCACATGTTGTAGTGGGTCAGTGGAGTATCCACACTGTGCATCTTCTAACTTCAAGATCTTTAAGGAAATGGCTACAGGGGAGGTGGTGGTATTGTCACTGGACTAGTAATCCAGGGACCCAGGGTAATGCTCTGGGAACCCAGGTTCGAATCCAACCATGGGAGTTGGTGGAATTTGAATTCAATAAAAATCTGGAATTAAAAGTCTAGTGACGACCATGAAACCATTGTCGTTAAAAACCATCTGGTTCACTAATGTCCTTCAGAGAAGAAAATCTGCCACCCTTACTGATCTGGCCCTATATGAGACACCAGACCCATGGCAATGTGGCTGATTCCCAGATGGGCTCAAGGATATCCACATCTTTTGAGTGCATTTAAAAAATAAATCTTCTCCTTCAACAATGTGTAAATTGATGCCCTTTTAAGTATGAAGCCATCCAGCTTGCCTTGCCATGCAAAACATTTGGAAAAATCCCAATTCTATAATTAATTAGGCCAGTGTCTCGTGATGTAGTGCAAATTCCCACTGGCCACCATGGTGGGAAATTTTCCCGGTTCCAGCCTCAGCCATGGGATTTAGTGCCAGAACAGAATGTTCTGCCCTATCAATGAACAGCTTGTGCTGTGGCTCAAGCCAACTAAAAATCCACAGCAAACTGTGTAAAGACAAACATTGTAAGGCTCGAACATTCAAGTTTTAGTATTGTTGCCAATACAAGGTGAACCACTGAAAGGCAGGTTCAGTGGGTCATACAGAGCAGGAAAGAGGATCGGTGAAATGAATTATTTCATTGACACGTCAGATTGCAGGAAAAAACAAAGGCTGTATCAACATACTAAAGCAGTATTGCAGCCAGGAAAGGGATGAACAATCACAGATATGCCAAGTAGTGAACAAAGAGAAGGGTAAAGATGACCATACTGGGTCATGAAGCCCTGTACGATACCCAAATTGAACTCCCCACCAATAATTATAATAATCTTTATTGTCACAATTAGGCATACATTAGCACTGCAATGAAGTTACTGTGAAAAGCACCATGTCACCACATTCCAGCGCCTGTTCGGGTACACAGAGGGAGAATTCAGCATGTCCAAGTTACCTAACTGCACGTCTTTCGAGACTTGTGGGAGGAAACCGGAGCACCCGGAGGAAACCCACGCATACTTGGGGAGAATGTGCAAACTCCACACAGACAGTGACCCAAGCCGGGAATCGAACCTGGGACCCTGGAGCTGTGAAGCCACAGTGCTAACCACTATGCTCCGTGCTGCCCATTAGCCGACACTGAAATGTTAAGGAAGTTAGATACATGTTCTCTTATTTAGACACCGAGCTGAGGAGAGACTTAAAGCTGTTAACAGCATTTAGAGATAAGTAGGGACAAGCCTTATGGAACACCCTTTCCCTACATAATGTAAATGTAGGAAAGACACCTCCTATAAAATAACCCAATCACCCAAGTCCCATGAAATCAGTCAAGGTTCAAGAAGAAATTGAAGCGAGTACTGGAGCACCACTTGATTGAGCCAGCGAAGCAGTTGGTTTATTTCAGAATTCAAATGTAACCATTCACCATGGTGAGATTTGAACCTGGAACCCTAGAGCATTGCCCCAGGTTTGTGGTTTGCCAGTTCAGTGACCTCTACCACAGGAGGAAGCCAGGATGTAAATAGCAGAGGGTGGTTTTGATCCATCAACCTTTGCGTTGTGGACCCAGCACAATTCCACTGCACCACTCTGCTGCACAGCCAAGCAGCCAAAGTGTTCCTGTTGTACTAGTACCCAAGCCTGAAGGCCCAACAGGGCTTTGCGCTGATTACTGAAAACCTCAAGCAGTGACCACAGCTGACTCATACCCAATCCTCGCCTGGCTGGCAGTATCGATAGAGTAAGAAACTCCATTTACATCACCAAAATAGATCTGTTGGAAGAATACTGAGAAACCAAAAGAGATACTCCACTGTCCATGAGAAAGGTCTAGGGGTACTCATCACCCTCAAACATTTTGAAATATAAATTAGCAATGGATACAGAGAAACCTTAGTTTGCATAGATCACAACCCTTCAGCTTTTATGGAGAAATTCAAAACACCCAATGCAAAGATATTTCAATGGACCCTGCTATTTCAAACATTTAGATTGAAGATTATGCACATTTCAGGACAAAATACTGGGATAGCGTTGCCCTGCCGAGGGTTTAAATCAGCTCAAAATCATCCCGAAACAGTGGGAGACCATTTCTAGATTACAGAATAAAGCCACTGTGTCTGATGTGTGCACGATTGAATATTTGAGAATTAATTTGTGTCCATTTTTTTTCCTCTCCGGAAAGAAAGAATTGGAATGAAATGCCCGCATACCTCGGGGGGGGGGGGGGGGGGGGATATAAACCATGCTTGTATCAATACAACTTTATTTCTTGAATGGACTGAAACCACAAGATAGGTTTCAAGAAGACTGACCACAGTATTATTTACATGGCCTAAACAGAGGTTCTTAAAATAGCGAAACATTTCCACGATTTCTTTCTGCAATTTACAAGGCTTTAGGGTCGGGATTTATGGGTTCTGTCACGGCAGATGCAGCGAGCCATTCAAAACCCCATTCACTTCAGCAGGACCAGAGTATCTCGCCGGTATGAGGGGCTGCAAAAATCCAGACATGTTGTCCATAAGTGGACCATCAGAGCAATCACCTTAAACTAGTGTGAATTGCCCGTCCCCTTAACTACTTACAGACAACTAGACATAATCTGTTTATTTAGGTGGATGGGGACTGATCAGTTAAACTCATCGCTCTGGACAGTGTAACCCACCTGAGAAGGGGCTCCACTAACCAATTCATCTAATCACTTTAGACAATGGACAGACAATTTAGTGTAGGAAGCAATTAACACCCAAACAATGGACCTGGAATGAGGGTTTCCCAGCTGTGTCATATTTAGTTATTGTGGTGGTTAGGCATCTCCTAGCAGCACCACAATTTTAGTGGAGTGGGCTCTAGCTTCTCCATAGCTCCTGGTTTATAGCACCGCAGAGCAATTGTGAACCATATTCTGGATTCGCAAACCTTTTGAAGGGTAAGTTAAAAAGGTCTTACCCATTCCCCCAATGCCCTTTACATATGCCCCATGCCACTCATTCCAACACAGTGCAAACTCCATGCCTTGTACGCACTCCCACGGGCCCTTCCACTCTCCATGTCAACTCAATATCAATTCATGCCCTTTCCATGACCAATTTCCCAGTATGCACTATGTACATAGCCAATGAGCCATATGGTAACAATGGCAAGTGTGCAACTACTGAGAGAAAAAATAAACACCCATTCACAAATCTTCATTTGAAAAAACTGCTGTTCCTACCCTTTAGAAATGACAGACCATTCAAGGATCAACAACAAAGGCTTAAAACACTCCACATCTCTTAATCTTGTCCAAATAAACATTGAGACATTGACAAAAGAAATCACAGAAAGAAACACTTATTATAATTAGTTGAAGATACCCATAAAGCAAAGTCAACAATTTGCGTCAGGTGTCAAAACAGCTCCCCTACTGAGCTAATGCTTTTATTGGTCTAGGTGTTTTTTCTCACAGCTATTCTACATTTGCCATTGTTAATGGATAGCTGATTAGTTATGTGCATTGGGTGAATGGACATGCTGGGGTTTGAGTTCCACTGAGTAGGCATGGAGAGCATAAGGGACCATGGGTGTGGGGTATGGCATGGAGTGCTGGGATCATGAGTTGGCACTGAGTTTACATGAGTTGGCATAGAAGGTCTAAGAGGCCGTGAGGATGGGTAGGTCTGTGAGGAGGTGTTAGGGGTGAGAGCTCGACAGCTTAATATCTTCTATCACAACTAGTCAAACGCTGCAGAGAATCAAGAACCTTCTAACCATCCTATCTCGGCATTCTCCAAACCTCATGGCTGCTGACATTCTGCTTCTGGGGTTGACGTGTCGAACTGCATCCTTCACTTGCTCACCAAAGTAAAGGTTTAGTATACCGGGGCAATTTGTACCAAGCTAGGTCCTACTAAGTTGGGAAATTTTCAGACTCAAGCTGCTCATTTAGGTCGCTAAAATCCAGCCCAAAAATTCTATTTGTCCTGAGGAGGGACCATCTAAGTCGAGGATGTCTGAATAAATCCAATAAATCACCAATAAATCCAGTAAAGACTTCAGGAATAATTTATTTACCAATGATTGTCCAGAACATGGAACTAACTACCACACAGACTAGTTGAGGTGAAAAGTACAGATGGCTTTGGAAGTTAAAGAAGTGCATGAGGGAGAAAGGAAAAGAAGGATATGCTGTTCGGGTTAGTTGAAGTAGAGCAGCAAGTGGCTTGTGTGAAGAATATACATGAGTACAAGCCAGCTGGCCTTTGTCTGTGCTGTAAAACTATGTAATTCTGTATAATATCAGCTAGTTTCTTACAGACAGCTTTTCTCAGTCAGATGGGATTTCTGCTGATTGCAAAATCCAGACCAGCATGCCAAACATATTTATCCACTAATTGTGTTACATTTGCAATGATATGATCAATATGATAAACCTTTCACAACCTTGCCAAGGAGCAAAAGTCATTTAAAACATTTCCTTGCAATATTTTTCAAAATCCTGGCTGCTGCAAAGGTCAATGGATCAGTACTTCCCATAATTTGGACCAAAAACCTTTGACATGTTGGAATTACCATAGTTTCTGATCAATCGCCCGGCCGCTTCTTTGTATCAGATAGGCTGAGGACAAATTCAACCATATTCTTCACTTCTACCATCGCCGATTTGCTTTATAAAATATGTTTTAATAATCATGTTTGACATCAAGCACTTTGGTTCGACATACATGGAAATTCCATAATTGTGCCAATGAACAGGGCCTCACGGTAGCATGGTGGTTAGCATCAATGCTTCACAGCTCCAGGGTCCCTGGTTCGATTCCCGGCTGGGTCACTGTCTGTGTGGAGTCTGCACGTCCTCCCCGTGTGTGCGTGGGTTTCCCCCGGGTGCTCCGGTTTCCTCCCACAGTCCAAAGATGTGCGGGTTAGGTGGATTGGCCATGATAAATTGCCCGTAGTGTAAGGTTAATGGGGGGATTGTTGGGTTACGGGTATACGGGTTACGTGGGTTTAAGTAGGGTGATCATTGCTCGGCACAACATCGAGGGCCGAAGGGCCTGTTCTGTGCTGTACAGTTCTGTGTTCTGTGTTAAACAATGATGCCTTGGGAAAGCGGGCAGCACAATCAAAGACCCCTCCCATTCGGGGTATTCTCTCTTCCAACCTCTTCCATCGGGCAGAATATACAAAAGTCTGAGAACACGCACTAACAGATTGAAAAACAGCTCTTCCCTGCTGTTACCAGACTCCTGAATGACCCGCTTATGGACTGAACTGATCTCTCCATGCATCTTGTCACTCCATATGCTTCACCCGATGTCCATGTCTGTGTATTTACATTGTGTATCTATCATATATCCAATGTTTTTCATGTATGGACCAATCTCCAGGAGTGTACGCAGAACAATACTTTTCACTGCACCTCGGTAAATCTAAATCTAAATCGAATGCCAGCATTGGAAACCACACAAGAGATTCTTCAGTAACTACCCTTTAGTTCTCATTCACTCCTCATCACTTCATCACAACACAGGATTGTGAGCTCTGTAATACATAACATTGATGGTGCTAAAAATAGCTTCCATTACATTATACATTCAATGGTGCTTTAAAAAACTGATTCATTTAGTAAATAAAAAATTGAAGCTCATTTGCTCCATGTGGGGGAATTTGGGTTGAATTGAAAACTTTAATCGGTCCATACTGGGAATACATCAAGCAGCCTCTGCATGTAGCATATCACAGGCTCGAACATTTTTGTCTATTAACAAATCTTCCACACTTGGCTGGTTGCACCTCTCATCCATGGACATCACTGGTGTGTTGCCTCAGATCTTTCGAATTAACGTCTTAATCTCATCGTGCTTTTATTTTCCCTTTTCAATTTATATGCAGATTCAAGTGATCTCAGGATTTATCAGTACATTTTCAGTTCAGTAATATGCGAAACAGGTTGCTAAAACTGCCAATGGATATTTGAATCACATCTGTATTGCAAGAGCCAGAATGTATTTCTTTTGTCATAATGACACAAATGGTATAAACTTGACATTGTATCTTGTGCGTAAATAAAGGTATTTTTGAAATGCTTTTTGGCCAGGAGCATAGGAATATGTGGAATGAAAAAAGGTCATTTGACATTATTGTCCCTGTGAACCATTCACAATAAAATAGATGAATTAATAGTACAGATAGAAATAAATAGCTTTGGGCTCTCAGCTCTGATGAACTTGTATAGACTTGAAACATTAACTCTGTTTCTCTCTCCACAGATGCTGTCAGGTCTGCTGAGTTTTTCTAGCATTTTCTGTTTTTATTGATTGCCAGCATCTTAACGAGTGTCTTAATGGAACAAAGCAAGGTAGAGAAGTGGAGAAGGGATAAGGAGGGTATTTCAGAGGTTAAGGCTGAGGTAACTGAATGGTTTTAATCAGCAGGGTGCATTTCAGAGGGTCGGTGCAGACTCGATAGGCCGAATGGCCTCCCTCTGCACTGTAGGGATTCTATGAATTACCTAGCTGGATGACTGCAGAAAGACATTGGAGGAGCACAATACTATCAAATGTGCAAAAGTAGAGATGAAAGGTTGTTAGCTCAGAAAATCAAGATGTAGAATCAATTTGAGTGGAACTAAGAGAAAACAAGGGGCAGAAAACATTGATAGGAGTAGTAGTTTATAGGGCGCCAACAAGATCACAGAATCACAGAATAATACAGTGCACCAACGTATGAAAGACTCCTGATCTGCCTATCTAATCCCATGTACTAGCACTCGGTCCATAGCCTTGAATGTTATGACGTGCCAAGTACTCATCCAGGTATTTTTTAAAGGACGTGAGGCAACCCGCCTCTGCCACCCTCCCAGTGCATTCCAGACCATCACCACCCTCTGGGTAACAAAGTTTTTCCTCAAATCGCCCCTAAACCTCCTGCCCTCACCTTGACCTTGTGACCCCTTGTAACTGACTCTTCAACTAAGGGAACAGTTGTACCCTATCCAACCTGTCCATGCCCCTCATAATCTTGTACATCCCGATCAGGTCGCCCTTCAGTATTCTTTGCTCCAGCGAAAACAAGCCAAGCCCAACCCACTTTGCTTTCATGTTCCATTCCATGCAACATCCTGGTGAATCTCCTCTGTACCTGCTCCAGTGCAATCACAGCTGGATGGGGGCCTTAATGACCCCCATTTAAACCCCTTTTGTCTCCTGTCCTCCACATTGTTGTCTATCTCCACCTTTCGCTGGCCCCCTATCCAGCCCCACCACTCCATGGCCCTCCGCTACAGTATAAATCTGACTCCATTTCCAGTTCTCTCTATCTTTGACAGAGTCATCCAGACTTGAAGCATTAGCTCATTTTTCTCTCGACAGATGATGTCAGACCTGCTGAGACTGTCCAGTATTTTCTGTTTTTGCTTCAGATTCCAGCATCCACAGTAATTTGCTTTAAACACAGCTATTTAAGATTGGAGGAGAGAAAACAAGGAACAGTAGGTCAATTAGACTGATATCAATAGTGGGAAAATGAATTAATCTATTCGTGAGGTGAGAACAGGACACTTAGAATATCATGTTATAATTGGACAAAATCAACATTAATGTATGAGTTTGAGTAGAGATAAGAAATATCCAAGGTAAGAGGTCATTTGTGGGAATAATTTATAGGCCCCCCAAACAGTAAATATATAGCAGCCACGATGTCGAGATGCCGGCGTTGGACTGCGGTGGGCACAGTAAGAAGTTTTGCAATACCAGGTTAAAGTCCAGTAAAAAGTCTTACAAGACCAGGTTAAAGTCCAACAGGTTTGTTTTGAATCACTAGCTTTCGGAGCACAGCTCCTTCCTCAGGTGTATGAACAGGTGGCTCCTTCACCT
This sequence comes from Scyliorhinus canicula, assembly GCF_902713615.1. Taxonomy (NCBI): domain Eukaryota; kingdom Metazoa; phylum Chordata; class Chondrichthyes; order Carcharhiniformes; family Scyliorhinidae; genus Scyliorhinus; species Scyliorhinus canicula. The sequence continues at coordinate 179,224,940 of NC_052150.1, read as the reverse complement.
GAAGAAATCACTAGCTTTCGGAGTGCAGCTCCTTCCTCAGGTGAAGCAGCTGCACTCCTGAGGAAGGAGCTGTGCTCCGAAAGCTAGTGATTCGAAACAAACCGGTTGGAATTTAACCTGGTGTTGTAAGACTTCTTACTGCAATTAGAGAGGATTGGGCATACAGGAAGAAATAAAAGGGGTGTGTAAGAAAGGTACCACAATAATCATAGATGACTTTAATCTACATGTAAATTGGGTGAATCAGATTGGCAAATGTAGCCTGGAACATGAGTTCACAGAGTGAATTACGGACAATTATTTAGAACGGCGCATTTGAGAGCCAACCAGAGAGCAGGTTATTCTAGTCCTGGTTGTGTACAATGAAACAGGATTAATCAATAACTGCATGGGAAAGGAGCTTCTGAGTGATGATGAGCATCACATGTTAGAATTTCATGTTTAGACTGAAGGGAAGAATTGAGTCTAGAACTAATGTTTTAAACCTGAATAAGGGCATGGAAGCAGATCTGGCCACGGTTAATTGGCAAAGTGGGTGAAAATGTCAGGGAGTAGCGAGGCAGTGGCAGACATTCAAGGAGATATCTAATAACTCTCAGAAAAGATCTATCCCAGTGAGGAAGAACGACTCTTCAAGAAGGATGAATCATCCATGGCTAAACAAGCAAGTTACGGATAGTTTCGAATTGAAAGAAACACATCTGCAAATATTAGTGATAGGTCAGAAGATTGACCAAATTTAATGAACCAGCAAAGTGTGACTAAAGCAACAATAAAGAGGGTGAAAGAAGAGTGTAAGAGAAAGCTAACTGGAACAGGTAGTAAGTGTTTCTACAAACATTTAAATAAGAAAAGAGCAACTAAAACTAGTGTTGGTTGTCTGGAAATTGGTAATGGAATACAAGGATATGCCAGAGCATTGAACAGGTATTGTTTGTGTCTGTCTTCACTCTAGTCGACTTAGACCTGAGTTTTCCCCCCGTCAGGCACAGGCACTCGAAGCGGACGCGAAAAGCGCTTTCAGCCGCAAATGGCCCAGAATGAGATTTCACACTGACTGGCCAAATAATGGACAGCCAGCATGAAATGCACACTGGCAGAGGCTCAGTGCTCTAGGAAGGGTGGGCATGGAGAAAAGGGAGCGTGAGGGCTGGTATTTCTAATGGACTCCCTGAGGCGGACGGCCACCGAGGAGCTGGTGCAGGGAGCTGCTGACCTCAAAAAAAAAAATTGCGTTGGGAAAATGCTGCAACAATCCTCTAGGCAGCACATTCAAAAACAAACCTTAGTCCCCAGACACATTGATAATTTTATTTCAGCCATCCTGCCCTGGATCGAGGTTGAAGATAAAATGTAAAGGCAGCCTAGCCAACCGGCCCACAGGCCAATCGTAAAAGCAGACAGGTCATGTAAAATTGCATTCAATTGGCCTCTTAATGGGTTAAATTGTCCGCTTGATTATTGACAGGCACGCTTCCAACTCTTTTGGGGGTCTGCGGACTGAAATATTGCACGTATGCACTATGACGTTGGGACGCATGTCCAATGTCTTCCTGAGCGATTTCACCTGCTTCTGGGTCGGGTGCATGCCCATCCAAACAACATAAAATTCTTCCCTTAAAAAATGTCCCAAATCCACTTGAAAATCAAGAGGTGAGTGGGAGGGAGGAACTTAAAACTATCGCCATCACTAGGAAAAAAGCACCGGGAAAATTATTAAACCTAAATGTTGACATGTTCTCAGTACCAGATGGCCTGCATGTTAAGATTTTAAGGTAAGCAGCTACAGAGATAGCAGATGCATTGGTTATAAGCTCCCCAAAATCCTTAGATTCTGGAAGAGTCCCAGAGGATTGGAAAACAGCTAATGTAACACCTGTATTCAAGAAAGAAAGGGGACAGAAAGCCGAACATCTGTCATAGGAAAATTGCTGGAATCCATCATTAAGGAGGTTACAGCAGAATACGGAGAAAATTACATTTTAATCAGGCAGAGTCAGTACGGATTTGTGAAAAGAAAATTGTGTTTAATTAATTTGTGTTTTTTTGAGTAAATAGCAAGCAAGGTGAATAAAGGGGGAACCTGTGGATGTGGTGTCCTTGGATTTTCCGAAGGCAGCATCAGGTAAGATACCATATCAATAAGTACTACACAAGGTAAGACCACATGGTGTAGTGGGTAACATATTAGCATGGATTAGCATGGGCAGTAAGGTAGCACAAGTGGATAGCACTGTGGCTTCACAGCGCCAGGGTCCAGGTTCGATTCCCCGCTGGGTCACTGTCTGTGCGGAGTCTGCACGTTCTCCCCATGTCTGTGTGGGTTTCCTCCGGGTGCTCCGGTTTCCTCCCACAGTCCAAAGACGTGCACATTAGGTGGATTGGCCATGATAAATTGCCCTTAGTGACCAAAAAGTTTAGGAAGGGTTATTGGGTTACAGGGATAGGGTGGAATTGAGGGCTTAAGTGGGTCGGTGCAGGCTGAATGGCCTCCTTCTGCACTGTATGTTCTATGCTCTGAAGATTTGGTAAGGTAACAAGGAGCAAAAAGCAGGGATGAATGGTTTTTTTTTGGTTGACAAGGTGTAACAATAATAGTGTCACAGGGATCGGTGCTGGCACCTCAGCTATTTATAATTTGCATCAATGACATGGAAGAAGGTCATGAATATATGGCAGCCAAATTTTCTGTTGATATTCAGATAGCAAGTTAGGTAGGAAAGTAAGGTGTCAAGAGGAGGTAGAGAGCCTGTAAAGGGATATAGATAGATTAAGCGAGTGGGCAAAAATAAATTGGAAGATGGAGTATAATGTGGAAAAATGTGAACTTGTCGACTTTGACAGGAAGAATAGAAAAGCAGTGCACTATTTAAATGGAGAGAGATTGCAGAACTTGGTGGTACAGAGGGATCTGGGTGTCCTGATATACGAACCTCAAAATAAATGTAAGCTGGTACAGAAAATGATGAGGAAGACTTGCAAGATTGAATCTTGCATTCATTGCAAGGGAAATGGAATATAAAGGTAGGGGAGTTTTACTTCACCAGGGACCTGGGTACAATCCCCGGCTTGGGTCACAGTCTGTGCGGAGTCTACACGTTCTCCCCGTGTCTGCGTGGATTTCCTCCGGGTGCTCCGGTTTCCTCCCAGAGTCCAAAGATGTGGGGCGCGATTCTCCGCACCCCACCCCGGGTGGGAGAATCATGGGAGGGCCCCCCAACTAATTTCACAACCCCCTGGCGCCCCCCGCGATTCTCCCACCCCCCGCTTGGAAGAATCACCGCTCGCCGTTTTTCATGGCGACCGACGATTCTCCGACCCAGATGGGCCGAGCGGCCTGCCGTTCGCAACCGTTTCACGATGGTGGCAACCACACCTGGTCGCTGCCATCGTGAAATCGCCGTGAGATGCCGGTTTTGGGGCTTGTAGGGGGCCTGGTGGGGAATGAGCACCACGACTGTGCTCGGGAGGGGACAGGCCCGCGATCGGTGCCCACCGATCGTCGGGCCGGCGTCTCAATCGGACATACTATTTCCCCTCCGCCGCCCCGCAAGATCAAGCCGCCACGTCTTGCGGGGAGGCTGAGGGGAAAGACGGCCACTGTGCTTGCACGGGTTCGAGCTGTCAGCCGTCGTGACGTCAGCCGCGCATGCGCGGGTTGGAGCCGGCCAACCTGCGCATGCGCGGCTGATGCCATATAGGCGCCACCATCAAGTCACTCTCGGCGCGCCGCCCGGCGGCCGAGAGTTACAGAGGCCTGCCGGGAGGGGAGAATAGGGGGCGAGGAGCAGCCTCCGAGGCCGTCGTGAAACTCGGCCGAGTTCACGACGGCCCTCCCGATTTTTCCCGGGAGCGGAGAATTCCGCCCGTGCAGTTTAGGTAGATTGACCATGCTAAATTGCCCTTAGTGTCCAAAAAGGTTCGGTGAATTTACGGGGTAGGGTGGAGCTGTGAGCTTTCCAAGGGTCGGTGCAGACTCGATGGGCTGAATTGCCTCCTTCTGCACTGTAAATCCTATGATCCTACTGCAGGTGTATAGGACATGGTGAGACCAGATCTGGAACGCTTTATACAGATTTGAAAAAGGATACAAGTGGGATTCTCTGGCCTCCCAACTGCATGTTTCTTAGTGGCAGGAGGCAGGGCGCCGTTTGCCGACAGCATGATCCTCTGCTCCCGCCGCTGCATATGGGAATTCCCTTGAAGCCACCCCACACTGTTGGGAAACCCACAGCCAGGGGCCGCTGCCTACGGGACCAGAGAATCCCGTCGCCAGTGAGCGGCCAGAGAATTCCAGCCAGAATTGCTTTACAAGCCATTGAGAGCAAGTTCACTTGACTCATTCCTGGAATGAAGGGTTTATTCAATGAAGAAAAGTTGAACATGTTCATCCTCTACCCACTGGGGTTTAGGAGAATGAGAGATGATCTTATTGCAACATATAAGATACTAATGGGGGATTGACAGGATAGACACTGGGAGGATGTTTTCGCTGGTGGGAGAGACTAGAACCAGGGGTCACAGTTTCAGCGGTTTGCGATAGACGAGGAGAATATTTTTCTCTTCAAAGATAGTTAGTATTTGGAATTCTCTTCCCCTGAAAACAGTGGAGGCTGGGACATTGAATTTGTTCAAGGCAGAGTTGGACAGATTTTTGTTAGACAAGAGAGGCAAGGGTTATATGGGAGCAGACAGCAAAATTGATTTGACCACAACCACATCAGCCATGATCGTACTGGATGGTGGAGCAGGCTCGGATGGCTGAATGGTCTACTTCTGATCCTAAATTTCATGTTCTATGTTCCTATTAGACATCAAAATGATCCTTAATCGGATACTTATCCAGCACTTTCTGAAAGTTGTTAACTGATACTGTGCATACTATTCCTTTTAATACATTAACTTTCATCCATCATCCCAGGCTAATTTCCTGGCCCATTATAGTGCCATCCATCTCTCTTCTAGACATCGCAGGATCAAATAGCTTAACTATCTCAACCTCTTATCAGCATTTTTAAACAACAATTAATGAGCCTAGCCAATAGTAGGGGACCCAAAACAGTTCCGTTTGGAATTTTCCCAGCTATTGGCCAAGTAACTGCTTTTTCAATTTGTCACCATTTTCTGCTTTATACTGCTGTCAGTCTCAATTAAATTTACAATTAATTCCATATGGCTCAGTCTTTTATCAAATGCCTTTCAAAAGTCATGATTCAATTATAGCCTTTGATTGATTTTGTTCATCGCTTTAATTAACTCCTCAAAGAATTTCAGAAGTTTAGTGAGGAGATGTTGCCCTTTCTATTGAATGTATATTAATGGTTTCAGTGCATTGGGCATTAATTGGGAATTCACTTGTGTTCCTATAAATAGGAACAGATTGAAACTGTGATTGCTGTGTTCGGAGGTTCATATTTATAATGTGTTTATCTGTAAATTGAATTTATCAATGTGTGTGAAAATTGGCTCCAGCTATATCCTTCATCATCTGGCCTTCTGGAGGTAAACATGGTCGCTGAGGATGGGTGCCCAAAGGTGAAGTTTGAAAACTAAGGCAAACATTTTGAGACAGTTAACTGGAATCCTCGTGACCATTGTGAAAAATGGCATAACGCAAGTATAAATGTTTGGTTCTCTGCTGTTGGGAGTCTGAATTGTATGACCAGTGTAAGAGTGAAGTGGACATTTGGGCACGGTTTACGTCCCTATCCAGGAGAAACCAAGGTATGGCCTTTGCATTAGGGCGGCACGGTAGCACAGTGGTTAGCACTGTTGCTTCGCAGCACAAGTGACCTGGGTTCAATTCCCGGCTGAAGTCATTGTCCGTGCGGAGTCTGCACGTTCTCCCCGTATCTGCATGGGTTCCCTCCAGGTCCTCCGGTTTCATCCCACAGTCCAAAGATGTGCAGGTTAGGTGGATTGGCCATGCTAAATTGCCCTTAATGTCCCAAATGGTTAGGTGGGATTACTGGGTTACGGGAATAGGGTGGAGGTGTGGGCTTAAGTAGGTATGCTCTTTCCAAGGGCCGGTGCAGACTTGATGGGCCGAATTATCTCCTTCTGCACTGTAAATTCTATGATTCTATGATTAATGCTTCCCAAGTATTTTGTGTGGTGGATACAAGTCAATTGGACACTGATAAAGGTTTGGATCCTCCACTAGTTCTTGTGTGAAACCTGCAAGATTCCCCAATTCCCAAGAGGCAGAATTTGAGAAAATAGTGGATCATTTCAAAAAAGAATATATCATGGAGGTAATAATTCCAGGAGGCGCAAGGTAAAAGGCAAAGCAGGTTTATTCTCAAACATAAATAAGTCCACAGCTACGGCATACAAAACAAATGTTCCAGCCCTGGACTATTGGGAATTGCCGATCCGGGTCTGGGAATCGATATTTAAGGCCCCGCCAGTGAGTCCCTATTGGGTGGGCCTCTCCACCCACTCAACGTGGAAACTCACATTCCACGAAGGCCACGGGAAAATCAATCAGCAAGTCCCGTGGTCCTGGTGAGGGTTATAACAATGGACTTTAGCAGATTGCACAAAAGATTGGCAAAATCTGTAAGACCACAAGATGCAGGATCAGAAGTAGGTCATTTGGCCCATCGAGTCTGCTCTGCCATTCAATGGGATCATGACTGATCTCATTGAATGGCAGAGCAGACTCGATGGGCCAAATGACTGATCTCATATGATAATCATCAACTCCACTTTCCCACTTTACCCCCATTACCATTGATTCCTTTCCTGACTAAAAATCTGTCTATCTCAGTCTTGAACATACTTAACAGCCCACCCTCTATAGCCCTCTGCGGTAAAGAATTCCACAGATCCGCTGTCCTCTGAGGGTACTCGATTTCTGAGGAGCCGGTCTGGCTGACAGGCTTAGTTGCCCACTGCAGAAAAAGTTTCTAAGTGTGGGCTTCACCGGTGAGAAAGTCCCCAAGACCCAAAAAAATGATTGAGTGTGAGTGAATCCAGGGGAGGGATTCTCCATCCCACTGGCACCATTTTCCAGTAGGGCGTGCACCGCCAGCAGCAGGATTATCCGTTCCCACAGCCGGCCAATGAGGCTTCCCATTGTGGCCACCCCTGTGCTGTCGGGAAATCCGCAGGCGGCGTGCGCTGCCAGCAAAACTTACAATCCCGATGATGGAGAATCTCGCAGCCAGTCTGGATCTCACCGAAAAAGCAGGATGGAAGCACTGCCAAACTTGCCCAAAATGACACCTGGGGAGTGATTCTCTGGAGAAATGTCCAAGTTCTGTAGCGAGCGAGAAATGCTGCGAGTTTCCCGGTGCTAGGCCCAGCGAGGTCGGCAACACTATTCAACGTTAATTGGTCCCCTTAACGAGGTCTCATGGGCTTCTCGTCCCGAATGCCGGCTCGCCAGCTGATTCGCCGTGACCGCGCTCACCAGCCCCCGATGACAACGTCACACTGCACTTAGGCTGCACTTGCTCAGCCAATCCCAGCCGGCTCACAACAATGGTGCCGAGGAGACCAGCTCCAAGATTTGGGGATGCTGACCTAGGGAGGCTCCTTGACGCGGTGGAGGCCAGGAGCGATGTTTTGTTCCTCACGAGGGTCCCGGAGGGTGAGCCACAAGGTAGCCAGTGCTGCCTGGGACGAGGTGGCAGCAGCAGTCAGCTCAAGCAGTGTGACCAGGTGGACTGGCCTCCAGTGTCGGAAGAAGGTCAATGACATACACTGGGCAGCACGGGTGAGTGGACACCAATGTCCCACCCCCCAACGCACGGGCAATGAGTGGCACTGAGGCCAACACTGCCAGGGTGGTGACCGCAGTGGAGAGCCTGGTGCACGACGTCGGCACCATGAATGTCTAAGGCGCTGCGTCTGGCTGAGGGTCCCAGCAGTGTGTCTGCCTCACTGGGGGATGTCACCGAATACCAGGCTGACCTTGATGAGGTCCTGTGGGACATGTCCTGCTCTCAGTTGGGAATGACCAAGACGCTACGGAACGTGTCCAAGTCGCAGGATGGCATGGCTGAGGCACTGCAGAGCATGTCCTGGTCACTGAGGGATGTGTCCCAGTCACTGAGAAGCATCGCCGATGACGTCGACACAATGGTGCGGACTATGGGGAACCACCAGGGCTGGCTGAGTCAGATATTGCAGGAGCAACCGGGGCCCAAATATGCTGCTCCTCCATCCCAAGGTGAACCCCAAGGCCGTATGGGCACCGACTGGGAGGAGGGCGCATGAGTGCCAACCCGGGCCTGTCGCATTGGGTGGCGAGGATGACCACCAGCTCTCCCGCGTTCCACCCTCTGATGAGGCAGCATCTCGTGGTCAGCACATGGCAGCATGGCTGTGCATGTGCCATTGATAAGTGAGTCGAAGCCCTCCGGCCCCAGAACCCCCAGAGGATGCCTGCCAGGGGCATCGAAGGCCAAGGGACGAGGTAAGGAGCTGTCTGCCTCCACCCCAGGTGTGTATTCTGTGGGAACACCGAGAGGTAATGGTAGAGCCAGGAGGTCCAGGCACATTGATCATCACTGAGGACACCGGGGTAGGGGGAGGGATTGGTCGGGGGTGGCGAGTGGGTGGGATTGGAGGCCGGGGGAGTTGGGGGGTGGCACTATCAGAAATGGGGTATTGTACAGCACATTAAACAACTTTTTGCACAAACATCACGATGCCTCTGTCACTTTCTTCCGCAATGCGGGCTAACCCCCGGACCCTCTCCAGGCAACTGCTCCTCCCCGTGGCACCCACCCACTCTCCGGCCATGGTTATGTCCGAGGAGGTGTGTCCCAACTCCTTGGTGTTCGGATGTCATCTGCTGCATGTGTGGTGTTGACTCCCACACACAGTGTCCAAGCATCAAGGTGCGATCGGAATGCTAGGCAATGACTCCCACATGCTACATGGCCCTCCCACCCACAGAACCCACTGGGCATGTGTCAAGTGCTCACTTTACCACAATTTGCAAATCCCTATTAGTGATTGCCTTCAGCCGCGCAGCCAGAGGCCTCAGCAGTCGGTGGGGACTATGGGTGGTCGGTGGGGCAGGCGGGCAGGGACAGGGATTGCCCCGGAATGTGGTTGGTAGCCAAGGTTTATCAAGGTGGTGCCGTGAGTAAATGCTCCCCCAGCACCTCCCCACCGCCCACTCTCCCATGGTGGCCCACCCCTGCGGAGGGTCCCCCATCCCCCACCGAGCACTGGGGTAGCAAGCCCAGTGCTCCCAGTCTCTTTGCCTGTGAGCAAAGATTGCTACTCCTCTCCTTGGCTCCCCATGGAAGCCCTTCCGTTAGGTTCCAGTTTTTAAAAAGGAGTACAAATCGGCATCAGCGTGAGCAATTGCTGGAGAGGTCGGTGAATGACAGGAGGCCGTTGGATGATGGGTCGCTCTCGTTAATTGTATGCAAATAGGGCTTAAGTGGTGATAATCAGTTTCTTGCCATGCTTTGGCGAGATTCCAAATTCGCCTATGGGAGCAGGCCAGTTGCATTGCAAACTGTTTGCCGCCTGGCATGGTTCCTCTTTTTGGCCTCTCCCTCTTTTCACCCGTTTCGTTACGCTCGAGCGCGAGTGTAACGAGGCCAGACGATGACGCTCCTGGTGATGTATTGGGGGAATCACACCCTCAATACTTGCAATCCAGGACTTCCGGTGGCGGCAATGCGGAGCTAAGCCACACGTTTGGCAGCTCCCGCTTTCGTAGGACTTGTGGGCTCTTTTAAGGGCCCCACACGGCGCTGATTCGACGATTCCCGGTGTGTAAAGGGGTCTGGAGCAATACCCACCGGGATTTATGGTGCGGACCAGGAGTGGGGCGAGGAAAAAAATGGCAGCAGCTCCCCTGGAAAAGCGGGGGAAGGTGGACAAAATGGCGGCCGGTGGAGCCCCCGAGGAGTGGAGGCAGTGGGCGGAGGAGCAGCAGGCGGCCCTTCTGCGCTACTTTACGGAGCTGAAAGTGGAGTTGCTGGACTCTGAAGGTTACGACAAGTAAGCTGCTGGAGACCCAGACAACCCAGGGTGCAGCGATCCTTGAGTTGCAGCAGCAGGCCTCCGAGCGCGAAGAGGAGGTCTCGGCCCTTGTGGGGAAGGTGAAGATGCACGAGGCGCTCCACAAAAAGTGGCAAGATCGTTTTGAGGAGATGGAGTTTCGGTCAAGGAGGAAGAACTTGCAGATCCTGGGCCTCGCGGAGGGGCTGGAGGGGTCGGACCTGCCGGCCTATGTGGCGGTGGTGCTTAACTCGCTGGTGGGGGCAGGATCTTTCCATCTGTCCCTGGAGCTGGAGGGGGCCCACAGAGTACTGGCCAGGAGGCCTAAGGCGAATGAACCCCCGCGGGCGGTGCTGGTGCGGTTCCATCGGTTCAGTGACCGGGAGTGTGTGCTGCGATGGGCCAAGAAGGTGAGGAGTAGTAAGTGGGAGAATTCGGTAGTGCGCATCTACCAGGACTGGAGTGCGGAGGTGGCCAAGCGGAGGGCCGGGTTCAACCGGACGAAGGCAGTGCTCCACAGCAGGCAGGTGAAATTCGGCATGCTGCCGCCTGCGCGCTTGTGGGTCACCTACAAGGACCGGCATCATTATTTTGAGTCCCCGGAGGAGGCGTGGGCCTTTGTGCAGGCTGAAAAGTTGGACTCGAACTAGGGATTGGGGACTGTGGGAGTTTTTTGTATCACTGTTTATGCTGTTGCTGGTTATTCTGTTTTTTTGTTTTTCTGCTTTCGGATGGTGTTGGTTATGGTTTTGTGTTCTAAGGGGGATGTTAGGGTCTGTGGTTATTTTGTTTTGATTGTATGGGGTTGGTGGATGGGTTGGGACTGCTATTTGGGAGCTGCGTTGAGGGGGTGGGGTGGGGCAGTGGGAAAGCGCGGGCTTTCCTCTGGTTTCCCGCGCTGCGGGATGAGGGGGGTGGAGATGGAGGCAAGGGGCATGGATATCAGTTTTGTTTTCCTGCGCTGGAGCGGTGCCAAGGAGCTGCTGTGGGGGTGGGGGTGGGGTGGGGTGGGGGGGGTGGGGGGGGTGGGGGGGTGGGGTGGGGTGGGGGGGGTGGGGGGGTGGGGGGGGTGGGGACACCCCCATATCGGGAGGGGTCGGAGTTAGGGCGGGAGCTGCCGGGGTCAGCAGAAGTCAGCTGGCTCATGGGAGTACTATGGAGGGAGCGTCGCGGCTAGGAGGGGGTCCTAGCCTGGGGTGGGGGGGGGGGGGGGGATACCGGGTTGCTGCTGGATTGGCCAGGGAGGAGCTGGTGCGGGTCGGGGGGGTCGGGGTGAGGTTCTATCGCCATGGGAAACAGGCCGAGTGGGGGCTGCTGGCCAGGGGTGAGCAGTCGATGGGCTATGGCCAGTCGGCGGGGGGCGGGGTGCCCCCTGATCCAGCTGATCACGTGGAACGTGAGGGGGCTGAATGGGCCGGTTAAGCAGGCCCGGGTGTTTTTGCATCTGAAGGGGCTGAAGGCGGACGTGGCCATGCTTCAGGAGACTCACCTGAAGGTGGCGGACCAGGTTCGTCTGCAGAAGGGGTGGGTGGGGCAGGTTTTCCATTCAGGGCTCGACGCGAAGAACCGTGGGGTGGCGATCCTGGTGGGGAAGAGGATGGCGTTTGAGGCGTCTGAGGTGGTGGCTGATAGTGGCGGCAGATATGTGATGGTGAGCAGTAAGCTGCAGGGGGAGAGGGTGGTGTTGCTAAATATATATGCCCCAAATTGGGATGATGCTGGTTTCATGAGGCGTATGTTGGGCCGCATTCCTGACCTGGAGGCGGGGGGCCTGATCATGGGGGGGGACTTCAATACGGTGCTGGACCCCCACTGGATTGGTCTAGTTCTAGGACAGGCAGGAGGCCGGCGGCGGCCAAGGTGTTGAGAGGGTTTATGGACCAGATGGGAGGGGTGGATCCCTGGAGGTTTGGGAGGCCGAGGGCTTGGGAGTACTCTTTTTTCTCCCACGTGCACAGGGTTTATCCCCCTATTGATTTTTTTGTCCTGAGTAGGGGGCTGGTCCCGAGGGTGGAGGATACCGAATAGCCCGCTTTGGCGTCTGGACGTGGGGTTGTTGGCTGATGAGGAGGTGTGCAGGAGGGTCCGGGGATGTATTGAGAGGTACCTCGAGGCCAATGATACTGGGGAGGTCCGGGTGGGGGTGGTGTGGGAGGCTCTGAAGGCAGTGATTAGGGGGGAGCTGATTTCCATCCGAGCCCATAGGGAGAGGGGGGAGAGGAGGGAGAGGGAGAGACTGGTGGGGGAGCTGCTGAGTGTAGATAGGAGGTATGCGGAGGCCCCGGAGGATGGATTGTTGGGGGAGCGGCGTAGCCTGCAGGCCAAGTTTGATTTATTGACCACCAGAAAGGCGGAGACACAGTGGAGGGAGGCGCAGGGAGCGGTCTACGAATATGGAGAGAAGGCGAGCAGGATGCTGGCGCATCAGCTCCGCAAGCGGGACGCGGCTGGGGGTGGGGGGGGGGAGGAATGGAGAGCTTTTTGAACAGGCTGCGTTTTCCAAGGGTGCAGGAAGAGCAGGTGGAGGGACTGGGGGCGCCGATCGAGTTGGAGGAGCTGGTTAGAGGGATTGGCCACATGCAGTTGGGGAAGGCGCCGGGACCGGATGGGTTTCCGGTTGAATTTTATAAAAAATATGTGGACCTGTTGGGCCCCCTGCTGGTTCGGACCTTTAACGAGGCATGGGAGGGGGGTGTTTTGCCCCCGATGATGTCACGGGGGCTGATTTCCCTGATCCTGAAGCGTGATAAGGACCCCTTGCAGTGTGGATCAAATAGGCCAATTTCACTGCTGAATGTGGACGCCAAGTTGCTGGCGAAGATCTTAGCCACTAGAATAGAAGACTGTGTGCCGGGGGTGATACATGAAGATCAGACGGGTTTTGTGAAGGGGAGGCAGCTGAACACTAACGTGCGAAGGCTGCTAAATGTGATAATGAAGCCGGCGGCAGAAGGAGAGGCGGAGATTGTGGTGGCATTGGATGCGGAGAAGGCCTTTGATAGGGTTGAGTGGGGGTACTTGTGGGAGGTGTTAGAGAGGTTCGGGTTTGGGGTGGGGTTTATTAAATGGGTGAGGTTGCTGTACGAGGCCCCGATGGTGAGTGTAGCGACAAATGGGAGGAGGTCCGAGTACTTCAGGCTCCACCGTGGAACGAGGCAGGGGTGCCCCCTGTCCCCCTTGCTTTTTGCGTTGGCAATTGAGCCTCTGGCCATGGCGCTCAGGGAGTCGGGGAGGTGGAGGGGTCTTGTGCAGGGTGGGGAGGAGCACCGAGTGTCGCTGTACGCAGATGACTTGCTGCTGTATGTAGCAGACCCGGTGGGGGGAATGCCGGAGGTGATGGAGATTCTTGCTGAGTTTGGGAGTTTCTCGGGCTACAAGTTGAACCTGGGCAAGAGCGAGCTGTTTGTTGTACACCCGGGAGATCAGGAGGAGGGGATTGGTAGGCTCCCACTAAAAAGGGCAGTGAGGAGTTTTAGGTACCTGAGGGTTCAGGTGGCTAGGAGTTGGGGGACTTTGCATAAGCTTAATTTTACTAGGTTGGCGGAGCAGATGGAGGAGGAGTTTAAAATTTGGGACATGCTGCCGCTGTCGTTGGCGGGTAGAGTATAGTCCATTAAAATGACGGTGCTCCCGAGGTTTTTGCTTTTATTTCAGTGCCTCCCCATTTTCATTCCGAGGGCCTTTTTTAGGAGAGTGAACAGCAGCATCACGGGATTTGTTTGGGCGCACGGAATCTGAGGGTGAGGAGGGTCTTTTTGGAGTGGGGCAGAGATAGAGGGGGGGCTGGCGCTGCCAAACCTCTCTGGGTACTATTGGGTGGCTAATGTCTCGATGGTACGCAAGTGGGTAATGGATGGGGAGGGGGCAGCATGGAAACGGATGGAGATGGCGTCCTGTGGAGGCACGAGCCTGAAGGCACTGGTAACGGCGCCGTTGCCGCTCCCTCCAACGAGGTACACTACGAGCCCGGTGGTGGCGGCTACCCTCAAGATTTGGGGGCAGTGGAGGCGACACAGGGGGGAAGTGGGGGGCTCGGTGGAGGCCCCGCTGCGGGGGAACCACTGCTTTGTCTCAGGGAACATTGATGGCGGGTTCCTGGGGTGGCACAGGGCGGGCATAAGGAAGTTGGGAGACCTGTTCATTGACGGGAGGTTTGTGAGCCTGGGTGAGCTGGAGGAGAAGTTTGAGCTCCCCCCAGGGAATATGTTTAGGTACCTTCAGGTCAAGGCGTTTGCTAGGTGGCAGGTGAAGGGGTTCCCTTTGCTGCCCCCATGGGGGGTAAGGGATAGGGTGCTTTCGGGGGTGTGGGCCGGGGATGGGAAGGTGTCTGACATCTACCAGGTAATGCAGGAGGTGGAGGAGGCATCGGTAGAGGAGCTGAAGGCTAAGTGGGAAGTGGAGCTGGGGGAGCAGATTGAGGAGGGGACATGGGCTAACGCCCTGGAGAGGGTGAACTCCTCCTCTTCATGTGCGAGGCTTAGCCTCATCCAGTTCAAGGTACTGCACAGGGCCCATATGTCCGGGACGAGGATGAGCAGGTTTTTTGGGGGTGAGGACAGGTGCATTAGGTGTTCGCGCGGAGCCCAGCAAACCATGCCCATATGTTTTGGGCATGCCCGGCACTGGGGGAATTCTGGCAAGGGGTGGCGAGGACGGTGTTGAGGGTGGTAGGGTCCAGGGTCAAGCCGGGCTGGGGACTCGCGATATTTGGGGTTGGGGTGGAGCCAGGAGTGCAGGAGGTGAAAGAGGCCAGTGTTTTGGCCTTTGCGTTCCTAGTAGCCCGGCGGAGGATCTTGTTGCAATGGAAAGATGCGAGACCCCCAAGCGTGGAGACCTGGATCAATGACATGGCAGGATTCATTAAGCTGGAGAAGGTCAAATTCGCCCTGAGGGGGTCGGTACAAGGGTTCTTTCGGCGGTGGCAGCCTTTCCTCGACTTTCTGGCTCAACGAGAGGGAACTAGGTCAGCAGCAACCCGGGGGGGGGGGGTTTGTTGTTTATTGGGTTTGGCGGGGTTCATTATATGTGTTGTTACGGGTCTGGGGGGTGTTTATTAATGTTATTATTATTGTTCTGTTGTTATACATTTTTCAAAAATTTCAATAAAAAATTTTTTTTTTAAATACTTGCAATCCAGATAAACTGCACAAAATCTGTAGACGAATTAGAGAACTTTTTCCTGCCTGGATGCATGATATTATTCAACATAATTATTTCACAGAAAGGGTTTAATTGTATTCTACTTTATCAAAAATCTCAGGGTAGAAAGATCAAATCAGTCCTGAGCACCAAAGTGAAATGATTGAAGAATATAGGTTTTCAATGTCAGTGAGAACCGTTGGAATACTTTGGTATCTCACGGCAACACAACTCTTAAGGGGCCAGAGGAAAAAGGCTGAATTGTTCATAATTTTAACTGTGTTTTCTTGATCAGCAGATCTGAAGGCTATTTGCTGCTTGTCACTACAATATATTTTCAATATCTACTATGTAACACAACTTTACCATACTATTTCATTCCTAAAAAAAGCACAGAAAAGCACCAAGATACAGTAGGATAATAGCTGGGTAGACTAAAGGACAGCATTGAAGTCATTGGAAATTCCTCTTGAGAACCGTGGCCGGAATTCTCTAGCCATTTGCTGGCAGCGGCATTTTCAGATCCCGTGGGAATGTACCCCTGCCCCTGGGTTTCCCAGTGGTGTGGGGTGGCTTCAAATGCAATTTCCATCGTCAGCAGCTGGAGAAGAAAGTCCCATCACCAGCGAACGCTTCGCCAGGTTTTCCATCCTCGCTAGCAACGGTAACAGGACGGATTGACAACAGAGAATCCCACCTATCTTTCTGATTCAGGATGACCAGGTTATGCACTTGAGCTCTAGCACTTTCATCCCAAAGTCTGTTCACAGTAAATTTTCAGAAACAACAAAATCAACAAAACTTCAGCCACGATTCCCTCTGTTCAAAGATAATGATGGATGACAAAGCCATCTAGCCCACCTCTTCTCAACCACCCATAATGCATATGAACATGCATATTAGAAGCAGGAGTCTGCCATCCAGCCTCTCGGGTTTGCTCCACCATTTGATAACATTGCCTATATTTAGAACATAGAACATAGAACATAGAACAGTACAGCACAGAACAGGCCCTTCGGCCCTCAATGTTGTGCCGAGCCATGATCACCCTACTCAAACCCACGTATCCACCCTATACCCGTAACCCAACAACCCCCCCTTAGCCTTACTTTTATTAGGCCACTACGGGCAATTTAGCACGGCCAATCCACCTAACCCGCACATCTTTGGACTGTGGGAGGAAACCGGAGCACCCGGAGGAAACCCACGCACACAGGGGGAGGACGTGCAGACTCCACACAGACAGTGACCCAGCCGGGAATTGAACCTGGGACCCTGGAGCTGTGAAGCATTTATGCTAACCACCATGCTACCCTGCTACCCATTTGAGCAATGCCTACAACTCAAAAGTATTTAATTGGCTGTAAAGTGATTTGATGCATGGGGCTGGATTCTCCATTGCGTGCTCCACCCTGCTGCCACTGCTTGCGAGGACGGATACATTTTCTGCCCTGTTCACTGAGAGTAGGATTCTCTATTCCTGTCACTTGTCAATGAAACTACCCTACGACATAGGGAAACGTACAGGCAGGGCTGCGATGCCAGTGGAACCAGAGAATCCCGCCTACATCGAACGGTGAGAGAATTTCAGCCATGATGAATGTGCTGTATAAATATAGGTTTAATCTTTCTTTCATTACACTGCATACAGCAGACAATGTGACAACATAAGTGAAATTGGAAGCCCAAAGCTGATTCCCTCAGGATACTTAATCAGAGCAATCAACTGATGTCAGGGAAGTGACTACAAAGAAAGCACTCCTTTTACAAAGCAATTCAACTCTGTAGCTAATACAACTTATCATTCTGACCGCTCTGAAGCCAACCGAGAAAATACCATAAATATCCTGTATCTGCCCCTTTTACGCTACTGACACTATCCCCAGGATTTTTCAATCAGATTTCTACCATCATCTGAGGACATATTTAGACAGAATTGTTGATCTGAATTTTGAAGAATGATACATGGTACAAAATTTCAGTGCTTCCTTCACTCAAGAACTGAATAATTTCCCCTTCCTCCAGAAGCTGTTATGAAGATTGTATTGTGCACTGTGAATGTACAGCTTAAAATGGAAAAATTAATTAATAAATGAGAAAATAATGTGGGGAGGGGGATTGAGGGGTTGCGATGGCAACATCAAGCAGAGAGAGGACGCTAATGGTGGTGTTGGCCTTCATTCCCCTCTCCATGTCAACCAACTCACCCCCCCCTAAAAACCCTTGAGGCCGGAGTCAGACTGCTGAGCATCTCCCCCATCCTCGAGCCACTCCCTCTGCCCGCAAAACTGCGGGCGGTGGGAAACAGCCCTTAAATTGCCAGCAAGTGGCAACTTAAGGACCTTGACAGGAGCAAGGCTGGCAAGGCCACTCTAAACCTCACCTCCCTCCCCATGAAATTGTGGAAAGTTTGGGGCAGGTGAGAGCCTATCTGCGGAATTTTACGGGGGAACCAAATTATGTCGTTGTCGACTAAACAAAAATCTTTGATATTGCAATGACTCCCTTATCTGTTCATTGAAATGGGATCCCTCTAATGACAGTATCACTCCATTTTCAAAACAAAGTACAGAATCATATTGTTAGAGGTTAGTGCCTTGACATTAATCAATAAATGAATTGTAATGAGGATTTGTGGTGAACTTCTATAAACAAGAAACACTCAAGGCTATTCACTAGCTATGAGAGTCCATTAATTCTCATTCAGAATTAAATAAGGGCTGTAAATAGGGACTTAAATTAATTAGTGGTTCAGTGATTTTCAAGGTACTTGCTGTTTTCTCCCACTGTTCTAGGTATACTTTCACCACAGAGCATTTAATGGGTCAAAATATAATTTTTTCCCCCTTTTATTCATTGACTCTTTCAGGATATTATTTAAATATATTTTTGCCTCCTGGTTGAACATTTTCTATACACCCAGCTGGTTCACTTAAAGTTCTGGAATTACTGAATGTGTGTCAGCAAAATTAACATTAATTTTCAGCAAATTAAATAATAACCTTATTCCTAATTGTTTTCACTTCTGATAATAATAATCTTTATTTTCATAAGTAGGCTTTCAACACTGCAATGAAGTTACTGGGAAAAGCCCCTAGTCACCACATTCCGGCTCCTGTTCGGGTACACAGAGGGAGAATTCAGAATGTCCAAATTACCTAACAACACGTCTTTCGGGACTTGTGGGAGAAAACCGGAGCACCAGGAGGAAACCCAAGCAGACACGGGGAGAACATGCAGACTCCCCACAAGCCTGGAATTGAACCTGGGACCCTGGGGCTGTGAAGCAACGGTGCTACCCACTGTGCTCTGTGGTGCTAATGGTGAATAGATCACCGCATCCTGGGTGACAAGGTGGTTAAGACAGTGGGGGTGATTTTGTGCCTGTGTGTATCATCAGCGAGATTGCATTCCATGGCTTTCTCCGCCCCTCCCAGCCCCTCGTCGGTGATGTAACGAGGTTCCGGTGGGAACGCTCTTTCGATGGGAGCCGCATTTAAATACATTTTAATACATTCATATCTGTTTAAAGGCCCTCCCTCCTCCACATTATTCCACCTCCCATTGCAGAATAATGGACACACCGGACAGATAGTGCCCTGTGGAGCCAGCTTTGCCGGCTCTATCAGGCCCTGCCCTGCCAGACTGATGGAGTAAACTCTGCCCACTCATTTTTTTCTCAGTGTCTGAAAATCTGGGCTGAAAACACGGCTGTGCAGCCGGAGAGCTACACGTCGGTTTTCAGTCAGGGCCTGTCACCACGAGAAAATATAAGAACATTCTGCCCAGGGCATGGGATGTGAGCCCAGCATTTATTGTTCAACCCTAATTGGCCTTGAGAAGGTGGTAGTGAGCTGCCTTCTTGAATCATTGCGTTCTGCGATTATGGTTTTCGGATGTGCTGTCGAATAACCTTGGCAAATTGTTGCAGATGTTACTCACTGCAGCCTCAGCTAATGCAACTCCATGCTGAAAACCAGTTGGAAGAAGCATTGAGAGTGGCAAGGGTACAGAATGCCCACTGAGTGGGGGACTTCATTGTCCATTACCAAGTGTAGCTGAGTAATACTATATTGACTGAGCTGGTTGAGGCCTCTGGGATGGGATCTGTGACAAGTGATGAGCTTTCCAGCATAGGACTAAACCTACTTGGCCTCATTCTCACTAAAATAACTGTGATAGACGCTGTCCATGACAGTATTGATGATCTCACAGGCCTTCTGGAGAGAAAGTTCTTTCTTCATACTGAGGTCGATGTTGAAGATACCCAGGGCCACTCTCTTCCAACTGAACACTGTTGTGCTCCTACCTCTGTTTGATCAGTCCTGCCAGAGGGACAGGACATATCCAGGGATGGCCATGGAAAAGGCTGGGACAGTGGCTCGAAGGCATGATTTTTTTTCAAAATTAATTTACAGGATATGGACATCACTGGCTCGGCAAGCATTTATTGTGCTTCCCTAGTTGCACTCAAGAAGGTGTTGGTGAGCTGCCTTTGTGAACCACTGCAGTCCTTGTGGTGCAGGTACACCCAATGTGATGTTAGGGAGGGAGTTCCAGGATTTTAACCCAGTGACAATTAAGGAACAGTGATATATCTCCAAGTCAGGATGGTGAGTGTCTTGGAGGGGAACTTCCAAGTAATGACATTTTCCAGGTATCTGCTGCCCTTGTCCTTTTAAATGCTCATGGCTGTGGGTTTGGAAGGTGCTGCATAAGGAACCTTGATGATTTCCTGTAGTGCATCTTGTAGATGGTACACACGGCTGTCATTATTCATCGGTGGTAGAGGGATTGAACGCTTGTGGAAGAGATAACAATCAAGCAGGCTACTTTGCATTGGATGGTGTTGGGCTTCTTGAGTGTTGTTGGAGTTGCACTCATCCAGGCAAGTGTAGAGTATTCCATCACACTCCTGACTTGTGACTTGTAGATGGTGAACAGACTTTGGGGGGGGTCAGGTGGAGAGTTACTTGCTGCAGGATTTCTAGCCTCTGACCGGCTCTGTTAGTCATAGTATTTATATGTCTAGTCCAGTTCAGTTTCTGGTCATTGATAACCCCCAGGATGGTGATAGTGGGGGATTCAGTGATGGTAATTCCATTGAATGTTAATGGGCAATAGTTAGATTCTCCCTTGTTGCAGATTACCTGGCACTTGTGTGGCACGAATGTTACTTGCCACTTTTTAGCCCAAGCCTGTACATTGTCCAGGTCTTGCTGCATTTGGACATGGACTGCTTCAGTACATGAAGAGTTGCAAATGTTGCTGAACATTGTGCAGTCATCTCCAAACATCCCCACTTTGGACTCTGTGATGGAAGGAAGGTAATTGATGAAGATAGTTGGGCCTCAGATACTATCCTATTGGCTAGTCTGTGGGACAAGTCTTTAACTTTTGACACAAGTCCCAGATGCAAGTGAGGAGGACTACACAAGGTCATTGTAGCTGTATATGTTTTTGTTGTAATTGAATCCAGTGCCTAGATTGATACCAGGTGAGTTGCTCAGTTTTATTCTCACTATAGTCTGTCATCGCAGTTTTGGTACAACCAAATCCATTCCTAGGCCATTTCAATGGGCTGCTAAGAGACAACAACATTGCTGTGCACCTGAAGTCACATATGGGCCAAACCGAGCAAAAAGGGTTGATTACCTTCCCTAAGGTACATGAATGGAATAGATGAGTTTTTAGGGTAATCCACTGGTTTCATGGACACCATTATGAATATTAGCATTTTATTCCAGATATTTTAATTATTAATTAACTATGTTTAAATGTCTCGGCCAAATATCCCGATAATAGAACACCTGTTAAAATTTCACACACAGGAAAGCAGCTACCAATTTTGGCCGACTCATGAAGCGTGCATAGACTAATATATTAGGATCAAGATGTTGGTTTACGAGACCTGTTGTACCTTGTTGTACACCAGTGAAGCATGGGCGACTTACAACTGTCAAGAAAGGAAGGTGAACAACTTTCATCTCCATTGTCTGTAGCGTATTCCTTGAAAACAAGGGCCCACGCCGAATACAACTCACAATGACACCTCGTAACAACTTTATATGTGCTACTCATGGCAGAGCCTGTCTCTGAGTGACTGGTCTCATCAGCCTTCACCATATGAAACTATTCCATCATATATGTATTTGCTGCACGTCTATCATCTTATGTAGATGGAAAGATGCCGATGGTCATTAATATTGCTGAATCAACTCCACCTCCACGTGCGCAAGGCTCAGCCTGACGCAACTAAAAGTGGTACATAGAGCCCACTTAACAAGAACCCGTATGAGTAGGTTCTTCCCGGAGGTGGAAGACAGATGTGAACGGTGCCAAAGAGGCCCGGCCAACCACGCCCACATGTTCTGGTCTTGCCCCAGACTCGTGGAGTACTGGACAGCCTTCTTCGAGGTTATGTCCAAAGTGGTGGGAGTGAGGGTGGAGCCATGCCCGATAGTGGCGGTCTTCGGGGTTTCAGAACAGCCAGACCTATTCCTGGGGAGGAGGGCGGACGCCCTTGCCTTTGCCTCCCTGATCGCCCGCCGTAGAATCCTGTTTGGCTGGCGGTCAGCAGCACCGCCCAGAGCTGCGGACTGGCTGTCCGACCTCTCGGAATCTCTCCAAATGGAGAAAATCAAATTTGCCATCCGAGGGTCGGACGACGGCTTCCGCAGAACGTGGGAGCCATTCATGCAACTGTTCCGGGACCTATTTGTGGCCAATGTACGGGAGGAAGAATAGTCGGGGGAAGGTAGCGGGAGGGGGGGGGGGCTACAGGTTCGGTACGGGGGTTCGATGGCTGGCTAAGGCCCAAAACCAAACTAAATAAACATGTTGAGGGGGGGGGGGGGGGGGGGGCGGGCGCAGTTACTACTACGAAGATGCTTACCTGTAAATATGTATGTTAATTTTTGCGTGTTTGTTTGTTTTTTTTGTTTTTTTTTTCTCTCCTAACAATTTGTAATTTGTTCAATATAAAATATGAAAACTGAATAAAAACATTTATAAAAAAAATTAATATTGCTGAACAAATTGAATTCAGCTAGTCTCAATCTAGTAACTGATAGCTTTCAAACATGGCCTCAGACTTGGAATTCCAAATTACTGGTCCAGAGAGTGGGTTAAAGTTAGGGTTATGGCTTAGAGTTCATTCGGGTTAGGGTTCAGGTTAGAGTTAGGGTTAGGGTTCAGATTAGGGTTAGGGCTCATTTGGGTTGGGGTTAGGATTAGGGGTGTGATTCATTAGGGTTAGGGTTCTATTTGGGTTAGGGGTTAGTGCAAGGGTTAGGTGTTAGGGTTAGGTGTAAGAGTTAGGATTCTGGTTATGGTTAGGGATTAGGATCAGGGTTGGAGTTAAGGTTAGGATTAGAGTTATGGATTAGGGTTAAAATTCATTAGGGCTGGGGTTAGGTTCTGTTCGGAGTATGGCGAGCGATAGAGTTATGGTTTGTAAAATGTTGCAAAGAAATTGTATGTCATTGCTCTAAAACGTGGAGTTCTTAATGCCGCTAGGCGGTGAGCACATAGGCCAATGTGAACCATGGCAACCATGTCTGCAGTTCGAGGAAATATGGCTTCAAGTTGAGGCTGGGTGATTCAGATATGTTCTATGGTCAGGGACAGAAGGATGTCACTATGAGTAAGGCAGATCTGAGAATTGACAATGGAGGAGCCTGTGCTCTTGCAATTGTCCAACAGATATGGTTCTGGCAACTTCTTGGCCTAAAAGGAACTTGGAGTGTGTGGGAAGGATCCAGTTTTCATTGACAAGTGGGTACCAACGACATAGGTAAGACTAAGAAAGATGTTCTGCTGCAGCAGTATGAGCAACTAGGGACTAAGTTAAAAAGCAGAACCATAAAGGTAATAATCTCTGGATTATTATCTGAACGATGATCAAATTGACATAGGGTAATTAAAATCAGAGAGTTGATTGCATGGCTCAATGACTAGCATTGCAGAAGTGGTTTTGTTGTGGGGAAGGAGGGAGCAGCCAATCTAAGGGATGTGATTTTCTCCTGGAACAAAGCATCCAGGTAACTTTCCCTGACCCTGATGTCTCCAAGTGTCTGAAGCTCTGACTCTAGCTCATCAATTTGGAGTCAAATTTCCTTGAACTGGGATATTCTTCAACTGAACCATGCTAGGGCCAGTGTCTCAGCGATCCACATAACATGGGCTGTAGGGATGGCTTTAAACTAAATTGTAGGGGAGGAGGGGTGGTTCATGTGAGAAGAAATTTGGAAAGTTAAAGGGAAACAGAAAGGCAAGTCCAGGGTAGTAATACAGGTAATGATAACCAAGGTGTGACAGGAATTGATAACCACATGCAAAGAGTCCATGTAAGAGTGACAATAACACGGTAGAATTTCACAGCCTGGGCAGCACGGTGGCACAATGGTTAGCATTGCTGCCTACGGCGCTGAGGACCCGGGTTCGAATCCCGGCCCTGGGTCACTGTTCGTGTGGAGTTTGCACATTCTCCCCGTGTCTGCGTGGGTTTCGCCCCCACAACCCAAAAGATGTGCAGGTTAGGTGAATTGGCCACACTAAATTGCCCCTTAATTGGAAAAAATAATTGGGTACTCTAAATTTATTAAAAAAAAAAAAAAAAGAATTTCACAGCCTGTTTGAGGGTGAGAAATTTGGATCTAAAATTTGGATCTTAAACGTAAATAAAGGCAATTTCAAGGGTATAAAGACTGAGTTGGCTGATGTCGAATGGAAAAAATAGGTCTAAAGGCAAGAAGCAGAGAAGCAGTGGCAGACATTTAAAGAGATATTTCATAACTCTCAAAAAAATGTAATTCAATTCAGAAAGAAAGACACGAAGAGAAGAATACACCATCTATAACTAACTAAAGAAGTTAAGGATGGTATTAAATTGAAAGAAACTATGTATAATGCTTCGAAGAGTAGTGGTGGGCCAGAAGATTGAAAACATTTTATAAATCAGGAAAGGATAAAGGAATAGTAATGGGGGAGAAATTGGAGTATGAGGAAAAATCAGAAAGAAATATAAAAACAGAGAATAAAAGCTTAAAAGTATATAAAAGGGACAAGATAGCTAAAGTGAGCATTGGTCACTTAGAGAATGAGACTGGGGAATTAATTATGGCAAAGAAGGAAATAATAGAGACTTTGAACAAGTATTTTGTATTTTTTTAAAGTAGAAGACACTGAAAGCATTCCATGTATGGTAGAAAATCAAAAGGCACAAAGAAGGGAGGAATTTGAAACAATCACTCATCATAGAGTCATTGAGTTTTACAGCACAGAAAGAGGCCCGTTGGCCCATTGTATCTGCATCAGCCATCAAGCACCTATCTATTCTAATTCCATTTACCAGCACTTGCTCTGTAGCCTTGTATGTTATGACATTTCAAGTGTTCATCTAAATGCCTCTTAAATATTGTGAGGGTTCCTGTCTCTAGCAGCCTTTCAGGAAGTGAGTTCCAGATCCCCGCCACCCCCTGGATGAAAAGGTTTGTCCCCCACATCCCTTCTAAATCTCTTGCCCCTTACCTTAAATCTATGCCCCCTGATTATTATTAGTCTTATTGGAAGTTGCTGCAGAGATAATGGTTGTAATATTACATTTTCTAGTTTCTGGTAAGTTTCAAGTATTTTGGAAAACTGCAAATGTAGCACCTTTATTCATCTAAGAAAGAGGACACAAATCAGGAAACCATAGGCCTGTTAGTCTAATATATATACATTGGGAATGATTTAGAATCCATTATGAAGTATGTAAATGATAAGACATATAGAAAATAATAATACAACCAGGCAGAGTCTTCATGGTTTTGTGAAAGGGAAATCATGAATGCAATTCAGTGACCCCATTGCACTGGAGTGGATCTGGGCACAACGGGTGAATCTCGCGTGAGCCATAAATTGGACTCTGTGCTGGTGCCGATCGTGACTTACCTGACCCGCTCCCCCTGCCGCAATCTGGATCTCGCCCTCGCTGGATGAGACCAGATCTGAATACTGTATCGCAATGAGCCTTACATTCAGGACCAGGAGTAACAGCATCTGGGGGTCTCCCAGGCCATCGGAGATCCCTGAGTGGTCGGGGGCAGGGCAGGGTGGCACTCTGACTCTCAGCTGGCACTGTTAGTCTGGCAGTACCCCTGGCAGTGCCAATAGAAACTGCCTGAGTGCCAGGGGCACTGCCAGGATGCCAGGCTGGTCGTGCCAGCGATACTCCCGTGCCAGGTTGCCACTTCCAAGGGCTGGCCTGGGGGATCGGGGGGCCTTGCCAAGTAGAGAGGGGGATGGGGGGGTTACATGGGGCCTCCGCAGGTTGGGTGATGATGGGGATAAATAAAGCGGGGGGGGGTCTGAAAGTGGTGGTGGAGGGTGTGATTGAGGTTGTCAGTCAAAATGGTGCCCTGATCTGCAACCTGGGCGGGGAGAAACTCCCCGTGGCCAAAAAAGGGCAAAGTGCCGTTGCATAGTGGGATGCTTCTCGGCCCTGCAGCCACCAAGAAACACCCCGCTAAATGTGGCATTCAGCGGACTTTTAATTCAGTCCCCTGAATCACGCCCATGTATTTAAATTTGTCAGAGTTCTTTGAGTTTATAACAGGCCACATGGATAAAAGGTAACCAGGAGATGTAGTGTATTTGGATTTCCAAAAAGACATTTGATAAGTTGCCACGTAAAAAGATTACTACATAAAATACAAATCCATGGTGTTGTGTGATGTATTAACATAGACAGAAGATTGTCACTCTAACAGGAAACAGAGAATTGGAATAAATGAGTAATTTTCAGTTAAGCAAATTGTAGCTAATGGAGAGCCACAGAGACGGGGAATGGAGGGCCACAGAGACGGGGGCCAGACAAGGGGCAATGGAGGATCTAGGAACAGGGAGAAACCCCCCCGAATTTGTCCAACAACAGCAGCTGGAGGAGCAGAAGAGCAGAAACAAGAGAAAGGAGAAGCCAAAGGTGGTGATGCAGGACGAAGATTAAACAAAAAAGGAAAACAACAGCCTGCAGCTGGATTTTTAAAAAACATTCCAAGATGGTGCCGGAGAGTGCCGATTCTCTGTGAACTCTCCCCTACAGATCCTCTTCCTACATCTTTTATATATCGGTTATTAAAATATGTGTGGAACAATCTGCCTGGACTGTAAGCAGAACAATACTTTCACTGTACCTCTGTACACCTGATAATAAATAAAGCAAATCAAATCAAATAACAGTGCTGGGACTTCAACTATTATGTTCTATGTTAATTAATTAGTTGAAGAGACAGATTGTATTGTAGCCAATTATCTGATGCTACAATGAGAGGTAGGAAAACAGGTTGTGAGGAGAATACAAAGTGCCTGCAAAGAGGATTTGGCAGATGGAGTATAATGTGGGAAAATGTGAGGGTGTCCATTTTGGCAGGAAGAATAAAAAAGCAAAATATTAGTTGAATGAAGAAATACTACAGAATTCTGCAACGCAGAAGGGTCAGGGTGTCTTTGTACATGAATCACAAAAGGTTAGCCTGCAGGAAATTGGGAAGACAAATGCAGTGTTGGTCTTTATTGTAAAGGGGGCAGTGTATGAAAGTAGAGAAGTTTGCTACAACTGCATGTTGCATTGGTGAAACCACACCTAGAGTACTATGAGCAGTTCTGGTCTCTTTACTTAAAGATGGGCATAGTTGCATTGGAAATAGTTCAGAGAAGGTTCATTCAGCTGATATCTGTGATGAGGGATTTTGCTTTACATGGAAAGGTTGGGCCTACACACAATGGATTTAGAAGAATGAATGGTGATCTTACTGTAACATATACAATTTCATGGGAGCTTGATAGGGTAGATGCTGGGAGGATCTCTTCTATTGTGGGGAAATCTAAAACACGGGTTTAAAAATAAGGGGTCTCCGATTTAAGATGCTTTGGGATTCTCTTCCAGAGAGAACAGTGGAGGTTGGCTCATTAAATTTATCGAAGGCTGAGTTATATAGATTTTTGATTGACAAGGGAGTCAATGGTTATGGGGGACAGACATGAAAGTGAAGTTAAGGTCACAGTCAGATCAGCAATCAACTTATTAAATGGGAGACCAGGCTCAATCGGTGGAATGGCCTACTCCTGCTCCTCTTTCTTATTAGCCATTTCTTTCTTCTTGCCTTATCTGACAGAATTCAGGATCTACCTTGCTTTTACATTACGCCAATTCAGATTTGCAGCCACCATCTATCATTGTAATGATGTGAATGTATCCATGTAGCCAGCAGTACAATTAAGAACAAGGCCAAAGAATTTAACTGGAAGATAATTCATTATTTTCATAGATTAGCTTACCGGTTGCATGCAAAATGGAAAAGTTGATTTGAACTTTCTGGCAAGCACATGGTGTTTTGCTGCAGGTACAGGCCAGATTGGTCCCCAAGGATGATGCTTCCTCCTTGACAGCACTTTCCGTAGGCCTCTGTCCATCACCATACAAGAATGCTGGTATTGATAGCAAAAAAGAGAATGTCCATTAATTTATTCACAGTTTATTTATTTTATGCCACTGCTTCATTTTTGCTAGTTTCCTCGCCCTTCACTTGAAGGCAGCAAATGAGATTGGGACATGAGTCACTGTGGTCCAACTCAACAGTGTCTCAGCCAGTCATCATGACTGAGCCCAGACTATGTCAGTGAAGGACATGGTGGAAGGCATCCCAGTTAAGCTCAATCTTGTCATCACTTGACCTTTGCATGCACACACTTTCCGGTGGGAGTCACTGGATAATAATCAGGAGGGGGGAGCCAGACTAATTTTTCCTCCTTCCTCTGAGCTACTCTGTTGTTCAATCACCATCCTAGCTGAGGCCAATTAACTCAGCTGAGAGCCAGAATTGGCCCAGGAAGTGTCCTAATTGTTAGAACAACTATATTTTAACTTATCTTTGTTTATAAGCCACTGATATTTGGAATAAAACAGATTATGGTGCAAAGTTTATAAGAATATCAATAAAGCCCATTTCAGCATAAAACAAAGTGTTGCACAGCTGATAGAAAGTGAATTGTGAATGTTTGTTAAGCGAATGATATGATTATGCATAATATTGATTGTGATGAGTTTGAAATCTGACATTCTAATAAATAATACTATTGCTGATCACAATTATAAACACAATGATACACACCATAGTCGAAGCACGTGAACATAGGAGGTCCCAATGGATATTTGTCGACATCAAGAATAAATAACAAGCATTGCAGTTCATTGTGACATCAAGTTTGCTATAACTCAACCAAAGAATGCAAGCATGCTTTCTTCTTAGACTTGTTTTTCAAAGATATATTGCAAACAAACTGAACGCCTGAACTGTAAATGTACTGCTTTGTATTTATTACTGGAGTTAGACCATAGAAAAATAAAGCTCAGGAGAAAGTTATTCGCCCATTATGTCTGGCTTGGTGCTTTGCTAGAACAGTCTCTAACTGTTTTTCCCCAAGGTATGTACTAGGGGCTTTTCACAGTAACTTCGTTGAAGCCTACTGGTGACAATAAGCGATTTTCATTTGTTAATTTCATAGTCCCGTGCATCAAATATTTGCTAATTTCCCCCATAAAAAAATATACTAATGTCTGCCTCAACTACCTCGCAGTCTGGATGTAGTACTTGTACAATGATTTGATTATGTATGTCAATCATGGTCGCCAAGCGTGTCTTGAGATCGCAGTGATTGTGTAGTGGTGCGATTGCATAGAATAATAGTATACTGGGTATGTCTGAGTAGGATATTAGTGGCATCCTTGTTTACTGGGACTGGGCAGTAGTGACATGCTGGTGTGTGAGTTTGGGCTATACTGTAAGTGTGAGTGAGTGTAAGTTAGTGATTGCCTAAAATTGTGTTGTTGGGTATTTAAAAATATAATGATGCGTTTGGGTAGAGTAATGGTTGTGTATTAGTGTGTCTTGCTGGGGTAAGAGTTGTGCACAGATATGCGTATGCATAGAGCTGTGATTGTATAACATTGTATCTGAGTATAGTGCGGTCGTATAACTGTCTGGAAGGGAAGTGCCTGTATATAGATGTGACTGGATGCATTAGCAGAGGTGTAATGATGCGTCTGGGTAGGGCAGTGGCAGTGTAAGAATGTTTGTCTCAATGATTGTTTGCCTGTCTAGGCAGATCAAGATTGGAAGCAACATATCTTGACATCGCAATGCTGAACAGAATCGCTTTCCACTGGACTGCACTCAAAACATCTCACAGAGATGGTTAGCGTCTAAAATTGTCTACTGCTAGTTAAACTGTCTGAGACATCACTGATATTTTCAGGAATACAAAAAAAAATGAGGAAGTAAACCAATGCATAACTCTCTTTGATGAAGCATGTCAAAACAATACAAGGAGTAGTCCGATTTTAATTATTTTTGCCAGTATTGTTGGGACAGGATCAATTTTATTCATAGGTTTACAACCACTGGAATCTGACATTTTGAGGCCGGAACGGTAACAACGCTTTAACTTTTATTTTTATATTGGTGACATGTGCAGTAGACTTCTAGCACTTTAACCCATTGCTACAGAAGGACAAACAACCTGGTTCTGCTTTATTAACAAAATAACCACCAATTAAAGTCAAGACTTAGTAAATGCTCAATACTTTATTCAGTTTTCTGCTTTTGGGCAGCCAGTTTGACAATGCTTCCATGATACTTGCGGTCACTTTAAAATGGAATGGCGTGGAACGTTTCAGAAGTAACAAAAACAAACAAATACTGGGCAGTCTCAGCAACTTTGACAAAGAGTCACCCAGACTCGAAACGTTAGCCCCCTTCTCCCTCCACAGATGCTGTCAGACCTGCTGAAATTGTCCAGTATTTTCTGGGGGGTTTTTCAGATTCCAGCATCCGCAGTAATTTGCTTTTATTTACGTTTCATAAGTAAACTGCTACAAAATTCAAAAATATAATAATTTTCAGATTTGAATATAGTACGCTGTAGTCCAAGGAAATCCAATTAGTTTCAGTGCACAACCTGCCCGGCTGCTTGGGTATTTATACTGAATATGGCACTTTGGTCTTTTGGACGTGCCTACCTGTTGCCTGGGACCCAGCTGTCTGTGTGTTAAGTCACCACTTTACAACCCAGCAGCCTTTAGCATTCACAATGTGTGATGTAAAACCAGCCAATTCGCTGCAATCACGGTGCTCACAAGCCGTTCTGTCTTAAAAGACAAGGCACCGTCGGAGCAACCAGCACAGGAGAAATGCAGGTATCTGTTCCACTTGGGGGACTACAACCTTTAAACAATCTTGGCATTCAACGAACCAGAATACCAACTGATTCCTACGATATATTCTGAATTGGAAGTTTAGCCTTGGACTAGAAGAGGCCAGCGGACAGACAGTTTGAGACTTTTAAATGAATAGGTAGATTAATGTCGGGGTGGAGACACGGAAGGGAGGGTGCGGCCATCAGGTCACCTCAACCGTCCATTTTAATCCGGATCATTCTGACGACAGTCCCCCCATAACTCTGCCAAACCAGTATCTTCGGCATGTCAGCCGCTGTCATGCTTTTTTCAAAACAAAATTAAATGCATTAAATAAAATCAACGTCAGGGTTGGTAAATTGATCCTAGCTTCTCGTAAGGCGACGAGAACAGAGATGACACTCACCACAAAGCTTTGTTCCAATACCGCCTGTGAACTTCTGAGCTATCTGACACCAGGCAGGGGCTGTAAAACACAAAGTATTAGCAATATATTAAATCCCGCTTTTAGCGTTGGTTCGACCTCGATTCCGGAGCAGGAGACCTGTTACTTCAATTTGATCTGAACCACCTGGACTAAAGCTGATCTGAAGGGGCCCGTTATAAACAAGATGCATCATTGCTGTGTGCATAATCGCTCTTTAAAAAAAAACACTGCAAATTGAAACCTGTTAGTGAACAACAGCAGGAGTTCATCGAGTGGTCAGCGAGACGGACGAGTCTCGGATGTTTTCTTTTAGCGCGTTAAACTGAGATTTATGATTAACAGAAATCGTGGCGACCTTTGAAAAATAGTCATTTATCAAAGCAATAAATCAAAACAACAGCCCCTACAGGTTATTTTTTTTTAAAAGATGCTGAGTGCCTAATCACATCTCATTGTTTGATGGCGACAGACGGGATTTAATGAGGCATTACCTGTCAATAGTTCAGTCAATCTTCAGAGATAGTGCTGAATTAAAACAAACCTGCGATAGGTTTTAGTAGAAGGGGAATGAATATCCCGTGTTCAGCAATGGGAGGAAATTAAAAGGAAACATGCTGTTTTATTTAAAGAAAGGAATTTCTTATTGCAATGCAAATGAAGCCTTAGATTTCATTGGCTAAATATCAGTTTCCTCCCTTCACCTTTAGGTCATTTTATCCACAGACTATCAACTAACTTCTCCATTGAACAACCAGAACCCATTAAGTTTGTGGTCATTGAACTGTCAACATAGAGCGGATCAATTTCAGAGCGAGAAATACTTAATAAAATCCAACATTCGATGCATTTAATTACTGAGAAATCAAATTCTCACGATAATGTCTACTTTGTCCCAGGGGAGAACAGTTTTCAAACCCATTGCAGCTTTGTGACTTCCCATTCCTTGAACTCATTCCTCCCTCCCCTCTCTCCCTCCCCGCCTCTTTTAACATCTTCTTACACGTGTTGCCTTTAATTTACCTGCATTCGAATTGTCTCCGGCGCCGGATTGCTGTGCCGACTCGTTTGAGAAGAAGCCGAGAGATGCCATTTCCACGCTGCGTTGATACGAGAGGACAGAGCTTCTGGAGACGTGACGGCGCTTCTCATCCGGAGCTCAGAGCCACGTCCAAGCGAGAGGGAGCTGTCCGGGACCTGGCGTTGAACCTCTCCCACTCACACCGATTCCAGGAAAAAGGGAGCTATCCAGGATTACACCGGCTTTGGGGAAGAGGGAGCTATTCAGGTCTTGATGCTGAACTCCTCCCACATACACCAATTCCTGGAAGAAAGGAGCTGTCCAAGACTTGTAAATGAACCTTACACTGACTAGGGAAGGGATAGAGCTGTTCAGGACTGAGCACTGAACCTCTCCCACTCTCCCCGGCTCCCCGGAGGGAAGGAGCTGTCCAGGATCTAGTGCTGAATCCCACCCACTCCACCGGCTCCTGGAGGCAGGGAGCTGTCCAGGACCTGGTGCTGAACCTCTCCCACTCACGCCGGCTCCTGGAGAGAGGGAGCTGTCCAGGACCTGGTGCTGATTCTCTCCCGTTTACACAGCGCGGGATAGTGGCCCTTCTCCGAGTCACAAGCTAACAAGGCAAGGGTGGGATTGATGCTCACTGATGGAACCTTGCTCACACGCCTCTCTCTCTGAGAAATTCCTCGCAAAAAGGCTCCAGGTTTTCCTTTTCTTTTCCCAATGCTGGTCGATCTCGATCTGAGCTATTTTGCATGGAAACCTGGCACCTGCGTCACTTTGGCGCGCAAAAGGGCAGAGGGAGAGAAAGGCGGGACAACCGCCTCAGAAATATATCCAGATCTGAAACACAAACTTTATTTTACTGAAAAGGTTTTGGGGGCGGATGGGGGATTGCTCAGCCTTCTGACGTAATCTGGGGAAAAGGATGGGCTGCGAATCCGAATGAGTCAGTCAAGCCGGCCTTTCAGTAAATGTGAAGAGACGTGGCCGCCCGAGCATGCAGCGTGTGCAAGAGTCACGAGTGTGCCGTGGTTGTCGAGCTCTGACATCCACCCCTCGGGACACCATGGCGAGGCTTCACTCCCTCTCTTTCTGTATGTCTGTCTCCTCCTGTGCAAGCTCACATCAGTCACCGTTTTCCCTGCCGGGGAGAGAGGGAGAGACACAAAGCCCGTGTACTCCAGCACCCAGTGACAGCCAGCGCCTTCCACACTCTGCGTGCTGCAAGTGGGCGACTTGCTCAGTCAGTAATTACTAGCTTTCTGGAAATGTGAACTCCCTACTCGTGATCTGGTGTTATGCATCGGACCAACATGATAATAGAAACACGACTTCATCCATGCTTAAATCGGTGTTCCTTTTAAAAAGAGAGAAAATCCATCGGACGGCTCCACCCTCCTCTCTCATTTGTAATTCAGATCTCCCGAAGAACTCATCTTTCCGAAACCAAGTTCAACACTTTTGAATTCGAATTTCATTTTTTTATTTATCGTGGGTGGTTTCTAGTCCAATTACAGTTTATGACCCAGCACGGCAAAAGGTATATTGGGTGATTTAGGGTAGCAGTCTTAAATATTGTTTTATTTTGGAAGGAACCGGCATGTTTTACTTTGGCAATAAAAAACTAACAATTATTCCAAATCCAACAACCGCCCAACCGCATGAACCGCATTTCCTCCAAATGCGATTCTTGTCTCTGAGTTGGTGCCTTAATGTTTTTATATGAGACATTCTTGTACACAAGCACTGAATCTGTAACTAAGTGGAATACTCACAATATTCAAATCTTACAGGTGGCAAAGAGAAGGAAAAGATGGTAAAAGGACCTAAATTGCCGGGTGGAACTTTACGAGGACTGGTTTAGCACAGGGCTAAATAGCTGGCTTTTAAGGCAGACCAAGGCAGGCCAGCAGCACGGTTCAATTCCCCGAATAGGCGCTGGAATGTAGCGACTAGGGGCTTTTCACAGTAACTTTGAAGCCTATTTGTGACAATAAGCGATTTTCATTTTCATTTAATTTCACTCCGGAGCTCAGGGCTCTGAAAAGTGGGGATTCCGAGCCCTCAATTGCCGGAAATTGGACTGGGGGAACCATTTTCCTGGAGGAGGTCTCCTGATTGGCCACCATTGAGCAGACTGTCCAATGAAGGAGGGCGGGAAGCTCCCAGTGCTGTCCACGCAGAGGGCTGGCAGCTCTGCAGCTTCCGCAAACATACTGGCAAAGGTAGGCATTGATGAGTCAGGTCAGGGTTCCACAGGTGCCATCCAACAGATGTTAAAATCAACATGCAGAGCTGACAAACAGGCAAGTATTTGTGATCAGAGGGGAAACCCCATCTGGATTGCTCATGGAGTCTGTGCAGATGGTTTTTCCAGTCCACTCCCCACTCTTTCGGGAAAATGAACTTCCGGCTCTGTTAATCTCAACCCTACCCCACCTCACCACTGCTGTTGGCAGGCCACCTCCATTTAGCAGCTGGCCTGCTCACATGGCGGTAGGCCTCTCTGTCACCGCCAATATGATGGTTAGGCCAGAACATTATCCCAAATTGGAACCCTGAATTACTTCAGTGGCTGCCCGGCTCCACTGAGTAGACAGCAAATCCACATATTAGTGTACCCAAGGGAGCCGCTCTAAAGTTGCTTGCTACCTTTCCTCCTTCCCCCAGATCCGCCTCCTATCCCGGGACCAAGGAAATCCTACCTCTCTCACGAGAGATACTTCTTGGCACATTTGAGTATTTTCAGCATTTTCTGATATTATTTAATTTTTAAAATCTTCTTGTCACTGCCAATACAAGTACTGTATTTCCAAACTCCATCCTCTAGCTTACTAGTTTAAGCTTGTAAGGTTCTGACAACATTACCAAATTGCCTGTAAGTGTGCTTTTAATTGGTGCTAATCAGTTATCTGTACCGGCCAGACACCAGTTCCATATAGGTTTGATGGCAGATCTGTCAGGTAAAAGCAAATTACTGCTGATGCTGGAATCTGAAACAAAAACAGAAAATGCTGGACAATCTCAGCAAGTCTGTGGAGAGAACTGATCAAACGTTTCGAGTCAGGATGACTCTTTGCCGAAGTATGGCAAAGGGCATCAAGCCAAAAGTTTTTCCTTTGGCTGTTTGATTTTTCATGTAGAACAGGTAGTCTAGTTCTGCGTCTCATTTTTTGTGGCTTTGTTCCCTGTGCCATACTTCTTCCTTAAAACTGAACCAACATCTATCTAGTCTCATGTTGCTAGCAGAGGTCTTTTTGAAGACAGTGGGACTTTAATAGCTATTGAAGTCTAACGTGCTGATTCCACAGCACCCCCTTTGTAATTGTGCCAAGTGCCAGAAATGCCACCAATATTTAAATAACCAAATGAAGCCATCACAATGGGAAGCAGGTGCGGTCTTCATGCAATTTGTGATCAATCACAGACTCAGCCCATCCTCTTTGATTCTTTTAGAAATAGCCTCCTGGTACAGCCTTGAATCCTCTCCTCACACTTTACTGTAAAGCTGAAAATCCCAGTTCTAGTTACAAAATTAGAAAGTGAACCAGTCTATAACATATTGCAAAGACAAAATGCAAGTGCAAACTTTCATCATTTGCATAGATATTTCCTCTCAAATAAACCAAAGTAAAACATTTTTATGCACAAGTCAAAACTATTCATGTAGAAACTGAATTTTTTTTTAAAGCTGGAAATGGCATAGAACATAAAGGTGAAATGATTTTGTCCTCAAAGTCATTAAACAGTCTTGGAAGTTGCATTTTTTCCCATTGTGTCCTGGTTAGATGGCTGAGAACTTGATGAACCTTCTTTCAACTTGATGAAAATGGAACCACTTTTCCTGTGCAGCTCTAGAACAGATCTGATGAAAGGTAATCAATCTGAAACTTTGGATGGAAACTTAAGAGACATGTGCAGGTAGTTGGAAAAAGGTGCTGGAGGGAAATCAGACAGGTTTGATTGGCATTCTGTCACATTCCCACAACTGAGCAATCTTGCCACGAGCAGGTGAGACCAGCATTAATCTGCCCGACATATATAAGTAACAGATTAGCAGCAATTAGGTGCACAGGCAATTTGGTAATGCTGTCAGAATCTTACTGGTGGCAGGCAGGCCCCCTATCGTGACAGAAGTCTAGCAGGTAGCATTCTACTGGTAGACCAGTGGGCTGGTGAGGCCTCCTCTCATTCCCCACTCTTTCCCCTTCTACAATGATGGACTGACGGCTATGGCCATACTAAAAAAACTTTTTTTGCCATTTTCAGAGGGCACCTCCACATTGAGGTGCTGTTGCAGTAATAGACATGGGATTTGCAGTGCAGAAGGAGGCCATTCAGCACATCGAGTCTGCATAGGCCCTTGGAAAGAGCACCCCACTGAAGCCCACACCTCCGCCCCATAGGGGCTGTTTTAGAACAGTTGGCTAAACAGCTGGCTTGTAATGCAGAACAAGGCCAGCAACGCGGGTTCAATTCCCGTACCGGCATCCCCGAGCAGGCGCCGGAAGGTGATGACTAGGGGCTTTTCACAGTAACTTCGTTGAAGCCTACTTGAGACAATAAGCGATTATTATTATTACTAGTAACCCAGCAACCCCACCCAACCCCTTTGGACACTAAGGGCTATTTAGCATGGCCAATCCACCTAACATGCACGTTTTTGGACTGTGGGAGGAAATTGGAGCTCCCAGAGGAAACCCACGCGAACACGGGGAGAATGTGCAGACTCCACACTGACAGTGACCCAAGCCGGGAATTGAACCTGGGACCCTGGAGCTGTGAAGCAACAGTGCTAACCACTGTACTGCCAGTCCCCCATCTACAATGGCAGTGCACACATTTCCCAATGGGGCAGCTGGCCATCGGGTGCATCAGGCACATCCCTTCATTCTCTGCCTGTGAGGCTCACCCACCATCCTTATTTGGGTGGAGTTTCCAGAGATGGCCTCTTAATTGGTCACGCAGGGAAGATGGTGAGGCAGGCAGGATTCACTGATCTTGCGAGTGGGAAATTGCATTTTCCATGATGGTAGATATTTTCAAAGCTGGTAAGATTCCACCCATTAACATCCAGATACTGCCTGGCATGCTGAGTATTTCCAGCATTTTCTGTTTTTAATTCAGATTTCCAGCACTCACAATATTTTACTGTTGAATCAGATAACAGATAATCTTATTTAATAAGGTATAACATGAGCACAACAGCTTTTTAGTTAAAAATCTACAATTTTATTTGTTTCTTTCCTGAGCATTTCATATTTCTTTGTAGTTAAAATACTGAATTTGAGTCAGCTGATTTCAGTTCATTCTCCATTTTGAAAAATGATTTGGCTTTATGTTTTCATAAAGAACATTAGTTTTGACCATGGAATGATACAGATTATAACTGAACACAGAGTACTTTACTATTTGTCTTGATTGCATCCAAGCAAAAGTCGAATACATGTGGCAGTGCTGTTACTGCACAGTATGAACTTATTTACAACAGCAAACGTATGAGACAGCTCCAGAAATTTACTTAAACAGTACATAAACAAGGAAGCTGCAAGATTATAAATTAACATTGTTCGATAAGACGATTCCTTTGGGATGTTTTACGTAGCAATTTTCTATAGTCATATGGATTATCTTCATCTTGACTTTCTTCTTTTGGAATGGATGGGCTGCGAATTGAAGTCAAATATAATAATTAGGTATACATTCACTACAGGATAGGATACCCACATATTGGAAGCGTTTTATCCCCATGTCCAATTCTCTGTGACTCAACTGTAAGAGCATTATTCATTAACCAGATGGTAGAAATTAAATAACATCTGTCTATCAATAATGGAGAAAAAATGGTACAAATTGGACCAAGATTCGCTAGCATGTCTGTTATCTTTGGAAGGATAGGCCAGAATTTTATTTTGCTCAGACTGGCATGTACCCTATCCAGAAGCATGTGAAATTGTGCGAAAAAACGTCAGATGCACGTAATAAATAATCTTTATTAGTGTCAAAAATAGGCTTACATTAACGCTGCAATGACATTACTGTGAAAATCCCCTAGTCACCACACTACAGCACCTGTTTGGGTACACTGAATACACTAGGGGCTTTTCACAGTAACTTCATTGAAGCCTACTTGTGACAATAAGCGATTTTATTATTACTATTATTATTATTACTGAATTCAGAAGTCCAATTCACCTGATAAGCACGTCTTTCGGGGCATGTGGGAGGAAACCGGGGCACCCGAAGCAAAGCCACGCAGACATGGGGAGAACATGCAGACTTTGCACAGACAGTGACCCAAGCCTGGAATCAAACCTGGGTTCCTGGTGCTGTGAAACAACAGTGCTAACTACTGTGCTACCTTACCACCCATCGCAATCACACATACTTCAGTCAGTGGTGCACATGAGAGCCGGAGGCATGCCCAACAAGAATCATGCAGGAAATTTAACCTATTAAGGGGCCAATTTAACAAAATTTAATGTGGCCTGTCTACACATTTGGTTGTTAGGTGGGCCGATTGGCCAGGCATCTTTACATTTTAGCCTCAACCTCAATGCAGGGCAGGATGAACTGTCTGGGCTGAAATAAAATTGTTAAAGGTGCCTGAGGACTGAGGTTTGTTTGAATGTGCTGCCCTAGACACTCTTGCATAAGTTTCTGATCGCAATTTATTTTTTCAGGTTGCCCGCCCTCCCCAGCAGTGCTGAGTCTTTCCCAGCACGGATTTCATGCTGGCTGCCCGTTTATTGGCCAACCAGCGTGAAATGCTGGAAGTGCATTTTGCATCTGTTTTCAGTGTTGCCCTGTCAGCGTGCCCGATGGAGGAGAAATTCAGGCTATCCTTTGTAGGACATCTATCAAAAGAAAAGTTGATATAATTTGGCAAATAAGTACACAGTTGTTGTTTCCGCACCATCTGAAATTGGGTTATGAGCGGAGAGTCTGTCTTGTGGGAAATTTTTGTGTCTATGAATTGGAACATTCAATACATAAAAACGTAGGACAAAAGGAAAGACGGAACAATATGATCCGGCAAAGGCAAAGACAGACAAATCTATCGCATTTTTCAGCACATGGATTATTTCAAAAGTTATTTAGAAATCTGCACTCAGTTAGGAAACAGCAGCAGTTTTAATCAGCCACTTTGCAGGCTGGCATTTTTGCCTATATAATTATCAACTCTGTTTCACAAATCTCACAGAGTAGTAGCAGTGTATAGAAATGACAGAAGGTACGTCAACAGTACCTATTCACAAGGCTGAGTTTGTGGCTCAAAAGGACAGAAAATGAAGATTGCACTGGGAATTTGCTTTCAGGAGCAACGGCTCCATAGGCAGACAGAGATAATATAGGCAAAAAGGCATCTGTGAAAGTTGGAAATCTTTACGTCAGTAAAAATTTGTACTGCAGTGTTAGTCAGCACCTGAAAGAAAAAGGGCAGAGAAAGAATAATCGGGTTGATAATTAAATGGCTGTTTTTTTTGAGAATCAGCATCCAACTGAACCAAATATTTTGTTACCATGTCACCATCCTGGGTTATTCTAGATGATAAACATTAAGGCACACCAGTCACTAGTCATAAAACTGGGCACCAACATTTGCTGATATTAGATTCCTGATTTACTAAATTATATTTTTCTTAAAAATTGAATCTATACAAGGATAGCAACTACAAATAAAGAAAATAAATATACTGATCTATTAAATTATGGCATAAAGTGACTGATCCAGATTTCCTTTTTTTTGGTTCCATTTTCTTTGGAGGCAAATAGCAGTACTCGAGTTCTCAAAGAATTTCTTCTGCGACTGACTCAGAAAACATCCGCCTACTTTGGGTGGACATATTCAGATGATGGGTTAATTATGATAATACATTGTGTGCCATGTTTTCTGTTATTAACCTCAAAAAAATTGCCGGGCATTGCAAATGAGTTGCTGAAGAGCTGAAAGAGGGTTTAAAATTTAAAGGTCTTTTTTAAAGATGGAGATATTTTTAAAAATATGTTTAAAAGGGTTATTTTCTATTTTTATCAACAACCATCACTCACCACACTACGGAGAAGTGAGCATCAGGACCAATTTAGTTCCATCATTCTACCTGAGCAAGTATCCTGGTGGCATGGCCTGGAAAGCAACAGCTGAAGTCTATCGCTAACATTATAACCAGTCTGAATCTGGATGATGCACTGGGTTAAATAAAAGTAGAGGAAGATAGGCAGGGGCAAAATCTCATTGGTTCTGGCTTATTTCTAGGCAACTAGTATTTGTGGAAGGAAATCAGGTAGAAGTCTTGCCAGCTATAATTATCATTCCTTTGTACCTCTTGGCATTCCCAGTGATTTGCTTGCTCAGTTCAAAAAGCATCAATTTCCACATGCCATAATGAGTGCAGTTATCAGTTTCCTGCTTCTGCACTTGTAATGCATTTAGCATACAGTCGACTGACAATTATAATGTGCAGCTCTTGCCTGGGTTAGTTGAGGCAGATGGGAATGAAGCGTTTGAGTCTGGAAAATTTTGTTATCGGTTTCAACAGTTGGAAAACTACGTTTTACCGTTACTTTGTTTTCACACCATTTTGTTCTTAAACTATTCTGCTTAGACAAACCCAGAGTTGCTTCTCACTGCTTTTGATCTTGTGCATGGCAACTGTTAAGGGCCAGGGCTTAGAAAACTCCAAAGTATATCATGGAGTTCGCCTGATCCATGACTTTTAATAGATTTTGGTTATGAGCAGCACAAGGGTCCACTCTCCAGGTGTTATGCAACAGAGACCTTAAGTATTTTAAAAACAAAACAATGTTCATTTTATGTACCCAGTTAACATTTTATAAACACACAGTAAACATCTGATCAACCATCAACACACGTAACCCCACAAATGTAATACTCTATAGGTAACCCTTAATACCTTTCTGAGCAACATCCATAAGTTAATCCCTTTTTTAACAAAGACAGCAGGTTTACATTCTCTACAGAAACAGGTATTACTTTGAAATCATCAAGTGAGTGGAAGACATTCTTTAGCTTGTAAAGAGAGATAATTACACATCTGTTTGCTTTGAATACAACTCTCCAACTATGAAAACGAAACCAAAAACAGAGCCACAAAGCAGCTTTACAGCTCAAAATGAAAGTAAAAGACAGACAGACAGCCCAGTCCCACCCACACACTGAGATCAGTGCAGGTATTTGATGAACACCCATTTCTTAAAGGTACATCCACCTGACACCTTCCCCCAAGAAAAAAAAAGAATCATCAACTTCAAGATGGTTTCCTTTTTCACCTTTTCACTTTCCTTTAAGAAATACTGACAGTAAAATGCTTTTTTGTATCACAAAACAAAACACGCAAACAGGTATAATAACATAGTCAATTTTAGTTCTTTTTCCTCCACCGAACCTGCTTCTCTTCATCACATTCGTGACAAAGCATCGGCTAACACGTTTTCTCATCCTGCCACATGTATTATTTTTAAATGAAATGGCTGTAACAATAAACTCCATTGAAACAGTCTGGCATTGTTATTCCGGAATCGTTCCAAAAACGTCAATGGATTATGATCAGTATATATAATTGTGTCAGACAGATTGCTTTTCACATAATGTTGCAAAGCCAGCACCTAGCTGAACGTCTCCTTCTCAATCATTGAATACTTCTTCTGGTGCGTATTTAATTTCTTAGAAAAATAACCAATAGGCTGCTCTAGTCCTTCGTCATTGCCTTGTAGAAGCACGGCCACCTACGCCCAAATAACTCGCACCAACAGCCACTTTGAACGGTTTTGTATAATTTGGGATGGCTAATACAGGATAAGTGGTTAATACAGCCATCAGGCCGTCAAAGGCCTGTTGACACTCTGCTGTCCACTGCAATTTGCGACACCTCTTTAGCAAGTCCGTCAGTGGAGTGACCACACTGCTAAAACTTGGCACAAATTTTCGATAAAATTCACTCATGCCAAGAAATCGCATTATTTCCCTTTGTGCCAAGGGTATTGGAAACTTCCCAATAACTTTTGTTTTCACATCCTGTGGGACCATTCAACGTTGTATGGCCAAAGAAAGTGCCTTGGCTTTTCCAAATTCACTTTTGGCTAGGTTTACTACTAAACCTGCCACCTGAAGTTGATCCACTAACTCCATCAGATGCTTCAAATGTTCTTTCCATGTCTGGCTAAAAATGACCAGATCATCGATGTATGCCGCACAATTGGGTTATCCTGAAACAACTTTGTTAGTTAACCGTTGAAATGTGGCTGGGGCATTTTTCATGCCAAATGGCATAACTTTGAATTGATATATACCATCTGGAGTCACAAAAGCTGAAATCTCCTTCGCCCTTTTGGATAAAGGTACTTGCCAGTAACCTTTAAGTAAATCCAGTTTGGAAATAAAATCTGATTGTCCCACTTTCTCAATGCAATCCTCCAAGCGTGGGATAGGATAAGAGTCCATTCTTGTAACTGCATTAACCTTTCTATAGTCCACACACAGCCATTGGGTACCATCCGGTTTTGGTACCGTCACTATGGTGGAGCTCCATTGGCTGCAACCCACTTCAATTATGCCATTTTGTAAGCATACTTTCAATTTTGTTGTTAACATGTGCCAATTTTAAAGAGGAAAGTCCAAATGGATATAATTTAATTGGAACAGTATTGCCCACATCCAGATCATGTATAGCCATTTTAGTACTTCCCAACTTATTTCCACAAACTTGCCCATTTGATATCAATAAATCTTTCAGGTCAGTTTGTTTTTTCCTCTGGAAGGTAACTCAACAATTGATCCCAATTTTTAAGAACATCCTCGTTTTCCAATTTAATTTGAGGAATGTCAAATTCAAAGTCATCTGGATTTGGTTCTTCACTTTGAGTTAGAATCATTAAAACCTCCTCCTATTGCTCTCCTTCCCTTTCAAAGTACCTTTTAAGCATATTCACATGACACACTCAGTGAGCTTTCCTTCTATCTGACGTTCTTACCACATAATTCACCTTACTTAATTTCCTCTCAATCTGACAAGCTCCACAAAATCTTACTTTTAAAGGCTCACCTACCACTGGTAATAATGCTAAAACTTTATCTCCACTGGCAAAACTGCAAACTTTGGCTTTCTTGTCCACTCCCCGTTTTATCACATAAGAACATAAGAACTAGGAGCAGGAGTAGGCCATCTGGGCCCTCGAGCCTGCTCCGCCATTCAATGAGATCATG
Source organism: Scyliorhinus canicula (assembly GCF_902713615.1). Classification (NCBI taxonomy): domain Eukaryota; kingdom Metazoa; phylum Chordata; class Chondrichthyes; order Carcharhiniformes; family Scyliorhinidae; genus Scyliorhinus; species Scyliorhinus canicula. The sequence continues at coordinate 179,181,916 of NC_052150.1, read as the reverse complement.
GCTGATCTTTTGTGGACTCAGCTCCACTTTCCGGCGCGAACACCATAACCCTCAACCCTTTTTCTTCAAAAAACTATCTATCATTACCTTAAAAACATTTAATGAAGGAGCCTCAACTGCTTCACTGGGCAAGGAATTCCATAGATTCACAACCCTTTGGGTGAAGAAGTTCCTCCTAAACTCAGTCCTAAATATACTTCCCCTTATTTTGAGGTTATGCCCCCTAGTTCTGCTTTCACCCGCCAGTGGAAACAACCTGCCCGCATCTATTCTATCTATTCCCTTCATAATTTTAAATGTTTCTATAAGATCCCCCCTAATCCTTCTAAATTCCAACGAGTACAGTCCCAGTCTACTCAACCTCTCCTCGTAATCCAACCCTTCAGCTCTGTGATTAACCTCGTGAATCTCCTCTGCACACCCTCCAGTGCCAGTACGTCCTTTCTCAAGTAAGGAGACCAAAACTGAACACAATACTCCAGGTGTGGCCTCACTAACACCTTACACAATTGCAGCATAACCTCCCTAATCTTAAACTACATCCCTCAAGCAATGAAGGACAAAATTCCATTTGCCTTCTTAATCACCTGTTGCACCTGTAAACCAACTTTCTGTGACTCATGCACTAGCACACCCAGGTCTCTCTGCACAGCAGCATGCTTTAATATTTTATTGTTTAAATAATAATCCCATTTGCTGTTATTCCTACCAAAATGGATAACCTCACATTTATCAACATTGTATTCCATTTCCCAGACCCTAGTCCATTCACTTAACCTATCCAAATCCCTCTGCAGACTTCCAGTATCCTCTGCACTTTTCGCTTTACCACTCATCTTAGTGTCATCTGCAAACTTGGACACATTGCCCTTGGTCCCCAACTCTAAATCATCTATGTAGATTGTGAACAATTGTGGGCCCAACACGGATCCCTGAGGGACACCACTAGATACTGATCGCCAACCAGAGAAGCACCCATTTATCCCCACTCTTTGCTTTCTATTAGTCAACTAATCCTCTATCCATGCTACTACTTTACCCTTAATGCCATGCATCTTTATCTTATGCAGAAGCCTTTTGTGTGGCACCTTGTCAAAAGCTTTCTGGAAATCCAGATGTATCACATCCATTGGCTCCCCGTTATCTACTGCACTGGTAATGTCCTCAAAAAATTCCACTAAATTAGTTAGGTACGACCTGCACTTTATGAACCCATGCTGCGTCTGCCCAATGGGACAATTTCTATCCAGATGCCTCGCTATTTCTTCCTTGATGATAGATTCCAGCATCTTCGCTACTACCGACGTTAAGCTCACTGGCCTATAATTTCCTGCTCTCTGCCTACCTCCTTTTTTAAACATTGGTGTCACGTTTGCTAATTTCTAATCCACCGGGACCACCCCAGAGTCTAGTGAATTTTGGTAAATCATCACTAGTGCATCTGCAATTTCCCTAGCCATCTCTTTTAGCACTCTGGGATGCATTCCATCAGGGCCAGGAGACTTGTCTACCTTTAGCCCCATTAGCTTGCCCATCACTACCTCCTTAATGATAACAATCCTCTCAAGGTCATCACCTGTCATAACCTAATTTCTATCAGTCAGTGGCATGTTATTTGTGTCTTCTACTGTGAAGACCGACCCAAAAAACCTGTTCAGTTCCTCAGCCATTTCCTCATCTCCCATTATTAAAACTCCCTTCTCATCCTCTAAAGGACCAATATTTACCTTAGCCACTCTTTTTTGCTTTATATATTTGTAAAAACTTTTGCTGTCTGTTTTTATATTCTGAGCAAGTTTACTCTCATACTCTATCTTACTCTTCTTTATAGCTTTTTTAGTAGCTTTCTGTTGCCCCTTAAATATTTCCCAGTCCTCTAGCCTCCCACCAATCTTTGCCACTTTGTATGCTCTTTCCTTCAATTTGATACTCTCCCTTATTTCCTTAGATATCCACGGTCGATTTTCCCTCTTTCTACCGTCCTTCCTTTTTGTGAGTATAAACCTTTGCTGAGCACTGTGAAAAATCGCTTGGAAGGTTCTCCACTGTTCCTCAACTGTTCCACCATAAAGTCTTAGCTCCCAGTCTACCTTAGCTAGTTCTTCTCTCATCCCATTGTAATCTCCTTTGTTTAAACACGTAACGCTAGTATTTGATTTTACTTTCTCACCCTCCATCTGTATTTTAAATTCCACCATATTGTGATCGCTCCTTCCGAGAGGATCCCTAACTATGAGATCATGAATCAATCCTGTTTCATTACACAGGACAAGATCTAGGACCGCTTGTTCCCTCATAGGTTCCATTACACACTGTTCTAGGAAACTATCGCGGATACATTCTATAAACTCCTCCTCAAGGTTGCCTTGACTGACCTGGTTAAACCAATCGATATGTAGATTAAAATCCCCCATGATAACTGCTGTACCATTTCTACATGCATCAGTTATCTCTTTGTTTATTGCCTGCCCCACCATAACGTTACTATTTGGTGGCCGATAGACTGCTCCTATCAGTGACTTTTTTGCCTTACTATTCCTGATTTCCACCCAAATGGATTCAACCTTATCCTCCATAGCACCGATATCATCCCTAACTATTGCCCGGATGTCATCCTTAAATAACAGAGCTACACCACCTCCCTTACCATCCACTCTGTCCTTCCGAGTAGTTTGATACCCTCGGATATTTAACTCCCAGTCGTGACCATCCTTTAAACATGTTTCAGTAATGGCCACTATATCATAGTCATTCACGATGATTTGCGCCATCAACTCATTTACTTTATTCCGAATACTACGAGCATTCAGGTAAAGTACACTTATGTTAGTTTTTTTACCTCTGTTTTGAATCTTAACATCTCCAGTTTTACTCCTTTTAGTATTACTGGGCCTATTCACTGAGCTCCCCTCAGTCACTGTACCTTGTACTGTCGCCCTTTTTGATTTTTGACTATGTCTTCTCTGTCTTGCACTTTCCCCCTTACTTCCTTTTGCTTCTGTCCCTGTTTTACTACCTTCCAACTTCCTGCATCGGTTTCCATCCTCCTGCCACATTAGTTTCAACCCTCCCCAACAGCTCTAGCAAACACCCCCCCCCCCCCCCCCCCCCCCCCCCGAGGACATCAGTTCCAGTCCTGCCCAGGTGCAGACCGTCCGGTTTGTACTGGTCCCACCTCCCCCAGAACCGGTCCCAATGCCCCAGGAATTTGAATCCCTCCCTCTTGCACCATCTCTCGAGCCACGCATTCATCCTATCTATCCTGACATTCCTACTCTGCCTAGCTTGTGGCACTGGTAGCAATCCTGAGATTACTACCTTTGAGGTCCTACTTTTTAGTTTAACTCCGAACTCCCTGAATTCAGCTTGTAGGACCTCATCCCGTTTTTTACCTATATCGTTGGTGCCTATGTGCACCACGACAGCTGGCAGTTCATCCTCCCCCCCCAGAATGTCCTGCAGCCGCTCCGAGACATCCTTGACCCTTGCACCAGGGAGGCAACATACCATCCTGGAGTCTCGATTGCGTCCACAGAACCGCCTGTCTATTCCCCTGACGATCGAGTCCCCTATCACTATAGAACATAGAACATAGAACAGTACAGCACAGAACAGGCCCTTCGGCCCTCAATGTTGTGCCGAGCCATGATCACCCTACTCAAACCCACGTATGCACCCTACACCTGTAACCCAACAACCCCCCCTTAACCTTACTTTTATTAGGACACTATGGGCAATTTAGCATGGCCAATCCACCTAACCCACACATCTTTGGACTGTGGGAGGAAACCGGAGCACCCGGAGGAAACCCACGCACACAGGGGGAGGACGTGCAGACTCCACACAGACAGTGACCCAGCCGGGAATCGAACCTGGGACCCTGGAGCTGTGAAGCATTTATGCTAACCACCATGCTACCCTGCTGCCCCAAACTATAGCCCTGCCATTTTTCTTTCTGCCCTGCTGCGCAGCAGAGCCAGCCACGGTGCCATGAACCTGGCTGCTGCTGCCTTCCCCTGGTGAGCCATCTCCCTCAACAGTATCCAAAGCGGTATATCTGTTTTGCAGGGAGATGACTGCAGGGGACACCTGCACTGCCTTCCTACTCTTGCTCTTTCTTTTGGTCACCCATTTTCTATCTCCCTCATTAACTTTCACCTGCGGTGTGACCAACTCGCTAAACGTGCTATCCACGACCTCCTCAGCATCGCGGATGCTCCAAAGTGAGTCCATCCGCAGTTCCAGTGCCGTCAAGCGGTCTAACAGGAGCTGCAACTGAACACACTTCTTGCACGTGAAAGAGCCAGGGACAGTAGACGTGTCCCTGAGCTCCCACATCGCACACGAGGAGCATGACACGGGTCTGGGATCTCCTGCCATGTCTTAAACCTTAGGTAAACTTATACAACTACGATTTCAAAGTAAAAATAAATAAATTAGACAATGAAAAAAAAACTACTTACCATCACATGTGCAACCTTTAAATGTTGTCTAGCCAATTCCCCTGCTCTATTTAATTGTTCCCTAAAATTTGACACATAATCCAATAATGTAAGTTCTGACTGCTCACTCACCAATTTTTCCTTAATCAATTTAAGTGGTCCTCTTTCCTCATGACCAAAAATTAGTTCAAAAGGACTGAATTTGGTTGACTCATTATTTGCTTCCTAATTGCAAACAGTACGAATGGAATTCCTTTGTCCCAATCCTCTGGATAATCTTGACAATACGCCCTCACCATTGTCTTTAATGCCTGATGCCACCTTTCTAATGCTCCCTGCAATTCTGGATGGTATGCAGTTGATTTAAATTGTTTTATTCCTAAGCTATCCATAACTTCTTTGAATAACCTTGAGGTAAAATTTGATCCTTGATCCGATTGTATTTCTGTGGTTAGTCCATATCTAGTAAAGAATTTAAGTAACTCCTCCACAATCTTTTTAGCTGTAATATTGGGCACTGGAATAGCCTCTGGGAACCTAGTAGACACATTCATTATCGTCAAAAGATATTGATTCATTTTAGGAAGCCGTTCTACGCAATCAATTAAGACCCTTGTAAAAGGTTCCTCAAAAGTTGGACTGGGTATTAAGGGCACTGGTTTTATCACTGCTTGAGGTTTCCCTATTACTTGACATGTGTGACATGATCGACAAAATCTAACTGCATCTTTATGTAGTCCAGGCCAATAAAAATGATTTTGGATTTTAGCTTGAGTTTTCCTTATTCCCAAATGACCTCCCACTGGTACCTCATGTGCCACTCGCAACACCTCCTTTCTGTACCCTACCGGCAATACTACTTGATGAACTTCTGCCCACTTTTCATCCACCTGCATATGTAAAGATCTCCATTTCCTCATCAAGACGCCATTTTTACGGTAATACCACTCTGGTATACACTCAGATTCCTCTTCCGTGTTTACTTTCTGATACATCCATTTTATTTCTATATCTTTCTGTTGTAATTCCGCCAATTTTCCTGAACTAAAAATATCCACCTTATCCTCCACCTGTTCTTTTCCAACCATCTGATCAAAAATCGTTTCTGATAATTGCACTTCAACTTTATCTTCACTCTCTGATTTCTCCTCTTGTCTTAACCTGTGACTTTGTGACCTTGTTACTACACAATCTGGAAAAATCCCAGGATATTTGTCCTTCAACACTTCAGTTGTCTGATTTTCCACTGGCTTATCAACCACAGTAGACATCACTCTCACTTGCGATCCAGCTATATCATTACCCAAGATAAACTGTATTCCTGGACAAGATAGTTTCTCTATTACTCCTACTACCACTTCACCACTCTTCACTGGACTTTCTAACCTTACCTTATATAATGGAACACTATTCTTCTCACCCTGAATTCCACATATTGCCACATTTTAAGGCAATATTCGTCCCAAACTACATAACTCCTCATCTCTTACCATCAAAGCTTGACTAGCTCTTGTATCTCTTAAAATCGTGACTTCTCCCACAACCCAAAAATGTGCAGAGTAGGTGGATTGGCCACGCTAAATTGCCCCTTAATTAGAAAAAATAATTGGGTACTCTAAATTTATAAAAAAAAAAAATTGTGACTTCTTTACCTGCTCCTCCTGATACACACGAGTAAACTTTACCTGCACAAGTAAATTCTTTAAAGAGATGTGGCACTTTCTTATCAATCACCTCTTAATCAGGCTGTACAATCTTTTGCCCTTCCTTCGCTTCACTTAGGCTTTCCTTTACCACTTTAACAAACCCCGCTGTCTTATCCTGATTTACCATATCAGCCTTCCCAGTACTTTTCTTCAACCACCAACTTTACATGGCCTAGTTTATTACAGTGAAAACATTTGAAACTTTTCATATCGCTTCCAGCCTCCTGGATTTCTTTTTTAATCTGAGGTACACCCTCCTTATTATTTTCCATCAGATCACCTTGACCTCTACCACTTGAATATTTCTCTTTTCCCTAGTTTCTATCCCTCACAAGTTGAAACTGATGTCGGAAACCAAGCTTTGATTCATGAACTAATTCATCATCATCTGCCATTTCTGCTGCTAACCTTGCAGTTTTAACCCTCTGCTCTTCCACATGAGTTCTTGCTACATCAGGAATTGAATTTGTAAACTGCTCCAGAAGTATAATTTCTCTGAGAGCTTCATACGTTTGGACTATTTTCAAAGCCCTTATCCACCTATCAAAATTACTCTGTTTGATCCTTTCAAACTCCATGTATGTTTGACCAAATTCTTTCCTTAAATTTCTAAGCCTTTGTCTGTAGGCTTCTGGCACTAGTTCATATGCACCTAAGATGGATTTTTTCACCACCTCATACGTCACAGATACCTCCTCTGGTAGTGATGCAAACACTTCACTAGCTCTACCTACCAACTTTGTTTGAATCAGTAATACCCAAATGTCCTGTGGTCATTTGATTTGTTCAGCTACTTTCTCAAATGAAATGAAAAAGCTTCTACCTCCTTCTCATCAAACCTTGTCAATGCGTTGACATATTTAAATAGATCCTCACCAAGCCTTCAACTATGACGCTCAGGCTCATTATCCTCATCACTATCCTCAAACTGTATGTTTCCCTTTACATCAGCCAATTTTAACTGACTGTCATGTTTCATGGCCATTTTCCGAAGTTCAAACACTCTCTTTTTCCCTTTCCTCTCTATCACTTTCCCCTGGCTCTCTCTCTCTTTCTCTCTCTTTTCCTTTTTCCTCTCTATCTCTTTCTCTCTCTTTTTCTGGCGTGTTTCCTGCGCATGCGCAGGAGGTTTCTTCTCCGCGCCGGCTATGGCGGAGCCTTACAGAGGCCAGTGCGGAGGGAAAGAGTGTGGGCCCCAATCGTGGGCCAGGGCCCCCCCCCCCCCCCCCCGCAGGGCCGGATCCCTCGTGCCCCCCCCGAGGACTCTGCTAGCCGTCGTTCCAGCCAGGTCCCGCCGGGGTGAACCATGTCCATTTCGCGGTGGTGGGACTGGCTGAACATGTGGCCCGGAGAATGTCCGTGGGTGCCGCTGCCAATGGCCACTGACCGCATGGAGTGATCCCCATCCCCACCTGAAAACCGGCGGTGGAGAATTCGACAGCCAGCGTCGGAGCGCCGGGGCGGGATTCACGCTGCAACCCCACCCCGGCGATTCTCCGACCCGGCAGGGGGTCGGAGAACCCTGCCCCTTGTCCTTTCGTATGCTGTCAGGTAACATTAACTGCAATGTCTTTGCCAAATCAAAAGTCTCTGTTCATAAGATACTGCGTGTGACCTTCTCCACCCCCAAAACCTTCCGAGCCTCTGAAAGAGCCATTGTCCACAACACACTCCCTACTTAAACTGGAAGACCACACCTGCAAAAGAAAACACAAATCTGCTCACCCCTCACAGTCGTTAAGTTCACTGAACCAACTCAATCACGAAAGATAGAATTTTATCCCGGATGAGCCTCCAATTTGTTATGGGCCAGGGTTTAGAAAACCCCAAAGTATATCATGGAGTTCACCTGACCTACGGCTTTTAAATGATTTTGGTTGTGGGGAGTACAAGGGTCCACTCTCCAGGTGTTATGCAACAGAGACCTTAAGTATTTATAAAACAAAACAATGTTTATTCTATGAACACACAGTAAACATCTTATCAACCATCAACACACATAACCCCACAGATACAATACTCCATAGGTAACCCTTAATACCTTTCCCATCCATAAATTACATCCTGTTTTAACAAAGACAACAGGTTTAAATTCTCTACAGAAACAGGTATTACTTTGAAATCATCAAGTGAGCTGAAGACATTCTTTAGCTTGTAGAGAGAGATCATTCCACATCTGCTTGCTTTGAAGACAGCTCTCCAACTCTGAAAACAAAACCAAAAACAGAGCCACAAAACAGCTTTACAGCTCAAAACATAAGTAAAAGACAGACAGATAGCCCAGCTCCCACCCACACACTGAGATCAGTGCAGGTATTTGATAAACACCCATTTCTTAAAGGTACATCCACCTGACACAACAGAGACAATAGAACACTCATGTCATCTATGAAATGCAGCTATACCCATCTGCCCACATTGCTCCCCCTGTGCCTAGATAAGAGATAAAGATAGAGATAAAAGGGGGTTCTCATGCAGAAGCTGTCTGAAGGATTCAATTCTACACAAAGATTACTGACATTTAAAATGCTTTTTAATGTAAATTTAAAGTACCCAATTTTTTTTTCTCCAATTAAGGGGCAATTTAATGTGGCCAAACCACCTGCACTGCACATCTCCAAAGATTATTTCAGTGCTGTCTCAGTTACCTTTTGAACAGGATCTGGCTCAGTTGGATTAGCAGAATGAGAGATTTGGCTGCTTCCCTTTTCCATGCTTAACTCACTAAACTTCTGAAGTGGGTTGAATTCATTTAAGAGAAGATAATGGTGGGTCATCATTGAGCTGGAAAGCTGAGCAGAATTTAATCGTGGTCTTGTGACTCCCAAGGCCCGATTGGGAGGGAGGTGGCCATTTGGCCTGGGTGCTCCGTGGCTGGCAGGATATCATTAGGCATCGGCTGGCCAATTAACAGAAAGGGCGCGGAGGGCCTGTGCAATCATGTGTCAGGGATGGAAGACCCACAATGCACCTGAAACGAGTGCTGGTGCCATTTGTGAAAGGCAGCCAGACGATCAGTCAGTATAAAATTCCAGTTAAAGTGAGTGCTCCTATGGATATGAGAGGAACTGGTTCATTAATTTGGAAATATTGAAAGCTTTGCTACTCGTAATGAGAAAACAATCCACGCCACAAATCTACAATCCTGATTATGACTAAAAGTTCAATCCAGAGGGGATCCTGTAGTGGCTCATAGGATTACCACACAATTTAGTAACACGTTGCTGATGGATTTCTTCCAGGCTGTTCCTCCCAGGGGACAGGGAGATATACTTTGCAGCAGATGGCCACAAGAGGCCTTCTCAAAGGACCAAGGAGGTATGGTCACAGGTGGCGGCGGATGTCAGCAGCCAACGGGCCCAATAATGAGATTCATCCATTGCAAAGGACGAATTACCTTCTCTGAACCACGTTGCTCAGTTTGAGTAAATACCAGTAAATTGTGGCTTTGTTGGGGGGAGGGGGGCAGGGGTGCGGCTACGAGGATGAGAGTTGGGTCATTATATATCTTAGGAGTCAGTGCTGCCATTGAATTTACCCTGTGCATCTTCAGCAGCTGCCTCATAATTATTGGATGCATGTGGATTTCAAGTGAGCCCCTCTTCCTCTCTGCCTCATGGCCTGCACCTGAGAGCAAAGGCCATGGGATAAAAATGTGCATTCCTGCTCATCTATCAGCAGAGTAGGAGTAAGTGCAATGTTGAGGCCATTTTCTCAGCATTGCCTGGAGCCTGACCTGCTGTTCATTGATGTTTGTAGTACAAAAGTGTTCCCAAGTGCAGAGAGTGCCAAACTGGCAGAGTGGACATCCCAGTTCTCGGCCCTGTAGTAAAGGAGATCTTGCAGGTGGCTGTGTAGTAGGGAGGATGTTTGGTGTCGGATTCAGGGATTGAAGTATCTGGCTTGGAGAGTGAGAACCATCTGCACAGTACGATCAGCATGCACCCACAGTTGGTATTTCAAAGTGTATATAACATGAGGACCTAATTGCATTATTCTTTTCTCGACAGGAATGACAGCAGATGATATGCCATATGAACATGCTGCAAAGGGTATTTCCTGTTTCTTCCCTTATTTCCCCTTTCTTCTATTTTTGCCGTTTTTGACTCGTTTATGATGAATGGACATGTGTTTTTAAGGCAAGTGGCCCATGCTTTGAATTCAAGCAGAGAATTTCAGCAGCAGGAGAGATCACTGTGCTAATCTGGGGTTGTAGACTGACCCGCACTAATGACAGAGATTGGTTGGGACTCAGTTTGATAGTCTTGGCTGGGGGGTGGAGGGGCAATAATCTGGCCCAAAATGCTGTGCTCTGCCTGGTAACAGGTGGTGATTGGATCTGATCCCACTGAAATATTTGCAGAGCTCCAAGGGTTCCAGTTTTGTTTCAGTTTTGATTCTGGCAACCTTGTGAAGTGGTCTAACTAACTCTCTCCAAAAAGAACCAGCTAATTCTCTCCAGAAGTCCATGGTGAGGGCTAACACTCCCTCTAGGAAGTCTGGCCATCATTCTCTTGAGGCTGCAGAGGACTGAAGTCAAAACACCAGCTGAAAACAAGGTTTTATGTGAAATAGTCTCTGAAATAAAGATAGAGACCTGAATGCGAACTTGAGCTGATGGTGCATTTTGATGAGAAATAAAGTGTCTCTCCAGAAAACATGCAGCCTCTGAATACTGCATTTGTCTAAGTTACAAAGACCAGAATGAACGACTGTACAAAGAAGACCATGACCAGCTGCAACCCAGAGATTCTAATCTGCACGCTTGCAGTGAAGAAAGTATGCTAAAGAACCGCCATCTGAAGCAAAGACAAATCTTTTCATCTTCACCCTTATTGTTTTACCCGTTTCACCCATCTGTGTTTTCCTGCCTTGTGTGTGTTGGTAGAGGGTGGGACAGTTAAAGTGGGTAGTTATCTTGTCGTTAACCAGGTATATGTACTGTATATCTTATGGTAGTTATAAATAAACAGTTATTGTGTTTAAACTTGCAAACCTGGTGACTGTAATTCTTGGGCAACCAAGGCCAAAGATTTCAGTTATTTTATAAGAATTATGGATGAATTCACTTGTGTTGTGACTCCAGGGCATGTGGGGCTGGAATTGACCATGTACAGGCCCAGGGTTTTGTGACATAGTTTGGGGGCTCGTCCGGGGTCTTTGGAATGGTAGATGTCAGAGTTTGGGTTGCAGTGTAAATTGAAAAAGACACCAGGTTTGTAGTGATATAACAGAATGACTCTGGAAGCTGCTAAGAGTTTTTTGCAGGTGGACGACTTCTCACTGGTTTATTTAAAAGAGCTTCGAAAAAAACAAGCTAGTTGAATTGGTAGCTGAATTAAAAATAGAGGTGCCAGCTAGAGCTCAGAAGGTGAAGATAATTGAAGCAATCGCTCAACATTTAAATTTGAAAGACCACCTGGGTCAGGGCAACAATCAATAGAATTAGCAAAAATCCAGTTACAAAGGAAGTAATTGGAAATGCAGCAAAAATAAAAAAGAAGCAACGTCCGGTGGCAGCCATGGAGTGAGTGGTCGCACATTTGGTGGCTCTCACTTGAGGTGGAATTGTTTGGTTATGTTACCGTTCACGAGGGTGTTTTCTGGTACAAAGTACGGGAACAGACAGATCTCCTTCGGATGGGCATATTTCAACCCTATCAAACAAGATGTGTAACAAGAAACAGTCAGACCAGAAGCTTTCACAGAGTGCAATAGAAGGAAAGATGGTGCAAAGCTCTGTGGATTCCATGGAACAGTTGATGCAGTTTTTGATAGTCAGGTTCCGGTAGCAAAGGCAGGAGGCCTCCAAGGTGGCTGACCCGATTTGGGCAGCCATTGCGATAGTGAAGCAGAGGTCGGAGGCACATAGTGCTTCACTCAAAAAAATGGAAGAGTGGGTGGTGGACCATGAGGACCTGCTGGCCTCATTGGAAGGCAGAGATTATGTTGGTGGCTAAAGGCCAAAGAAAGGTGAGGGAGAAAGTGGATGATTTTGAGAATCGGTCGAGGAGTCAGAATCTCCCAATAAGACCATAAGACATAGGAGCAGAATTAGGCCATTTGGCCCATCTAGTCTGCGCTACTATTCATCATGGCTGATTTGTTTCTCGCCCCCATTCTCTTGTCTTCTCCCAGTAACCCTGATCCCCCTATTAATCAAGAACCTATCCTGTACCAGCCTCCCCGGAGAGGCGCCGGAATGTGGCAACTAGGGGCTTTTCACAGTAACTTCATTGAAGCCTACTCGTGACAATAAGCGATTTTCATTTCATTTTCATTTCATTTCATTATCTCTATCCTAAAGACACTCACTGATCTGGCCTCCACAGCCTTCCGTGGCAATGAGCTCCACAGATTCCTCCTCATCTCTGTTTCAACAGATCATCCCTTCAGTCTGAGGCTGTGCCCTTGAGTTCTAGCTTTTCCTACTAGTGGAAACAGTCTCTCCACGACCACTCCATCTAGGCCTCTCAGAATCCTATAAGTTTCAATAAGATCCCCCTCATCCTTTTAAACTCCAACGAGTGAAGAACCAAAGTCCTCAACCGCTCCTGATATGACAAGCTCATCATTCCAGGGATCATTCTTGTGAACCTCCTCTGAACCCCCTCCAAGGCCAACACATCCTTCCTTAGATATGGGGCCCAAATTTTCTCACAATACTCCAAATGGGGTCTGACCAGAGCCTAATACAGCCTCAGATGTACATCCTTGCTCTTGTATTCTAGCCCTCTCGACATGAATGCGAACATTGCATTTGCCTTCCTAAGTGTTAAATTAATCTGCACGTTAACCTTAAGAGAATTTCAAACCAGGACTCCTAAGTCCCTTTGTGCTTTTGATTTCCTAAGCCTTTATCCATGTAGCAAATAGTCCATTCCTCCATTCTTCCTATCAAAGTGCATAACCTCACACTTCTCCACATTTATTCCATCTGCCACTTTTCCCACTCTCCTAGCTTGTCTTAGTCTTTCTGCAGTCCCCCTCTTCCTCAGTACCTGTCCCTCTGCATATCTTTTTTTATTAAAGCCACACAACGTTTGTGCTTGACAGTTTTCAACATTTAATTGATTTGCTTTTTTTGTAATGAATTTAGAGTACCCAATTATTTTTTTTCCAATTAAGGGACAATTTAGCGTAGCCAATCAAACTAATCTGCACATTTTGGATTGTGGGCGTGAAACCCACGCAGATACGGGGAGAATATGCAAAACTCCACACAAACGATGACCTGGGGATGGGATCGAACCTGGGTCCTCAGTGCCATAGGCAGCAGTGCTAACTACTGCACCACCGCGCTGCCTGCCCTCTGCATATCTTATCATTTGCAAATTTAGCAACAGTGCCTTCAGTTCCTTCTTCCCGATCATTGATGTATATTGTGAAAAGTTGTGGTTCCAACATCGACCCCTGAGGCACACCACTAGTCATCGACTGCCATCCTGAAAAAGACGCTTTTTTCCCCATTCTCGGCTTAGGACAATCCTCTATCCATGCCAGTTTTGTACCCTTAACACCGGGTCTCTTAACTTATTTAACAGCCTCCTATATGGCACCTTGTCAAAGGTCTTCTTGAACTCTAAATACATCATGTCCACTGGTTCTCCTTTGTCTAACTTCCTTGTTACCTCCTCAAAGAATACTAACAGTTTTGTCAGGACTGATCTCCCCTTGATGAAGCCATGCTGACTCAGTCCTAGTTGATCATGCACTCCCAAGTATTGTGGGGTTGCCCGAAGGCATTGAGGGAAGGCCGGCCACAAGGTATTTAGGGATCATGCTTGGGAAGCTGGTGGGGGAGGAATTCTTCAATCCATCCTACCCACGGGTGAACTGAACACACAGGTCACTGAGGAGGAAACTAAAGGTGAGGGAGAAACAGAGGGTGATGGTGGAATGAATACACAGATATCTAGATGAAGAGAAGCTTCTGCGGTGAACGAAGGAGACGTGGAAGTGCACCTGGGAAGGGAATGTGATTCGGGTCTACCAGGATCTGAGTGTGGAGCTGGCTAAACGCCAGGCTGGATTCAACAGGGGCGAGGTGGTCCTGTTCAGGGAAGGAGTAAAGTTTGGGGTGCCGTACCAAGACCGGTTGTGGGTCATATACCAGGACCAGGAGTTCTACATGGGCACGCCGGATGACTTGAGCAGGTTTTTGCGAGACCAGAGACTTGGGGGCTTGTAAGATTTGTCAGAACTTTGGACTATGGAGATACCAGTGGGGGAGTTTTGGCGTTTTTTGGCTGGGTTGAATGTTGTACCATCTTGTATATTATGTGGGTTAATGGGGTTGTGGTGATAAGTGAGAGGGTGGAGGAGCGGTTGTGAGGGATTTGGCTAGTTAACGGGAGTGAAGTGAGGGATAGATCTCTTTTGGGGAGCGGGTGGGGGGTGGCTTTTATTTTTCTCTGGTAGGGATTATGGGGGGTAGGGGGAGGGGTGGGTTGGTGATGTGGACGTAGTTGGTGTGGTACAGACCGTGAACCTGGGGGAGCTGGTATGGCTGACCGGAGGGGAGGGGGGGTCTAGGATCCCTCTGACCTGGCTGATTTCATGGAATGTTCGGGGATTAAATGGGCCGGTTAAGAGGTTGCGCGTGTTCGTACATTTGAGGTGTTTGAAGGCGGATGTTGAGCGAAATTTCACTCCGGCGTCAGAGGCCGCTCCTCGCTCCCTTTTCTCCCCCTAGGAGCGGCGGCGCGTGGATTTCGAGCGCCGGGCCTTGACGCTTACGTCAAAGCGGCGTGCCGGGAATGACGCGGCCAGTGGCGCCTGAGTGATGTCACCCGCGCATGCGGAGGTTGGCCAGCACCAACCCGCGCATGCGCGGTTGCCGTCTTCCCCTCCGCTGCCCCGCAAGACATGGCGGCTTGATCTTGCGGGGCGGTGGAGGGAAAAGAGTGTGTCTTTCAGTGACGCCGGCCCGACGATCGGTGGGCACCGATCGCGGGCCAGACCCCTCCTGACACGGCCCTGGTGCTCGATCCTCTCTTCACCCTCCACAGGCCCCACACACAGCGGTCGCGCGCTGTTCACGCCGGCAGCGACCAGGTGTGGTTGGCGCCGGCGTGAACCGGTCGGGTTCGGCAGGCCGCTCGGCCCATTCGGGCCGGAGAATCGGTGGTCGCCGTTAGAAACGGCGAGCGGCAATTTTCCGAGCGGCCTGTCGCAAAACGTGACACGCCATTTTGGGGGGGTGGGAGAATCGCGTGGGGGTGCCAGGGCGGCGTGGCGTGATTCACCCAGCACTCCCGCGATTCCCCCACCCGGCGTGGGCGTCGGAGAATGGCGGCCGTTGTGTTTCTGGAAGAGACTCATTTGAAGGTGGTGGAGAGGTTGAGGGGGTGCTGGGTGGGACAGGTGTTTAATTTGGGGCTGGATATGAACATGAGGGGGTTGCAGTGATGGTAAATAAGAGGGTGTCATTTGCAGTGGGGAGCATAGCGGTGGGCCCTGGGTGTAGATTTGTGATGATGAGCTGGAGGTTGGAGCTGATTACCCATGGTACTGCTGAACATTTATGCCCCAAATTGGGATGATGTCGAGTTTATGAGGCGAGTCCTGGAAAAGATCCCGGACCTGGACACACACGGGCTGATCATGGGCGAGGGAGGGGTGAATTTTAATATGGTGCTGGATCCTTGACTGGACAGATCATGTCCCAGATCTATGAAAAGGTGCTGGCAATGGCAAAGGAGTTGTTGGGATTTATGGAGCAAATGGAGGCGGCAGATCCGTGACGGTTTGAGAGGCCCAGGGCATTGCATGTCCACAGGGGGTACTCCCGGATTGATTTTTATATCATGGATAAGGCATTGTTGGCGGGGGTGGTTGGGAATGAGTATTCAGCTATCGTGGTGTCTGACCACGTGACACACTGGGTAAGTACACTCACCGGGTGGAGAGGGCAAGCTCCCAGAGGCCACAGTTTAAGTTGGATGGAGGGTTACTGGCCAATAAAGAAGTCTGTGAGAAGATGGGGCAATCTGGAACTATGTGGAGCATATTAAGATGGGGGAGATTTCGGCAGCTATGCTGTGGGAGGCGTTGAAGGCAGTAGTTAAATTGGAGTTTATTTTGATCAGTGCACATAAAGTGAGGACGGAGGTGGCAGAGAGGTGAGGCTGGTGGAGGCCATTTTGGTGGTGACTGGAGATACGCTGTGACACCTGAGGAGGCGCTGCTGAAGGAGAGGTAGAAGCTCCAAATGGAGTTTGGGCTAGTGTCAACGGGGGAGGCGGAGGGACAGCTGCACAGGGCTAGAGGGGCAGTGTATGAGGACGGGGAGAAGACAATCAGGATGCTTGTGCGTCAGCTCAGGAGACATGCAATGGCAAGGCAGATTGGGCGGATAAGGGGTTGAGGGAAAGCTGGTAAGTGGGCCGAGGAAGAAAACCGGGCGTATGAGGCATTTTATTGGAAATTGTAAAGTTTGGAGCCCCGTCGGGAAATGAGGGCATGAGGCGGTTTCTGGATGGGCTGGAGTCCCAAGCGTGGATGAGGTGAAGGTACAGGGGCCGGTGGGGGGGGGGGGGGGGGGGGGGGTCCCGATTGGACTGGAGGAGGTGATGGATTGTGTGGGGCTGATGCAGTCAGAGAAGGCCCCGGGCCCAGACGGGTTCCCAATGGAGTTTTATAAGAGGTTTGGGTCGGAGCTGCGGCCCCTGTTAGTGGAGATCTACAACGAGTTGGTGGGGATGGGTGAGCTTCCCCCACACTGTCAGGCACCTATCCTGCTCATTTTAAAGAAAGTCAAAGACCCGGAGAAACGTGAGTCGTGCCACCTGACATTGTTGAATGTGGATGCAAAGCTATTGGCTAAGGTGCTGGCGATGCAGATAAAGAATTGTGCGCTGGGGGTTATAGGGAGGACCAGGTGGGGTTCGTGAAGGGGTGGCAGATTTCGACCAATGTTCAGAGGCTACTGAATGTGGTAACGATGCCCTCGATGGGCTGGGAGGTTGAGGTGGCTGTGTCTATGGATACAGAGAAGGCGTTTGACCATGTGGAGTGGCCGCACTTATTCAAGATGCTGGGGCAGTTTGGGATTGTGCAGGGTTTTGTCGACTATGTGAGATTGTTGTACAGAGCTACTAAGGTCAGTGTGCAGACCAATAGGATTAATTCAAAGTATTTGGATTGCGCCAGAGGAATGAGGCAGTGTTGCCCACTCTCCCCTTTGCTCTTTGCCCTAGCAATTGATCCATTAGCAATGGCACATTGGACTTCCGGGGAGTGGCGAGGCATTGAGAGGGAGGCTGAGGAACACCAAGTCTCTTTATATGCTGATGACCTCTTGTTATATATATTGTGAACCCAGTTGAAAGTTTTGACAGGATTTGGGCAGCAGGGTAGCATGGTGGTTAGCATAAATGCTTCACAGCTCCAGGGTCCCAGGTTCGATTCCCGGCTGGGTCACTGTCTGTGCGGAGTCTGCACGTCCTCCCCGTGTGTGCATGGGTTTCCTCCAGGTGCTCCGGTTTCCTCCCACAGTCCAAAGATGTGCGGGTTAGGTGGATTGGCCATGCTAAATTGCCCGTAGTGTCCTAATAAAAGTAAGATTAAGGGGGGGGGGGTTGTTGGGTTACGGGTATAGGGTGGATACGTGGGTTTGAGTGGGGTGATCATGGCTCGGCACAACATTGAGGGCCAAAGGGCCTGTTCTGTGCTGTACTGTTCTATGTTCTATGATTATGGGGATCTTGGGGGAGTTCAGTCTTTTTTCAGGGTATAAGTTCAATATGGGGAAAAGTGAGATATTCCTGATCAACACCTGGGGATAGGAGGGAGTTTAAGAAGGTTGGTAAGGGTGGGCCTTTGGTATATTGGGATACAGGTGGCATAGAGCTGGGCCAGCTGCACAAGTTGAATCTGGTAAAGCTAGTGGAGGGAATGAAGGAGAAGTTTAGGAGTGGGATGTGTTGCCTTTATTGTTGGCTGGAAGGGTTCAGATGGTGAAGATGATGGTGCTCCCGATTTTCATGCCCAAGTCTTTTTTTTAGTAGGGTGAATAAGATGATACCGGGGTTAGTGTGTGATTATGAGCTGATCTGTAAATTTAAACCTTTGTCCTATCACCGCCATAATTTTGAAAAGGGCAGGAAGTTGGGGAGTGAATGGTAGGCAGGTAGCTGATGGCAACTGGGAATTCTCTGACATCTCCACCTTAGACCTTCAAGGTGAGAGGGGGAAAGTTTAAGGGAGATGAACGTGGGAAGTTTTTTACGCAGAGGGTGGTGGGTGCCTGGAACGCATTGTCAGCGGAGGTGGTAGAGGCGGGCACGATAGCATAATTTAAGATGCATCTAGACAGATATCTGAACGGGCGGGGAACAGAGGGAAGTAGATAAAGGATCTGGATCGGCGCAGGCTGGGAGGGCCGAAGGGCCTGTTCCTGTGCTGTAATTTTCTTTGTTCTTTGTTCAAGACCAGGATGGAAGGTACTGAGGGTGAAGGTGAGACTCAAAAGCCTAGGTGTTCCATTGTAACAAGGTGTGACACAATCGTTCAGCATTCGGATGTTGCAAGGAAAGACCATGGGACTTGTGGGAGTTCATTGGGAGGATTCTGAAAAGGGAACAAAAGTGGAGAATTCTACAGGGCAGACTGTAACTTTAACTGGACTTAGACCTATGGTAAATACTGCTGTGGGAGCAGGTATGAGAAATGAAGTAGATGAGAGATCTGCCGGGTTTTTGCCTATTTTCCTCAACAGATGAAGCCAAACCCATAACAATCTGAAGGGGCACGTGCTACTCAAACTCTCTCACTGGAAAGACTGACTGCGTTCATAAGAGACAGATTGAAACAGACATAATAAAGGTACTGAAAGAGTATAGACAGAGTTTACAGAAAACACCAGGGGACACTATGTCAGCTACTCATGGTTTATATATAAGAAACTCTGAACCAATCAAGCCACATCCGTCTTGAATAAAACCACAGAGACTGGCTCAGTTAGAGACTGAAATACAGTGCATGTTGAACATGCTGCAGAGACTAGCAAAAATGGTGTCGACCACAGAAAGCCAAATGGAGTTTGAGAGTGTGACGAACAAGTTAGTGGACAAACCGGTGCTGTCTGCTTCGCACCTTTTCCAGCCATTTAAAATGGCCACAGATTCCAGTGACCTGTTACTACAAGACAATGATGCGAAAATATAGGCTAGTGGGATATTTTTCAGAAAAACTAAATCTGTGCCAAGAAAAGTATTCCACTATTGAAAAGGAAGCCTTCGCCTTGCTGCTCGACCTTCAGCACTTTGAATTCAATGTCCGGTATGACAATCATCAAAGCTTGATTTACACAGAGCATGATCCATTTGCATTTATAGAGAAGTTTAAAACCTGGAACACAAGATTTTTCTGTTGGAGCTTATTACGGTTAGGGTTAGGGTTCGGGTTAACAGTTCAATATTAAAATTGTATACGTTGCTGGAAAGGGTAAAGTGATTGCGGTGCTTTCTCATGCATTTAAGGGTCACATAAAACATAAAAGCACAGTTCAGGCCCTTCGGCCCATGATGCTGTGCCAACTAATTATTCTAATCAAAGATCAACCGATCCTGCACCCCTTCAATTCACTGCTGTCCATGTGCCTGTCCAAGCATCGCTTAAATGTCGCTAATGACTCTGACTCCACCACCTCTGCTGGCAGTGCATTCCACACACCCACCACTCTCTGTGAAAAGAACCTACCTCTGACATCTCCCCTATATATCCTCCTCCAATCACCTTAAAATTATGTCCCCTCATGACAGCCATTTCCACCCTGGGGAAAAGTCTCTGGCTATGCACTCTATCCATGCCTCTCATCACCTTGTACACCTCTATCAAGTCACCTCTCTTCCTTTTTCTCTCCAGTGAGAAAAGCCCTAGCTCCCTCAACCTTTCTTCATAAGACATGCCCTCCAGTCCAAGCAGCATCCTGGTAAATCTCCTCTGTACCCTCTCCAAAGCATCCACATCCTTCCTGTAATGAGGCGACCAGAACTGGACACAATATTCCAAGTGTGGTCTAACTAGGGTTTTATAAAGCTGCAGCAAAACCTCACGGCTCTTAAACTCAATCCCCCGTTAATGAAAGCCAATACACCATACGCCTTCTTAACAACCCTATCAACCTGGGTGGCAACTTTGAGGGATATCTGTATGTGGATCCAAGATTCCTCGGTTCCTCCACACTTCCAAGAATCCTGCCTTTTACCCTGTTTTCAGTATTCAAATTCAACCTTCCAAAATAAATCACTTCACATTCATCTAGGTTGAACTCCATCTGCCACTTTCAGCCCAGCTCTTCATCTTGTCAATGTCCTGTTGCAACTTGCAACAGCCCGAGACACTATGAACAACTTCACCAACCTTTGTGTCATCAGCAAACTTACTAACCCATCTTTCCACTTCCTCATCCAAGTCATTTATAAAAACTACAAAGAGCAGAGGTCCCAGACAGATCCCTGCAGGACACCACTGGTCACCGACCACCAGGCGGAGTACTTTCCATCCACCACCACTCGCTGTCTTCTTTCAGCCAGCCAATTCGGTATCCAGACAGCCAAATTTCCCTCTATCCCATGCCCCTGACATTCTGAATGAGCCGACCATAGGAAACCTTATCAAATGACTTATTAAAATCCATATACACCACATCCACTGCCTGACCTTCATCAATGTGTCTCATCACATTCTCAAAGAATTCAATGAGGCTTGTGAGGCATGGCCTGTCCCTCACAAAGCCATGCTAACTATCTTTAATCAAACTATGTTTCTCAAAATAATCATTAATCCTATCTCTCAGAATCCTTTCCAGCATTTTTCTCACCACAGATGTAAGACTGTCTGTAACTCCCAGCGATTTCCCTATTCCCTTTCTTGAACAGAGGAACAACATTCGCCTCCCTCCAATCATCTGGTACTATTGCAGTGGAGAGTGAGGACGCAAAGATCATCGGCAACGGTGCAGAAATCTCCTCCCTTGCTTCCCATAATAACCTTGGGTATATCCCATCTGGCCCAGGGGACTTATCTATCCTGATGCTTTTCAAAGTTTCCAGCATATCCTCCTTCTTAATATCAACCTGTTTGAGCTTATTAACCTGGTTTACGCTGTTCTCATGAGCAACAAGGTCCCTCTCTCTAGTGAATACTGAAGCAAAATATTCATTTAGTGCCTCCCCTACATCCTCAGACTCTAGGCACAAGTTTGCTCCACTATACCTGATCGGCCCTACTTTCACTCTGATCATCCTCTTATTTCTCACAAAAGTGTAGAATGCCTTGGGGTTTTCCCTAATCCTTCCCGCCAGGGCTTTTTCATGCCCCCTTCTAGCTCTCCTAACTCATTTTTGAGTTCTTTCCTGGCTACCTTGTAACTGTAGCCATCTAAGATGGCCACCTGCAAAGGACCATGGGAATTATGGCCAACCCAGGACTCAGACAGATACAGAGCCTATGTGTATCTGAAACACAGGTATCTAGACCTGATCGAAACCCCCGCTTGTTTGCATTTTAATGGCCCATTCCCCAGAACAATAGGACTCCAATCAAGAAACCGGTGCAGCCACAGACTGATCGGCGCCACTCCCTGTGCCTTTATTTTAAGTGTAAGATTTTAGTAGCAGGAGAGAGCATTGTGTTCGTCTGTACTGGTTCATACTGGAGTTGTAGACTGACCTGCACCAATGAGAAAGATTGCCTGGAACTCAGTTTGATTGACTTGGCTTGCGGTTCAATCTGCACAGCTGGTGACTGTAATCATTGGGCAGCCAAGGGCCAAAGACTTTGATCATTTTTATCATTCACTTGTGTTGTGATTCCGGAGCAATTGGGGCTGAAATTGACCGCGCAACAGCCCAGGATGTCGTAACAATGCAAGTGAGCATTATTCTCTCTTCTCCAATGGGGAGAGTGGTCCAGTCCTAGAATGTGCATCGTCACATAATTCTTCTGCATGAAGCACTAGCACCCTGTAGGTTAGACGTGCGCACATTGTCAGCGCGTCACAATCTAGCGAGCATCTCACTGTTGAGCAGATCGAGGACCACTGGAGGCCATTGCAGGCTTTACATCTAGCTGATAGCAGATCTCCAATGAAGATCATGCTCATGCTGCTGGAAGTGCCGAGACAGAGAAAGAAGAATTTGCTGAAGCTTCCTGAGTTTGAGCAGGCATACATAGGTGACTAATGAGTCCAGCCAGGCATTAACTCTGCATGGAGGAAGCAATGTGCTCCTTCATCTGAGATATGGCAGAGGTGGCATCTGTCATAGAGTGTCAGACCCAGGAGACCACACAGTGGACCACTCGGTTAGTGTGTACTTGCAAACCACTTTTGGTGCTATGACAACACTGTTGCAATGGACATTCTTCCAGGAGCACCTCCCTTGCTGGAAAGCAGTGAGATGCCATCCTAAACTGATGGGAATGAGGAGCTGCCTTCTGAAAAACTTCAATTAAAAAAAAAATAATTTACAGGATGCTGGCATTGTTGGCTAGGCTAGCATTAATTGCACATCCCTAGTTGTCGTGAGCTGTCTTCTTGAACTGATGTCCCTGAGCTGCAGGTACACCTACAGTGCTGTTAGGGAGGGTGTTCCAGGATGTTGCCCCAGTGACAGTGAAGGAACGTCGATATACTTCTAAGTCAGGGTGGTGAGTGATTTGGAGGGGACCTCCAGGTGGTGGTGTTCCCATATATCTGCTGCCCTTGTCTTTATAGATGAAAAATGAAATGAAAATCACTTATTGTCACGAGTAGGCTTCAATGAAGTTACTGTGAAAAGCCCCTAGTCGCCACATTCCGGCGCCTGTCCGGGGAAGCTGGTACGGGAATCAAACCGTGCTGCTGACCTGCTTGGTCTACTTTAAAAGCCAGCGATTTAGCCCAGTGAGCGCAGTGGTGTGACTTTGGATGGTGCTGATTAAGGAGCACTGGTGAGTTCCTGGGGTTCATCTTGCAGAAGATACTCACGGCTGCTACTGCTCATTGGTGGCAGAGGGAATGGATGTTTCTGGAAGATGTGCCAATCAAGCAGGCTACTTTGTATTGGATGGTGTTGAGCGTCTTGAGTGTTGTTGCTATCAAAAAACACCCCCATTGTTTTATCCCATCCAGGCCTGTGGCACCCTGAGGACACCTCCTGTGGTCATCAAAGGCCCTGGGGCATGGAGAGAAGCAGCCTGCCTCAAAATGATCTGCAGATGCTGGGGACGCATTGTGCCACAGCATTCGCAAACATTTTAAGAAGGGTTCATAAAGATACCACTCTGGCACTGTTTCTCCCGATCTACTCTGTCCAGACTCCTCAGGCCAGATTCTCTGATTCTGAGGGTAAGTACAGAGGATCTGTCACGTTTTACGTAGGAAAAAATGACCCCTCACCGATTTCTGCGACCAGTGAGGGGCTAGCAGCCACGCCACGTAAAACACCTGGGCCGGTATTCTCCCCTACCTGGTGGGGGTTCGGAGAATCCCGCCCCTGGTCTCCACAAAATAAATGGCTGGAGAAAGGCTGGGTCAGTGGCCGCGCATGCACACGGCGATGACAGCGGTCGCACCATAAAACATGGCGCTGGCTGTGCGAAGACCCGACCTGCTAGCCCCTCACCACCCACACCAGTCCCCCCAGCTCTCGCGTAAGCCCCCCCAGCCAGCAGCATGGTTCCCGCCCGATTGTGATGGCGCTGGAAACATTCTGCAGCCGCCACGCTGGGTTCCCGCATGGCTGAGACCATGAGTGAACCGTGCCGTTGTGAATCCAGCCCAGTGACAGTGAAGGAACAGCAGATTATTTGCAAGTCAGGGTGGTGAGTGACTTGGAGGGGAATCTCCAGGTGGTGGGGTACCCAGTTATTTGCTGCTTTGTCCTGGATGGTGTTGAGCTTCTTGAGTGTTGTTAGAGCCGCACTCATCCAGGCAAGTGGAGAGTATTCCATCACACTGCTGACTTGTGCCTTGTCGATGGTGGACAGGCTTTGGGGGGGTCATAAGGTGGGTTACTTGCCGTAGGATTCCTAGCCTTTGACCTGCCATGATAGCCACAGTATTAATGTGGCTTGTTCAGCTCAGTTTCTTATCAATGGCAACCCCAGTGGGGGATTCAGCGATGGTAATGCCACTGAATGTCCAAGCCAAGGAATTCAGATACAATTTCCATATACATGAGATCCATTTTCTGAGCTACTGTTGATGCTTCTCATCTTTCTGTGGAATGTGATAAATTTAATTTGTGAAATCTATAAAACCAGGAATAAATGACAGTCTAATGATGCAGTAACTGTGCTTTGCCTTTTCTCTGAAGCTCTATGGGATTCTCTGTCAGTGGGATCCTCCACCCCACCGGCACTTTACCCACACCTGCACATTTTCCTGCTTAGCGGGGTGGCATACAATGGGGAATCCCATTGGACGGCTGCGGGAATGGAGAATCCTGGTGCCGGAACACGGCACTGGCGGGACGGAGAATCCCAGCCCTTATTATTAAATTTATGATAAATTTAGTCTTCGAATTATTTCAGTAGAAGTCTGACCTTTTAATGCTGGAAATAAAAACAAAAAACATTCTGGAAATACTTATCAGATAGGGAAGAATCTGTGGCTAGAAAGGAAGTTAATGGTACAGCTCAATTTACGTCACAAGTTGAGATGAATTTTGAACCCACCGTCTCCAGGAAGCTCCCTTTCCTCCTTTGAGCAAAACCCAATTATTGCCCTCAGCAAATTTGAACGCTTTGTGAAGATTAAAATGAGCTATTGTTTTAATCTTGCCCCCACAATAAGCAGTTGAGACGTACAAATCAGGAAGGTCTACGCTTCACTACTGAGAGAACGGATTTCAGTTGGAACAATGGTAAATACGCTGTAAGTAGCCTCAGCTTTATTGGGTTTGAGAGGGGAGAATCGGCCAAATTTCTGGCTCTTGATAGCAATCAAGCCCCAGCTAACAGTAGATAAGTAGCTTCTAAGTAAGGAAAAAGACTGGACTTCACTATGGCGCTCTATCCTCCCTGTGTTTAACACATATTTAATGCCGATTTGGTTGAGGCATTGGAGGATGGAAAGTTGATTTCAGTAGGTGGGGCGAAAACCAGCAGTGAAAATTAAAACATGATTCCATAGTTGAGTAGGCTCTTTAACTTCTCTTACATTATTGGAAAGGGTGGAAGGAAAAGCATTATTCTCTTGTTCCTACACTTCAATAAGCCATCTTAATGCTCTTTCCTGATCTACATTGTGCTGAAATCAAGGGATGTTGCATCGACTCCTATTAAAGCTAATTTTTTCATTAGGCTTCATTACCTCCCTTAATTTTTCCTCCCTCCTACAGACCTCAGGCTTTTAAAGCCTAAGCTCTGTGTCATCTAATTATTGCATCCAGATTGGCCTCGTTTTATTTTGTACTCATTTTAACTATAGTGGTGATCTGCATTATGGTCATGGATCTTCAGTTTACAATTATAAACGAGAATTGTAACTGGACATCTGCAGGGACCAGCTACACAGTATTTCGATTACATTCTTGATGGAAGAGAGATAGCAAATAGGTTTTTGGCAACTGAGTTCTGTGTGTGTATATGGGTCATGCCAGAGTTAATACAGTTATCTATTTTTTCTTCTTTCCAAAGGTTTACTATATATGTAATGATCCTAAAACAAATGTGCTGGTACTCCAAATACTAGGTGTAATAAATGGGCTAATTATATTATGCTGAGGCAAGCGTGATATAATCTAAGAAGAAAGAGATTTAAATTTAGATTATTGCCATAACATAAGGAACAATCAGTTTTCCTTACAGATCGCAACAATAAAACTAGTGTTCGGTATATTTACTGTAGATATTAAGGGCCTGAAATTCCAAGAGTTCCACTTTGGTTGTATTTCAATTATAGTTCCAGTCAGCATGGTCAATCCAGTTATCAATCCAACTTGGATTTTTGTACCTTTGATAGAAGTATAGGAAGAGGAGTCAGTTGTTTAGCTCCTGAGAGTAGGACTGATCATTGACCTTATTCCATTACTCCATATTCTTTAATATCCTTAGATCACTTAAATCTATCAATCTCAGATTTTAACGTAACAGTGGACCTAGCATCAATTACCCATTTGCACAGATAGTTTCAAACTTCTACCACTCTTTGCATGTAGAATTGTTTCCTAATTTCACTCCTGAAAAGTTTGACTCTAATTTTTAGAACATGAAGCCTAGAATCCCCACCTACTCTGTCTGTTTCCCTTAATGACTTAATAACTTTGATAACTCACACCTAATACCTCCAGATTCCAGGGATAAATTTCCAGTTTATGTGATCTGTCCTCATAATTTAAACTTTGGAGCCTAGGTATCATTCTGGTAAATCTTGCTCCGTGGCCAAGATATCCTTCAAAGGTTTGATGCCCAGAACTGCTCCTAATACTTCAGGTGTGGTCTAACCAGAGCTTTGTATAGGTGAAGTGTGTCATTTATCCTTTACCTTCTACTCCTCTAGTCATAAAGGCCAGCATTCTGTCATGCTGTTTCCTCTCCCCCCCGCCAGTGTTGGAAAACTTGGTCTTGAGCCTGCTTGTTGCAGGTCAGCTGGCTTCTACGCTGGAAGCAGCCTCAATTGAGTCAGAATAGAAATGACTGCCCCCATCTGGGACAATGTCCTGCCCTAGAGAACTGCTGGTCAAACTGATTGGCTGGCAGCTCTGTAATACGAGCAATTCCAGAATTGAGTGGTGGCCACTGCTGGGACTGCAGCCAGTCTCCGAGGAAGCAAAGTCATGGAGCCTAGACTCAGCGTTTAAACCCAATGTTTTGGACGGGCCTGACTTGGTGGACCCAGCAAGGGTGTGCTGGATAGGTGAGAGCGCTGGGTTAGAGACGCCAGGGACGAGGGTTGAAGGGATAGTCTGATCTTAGGGGGTGATGGTAGGGTGCCATTAATGGGCACATGAGAGTCAATAAAGGAGGTGCCTCCCTTCTTGCTAGACAGTAACCTACACAGTGAAAGCTATTAGGCTACCCGCAGTTTCCCTGTCATCTACTGTCACATGTAAAATAGAGGCGGGACATATACTGTAGGACATAGAATAAATCAGGAGATAATGAGGAGAAATAAAAAAGATAGTACATTAATCATTGGTGACTTTGATCTTCATGTGGATTGGGAAAATCAAAGTGGCATGGGTAGCCATGAGGAAGAGTTCATTGAGTGTATTTGGGACAGTTTCCCTGAACAATATGTTGTTGATCCAAACAGGGATCAAGCTATTTTGGATCTGGTAATGTGTAACGAGGCAGGTTTAATAAACAATCTCAGGGTAAAATATCCTCTCGGGAATAGTGACCATAACATGGTAGAACTTTGCATTCCATTTGTGAGTGAGAAACTTGGGTCAGAAACAAATAACCATGCTAAATTTAAATAAGGTTAAATACAAAGGAATAAGGGCAGCGTTGGCTGGAGTGGACTGGGAAAGGGGTTTAACAGAAAAGACAGTCTGTTTATGAAAATAATTCATGATTCACAACACAAATATATCCCAGTGAGGAAGAAGGATTCTAGGAAGGGGATATATCCATAATGGTTATCGAATGTAGAGAAGGCTAGTATTAATCTGAAAGAAAAAACAGACAATGTGGCTGAGATTATTGGCAAGCGAGAGGATTGGGAACGTTTTAAAAAACAACAAAAATTGCCAAAAATAGTAAAGAAGGAGAAGATAAACTGTGAGGGTAAACTTGTAAGTAATATACAAATAGACAGTAAGAGCTTCTTCAAATATATTGAGAGGCCAAAGTAAACATTGGCCCCTTGAAGAATGATACTGGGGAAATAAGAATGGGGAACAAGGAAGTGACAGAAGAGTTAAATAAATACTTTGCATCAGTCTTCATGGCAGAAGACACTAACAACATTCCAAAAATACTAAATAATCAAAGGGCAGAAGCGGGGAAGGTAATATAATAACTATCACTAGGGAAAAGGTATTAGGGAAACTAAGGGGACTAAAGACCCCTGGACCTGATGGGTTGCATCTTAGGATAGCAATCTTCCAAGAATCCTGACATCCTGGAGAAGTCCCAGGGCATTGGAAAATTGCGAACGCAAGTTACCCTTATTCAAAAAAGGAGGGAGACTAAAAACAGGTAACTATAGGCCAGTTAGATTAACATCTGCCAGTTAGCTTAACATCCATTACAAAGGATTTAATAGCAATGTTTAGAAATCCATAGTATAATCAAGCAGAGTCAGCATGGTTTCATGAAGGGGAAATCATGCCTGACAGATTTATTAGAATTCTTTGAGGTGGTAAAGAGCAAGGTAGTTAAAGGGAAACCGTGGATTTCCAAAAAGCTTTCAATAAGATACATCACAAAAGTCTACTTAATAAGATAAGAGCCCTGGTGTTGGGGGTAGTATGTTAGCATGGATAGGGAATTGGCTAATTAAGTTCGGATAAGTGGGGCATTTTCAGGATGGCAACCTGTAACTAATGGAATACCACAGGGATCAGTGTTGGGGCCACAGCTATGCACAATATGTATTCATGACTTGGACAAGGCAAGTGAATGTTCTATTGCCACATTTGTGGATGACACAAAAATAGATTGGGAGGCAAGTGGTGAGAATGACAGAAAGTCTACAGAGGGTTAAGTGAGTGCAAAAAAATTGCAGATGGAATATGATGTAGGACAATGTGAAGTTTTGCACTTTGGTGGGAAGAATAACAGTGCTAAATATTAAATGGAGAAAGACTGCAGAAAACTGCAGCACACAGGATTTGGGGATCCTCATGTCCAAATCACAAAAAGCTGGTATGCAAGTTCAGCAGGTAATTGGAAAGGTGAATGGAATTTTGGCCTTTATTTCAAAGGAAATGCGTATAAACAATAATTAAGTTTGTTGAAACTATACAAGGCACTAATTAGACCACACTTGGAATGCTGTGAACAATTTTGGTCCCCTTATCTAAGGAAAGATATATTGACATTGGAGGCAGTCCAGAGAAGGTTCACTAGGTTGATCCCGAGTATGGAGGGATTTTCTTATGAAGGGAGGTTGAGTAGATTGGGCCTGTACTCATTGGACTTTAGAAGAATGAGAGGTGATCTTATTAATACATAGATGATTCTCAGTGGGCTTGACAGGGTAGATACTGAGAGGTTGTTTCCTCTTGTGGGACAGTCTAGGACCAGAGAGTATATTGTTTTTGGTACCTAGACTGACTTGGTGATGCCCTTCAGTACACAGTAGAATGGTTATGATACGCTGTACTCTGCACATTACGAAGCAGGAAGGTTGGATCAGCAGGAGGAACAAGGTGCAGAGTGTGCATCATCTACAAACAAGAATTAGAAAGATGTGGAGGATGAAGGGGCTGAGGGAAATGCAGCATCATTTGCTCACATTGCTGACAGGGATGGCAGGCATTCCCTTATTAAGTCAAGGTTTATTTACGTTGCATCAGTCGATTGAGGTCAGAACAACGTGCAATGGTCACCCATCACAAGACCCCCACACCCACCCAACAAAATTATTGACACAAAGTAACCCTGTAAATAGCCAATCACTCCTCATATGACAGTCCCGCCAGTCCTGAGATCAGCCTGGCAAACCTTTGTTGCACTCCCTCCATAGAAAGAATATTCTTCCTCAAATAAAGACACCAAAACTGCGCACATTACTTCAGGTGTGGTCTCACCAATGCCCTATACAATTCCAATAAAACATCTCTATTTCAATACTCCAATCCTCTCGCTATGAAACCCAACGTACCATTTGCTTCCTTTACTGCCTGCTGTACCTGTGCACTTACTTTCAGAGACTGATGCACGAGAACACTAAGGTTTCGCTGAGTATCCACCTCCCTCAATTCAAATAATAATCAGCCTTCCTATTTTTGCTGCTGAAGCAGATAACCTCACATTTATCCACATTATACCGCTTCTGCCATGCATGTGCCCAATAACTCAGCCTGTTCAAATCCCGCTGAAGCATCTCTGGATACTCGTCACAGCTCACCCTCCCTCCCAACTTTTATCATCTGCAAATTTGGAGAAAATACATTTAGTTTCCTTGTTCAAAGAATTAATATATAATGGGAACAGTTGGGAACCTCGCACAGATCCCTGCCGTACCCCACTAGTCGCTGCTTGCCATCAGAAAAAGGTCCAAAAATTCCAAATTTTTGCTTCCTGACTGCAAACCAGCTTTTCATCCATCTTAAGACACTACCCATAATCCCATGCACTTTAACTTTACATATTAATCTGCGATATGAGACCTTGTCAAAAGCCATCTGAAAGTCTACGTAAACCACACACACCAGTTCTTCCTGGTCAATTCTGCTGGTTACATCTTCAAAGAATTTTCATAGATTTGTCAAGCATGATTTTCCTTTAATAAATAGTGATTGGGTCACTGCTGTGCGGAGTCTGCACGTTCTCCCCGTGTCTGCGTGGGTTTCCTCCAGGTGATCCGGTTTCCTCCCACAGTCCTAAGCTGCACAGGTTAGGTGAATTGGCCATGCTAAATTGCCCTTAATGTCCAAAAAGGTTAGGGTTACTGGGTTGTTCGATGGGGTGGAATTGTGGGGTTAAGTAGGGTGCTCTTTTCATGGGCTGGTGCAAACTCCATGGGCCAAATGGCCTCCTTCTGCACTGGAAACTCTATGATTCTATGAAATGGGAATAAACAACTTCTGGAGTTTACCAGTTCTTTCCTTGAATGTTTGCCATTGCCTGTCCACTGTCCTTCCTTTCAGAAACATTTCCCAGTCCATCAGAGCCAACTCATGTCTCATACCACTTTAGTTACCTTTATTCACGTCCAGGGCTCTGGTCTCAGAATCAACTACCGAACTATTCACCTTGATAACAAATTCTACCACAAATGGTCACTCATCCCCAAGGATTCTTTCACAACTAGATTGCCAACTAATCCTTTCTCATTGCACAACACCCAGTCCAAGATGGCTTGTTCCATTGTTGGGGTGTTGGTTTAATTTTCTAAAATTCTTTGGATTCAGGGAAGGTGTTATAAGATTGGAAAACAGCAAATATAACTTCTTTATTTAAAAAGGGAGGAAGACAAAAAACAGGAAATTACAGGCCAGTTAGCATAACATCTGTAATAGGAAAACGCTGGAAGCTGCTTTTAAAGATGTTATGGCAGGGCACTTGGAAAAATTCAAGGCAATCAGGCAGATTTTGTTTATCCAACTTACTGGAATTCTTTGAAGAGTCACAAGTGCTGTGGATAAAGGCGAACCATTGGATGTACTGCACATAGACTTCCAGAGGGTGTCACATCAAAAGTTATTGCAGAAAATGATTGCTCATAGGGATAACAAATTGGCATGGATAGAAGATTGGCTAGCTAACAGGAAACAGAGGATAGCTATAAATACGGCCTTTTCTGGTTGGCAGGATGTAATGAGTGATGTGCCACAAGGATCATTTACAATTTATGTAAATAACTTGGATGTACAGACATAAAGTATGGTTGTGTAGATAGGTTAAGTGAGTGAGCAAACATCTGGTTGATGGGAAAATGGGAAATTGTCCATTTTGGTAGCAAGAGTAAACAAGTATATTTTCTAAGTGGGGAGAGGTTGCAGAGCTCTGAGATTCAAAGCAACCTCGGTGCCCTAGTACATGAATAGAAAAAGGCTGGTATACAGGTACAGCAAGTAATTAAGAAAGTAAATAGAATGTTATGTTCCACGCCCCATGGAGAACTCCCGCTGTCCTGCCATGTGAACTCTTTTGTACCTGCATCATCCCAGCTTCCACGTGGCCACCCGATCTACATTGTCTTCATTTAAGTTGGGACAAACGATAGTATTGAGATGTAACAGTGTAAGAGAACAGTCGTAAACCTATATGTAACATACAACGTTGAGCAGGGCTAACAACACATAGCTATTTACATTGTGCAAAACATTGATTGGGCTGCTGCAGCTGGTGCATAGCCCATCGTATCTCCTTCCCCCCTTTTTAAAATCAAAGTCCATTTGCAGACTAGTTCATCACAGTTCTTGAATCTTATATTTGGTTTACATATGCGCCCAAAATGTGTGATTGTGCCAGTTAGTTGTTCTTGAGATGCCCTTGGGTTGATGTCCTCAGTGTGGGTGGCATCAGGGTTCTTTCCAGTGAAACCAGTGGCTGCAAGGCTTGATATGCTGGTCTCTGGAGGAGCCTCCATTTCCATTTCCAGGGGGCCTGGATTGCAGGCCGGAAGCATGGAGTATTGTGGTTGTTCGTGGTGCTGGTTCAGATAACTGCAATAGGTGATTCTGGTTTCATACGTTATGAGCACCATCTGAGGCAACGCACATTGCTGTTTGGCTGTGGGGCACGACTGTGTACCACCGCCAGTTTGTCATGGCCATGTGCTCTGAATCCTGACTGGTTGATCAGGTTCGAAAGGGTAGCGTGCGCGAGCATTTTGATTATAATACCTCTTTCCCCTTTGTCGCTGCTTCGTGAGAGTGTGGCTTTGGTTGTTTGTGACTTATGTTTGCAAGAGGAAATTGGCAGCAGGGATTATAGTCCTGGTACACCTGGAGAATATCCGCTAAGCTGACCACGACAGACCCTGACAGGGTACATTGCGCAGGCTGAGGAGTGCAGCATAGTAATCTGTGTGATCCCAGCATATTTCTCAAATCAGTGGTTAGCTGAGTGTAGCACCCGTTGTGCCAGTCTATTGGACTGTGGGTATAGAGAATTCCTCAATGTTCTCA
Organism: Scyliorhinus canicula; assembly: GCF_902713615.1. Taxonomy (NCBI): domain Eukaryota; kingdom Metazoa; phylum Chordata; class Chondrichthyes; order Carcharhiniformes; family Scyliorhinidae; genus Scyliorhinus; species Scyliorhinus canicula. The sequence goes on along the minus strand of NC_052150.1, from coordinate 179,149,027 downwards.
AAGTCCCATGTGTGTGCAAAGTCCCTGAACTCCCAGGAGATGAACTGATGAGCGTTGTCCGTCATAATCCTCTGAGAGATGTATGGCGAAGAGTCTCTTGAGCTTGCCTATGATCGTGTTGCTCTTCATACTTGGCATGTGGTCAATTTTGAACCAACTAGAGTAAGAGTCAACAAGGACTAATTGCTGTTTACTGTTCCATCTGCAGATATCAGCCACCATGAACAACATGGGAAATCCAGGACCTTGTAAAGGTGCAGTAGTTCATTGGCTTGATGCAGCTTGAGTGCGTTGCATGGCGCACATTTGAATATTTCCCTCTCCATGTCAGCAAAGATTCAGGGCCAGTATAGGCATTCCTTTACACTACATCTGGTTGCTTCTAACCATGGGTGCCCTTGGCAGAATTGCTGGGTATAGTACTTCTGCAGAGAGGTGGGGATGACAAGTTGCTGGCCATACAGTACAAGTCCATCTTGTACGGTTAACTCTTCTTTCACAGAGAAGAATGTGCGGAGTTCATGGGGAAGCTCTTTTGAGGACTCAGGCTACCCTTTCATAATGACATTGTGGACCTGCATGTGAGATCCGCTTGTGGGGATCCTTACATCCCTTGATTCAACAAGACGGAAGCACTTGTATGGTCATGATGTCTATGTCCACCTCACAATCTGCCTGGTCAGTGGTGGGTAGGAAGGCTCTGAAGAGGGCATCAGTAAGGCACAACCTTTTACCACATTTGTAGCCAGCACTTGAGGTTGTGGCACCGCATCTTGAGCATCATGTGCTACAGTCATCCAGTATGAAGAGGCTTTTTAAGAATAGTTATAAATAGCTGATGATCAGGTTCAACACTTATGGTAGAACCGTAAATGAAGTTATGAAATTTCTGACAAGTGAGTACCAGGGCAAGGAATTCCATCTAAATTTGAACTTAAAGTGTCTCAGTGTCAGTGAGGGCTCTTGAAGCGAAGGTTGCCATTCTGGATGCAGACTGTGCCAAGTCTGTGCTGGGAGGCATCTGCTGATACTAGTACAAGTGCTCAAATGTCGAAATATTGTAGCACCAAAGTGGCTGAGTGTGCCTGCTTGAGCTAAATGAATGCAACAGTATGGTGTGCCTGCCAAGACAATTCAACACCTTGGTGGAGGAGCTGGCAAAGGTCAGGTGACCTTACCACAGCAAAGTATGAATTTGGAAAGATAATTTGTCATAACAAGGAAACGGTGCAAGGCATGCTTGTCTTCGAGAATGGACATCTGTTGTATAGCCGTTGCCTTGTCTGGATCTGGCTTCACACCATTGGCTGTGAGCAAGTGACCCATGTAGGGTCCACCCTATTGTATTAGCAGGGTGGAGCTTTAATTATATTTAATTATATGATCCTGATTTTGTTGAGGACTAAACAAAGATGTGCATCATGTTCTTGCGTTGTTCGAACCCAGACCAGGATGTCATTGACAATGATTTTGCTGGGTTGTCCTAAAAATAGTTGCTCCTTACACCATTGGAAGACCTCACTGCCAGAGGAGATCCCATAGGGCATATGGACAACATAGTATCTGCCTACTGGAGATATGAATATAGTGAGTTGAGGAATCTTCATCCAGCGTGATCTGCCGGAACCCACATTTCACATCCAAGATGCTGAAAATCTTAGTATTTGGCATATCTGCTATAACCTGTTCAACTGTCTCCACAAGGTGATGAGGTCAGCAGTGCTTTTTCAAGTGAACCGGGACGATGCAGTTTTTCACCATACTGTCTTTCTTTACTGTAGCCACATTGCTGAAACCCACTCTGTGGCCTTGTCCATGGGGATTACGAAACCCAGTGTTGCCATTCGGTCCAGCCCATTGACTACTTTCTGCTTCATAGCTAGAAGTACCCTTCTCAGAGCACAGAGCACAGATGGTACTGAGTCTTCAACCTCATATGATATTTGACAGGTAGCTTCCCAAAGACATCGCAGATGAATAGATATTTATAATTCTGGGCCTGACGTTGCTGAGTGTGCACATTTGGACCAAGGCATCTGAGGCCCAGTGTGATGCTGTCCTGAAGATCCAACAGTGGCCTGACATTTTTATAAACAATCTGAAACTTGAAGCTGCTCTGTGTTCAATGGAGAGTGGCCAGACCTTCTGTGCAGATAGTTAGTCCGCCGTACACCACAAGGTCCAGCTGAGTGTTCACCATCTGGTGCACTATATGGGTTGATTTCCCGCAACAACTGCCTGCGCAGGACGTTGTGCTTTGCTCCAGTGTCAATCTACACTTTTAGTTTTGCAGGCAATGTTTAAAGCAGTCAAAATCTTATCCTTATCCTTAATGGTTTCGCCACTCTGACAGGAGAGTACTTTTGGACGATCAGTGTCTTGGTTACTCTGATTGAGTTCCAATTCATTTACCCTGTTCATGCTCCGAACCCTGGAGAAGTGACCGGCTGCAATGTGTCTGGTGGTATAGGCAGGCTGCTGCGGCTTTAATCCGCAGCATTTCAGAGAATGGTTCCATTTGCCACATTTGTTGCAGCTTTTACAAAGTGGTTACCAGGTAGTGTTGTTTAGCTCACTGGGCTAAATCGCTGGCTTTTAAAGCAGACCAAGCAGGCCAGCAGCACGGTTCGATTCCCGTACCAGCCTCCCCGGACAGGCGCCGGAATGTGGCGACTAGGGGCTTTTCACAGTAACTTCATTTTGGGAGAATCGCGCCCAATATCTTTCTTTACCCTGTCAAAATTGTTCATAATTTTGAACACCTCAATAAGGTCGCCTCTTAATCTTCTCTGCTCCAAGGAGGACAAGCCCAATTTCTCCAGACTTTCTTTGTATCTAAAATTCCTCATTCCTGGTATCATTCTAATAAATCTCCTCTGCACTTCCTCCAGGGCTTTAACATCCTTCCTTAAATAAGGTGCCCAGAACTGAACAGAACACTCCAAATGTGGTCTGGCCAATCTATGCCTCTCTTTATAAACCCAGGGATGCTATTAAAAATCTGAACAACTGTTTCAACTTGCCTGGCCACCTTCAGAGAATTAGGAACTTGAACCCCGAGGCCCCTCTCCACCTCTACTCCCCTCAAAGTTGCACCATTGAGTCTATATTGCCACCCCATGTTTCTTCTACCAAAATGCATTACCTCACATTTTGCTGCATCGATGTTCATCTGCCAGGTGTCTGCCCATTTGCCAACTTGTCATTGCCCCTCTGAAGCCGCTCAGTGTTATCCTCACAATTCACTACTCTCCCTAGCTTAGTATTATCTACAAATTTAGAAATATTGCCCTCAACACACACTTCAAATCATTCATATAAATCAGAAAAAGCAAGGGTCCCAACACTGAGCTCTGAGGGTTACACGACTTTTAACTCGTCTCCAGTCTGAGAAATGCCCATCTATACCTATCCTCCGTTTCCTATCTCTTAGCCAACTTGTAATCCATGCTGCCAAGGACCCATCAATCCAAAACATTTTTAATTTGCTACCTAACCAGCTATGTGGCAGGCACTATATCAAATGCTTTCTGAGTGTCCAAATATACAACATCCACAGCACTAATTTCATCCACTGCCTAATTCACCTCGTCAAAGAACTCAATTAAGTTTGTTGTGACCTGCCCTTCACAAGGCCATGCTGACTCTCTAGTATTAACTTATTTTTCTTGAAGTGTATATTTATCTCATCCCATATTATGGCCTCCATCAGTTTTCACACTATTGGTATCAAGCTGACAGGTCTGTAGTTTCCCGGATTATCCTTTATCCCTTTGTTAAACAATGGCATCACATTTGCAATCCTCCAGTTCCCCCAGACTAATCCTGTGTTCAGAGAGGCCTGGAGAATTTCCACCAATGGCTCCGCAATATGCTCCCTTACCTCTCTTAGCAATCTAGGATGCATCCCATCTGGGCCTGGTGACTTCTCTACCTGGAGTGCTGCCAGCCTTTTCAGCACCTTTTCTTTATCTACCACTGTATTGTTCAATTGCTCAACACCCATATTTTAAACTGGACCATTGCCACCGTCTTCTAATTTGGTAAAGACAGAAGCAAAGTACTCATTTGTACCACTGTCATACCCTCCTCTCCAGTGAGCAGTTTGCCCTGCTTGTCCCTTATGGGCCCCACTCTATCATTCACTAATATTTTACCATTAATATGTTTGAAGAACATTTTGATATTGTTTTAGCACATTTTTAGCAATATTTTCCTAAAGCATCCTCTTAGCCTGCCTTATTCCAGCCTTCAGCCTCTCTTCTGCATTTGAGATATTCTTCCTGATTCCTCTTGCTATTATTATTCCGACATGCATCCTGTGCCTCTTTTTTCTTGCTTAATTTATTATCAATATCCTTAGTTATCCAAAGATACCCCGTATGTATTTCTCATGGTAGCTTGCACCCTATTAATCTCTCCATTGAAAGTCTTCCATTTTTCATCTACTGTTTAATCCACCAAAATGCCTTTCCAATCAACCTGCTCCAATTCAACTTTTAGACCCCTAAAATTTGCCCTTTTCCAGTCTGGGATCTTAGTCCATGACTGATTTTTATCCTTTTCCAACTTAATATTGAATCGTATTATATTATGATTACTATTTCCCAACTGCTACCTCACTCTGACATTCTCCACCTGCCCTGCCTCATTTCCTAGGACTAGATCCACCACAGCTTTCTCCCTGGTAGAACTGGAAATGTAGTGATCCAGTAGGTTTTCCTGCACACACCGCAAAGATTTTTCCCCTTCCGTGCCCCACACTCTACCTGTTTCCCAATCTACCTTAGGATACTTGAAATCCCAAATAACACAACCCTAATTGCCCTGCAGGTTTCCATAATCTGCCTACAAATGCTCTCTTCCACTTCCTCGCCACTATTTGGAGGTCTAAGGAATTCCTTGTAGAGGCTCCTTCATTCAATGTTTTTAAGATAAAGATAGATAGTTTTTTGAAGAAAAAAGGGATTGAAGGTTATGGTGTTCAGGCCGGAAAGTCACACTCGCTTCCTGTTTCTCATTTCCAACCATATAGATTCTAATTCAGGAATTGCATGTCGTTCAAGAGCTATGATACTATCTTTTACCAAGACTGCTACGCCTTCTCACTTTTTATCCACGCTGTTCCTACTCGAAACCTTATTTCGCGGAATGTTAAGAATCCAGTCCTGTTCTGGCTTGAGCTATGTTTCTATCAATACTATGATGTCATATGCCACGAGAACAATTCCTGCTTCCAGTTCCCCAATTTTGTTCACTATACTGCGTGCATTTACATACATACAATTTAACATAAGAACTAGGAGCAGGAGTAGGCTATCTGGTCCCTCGAGCCTGCTCCGCCATTCAATGAGATCATGGCTGATCTTTTGTGGACTCAGCTCCACTTTCCGGCCTGAACCATGGGCGGAATTCTCCGCAAGGCCCGACGCTGTCGTGAAACCCGGAGAGGTTCACAACAGCGTTGGAGGCCGCTCCTCGCCCCCTATTCTCTCCCCCCCCCCCAGGGGGGGCTAGGAGGGCCGTGCCGTAAATCTCGGCCGCGGGGCCTTGTCGCTGGCGTCAGTGCCCTCTAGTTCTGCTTTCACCCGCCAGTGGAAACAACCTGCCCGCATCTATCCTATCTATTTCCTTCATAATTTTATATGTTTCTATAAGATCCCCCCTCATCCTTCTAAATTCCAATGAGTACAGTCCCAGTCTACTCAACCTCTCCTCATAATCCAACCCCTTCAGCTCTGGGATTAACCTAGTGAATCTCCTCTGCACACCCTCCAGTGCCAATATGTCCTTTCTCAAGTAAGGAGACCAAAACTGAACACAATACTGCAGGTGTGGCCTCACTAACACCTTACACAATTGCAGCATAACCTCCCTCGTATTAAACTCCATCCCTCCAGCAATGAAGGACAAAATTCCATTTGCCGTCTTAATCACCTGTTGCGACTTTTTGCGACTCATGCACTAGCACACCCAGGTCTCTCAGCACAGCAGCATGTTTTAATATTTTATCATTTAAATAATAATCTGCTGTTATTCCTACCAAAATGGAAAACCTCACTGAACCTATCCAAATCCCTCTGCAGACTTCCAGTATCCTCTGCACTTTTTGCTTTACCACTCACCTTAGTGCCGTCTGCAAACGTGGACACATTGCCCTTGGACCCCAACTCCAAATCATTGATGTAAATTGTGAACAATTGCGGTCCCAATACTGATCCCTGATGGACACCACTAGTTACTGATTGCCAACCAGTGAAACACCCATTAATCCCCACTATTTGCTTTCTATTAATTAACCAATCCTCTATCCATGCTATTACTTTACCCTTAATGCCATGCATCTTTATCTTATGCAGCAACCTTTTGTGTGGCACCTTGTCAAAGGCTTTCTGGAAATCCAGATATACCACATCCATTGGCTCCCCGTTATCTACTTCACTGGTAATGTCCTCAAAAAATTCCACTAAATTAGTTAGGCTCGACCTGCCCTTTACGAACCCATGCTGCTTCTGCCCAATGGGACAATTTCTATCCAGATGCCTCGCAATTTCTTCCTTGATGATAGATTCCAGCATCTTCCCTACTACTGAAGTTAAGCTCACTTGCCTATAATTACCCGCTCTCTGCCTACCTCCTTTTTTAAACAGTGGTGTCACGTTTGCTAATTTCCAATCCGCCGGGACCACTCCAGAGTCTAGTGAATTTTGGTAAATTATCACGAGTGCATTTGCAATTTGCAAGAGCCATCTCTTTTAGCACTCTGGGATGCATTCCATCAGGGCCAGGAGACTTGTCTACCTTTAGCCCCATTAGCTTGCCCATCACTACCTCCTTAATGATAACAATCATCTCAAGGTCCTCACCTGTCATAGCCTCATTTCTATCAGTCACTGGCATGTTATTTGTGTCTTACACTGTGAAGACCGACCCAAAAAACCTGTTCAGTTCCTCAGCCATTTCCTCATCTCCCATTATTAAAACTCCCTTCTCATCCTCTAAAGGACCAATATTTACCTTAGCCACTCTTTTTTGTTTTATATATTTGTAGAAACTTTTACTATCTGTTCTAATATTCTGAGCAAGTTTACTCTCATACTCTATCTTCCTCTTCTTTATAGCTTTTTTAGTAGCTTTCTATTGCCCCCTAAATATTCCCCAGTCCTCTAGTCTCCCACTTTGGCCCTTTGTACGCTTTTTCCTTCAATTTGATACTCTCCCTTATTTCCTTAGATATCCACGGTCGATTTTCCCTCTTTCTACCGTCCTTCCTTTTTGTTGGTATAAACCTTTGCTGAGCACTGTGAAAAATCGCTTGGAAGGTTCTCCACTGTTCCTCAACTGTTCCACCATAAAGTTTTTGCTCCCAGTCTACCTTAGCTAGTTCTTCTCTCACCCCATTGTAATCTCCTTTGTTTAAGCACAAAACACGAGTATTTGATTTTACCTTCTCACCCTCCATCTGTATTTTAAATTCCACCATATTGTGATCGCTCCTTCTGAGAGGATCCCTAACTATGAGATCATGAATCAATCCTGTTTCATTACATAGGACAACATCTAGGACCGCTTGTTCCCTCATAGGTTCCATTACATACTGTTCGAGGAAACTATCGCTGATACATTCTATAAACTCCTCCTCAAGGCTGCCTTGACTGACCTGGTTAAACCAATCGACATGTAGATTAAAATCCCCCATGATAACTGCTGTACCATTTCTACATGCATCAGTTATTTCTTTGTTTATTGCCTGCCCCACCATAATGTTACTATTTGGTGGCCTATAGACTACTCCTATCAGTGACTTTTTCACCTGACTATTCCTGATTTCCACCCAAATGGATTCAACCTTATCCTCCATAGCACCGATGTCATCCCTTACTATTGCCCGGATGTCATCCTTAAATAACAGAGCTACACCTCCTCCCTTACCATCCACTCTGTCCTTCCGAATAGTTTGATACCCTCGGATATTTAGCTCCCAGTCGTGACCATGTCTTTAACCATGTTTCAGTAATCGCCACTAAATCATAGTCATTCACGATGATTTGCGCCATTAACTCATTTACCTTATTCCGAATACTACGAGCATTCAGGTAAAGTACACGTACGTTGGCTTTTTTACCTCTGTTTTGAATCGTGCTCTTATCTCTTTCTTGCCCTTTGGAAGGCGATCATTTCTTTGTTCACTGTCAACATTCAAGCCTTCTCTCACTTCCTTTTCCCTATTTCCCATCGTCTTTCTTTTGCCTCACTGGAACTTCTTAAACTAGGCCCATTAGTCAACCCACTCCCCTGCCTTACACATTTAAATCCACCCCCGCCACTATTTACTCTCTTCGTTTGGAGATGGCTGGCTCTGTGATTGTTATATTGGGAGTAGTGCGGTCATGTAAGATAGCGGATTGATGGATTGGTCGGGAGAGGGTTACATGAAGGGTGAGAGTAAGGGAGGAAAAGAGGACAGTAAAATTAGAGGAGAAGCAATGTGATGAATTGAGATTGCGGTTGTAATGACAAAGGATTAGTAGCGACTGGGTGCTGAGGCTGAGAGAGGAAAACCAATCCCAAAGCATGGAACAGAATCTATGGGCAAAACACCCCATTCCAGTGTGTTTTGTGGAGAAGTGGTCGAAGACGAGCTTCTCTGTATTTCCTCCTGAAAATCTTCTCCACAAGGTAGCTGTGCCAGTCAAGCTCCACATTAAGGACCTTCAGCACCAAGGAACAGTTGCAGGATAGGACAATGTATTTTACGGAATTAGATAGATGACTCAAGAGTGCATTGCACAAAATATTGCCCAATTGGCCGCCATCCTGTTTCATATGCATTGTTCACCTGCATCATGTCTGTACATATCCTTACAGCTCTTTCAGTGTCCCTCATACATACACATGCCTCAGCAGGGCACACATTGATGTTGCAACCACCACACATTCCAAAGACTTCAGTACAAAGCCACTGATCACGTACTGATAGGTTGAGCATAAGGTAATCATCACATCAGTAACCCTTATATTTTGTTTAATGCAATGGCCTTTAAATGTTGGAAGTCCCTTTTGACAGCCACATCAAGCTATAACAGTTGAAAAAAAAATACAGAAATGTTGACTCTGCTTAATATCAGTCATATATTTCACATATATTTGAGTAGTGTATTAGCTGATGTTGAAGTGCTTGCTGTGAATAAGCTGCCAGTATAACAGTGATGGTAGCGCCGTCTCTATGTTGCACTTTAGCCGTTAGACACTCTCGCTACAGTGGCAAAAAGCCGACGTGACTCCTAACTAGCCGAACGCAGACTGGGGCAGTTACCCTTGGTCTTTAGCTGGCATTTGTGCCCAGCTAAGCAAATAGAGTCGAAAGGGAAAATGCTGGAAAATCTCAGCAAGTCTCGAGTCAGCTGATCTCTATGGCATGCATTCTTTCATCTTGTACCATCTTAGTGAAATACACTATTCAAATAACTTTATGGTATATTTGTTTTTGAAGGAGTAAAAAAGGTACCAAATATTTCCTTTTAAAAAAATGTCAATTGTGTCAAAAATATGGACGTGACAGCTGATTGAAAACAAAGCTACAAAGCCTGGTCCAATTTTGGAGCTGCTCCAGATGGGTTTTTAACAACACAATGGTTTCATGGTGATCATCAGATGCTTAATTCCAGATTTTCTTTTGTACTGAATTCTAATTTCACCATCCACTGTGATGGGGTTTGAATCCCACCATGGCAAATGATGAAATTTGAATTAGATATGAAGAAAAATTTGGAATTAAGCGTCTGATGATCAGAACGAAACCATTGTCGATTGTTGTATAAACACATCTGGCTCACTAATGTCCTTTAGGGAAATAAATTTTCCTTTCTCACCTGGGCTGGGATTCTCCGATCTGAGTTCGCCCCACCACCGCTGCCTGCGAGAACGGAGAATTTGGTGTTTAGCCAAAACTTCATTCACTTCAGCGGAAGAATTCTGGAGAATTCCGGCCTTGGTCTGGCCCACATGTGACTCCTAGCCCACAGCAATGTGGTTGTCTCTCAAATGCCCCCTGAAACGGCCTAGCAAGCCACTCAGTTCACTCAGGCAATAAATGCTTGCCTTGCCAGTGTCACCCACATCCCATGAAAGAATTTAAAAGAAAAATAACCACAGGACTTTCCCCAGCCCCATTTTAAATGGGTGCTAAACAAAAAGAGCAAAACTTGGGCTAATCACACAGAGTGTTGTGGCAGGTGCTCATTTAATATTTTTACATCAAATCTGGGGATGCTCAGATATGAAGCGGCACAAGAAAATTAGTACACAAAATGCAGAAGATTCCAGAACTGTAGCTCCATAAGAAATAAGCCCAGTGACTCCTTTACTTCTGCAGCTGTGGCACCTTTTGCTGTCATGTGTGAACTTGTTTCTGTGTGAGATTATGGTCATTTGCAATTAGGAACTTGCTAATCGACTGTTTGGCTAAAAATCCAGTTGACTCATCTACAGGAATGCTTTAAATGAACACAAGCATTTACAGGTTACTTTTTTCTGCACCTCTCACAATTATTGATACCAACAGTTCTATGTCTACAGGCTCAGGTAAAAACCCACAACAGATAAGAGACTGAGCTCATCATTTATATAGGCACATGTTCAATTACACCTGCATTAAATGTTTACAGGGAGATATCACGCTGTAATGGACCCTCCTCTGTTGAGCTGTGTTGATGTGGTTATCAACTTCTTATAATTGACATCAAGATAATCGTAATGGAAGTTCTCAACATTCTCTCAGAACATGCGTCCCTGATGGACAGAATAATGTATTATATCCCCGATAATAAAATAGATTGGATTTTCTAAAATTCCCATCTTGTCCATGGAGAAAATAATCAAACACAGTAGAGAAAATGTAAGCATTATCAGGGTACCACAGACAGAACAAAAACAGTACAGATTTTAAGGATACAATTTACTGATAACGAAAGGGAATCTCGTGGAGTACATGTTTTTCTACCCGAGGAATTAAACCACTTTATTATTTTTCTGAATCAAAATATACAAAACATACACTCAGGAAACAAACGGAAAGTTACAGCCCATTTTTCCACCTGGCTGATACAAAGATAAATCAGAGGCACCAGAACCAGAAATGATAGTTAGCAATGATAGTGGACAAATGAGTGTGCTTTTAGAGTACTCCTTAGTCTGCTGTTTTAATACAGCCCTTAACTCTTTCAGGAATAGCGAATCCCAATGACTCCGATAAACATTAAATAGTAAAGGTCGGTGAAAGAAAGAGTCGGGCCGAACGGGGATTTAAAAAAAAGAGATTTGCATTTGGAAGCTGGAGAAATTGCGGAGGTATTAAACAAATATTTTGATTCTGTCTTTACAAAGGAAAAGGATGCTATCCAGGCCGACCTGAGAGTGGAGGTAACTGGTCCAAGAGAATAATTTATAACCGAGAGGGGGGAGGTGTTAGAAAGGCTGAAAACTGATGAGGACCAGAAGACATGCATTCAACGGTACTGAGGGAAGTCAGAGTGGAAATTGCAGAGGCATGGGTGATAATCTGCCAGTCTTTCTTAGACACAGGAGTGATGCCAGAGGACTGGACGATTGTGAATGGTACACCCTTCTTCAAAAAAGGGGTGCAAGGATAAAGCCGGCATCTACAGACCAATCAGCTTGACTTCAGTAGCAGGGAAGTGTCCAGAAACTTATAGTTCAGGACAAAATCAAAGTCACTTAGACAAGTGCAGGCTAAATAAGGAAAGCCTGCATGGATTCATGAAGGAAAAATCATGTTTAATTAACTTGCTGGAAATTTTTGAGGAGATAACAGAAAAGGTTGATAAAGGCTGTTGATGTCCATATAGATTTTCAAAACAAAGAAAATTAACACAGCATCACATAATAGACTTGTGAGCAAAATTCTAGCTCATGGAATAAAAAGGAAAATAGGCACTGAGATAAGAAATTGTCCTGAGTGTCAAGAAGGGCTGGATTCTCCGATGCTCCAGCTGCGTGTTTCTCAAAGGCACGCTATTGGCCGGTGGCAGGATTCTCTACTTTCACCGCTTGTCAATGGGATTTCCCATCAAAGCCACCCCACACTGCCGGGAAACCCGTGGGCGGGGGGCTTTCAGGAGCAGAGAACCTCAACAACTGGAGAATTCCAGCCAGAGAGTAATAATAAATGGAAAATAAATGGTCATTTTCAGATTGGAGGAAGGTTTGTAGTAGAACTTCGCAGGGGTCAGTTTTGGGACTCTCCACCCTCCTGATACATATTAATGACCTAGACTGTGGTGTCAGGGCATGATTATAAAATTAGCAGATGATATGAAGATTGGAAGCATTGTAAATAGTGATGGGAATAGTTCTGAACTTCAAAGGGACACAGACATGTTGGTGGATGGGCCAGATAAGTGGCAAATGAAGTTCAACATAGAGAAGTGTGAAGTGATTCATTTTGCCAGAAAGAATGTGGGAAATCAGGACAGAATGAAGGGAGAAACTCTAAAGAAGGTGCAGGAAAAGAGGGACCTCTAGGTGTAGATAAGTCATTAAAGATGGCAGGGCACGTTAAGAGAGTATCTGATAAAACATATAGTATCTTAGTCTTCATTAGTAGAAGGAAGCATTGCGTTCAAGAGTAAGGAGGTCATGTTTAACTTGTATAAGTCAGGCCTTTTTCTCTGTTTTTATCAGCGCAGACATGGTGGGCTGATGGGCCTCAATTAGTTCTATTGTCCTATGGTTCTAAAAGAAGGCTGAGGAGAGACTTGATAGCGATATTCAATATCCTGAAGGATATGGACAGTGTAAATAGTGAGAAACTATTCCTGCTCAAGAGAGCCTCAAGAGAGCCTCAAGAACTAGAGGGCACAGATTCAAATTAATTGACAAAAGGGGTAAAAGTGTTAGGTCTCATTTGGGGAATGGGACAGTTCAGCGCCGACGTTTCAGCGCCGCCGTTTCAGCGCCACCATTTCAGCGCCAGGATGTTTCAGCGCCAAATATTTCAGCGCCAAATATTTCAGCGCCAGGACGTTTCAGCGCTCATTCATTCAGAAATCATTCTTGAGTATGGTCACAGGTATGACACAGGTATACCAGCTTTTACACTTAGTTATTTGGTCGTTTCATCGTTCTAACTGTCTTTAGATTTTGTTGGAGTTTTATTATGATTACTGTTTAGATAAAGTTAGAGTTTTGTTAACAAGTTTTTATACTTTTAATGATTGATTTTATGAACTTACAGATTTGTAAATTGTTTTAATGTACTGTTTTTGGATCTTTATAAGTGGATCTTTTACAATAAAAACATTTAGTTAACACTTGAGTTTTATTTCATTTTATGAACTTACAGATTTGTAAATTGCTTTGTGCCAAAAAAATTCTGTCATAACTATATGACAACATTGGAGAATTTTTTTTTTCTGGCGCTGAAAACTCCTGGCGCTGAAACGGCAGCGCTGAAACGGCAGCGCTGAAACAGCTGCGCTGAAACGGCGGCGCTGAAACGGCAGCGCTGAAACGGCAGCGCTGAAACAGCTGCGCTGAAACGGCAGCGCTGAAACGGCAGCGCTGAAACGGCAGCGCTGAAACGGCAGCGCTGAAACGGCGGCGCTGAAACGGCAGCGCTGAAACAGCTGCGCTGAAACGGCAGCGCTGAAACAGCTGCGCTGAAACGGCAGCGCTGAAACAGCTGCGCTGAAACGGCGGCGCTGAAACAGCTGCGCTGAAACGGCAGCGCTGAAACAGCTGCGCTGAAACGGCAGCGCTGAAACAGCTGCGCTGAAACGGCGGCGCTGAAACGGCAGCGCTGAAACAGCTGCGCTGAAACGGCAGCGCTGAAACGGCGGCGCTGAAACGGCAGCGCTGAAACAGCTGCGCTGAAACGGCAGCGCTGAAACGGCAGCGCTGAAACGGCAGCGCTGAAACAGCTGCGCTGAAACGGCAGCGCTGAAACGGCAGCGCTGAAACGGCGGCGCTGAAACGGCGGCGCTGAAACAGCTGCGCTGAAACGGCGGCGCTGAAACGGCGGCGCTGAAACGGCGGCGCTGAAACGGCGGCGCTGAAACGGCAGCGCTGAAACGGCAGCGCTGAAACGGCGGCGCTGAAACGGCGGCGCTGAAACGGCAGCGCTGAAACGGCAGCGCTGAAACGGCGGCGCTGAAACGGCAGCGCTGAAACAGCTGCGCTGAAACGGCGGCGCTGAAACGGCAGCGCTGAAACGGCAGCGCTGAAACAGCTGCGCTGAAACGGCAGCGCTGAAACGGCAGCGCTGAAACGGCGGCGCTGAAACGGCAGCGCTGAAACAGCTGCGCTGAAACGGCAGCGCTGAAACAGCTGCGCTGAAACGGCAGCGCTGAAACAGCTGCGCTGAAACGGCGGCGCTGAAACAGCTGCGCTGAAACGGCAGCGCTGAAACAGCTGCGCTGAAACAGCTGCGCTGAAACAGCTGCGCTGAAACGGCAGCGCTGAAACAGCTGCGCTGAAACAGCTGCGCTGAAACGGCGGCGCTGAAACGGCAGCGCTGAAACAGCTGCGCTGAAACGGCGGCGCTGAAACGGCAGCGCTGAAACAGCTGCGCTGAAACGGCGGCGCTGAAACGGCGGCGCTGAAACGGCAGCGCTGAAACAGCTGCGCTGAAACGGCGGCGCTGAAACGGCGGCGCTGAAACGGCAGCGCTGAAACAGCTGCGCTGAAACAGCTGCGCTGAAACAGCTGCGCTGAAACGGCGGCGCTGAAATGTACCGCACCCCTCATTTGGAGTACTGCGTCCAGTTCTGGGCTCTTGAGGAAGGATGTGAAGGCATTGGAGAGAATAAAGAGGAGATTTACAAGAATGACTCCAGGAATAATAAACTGCAGTTATGAGATTAGATTGGAGAGGTTGGGACTGTTTTCCTTGGAGAATCGATTGGATGGACTAGGATTTCTTCCCTTCGAACAGAGGAGGCTGAGGGGTGACTAATTTGAGGTGTACAAATTGATGAAGCCCAGATAGGGTGGACAGGAAAGACCTGTTTCCCTGAGCTGAGGGGTCGATTACCAGGGGCATAGATTGAAGATGATTGGTAGAAGGATTAGAGGGAACATGAGGAAAATCTTTTTCATCCAGAGGGTGGGCGTCTGGAATTCACTGCCTGAGACTGAAATGCTCAAATCATTAAAAAAGTGCCTGGATCTGTACCTAAAGTGCTGTAATCTGAAAGATTATGGACTCGTGCTGGAAAGTGGGATGAAAATAAACGGCTAGTTTCTTTATTTCTCTTTTTTTGTTGGCAAAGACATGATAGGCTGAATGGCCTCAACTTTTCTCTGGTTCTAAAAGAATGCTGAGAGGAATCATAGAGGTACTCAAGATCCTGAGGGGTATGGACAGTGTAAATAGCGAGACACTGTTTCTACTCAAGAGAGCATCACAAACCAGAGGGTACAGCTTCAAATTAATTGGCAAAAGGAGTAAAAGTGATGTGAGGAATATATTTTCACCCTGAGGGTGTTGGAGCCTGGAACAAACTTCCTGAGAGGCTGGTGGAGACAGGTTCAATCGAGATATTCAAAAGGGAACTGGATTGCTACCTGAAAAGAAAGAATGTGCAAGGTTATAGGGATAAGGCAGGGGAGTGGGACGAAGTAGAATGCTCTTTCAGAGAACCAGTGCAGACTCAATGGGCTGAATGGCCTTTTTCTGCACTGTAACATTCTGTGAGGACAAGTAAATGGGTTAATGTCCGTGTTAAAATAGCAGACCAGGGACTGGTATAAAAATATGTTATGCATTTGCCCACTCGTATTGGGAACAGAAACGTCAAGGCGAATAAATGAAACTATAATGGTGATAAAGAGAATAGAAAAGGAAACTACAATGGGGGATAATTTTAACCTTTATGTCCAGGTGAAAAAAGTAGTAGGTCAGAAGCTCATTTTCTACCTCACCCAATGATAAAAGTTAAAATGACCTCCAGTGCATTTGCTTTGGTTCCTGAATATATCTTTAAGAAAGTAATAACAGGAAACATTCTAAAAACAAGTAAGAATATTCTAGGACCCCACCACAAACTTCCATAATTTAAGGTATTGTTGCTCTCGATCACTCATTTTAAAGAAGACGGGTGTCGCAGTCTTAGAATGCCTCTTGACAGAGAAATGATTTCGCAAGATAATTTGTAGTCAACTGATGCAAGCAAAAGTCATTTGAACAGGGTCTGGGTCAGTAAGATCTTCACAAAACTGGCCAGAATATCCTTCGAATATTTCAAACTGTCAGGCATCATATAAATTATTGACACTGCTACAGCAAATAGTTTTACAAGTCTATGAATTCAAATAAATCCATTATAGTCACATAAAATATATCAGGCAAAATTAATGCTACATCATGTTAAGAATTCTTGCCGCTCAGACATGTGAAAATATGATCAAAGTTGTCAATTGTTTTAAAATCTATTTTTCAGGTTGAACTAAAATCACTCAGAAGTAACATTTCACAATGAATTCATTCAACAGAACCGTTGACCTTTGGTAACTTGATAATGGTAGTTTTTTATGGTTGAGTTAATGAAGTTCATCCTAAACATTTTTTAACAAAACAGAATGCTGTTCTTTTCCGACCAAGTTCGCCTACTCAAAATAACTGAAGAAATATTGGTTGGTTGACAACAATGAGGGTAGATTTTAACTCCCAGCAATGAAGAGACAGGCAATGGACAGAATGCTGAGCCACTCCTGCTGGTATGAGGTTCAGTCCACCTCAAGGGCTTTTGTTCGTTACCATGCAGACAGTGAACTGTCCATCCTGAGTGGGAATCCTGCTGCAGCTTGCTGACTTTAGGCTGGTGGAACATCTGGTGGCCAAGAGGCTAACTCAGATGACAGACAAAAATGACGAGGAGTGGTGGTGGGGGTTGGATGGAGGTACTGTGGCGGATTGAGGAGTTTATTGCAGAGGGGGAGGAACCCGTAGATGCGCTTATTCTTGCCAAGTTTGATGGAGTGCTTCTGCTCCTTCTTGGGAACATTAAAATAATGGCCACGATCTACTGACTGTTCATGCCGGCGGGATTTTCCGGTCCCACAAGTTTCCCGGTGACAAGCGGCACAGTCACCGGGTAATCCCGCTGGTGAGCCGCCCCCACCGCTGAAAAACACGTGGCGGATTGGTCGGTAAATCCTGTCCAATGAATTCCTTTGGTTTTTGGGGCTTCCTCCACCATTGTCTAGTTAGAACCATAGAATCTCTACAGTACAGAAGGAGGCCATTTGGTCCATCGAGTCTGGAAAGAGCACCAGACCTAGGCCCAAACCCCGACCTTATCCCTGTAAGCCAGTAACCCCACCTAACCTTTTGGGCACTAAGGGGAAATTTAGCATGGCCAATCCACCTAACCTGCACATCTTTGGACTGTGGGAGGAAACTGGAGTACCCAGAGGAAACCCATGCAGACATGGAGAGAATGTGCAGACTCCGCACAGACAGTCCCCCAAGGCCAGAATAGAACAAAGGGGTCCCTGGTGCTATGAGGCAGCAGTGCTAATCACTGTGCCGCACCTTAAAGTTGGCCACCTAAATTACCCTGCGGTCCTGTGTTTGTCACACCACTTACATTTGCATATAGGAATAAGGGGCGGGATTCTCCCGTACCTGGCGGGGCGGGGGGTCCCGGCGGGACGGAGTGGCGTGAACCACTTCGGCGTCGGCCCGCCCCAAAGGTGCAGAATCCTCCGCACCTTCAGGGGCTAGGCCAGCGCTGGAGTGGTTTGCGCCCTCCCGGCCGGCGTGGAAGGCCTTTGGCGCCACGCCAGCCAGGACTGAAGGGACTTCGCCAGCCGGCGAGAGGCCCATAGTTTTGATATCTGGAGAAGAATGAGTTAAGGTAGGAGGTGTTGACATGAGTTTTGCTTTCTCAATAATGGCCATTTTTAAAACTTGTGAGAAATTCCACTAGGCTGGAAATCTACCTGTTTGAGCTCTTGGGTGTTGCAGATCTGGGTTTTGCAGATGTCATTCTCTCTGTAGCTGCAACATGATTATCCTGAGAGAGTGAATCACTAGGTGTAATTTGTCTGTAGTAACGATCATCTGCATCCAGCAGCTTTACTTGGCTACAGAGAAAAATAATGAGTATGTTAACTGTAATTATTTCACCTGACTCAATTTGTTTCACTCATTCCTTACAGCTTGCAACTTTCTGGGGGAATGATAATGCACATATTTGAGTGAGTGAAGTAACCGATTAAAACTGGACCCCGTAAGAATTAACTAACAGTTCAGGATTTTACCCAAGGCTAGTCATACATAGAAATACATAGAACATACAGTGCAGAAGGAGGCCATTCGGCCCATCGTGTCAGCACTGACCAACTTAAGCCCTAACTTCCACCCTATCCCTGCAACCCAATAACCCCTCCGAATCCTTTTGGACACTAATGGCTATTTTGCATGGCCAATCCACCTAACCCGCACGTCTTTGGACTGTGTGAGGAAAGCGGAGCACCCGGAGGAACCAAGCAGACACGGGGAGAATGTGCAGACTCCACACAGACAGTGGCCCAGTGGGGAATCGAACCTGGGACCTTGGCGCTGTGAAGCCACAGTGCTATCCACTTGTGCTACTGTGCTGCCCAAATGTGAATCATAAATGTCTATGGGAGTGAAATAAACTTTGTAGGGATCATAAAATCAGTGGCCATGAATCAGGCTGCTTGTGATTTGTTTTGGGGGCAATGCTGACATGTTGGTAATATTGCATACCCCGCGGCGTATTTCTCATGGCGGGAAGCGGCCTGCCGTTGGTCGGTGGCGGGATCTTATAGTCCCGCCGCTATCAATGGGATTTCCCATTGAATCCACCCCCTGCCACCAGGAAACCTACAGCGGGGGTTCACTGACGGTGGGACTGGAAGATCCCGCTGCCGAGATTGGCTGGAAAATCCCCCCCCCCCGTTTCAGGTCATGACCTTTCATCAGAACGCCGAAGGCCACGACCGTTTCGTTTTCAGTTTGGGCACCGCAAGTCTAGCTATTGACCAACAGTGTTCTCCTGCTTTCAGCCCATTTACCTGGTATTTTGGTCTCGGTGTTTTTGGTGTAGGCTGGAGTTGATGCCGCCACCTCCCGAGGCAGGTGCATGGCAAGGCTGACAGTTTGGATGAGCCATTTCTCTTTTACTGGGACATTGGCTCAGTTCAATTTATGGTTGTTAGGCTTTCTATCCTTCACCCCACATCCCCCAGTGCCTCCATATGCTAATGCTTCCTCATAACGTACTTGTGCTCTCCATGCCCACTCATCCTATACCCACCAGATGCAGAACTCAGATCCATGACTGTCAAGACATAAAATGTTCTTCAAATAAAAAGAAACAATCAAGCATTCAGCATGCCCTTTGGGAAAAACAACTCCCTCTTTCATGTTCTATTGTTGCATGGTTCATTGGTTCTGCACCTAGTGGATGCTGGAAGAGTGCATCAAAGGTTCAGCAGATGCCAGGATATCAAAACAATATGGAAATGAAACCACAGAAACTCTGACATAATATTAATTTTAAATTTTGTTTTCCAATTAAGGGTAATTTAGCGTGGCCAATCCGGCTACCCCACACATTTTTGGGTTGTGGGGGCGCGACCCATGCAGACACGGGGAGATTGTGCAAACTCCACACGGAGAGTGACCTGCAGCTGGGATCGAACCCGGGTCCTTGGCGCCGTGAGGCAGCAGGGCTAACCACTGCGCCACTGTGCCGCCCCGTGCAAATTATTCATATCGAATTCTTCAGACTATAGAATGCAGAAGAGGACTACTGATGAACCCTTACACAGTGCTAGTCAATTTAATGTTCGCTTACATTTTAAGGACAGAGCCCAATTGTCAATAACTATGTTGAAAATATACTTAAACCATCATAATCCAATACATTTTGACAGTTGCAGTTGGCCAGAGCTTTTAAACTTCCTGTCGCGAGGCTCCACCTTCACAGCAGGCTTCCCCCAGGGTTCATGAACTGACTTACCTGGTGTGGTTCCCACAGCCTTGAGGATCTCACTCATCTCTGTGAAAATAGCAATGATGGGGAAACTCGAATTTGCAGTAGCCAGTTAAATAGCAAACCCAATATCACTTTAAGTCAGTATCGGATCAGGACCGCCATGTTTTCCAACCTGGCAAAAATGGCAGATGGTTGGAATTGAAAGACCAGTTTAAGCCCTGCTCACCTGTTGTTTTGCTTTCCCTGGGTGAGTTTGCTCAACTTTGGGAGACAAAAATTTAGCCCCCTGTTGGTCTCTCCACAGCTGCTGCCAGACCCGCTGCTCGAGTATTTTCAGCATTTTCTGTTTTTAAATTGGACATTTTATTGCCCTGCTGAGGTTGAATTTCATCTCCACATCACTAATTTAGCATCCTCACTCAGAAGGCACACAGGATGATTAATGTGACAAATGGAAATTATTTCATGCTGGTGCACTAGAGGATGCTCTTCTGAGATGGTCGGATTTTCATGTGCTGAATCGGGTTGCCGCAAAGGTGGGTGGCCAAATAAAATGGCACTGATGTTATGTAGCATGATGTCCAACTTCAGTTTCAGACCTTGCCAATTTTCGCCAGGGTGGGAACAGAGCATATGGCAATAAGGCTGGAAAGTGAAGCTTCCTGCACTGTTAATTGGGTACATTTAGATAATTAAGAATTCCTTAAGAACATGTCTTCTAAGAGCACAACATTTACACAGGACAAGTGGCTGTTGGGAGTGGTGTAAACATGAAGAGCTTCTCTGTTGGGAACAAGATGGGTAGCATTGGGAATACATTATTTGTTTGAAAAAAAGTACGGATTTTGAAGAAGATTTATCGCACAGTAATAAGACTTTAGTCACACCAACATTACGCTATCCAACTTTGGTTCGACCTCTCCATGCACCTCAACCAATTTGAAGACTCAGATGCTTTCCTTTTTTTAAATGATGTAGTGTGAGGCAAGAACATGCCCACTCCACTGGTGCCCTGAGTCTATTACAATCCTTCTGCCCTATCACTAATCGAACACCATTCCCTTTCCCTCACCAAATAATCCTTCGCCTCCACCAAATTCACAGCTTTGTCTACTTCCTGTCAGGAGCAGGTTCCTGACATGGAAACAAACCTGGGGCGGAATCCTCCGACCCCCTGCCGGGTCGGAGAATCGGTGCAGCGCCGTGAGAATTGCGCCACGCCGTCCTGACACCGGGACGCAATTCTCCGCAGTGCGGAGTATCGGCGCCATCAGCGGCGGCATGGTCGGCGTGGCACCGGGCGGGGTATGCAGCGACTCCCCCAGGTCGGCGCGCCGATTCTTCGGCCCGGATGGGCCGAGCGGCTGTCATTAAAAAGCTGAGCCCCGCTGGCGCCATTCTAACATCTTCTGAGCCGGAGGGACCTCGGTGTTGAACGGTCCGGGGTGGCCTGTGGGGAGGGGAGGGGGGTTCCAACACTGGGGGGGGGGCCTCCGTACTGGCCTGGCCCGCGATCAGGGCCCATCAATCGGCAGGTTGGCCTCTCTGCATCCTGTCCTCCTTTCCTCCGCGTCAGTTCTGTAGCCCTGCGCCATTTGGCGTCGGGGCCGGTGCGGGGAAGAAGGCCCTACGCATGCGCTAGTTGGCGCCGGCCCAACTGTACATGCGCGGACCCTGCGATGCCGGCTTCAGGCCGGGATCGGCAGCCGGTGCACTGTCCTAGCCCCCTGTGGGCCGCAGAATGGTGTCCCGGAACGGGCGCCGACGCCGGAGTAAAACACTCCAGTTTATTCTCTGGCGTCGGCACTTAGCCGCCCGATGGGGGAATCCCGCCCTGATTCCCGAACCCTGCCTCCTCAGACAAAATCTAGCCCTAGGGACCTGAAAACGTTCGTGTTGCATAATTTGATGAACACAAATAAAAAACTAAATCAAACAGCCTGAGAGCACTCAATTTTCAATGAAACTTTTGTTAAGAGGAACACGGGGCTGTTTAGCACAGGGCTAAATCGCTGGCTTTTAAAGCAGACCAAGCAGGCCAGCAGAACGGATCAATTCCCATAACAGCCTCCCCGAACAGGCGCCGGAATGTGGCGACTAGGGACTTTTCACAGTAACTTCATTTGAAGGCTACTCGTGACAATAAGCGATTTTCATTTCATTTCATTTCATCTTAAGCATTTGAACTGGCATTCATCTGTCAGCATTGACCCTTTGGGCTCTTTGATAATTTTGACAATATTTGAATGCTTAGCACATTGTTGATAATTTATTAGATATCAACAGACATGGGAAAAGGTGTGCGAGTGGGCTTTAAATGGCGGGGGGATACAAATACTGAAGGCACTGAATACTGCAAAGGCCCTGACAACATTCCGGCAATACTTGTGCTCCAAAACTGGCTGTGCCCCTAGCCAAGCTATTCCAGTACAGCTACAACACTGGCATCTACCCGGCAATATGAATATTGCCCAGTTGTGTCCTGTATACAAAAATTAGGACAAATTTAACTGGCCAATTACTCCCCATCAGTCTAATGTTCATCATCACCAAAATGATGGAAGGGGGCGTTGACAGTTTTATTGAGCTGCACTTATTCAGCAATAACCTGCTGAATGATGCTCACTTTGGGTTCCGCCAGGGTCATTCAGCTCCTGATCTCACTACAGCCTTGGTCCAAACTTAGACAAAAGAGCTGAACTCAAGAGTTGAGGTGAGAATGAGTGCTCTTGGCATCGAGGCAGCATCTGACTGAGCTTGGTATCACAGAGTCTTCAAGAAAAATGAAGTTAGTGGGAATCATGGGAAAACTCTCCACAGGTTGGAGTCACACTTAGCATGACAGAAGGTGTTTGTGGTTGCTGGAGGTCAGCCATCTCAGTCCTGGGACATCCCTGCAGGAGTTCTTTAGGGTAGTGTTTGCCCCAGACCGAACCGCTTCACCAATGACCTTTCCTCCATCATAACCTGAGAAGTGGGGGTTGAAGGTGATGCATGGGGATTATGGGGATTATGTGTCATGAGGGTGTGGCGGGGATGGGGTAAGGGGTTGAGGGTAGGGGGTCTCACATTAATCCCTAAATCTGGACCAATGTCTCAGCGAAAAGATGTTGGCCATGTCTCCAGTGGTGGATCTGATTCCTGTCTGTCCTCAAGAGTTACAATGAAGTTACTGTGAAAAGCCCCTAGTCGCCATATTGAAGCGCCTGTTCGGGTATACAGAGGGAGAATTCAGAATGTCCAAATTGCCTAACAGCACATCTTTCGGGACTTGTGGGAGGAAACCGGAGCATCCGGAGGAAACTCACGCAGACAAGGGGAGAACGTACAGACTCCACACAGACAGTGACCCATGCCGGGAATCAAACTTGGGACCCTGGAGCTGTGCAGCAACAGTGCTACCCATTGTGCTACCGTGCTGCCCAATTATGATCTCAAGATAAGAATCTGGCACTGAGTGTCTGCAGTAATGTGACACTTGGAGACATCACTTGCATATCTGCTTGTGTCTCCATCTGAAATCCATACATATATATTTGCATTTGGATTTACAACTATGATCAGGGGCAGGGATGTGGATCTGTTTTACTCTTTTAAAGCTGGGTGTGCTGAGGTGAATTGTAGCTCTTTATTGTCACCCTTACTGAAATCAGTCAATTCGATACAGGTAGAGAGTTGAACTTAGTGGTCCCCTACCAGCTGGATTGAGGGTGGGGGGGAGTTATGTAAAATCCAGTAGGTGGACTTCTCGCTGCCTACTTGGCCACCCCAATCCTGTCTGAAACTTTACAGAGAGTCGATACCTGTCCAGTCTTGGGCCTTTTGAGGCCACTTAAACGGCCTATCCTACCATGGCTGGTATTGTACCCATGCTTGGGGGAGACCCATGCGATGCTGAAAGTCCAGAGCAGCTGGTTTCAGGAAAGCAGGGCACCTCCAATGTGAGCCCACTAAGCCCATTGAGAGCACCTCCACCTCAATGTCATTCTCTACTCCCCCACCCCACCTTCAGACCCCTGATTACCCCTGGAATCCTCCCCTTTTAGCTCTTGACCCAACACCTCCACCCTATTGCTGCCACAGGTTGGCAGGTCTCAGTGAGACTCCTGAGCCCAGATGGAGCTGAGCAGCTGAGTGTGGTGAGCCTACCTGCAGTACCAGCAGCAGCCACCTCTCTCGGTGGCACTGCTGGGATTGTAGCTCTGTTGCTCATCGGATTGGCCAGCAGTACTCTCAGGCAAACCGACCGACTGAGGTATGGACGAAAGTCTCGTTTTAAAGCAATTAATGTCCTCTCAGCATTAAATTTCTGTGGGGCTACTGTCAGGATTGTGGATGGACTCACTCCGATTTTCTGGCAGAGTTGGGGTAGAGACTGCGGCATCTATAAAACCCAGCCCATGGGATTGTTGCTAGGACTTTCTCATAATGACAAGGTACAGCACCAAAAATTTCGGACTCCTCCGATCTCCCTGTTTGAGTACGAGTTGTTGGCAATATGAGGGTAGACGCCTAAAAATGGAAGCTGCCGAATTTAACAGCATCATACTTTTAGAAGCATTTACTAACTAAAATCCAGGAAGATGTTCAGATGGGAGAGTAAGCTATTCGATTTAGTTTTCTGCTTGGTGTCTGCCATTCCTTTTCTTGATTTATTTCCTTGAATCTATTGTTAAGATGCAGCGTTTGACATACCGTTTAACATTTTACACCTATAATTAGCTGCACAGACGCATGTAATGAGAAATAAAATAGTCAGAATCTATCATTCTTACTTTGGGGAGGAAGTTGTAAATTTTAACGGCTGCATTTAAAAAAAAATTTGGAAATGATTACACATCACTGCAAAATATAAAGTTTACCATTTAAAGTGTTAAATATGTATTTTCAATGGGGAAAATCTTCCAAAATGTTGTTGTTTTACCAATACAGAATTTAAATCCAAATTGGAGATCTTAAAGAACTATCGACATGGGCTCATTCAGTGAACTCACCGCACTCATCAGACACACTGAATTTTCAAAAAATAAATTCCTCTCCCGCCAATTAATTTTGCTGTGCTGATACCGGAAGAAAATGTGTGGGGGAATCCTGGAGGGGCTATCATCCCAGGATTCTCTCCCTCCTGAAAGAAGAAGTATACCGACAACTCGACAACCAGGAACACTACAGGCAGTTACCCGCAGATCCAACCAAGGAACACATCCGCCAACTCAGCAGACTGATCAAGACCTTAGATCCAGACCTTCAGAACACCCTACGTGCTCTCATCCCACGTAATCCCCGCATTGGAGATCTCTACTGCCTCCCGAAAATACACAAGGCCAACACACCAGGCCGTCCTATCGTTTCAGGCAATGGGACCCTGTGTGAGAACCTCTCTGGCCACATCGAGGGCATCTTGAAACCCATCGTACAAGGTACACCCAGCTTCTGTCGCGACACGACGGACTTCCTACAGAAACTCAGCACCCATGGACCAGTTGAACCAGGAACATTCCTCGTCACAATGGATGTCTCGGCACTCTACACCAGCATCCCCCATGACGACGGCATTGCTGCAACAGCCTCAGTCCTCAACACCGACAACTGCCAATCTCCAGACGCAATTCTGCAACTCATCCGTTTCATTCTAGACCACAACGTCTTCACCTTCGACAACAAATTCTTCATCCAGACGCACGGAACAGCCATGGGGACCAAATTTGCACCTCAATATGCCAACATCTTCATGCACAAGTTTGAACAGGACTTCCTCACCACACAGGACTTTCAACCAATGCTATACACCAGATACATCGATGACATTTTTTTCCTTTGGACCCACGGCGAGACATCACTGAAACGACTACACGATGACATCAATAAGTTCCATCCCACCATCAAACTCACCATGGACTATTCTCCAAATTCAGTTCCATTCTTGGACACACTCGTCTCCATCAAGGACGGTCACCTCAGCACCTCGCTTTACCGCAAGCCCACAGATAATCTCACGATGCTCCACTTCTCCAGCTTTCACCCGAAACACATTAAAGAAGCCATCCCCTATGGACAAGCCCTCCGTATACACAGGATCTGCTCAGACAAGGAGGAGCGCAACAGACACCTACAGACGCTGAAAGATGCCCTCGTACGAACGGGATGTGGCGCTCGACTCATTGATCGACAGTTCCACCGCGCCACGGCAAAAAACCGCACCGACCTCCTCAGAAGACAAACACGGGACACCACTGACAGAGTACCCTTCGTCGTCCAGTACTTTCCTGGGGCGGAGAAACTACGACATCTTCTTCGCAGCCTCCAACACATCATCAGCGAGGATGGACATCTTGCCAAGGTCATCCCCACACCCCCACTACTGGCCTTCAAACAACCGCGCAACCTCAAACAAACCATTGTTTGCAGCAAATTACCCAGCCTTCAGAACAGCAACCACAACACCACAAAACCCTGCCAGGGTAATCTCTGCAAGACATGCCAGATCATCGACATGGACACCACCATTACACGTGGAAACACCACCCACCAGGTACGCGGCGCATACTCGTGCGACTCGACCAATGTAGTCTACCTCATACGCTGCAGGAAAGGATGTCCCGAAGCGTGGTACATTGGCGAGACCATGCAGACACTGCGACAACGAATAAACGGGCATCGTGCGACTATCAACAGGCAGGACTGTTCCCTTCCAGTTGGGGAACACTTCAGCAGTCAAGGACATTCAGCCTCTGATCTCCGGGTCAGCATTCTACAAGGAGGCCTTCAGGAGACGCGACAACGCAAAATTGCTGAGCAAAAACTTATAGCTAAGTTCCGCACGCATGAATGCGGACTCAACCGGGATCTGGGATTCATGTCGCATTACATTCGGCCCCCACCAACAAGCCTGGACTTGCAGAGGCCTACCGACTGAACTGGCTTGGGACAATTCACACCTCTTTAACCTGGAGTTACCTCTCTCTCTGCATCTTTGATGATTTGATTGCCTGCAGGTGCTCGCATTCCGGGGCATCTCTGACTGTGTCTATATAAACATTTCTGGAACAAGCCTTTCCATTCACCTGAAGAAGGAGCCGTGCTCCGAAAGCTCGTGTTTGAAACAAACCTGTTGGACTTTAACCTGGTGTTGTAAGACTTCTTACTGTCCTGAAAGGGAAACATAGCCCTCTTCACAGCTTAACTCGAACAATATTGATGAGTTCTGTTTCTGAAGAATTATAGGAGTATGACCCTGACCCTAAGCCACTGTGCTTTTAAGAAAATGTATTCTTGTTACGCATATCATTTTTGTGAGAAACTACTGTACCATGTTACAAAGGAAACCTTTTGAGGATCTGCATTTTCTACTTCACCAAATTTCTGAATACATGTATAAATAACAGGTCCACAGTTCACTACAGATAGCCAACAAGAAACATTCCCCATAAAAATCAGTCTTCCAAGTAGTTTAATTGTGTAGTGTTCTTAGATTGGTGGAATACCTGTCTTTCCGAGGTCTCCGTTTCCCATCTTGCACGGATCTCTGTTAAAAAAAAGAACCATTAAGAATCATTTACAGAAATATTGAACCTCTGCAAATATATAGAGGTCCAGTTTTGTCTTTACTGCC
The DNA here is from genome assembly GCF_902713615.1 of Scyliorhinus canicula. Lineage (NCBI taxonomy): Eukaryota > Metazoa > Chordata > Chondrichthyes > Carcharhiniformes > Scyliorhinidae > Scyliorhinus > Scyliorhinus canicula. The sequence goes on along the minus strand of NC_052150.1, from coordinate 179,121,424 downwards.
TGAGTATAATTTCCGCAAAGTTAGTACGCAAAACGTCAAAGCTGTTGCCAATTTCCAATTTGTTTCTACCTTAGTCTGTATTCATGTTAGTTGGGACATGTCCTCTGATATCACTCCCGGAATTGTAACTGTGTGTATAAAGAATGTGTTTACAATTCCACCTACAAAAATGAATTATTAGACGCTCCTCAGTCAGTCTTTTTATCTGCCCGAACCTATTCTGTCGAATGAATTCTACTTTGTGAGATATAAGAGAAGATATTCCTGACTGCAGTCCGCTGGATGCCTGGGGCTGGCCATTATCATGGAATCAAATGCGTCAAAATGCATGTCTGTTGGGGAACCTGCAAAATCTTCCCTCTATTTATTTGGGTGGGTTCCTTCATGGATTTTATTTATTCATTGAATGTGGATGTCATTGGCTGGGCCAGTATTTACTGAACTGAGTGGCTTTCGGCCATTTCAGAGGACATTTTCAGAATCAACCACGTTGGATCTGGAGTCACATGTAGGCCAGACTGGGTAAAGACAGCAAATTTCAGGCACGATTTAACTAAATGGGAACAAAGTCTCATAGCAAGCGTGTTTAGCCGTATGTTTCCCAGCACATAGTGCCGAGAAACACAATGCTTTTAAACATCACTGGGGGGGGAGGGGGGGGGGGGGGGGCTGAGTAGGGAGCACACAGCTGAGGCCACACATAGCTCCGTTTTCTGTACTGAGGAGCTCCGCTCGCAGGAACTCTTCATTGTAGTGAGAGGAAGTGTCACCTGGGCACCTTGGCAATGCCAGGCTGACACCAAGGTATCACTGCCAGGGTGCCCAGGTGGCACCAGCAGTGATAGGGCACCACTCTGCCCAAAGGGCATACACCGGGGGGGCCTCCGATCCACTGTGAGACCCCCACGAGTGTATTACTTCTGGTCTCCATTTGTGGAGACCAGTTCTAAAAGGAGCTCACTCATGTCTACAAGGAGAAGGGGATAGATCCCAATGCCTGGGGTTCCTCAGGAAACTACATATTACAGTGAGACTAGCTGTGGGCGAGAATCACATTGAGACGGGTAGATTCGGGGAGCAGGGACTCCCGGCTTCTATCGGCCATGTTGCACTGCGGCGCACTGCGTTTCAGGCACAGCATGGCTGTCCGTTCATGCCATGGTGAGATTCTAACTCTGTCATCTCCATGGGTCTCTAGATCACTGGTCCTGTGACAATACCACTCTATCATCATTCAAGCCCAGGAAAAGTTCCTTCTAAATTTGGTTTAGAATCTTATTTCAGGAAATTCAAGAAGGAATGTTTTTGGTTGAGAGTACACCCAGAAGTTAATTATTCAAAATATTATGAGAAGATGTTCTGATTAGCAATCTGTTGGTGTGAGCACTTAGCTATTTGGCAATTGACCCATTCATCTTAAGTATGTTAGTGATGGATAATAGATAATAGATAAGGGGCGGGATTCTCCGTTCCTGAGACTCAGGGCTAGATCCTATATCTGGAGGAAGTGTCTAGTTTTACGATGAAAAAGTCACCGTACCGATGCTCCGCCCAGTGGGGGGCCACTCTATGTAAAAGTCCCGGCGTTCCAAACAGAAACGGCTGGAGATTTGCCGAGTCCGTGGCCACACATGGCAACGACCCGCAGCGGTCGTGCTGCATAACATGTCACCGGCCGTGCGCGGATCCGACCTGACAGATAGTTCCCCCCGTACCCCCTCGCCACCCCCATCCCCCACCAGTTCCCCCAGCCCTTTCCGAAGCCCCCCTGGCCAGTGGGGCGGCTGCCCCCCCCCCCCCCCCACCCCCCACCCCGACTGACGCCGCTGGACGCAGTCTACAGCCGCCACACGAGGTTGAAAACTCAGAGTACACGTGTCCCGGATCATCGGGAAGTCGGCCCATCGGGGGCGGAGCATCGGGGAAGGGCCTTCAGGTGACGTCCTGAGACCGTCCAAATGGCATGCGGCGTACTCACCGATGACACCGTTTTGGAGAGGGTGGAGCATTCGAAAACCGGCACCGCCCCCGATTTCAGAGTCAAAAGGGATTCTCCGCCCGATCGCCGAATACGACTTCAGCAGGCGAGCGGAGAATCCTGCCGTAAGTATTGAATCCAACGGACTGTGTCCAACGCCGCCACAGTGGGGGTTGAGCCATTTCGCTGACAGTGAAGGGGGGGCTTCCGCGGGGTCTGGGGGGTACTGGTGGGGCGTGATCCGGGGGTGGCAAGAGGGGTTGCAGGAGGGCACTATTTTGGCAGAATTTGTGGACTTTTACGACAGCAAAACTGGCGCCGCACCTGGTCCAATTCTGTTACTGTTGAGGGGCTAGCACCGGTGCCACATGGAATACAGTAGATTCCAATGGGAACACTGCAGGATTCGCCGGTTTCGCAATTGACACTCAGGAGGCTGACAAGCTGGAGCTGCATATACACACTTCACTCCCCATTCACACCATCCCAGCCAACAGCATGGCAATAAGATGCGCCGTCCCACGTTGTTGCACGTTTCGCAGACGCAGAGCTGGAGACTCTCCTGGACTTTGTGGAGAAGAGGAGGATGACCCAGTACACCGGCCAGGAAGGAGAATGCTAGTCGTCACCATTTGTCATTCCTGGGTGCAGGTGGCAAAGGCGGTCAGTGCCGTGGGCAACGTAGTCCGGATCGGCCAGCAGTGCAGTAAAAACTGTTTGACCTCCTCCGCATGGCCAGGATGAGTAGGCAGCACTCTACCCCTGGCACTAACCCCTGTGGTGCGAGGAAGTGAGATCGCACTTAGTTGCAGTTCCCCATGCCACGTGTGCCAACCACCCTCACTCCACCCTCACCCCCACACCACCCTCATCCTACACCACTCCACCCTTACCCCCACACCACCCTTACCCCTACATCACCCTCACCCCCACACCACTCTCCCGCTATACCACCCCACCCTTACCCCCACACCACCCTTACCCCTACACTACCCTCACCCCCACACCACCCTCCCCCTACACCACCCCACCCTCACCCCCACACCACCCTCCCCCTACACCACCCCACCCTCACCCCCACACCACCCTTACCCCCACACCACCCCACCCTTACCCCCCACACCACCCTCCTCCTACACCACTCCACCCTTACCCCCACACCACCCTTACCCCCACACCACCCTCACCCCCACACCACGCTCCCCTATACCACCCCACCCTTATCCCTACACCACCCTCGCCCCCACACCACCCTCCCCTACACCACCCTCACCCCACACCACCCTCATCCCACCCTTACTGCCACACCACATTCACCCCCACACCACCCTCCTCCTACATCAACGCACCCTTACCCCTACACCACCCCCACACCACGCTCCCCCTATACCACCCCACCCTCACCCCCACACCACCCTCATCCCACCCTTACCCCACCCCACCCTCACCCTCACACCACCCTCATCCCACCCTTACCCCCACCCCACCCTCACCCCCACACCACCCTCATCCCACCCTTACCGCCACACCACATTCACCCCCGCACCACCCACCCCCTACACCACCACACCCTCACCCCCACACCACCCTCATCCCACCCTTACCGCCACACAACATTCACCCCCGCACCACCCATCCCCTACACCACCCCACCCTCACCCCCACCACCCTCATCCCACCCTTACCCCACCCCACCCTCCTCCTACACCACCCCACCGTTACCCCCACACCATCCTTACCCCTACATCACCGTCACCCCACACCACGCTCCCCCATACCACCCTTACCCCCACACCACCCTCACCCTACACCACGCTACCCTCACCCCCATGAACTCGATCAGCAGGGACCAGCTCAGGGAGATCTGTGTCATGGGCGTTGTATGCTGAGTTGTATTGGGCCCGAGACTGCTGCATATTCTGTTTGACCGGGAAGTTGTCAAGGTCTGGAATGTGGATGGCTGGAACCGTCATTCGCAGTGTGCGGTTCATGAGAAGCTGCACTGGAGACAACCCAGTGGACAGAGGGGTCGCTCTGTATGCCAACAGCGCCAGGTTGAAATCAGAGCCTGAGTCAGCAGCCTTACATAATAATATTTTGACGATGTGGACCCCTTTTTCGGTCTTCGCATTTGACTGGGGGTAGTGGGGGCTGGATGTGACGTGCTGAAAGTTGTATAGCCGGGCAAAACCTGACAACTCCTGGCTGAAAAAACAGGGGCCGTTGTCACTCATCACCGTGAGTGGTATCCCATGTCTGGCAAAAGTTTCCATGCATGCCTTGATCACTGCCGCTGACGTGATCAGACAGTCTGATCACTTCGGAGTAATTGGAAAAGTAGTCCGCTAGGAGGACATAGTCACGCCCCTTGGCATGGAACAGGTCAACACCGACTTTGGACGATGGGGAGGTCACCATCTCATGTTGCTGTAGAGTTTCTTTAGGCTGAGCCGGCTGGAATTTTTGACACGTCGGGCAATTGAGGACCGTGTTGGCGACGTCCTGGCTGATGCCCGGCCAGTAAACTGCCTCTCGAGCTCGACGGCAACATTTCTCAACCCCCAGGTGACCCTCGTGGATTTGGCCAAGCACCATATCTCGCATGCTCTGAGGGGTCACAATTCTGTCAAGCTTCGTGAAGATGCTGTCTACCACCGTCAGATCGTCCTTGACATTGAAAAATGGGGACACTGCCCCTTCTGCCAGCCATTCGTGAGGTGCTGCATCGCCCGCTGAAGCAGAGGATCCCTGGCCGTTTCCTCACAAATTTGAATGACCCTCTCATCAGAGGCCGGGAGGTTGGAGACACAGAATTGCACTTGCGCGTCTATTTGACAGACGACGTCAGTCTGCTCACAACGTGTGGTGATAGACCTGGAAAGTGCATCTGCAGCAATGAACTCTTTACCTGGGGTGTTAACCAGGTCAAAATTGTAGCAGCGTAGCTTGAGAAGGATGCGTTGTAACTGTGGCGTCATGTCATTGAAGTCTTTTTGGTCCATCTCAACCGTGAATTTGGGGAGGCCATACACATAGTCGTGGAATTTGTCAATTCCCGTAAGGAGGCCAGGCATTCCTTCTCAATCTGAGCATATCATTGCTCAGTGGGCGTCATGGCTCTAGAGGCATATGCAACTGGGGCCCAGGAAGAGGAGTCATCCTGTTGGAGGAACACTGCCACAATACCATCCTGGCTCACGTCAGTGGATATATTTGTCTCCTTGGCAGGGTCGAAAAATGCCAGCACCTGGTGAGTTTTGCCCTCAGCTCACGCCATTCTTTCTCATGAGCGGGTAGCCACTGGAAATCCGTCGATTTTCTGACGAGGTGGCAGAGGGCTGTGGTGTGTGACGCCATGTTGGGGATGAACTTCTCAAGGAAGTTGATCATCCCGAGAAAGCAGAGGACCGCCTTCTTGTCCTCTGGGGTCTTCATGGCATTGATCGTCGAAACCTTGTCAGCATCTGGCTGCACACCTTGCTGCGAGATGTGGTCGCCAAGGAATTTGATTTCTGATTGACCGAACACCCGCTTGAGGCGATCGATGTGTTCTTGAGGAGTTGTGGACCAGATTATGACATCGTCGACGAACACTCGTACCCGCTCGATGCCCTCAATCATTTGTTCCATTATGCGATGAAATACCTCTGAGGCAGAGATGATGCCAAAGGGCTTTCGGTTGTAGCAGTAGCAACCGAACGGGGTATTGAATGTGCAGTTTGTGACTGGATGAGTCCAGCTATATTTGCCAGAACCCCTTGGAGGGGTCCAGCTTCGTGAAGAATTTGGCATGAGCCATCTCGCTGGTTAACTCTTCTCGTTTTGGGACTGGGTAATGTTCCCTCAAGATGTTGCGGTTTAAATCTTTGGGGTCGATACAGATTCGAAGCTCCGCTGATGGCTTCTTGACGCAAACCATGGAGCTAACCCAGTCCATGGGTTCCTTGACCTTTGATATGACACCCTGGTGTTGCAACTTCTGCTTGAGGCGGTCCTTGAGGGGTGCCGGAACCCGACGCGGTGCGTGAACCACAGGGGTGGCGTTTGGCTTCAGCAAGATTTTGTGTTGGTATGGGCGTGTCCCCATACTTTCGAACACGCTATCGTATTGCGCTAGGAGGTCATCAATTTGAGCCTGGAAGCTTTCATCAGGTGAGGCCCTGGCCTGTGCGGATGACATGGTGTGACTCCAGGTTCAGGAGTTTGCAAGCGCTAGCAGGGAAGCTCTGTCAGGTCCTACGATTTCAAATCGCAGCGTCGCTTTCAATGACCTATTGGATATCCCAAGTTGGCATAAGCCACTGGCAGCAATGGCATTGCCATTGTAGTCGAGGAGCTGGCTGGCCGGTGGAAGAATGCTTGGTCTGACGCGGATGGTGTCGAGGTCAGATTTCAAAATGAGGTTTGCTGAAGCGCCGGTGTCCAGCTTGAAACGGATGCGAGCCTTGTTAACTGTAAGGGTAGCACACCACTCGTCATCCGGATCAATGCTCAGGATTGGGAGGTGTTTCACCATCTTTGAGAGAGGCAGCGCATGCGTAGTGATGATGCCCACCTGGAATGGGGATTTGAGGCACTCGGCATCAGGATCTGGAGGGCTGTCGGGGTCGGAGTCTGTCACGGCCTGCTGTACAGAACGGACGCTTCTCCGCCGTGGCTCGGATCGCTGGATGCTGGGCAGTGGAGCAGATCTGCAAAGGGCTGCGTAGTGGCCAAGCTTGCCACACTGGAGACAGCATCGTAATTTTGCCGGACATTGCCGCTTTAAATGGGTGGAGCCACAATTCGGACATGTCATGACGCCGACGTCAGCTCGTTCCGTGCGCCAACGCGCATGCGCAGTGCGGTCGAATGGCGTATGCACCTGCGCAGGCTGGTCGTTGGTCTCGCCGTCCCCTCGGTCATGGCGCGCATGCGCTAGAGCCCGGGAAAAGCGCGAAAAATGCCCACTCTCATCAAGACTCGGGCCCTGCATTTGTGTGATGGCCTGCAGCCGTTCTGCCTCATGGGGGTTTAGCTTTGCCGTTTCTGCCGCCCTGATGTGGGAGTACCAGTTGTTAGCATGCTCGAGGAGAACGCACATTTTGATGGCGATGGTGAGGGTGAGCTGCTTGACTTTCAGGAGCTGCTGGCGAAGGGAATCGGAGTGGACCCCAAAAATGATCTGATCCCACATCATGGAATCAGTTGTCGAGTCATAGTTACATGACTGCGCGAGGATGCGGAGATGGGTCAAAAAGGACTGAAAAGGTTCATCCTTACCCTGAAGCTTCTGCTGGAAAATGGACCATTCAAAGCTCTCATTCACCTCAATGTCGCAGTGACTGTCAAACTTCAGCAGGACTGTTTTAAATTTCATCTTGTCTTCGCCTTCAGCTAATGTAAGAGAGTTATAGATGTAGATAGCATGGTCACTGGCTGTAGAAAGGAATAGTGCGAACTTCCTGGCATCTGACGCGGCCTCGAGGTCGGTGGCTTCATGATAGAGTTGGAACTTCTGTTTGAAAATCTTCCAGTTTGCACCGGGATTGTCGGCGATGCGGAACTACGGAGGAGGGCGGACGCTGTCCATGTTACCGGATGGCTGATTGCTGGTCAACACAAATTACCTCAAGGTGAGTCCGTCAATTCTCAACATCCAGACCTGGTACCATGATGTGTTGGGTAAGCTGGGTCTATGTGGACTGCGTTTGATGCAGTGTAGAGAAAGACAGGTTTCCAACACTTGATGAGATGCAACACGATTTTATTTAACATCTAACTATATTACATGCTTAACTGTGGGTTGACACTATGTTGACTTGACTGGAGACCTGAGGCTAGCTTGACCAGACTAACTGACTACCATATGGTGTTTGCACTGGCTGCTGCTCACGAGCTCTGACTGTCTCAGAGGCTGGATCCCGAGAGACCAGTACAACTGGTGCCCTCTGGCTTTATAGTGGTCGTGTCCTGTCTGGTGATTGGCTGCTGTGTTCTGTGTGCTACTGGTTATCCTGTGTGTCAATCACTGCCTGTCTGCACTCCATCATATACATGGATGTATATTATGACACTCCTGACATTTGTCAATGGGATTTCCCATTGAAGCCACCCCACGCCGCCGGAAAACCCCCAGTTGGGAGTATGCTACTGGCAGGAACAGCAGGCAGGATTCTCTAAGCCCGGGGCCGCGCCGGAGAATCCCCGCAAGCGGCGCGAATCAGGCCACGCCGCCACGCGATTCTCCACAGAGCAGAGATTCAGTGGCATTGGCGCCGGTGTGGTTGGCGCGGCGCCAGTTGGGGACAGCCCCCCCCACCGATTCTCGGCCCGCGATGGGCCGAGCAGCCGTCGAGAAAAAACGAGTCCCGCCGGCAATGTCCACACCTGCTCTCAGCCGGCGGGAACTCGGCGTGGAAGGGTCGGGGGGGGGATGCAACCAGTGGGGGGTGGGGGGGGGGGGGGGGGGGAGGGATGCCGACCCTGGGGGGGGCCTCCGATGTGGCCTGGCCCGCGATTGGAGCCCACTGATCGGCGGGCAGGCCTCTCTAGCTGGGGGCCTCCTTTCTTCCGCGTCAGCCCCTGTAGCCCTGCACCATGTTGCGTCGGGGCTGGCGCATTGAAGGGAGCCACTGCGCATGTGTGGATCCCACGGCGCCCAGTTGACACCAGGATCAGCAGCTGGAGCAGTGTGAACCGCTCCAGTGCCGTGCTGGCCCCCTGTCGGGGCCTGAATTGCTGATCCTGAGGCCGTGTTCCGATGGCGTCAACACTTAGCCTCAGGATCACAAAATCCCGCCAAGGTATCTCAACGGCTGGAGAATTCCGGCTAATACACCTCATTACAAAGATCACAGAGCAAGATTGCAGCAGTTTAAAATTTTGTAGCCTTCTTGTCTGGCACAAGGCGTTAATATTGCATTGCTTTGAGCTTGATGATTAGGATGGACATCACTATTAAAATGATTTTCTGAGTGTGATTTAATGGAAAGAAATCTATGCCTGGTTTTGAGTGAGTTTACCAGAGTGTTTCTCAGCTGCTGCAGAGTCAAGGAATACCCTACTATTCAACAGCACTTTGCCATTTCTTTGTGGCCTCGGGGAATTTCCCTCCACCGAAGCTGAACTTGAGTCATTTCCTGGTGGCGAGACCAGCAGGAAAAGCTCCTTGCAGATCAGGGTGCCATTTTACCTGGATGCCCTGATTTTACACGTGCCCCCCCTTTCAGCCAACTCCACGCCACCGGGAACATCCTCTTACCGCTCCTCAACCTGGCAAGGCCCCTTGGACCCATTCCCTGGCATTGCCAACCTGACACCTGAGCACCCTGGCATTGCCAGCCAAGGTGCCAGGCTGGCAGGGCCAAGGTGCCGTTGTGCCAGAAGGAGTGTCAGAGTGGCACCTTCCTTTGTCCCTGCCCAGGAGCCAACTGGTCCACGCTTGTGGAAACCCGCACTAAACGAGGCCCTGGCAACATCTCCCAGGCGTGGCGATGGGAATCCTGCAAATGCATATTTAAATCAGTCTAATGGTTATTTCAATATGTAGATCTGGATGAAGCTGAGATCCGATCTCCCGAGACGTTTCGAGTGTCACAAATCCGACAAGAGGCCTCTCACGAGAATTAACACCAAGTCGGGCATGACAAGGCCGCTAAATTGCACCTTATATTTTGTAGCACATAGGTCCTTCTGTTATGATTTCTTGTAATCACTAACATTAGAAGTGTCTAAATGTAAACTTTAGATAAGTTACATTGACTTTATACATTTTGAGCATCTATTTTCTATCCAATGAAAATTACACTGTGCAAAGCCTTCAGGCATTCAGATAGTCAAAACTTGGCTGCATTTCTAACATTATCAGAGTTTAGATGGTTGACATTGTTCTTCTCCCTACATTTAATGAAAACACACACGGATAAAAGTAAAGGCATCCTTTTGTCACTGTGACAGTTTATTGTTCTGCAAAGTATCCCCTGGGCACTGGAGAGGCAGCAAATGATAAATATTGATGTCAAAGGCTTACTTAACCTTTTTCATTTCATACTTACAGAAGGTTAACATAGAATCTCAGACCAGATTGAAAATCCTATTTCTGGTAACCACCAAACTTGAGATTTACTTAAGAATGTTTATGTGCAAAGGTCCTGAAATGATGACTCTGGGTTAAAATTTTGCAGCATCATGCAATGATACAATGCTGAAAGAGACATGCTAATGTACAAATTAGGAGGAGGAGCAGGCCGCTCGGCCCCTCGAGTCTGCCCCGCCATTCAATAGGATCATGGTTGATCTGAATGTAATGTCAACTCCACATTCCTGCCGCCCCGAATAACTTTTCATCCCCTTGTTAATCAATAATCAAACTACCTCTGCCTTAACAATATTCAAAGACTCTGCTTCCTCTGTTTTTTGAGGAAGAGTTCCAAAGACTCACGATCCTCTGTGAGAACAAAATGCTCCTCAACCCTGTCTTAAATGAGCGACCCCTCATTTGTAAACTGTGAGCCCTGGTTCCAGATTCGCTCACAAGAGAAAACATCCACCACACCCACCCTGTCAAGAGCCCTCAGGACCTTATGGGCTGGATTCTCCGATTTTGAGGCTATGACTGGAGAATGTGTCTAGTTTTACGATGAAAAATCAGTGCGACCCCTAAACTGATCCTTCGACCAGTGAGGGGCTAGCAACTGTGCCATGTAAAACACACGGCCTTCATGAAATAAATGGGCGGAGAATTGCCGGGCCCGTGGCCGCCACGCATGCGATCGCGCCGTACAACATGGCGCCGGCCGCATGCAGTCGCGACCTGCCAGGTAGTGCCCTCTTGCAGCCCCCCTTGCCACCCCCGGACCATCCCCCACAGTCCCCCCAACCGTTGCCGAAGCCACCCCCCCAGCCAGTGGCATGGCTCCACCCCCCCTAACTGTGGTGGCGCTGGACGCAGTCCGCAGACGCCACACGAGGTTCACGAAAACCGATAGCACTAGTGAACCGCGCCGTCGTGAATTTGGCCCATCGTGGGCGGAGCATGGGGGCGGGCCTTCAGGTAATGTCCTGAGGTCGTCCCAAGGATGTGCGGCGTATTCCCCGATGATACCATTTTGGAGTGGGCGGAGCATCCAAAAACAGGCGCCGCCCCCGATTTGGTGGCTGTTATAACCTGCCTGCTTACCATTGGCTGGGGACTAATGACAATCCCACAATCCTGTGGGAGTATGATCTTCCCCAATGAGGGGGGTGGAGAAATCAATAGCAGACTCCCTGCATAAATAGAGCTGGCCAGTTTGGAACCAGGGGGAGAGAGGAGTGAGCAGCAAGGGAAGTTACTGCTGCCGTTGTATATATATGTTATTGTAAATGAATGTTATTTCTTTGTCTCCTGAAAACTCGTGCTGGATTCTTCATGGCCCTCACTAAATTGGCAAAAAGAGATTCTCCGCCCGATCGCTGATTACGAAATCAGCGTTGGTAAATGGAGAATCTCGCCCGATATGTTTCAATCAAATCATTTATTATTATTCTCACCTTCAGCAAATACAAGCCTAGCCTCTCCAACCTTTCCTCATAAGGCAACCCACTCATTCCAGGTGTTAGTCCAGTAAACCTTCTCTGAACTGCTTCCAATGCATTTACGTCTTTCCATAAATAAGGAGACCAATAGTCTAAGGTAGAGGCGGGTTGCCTCACATCCTTTAAAAAGTACCTGGATGAGCACTTGGCATGACATAACATTCAAGGTTATGGGCCAAGTGCTGGCAAATGGGATTAGGTAGACTAGTCAGGGCAGGATTCTCTGTCCCGCCAGCCCCGTTTTCCGACTCAGCGTGCCCCCACCGGCAGTGGGATTCTCCATTCCCGCAGCCGACCAATGGGGTTTCCCATTGTGGCCACCCCCATGGCATTGGTAAACCCACGGGTGTGGGTGCACTGCCGGTGAAGTGGAGGATCCCGTCGATGGAGATTCCCGCAGCAGGTGTTTTTCATGCGTCGATGCAGACTTGATGGGCCAAAGAGCCTCTTCTGCACTGTATTATTCTATGATTCTGTGATTCTGTACACAGTACTCCAGATGTGGTCTCATCAGTACCATTTATAACTGAAGCATATCCTCCTTAGTTTTGGATTCAATTCCCCTTGCAATATATAGTAACGTAACATAAGAACATAAGAGATAGGGGCAGGAGTGGGCAATTCAGCTCCTTGAGCCCACTCCGCAATTCAAATGAAAATGAAATGAAATGAAATGAAAATGAAAATGAAAATGAAAATCGCTTATTGTCACGAGTAGGCTTCAATGAAGTTACTGTGAAAAGCCCCTAGTCGCCACATTCCGGCGCCTGTCCGGGGAGGCTGGTACGGGAATCAAACCGTGCTGCTGACCTGCTTGGTCTGCTTTAAAAGCCAGCGATTTAGCCCAGTGAGCGCAGTGGTGTGAATTTGGAGGGTGCTGATTAAGGAGCACTGGTGAGTTCCTGGGGTTCATCTTGCAGAAGATACTCACGGCTGCTACTGCTCATTGGTGGCAGAGGGAATGAATGTTTCTGGAAGGTGTGCCAATCAAGCAGGCTACTTTGTATTGGATGGTGTTGAGCGTCTTGAGTGTTGTTGCAACCAAGGTCGATCTCATCTTGGCCTCACTCCAATTTCCTGGCCATTCTCCATAATCCTTCAACCCTTTACTAATTAAATGCCTGTCTATCTCCTCCTTAAATTTACTCAATGTCCTGGCATCCACCGCACTATGGGGTAGTGAATTCCACAGATTCACGACCCTTTGAGAAGTAATTTCTCCTCATCTCTGTTTTAAATCTGCTAACCTAAAATCTGTTATCCTAAAACAATGACCTCTAGTTCCAGATTGCCCCACAAGAGGAAGCATCCACTCTGCGACTTCTTCACATAGGGGGCATAGAATTAAGGTACGAGGGGCAAGGTTTAGAGGAGGTGTACGATGCAAGTGTTTTACACAGAGGGTAGTGGGTGCCTGGAACTCGCTGCCGGAGGAGGTGGTGGAAGCAGGGACGACAGTGACTTTTAGGGGGCATCTTGACAAATACTTAATAGACATAGAACATAGACATAGAACATAGACATAGACCATAGGATGGGAATAGAGGGATACGGACCCCGGAAGTGTGGAAGATTTTAGTTTAGACGGTCAGCAAGGTCGGTGCAGGCTTGGAGGGCCGAAGGGCCTGTTCCTGTGCTGTACTTTTCTTTGATTTGTTCATCAACACCTTTTATCATCTTCAGTAACTCAATTAGATCTCTCTCATTCTTCAAACTTGAGAGAATATAGGCCTAAACTGCTCAATCTCTGTTCATAAGACAAACCCCTCATCTCTGGAATCAATTAGTGAACCTCTTCTGAACTGCCTCTAAAGCAACTACATCCCTCCTTAAATATGGGGACCAACACGGTACACAGTACTCCAGGTGTGGTCTCACCAATGCCTTGTACAGTTGCAGCAACACTTTCCCACTTTTACACCCAATTCCTTTAGCTACAGATGCCAAAAATGCATTTGCCTTCCTTATTACCTACTATACCTTCATGCTGGTTTTCTGTGATTAATGCAAGAGAACACCCAGATCCCTCTGCACCAAAGCACTCTGATGTTTCTCTCCATTTAGATAATCTGCTACTTTTCCATTGTTCCGACCAAAATGGATAACCTCATACTTATCCATGTTAATCATCATCTGCCAAATTTTGGCCCATTCACCTAGCCTACCTATATCCATTTATAAATGTATTTTTTCCTCATTGCAACTTCCTCCACCATCTATTTTAGTGTCATCTGCAAATTTACTTTCTATTTCTGCATCCAAGCCATCAATATATATTGTTAACAGTTGGGGGCCGCAGGCTGAACTCTGTAGCACCCCACTAGTTACATCTTGTCAACCAGAAAAAAAACATTTCTCCTGAATTTCTGCCTTCTATCGTTTAGCCAGTCTTCTATCCAAGCAAATAAATTACCCTCATCTCAGGTAATCTTACCTTGTGTTTAACCTTTTGTGCGATACCTTATCAAATGCCTTCTGTAAGTCCAGATATATTAGATCTACAGGATCCCCATTATCCACTTGGCTTGTTACATCTTCGAAGAGCTCCAGCAAATTTGTCAATCATGATTTACCCTTCATAATACCATTCTGGCTCTGATGGATCATGTTTTGATTTCCAAAAGTACTGTTATTACTTTCTTAATAATGGATTCTAACAATTTCCCAATGACCGATATTAAACTAACTGATCTATAGTTTCCTGCTTTCTGCCTCCCTCCCTTTTAGAATAAGGGCATTACTTTAGCAATTTCCCAATCCATTGGAACCTTTCCCGTATTCAGGGAATTTTGAAATATTATAACCAATGGATCCACTATCTCTGCTGCCACTTCCTTTAAGATCCTAGGATGTAGGCCATCAGGCCCTGGAGACTTGTCTGCCTTCAATACCAATAGTTTATTCAGTACATTTTCCCTATTGGTGATGATTGTTCTAAGTTCCTCCCTTCCTATTACCGCTGAATTACCTATTGAGATGGTAATAGTGTCCTCCACTGTGAAAACTGAGGCAAAATATTAATTCAGCATCTCTGCCATTCCATTTCTGCGTTCCCCACCATTGACTCCCCAGTTTCATTCTCCAAGGGACCAACATTCACTTTAGCTACTCTCTTCCCTTTTATATACTTAGAGGTGTTTTGCCCTCCTTTGCGCAAGTTTTCTTTTGTAATTTATTGTTGCTCTTTTTTATTACTTTTTTTTAGTAACCCTTTACTAATTTTTAACAGTTTCCCAATATTTCAGCCTGCCTGGTCTTTGTAATATTGTTCGATCTGGTCTTTATCTTTAACTTCCTTGCTTAGCCATGGATTTTTTTTACCCCTCTTTCAATCTTTCTTCATCTCTGGAATATATTCAGTTGGGAGGAATTGAATATCTGCTTAAACAACTGCCACTACTCACCAACTGTCCTATGCTTGGATCTTCCTGTCCTACCCAGTCCATGAGGGCCAAATCTGTCCTCATGCCTATCTATTGAGCTTTGTTGAACTCCAGAACACTAATGTGTGACTCCAACTTCTCACCCTCGAGCTGAATTTGAAATTCCACCATGCTATGATCATTCTTCCCTAGGTTATTAGGGCCTGGATTCTCCCCTACCCGGCAGGACGGGGGGTCTCGGCGTGATGGAGTGGTGTGAACCACTCCGGAGTCGGGCTGTCCCAAAGGTGGGCAAGTCTCCGCACCTTTAGGGGCCATGCCCTAACATTGAGGTGCTAGACCCGCGCCGGAGTGGTTGGCGTTCCACTGGGGCCAAAGGGACTTCGCCAGCTGGCAGATGTCCATGCATGCGCCGGAGTGTCAGCGGCTGCTGACGTCATCCCCGCGCATGCGCCTCCACCATGGTGAAGACTATGGCGAAGGCAGAAGGAAACGAGTGCCCCCACGACACAGGCCCGCTCGCCGATCGGTGGGCTCCAATCGCGGGCTAGGCCACTGTGGGGGCACCCCCGGGGCCAGATCGCCCCGCACCCCCCCCCCCCCCCCAGGACCCCGGACCCCGCCCGCGCCGCCTGCTCCCGCCGGTAAGGTAGGTGGTTTGATCCACGCAGGTGGGGGAGGCTTGATAACGGTGGGACTTCAGCCCATCGCGGGCCAGAGAATCACTGGGGGGGGGGGGGGGGGGCGCCACCGCCGGCGCAGAGCGATTCCCGCCCCCTCCGAATCTCCGGTGCCGGAGAACTCGGGACAGAGTGGGGGCGGGATCGACGCCGGTCCCCGGCAATTCTCTGACCCGGGGGGGGGTGGGGTATCCCGCCCTAGGTTTCCTAATTATTGGGGGGGAATCCCGCCCTAGGTTTCCTAATTATTAGGTTTCCTAATTATTTGCCGTACCTTTTATGATTCATGCACTTTGACATCCAGATCCCTCTGCACCTCAAGAGCTCTGCAATATCTCACCATTTAAATAATATGTTGCTTTTTATCCTTCCTGATGAAATGGGTAACATCAGATTTTCCCACATTATATCCCATGGGCTGTATTCTCCGTGCCACATTTCTGTTTCACCCCACCGGCAGGTTGCAACGTTTCACCGGCTGGTCAATGGGGTTTCCCATTGTGGGGCAGCCCCACGCTGTCGGGAAACCTCAGGCTGCTGGCAAAACAGAGCATTTCGCTGCCGAAGAATCCAGCCCCATTTTTGAGGTCTTTTCGCATTCACCAAACTTATCAATATCGTTTAGTAGCCTTGGGTCATCTTCACATCTTACTTCCCGACCTACATTTGTTCCTTCAACAAACTTCACAACCATGGGGTGGATTTTCTGTTTGAGGGACTAGGGCCAGATTCTACAATTCTGAAGTTAAGTGCGGAGGATCCGTGGTGTTTTACGCAAAACAAAATCGGCGACGCCCCCTCACCAATGCTGCGATGGGTGAGGGGTTACAAGCCGCGCCACGTAAAATGCCTGGCCTCCACAAAATAAACGGATGGAGAATTGCCGGGTCCATGGCCGTGCATGTACACGATGATGACATGCAGCGGACGCACCGGACAACATGATGCCAGCCGGGCACAGGCCCGACCTGCCAGATAGTGCCCCCTGGACACCGACTCGCCACCCCCTGGCTACAACCCACCAGTCCCCCCCCCCCCCCACCCCCAGCCATTGTGGAAGGCCTCCCCCCCCCCTCACCCTGGCCAGCAGCATGGCTCTTGCCGCACTGTGGCGGCCCTGGACACAGGCACACCAGTTTGCCGCACAGCTGGGACCACACGTCCCCCGTGCCATCGTGAACCCAGCCCATCAGGGGCGGTCTATCAGGGCAGGGCCTTCAGGTGACGTCCTGAGGCCGACCCAACGGCATGCATTGCGCGCCGCAATGACACCATTTTGGAGTGGGCTGAGTATGCAAAACCTGTGCAAAACAGGCACTGCCCCAATTCCATCGTAAAAATAGATTCTCCGCCCGATCGGCAATTACAAAATCGCCAATTGACACCGGGACTGAATCGGGAGTGTTCCCCAGCCCTGATGGGGGCGCCGGTGCCGGAGCCATTCAGGACATGCTCATGTGCCAGCATTCTCGCTACATGAAACTACAAATGACGCCAGCATGGGATTCGCCGGGGGCGGAATTGGCACTGTGGACCTTGACACCACACTCCCCACACACTCTCATTCCAACCAAGAGTAGCCCCGAGGTTTGCAGATGCAGAACTCAAGACCATGCTGGACACCGTGGCGGAGAGACATGATACTCTGTTCCCTGGGGTGGGAAGGAGGCTGCCACCAGTCAATGTCAATCGGCCTGGCTGTTGGTGGCACAGGCTGTAAGCGCCATGGCTCCACCGTGAGGACCGGCCAGCAATGCCAAAAGAAGCTGCACGATCGCCTCAAGGTGGCTGAGTGCCCCTGGTACCACCCTCGTCTCACAGCTCGCACCACTAACCTGCCCCACACCCTGTACATGCATCGCCCACCAGGCAGACAGGTAGGCAGTGTTGTCTGAGGATAGGCATCCCCCCAGGCACGCTGGTCCCACCACCCCCTCATCCCACATCTCCATTCCCATGCGGCCTCCCACCAGGTGAATGGGTTTGGCAGTGCTGCATGAGGATGGGTAATGTCCCAGGCCAGCTAGGGTGAGTCACCATCTCCTGACTTCGCCCCGTCCTGCATCCCGCACGCACCCCCCCATTCCCAGTGGGCAATCAAACAGCAGCTGCTGGCAGTCCCCTTTCACCCCACTCTGCACCATAAGACCATAAGACATAGGAGCAGAATTAGGCCACTGGGCCCATCGAGTCTGCTCAGCCATTCAATCATGGCTGATATTTTTCTCATCCACATTCTCCTGCCTTCTCCCCATAACCCCTGATCCCCTTATTGATCTTAAACCTATCTATTTCTGTCTTAAAGACACTCAGTGATTTGGCCTCCATAGCCTTCTGCAGCAAAGAGTTCCACAGATTCACCACCCTCTGGCTAAAGAAATTCCTTCTCATCTCTATCTTAAAGGATCGTCCCTTTAGTCTGAGATGGTGTCCTGTGGTTCTTGTTTTCCTACAAATGGAAACATTCTCTCCACGTCCACTCTATCCAGGCCACGCAGTATCCTGTAAGTTTCAATAAGATCCTCCCTCATCCTTCTAAACTCCAACGAGTACAGACCCAGAGTCCTCAATCGTTCCTCATACGACAAGCTCTTCATTCCAGGGATCATTCTTGTGAACCTCCTCTGGACTGTTTCCAAGGATAGCACATCCTTCCTTAGATCCGGGGCCCAAAACTGCTCATAGTCCAAATGGGGTCTGACCAGAGCCTTATACAGCCTCAGAAGTACATCCCTGGTCTTGTATTCTAGTCCTCTCGACATGAATTGTATTTGCTTTACTAACTAACTGCCGACTGAACCTGCATGTTAACCTGAAGAGAATCATGAACAAGGACTCCCAAGTCCCTTTGTGCTTCTGATTTCTTAAGCATTTTCCCATTCTGAAAATAGTCTAAGTCTCCACTTGTCCTTCCAAAGTGCATAACCTCACACTTTTCCACATTGTATTCCATCTGCCACTTCTTTGCCCACTCTCCTAGCTTGTCCAAATCCTTCTGCAGCCCACCTGCTTCCTCAATACTACCTGCCCCTCTACAAATATTTATATCATCTGCAAACTTAGCAACAATGCCTCCAGTTCTTCCTCCAGATCATTAATGTATATTGTGATAAGTTGTGGTCCCAACGCCGACCCCTGAGTTACACCACTAGTCACCAGCTGCCATCCTGAAAAAGACCCCTTTATCCCCACTCTCTGCCTTCTGCCAGTCAGCCAATCATCTATCCATGCCAGGCTCTTACCATAACACCATGGGCTCTTAAATTATTTAACCGTCTCCGATGCGGCACCTTGTCAAAGGCCTTCTGGCAACCTAAATAAATCACGTCCACGAGTTCTCCTTTGTCTAACTTCCTTGTTCATTCCTCAAAGAACTCTAATAGATTTGTCAGCCATGACCTCCCCTTCATGAAGCCGTGCTGACTCAGTCCTATTTTATCATGCACTTCCAAGTACTCTGCATTCTCATCTTTAATAACAGACTCTAAAATCTTACCAGTGACCGAAGTCAGGCTAACGGGTCTATAATTGCCCATCTTCTGCCTCCCTGCCGTCTTAAACAGTGGTGATACAGTAGCCACTTTTCAGTCCTCTGGGACCCTTCCTGCCTCCATTTTAAATATTTTAGAACCTTGGGGTGTAGTTCATCTGGTCCAGGTGATTTATCCACCTTCAGACCTTTCAGTTTCCCCAGAACCTTCTCCTTAGTAATGGTCACTGCACTCACCTCTGCCCCCTGATTCTCCTGGAGCTCTGGCATCCCACTGGTGTCGTCCACTGTGAATACTGGAAAGGGCGGTCCCATTAATGCTGGAGATGCAGGTTTAGAGTCGAGGACTACTGAATGGATTGTCAGTAACCTTGCAGTGCCTGCAGGTGCAGTTGAAAGAGTTTAAGCACCTACAGAAGCAGGCGGCTGTGCTGACAATGCGAGCTACCCAGGTCAACACCAAACAGATGACATCCACGGTAGAAGCCTTAGGTTTGAGGATCACGGCCATGGGTCAGGATGTCCAAGGCCTCAGGCACTCTGTTGGGGTGATGGCGAAGGCGCAGGACCGGGGCAGCCCTGTCACAGACAGCCATGTACCAAGGGCCACACGGACATTGCTGCGGCGCTCCACAGTCTAGCCCAGTCGTGGCACAGTCCCTGAGGGACGTGGCCCAGTTTCTGTGCTCCATGGCTGTGAGCATCAAGACCCTGGTCGAGACAAAAGCGGGTCTCCAGGACTGGCAACACCAGGTGAGGGCGCAGCCCCCGGAACTCACTCCAGCTGCACCCCAGTCTCAAGGAGAAGCCTGGAAGCCATTAAGAACCCGAGGGAGGAGGAGGTGATGGAACCCATGCTGGTGGCTCCCTCAGGGGAGGTGCTGGAACACAGCAGCACCTCTGAATCTCCTCCACTTGTCACTGATGCATCTGATGGGCAGCAGGCAGCAGAGGGTGGCACTTTGTCACCTGTGACACCCAGACATCGGCTGGGTCCATCTAGGCTCCGTCTCTCCAGAGGACGGGAACCAAAGGGGGCCCAGGTCACAGGGTGGGATATGCAGCAGGCCGCCTCCACATCTGATGTACCGCCTCAGAAACCACCTCGAAGGAGCATTAGGACACATAAGATTAGAAAGTTAGGCAGCAGTTAAATTGGCAGGGGTGCAGCACACTAGTCTTAGGGGCTAGGGCACAATTATTGTCCAGAGCACTGGTTACAAATGAACACCTGTTCACCAACATTCTGAATTGCCTCATTTCTCTATCTGAAGGGAATGAGGAATGGGCTGGGTGCAGAGTGTGCCGGATGGGTGGGGGTGGGGGGGTGGGGGCTGCTGCGGGAGGCCGGTGGTGGAGGTGTTAAAGGAAGGAAAGAGACAGGGCCTCCCGGACAGTCCGACGTTTCCCCCGGGGTGGCGCTCGGAGCTGGCAGTGGACGGGACAGAGATGTGGAGGTGTCATGTGGTATAGCCAACTCAGTTAGTAGTGAGTGTCCCATTACCGTTCACCTCCCCATAACCATCGCCCCTTCCACCTCAAATCCCATCCTCAACCCCGCCACTCCAGAAGGTCCAGAAACTCCCAGCTTGGATCACTGTCTGTGTGGAGTCTGCACGTTCTACCCGTGTGTGCGTGGGTGTCCTCCGGGTGCTCCGGTTTCCTCCCACAGTCCAAACGATGTGCAGCTTAGGTGGTTTGGCCATTCTAAATTGCCCTTAGTGTCCAAAAAGTTTAGGTGGGGTTACTGGGTTTCGGGGATAGGGTGGAGGCATGGGGCTTAAGTAGGATCCTCTTTCCAAGGGCCAGTGCAGACTCGATGGGCTGAATGGCCTCCTTCTGCACTGTAAACTCTACGACATTCATGGATTGGAAGCCCTTCCGATTGATGAAGGGCATCCCCTCATGCGCCGGTGCCTGTAGGGGGACATGTGTCCCATCGATCACCCCCTGGACCTGGGGTATGCCAGCAATGGTCGCAAATTGCACTGCCTGGGCAACCTGATGGGCTCACTCCACACTGAAGTTCATATAGCCTGCGGCCCAGTAATATAGAGCATTCGTGACCGTGCGGATGCATCGGTGAATAGATGCCTGCGATTTACCAGAAAGGTCCCTGCTCGGCACCTGGAAGGAGCCCGTGGGGAAGAAATTCAGGGCGACCGTTACCTTGCCAGCTACCGGGAGCAGGTATCCTCTTCACATACCCCTGCGGTTCCAGATACGCCATCATTTGGCACAGATGTCGCACGGTCTCTTCGGTTAGCCATAGTCTTGGGCAACACACTCAGTCCGACAGGTTCTCGAAGGACAGGTGGCGATGGTATACACATGGCCTGATGTATCGCCTACTTCGCACCTCCAACTCGGCCCATTGGACCGCTGGCCCTCCAGATTCACCGGCTGGCCCCAGCTCCTCTGGGACAGGCTCTTCCCAATTTTTTGCAACTGCAAAACATGTGTGTGTGATTCAATGGCCCCCGCCCACACCTCTCACACTCATCTGCTACCCCCTGAAAGAACCCACTCATTCTCACCCAAGTCATATGCATCCTGTGCACCACCTTAAACTGTATCAGGCTCATCCTGATACAGAGGAGGTCCCGTTTACCCTACGCAGTGTCTCACTCCATACTCAACAATTGATCTCCCTTCCCAACTCCGCTTCCCATTTTTCCTGGATCTTCACCACCCGCTCGCCTCTCTGCTCCCCCAGCCACTTGTATGTATCTCCAATTCTTCCCTCCCCTTCCACATCCAGAAGCAGCAGTCGCTCCAGCAGGGTGTTTCCCAGCAACCTAGGGAACCCCCTCCAGACCTTTCGTGCAAAGTTCCTAACCTGCAGATACCTGAATTCACTCCCCCTCGGCAGCTCTACCCTTTCCCTTAGCTCCTCCAGACTGGTGACTGCTTCCTACAAATACAGATCCCTCACCTTGACCAGCCCCACTTCCCTCCACCTCCTGTATACACTATCCATCCGCCCCGGCTCAAACCCATGATTCTCGCACAGCTGCGTTAGCACCGATATCCCTTCCACCCTAAAATGCCTCCTCAACTGATTCCATATCTTCACCGTGGACTGCACCACCGGGTTCCCTCAATACCTACTCGTAGCCATTGGCAACGCTGTCGTCACCATAGCCCTCAAACTAGACCCCTGACAAGATTCCTCCTCCATCCTAACCCACTCTACCCCTTCTCCTTCCCACCACCGCCGCACCTGGTCCACATTCGCCGCCCAATAATAATGAAGCAAGTTCGGCAATGCTAACCCCCCCCCCCCCCCCCCCCCCCCCCCACCGCTGCCTCTGCCTCTGTAGCAGGGTCCTCCCCACCCTTGCCACTTTCCCCACCCATACAAAGTCAGAAATGATCGTGTCCACTTTCCGAAAAAAGGCCTTTGGTATAAAGATTGTGAGACCCTGAAAGATAAACAAGAACCTTAGCAGAATATTCATTTTCACCACTTGGACCCTTTGGTGCTTGGCACTGGGGGAGCCTCTGACCCCTCCCCCCCACCCATCCCTGCCAACAGGGATACCAGTGGCTGGTGCTACTCATGCCAGTGATACATTTAGTGGCCCCTGTGCTGCTGTGGGGTCCACTGAGGGTGTCCTCCTTGGGTGGGCTGTATCATACTCCACTAGTAGGGTGACACAGGGCTTTGGGTTGGGGGGGGGGTCACCGTGTTCCGCTAGCCACCACCATGCTTGGTGGCATGCATGCGGGCAGGGCCCACAGTTGGGGTTGGGTGAGTGGGGGTGTGCACCTGTTAGGACCATAGCTGCAGTGTGTTATGGGTCCTGTGTGCGGCACACAGGTTGTGACACCCTGACTGGGCTCAGGGTGGATGGGAGCTGGGGCACTGTGGACAGCCTGGACTTGGAGACATCCTGCAGTGTGGGCCAGCTGATAGTGTCACTGGTGGGGCTTTTGCCATGAGATGGGTGTGTTCCAGGGATTGTGCCATAGGCCATCGTGCATGCGTCTGCTGTCTGGCTGTGCTCTGCTCTTGCTCTGCTTGCCTTGCATTGGGGCAGCACTTCTGATGAGTGAACTGAGCAGTGGCAGCACCTTGTGGGCCACAGGGTGCACATGGCCATGCCTGTCTGTCAATGGATCAGCTGGGGTCTGACGGTTCCCATGGGGGTGGCTGGGAGGGGGGGGGGGGGGGGGAACGACACCCATACGATCGTGGCACTCTGCACATTTACAGGCCACAGTGGGCATTTGACGTAGTGCACAGGCAGATGGCTGCCCTGCACACTGCAGTCATGGCGGTTTGTGGCCAGCCACCCCGATCCCAGGGGGACCCCCCAAACCCACAGCCCATCTGCGAGTTGCCCCCCACTCCTACCCCGGCCCTGGCAGACACTCCTCAGCCAGCGGCACAATTTTCAGCACTCTATTGCGAGTTTGGGAACTTTTCTTACCTCCACTCTCTCGCTCAGCAGCCACGGCGCCTGATTCCCGTTTTTATATACCACAAGTGAACTGCGCTGGTGTCACTTTTTCTTGGTGGTGGTGGAGGATCTTGGAGACCCGTACAATTCAGGGCCATACCTGGTAATATTATGTTAACACATGCAAATGCAGGTTTTGCATGTCGATGTCGGCGCGGAGTGTGGAACACGGTGATGCCGCTGGCCAGGCACAGATGCTGAACTCAATTTATGGCTGGCGCCCGATTCTCCGCCCAATCGCAATTCACAATTGCAGAGTTGTGAAGTGGAGAATCCAGCCCCATATCTTTGGTCGCCTCATCCAAGTAATTTATTAATTACACATCTTTGTGGCCCCAGGACTAATCCTTGCAGCACACCATTTGTTACACCTTGCCAAGCAGAAAATAACTCATTTATGCCTCCTTTCAGTTTCTTGATATTTTGTGAATCTTCTAACCATGCAAATATGTTGCTCCCTATAACATAAGCTTTTATTTTCCTCAATAACCTTTCAGTGGTCCCTTATCCAATGCCTTGTGGAAATCCAGTACAGTACATCAAACAGTTCCCTTTCTCCAGAGCATATGCTACTTCTCAAAAGACCTCCAATAAATTGGTCGAACATGGTTTTATATCACAAAACCATGTTGACTCTGCCTGATTAACCTGAATTTAGCCAAATGCCCTTCTTAGTTTCTTTAATAATTGCTTGTAACATTTTCCCAAGACAGATGTTGAGCTAATTTGCCTGTAATTTCCTGGTCGACATGAGAACAGGCCTCCAGGGCTGGCAGCGCTAGGTGGCAGAGGAGCCTCAGGGGTTAGCTCAGCTCACATCCCCATCATATGGAGTATCCCAGGGGCCATCGGGCACCCCGAGGGAGGAGGAAGTGATGGGGGCCATGCTGGTGACTCCCGCAGGGAGGTGCCAGAACAAATCAGCACCTACGATGGGTCTGGGATGGCTGCAGAGTGGGCGCAGGGGTAGAATTGGCAGACATTGGGCTCAGATGTGCATGATCCGCATCTGATGGTCACTATCAGCTCCACGTTCATCGAGTGGAACCCCTTTCAGTTTGTGTGGAGCAGCCTGTCATCTTCAGATGCTCAAAGGTTCAGGGCGACCGTCACCTTTACGGCCACCCGGAGCCCTCTCTCATTCCCCTGCGATGTCAGGTATGCCATCATCAGGCAGATATGTTGCACGGCCCCCTTGCTCAGCCAGAGTCTCCGATGGCATGTCTGGTTTGTCAGGTCCTCGAAGGACAGGCGCTGCCGGTACACACGAGGCCTCATGCGGTGCATCCTTTGCACCACCTCCTCCTCCTTTCCCTCGGCCTGTTGAACCTCAGTGAATCCCAGAATCACAGAATCACGGAATACTACAGTGCAGAAGAGGCCCTGCGACCCATTGAGTCTGGACCGATGCTTGAAAGGCACCTGACCTGTCCACCTAATCCCACTTGCCAGCACTTCGGCCATAGCCTTGAATGTTATGACATGCCGAGTACACATCCAGGTAATTTTTAAAGAATGTGAGGCATCCCACCTCTCCCACCCTCCCAGGCAATTCATTCCAGACCTCTCTGGATAAAAAGGTTTTTCCTCAAATCCACTCTAAACCCGCCGAAACCTCCCATCTCTCACTTTGAACTTGTGTTCCCTCGTAACTGATCCTTCAACTAAGGGAAACAGCTGCTCTCTATCCACCCTGTCCATGCTCCTCATAATCTCCATATCCATTCCCTGGGCTATGGCAACTAGGAGGAAGGCCACCATTGCCGGTTTAATTCCAATATCCATTGTCTGCAGGGGGAGAAAGGCCGACATGTTAGCATGGTGTGTACCGTTATGCCCAACCAGGTCCACCGGGCTACATGGTGAGTCCAGTTAGCACTGCAGACTCTGACCCCGCATGTCTCCCTCACCCCTTCCCCTCCACACCCCTGACCCCATTGGCATTTGTTCCTGCTGTCATGGCTACTGTCGGCTGGAGTTGCCTTTGCAAGCGCTATGCTCCATGGCCCCCGTCCGGCGGGCCCCCTGTAGGGGCTCCTGTGGCTGTTGCCCTTGGGTGGTCCGCGTGATGTCCCGCCGGTGGTTGCTTGGGTTGGTGGGGTGGAGGATGGGTCTGGTGTCCAGGGGTAGTGGGTTGGAGGGTTGGGGCTGCGGTGCGAGTAGTGGGCTGGGTGAGTAGACGCTAGAGTGCGGGCATGGGGGCACCCATACAGCCACTCTGCAGAACCAGGGCTGTGGTGGGTGGTCAGTGGGGTGCGCAGCAAGATGCTGGCTTGCAGGCCTCAGCAATGACGGTCCATGCCTGGGCACCTCCCCATTCCAGTGGGGGGGGGGGGGGGTCACCCCAGCCTCACAGCCCGACCCCAGTCACCCCTCCCACCACTGGCCCCAGCAGGCCCCCGCCTCCACCACAGCCAGCCTGGCCAGTGTCAAGAATGACAGCCCACGGTCATGTTTTTCTGTGACCTATCTCCTCTCTCGCCCTCATCAGCCACCGTGCCAGTTTCATGATTTTTAAAAGCACAAGTGAAGTGCGCCATCAGGAACTTGGCCCATCGGTGGGGGAGAATCACGGAGGCCCCAGAGAATACCGGTTCAGACCGGCTCATGATATGCCAAGGGTGTTTACAGTACGTGCATTCTGGAATGCATTGAAGCCGCTGTCGAGCCATCAGAGAATTGTGATCTGGTGTGAAACAGGGTCCCGCCACAATTCCAGTGTCAGAAGCGATTCCCCGCCCAATCGCATTCCCTGATTCTCTTGTCATCCGATGCAGAATCCCCCCCACCCACCCCCCCCCCCCCCCCCCCCCACCCCCCCGCATTATATCTGTTTCTCTACTGACAAGGAACGATGGAATTCTGGCCAGAAACACAGACACTTATTGTTAAAGTGCAGTTAACCATTAAAGTGACATATCACATTGACCCAAGCCTCTGGCCTTTTTGGACAGTTTTAACATTAGCCACACAGGCACACTGCTGTTTGATATCAAAGTGGTGAACCACCAAGAATTCTTCCAGGCAAAACAACAGCCTACTCTTCAAATCTGCCTCTGTGAAAGGTTTCCTATCATCACCTGTAGAGCTGATCCAGTCTCTATGTACTCACTTCTGCAACTTCACCCTTCAACCAGCTGATCTCAACTCGAAATCAAGTGAATTAGTTTTAATTTCTGTAGTTCTTGCACTGCTACTATCCATTGTTGTAAAACTCCTTTTTCTATCCCCCTTTTAGTGTGTATGTGCACACACATGTGTGTATGTAGTGAGGGTGCAGAATGCTGTGAACACTCCTGTCCCAGGTTTTGAATGTGAAATAAACTAACTTTCTGAGTCAATCATAACACAAGTTAGCTGCGGGTTATTCGAAACTTGGATCACACAAACCGAGGTTTTGGTGAAACACGTCATATTCGTAAAATCATTCAAAACACCTTCTACTTACAGGCAGGTGGTGAGAGGAAATAAGTTCTGTTTGCCTGCTTCTGTCCTGTCCATAACATAAATACAGCAAGATCAGCTGATTGTAGACTTACGTGAATGAGGTTGTAGTAGGTGCTGTCCTCGGGTGTATTTAATGCCTTTGGTTGTTGGGTTCGTCTGGGTGCTCTTTGCTGTTTTTGATCATTTCCTTTATTGAGACCTAAAGAAATGGAAAGTGTTAATTTTTCTACGTCACTTTCCTCCTCAAGTATCCCAATACGTTTCAGAGATGATGAAGGTATTTTTATAAAAGCACTCGTTTAAAGTCCAGTGTAGCAAATGATCCTACTAATGATCAGTCTTAGATTTTGTATATTATCTTGTTCGCAGAGCATTCATTTTTCTCCTCACCAAAGACTGGTTCTCTTCCTATTCCCCACCTCAGTCTTGTCTTGCTAAGTGCTCTTTTATTGATTGAGTTTAGCACACTCTAAGTGCAGAGAATGTGGGAAAGAAACCAAAGGTGTTTGCAAACAGATAATTCGGTTGACTCCATATTACTTGGTTTTTCAAATTGTTCCATCATGGTGATTTGAGTATGATAGACGTTGCCTGAAATATAGTGGAAAGATACTAAAACTGATAGATAAATGTTGTGTGGTCCCACACACCTTTGGTTTTATGATGGATTACCAGTAAATAAAGAAATTCATCATAAAAGGTTTAATAAATAGCTTCATAACTCATTTCTTATTTTCACACTGTGTTCTCCCTGTGCTATTTATCAAGTCCCAATCTGAGGACGGTTTGGCAAATTGCATCCGGATTTTGCCAATGCCATCCTGTGGCCACCTGCTAGGGCCTGCAGAGAAAATTTGTGTTTTTCCATAATGTTTATACCCTTGAGGTAAGTGGCTGTCTACTATCGGACATATCACATGAATAACAGAAGAAATAGCCTCTCAGAAATCACAGACCTCTTGGAGTTTAGAAGAATGAGAAGTGGGCCGGAATTCTCTGATCATTCTCTGGCAGCGGGATTACGTGGTCCCACCGGCAGCGCACCCCTGCCTACGGGTTTGCTGTCCGCGTGGGGTGGCATCAATGGGAATCCCCATTGACAGCGGTGGGAGCAGAGAATCCCGCCAACATCAAACGGCGTGCCGCCTCCCGTTACCAAGAAACACACGGCTGAATCATACCCATGATCTTATTGAAAAGTCTGTGGTTCTGAGGGAGCTCGACAGGGTAGAGGCTGAAAGGATGTTTCCCCTGTTGGAGGTGGGGTTACCTAGAAGTAGGAACATAGTTTCAGAACAAGGGGCTGCCCATTTGGGTTGGAGATGAGGAGAAATTTCTTCTCTTGATCACTGGGTGGTGAACCTTTGAAATTCTTCAGCCCAGAGGGCAGTGGCACCTGAGTCTTTGAATGTGTTAAAGGCTGAGTTAGACAGAGTTTTGATTTAATAATAATAATCGTTTATCGTCACAAGTAGGCTTCAATGACGTTACTGTGAAAAGTCACGAATTGCTACATTCCGGCGCTTGTTCGGGGAGGCCAATTCGGGAATTGAACCCACGCTGCTGGCTTTGTTCTGCATTACAAGCCAGCTATTTAGCCCACCGTGCTAAATCAGCCCCTTATGAGGTTTATGTGGAACACACAGGAAAATGTAGTTAAGGCCAGGATCAGATCAGCCATGATATTTTTTGAATGGTGCAGCAGGCCCAAGCAGTCACATGACCTACTCTTGCTCCTATTTATTATGTTCCTTTGGTTGAGAACAAATAACAAAAACAAGTTTAAAAATATGTTGACCCTGTGGAGTGCGTTTGAAGACAGATCTTGTATGATCTGGAGGGAGACAAAATACGGGTTTCACGACGGGCACCAATCCTGTTGCGAGTCACCCGGCCTGCCCCGTCAACCCCGATGGGGTTCCCACCCAGACACAGTGGGATCATATGGACACCGCATTTTAACCTTATTTTAATATCATTTTTGGGCAGAATTCGATTCACCTGACCTATGGGATGCTCCAGCTCCCCAGCTTGGATTCCCGCTGGTGTGAATTAGGACAAATCGTGAGAAATGGAGACCTGGCATCTTGCACTCTGGAAGGGGGTATGTCAAGGGAGTGGGTTTCCTCCTTCTACTTGTCTCCAGGGTGCAGAGGGGTGGGGGGCCTTCATGGGAGGTAAGGGTTGGGGGACTCTGGCTGAGCTGGAGGGTCTTAGCTTGGGGGTCTTTCCCAGAACGTGGACAGGGCCTGAAGGGTGTGGGGGATTGGCCTGAAGTGGATGTCTGAGGGGGTCTGAGGGTGGGGGCATGAGGAGGGGGTGGGGAGGGACTGAGGGGGTGTCCTTGCTAGCCATTGGGAGGGGGCCTTGTCAGTGATGTGGGGGGGGGGGGGGGGGGGGGGGGGGGCAGGGGGATGGCAGTATTCTGAGATTGGGGTGCCCTTTAAAAATGGCACATTGATGTCTGAGGAGTGGGACCAGTCAGCAGGTTTAGGCCCCGCCCCTTCTGGGCCAATGCTAAGCCCGATCCTGAGAAAATATACTTTGAAGTGCCATTGAATGGTCTGTCAATGTCGTTCCTAGTGCCAGTTTTCCCACTGACTTTGTTTTCAATTGGGAGAATCACTGCCACAGTGTACTGGATTCCCCGGTCCTCCAGCCGTACGTTCCTCGCCGGTCACCCGGTTGCTGGCGCTGGGATTCATGACTCCTGCGCTTGCGAATGGAATTTCCCGTTGACGCCTCCCACGGGGCAGGGGTGCCCTGCTGGCAGGAACAGGAAGTCCCAATGGCTGGAGATTTCCGGCCAATGCCCATTTATTCTTTGAATGCGGATAACTTTAAAAATTATTTGTGCAGAATTTAAACTGCAGTTATTTTGCCCAGTTACAGGTTTTAATTCAATTTTTAAGACCTACTCCGACTCACCTATTTCCCTCCTTCCCTGTGAGCTAACTCGTTGTCTGCACAAACTAAATTAGCTGTATTCAAATATCATTGCTTCTGTAATAATTGCCGCTGTAACAGGTATAAGAACGCTATGACAGATGATGGTAATTTAAACGACACTGTTGGAAAATTATTACATTTCTTCATCAGGTTTCCTGTCACCAACTAACAGCCTTTCATAGGGGTTGTAGGAAAATGCAATAACATACAAATCCGATTAAATATAAATCTCCAATTGGGAAAAACATATTGCTCTTCTACATTATTTCTAATTGAGTGGAACAGTCAGGGTATAATTACATTGAATAAAAAGGTTTAATATTAATAAAAAGTGGGAGGCTGAATCATTACAAATTTTTTTAAGCACAGCTGGAAAATTTTCCTTTTGGTCATTTTCCTCATTGAAATCTTGTTCAGATAATGGGTAACAACGGAGAGATTTTTGTGGAGGGGAGAAAGGAGAATCATCCTTTAAAATGTCTAGGTTTTGTCGTTTTGGTTCAAGGGAAGCAAAAAGGTAGAACGACCCTGAAATTCAAAAAACATCTTCAAAATTTTAAATTTAGTCTTATTTTTTTCTCAATTCCCCCTCCATTACAAACTTATGGCAGGACATTCTGATATAATCCATGGCTCCAAAGCTTGTAGTTTTTTGAGACAGACCCTAACTGAAAAGGGAAACTGAAAAAGAAAACCGAATCATAGAACATAGAGTAGTACAGCACAGTACAGGCCCTTCAGCCCACGATGCTGTGTCGACCATTTATCCTAATCTAAGATCAACCTAACCTTCAATTTACTGCTGTCCATATGCCTGTCGAAGAGTCACTTAATTGTCCCTAATGACTCTGACTCCACCACCTCTGCTGGCAGTGCATTCCACACACCCACCACTCTCTGTGTAAAGAACCTACCTCTGACATCTCCCCTATACCTTCCTCTAATCACCTTAAAATTATATCCCCTCGTGACAGCCATTTCAACCCTGGGGAAAAGTCTCTGGCTATCTACTCTATCCATGCCTCTCATGACCTTGTACACCTCTATCAAGTCACCTCTCTGCCTTCTTCGCTTCAGCGAGAAAAGCCCTAGCTTCCTCAATGTTTCTTCATAAGACATGCCCTCCAGTCCAGGCAGCATTCTGGTAAATCTCCTGTGTACCCTCTCCAAAGCATCCACATCCTTCCTATAATGAGGCGACCAGAACTGGATACAATATTCCAAGTGTGGTCTAACCAGGGTTTTATAAAGCTGCAGCAAAACCTGCAGCTCTTAAACTCAATCCCCCTGTTAAGGAAAGCCAACACACCATACCCCTTCTTAACAACCCTATCAACCTGGGTGGCAACTTTGAGGGATCTATGTACGTGGACCCCAAGATCCCTCTGTTCCTCCACACTTCCAAGAATCCTGCCTTTATCCTTGTATTCAGCATTCAAATTCAACCTTTCAAAATTAATCACTTCACATTTATCAAGGTTGAACTCCATCTGCCACTTCTCAACCCAGCTCTGCATCCTGTCAATATCGTGTTGTAACCTGCAACAACCCTCAACATTATCTACAACTCCCCCAACCTTCGTGTCATTGGCAAACTTACTAACCCATCCTTCCACTTCCTCATCCAAGTCATTTATAAAAACCAGAAAGAACAGAGGTCCCAGAACAGATCCTTGCAGGACACCACTGGTCAGCGACCTCCAGGTGGAATACTTTCCATCCACTACCACTTGCTGTCTTCTTTTGTCCAACCAATTCTGTATCCAGATAGCCAAATTTCCTTGTATCCCATGCCCCCTAACTTTTTGAATGAGCCCACCATGGGGAACCTTATCAAATGCCTTACTGAAATCCATATACACCACATCCACTGCCCGACCTTCATCAATGTGTCTCGTCACATCTTCAAAGAATTCAATGAGGCTTGTGAGGCATGACCTGCCCCTCACAAAGCCATGCTGACTATCTTTAATCAAACTATATTTTTCTAAATAATCATTAAATCCTATCTCTCAGAAACCTTTCCAATATTTTGCTCGCCACAGATGTAAGACTGATGGGTCTGTAATTCCCAGGGATTTCCCTATTCACTTTCTTGAACAGGGGAACAACATTCGCCTCCCTCCAATCATCCGGTACTACTCCAGTGGAGAGTGAGGACGCAAAGATCATCGCCAACGGCGCAGCAATCTCCTCCCTTGCTCCCGTAGTAACCTTAGGTACATTACGTCAGGCCCAGGGGACTTATCTATCCTGATGCTTTTCAAAATTTCCAGCACATCCTCCTTCTTAATATTGACCTGTTCGAGTCTATTAACCTGGTCCACACTGTTCTCATGAGCAACAAGGTTCCTCTCTCTAGTGAACACTGAAGCAAAATATTAATTTTTTTCCCATTTAAATCTCTTTGTGAATTCAGATCAAAAGGGATGGAGGCTGGGGCAGTTGCATGCTCCTCCCATAGGATGTGGGTGGTGAGGGATACCACCGGTGTCCCTGCTGACTACACCTGTGGGAAGTGCACCCAACTGCAGCTCCCCAGAGACTACATTAGGGAACTGGAGCTGGATGAACTTTGGCCGTTCCCCTTCAAAACAAGTATACCATTTTGGATGGTGTTGGGGGGGATGACCTACTAGGGGAAGGCCATAGTGGTCAGGTCTCGAATCCTTCTGGGAAACTAAGACTGCAATTGAGATGGGAAACCCAAACTCTGGGAAGTGTTGGTGAAATCCTCACTACCAAGAATTGATAGTTCTGCAAGCAGAATTGAAGAGGTACGTTTGGTGAAGACCATGTCCATGGAACTCAGGTTGGTTTTGCGCTGCTGTTGGCTGAAGATATTGCGAAATCTTGGAAGAAGGGAATGTGGAATTCTTTGTGTGAAAGAGTGCTGAAGGACTCTGGGACTGAGATTAATGACACCCATGCTGAGTGGACTGCTGAGAAAATTCAGAAGCTTTATCTCAATTGCATCTGCCATCTTATGTGTAAATTATAGTTTATAATCAATTACAATTTGCCTGTTAATTCCTGTTTAACATATGTTGGTTTTGGATTTGATTGTTACAGTAAAGGTTTTAAAAAGTGAAATTCATCAGATTTTCCATTGGGATTGTTTGGGAAGTTCTGTTCTTTCACGTTATTGGTCTCCAATAGGATAATTACAACACGTGTATTGCTTTTTTATGTACTGTGGAAAGGAAACAGAATGTATAGCATTTCTGAAAAGAGAGAAATGTTGCCAAAACTTTTCATCTTGCACTCAGCAAGACAAATGCAAGAATATCACGTCTGGGATTCTCCTTTGCAGTTTCGCCCCGCTATCACTGCTAGCGAGGATGGAGATGTTTTGCGCGCCATTCACTGGTGGCGCGGTTCACAACTCCTGCCGCTTGTCGGTGGGATTTCCTATGAAAGTCACCCCATGCTGCCGGGTAAACCGCGGGCGTGGCTGGACCAGTGAATCGTCCCGTCAGCGAACAGCCGAAGAATTCAAGCCCACATTTCAAATGATCACAACAATTTACACTACAGGAGAAAAGGCTGCTGTTTGGTTGGCAAGTTGACTCTTATTGGCTAGGCCTTGCCATGAGAAAGTAACGGGCCACAGTAGGCTCTCCAAACACCTGGCTAATTCAAAAAAATCACAAGGTTTGAACATGTTCCTTTTATTTTACAGAGAATGCTTCCTTGCGTTATGAATCTATGTTGCTTCTTGCAAGCATAAATGGGCCACGTTCTGAGATCAACCAATTATCTTAACTTGCTTGTTCGTGTAACTATTAACACACTCAGGATTGTTCAGTAAGTGCTGCCTAATCACAGAATCACACTAACAGTACATGTGTTATTTGAGGTTTTGCAAGCAAGGGCTGTTTGAGTAGGGTCTGTACTCTGCCTACTGTGAATGAGCAAATGAACATTTTGTCCAGAGCTTTCATTCCCTTCGGGGGTTCATATCCCAGAAGTACCCCAGACGATATACACGCTTGGAAGTCCCCATACAAGGACTGCAATGTAGTTGCCCAGGAAGTTTAAACTTCAGATGGGCAATTATCCAGCACCAGGAACCAACCAAATTCTGATTTAAATAGAGACTTCAGATGGTTCTGACTCTCTTAGCAGAAGTGTTACCTGACAAAAGTGGAAGGATTAAAACCACTTCTAACTCTTGGGTATCTATCGTATTGATTCCCCTCCCAACTGGACTCCCCAACTATTCCCCATGTCCCTGATTATACCCCACCCCTTGACTGACCCCCCTCAATCTCCTGCCTACCTCCCAATTTCCCAGACTACCCCCACACCTCTGACATCCCCACCAGCCACCTTAACCCTTCACCCATTGCTGCACTACCCATTTCACACCAGGCCCAGGCTGAGATCAGGTGAGAAATGTGCAGGTCCCGTAAAAAGGAGCGGAGTATTAATCCAACAGTGAATTGCTACTCCATGTAAGTTTTGGACCGATGTTTGATTTGAGTAGCCAATAAATGGGATGTACAGCCTACATATTTAGCTTTGTACCAGCATTGAAATTCATGCACAGCGTTGCTCAATTGTGTGGTGGATAAAACATCTATTTGGATTGACAGTAGCATCGGGCTCCTGGAACTCACAGGTTATGCCAGCTGTTTTGAGCTGGCTATAAAAATGGCATTTTACACTAACTGGATGTTTCTGTCAGTCCAGATAGTTATTCTGCCAAGCACACAATTGAACAAATTCAGATACGAATTTCGTTGTCGGTGTGATGTCTGGTAGGTTGTATGTCCCAGCAATTGGCTAACTGAATCCAACATGTTCCTTTGGTTTGTTCATAATGGGCACAGTACACACCGTACTTACCCAGCCTCGACTTGCAAAGCCCAAAACAAAACATCTGCTGTTAGGTGTGATTTTACAATTGGCAGCACTTGCTGAACAATCCTGAGTGCGCTAATAGCTACACTAACAACCAATTTAAGATCACCAGTCAAGCCATTAATGTGGCTCATTTATGTTTGCTAGAAGAGACATACATTCCTACTCAGGCACTCAGGGCGCGATTCTCCGCAAAGGCGGAGAGTCGTGAAGGCTGCCATGAAACCGGCCGTGTTTCAAGGCAGCCTCCGCGCCCCCTCCTGGGACCCGATTCTGCTCCCCGGACGGGGCTAGCATCGCGGCCCCGTAAACTCCGGCATCGCGGGCTTAACGAATTTCGCTAAGCCCGCGCGCCAAAGTTAGCGACGGCTGACGCATATGATGACGTCAGCTGCGCATGCGCGGATTGGACGATCCCAACCCGCGCATGCGCGGATGACGTCATCCGCGCATATGCGTCAGACCCGCGCATGCGCGGTCCGTGATGCCCCTCAGCCGCCCCGCGGACTTATGCTGCGGGGCGGCGGAGGGAGAAAGAGTGCGCGGGAATTGGACCCGCTGCCCGCGATCGTTGCCCACCGATCGCGGGCCCATGCCACCCTTGGCACGGCCGTGGTGCGGCCGTGCCAATCGGTGGCATGGTTGTGCAGAACGGCACTTTGCGGCCGTTTTCACGAACTGGTACAGCAGGTGTATTAAAAATCGTGAAAACGGCCGTAAGGGCCTTGGAAATCGGCCCATCGGCCAGGGGAGAATCGCTGCTTGCCGTAAAAAAACGGCGAGCAGCGATTCGTGTCGGAGGGCGGGCGTGGAGGGGGGAGAATAGTGGGAGGGCGCCGGACCAGCATCACCGTAAAAATTTGCGCCGCCCGCTATTCTCGT
Organism: Scyliorhinus canicula; assembly: GCF_902713615.1. NCBI lineage: Eukaryota > Metazoa > Chordata > Chondrichthyes > Carcharhiniformes > Scyliorhinidae > Scyliorhinus > Scyliorhinus canicula. The sequence continues at coordinate 179,085,725 of NC_052150.1, read as the reverse complement.
GAGTGCGGAGAATCGCGCCCTCGTTATCTGCAAACTGAAGTGGGTGAATTCTCCACATCCCTAGCCCCATGTTCCTCAGCGGTGCGCCATCGCTGGCAGCGCAATCCTCCATTCCCATGGCTGGCCAATGGGATTTGGCATTGTAGCCACCCTGCACCACCGGGAAACCTGCTGGTGGGGATGCGCTGCTGGTGAAATGGAGAATCTCACCAGTGGAGAATTAACCTCAAGGAGAATGTTCAAGCCTTGGTTAAATTACCCAGGAGATTGGGAGCCTATTTCCCCATTGAAATCTTGATGGAAAAGCCCTGGCCAATCAATTTTCTCCTGAAGTAAAAGTTGTAATGAGCGTTTGAAATTTGGCATTCTTGTATCTGTCTCCATCAGTGCAAGGTGAAAAGCTTCAGCAACAGCCCACTCTTTTCAGCAATACTCAAAGTCTGTGCTACCTAGGGAATGTATGATCCAACCTGCAGATTTCTGGATGGCCTAAATGATTTTGCACTGAAACAGACAATGAAAATATCCCAAATCCCTTAAAGCTGCAAAATTCTGCATTAGTTAACGTACATTTTTATGTTTTACTATATGTGACTTACTTATAAATTTCAATGCTGAAATCGATCATGTGACTCATGTATCATCTGGGTTTTTTGATGTGATTTCTGAGGTGTCCCAGAGTGTTGATATTCAATTCATTTTACATTTCACAGAAAATAAATCAGCTCAGGGGACGGAGTTATTCAAGTTTTCAATTGGTTGTGGGGAGGTATCGTTTGAGGGGAGGGGGTGGAATGAGGGTGGGGAGGGGGGCAGATGCAAGGGCAATGGGGGTAGTTCTCAATGGGCATCAACCTTCTCAATGACTGTTCCCTCAATCAGGCACTAAGGACAAATGAATGGCAGATGCAGGATCATTTGGATAAATACGAGGTTATCCACTTTGGTAGCAAAAATGAAAAGGCAGACTATCATCCGAATGGCCATAAATTAGGAGGAGGGGAATGTGCAATGAGACCTGGGTGTCCTCGTACACCAGCCGCTGAAGGTAAGCATGCAGCTGCAGCAGGTGGTAAAGAAGGCAAGTGGTATGCTGGCCTTCATTGCATAAGGATTTGAGTACAAGAGCAGGGATGTCTTGCTGCAATTATACAGGGCCTTGGTGAGTCCACACCAGGAATATTATGTGCAGTTTTGGTCTCCTTATCTGAGGAAGGATGTTCTTGCCATAGAGGGAGTGCAGCGAAGGTTTACAGGACTGATTCCTGGGACGGCGGGACTGACATATAAGGAGAGATTGAGTCGGTTAGGATTGTATTCCTTGGAGTTTCGAAGAATCGGGGGTGGGGGTGGGGGGGTCTCAGAGAAACTTATAAAATTCTAACTGGACTAGATTGGGTAGATGCAAGGAGAATGTTCCCGATGGTGGGGGTGTCCAGAACCAGGGATCACAGTCTGAGGATTTCATAGAATTTACAGTGCAGAAGAAGGCCATTCAGCCCATCAGAATTGCGGTGCCCTTGGAAAGAGCACCCTACTTAAGTCCACAGCTCCACCCTATCCCCGTAACCCCACCTGACCTTTTCTTGGACACTAAGGGCAATTTATCATGGCCAATCCGCCTAACCTGCACATCTTTGGACTGTGGGAGGAAACCGGAGGACCCGAAGGAATCCCACGCAGACGGGGGGGAACGTGCAGACTCTGTACAGACAGTGACCCAAGCCAGGAATCGAACCTGTGAGCCTGGAGCTGTAAAGCAACTGTGCTAATCACTGTGCTACCATGCTGCCCGACTTGGGGTAGACCATTTACGACTGAGATGAGGAGAAATTTATTTACCCAGAGAGTGGTGAGCCTGTGGAATTTGTTGCCCTCTGGCATTTCTGCTCCCCCCAGCATGATGCTACACCAAACATATCTTCCTCAGCTCCCTCCTTTCAGCATATCAAAGAAACCATTCCCACCACAGCACTCCAATCCACTCCTCTGTCATCCCAATAATCCCTCCTTTTCCCACAACAACTTTCCAGGCAAGGCCAGAAGATGCAACACCTGCCCTTTTACCTCCTTCCTTCTCACTAGACAAGGTGTCAAACATTCATTCCAAGTTACCTCTAATTCTTTCACTTTAGTAAGCTCTATTTGTTTCTTACGGTGTGTCTCCTCTCCATTGCGAAGACCAAATGCAATATTTCCATTCAATCAGCAAGTATGAATCTGAACTTCCTACAGCCCATCATGTCAATTATCCACTTTGCTCTCACTCTGACCTCTCTGTCCTTGACCTGTTGCACTGATCAAATGAAATTCAACGCAAGCTCAAGGAACAGCACCTCATTGATCGACTGGGAATTTGTCAGCCATCTGGATTCAAAATTGAGTTGAAAAATCTTAGATCATAATCTCTGTCTCCATGTGTCTCATTTTTTGCTGATTGGCTCTCCTTTTTTTTTCTTTATTCCTTCACTTTGCATCTGGAAGTTACTATCCAGCCATTCACACTTCCTCTGGGCACGTTTTGTTTCTTTACTTTTTCCAATATCACTCTCTTTGACTTTTGTACCATTAAATCTTTGGTCATTGACTCTCTCCTATCCACCCTATGACATACCTTTCCTTTTATTCTTCCATACCGCTCCCACCATCCCCCACCTTTGTTTAATTAGTTCAAAAGCTATTACATTTCTTTCTTCACTACAGCTCATCAACCTGAAAAACGCTGCTTCTCCCAGAGGTACTGCTGACCTGTGAGTTTTCCAGCATTTTCTGTTTTTGTTACATTCTTGGTGCCCATTGTTGAGAACGCTGCTTCATTGGGAACACTTCCTCAGATTCCCTGACTTTTACCACACTCAGAAGACCTTCATGCAGAAATTTTGCTCTCCAGCATGTAAACATGGAGGGCATGATTGGGAAATTTGTAGTTGACGCAAAGATTGGCTGAGTAGTGGATAGCTAAAATTTCCAAAATTATATAGATGGATTGGTGGAGCGAGCGGTTAAGTGGCAGATGAATTTTAACATAGATAAATGTGGGGTCATGCATTTAGGGAGTACACAATAAATGGGAATATACTAAGAGAGGTAGATGAAGTGAGAGATCTTGACGTACAAATATACAGGTTCTTAAAGGCAGCAGTTCAAGTAGACAAGGTTGTAAAGAAGGCATGTGGAATGCCCTCCTTCATTGGCAGAGATATAGAATAGAGAAGTGAAAATATAGGGCTGGTTTCTCTGTCTATGTGATCCTCCATTTCGCCGGCAGTGTACTCACGTCCATGGATTTCCCAACGGCGTGGGGGTGCCCTCAATGGGAAACCCCATTGGCAGACTGGCGGGACGGAGGATCCCGGTGCTAGGGGGGGGGGGGGGGGGGGGGGGGTGCTGTGCCAGAAAATGGGTGCAGCGTGACAGAGGATCCTGTCCATAATGTTGGAAATGGATAGAATACTAGTGAGGCTTCAACTGGAGTATTGTGCAGTTCTGGTCACCACATTACAGGAAGGACATAATTGCTCTGGAGAGAGTGCAGAGGAGGTTTACAAGGATGTTGCCAGGGCCAGAAACGTGGCACAACAAGGAGAGATTGGATAGGTTGGGGTTATTTCCCTTGGAACAGAGAAGGCTGAGGGGTGACTTGATTGAGGTGTACAAAATTATGAGGGAAAGAGATAGATTGGACAGGATAAAAGTGTTTTCGTTGGTGGAGAATTCTAGAACCATCATAGAATCTCTACAGTGCAGAAGGAGGCCATTTGGCCCAATGTGTCTGCACTGGCCCTCTGAAAGAGCACGCTACCTAGCCCAATCCTGCACCTCCTATCCTCATAACCCCACCTAGGGGCAATTTAGCATGGCCAGTGCACCAAGCCTGCACATCTTTGGACTGTGGGAGGAAACAGGAGCACCCAGAGGAAATCCACTCAGACATGGGTTTAATCACCACACAGACAGTCACTTGAGATTGGAATAAAATCTCCGCTGCCCAGGCCGGGTGGGAGAATCGCGGGAGGGCCGCTCTGGCACCCCTCGCGATTCTCCCACCCCCCCAAAATGGCGTGTTGCGTTTTGCGACTCGCCGCTCGGAGAATCGCGGGTCGCTGCTTTTCACGGCGACCCGCGATTCTCCGGTCCTGATGGGCCGAGCAGCCTGCCGTTACCGACCTGTACACGCCGGCGGCAACCACACCTGGTCGCTGCCAGCGTGAACATAGCGCAAATGGTGAGTTTGGGGCCTGTGGGGGGCGGAGAGGGGATCGAGCACCACGGCCGTGCTCGGGAAGGGACTGGCCCGCGATCGGTGCCCACCGATCGTCGGGCCGGCGTCTCCAAGAGACGCACTCTTTCCCCTCCGCCGCCCCGCAAGATCAAGCCGCCTCGTCGTGCAGGGCAGCAGAGGGGAAGACGGCAACCGCACATGCTCCCGGGTGGGGGGACGGGGAGAATAGGGGGCGAGGAGTGGCCTCCGACGCCGTCGTGAAACACTCCGGGTTTCACGACGGCGTCGGCCGTTGCGGAGAATTCCGCCCATAGATTCAAGGTAAGTGGCAGAGGGTGTAGAGGGGACATGAGGAAGAACTTTTTTATGCAGAAGATAGTGGATGTCTGAAATTCACTGCCCAAGTTGGTGGTGGAGGCAGAGACCCTAAACTCTTTTAAAATGTACCTGGATCTGCACCTTAAAGGCTGCAAACTGCAAGGCTCTGGGGCAGGTGCAGGAAGGTGGTTAGAAAGGGAACCTGGCTCCCCTCAGGCTGGCATGGACAAGATGGGCCAAAAGGCCTCTGTGCTGTAACTGTTCTATGATTCTATGGTTCTACCTTCTGTTCTTTCCATTCATTCATGACAGATAACTCATTGGGCGGACTTTGAATTAGTGTATGCTTCCAGGGGTTGCAGAATGAAGTTTTGTGTTCCTGTGATTACTTTAAAAAGTTGCAAAAACTTCAACCAGCATTTAATACACTCTCTGCATCTGATGCTGAATCTCACACCTTCGGATATTTCAAAACGTTCATTTAAACTGCTGCAATTTGCAAAACGGTTTGTGTCATGTCACTGAAAGCCCAGATTGTAAAGGAAAACAGATGGTTCAGAAGGAATTTAATTTTTGCTTAACTCCTCGGGGAGTGTGGTACTTTGTATATGACGGTGGCTGGAGAGCCTTTCCACTGATAGGTTTGATTTCTTCATAGGAAACGTTGGGCTTACCCTGCTTCCCAACAACAATAACTTGTGGTTACGTAGCACCTTTCATAGAATCAAATATCCCAAAGTGATTCACAGGAATGATTATCAGACTTGATATTGTCGCACAGGAGATAATTAGGAGAGGTGATCAAAAACTTGACAAAAAGGTAGGTTTCAAGGAGCACCTGAAGGAGAGGGAGGTAGCTTGGGAGAAATGTTTGGGATGACAGAGCTTGTGCTGAAGCAGCACATGGTAAATGCTGTAAAGCACAGGAGGCCAGAATTAGAGAAGTCATTATTATTTAAGAATCACTTTGTGCTTTGATATTTTGTGCATTAAGCTCATTTTGTAACCCCTTTACATATAAAAATCACTGAATCATAGAATTTGCTGTGCAGAAGGAGCCATTTGGCACACCGGCTCTGCACCGGCCCTGGGAAAGAGCACCCTACGTAAACCACGGCCCCACCATATGCTCGTAACTCAGTAACCTCTCCTAACCTTTTGGACACAAAGGGGCGATTTATCATGGGCAATCCACCTGCATATCTTTGGACAGTGGGAGGAAACCAAAGCATCCGGGGGAAACCCAGGCAGACACGGGGAGAAAGTGCAAACTCCACACAGACTATCACTCGAGGGCGGAATTGATCCCGGGTCCCTGGTGCTGTGAGGCTGCAGTGCTAGCCGCTGTGCCATATCATAAATGATTCGTAATTACACATCCAAGAACTATTGGTAAGATTACTGTGTGGAAGTGAACCCTACATACTGAGTTTTTTTAGGTCAGTCCCTAGTCGATAAAACATAAGAAATTGGAACAGGAATAGGACATTTGGCCTGTTGAGCCTGCTCTGCCATTCAAAAGATTCTTCAATAATGGGGCTATGTCCCCAAGCCTGCGAGTAAAAGGGGCGCAAATCCCTCCGGACTTTTTCTAGAAAGTCCAGGGTGATTCTCCGTTTCCAAGGAGACTTGCAAGGCCCCGGAGTGCTCCATGCAGCTCCAGCTACCGATGGGAGCCCTGCACTTCCTGCATGCGCATGCGCTCGGCAGACCGTGCAACATGGCGGACCCACACCGCGAGCTGGCCCAGTGCAACATGGCGGACTCACACCGTGGGCCAGTGCCAAAGAAGTAGGCCCCCCCCAGAACGCGCCGCGCCTGCCAATCACAGGCCTGGCCGGCGTGGATGCCCCCCCATGACGGATGGCCACTGCAGCAGTGACTCCAAGCTCCCACTGGGTGGAACCATGTTAGAACCACGCCAGCGGGAACTCGGCCACCTTCCAGCGCAGAATCGCCGTGGGGGAGCCTCTTTCAACGGCCCCTGACTGGTGCTGTGTCAACTGCGTGCATGTGACTGCCGGTGATTCTCCAGCTGCTTCGGGGCTTTTCACAGTAACTTCATTTGAAGCCTACGTGTGACAATAAACGATTTTCATTTCAAGGCGTCGCGGGTCCGACGCCCCATTCTCCACCCCGTGCCGGGCGTGATCGCGGCGTAGAAGCTTGGAGAATCCCGGCCCATATAGTGACCTTCGAATTTAACTCCACTTTACTTACCTGCTCCCCATATCCTTGATTTCCTGGGACGGCAAAAATCTGTCTACCCCAGTCTTTTAATATGTTCAACAACGAAGCATCAAAATATGACTGGGATAGAGAATACCAAAGACGAAAAATCCTTTGAGTGAAGAGATTTCTCCACATCTCAGTCCTAAATGATCAGCCCCTTTATCCTGAGACTGCCCACTTATTCTAGATTCTCCAGCCAAGGGAACAAGGGAAACAATCTTTCAGTGTCTATCCTCTTGAGCCCCTGCAGAATCTTGGGCAGGTTTCTCCGACCCCCTGCTGGGCCAGCGAATCAGCCGGGGGGGGGGGGGGGGGGGGGGGGGGGCATGAATCCCGCCCCGCCGCCAGCTGCCAGATTCTCCGGCGGCAGTTTTTCGGCATGAGCGGGAATCGTGTCACGCTGGTCGGGGGCTGTTGGCAGTGACCCCCCCCAGGCAATCCTCTGCTCCGCGATGGGCCGAGTGGCCGCCTGTTTTTGGCCAGTCCCACCAACGCAAATCAAACAATGTCCTTACCGGCGGGTCTGGCTCTGCGGGAGGCTTGCGGAATCCTCGGGGTGGGGAGGGCGCAGGTGGATCTGGCCCCGGGGGGGGGGGGGGCCACGGTGGCCTGGCCCGCGATTGGGGCCCACCGATCTGCGGGCGGGCCTGTGTGGCCGGAGCGGAGAAGAACCCCCCTGCGCATGCGCTGGGATCACGTCAGAACGTGCTGGCGCTCCCGCGCATGCGGCAACTTGCGCCGGAAGGCGGCCTAGCCCCTGATGGTGTGGAGGATTCCACACATTCCAGGCGGCCCAACGCCGGAGTGGTTTACGCCACTCCTCGGCGCCGGTACGGCCCACCCCGTCGGGTAGCGGAGAATCTCGGCCCTTGTTTCAATAAGATCATCTCTCTTTTTTCTAAACTCCAGAGAATAAAGGATCAATGTACGCAGCCTTTTGACATGAAAAATGAAATGAAAATCGCTTATTGTCACAAGTAGGCTTCAAAATAAGTTACTGTGAAAAGCCCCTAGTCGCCACATTCCGGCACCTGTTTGGGGAGGCTGGTACGGGAATTGAACCGTGCTGCTGGCCTGCCTTAGTCTGCTTTCAAAGCCAGCGATTTAGCCCAGTGTGCTAAACCAGCCCCTTATGGGACATGGGACAATCCTTTCCAGGGACCAATCCAGTGAATATTTCCTGTACTACCTCCAATACAAGAATATTTTTCCTTAAATATGCTCAGTTGCCTAATCATAGCTGGGCCAGCAGTGGATTTGTGCTGAAGCTGGTCCAGCACCCCTTAGGGGCAGCACGGTAGCATTGTGGATAGCACAATCACTTCACAGCTCCAGGGTCCCAGGTTCGATTCCGGCTTGGGTCACTGTCTGTGCGGAGTCTGCACATCCTCCCCGTGTGTGCGTGGGTTTCCTCCGGGTGCTCCGGTTTCCTCCCACAGTCCAAAGATGTGCAGGTTAGGTGGATTGGCCATGATAAATTGCCCTTAGTGTCCAAAATTGCCCTTTGTGTTGGGTGGGATTACTGGGTTGTGGGATAGGGTGGAGGTGTTGGCCTTGGGTAGGGTGCTCTTTCCAGGGGCCGGTGCAGGCTCGATGGGCCGAGTGGCCTCCTTCTGCACTGTAAATTCTATGTAAATCTATATGGACAGGAACACCCAGCCCGGGTTTCTCAAGCCAATTAGTAGCCAATGTCCAATGCTGGTTAATGTAAGTGTATGGATGTTAGGAGTGGGGGAAGGACAGATTGAGGAGCAATGATATCTGCCACAATCAAATTGTCTCCCAATACACCCTGCCTGGTCTGACTTTTTTTAAAATCAGTCAGTTGGATGAGGTACTGCAACCTGGAGAACCAACTCCAGTAAAATTCAGAGGAGGAGGTCAAGTCCCCAGAGACAGATAGCACTGTGAGTGATCTAGCCTACTCAGGTGAATCAATGTAAATCTGCGTGTTGTCGCTCCTAACACACTTCTCACCAAGAGCCTACAGGGGATGACAGGAGAACATTGAAAATTAAAAGATCATTTGAAGGTAGTTTTATGCAACATTTATTATTTTGGAATTCAACATTGAGGAATGACAACTGAATGTGCATATTAGCATAGTTCAGCCTGAGAGGCACATCCACCTATCATTTTAGCCGTTGATAAAACCGACCGATATTTTGATACATGTCAATAGTAGTATCTCCCAAGTACACTTATGTGAGACCACCTCATGAAGCGCTTTCTCACTGATTGCATTTCACTTTGAATGCCGGATGATTTTATTCTGCATTGAAATTAAAATGTTTAAGTGCCCTGGTGATTCATTGGAAGATTTGACGATGCTGTACAGGCCAATGTTACCATTCACTTCTCAAAGCTGACAAGGAGCAGAATCCATACACAAAGTTGTGTCGTCAATAGCACTACTTGGGTTTTCTGGCTGCGTATGGAACTATATAAATATCGACACAAGTATTTGCAGTCATTTGTGTGCACCACTAGTTTCCTCTTGTCAAAATCTGCACCATCCTGTCCCAGGCATTTACGGCAATAAAAACAGAATTAGGTTATAGGTTTGAATGAAAGAGTTTTAACTATTATTTTACTACATCTATTAGATTAATGGTCTGTTTTCTTACGAAAGGTTGTTCATTTGACCAGTAAGCCTAAAGCACAACATGTGCAGCAATGCAATGCTTGGAGGCATATGGAAGCCAGTTAAAACGCTCACTGTGAGAAGTACACGGACGGAGAACCCCATCATCATCTGGGCAGCAATGAAACAACAGACTGCATTCAATGAACAAAGCGCAGAGGGAGTTAAGACATTGTTTTGACAACTATTGTTAAGACTAAAATGGTAATTATAAGCATTTTCATGTGACCCACATTATTGATGAAAGATAGACTGGGCTCCGGCATCTTATGATTAATGCCTTGTTTGTAAAGCCCGACTTCTGCCACTTTGAAAGCCCAGATGACACTTGTAATAGACAATCTTACAGATTTTCCTGATTGCTTTGATGCAGACTTATTTATCCTTTTGCTCATTTTACTCACTTCATTCATGAGGTGCTTTATCCCAGAATTAGCTTATTGTATACTTGGCTATATATTTTTACTTTACATATGTGCAACAATAAATTATTCCAGTTGATAGGGTAGCATTGTCTAAAAATCAAAGTCTGCCTTGCATGTGCATTAGCTCCATATGGAGTGTCATTTTCTCTGTTCTTTGTTGCTTAAAATAGCAACTCTTTAACTATCTGTTTCAGAATGCCTCAGTGCCAGCGCATTAGTGCAAGTTACACCAGAACTGTTTGATTATACTAATCTTTGGGGCATTGCTTAACTGATGTCGGCCCCTATTTTGTGCTATCTTTAGGTTTAATAGAGAGATGAGAAGGAAGAAAAAACAAGCAAAAAATCTTTAAAAGGTACAGTGGGAGTTGATGCACCTGCCTTTTATTTATTTGCATGACAATGTAAGCCATGTGTGTCAGCACTGGTATGAAAGGTTAATAGCTATTATGCTAAAAGCCAGAGTGCATCGTCAATGATGTCAGATGATGTTAGATCACATGTGACTGGAACCTGAGGGAAGAATGGAGTCATGCTAAAGCCCATCTCTGTAAATAGTGTGAATAGTGAATAAGTATTCACTAGTTTGCAACGGCATAGTTTCCAGCTGTCTTCTATCAAAACTGCACAGTGCCCAGTCGTGATAATAGTACAGCAGCAACAAACTGGCAAAATAATGCACCCTTGTGACATGGTTAGGATATTCATCTTATTAGAAGGTGTACTTCCTCAATCCCTCCAAAGATTTGCCAAGTAAATGCTTGGGGCAGAATTTCCAGGCTTGGAAATGGGAGGCAAAAGGGTCCTGAAAATATTGGTGCTGCCTTGCAGGCTAGCATCCTGACCCTATTCAATAAGGCTCATTCAGAGCCATGACAGGCAGCCGATTGTAATATTCCAGTCAGTTTCCTGTAGCGATGGTTTAACTGCCTGAGCTGGGCATCCAGAATCAGCCCAGGAGTCTAGGCATAGCCAGCTCTCTGCAAGACCAAAGGCTGTCCTGTTGCAGGATTCGTTTCTTATAACTGCCCTCCCTTCTGTTATTTTTTTTTCAAATTGGTGAGAGTATATTTCCATGTTGAGTGTGCCACTCTGCAAAGCTGCAGGGCGTCAGAGTAGGCCTTTTTGAGGGGGTCTGTTGTGTGTGAGAAGTGAAGGCCTAATAGCTTCTAATAGAACTGAGACAAAGTCCCGGTAACTACACGAGCCTTCTAACTAGCCTGCCTTGGCATTTGCCTGTCACTTGGCCGCCTAAAACCTGGGGTTGGCAGGCCCAACTCGAATTACCCATCTTGGTAGAGAGAATCTTGACCCACTGCTTCTTCTGGTGCTGATTTTCCATGAAGTGCAGAACATTAAAGTAAATTGCAGCAGCAGACAAACCTGGTTGACACGGTGGTGAAGGTCTCGCAGTTGGTTGTTTTTTCTCAGGCTGTGGTTTCTGGCTCTTAACTGGCTGATATTTTGAGGCAAAAACATCATTCAGCTTCTTCTGGGCCATCAGGAACTCATCAGAACGTTTTGTTATCTAACAATAAGAACAGAATCATTTATCGGTTGTGTATCATTCCACGTAAATAAGAGTACCATTTGGAAAGGAAAACAAGTCATCCTGAAGTGAACATTTCATCTTTACCCATTATATAAAACACTTACACTATGAAAGAATGAACTGGATAATTAATTGATTGCAAATAGCGCCAATGTTTGGAAGAATAATTACAGATATTAACAAACTGAAGTAACTTTACAAAATGCCACAGTTCCCGAACTGCTAAGTACATCAAAGTATCACACCACGAAATAGCCACTAATGAAAGATGCGTAATGTAGGATGTGAGTTTTGAGAGATATTTTAGAGTTTCACGTGGGTTTATCCAGAGGGGAAACCAGACAGAAATTTGAAGAAAGCAGGAAGAAACCAGTTCTAATGACAGGACACGAAATGTTAACTCTGTTTCTCTCCACAGATGCTGCCTGACCTGCTGTAAATTTCCAGCACTTTTTGTAACATATTAGATTCTTCGAAGAACCTTTATTATAGGAATTTAATCTTCCCAGGGTAAAACATGACAAAAATGAGGCAACCAGTTCATCTACATCAGCTCTTGAGGGCAAGCTTGCAAACTGCCTGAAAACATTTCGACCCATATGATTATGGGCAGAATTCTCCCAACGGGAGACAAACAGCCGACGCCGGAGTGAAACTCGGAGTGTTACACTCCGGCATCGGACACCGCTCCTCGACCCCTATTCTCCCCCGGGGGGGGCTAGGAGCGGCGGCGCATGAATTCCGCGTGCCGGGCCTTGATGCTTGCGTCAAAGTGGCGCGCCGGGAATTACGCGGCCGGCGCCGCCGAAGTGACATCAGCCGCACATGCGCAAGATGGCCGGCGCCAACCCACGCATGTGCGGTTGCCGTCTTCCCCTCCGCTGCCCCGCAAGACATGGCGGCTTGATCTTGCGGGGCGGTGGAGGGAAAAGTGTCCGTCTTTTAGAGACGCCGGCCCGACGATCGGTGGGCACCGATCGCGGGCCAGACATCTGCTGAGCATATCCGTGGTGCTCGCTCCTCCCCTCCGGTCCCCACAGGCCCCACACTCACTGGTCGCGTGCTGTTCACGCCAGCAGCGACCTGGTGTGGTTGGCACCGGCGTGAACCGGTTGGGTTCGGCAGGCCGCTCGGCCCATCCGGGCCGGAGAATCGCCGGTCGCCGTGAGAAACGGCGAATGCCGATTCTCCGAGCGGCCTGTCGTAAAACGCGACATGCCATTTTGGGGGGAGTGGGAGAATCGCGGGGGGTGCCAGGGCGGCGTGGCGTGATTCGCCCGGCCCACCCGCAATTCTCCCACCCAGAGTGGGGTGCGGAGAATTGCGCCTTATGACTTTATTGTGTAGACTAATGATGGTAACTCTCTAACAAGTCTTAACTAATTTAACCTCACCAATTTATAACAATTGTAGATTCTGATCTTAACCACAATAGGGTGGCACAGTGGTTAGGACTGCTGCCTCGCAACGCCAGGGACCAGGGTTTGATTCTGACCTGGGGTGACTGTCTGTGTGGAGTTTGCAAATTCTCCCTGTGTCTGTGTGAATTTCCTTGGTGTGCTCCGGTTTCCTCCCACAGTCCAAAGATATGCAGTTTAGCTGGATTGGCCATGCTAAATAGTGTCCAAAAGTTTAGGTGGAATTACGGGGACAGTGTGCTCATTCAGAGGGTCGGCACAGACTCAATATCCTGAATGGCCGCTTCTGCATTGTAGGGATGGTATAATTCTGTATGATTCTAACTATCAAGATATAATGAGCAGTTATTACTAAATTACTGAGACATCACTGAATTGTCTGTTTATTCCATACGTTATGTTATTGGCTTTCGCCTAATAATATCGCATATCTCACTTTTCAATTTGAGTGTTGCTATTTATGATTTTATGGTTAATAATTTATTGTCAGTCTTCTTATTTGCCGATTTACCAGAAAGGTGTTAATTTATTTACAAAACAGCTTGTGTGAATCTTAATTGGAGGTTGGCTTTGTAAATGCTACTACACTTTGAATTGATTGATAGATGACAGTTATAATACACAGAACATACAGTGCAGAAGGAGGCCATTCAGCCCATCGAGTCTGCACTGACGCACTTAAGCCCTCACTTCCACCCTATCCCCGTAACCCAATAACCCCATCTAATCGTTTTGGACACTAAGGGCAATTTAGCATGGCCAATCTACCTAACCTGCACGTCTTTGGACTGTGGGAGGAAACCGGAGCACCCGGAGGAAACCCACGCAGACACAGGAAGAACGTGCAGACTCCTCACAGACAGTGACCCAGCGGGGAATCGAACTTGGGACCCTGGCGCTGTGAAGTCACAGTGCTAGCCACTTGTGCTAACGTGCTGCCGGTATAATAATAATAATCTTTATTAGTGTCACAAGTAGGCTTACATTAACACTGCAATGAAGAGACTTCCGGAGGCGGCGATGACGTAGGAAGCCGCACATTTGGGAGCTCCCGATTCAAACGGACTTTTCGGCTCTTTTTAGAGCCCAAAACGGAATTTTTTTCGACGTCTCCCGGTGGGAGAAGGTGTGTTGATCGACTTTCTCTGCATTTCATGACTCGAACTCGGAGTGGAAAGGGGGAAAAAATGGCAGCAGCTCCCCAGAAAAAACGGGGGAAGGAATCCAAGATGGCGGCCGGCGGAGCTCCAGAGTAGTGGAAGCAGTGGACCCTGGAGCAGCAAGTTGCTCTCCTGCGCTGTTTTGCAGATTTTAAGGCTGAGGTGCTGAGCTCTCTGCAGGAAACGAATAAAAAGCTCTCGGAGATTCAGACGACCCAGGGTGCTGCCATCCAGGCGTTGCAGGCGCAGGCCACTGAACGAGAGGAGGAGGCCGTGGTCCTCGTGAGTAAGGTGGAGGGGCACGAGGCACTCCACAAGAAGTGGCAAGACCGCTTCGAGGAGCTTGATCACCGCATGAGGCGGAAGAATCTGAGGATCTTGGGCCTTGCGGAGGGGCTGGAGGGGTCGGATCTGACAACCTACGTGGCAATGGTGCTGAACTCGCTAGTGGGGGCAGGATCTTTCCATCTGCCCCTGGAGCTGGAGGGAGCCCACAGAGTACTGGCCAGGAGGCCTAAGGAGAACGAACCCCCGCGTGCGGTGCTGGTGAGGTTCCACCGGTTCAGTGATCAGGAGTGTGTGCTGCGCTGGGCCAAGAAAGTGAAGAGCAGCAATTGGGAGAATGGGGTAGTACGGATCTACCAGGATTGGAGTGCAGAGGTGGCTAAGCGGCGGCCCGGGTTTAATCGGACGAAGGAGGTGCTCTATAAGAAGAAGATAAAGTTTGTAATGTTGCAGCCTGCGCGCCTGTGGGTAACTTATTTGGATCGGCACTATTATTTTGATTCCCTGGAGGAGGCGTGGGCCTTCGTGCGGATGGAGAAACTGGACTCGAACTAGGGGTTGGGGTTTGCGGGGTCGGTTGTAATACTTTATTGCTGGTTTCTGCTGTTGCTGTGTTCTCTTTTTCTGTACTTTTGTAACTTGATTATGGTTATTTATTGGGGTGTTGTTCTGTTTTTTGTTGGGGGGCATTGTTTGAGTTTTGTATCTTGCAGGGAGGGTTGGGGGGGTTTGTTGTATTCTATGTCGGGTTGGGGGTATGGAGTGGGGCTGGTATTTGGGAGCTGCGTCAGAAGGGTGTGGTGGGGCAGTGCAAAAGCGCGGGCTTTCCTCTGGTTTCCCGCATTGCGGGGCTGGGGGGTGGAGATGATGACGGGGGAGGCGGGGCCTTAACTGGATCTTCCCCGCGCTGGAGCGGTGCCTGGAGAGGGATAGATTGGGGGATGATCCCACTTTGGGAGGGGTCGGGTTATTGGCGGGAGTTTCCGGGGTCAGCAGAAGTTAGCTGACCCACGGAAGTACAATGGAGGACCGGTCGCGGCTGGGAGGGTTCCTAGCCTGGGGGGGAAGGGAGGGGGGGAAAGGGGAATGCCGGGTTGCTGCTGGTAGGGTCAAGAAGGAGCTGGTGGGGGCCGGGGGGACAGAGGTGAGGTGTTGTCGCTGTGGGGACTGGGTCGGGCGGGGGGTGCTGGCCTGGGGCGGGCAGTCGACGGGCTATGGCTAGTCGACGGGGGAGGGGGCGGGACGCCCTCTGATCCAGTTGGTCACCTGGAATGCGAGAGGATTGAATGGGCCGGTGAAGCGGTCTAGGGTACTTGCTCATCTGAGGGGGCTAAAGGCAGATGTGGCAATGCTTCAGGAGACCCACCTGAAGGTGGCGGACCAGGTCCGTCTGAGGAAGAGGTGGGTGGGGCAGGTTTTCCACTCTGGGTTGGATGTGAAGAACCGGGGAGTGGCGATTCTGGTGGGGAAAAATGTATTGTTTGAGGCATCTTAGGTGGTGGCGGATAAGGGGGGTAGGTATGTTATGGTTAGGGGCAGGCTACAGGGAGAGAAGGTGGTACTTGCTGTTGTGTATGCCCCAAATTGGGATGATGCGGGCTTTATGAGGCGTATGCTGGGACGGGTCCCGGATCTAGAGGCGGGAGGTCTGATTATTGGGGGGGGGGCACTTCAATACGGTGTTGGATCCTTCACTGGATCGGTCCAGTTCAAGGACGGGTAGGAGGCCGGCGGCGGCCAAGGTACTGAGAGGGTTTACGGACCAGATGGGAGGGGTGGACCCATGGAGGTTTGTGAGGCCGAGGACACGGGAGTACTCTTTCTTCTCCCACGTACATAGGGTTTATACTCAGATAGACTTCTTCGTGGTGAGTAGGGGACTGATTCCGAGAGTGGTGGAGGCCGAATATTTGGCCATTGCAATCTCTGACCACGTTCCGCATTGGATGGAGTTGGAGATGGGGGAGGTGTGGGACCAGCGCCCATTGTGGCGGTTGGATATGGGGTTGTTGGCGGAGGAGGAGGTGTGTAGGAGGGTCCGGGCAAGTATTGAGGGGTACCTTGAGGTGAATGATACGGGGGAGGTCCAGGTGGGGATGGTCTGGGAAGCCCTGAAGGCAGTGATTCGTGGGGAGCTGATATCCATCTGGGCACACAGGGAGAGGAGCGAGAGGAGTGAGAGGGATAGACTGGTGGGGAAGATGCTGGAGGTAGATAGGAGGTACGCGGAGGCACCAGAGGAGGGATTGTTGGGGGAGAGGCGCAGCCTACAGGCTAAATTTGATTTGCTGACCACTAGAAAGGCGGAGGCACAGTGGAGGAAGGCACAAGGGGCAGTGTATGAACATGGTGAAAAGGCGAGTAGGATGCTGGCTGATCAGCTCCGTAAGCGGGATGCGGCTAGGGAAATTGCTGGAGTGAGAGACAAGAGTGGGAATGTGGTGCGGAAGGGGGTAGAGGTGAATGAGGTCTTCAAGGACTTTTACGGGGAACTGTACCGGTCGGAGCCAACGGTGGAGAGGAGGGGAATAGAGAGGTTTCTCGACGGGCTATCTTTCCCGAATGTGCAGGAGGAGCAGGTGGAGGGGTTGGGGGCGCCGATTGAGCTGGAGGAGCTGGTTAAGGGGATTGGGCAGATGCAGTCAGGGAAGGCGCCGGGGCCGGATGGGTTCCCGGTGGAGTTTTATAAAAAGTTTGTGGATCTAGTGGGCCCCTTGCTGGTGTGGACACTTAATGAGGCGTGGAAAGGGGGGACTTTGCCCCCGACGATGTCGCGGTCGCTGATTTCTTTAATCTGAAAGAGGGACAAGGACCCCCAGCAGTGTGGTTCATACAGGCCCATATCTCTCCTTAATGTGGATGTCAAGGTGATGGCAAAAATCCTGGCCACCAGGATAGAGGACTGTGTGCCAGGGGTTGTACACGAGGACCAGACAGGTTTTGTTAAGGGAAGGCAGCTGAACACGAATGTGCGGAGGTTGTTGAATGTCATCATGATGCCAGCGATTGAGGGGGAGGCAGAGATAGTCGTGGCGCTGGATGCGGAGAAGGCCTTCGATAGAGTGGAGTGGGGCTGCTTATGGGAGGTGTTGGGGAGGTTTGGATTTGGTGAAGGGTTTATTAGATGGGTGAGGCTGCTATATGAGGCCCCGATGGCGTGTGTGGCCACGAATGGGAGGAGGTCGGTGTACTTCCGGCTTTACCGAGGGACCAGGCAGGGTTGCCCCGTGTCCCCCTTGTTGTTTACATTGGCAATCGAGCCGTTGGCAATGGCGTTGAGGGATTCAGGGAGGTGGAGGGGTTTGGTGCGGGGTGGGGAGGTTGTTGTATGCCGATGATCTGCTACTGTATGTGGCGGACCCGGTGGGAGGGATGCCGGGGGTGATGGAGCTGCTAGCTGAGTTTGGGTCCTTTTCAGGCTATAAACTAAATCTAGGCAAGAGCGAGGTGTTTGTTGTGCACCCTGGGGACCAGGAGGAAGGAATTGGTAGGCTCCCGCTTAGGAGGGCAGGGGAGAGTTTTAAGTACCTGGGGGTGCAGGTGGCCAGGGACTGGGGGACTCTTTTCAAGCATAATTTCACCAGGCTTGTGGATCAGATAGAGGAGGAGTTCAAGAGGTGGGACATGCTGCCATTGTCGTTGGCGGGGAGGGTGCAGTCCGTCAAAATGACGGTGCTTCCGAGGTTCTTGTTCCTCTTTCAGTGCCTGCCCATCTTCATCCCCAGGGCCTTCTTTAGGAGGGTGACTAGCAGTATTTTGAGCTTTGTGTGGGCACATGGGACTCCGAGAGTGAAGAGGGTTTTCCTGGAGCGAGGGAGGGATAGAGGCGGGCTGGCGCTGCCCAACCTTTTGGGGTACTATTGGGTGGCCAATATGTCAATGGTGCGTAAATGGGTGATGGGGGGGGAGCGTGGAAAAGAATGGAGATGGCGTCTTGCAGAGGTACGAGCCTGGGTGCCTTGGTAACAGCGCCGTTGCCGCTTTCTCCTGAGAGGTTTACCACGAGCCCGGTGGTGGCGGCGACCCTAAGAATCTGGGGACAGTAGAGACGGCATCGGGGGGAAATAGGGGGCTCAATGGAGGCTCCATTAGGTGGAAATCATCGGTTCATCCCGGGGAACACTGATGGGGGATTCAGGGGGTGGCATAGGGTGGGCATCAGTAAACTGAGGGACCTGTTTATTGGCGGGAGGTTTGCGGGCCTGGGGGAACTGGAAGATAAATTTGGGCTCCCCCAAGGGAACATATTCAGATGCTTGCAGGTAAAGGCGTTTGCTAGGCGACGGGTAGAGGAGTTCCCTTTGCTGCCCTCGCGGGGGGTGATGGACAGAGTGCTTTCGGGGGTGTGGGTCGGAGAGGAGAAGGTGTCTGACATTTATAAGGTAATGCAGGAGGTGGAGGAGTCGTCAGTGGAGGAGCTGAAGGCTAAATGGGAGGAGGAACTCGGGGAGCAGATAGAGGACGGGACTTGGGCGGATGCCTTGGAGAGAGTCAACTCTTTCTCTTCATGTGCGAAGCTTAGTCTCATCCAATTTAAGGTGATGCACCGGGCCCACATGTCCGGGACTAGGATGAGTAGGTTCTTTGGGGGTGAGGACAGGTGCACCAGGTGTTCGGGGAGTCCAGCGAATCATGCCCATATGTTCTGGGCATGTCCAGCACTGGAAGAATTCTGGAAGGGGGTGGCGGGGACGGTGTCGAGGATGGTTGGATCCAGGGTCAAACCAGGGTGGGGACTCGCGATTTTTGGAGTTGCGGCGGAGCCGGGAGTGCAGGAGGTGAAAGAGGCCGGTGTCCTGGCCTTTGCGTCCCTAGTAGCCCGGCGGAGGATCTTGATGCAGTGGAAAGATGCGAGGCCCCCAAGTGTGGCGATCTGGATCAGTGACATGGCGGGATTTATAAAATTGGAGAGGGTTAAATTTGCCCTGAGAGGATCAATACAAGGGTTCTATAAACGGTGGCAGCCTTTTCTGGACTTCCTGGCTCAAAGATAGGTATCTTGGTCAATAGCAGCAGCAACCCGGGGGGACCTCCTGTTCATTGAGGATGGCCGAATGTTTATGATTGCTATCATTATTGTTATTGTTGGTATTTTATTGCGGTTCGTTGTTTTCAATAAAAATTATTTTAAAAAAAAACACTGCAATGAAGTTACTGTGAAAATCCCCTAGTCGCCACACTCCGGTGCCTGTTCGGGTATACTGTGGGAGAATTCAGAATGTCCAAATTACCTAACAGCACATCTTTCAGGACTTCTGGGAAGAATTTGGAGTGTCTGGATGAAACCCCCGCAGACACAGGAAGAACGTGCAGACTCCGCATGGACAGTGACCGAAACCGGGAATCGAACCAGAGACCCTGGTGCTATAAAGCAACAGTGCTAACCACTGTGCCACCCAGTTAAGCATGTGTATTTAGCCCTAATTAAATCAGAGACCAACAGTAGAGAATACACTTGAGGCAACACCTTGATAATGAATTAAACGGAAGGGATTAAAGTTGTGTTTTGTCAGGGTAGGGTAGCGATCTCAATAGTGCTTTTTACAAAACAAAGGCCTGTAACTTGATTGGTCAGATAGCAATGCTGTATTGTACTGGGGCTGGTTTAGCACAGTGGGCTAAGACAGGTAAGACCAATCTGGGGCGGGTTTAGCACAGTGGGCAAAGACAGTTGGCTTCTAATGCAGAACAATGCCAGCAGCATGGGTTCAATTCCCGTACCGGCCTCCCCGAACAGGCACCGGAATGTGGCGACAAAGGGCTTTTCACAGTAACTTCATTGTAGCCTACTTGTGACAGTAAGCGATTATTATTATTATACTCCCATTGTCTAAGCTGGGCTTTGAAACTTACTGTCCTACAAATGAAAATGAACAAATCCTGAATATCACCTACCTGCTTTGAAAAGGTTGAAAACATTTCTCCTTCTCTCTGAGCATTATCTTGAATCTGCTTTCGTTCCTTAAAGCCTCTGTAATTGCTTTGAATTTTCACTGCTGCCAGGTCTTCATCTTCCTGAGAACTGGATTTTGTAGATTTGTCATGGGTTGCCCCCTCTCCTTTTCCATCTAATTTCTTTTCTTCCTTTGGCTGTGCCCTTTCTTTGTTTCCTCTGTCATTGCTCTGAATAACTGTTCCGGCTGGTTCTTCCTTTGGACCATCACGAGCCACAATTCCTTTGTGAGATTCTTTCCTCGAAGCTTCTATTTCCTTGGTTTTAACAGGCACCTTGTTCTCTTGCAGTTGCTTTCTCTCGCGGTGACCTCGATAATTACTTTGAATAACAACGGCAGCTTTGGTATCGTCTTCCTCATTTCCCCTTTCCTCTTCTTGCTTTTGCTGCTTGGTTTTACCATCCTTAATGCTGCTGTTGGATGTGGGGTTCTTCTTGTTTCTGTCACCCTCCACCACTTCCCCTGCTTCTTGCACCTCTTCTTCACCACTTCTTTGTTTTTTATAAGGATCATTTATGTCATATTCTCTGCAAAAAGAAAAAGGTATGCCTTATCATGGGTCTTTCAAGGGCAATTATTGAAACAATTGTCAAACACATTTGTCATGTCATAGTAAAGAATTGACATTAGAGGTAATGGACTCGTCTACCGGTACTTGCTTAAGAGGAGAATTCGTGAAAAGCACTGAATTACATTGATGGCCCAACACATTCTTCAGTTTTATAAGGATGTAAAAACATTTTAAAAAGAACAAGTAGGAGGCCATTTGGCCCTCAAGATTGCTCTGCCATTCAATAAGATTGAGGCTGTGGTAGCATGTCCTCTATAAGGGGGCAGGCAGTCTGTGGGCTGGAGTCTCCGCCCTGCCGCGCCACATTTCTGCTTCACCCCGCCGGCGGGATGCTCCATTACGCCGGCTGGTCAATGGGGTTTCCCATTGTGGGGCAGCCCCACGCCATCGGGAAACCCCCGGGCTGCCGGAAAAACTGAGCATCCCACCGGCGGAAATTCCAGACCCATGTTACCGGCTTGGGACCAATCGCATGGGAGCTTGTGAACCCCAACCAATAGAAAGAAAGCATGAGGCCTTGGGAGCAGAAGCCTGGGAGCAGTGGACACCGGAATTGGAGAGTTAAAACCTTTCCAACATTGCTTTGTGCATGTACGTCATTGCCTTTGCCTACTGTTAATAAACCCTCTTGATTGTTACTGGAAGTCTCCAGCATATTGTTGCGAGCCACCATATTGGCGACGAGGTAAACGGTTCGATTGTTAATCTTCAGCTGTTCAAAATTTGAGGGGGGGGGAGGAAGAAACGTCCAAAAATAGAGGAGCAATGTGAACCATCAACTTGGGGAACCAAAAAAATGATAAAATGTCAATAATTAGAAAGTTAGAACCTTTCAACCAGGGGGCTGAAAACTGGAGCCAGTACATTGAATGGCGCCACTATTTCTTCACAGTAAATGAGATAGCAGGGCAAGACAAGTAGAAGGTAATACTTTTGACGGCTGGCGGGCCTCAAACCTACAATCTGATTAAAATATCCTACGTCTCCGGAAGCTCCCGGCTGAAAAATATTTGACTAATTGGTCACATTGGTCAAGGAACACTTTAACCCCAGGCCCTCGATCACCCTGAAGAGGTACAAATTCAACTCTGCTGTTAAGGACCCAGAAGAGTCCATCTCCACTTTTGTAGCCAGGCATACCAAAAGCTCGGTGTAGCACTCATGAATCTGCTGCGCAACTGTCTAATGTGCGAATTAACAACCACAGCATCCAGAAAACATTCCTAGCTGAAACTAAAATCACACTGGACAAGATGATTGAGGTTGCTCAGGTGATGGAGTGCGCTGGAAAAAACATATCTGAACTTCAAAGCGTGTCGGAAGGGGAAGTGAATCAGTGGTTGGGCGGTTTGGCCACGAGGCATGCCACGAGATCCACAGGCACAGAACTAGGCAGAGTCCTCGGGACCGGATCAAAGTGAGAGAACCAGGAGAAGAATGGGATGTCAGCCTTTGCTATCGATGTGGGGGAGATCACCTGCTGGAAGTCTGTCATTGTCTAAGTTTGTCTGTTTCATTTCCAACTGAAGAGGCCATATCCAGGCCTGTTGCCACGTGAGGCAGAGTCCACCAATGCAAAAATAACAGCAGCGCCAGCAATCCATGACACCACTGAACCATGTGGCGAAGAGCTCTGAGAAGGAGCTCAAGACACACCCTCTAAATGTTGTCAAAGTAAATAAGACAGCCCCAGTTGAAATCATTTGAAAAGTGAATGGAAAACCTTTGAAAATGAAGGTCGATGCTGGTGCATCGGGTCTGATTGTGGGGGAGCAGATGTTCGATTATATTCAAGAAAGGACTCAGACCCTAAGTTTGGGTAGCACGACGGCCAAGCTGTGAACCAAACTCGGGACACCCTAAATATTCTTGGGACCACTAGCCTGCCAGTACCTTGCAAAGAAAAGAGAGCCTGATTGTCACAGAGATACACAGACCAAGCCTGATGGGAAGGGACTGGTTACAGTGAATTAAACTAAACTGGCTGGAAATCTTTAAGATTTTAAACAGCGTTTTTCAAGAAGGCCTGCAGAGATACGAGGTCATGTTCCACAATGAGTTAGGAGGCAGCAGTTGTCATCTATGGTGCTTAAACATTCCACCAATACGTTTACAGATGGCGCTTCAGCATAATAACGACCACAAGCTGCTATTGGATCTTTTGAAAGTGGGCAAACCAATACCCCCATGTGCCTCTGCCAGGGTGCAATGCTGCTCACGGCCTACAACTACACCGTCCAACACATGTTTGGCACCTAGATCTCTAATGCAGATCCCTGCCAAGGGAAACCTGGCACCTGGGCACCTTGGCACTGTAAGAAACTGCAGAGTGTGGTGAACTCAGCCAAGCGCATCACACAAGCTTGCCACCCTCATATTGATTCTGTCTACACCTCCCGCTGCCTCAGGAAGGCACTGTACTTCGGTACATGTGACAATAAATCAAATCAAAATCAAATCAAACTGGCATTTTGGCAGCCTGATAGTGCCACTCCAGCACTCTGGCAGGATGGCATTACTGGGTGCCCAGGTGGCAGTGCCTAGGTGCCAGGATGGAAGTGCCAAGGTGCCTGGGTGTCAACGGGAGTGCCAGGAAACTACCCTGCCAAATGCCTGTCCATCCGGAACTTCTGATAGCCTAGGAGACCCCCAAGCATTTATGCCTGGTCCACATATGTGTAGACCAGTGCTGAACGGCGCCATGGTGAGGTCACCCAGGCGTGGGCATTAGTTCCCGGTACTCGGAAAAATCAGGCGCCGACATATTTGAATGAGCCTCATGGCTCATTTGAATTAAATATGTTAATCTGGAGCTCTCCCAGCGAGGATAAGATGCAGATTATAATGTCTCACGAGTTCTAACATCTGGTCTGTGTGTGTGGGGTGGGGGAGGATGTGGAGGTTTCCATGGAGGGGGAGGCCCTTTAGGCAGAGGGTTCCTGGGGGTCTCCCTATCACAGGACTCCCTGGTTTGGGTCCCTTTGGTCAGCGGGTCCCTGGGGGCGGGGGGGGGGGGGGGGGGGGGGAGGGAACTCCCTATTGCAGGGGTTTCTGGAGGAGGTCCCCCTATTTCGGGAGTCCCGGAGGGATGGGGTGGGATTGGGGTCTGGTACAGGGGGAGGTGGGCAGGCAAGTATTGTGGGGGGGGGGGGGGGGGGGTGGCCCTCAGTTGGGGTCGGATGTCCTCTACCAGCATGGCCCTGGTGTGTAGGCCACTTAATAGGCCAAGGAGGTTTGCCCCACCGTGGGATCCATGGTGCCAGGGTGACACTGGTAGGAACCACAAGTGATCGATGCCCACGTGATTCCTGGCCATGGGGACTGGAGAATTTCGGTGGGCCGGAGCATAGGGTGCCAGGTCCACTAAATGGATGCAAATAGGTCATTAAGAATCATTTGCATTCATTTACATGCTCCCGCAGTCGTGGGCCTGAATTCCGGCGCTGGAGCATCCTGTTCGGGTCGGCGCCCGGCGTCGATCCCGATTTTGCCCCGACACCCAATTATTTGTCCCATTGGGAAACACAATCCAGTCGTCCCAGAGAATCCGTCCCATAGTCTCCCAAATGGAGAATTCACCCCATGCTTCTCACATGCTTCTTTCAACTTTCTCACACACGCTGGGATAGATTTTGACCTTGTGGGATTGTGTAAAAGGGGTGACAGGAAGATGTGTTTTACATCTCTCCTGATTATTATTGCCAGTGATGTCAATCAGGAGAGATTCAACAAGATACAAAAGTTTAACACGACGGAACAAAGTTCTACGACTTGCAGACTTGTTTTGGTTCTATTTAATAACCGGACTTACAATTTCACATTGAGGTGTTTTCTGTCCATATAGCCTCTGTAGTGAGCCTGGATTTTAATGGCGGCATATCGCTTTTCCTCCAACATTTCTTTGTATTCTTTCCTGCACAGATATCCTCTTGCAACTAAGAGAAGCAAATTGTAAATGCTCACTTTATCATCTTATAGTATAAAAGTAAGGCACATCGTCATTGATTTGTACTTTATGCTGTGTTAAATGTTTTACACCAGACATTTTGGGTAGGATCCTCCATCTCGCCGTACCTGTTTTCTGGTGCGGCGTGCCCCTGCCAGCAGCGGGATTCTCCGTCCTGGCAGCCAGCCAAAGGGGTTTCCCCACTGTGGGCACCCCTATGCCATCAGGAAATCTGCGCGAGTGAGTGCGCTGCTGGCAAACCGGAGTATCCTGCCGATGGAGAATCCAGCCCATCACTAACTATACCGTAAAAAATCACTGGTTACAATTACATTGGAAATGTTAAAAAGTCCTGTAAAAAATACTTACCTGCCTGGAGTGTGATAATTGTCTGCTCTAGTTTCTGATTTTCAACGTCCTTTCTCACTTTGTGCCCTCTATAAGCTACAAGAAGGATAACATGTTTATCTTTTCATTTGCAGGTTTGTTATTGTTAATGCAATGGATAAATCTAATGATTGTGATGATGATGGAATGTCAGCCTCCACTATAATTTCTCTGAGATATTGACAGTAACATTTGACATTTGCACAGGCACAGTTTAAAAAAATGTTTCGCAGGTTGTGGCACCGCTGGTTAGGCCAACATGTACACCCACAGTGTTGTTAGGAACTCCAGGATTTTGACTCAGTGACAGTGAACGAACGTAAATATATTTCAAAGTCAGGATGGGATGTGATTCGGAGGAGAATTTCCAGGTGGTGGTGTTCGCATTTATCTGCCGGCCTTGTTCATTTAGATTATAATGGGCAGCATGGTTAGTTTCACTTTAGTAATGGAGAGGGATAGGTGCGTGCAACAGGGCAAGGTTTACAATTGAGGAAAGGGTAAATACAATGCTGTCAGACAAGAATTGAAGAGCATAAGTTGGGAACATAGGCTGTCAGGGAAGGACACAAGTGAAATGTGGAACTTGTTCAAGGAACAGGTTCTGCGTGTCTTTGATATGTATGTCCCTGTCAGGCAGGGAAGAGATGGTCGAGTGAGGGAACCATGGTTGGCAAGAGAGGTTGAATGTCTTGTTAAGAGGAAGAAGGAGACTTATGTAAGGCTGAGGAAACAAGGTTCAGACAGGGTGTTGGAGGGATACAAGATATCCAGGAGGGAACTTAAGAAAGGGATTAGGAGAGCTAAGAGAGGGCATGAAAAATCTTTGGCAGGTAGGATAAAGGAAAACCCCAAGGCCTTTTACACATATGTGAGAAATATGAGAATGACTAGAGCGAGGGTAGGTCCGATCAAGGACAGTAGTGGGAGATTGTGTATTGAGTCTGAAGAGATAGGAGAGGTCTTGAACAAGTACTTTTCTTCAGTATTATGAAAATGAAAAATGAAATGAAAATTGCTTATTGTCACGAGTAGGCTTCAATGAAGTTACTGTGAAAAGCCCCTAGTCGCCACATTCCGGCACCTGTTCGCTATTAACAAACGAGAGGGGCCATATTGTTGGAGAGGACAGTGTGAAACAGACTGTTAAGCTCGAGGAGATACTTGTTAGGAAAGAAGATGTGTTGGGCATTTTGAAAAACTTGAGGATAGACAAGTCCCCCGGGCCTGACGGGATATATCCAAGGATTCTATGGGAAGCAAGAATGAAATTGCAGAGCCGTTGGCAATGATCTTTTCATCCTCGCTGTCAACAGGGGTGGCACCAGGGGATTGGAGAGTGGCGAATGTCGTGCCCCTGTTCAAAAAAGGGAATAGGGATAACCCTGGGAATTACAGGCCAGTTAGTCTTACTTCGGTGGTTGGCAAAGTAATGGAAAGGGTACTGAGGGATAGGATTTCTGAGCATCTGGAAAGACACTGCTTGATTAGTGATAGTCAGCACAGATTTGTGAGGGGTAGGTCTTGCATTATAAGTCTTATTGACTTCTTTGAGGAGGTGACCAAGCATGTGGATGAAGGTAAAACAGTGGATGTAGTGTACATGGATTTTAGTAAGGCATTTGATAAGGTTCCCCATGGTAGGCTTATGCAGAAAGTAAGGAGGCATGGGATAGTGGGAAATTTGGCCGGTTGGATAATGAACTGGCTAACCGATAGAAGTCAGAGAGTAGTGGTGGATGGCAAATATTCAGCCTGGAGCCCAGTTACCAGTGGCGTACCGCAGGGATCAGTTCTGGGTCCTCTGCTGTTTGTGATTTTCATTAACGACTTGGATGAGGGAGTTGAAGGGTGGGTCAGTAAATTTGCAGATGATACGAAGATTGGTGGAGTTGTGGATAGTGAGGAGGGCTGTTGTCGGCTGCAAAGAGACATAGATAGGATGCAGAGCTGGGCTGAGAAGTAGCAGATGGCGTTTAACCCTGACAAGTGTGAGGTTGTCCATTTTGGAAGGACAAATATGAATGCGGAATACAGGGTTAATGGTAGAGTGGTAGAGTTCTTGGCAATGTAGAGGAGCAGAGAGATCTTGGGGTCTATGTTCATAGTTCTTTGAAAGTTGCCACTCAAGTGGATAGAGCTGTGAAGAAGGCCTATGGTGTGCTAGCGTTCATTAGCAGAGGGATTGAATTTAAGAGCTGTGAGGTGATGATGCTGCTGTACAAAACCTTGGTCAGGCCACATTTGGAGTACTGTGTGCAGTTCTGGTCACGTCATTTTAGGATGTGGAAGCTTTGGAAAAGGTGCAAAGGAGATTTACCAGGATGTTGCCTGGAATGGAGAGTAGGTCTTACGAGGAAAGGTTGAGGGTGCTAGGCCTTTTCTCATTGAAACGGAGAAGGATAAGAGTGACTTGATAGAGGTTTATAAGATGATCATGGGAATAGATAGAGTAGACAGTCAGAGACTTTTTCCCCGGGTGGAACAAACCATTACAAGTGGACATAAATTTAAGGTAAATGGTGGAAGATATAGGGGGGATGTCAGAGGTAGGTTCTTTACCCAGAGAGTAGTGGGGACATGAAATGCACTGCCTGTGGAAGTAGTTGAGTCGGAAACATTAGGGACCTTCAAGCGGCTATTGGATAGGTACATGGATTAGGGTAGAATAATGGAGTGTAGATTAATTTGTTCTTAAGGGCAGCACGGTAGCATTGTGGATAGCATAATTGCTTCACAGCTCCAGGGTCCCAGGTTCGATTTTGGCTTGGGTCACTATCTGTGTGGAGTCTGCACATCCTCCCCGTGTGTGCATGGGTTTCTTCCGGGTACTCCGGTTTCCTCCCACAGTCCAAAGATGTGGAGGTTGGGTGGATTGGCTATGATGAATTGCCCTTAGAGTCCAAAATTCTATGAGCTATGATTAACCTAGGACAAAAGTTCGACACAACAACGTGGGCCGAAGGGCATGTTCTGTGCTGTATTTCTCTATCTATCTATGGTAGCACAAGTGGATAGCACAGTGGCTTCACAGTGCCAGGGTCCCAGGTTCGATTCCCCACTGGGTCATTGTCTATGAGGAGTCTGCACGTTCTCCCTGTGTGTGCGTGGGTTTCCTTTGGGTGCTCCGGTTTCCTCCCACAGTCCAAAGAGTGCAGGTTGGCCATGCTAAATTGGATTTAGTGTCCAAAAAGGTTAGGAGGGGTTATTGGGTTACGGGGATAGGGTGGAAGTGAGGGCTTAATGTTGGTCGGTGCAGACTCGATGGGCCAAATGGCCTCCTTCTGCACTGTATGTTCTATGTTCTATGGGTTTTGAAGGTGCTGCCTATGTTCCTGCCGTGAATTTTAAAGAGGTTACACATGACTGTCGATAGTGGGGGGAGTGAATGCTTGTGGAAGGGATACCAATCAAGCGGGCTGTTTTGTCCTGGATAGTATCGAACATTTTGAGTGTTATTGGAGCTGCACTCATCCAGGCAAGTGGGGAGAATTCCATCACACTCCTGACTTGTGCCTTGTAGATGGTGGACAGGCTTTGGGGAGTCAGGTGGTGACTTACTCATCACAGCATTCCTGGCATTTGACTTGCTCTGGTAGCCACAGTATTAATGTGGCTCATCCAGTTCAGTTTCTGGTCAATGGTAACCTCCAGGATGTTGATTGTGAGGGATCAGCAATGCCATCGAATGTCAAGGAGCAATGGTTAGATCCTCTCTTGTTGGAGATGGTCATTGCCCAACATTTGTATGGCGCAAATGTAACTTGCAATTTGTCAGCCCAAGCCTGGATATTGTCGAGGTCATACTGCATTCGGACAGGGACAGCTTCAGTGCCTGAGGAGTCGGGAATGGTGTTGAACACTGTGCAAATCATCAGAGAACCTCCCCACTTCTGACCTTATGATGGTAGGAAGGTCATTGATGAAGCAGCTGAAAATGGTTGGGCCGAGGACACTGCCCCGAGCAACTCCTGCAGTGATGTTCTGGAGCTGAGATGATTGACCTCCAACCATCACAACCATCTTCCATTGTACCAGGAATCAATCCAACGAGTGGATAATTTTCACCTTGATTCCCATTGACTTCAATTTTGTCAGAGCTCCGTGATGCCACACTCAGTCAAATGCTGCTTTGATGTCAAGGGCAGTGACTCCCACCTCAACTCTGGAGTTCAGTTCCTTTGTCCATGTTTGATCTCAGACTGTAATGAGATCAGGAGCTGAGTGAGTCTGGTGGAACCCAAACTGAATGTCAGTGAGCAGGTTATTGCTGAGTAAGTGCCACTTAGTAGTACTGTTGATGTAAAGGTCAGGTAAAGTCGCCATGGGACCAGATAACTATAGGCTGCTTTCGCCTTTGAGGGGGAGAGCTGACTGGTGGTAATTTAACCTGAGGATCACCACACCTCAGGGGGGAGAGGTTGAGAAGGCGGCCTTCATGACCCCTCCATTGCCTTACTGATGATTGAGAGCAGACTGATAGGGTTTGTATGGGGTTGGATTTTTATAGTTCATTTATGGGGTTTGGGCATTGCTGTCTTGCCCAGCACTTTCCCCATCCCTAATTGAACTTGAGAAGGTGGTGGTGAGCTACTTCCTTGAACTGCTGCAGTTCCTGTGGTGTTGGTTCACCCACAGTGCTGTTTGAAGGGGTGATCCAGGGTTTTGAAACAGTGACAATGAAGGAACAGTGATATATTTCCCAGTCAGGATGGTGAGTGACTTACTGTCCTTCTTTTTGTGCAGAGGTCATAACTGGTCAATATCCCACCTTGCTGGGTTGATGTCCCCGCCCCGGTGTTGTAGCTGTACTAAACAGCTTGGCTGGGGTGGCGGGGGTGAGGACAGGTTCTGGAGAACAAGTCTTCAGTAGTACTGCCGGAATATTGTCAGGGCCCATAGCTTTTGCAGTATTCAGTGCCTTCAGCCATTTGTTTTGCACTGATGTGCTGAGATCCTCTCCCATTGAGGATGAGGATATTTGTGGAGCCTCCTGCTACAGTGAGTTGTTTAATTGTCCACCACTATTCATGATTGGATGTGATAGGATTGCAGAGCTTTGATCTGATACTTTGGTTGTGGGTTCGCTTAGCTCTGTCCATCACTTGCTGCTTGTGCTGTTTGGCACACAAATAGCCCTGTGTTGCAGCTTCACCAGGTTATCACCACATTTTTCGGTATGCCTGATGTTGCCCCTGGCACATTGTCCTGCACTCTTCATTGAACCAAGGTTGATCTCCTGGCTTGGTGGTAATGGTACAGTGGGAGATATTCTGGGGCATGGGGTTACAGATTTTGGTTGAGTACAATTGTGCTGTTGCTAATGGCCCACAGTGCCTCATGGATACCCAGTCTTAAGGTGTTGTAATATAATCAGGGTCTAGTTTTAAGACCGATTAAATTGGATATCGTAAATTAAAGAATTGGGCACTTTAAAAACCACAGACTGCTGAAGCCTGCAGAGTCCAAATATACAGAACTCAGACCTGCTGTCAGGGGCATGTCTGATAACCCATCAAGTAATTATCACTCCTACTTCAGATGCATTGGCCTATTGTCCACAGTACCTGATGCCCCATCAAGCAATTATCACTCCTACTTAAGATGCGTTGGCCTATTATCCACAGTTCCGGATAAACCATCAAGCAATCATCACTCCTCCCAGGGCGGGTTCAGGTGCCCTTTCAACAGGTCATCAGCCAGACAATTGGACACTGAGACCCTGCCTCCTGCGTCTCCATTGGCCAAAGGCCAAGGGTAGGTGAAATAGGAGGTGGGTAGCAAAAGCGGGATACAAATAGGCATTCCAGACATCTAGGAAGTAAGACTGGAAGCAAAGACTCGAAGCAAAGACTCTGGGCGGGATTCTTCGAACCCCGCCTGGTCGGAGAATCCCCGGGGGGTGGCGTGAATCCCGCCCCGCCGCTCCGATGCCAGAAGCCGTATTCTCCGGCGCCGGTTTTCGGGCAGGGGCGGGGATCACGCTGCGCCGGTCAGGGGTCATTGGCAGCGGCCCCCTCCGGCAAATCTCAGGCCCTGATGGGCCGAGCGGCCGTCAGTTCCTGGCCAGTCCTGCCAGCGTGAAATGGACATGGTCCCACACGGCGGGACCTGACTGGTAGGCCGTCCAGTGGAGTCCTCGGGGTGGGAGAGGGTGGGCGGAATCTGGCCCAGGGAGGCCCCACGGTGGCCTGGCCCACAATCGGGGCCCACCGATCTGTGGGCAGGCCTGTGCCATGGGGGCACTCCTTCCTTCCGCGCCGGCCTCTGTCGGGCTCCGCCATGGCCGCCACGGAGAAGAACCCCCCTGTGCATGCGCAGGAACATGCTGGCCGGTCTGCCCATTCACAGAAACCCACGTAGTCCCTTCGGTGGCAGTTGGCGCGATGCCAGCCCCTCCAGCGCCGGCCTAGCCCCCGGAAGTGCGGAGGATTTCACAACTTCCGGTTGGCCCGGTGCCAGAGTGGTTCGCCCCGTTCTTGGCACCGGCGTCAGGCCATCCCGCCAATTGTGGGAGAATCCCATCCTCTGTGTGTGAGGTGACCTTGACTTGACCAGAAGGAAGGAAGGAAGGAAGGAAGCAAGGAAGAAACAGCCAGCGAGAATCGCCTTTGCAAAGAGGAACCAGACCATCTTTGCGGGTAGTATAGTCGAATCCTTGGATTTTTGTTTTGTTTATTGTCACGTGTTCCGAGGTACAGTGAAAAGTGATTTTCTGCCAGCAGCTCAACAGATCATTAAGTGCATGAAAAGAAAAGGAAATTTAAAAAAATACATAATAGCGCAACGCAAAATACACAATGTAACTGCTTAAAAACCTGCATCGGGTGAAGCATACAGGGGTGTAATGTTAATGAGGTCAGTCCATAAGAGAGTCGTTTAGGAGTCAGGTAACAGCCGGGGAAGAAGCTGTTTTTGAGTCTGATCGTGCCTGTTCGCAGACTCAAAACTGTATCTCGTGCCCGATGGAAGAGGTTGGAAGAGTGAGTAAGCCGGATAGGAGGGGTCTTTGATTATGCTGCCCGCTTTTCTCAGGCAGCGG
Source organism: Scyliorhinus canicula (assembly GCF_902713615.1). NCBI lineage: Eukaryota > Metazoa > Chordata > Chondrichthyes > Carcharhiniformes > Scyliorhinidae > Scyliorhinus > Scyliorhinus canicula. The sequence continues at coordinate 179,053,569 of NC_052150.1, read as the reverse complement.
GAGGTGTAGATCCTGGGTGTTTCTTGTATGTGTAGGGGTAATTTACGCGTTAACTATATTTAATAAAGTGTGTTGCATTATATCTGTGTCTGTACTTTGCTCTACTCATAAATTAAGACACCTGTGTAAACTTTAATTAAGGAGCTGGTTGAAATATCTGAATTGGACAGATACAACACCAGGTTATCACCTCATTTTTAGGTATGCCTGATGTTGCTCCTGACATACCCTCCTACACTTTTCATTGAACCAGGGTTGATCCCCTGGATTGGTGATAATGTTACAGTGGGAGATATTCTGGGCCATGAGGTTACAGATTTTGGTTGAGTATAATTTTGCTGCTGCTAATTGCCCACAGCACCTCATGGATGCTGGTAGTGCCACACAACATGATGGAGTTTATCCTTGATGTGAAAATGGGACTTTGCCTCAGTCTGTGGTTGTACTGCCGAACCATTATTGACATTGAAGTCCCCCTTCCAGAGAATATTCTGCCTCCTTGCCACTCTCAGTGCTTTTTCCAAGTGGGTGTTCAACATGGTACTGATTCCTCAGCTGTCGGTGGACGGTATGTGGTAATCAGCAAAATACTTTCCTTGCCCATGTTAGACCTGTTGCCATGAGACTTCATGAGTTCCAAAGCCAATGTTGAGGACTCCCAGGGCAACTCTCTCACAACTGCATATCACTGTGCCACCACCTCTGTTGGGTCTGTCCTGCCAGTGGGACAGGACATACCTAGGTATGGTGCTGGTGGTTCCATGACATTATTTGTGTAATGATGCACTTTTGGAGATGTAGGAAAAGAAGGGATTTATTTACAAAGCAGCGACTGCATATTTGCAGCTAGTCCAAAATACATCTGCAAGAGGAGAACTCCTCCTACTGGTGTGATGCCCCACTATGGGTTCCGAGTGGTCACCCAGGCCACGTGACTCTCACTATGCTGTGTTGCCCTTAAAGGGACAATCATCACAATCTATAAGGTATGATTCCATGAGTATGACTTTGCCAGGCTGTTGGCTAGTCTGTGGGACAACTTTCCCAATTTTGGCACCAGCCAAATGAAGAGGACTTTGCAGGGTCGGCAGGGCTGGTTTAATAAGGAAGTGGGAGTCCAAACCAAGTAAAAGTAAGAGGTAGTTTTATTTTCAAACAATATATTGACACTCTAGGAGTGCCCTGCAGCACACCACCTGGAGGGTCGCCCACTTTGTGGTGGTCTGCTGTGTCCTTACAACCTGGCACAGCAGGAGGGTGATGAGGTGCCCATGGTGACGGGGAGCATGTGGCCACCTCGGAGGAGGAGAAGGAGGATGTTGAAGTGGCTCCGATCCAGCAGGGGCTGGAGGACGAACCTATGGAGGAACTGGAGACCAACCGGAGGCTTCAGGACAGGCGGAAGTGGCGAGGGTACAGCAAGCCCGGAAGGGGAGACCCTCATTTCCACCTGATTCACTTAGCACATGGCCTGGTCCATCATCGCTACCTTACCCACCTTGTAGCGATGATGGACCAGGCCACTTGCTAAGTGAATCGGGTGGGTATGAGGGCGCCTCGGCCATTACCATCTGAGAGTGAGACATGTCCCGCAGAACCTCATCAAGGTCAGCTTGGTACTGGTTAACATCCCCCAGCGAGTCGGACATTCTGCTGAGACCCTCAGCCATGGTCATCACCGACTGCGCAACGCCTTTGAGACCTTCACTCATGTTGCTGACGTCAAACACCAGGCTCTCCACTGCGGTCGCCACCCTAGCAGTGGTGGCCTTGGTGCCAGGCATTGATGGCGACATCACCTGGGTCCATAACGTCGGGTCTGGGACTCCTCTAATCGGCTATCGATCTGCTGGAGTGTTGCTGACATCTCTCTCTAAATGTCCTGACCTCTCCCTATCGTCTCGATCAGTTCCAGAAATTCTTCTACCATAGACTCAGCATCAGGCTGGGACCCAGCTGGGTCCTGGGATCCAGCAGACCTCCGACTGCTGTCTCGACTGGAGGTTCCTGCCTCCACATGATGTACATCAGCAGCAGTGTGGTGCTCACCAGATTGCGCCCCAGAAGCCTGTCCACTAATGTTGGCCACCGAGGTTCTTGTATCTGTACGGGTGGAGGGTGGGGATGACAGCTGTGACGCCTCGATTGTGTCTTCAGTCTCCTAGGAGGCTAGAGTCACCCGGGATGGGCCATTGCTGTCGGCTGGAGGATATGGGGAGAATTGACATGTGGTCAGTGGGAGGAATGGGTGAGTAAAGGCAGTAACAACTCACATTTGACAGGTCCTCCATGTGGAGCCCAGTGGTTCCTCACCTCTGCGACGTCCGCCAGCCTCTGCTTGGGTGATCGTCCTGTCCTCGGCCACACCAGTTACCTCCAGGGCCCACTCCTTGAAGGAGGTGAGAGTTCTTAAGTCTTGCACCTCACAGCTAATCTCTTGGTGATTGTGGGAGAGCTTTTCCTGAGGAGACACAGATGGGGCATCGTTTGCCACACGCGTGGTTCACAGTGGTGGGAGGGGGGTGTGAAGGAAGAAGGGAGGGTGACGGGAGGTTTGGGGGATTAAAGGGAAAGGTGAGGTGAAGGGAGGTTTAGGGGTCGCATGGGAAGTTGGTGGAGGTGGATGCTCGTGTGGAGGTGGAAAGTTCTCGGGGGGGGCGGGGATGGGGGTATTGGTCTCTACTCACTTGTGCTGCCCGTGTAGATCATTGACCTTTTTCCTGCACTGGAGGATAGTCTTCCTGGTCACATCGCCCGAGCTGACCATTGCCGCCACCTTGTCCCAGGCAGCACTGACTGCCTTGTGGCTCACCCTCTGGGACACTTGGGAGAACAGGACATTCCTCCTGGTCTCCGGCGTGTCTAGGAGCCTTCCAGGTCTGAATCCCCGAATCTTGGGGCCGGTCTCCTGGGTGCCATTGTTGTGAGCTGGCTGGGGTTGGCTGAGCAAGTGCAGCTTAAGCGCTGCTCGACCTTGTTAGAGGGGGACTGACGAGCGCGGTGCTGGCGAATCAGCTGGTGAGCCTTCATTTGCAGCGAGATACCGTGAGACCAAGTGGACCAATTAACATTGAATAATGTTGCCAGCCTCGCTGGGCCTCGCACCGGGAAGCTCACAGCAATTCCCGCTCACTACCACACTTTGAAATCTTTCCGGAGAATCGTGTCCTTTAATTCCATGAGCCTGGGCTGTATTCAATGAAGTCGTAAAACTAATAAGACCATTTTTTCACCCCAGTTTGTATCGATCTGAGTATAGTACTCTAATCAGACTACAGTGCTCAAAAGGGCATACAAAATATGTGGTGAGCTGCTGGAATTTGGAAAGATTTACGTAAATTTTAAAACAACTTGTCAGGGGACCAAATAATCGAATTGCAGTTATTACTAAACCTACAGGAGACAGAATGAAAAAGAAGATAGAAATCTAATCAGAGGTACAACAACAAAAGCAACATGTTTTCTATTAAACAAACAGAACCAGATCTTGCTTGAAATGAAGCTTTCATTGACAAAAATGTAATTAGAGTTTTGTGTTTTTGTAAACATTGTCATGCAATGAGCCATTTGTTTTGTGTAATCAATACTTCTCTGTAGATGAATGGGGCACAAGTAAATGCACGTATGCACTGTTAGTATAAGGTTAGTCAGACGACAGGTAATCTAAAGGAACCATTGTACACTCATTCATTGCTATTCATTTGACTTTGCTTTTGATGTGTATTTTTCATACTTTTCTGTTTTTTCTCCTGTATGTCATCATTTTATGGTCTTTGTTTAAATAAGATGCTATTGTACTGCTTTGATGTGATAGTTTGACCATCAATACTTCTCTTCCCTCAATTTCTCTCAATTTTGTGTCTCCAGACTGCAATTCAATCTGAAGTATGGCTCCATGGTACAAAGCAACCATTAATTATTCTTTGTTTTTTTGTAATAGTTTGAATACTGCTCCGCAGAAGTTACAATGGGAGATCGGGGCACCCCTCATGGAAATTCAGGGCTACACTATTTAATGGCTGCCAGTTATATATTGGAGGAGGTTTCAGCAGTTTAATACATGGAAATATGCAATAAATAGTAGGGTAGCATATTGTAAAAATAAGTACAGCTACATTTCCTCAGAGGTTAGTTGAAGCCTGCTCCTTATATTGACGCTCCAGGTAGGAGTGAGGATGTATGTAAATGCTGAATTTTGAGTTGCAATATTTCAGACAAGGTGTTAAACTGATCATCTGCCTGTTGGTTGTAAAAGAAGATCCTAGGAAACTATGTGAAGAAATGAAGGAAGATAAGATGACGCAGTGATATCTCTCAATGAAAATCTCTAAAAACATTTGCTGTTTGTTGGACTTTGTTACGTTTAAAATGGCGGCGATATTTGCTTAAATAGCAACAGTGACTACCCGCAACATTCACTAGTTGGCTGGGAAATGGTTTGACATACTTTCAAAGGATGAAAGGTAGCAAGTTTGTTCTTTCTAACGGCGGCACTGTGGCACAGTGGTTAGCATTGCTGCCTACGGCGCTGAGGACCCGGGTTCGAATCCCGGCTCTGGGTCACTGTCCGTGAGGAGTTTGCACATTCTCCCCGTGTCTGCGTGGGTTTCACCCCCACAACCCAAAAGATGTGCAGGATAGGTTGATTGGCCACGCTAAATTGCCCCTTAATTGGAAAAAAATAATAGGTACTCTAAATTTATTTTTAAAAAAAGTTTGTTCTTTCTATACTCCGCTTTGCAGCTAAACGTTATCAAGGAATGGAAACCAGGGTTTAAATAACATAAAGGTTTTTTGGAAATACACAGTCGGGGGAGATATCGGAGACCATGTGGAACAGTGATGGCATCCCTGCTGCTGGATCAAAAGCTCTGGGTTCCAGTCCAACCAGGGCCGGCCCAAGGTACCGGCAACTCGGGCAGTCGCCCGGGGCGCCATGTGCTAGGGGGCGCCTGAGACTCGGGTCCCGCGCATGCGCAGTTGGGCTGGTGCCAACCAGCGCATGCGCGGTGGCCCCCCTCCCCCAGGGCGGCCCCCTCCGCCCCCCCTCCCGCCTCCCCTCCGGCCGCCCCCTCCCCTCCGTCCTCCCCTCCGTCCGCCCCCCCCGTCCGCCCCCCCGTCCCTCTTCCGTCCGCCCCCCCCCGTCCCCCCTCCGTGCCCCCGCCCCCCCCGTGCCCGTGACCCCCCCGTGCCCGTGCCCCCCCGTGCCCGTGCCCCCCCCCGTGCCCATGCCCCCCCCTCGGCCCCCCCCCCGGCCCCGCCCCCCCCTCACCCCCCCGGCCCCGCCCCCCCTCGGCCCCGCCTCCCCCTCGCCCCCCCCCCCCCCCCCCCCCCGAAGGGCGCTGAAGTTCAGCTTGCCCGGGGCGCCAGCAACCCTAGGGCCGGCGCTGACAACATCACTACTTGTTGGCCACAGAAGGAGCATTCGACACACTTCAATGGGCTGATAATCAGCTCGGAAATCCTTCCACCCCTTCAGCCATTACTTCCCAAAGGGTTAAAAATAAAACAGCAAATCGGCGTCAAGATACTCTAACAACAGGGAGAGATTTTCACAATTTCGTCAAAAGATGAAATATGTTGGGGTAGAATCTGGCCCTCTCCCTTGCATCCATTTGTATTGAAAGTATAAAGATTTGTTTTGTTTTTACTATTTGAAGTTGATGACAGTTCTGTTCATATATAAATGACAAAGCATTTCTTATAACTCGTTATGAAATATTCGGTGTGTATTAAATGTATTTAATTTTATTCAATGGGTCATGATTAATGAGCAAGCCTGATTTCAATCTTGCGGCCCACTAAGATGAAGGAGGGCCACTCATGCGGCCCACTCACTGGCCTAGGTTGCCCATCACTGACCAGATGTCACTGCTTTGGTACGAGGAGGAGCAGGAGTGCTCTTCCGACTCCCTAATCCTTGTGATTGGCATCCCCACCTAATCATTGCCACTCCATTCCAACCCTTTACCTTTAAGCTGCATGGCACATGGCCCTATGTTTATCTTTGAAAAAAGGGATGAGCCGACTCTGAAGGCACGACAGGCACCAGCAGCTGAACCAAATTAGGCCAAATGAGGGACAGGGACTAACTTTGGGACAGCCTTCGACCTCCCGGTTGGTGTGGACTCTATTAGTACATTGCTAGTCATGGACCTCAATTTCAACAGCTCAGGATCTGATCTGAGGGATTAATGTTATTTTTGAAAATTCAACATTAGTAGAGGAGAAAGACACAGCTATCATTGTCTGCATGCTGGAACTGATAATAAGAAAGATTACTGTTTTAAATAGGGATTTCATCTTACTCAAGTGAATTGGAAAAACCTATTCTGATCAATACTTCATGAACTCAACAGTCTGCAGCCTTTAGATCAATACTAATGGATCTTTTAGGCAAGTTGTGAATCCTTCTCCAGCATTAACCTTTGCTTGTGTTCCTACACCACACATAGAGTCATAGAATTTACAGTGCAGAAGGAGACCATTCGGCCCATTCAGTCTGCACCAGACCTTGGAAACCCTACTTAAGGCCACGCATTGACCCTATCCCCATAACTTAGTAACCCCACCTAACTTCCTGGACACTAAGGGGCAATTTATCATGGCCAATCCACCTAACCTGTGTTTCTTTGGACTGTGGGAGAAAACCGGAGCACCCGGAGGAAACTCCACACACACAGTCACCAGAGGCTGGAATTGAACCAGGGCCCCTGAAGATGTGAGGCAGTGCTAACCACTGTGCCACCGTAATGTTATTTCTATGAAATATTTTTAAAGTTCATAAAAATGAACAGTGACATTTAAATTCATGGAACTATTTGTATCATGAGTATTTATTTGAAGAGAAACTTCAATTGACAACAACCTTGCTAATTTGAACTGAATACTTGATCAAGACCCATGATGCCTGAATTATAACATGCACATGGCAGTTTACACACTTGTTTCAACTTTGTTTATGATGAGCTTAATATGCTGTGATACAATGAGTTTTGAACATCCGGAAGCACAGAATAATTCGGGAGCCTTTGCTGAATAAGAGAAACTTCTTAAACTGAGAATGGAGTTAATACTATGCCAAAAACCAGATCTGCCCCCAAATATCACCAGATATGGTAGATGTGACATTATAGAAATGTACAGCATGTGAAGAGTTAATGTCATGTTACAGTTAGCCACTAGATGGAGCTAGGGTCAGTACTATAAATGACACTGATTCTTAGGTTTCTGGGAGAGAGTGGAATAGAGGAGAGGAGACAGGAGTGAAGTGCATAGTAGAGCTAGAGAGTATAGAAAAAAGTTATAGTTATTATAGAGGATATAGTGTTAGTGAGTGTAGTTTAATGTAATTTATTTGTTTACTATAGGAATAAGTGTCAAACTTTAATTAAAGTAGTGTTAATAAATTTAGCTTTGTTGATGAACATAGCTTTAAGTGTCTTTGTGAACACTACACTTTCCATCTTCAAGTCAACACAACAAAGATCACTACAGTAGACTGGTGAAATCAGTGGTGAAGAGGTCAGAGTCATTTTGAGGCATAAGACCAAAGAGCTGCGAGTGCCAAACAAGCCGAATCCAAATCAGATCAGTGCAGTGTCAGGTTGCCTGAGGACTACCTGATCACCAGCAAGGTAGATTATGGAAGGATATTTGCAATGCTGGGAGGTGGGGGGGGGCAACTATATTCATGCCTAAACTGGGATAAAGCCTATATGCTGTACACTCCATACAGTTAACTCTGAAAACAGCAATGAGGGTCCAAAATACATCATGGGAGGCTGATCTGTCTATGTAAAGGGCTACCACCTGAAACAGGTGGGTTGTCCACTAGTCGACCCCTTCCGTGATGCATGGGTGCAAGAAAAAGAGCTGATAAGTACTGCACAACTATTTGAAAAGCATGACTGTCAAGCTGATGCCATACATCTGAAGTTCAAATCTACCACGCTCAATGACACAGACATAATCATTGTTTTGGCTGTTAATAGTCTTGGCATATCTGATCGCCCACAACCAAGGAAAGCTTATGGTATTTTAAAAAGATTACCGCATGGCCAAAAAGCTGAGGATTTACCTGACTGAATGGCGATTGCACTCTGCTGTCTCTTCTCTTGCAACCTTCTGTATTTTTTAGCTCCAACCCAGCCTTTCACATAGGCCTGTACCAGCATGATTCGATCTGTTATTTCTTTCTTCATGAGGTTTAGCTGTTCCACATGATAATATTTAAGAAACACCTGGAAGTGAAGAGCAGGACAGAGGCAAAAATGTCAAATAACATCAGGAGGAAAGGAGGTTTTAACATAATTTTATTCCTAAAAATTGCTCCTCACATTGAAATGCTTCATCAACACATATTCCTCAAATGGATGGATTCCTCAAATTAAAACTAAGATTGGTTACATTTGGCAGAACAGAACTTGATCATTGCTGAAAAAGAGATATGCTGTCAAAGTTTTTCATCTTGCATTCATCAGAATATTTCACAAGAATACCAGTATCAGAGGAAAACAACAATATTTACTGTTTGAGAAGAGAATGTGATTGGTCGGAGAGTGGAATTGATTGGTGGGGCTATTGCCATGGAGAAAAGCTGGGCAGTTAACTGTTCCGCAATATTGGTTCCATTGGGTGGCATGTTGACACCTTGGGTGACTGTCTGTGTGGAGCTTGCAGTCTCCACATGTCTGCATGGGTTTCCACCCTGTGCCCTGGTATCCTCCCACAGTTCAAATGTGCAGTTAGATGTATTGGCCCTGCTGAATTGTCACATAGTGCCCAGAGGTTCGGTGGGGTTGCAAAGTTTTGGGGTTAGGGCGAGGGAATGGCCTAGATAGGGTGTTCTTTCAGATGCTTGGTGCAGGTTCAAGGGGCCGAATAGCCTCCTTCTGCTGCTGTAGAGATTCTATGATTCTACGATTCATAGAAATGATTAGAAACCATTCAAATAGTTCCATTAAATTTTAATTCCTTTTTTAAAAATTTCTCTTATATGTTGTCTTACATCACAGACTATTTCCTGAATGAAAGTGAATTGGTGGACAAATGATCTTCAAGTGTGGAATTTAATTGCCATTTGAGTAATTTGATTATGGAAATATCAGACTGTGCCTAAAATTGGCCTGGCTGGAATTTCCTTGACCCCCAACAGTCTAAGTGTGATACAGGCAACTTTCAACTTTGCGATCTGGGTGGTAACCTCATGTAACACATCATTTGTCTGTCATAGAGCCTAGAAAATTGGTAGTAAAATTAAATCAAGGGAGTAAAAATCAAGCAGATTTTATAAAGGCAGGTAAGCCTTTCCACCAGGCTTTGGCTGGTGAAATTAAAGATTACCCCAATATAGTGTATTCTTTAAATGTTTGTTGCCACAATTATGATCCTACCGAAAGGTATCTCCTGAACCTGCCCAATTGAGGAGGAAAATTACTTTATTTTGCACAGATATGTTCCTGACAGATCAATGTCAGCCATTGAGTTACAGGTCTCGAACTTGACCACAATGTGCCTTCTAGGAAAATGTAGCAGCAGAGATTTCAGTGATCAAACTTTATTACACCTATCAAGCTGTATTTCTCTTGGGCCTTTGTGTCTATCCTTTGCCAGCCAGCTGTTAGAGCTCTTGTACAACCCTGCACTAACCTCAGCCACATTATGCATGTACCTTGAGAATTACTAACGTCTTAGCACCAGGACAAAGGTGCATTTTACCCAAAACATGTGGGTTTGGTGCAGTTTTCCTCTAATCCCAACTGGGAAGCACTCAATAATTTAGTTCCTCACCAAAGGATTATGATATCAATACAAAACAATTAACAAATGTTTGACTGTTTCTTGTTCAATAATAGATATCTACCAGAGGTTTTGTGCATATGTATATTTGGCTAAATTTATGTTACAGGATGTTTTTTTCATTTTATGGCTGAAGAGATTATTTGCCTTGGTTGAACTTTTAATCTTTGTGTGTTTTCATGTCACAAAGTCTTGAATAACTTCTTCCAAAACTTTAAAACAAAATGTCACTGATTTAATTTTAGAAATGATTCATTTTGATAAAATTTGGATAAAAGTTCAATACTTTACAGACTTTTAAGAGACTGTTATGAAAGAAATACCTGGGTCTATAATTTAACAATAGAAAATTTTAATGACAAGCTAAGCATGCAACTGAATGAACAGATAAGTAAAAAATGTAGTGAATAACCCTACTTTGGTCTTCCCCAAAACCCAATTCTCGAGCTTAACCTTTTCCAAAATGGCAGCACAAATATCAGGATTCACTGGTGGTTCCTCGGTTGACTTGAATGCAAGAATATAGTATCTGTAAAGAATCAAAATAATCAGTGTTCTGAAACACACTTTGTAGAATGTCATATTCCAGTTAAGGACTAATTTCACCAAATCATAGGCATTCTTAGTAACTTTCCATCCATGAAAATTAATGGAAGGATTATTTTAGGGAGCATGTGGGATTTGAGGATTTTCCTACAATTGCTGTGAGGCTGCTTGTTCCTGCACATTATCTGTCATACCTAGTCATTTAAGTGCCGAGGATGGGTGTGTGAAATCACTTTGAGATACTCATGATCCGTTCTTGGATCAAGGATAAATTCTTGGACCGCTCTTATTTCTCATCCAAATGCTGCCCCTCAGTGATACCATCCAAAAATCCAGCAAGTTCACTCGTATTCTGATGACACTGAGCTTTACCTCACCATCACTCAACCCCTCCACTCTCTCTGATTTAGCACACTGCAGGCGCGATTCTCCGCTGCCCACAACGGGTCGGAGAATAGCGGGAGGGCCTTCCCGACAATTTTCACGGCCTCCCGCTATTCTCCCCCACCCCCTCCGGCCGCCCCCCGACACGAATCGCTGCTTTACGGCGAACAGCGATTCTCCGCAGGCCGATGGGCCGAATACCGCGGAGTTTATGGCCGTTTTCACGGCCGCGATCACACCTGCTTTCAGCGTTCGTGAAAAAGGCTGCAAAGTGCCCGTCCCGGACAACCATGGCACCGAATGGCACGGCCGCACCACGGCCGTGCCTAGGGTGGCATGGGCCAGCGATCGGTGGGCACCGATCGCGTGCAGTGGGTCCGATACCCGCGCACTATTTGTTCTTCTGCCGCCCCGCAGGATCAGTCCACGGGGCAGCTGAGGGGCATGATGGCCCGCGCATGCGCGGGTTTGACGCGTCTGCGTGATGACGTCATCCGCGCATGCGCGGGTTGGAGCCGTCCAACCCGCGCATGCGCGGCTGACGTCACCGTGCGCGTCAGCCGCCGTGTCTCTTGGCGGGCGGAGTTAGCGACGTTCGCTAACTCCGCGTCGCCGTGATTCCCCGGGCCCCGATACTAGCCCCACCCGGGGGGGGAGAATCGTGTCCCGGAACGGAGATCCGAGGCTGGCGTGAAACACGGCCAGTTTCACGCCAGCCTTCACGGCACGCCGGATTTGCAGAGAATCGCACCCGCGCATATCTGACATCCAGTCTTGGATGAGAAGAAAATTCCTCCAACTGAATATTGAGAAGATTGTCTTTGGACTCTTGGTGGGTGGGGTGGGGGGCAGGGGGTGTTAGAGGGCCTGTGAGTGATGGCAATTGTTTGACATTGATCAAAAAATTGCAGGAATCCTGTGAAGATCTTGTGCATGTGGGTGCCATCTCTACAGGTAACAGCAGTACAGATACAATCACCACTTTGGTTTTCCTTGGGGGCCCATTGGCAGTCTTGGGTTTGGTGGCTGGAATTCGAGCAGAGGTCCACTCTGGGCAGCAGGGTGGCGCAGTGATTAGCACTGCTGCCTCACGGCACTGAGAATCCGGGTTCAATCCCGGCCCTGGGTCACTGTCCGTGTGGAGTTTGTACATTCTCCCCTGTTGCCTGGTATGGAGGGAAGATCATATGAGGAAAGGCTGAAGGACTTGAGGCTGTTTTAGTTAGAGAAGAAGGTTAAGAGGGGACTTAATTGAGGCATACAAGATGATCAAAGGATTAGATAGGGTGGACATCGAGAGTCTTTTTCCTCGGATGGTGATGTCCAGCACGAGGGGACATAGCTTTAAATTGAGGGGAGATAGATATAGGACAGATGTCAGAGGTAGGTTCTTTACTCAGAGAGTAGGAAGGGCGTGGAATGCCCTGCCTGCAACAGTAGTGGACTCGCCAACACTAAACGCATTCAAATGGTCATTGGATAGGTATATGGACGATAAGGGAATAGTGTAGAGGGACTTTAGAAGGGTTTCACAGGACGGTGCAACATCGTGGGCCGAAGGGCCTGTACTGCGCTGTAATGTTCTATGTTCTATGTTCTATGTGTCTGCGTGGGTTTCACCGCCACAACCTAAAGATGTGCAGAGTAGGTGGATTGGCCACGCTAAATTGCCCCTTAATTGTAAGTTTAAAATTTTTTAAAAAACAAAGTCCACTGTGAATACCCGATAATCCTCAAGCTAGAAAATTGGGCTGGGAACGTGGTGAGGCTGAGGCAGCTGCCAAACATTCCACCTGGATCGTTTTGGGAATCGGATTAGGTAAATCAACCCACCCCCACCCCCCCTCTCTCTCTCTCTCTCTCTGCAGATACCATGCGGTCTTGGCATACCAGAAAACACTCCCAGACTCTGACCCATCAGAAGGATTGATAGGTTGACAATGAACCTGCCTGGCCAAATCATGAACACAGCTTCTATGGCCATCAAGGGCTGGGCTGGGACTCGAGCCTGGAGGTTCCGGCTCAGATGTAGGGATGCTACCCACTGTGCCTCAAGATCCCTGACAGTAAACCAACTGAACGTCCAGTCAGCCTCTTAGAATTTTATGTAAAGTAGGGATAGAGAATAAATGAAGCTTTGCAAATTACGAACCCCAGATGAATATACCAGGCATCCCTGTCATACCTGTGATAAACAACAGCTTCTTTCTGCCAGGATTATCACAATGGCTAGCTGCGACGAGAGTTTAAAACACAAGGTAACAAGTGAATTGCATCGTTCACCTTTGAATGAAATTTGCAAAGAGGATGCGGTGTGAATATCCTTGTCTCCGGATGCGGGCTGTCTCCAAAACTCCCGTGTAACGAAGCTGTACCAACACCTTTTCTTGATCAAATTTCTTGGCTTGGCGGTCATTATTTGGTTTTATGCAACGAACAAAATGAGGCAGACCACCCACCATCTTGGAGAGGAGATCCATGAGTGAATACTGAAAGTCAAACAATCGGCAGTCACAATGAGAGGTTTACAAAAGCAGCAGGCTAAAATTTTAAATTTCATTGTAGATTTTACTGAGATTTACTGAGATCCCACCATGGCAGGTCCAGAAAATCCCAAAGCTAGAGTTACATGGTCATAGAGTAATTATGTTACAGAAGGAAGCCATTCAGCCCATGGTTTCTCTCTGGTGCCAATCCACCTTGTTAGCAGTGGGAAAAGTGGCAAACAGCCCTCAAGCCAGGAGGCCAAATGAGCCACTTAAATGGTCAATTAAAGTCCCCTTCCCATCTCGTTACCACCGCCCATGATGGGTCTCCCAGGTGCACTGACCGCCCCTTGGCATGGGAGCCTTCAGCAATCCTCTCCCACCCTTGCCAGGTATTGTTTGGCCCTGGAATCACCAGATCCCACTATCTGGCTGCAAGGGAGGGTGGCCATTGATGTGCCCTCCTCATCCGTGTGCAGCCCCATCAATAGGCACCACACCTAGTGGGCTGAGCTGCCAGCTCTCTGATTGGGGTCAGGCAACGGGCTGCCACTGAAGATGCAGTCCTGGGTCCCATGAACTCTTAAAGCTGGTTTGTACTGCTATTGTCCCTGGCGATGATTCCCTTACCACCGCTAAATCCAGCTCATAGAATCATAGCTTTGTCACAGCACACAAGGAGGCCTTTGGGCTTTCATGTTCATCGAAAGAATCCAAAATTTCAAAGGCAAGACTGCTGCCAGTTGTTCATCAAACTTCATCAAATTTGAGAGTCTTCTTTTTTCTCTCGCTATTTTAATTAAACTTAATGTTAATGCAAATTCTATCTTGTTTAAAATGTAGTGGGCGAGATCTACTGGCAGCATTATGCCTGAAAGGCAGCGCAGCGCAACGTGACCAGTAGATGTCGAGTGATCCCTCTTACAGGATCTAACTGGCACATCGCGCCTTGCGAGATCTAACATGATCTTACGAGACGGCATGATTTGAATCCTGCCCATTGTGGGCAGGACCACTTTTTGGCAAATCTGCATATTAGAGTGAGCCAGCTAATCTCACTCTAATATACATTCTCATGATCTGTCTAAGGTGTGGGTTATAACCACTTGCCTTGGAGAACCTCGGATGAGCGTAATTCAATGCCGGTCTCCACAAATAGGGACCAGGTGGAACAGCACTCGTGGGGGTCTCCCAGGGGATTTGGGGCCCCTAGCTGCTTGCCCTCTGGGAAGAATGGCACCCTGGCACTGCCAGTGCCACCAAGGCACTCTGACACTCAGACAGCATGGCACACTGGCAGTGCCACCTGGGTGCCAGCCTGGCACTATCCCAGGTGCCAAGTTTGCATTGCCAGCTGGTAGGGGCACTGCCAGGATACCAGGCTGGGATTTTTCCCACACTGAGGATCAGGCCCGGGGGTGCCTTGTGTTGGTGAAGGGAGTGCAAGGGGCCCGAGGACCCCCTTATCGATGAGTTGGGGCTTTGGGGGGTTGGGGCTGCATGGGGTGGGGGAGCTCAAGAGAATGGGATGCCATTTAAACATGGCGTACCGATCTCGCCCTGCACTGAGGGGTTCTGGCGATCGGAGGTCCTCAGTGTAGAAAACGGGACAAAGTGTGGCTTTGGTCCCCAATCTACCCGAATGGCTGTTTGATAGCATGGTGTGTTTTGGCGCTCCGATCGCTAGGAGACACCTGACTAATAGCTACAGGCCTTCACCACTTCCAGATGCCTCACAGGGTCAGTGTCCTCGAATCTTGGGGCTGGTCGCGTCGCCACCATTGTTGGGAGCTGGCTGGGGTTGGTTGAGCAAGTGCAGCTTAAGTGTTGCTCGATCTTGTTCGTGGGGGGCTGGCTCGCGCTGTCCCGGTGAATCAGCTGGTGAGCCTTCATTTGCAGTGCAAAGCCCATGAGTCTTTGTTACGTGAACTAATTAACATTGAATTGCATTGCCGGCCTTGCTGGGCCAAGCACTGAGAAGCTCGCGGCAATTCCCGCTCACTACCATACTGAGAAATCCTTCCGGAGAATCGTGTCCTGTGTCTCTGTATTGTCTATCAGATCATACTTATTTATTTTTGTTTGAGCAATTAGTTCAACTGTTTTGTTTCAAACGCTACATGGATTCAGATGCAGAGCCTATAGTTTGTCCTTTTCATTTTTGTAACATCTGGCCTTATGTGCTGATTTACATTCTGTCTCTTCCTGTCATCGTCTGTTTATCGTTTCCCACATGAATACCTTTAATTCTTGTGTTTTCTTTACTCTTTGTTTCCACATTATGATCCCTCGCTCCCATCATTTCATTCAATCAGCTTTCTCGTTATCTAATTATGCAGTTCAAAAGGTCACTGATCCCAACAAGGTTCAGGTGAGCACTGGGGTGACAAGCCCAGTGCCGCCGGTCTCTTTGCCTGTGAGGAAAGATGGCTACTGACCTCCTCGGCTCCCCACAGAGGCCCTTCTACCAGGTTCACGTTTTTCGAAAGGAGTACTAATTGGCGCCAGTGTCAGTACTTGCTGGGGAGGCCGCTGAATGATAGGAGGCCGTTGGATATGTGTTTGTTCTCGTTAATTCTATGGAAATGGGGCTTAAGTGGTGATAATTGGTTTCTCGCCACACTACGGCGAGATCCTGATTTTGTCTATGGGAGCGGGCCGGTTGCCCGGCGCGGATCTTGTGTTTGGCCTCTCCCGTTATTCACCGGCCTCGTTACACTTGAGCAAGATGCAATGAGGCTGAAGAATCGTGCCCATAGTTGCGGGATGAGATTGACTGGGACCTGAATATTGAAGAGAGCATGTAAGTGAATGAGCTTCACGTGGTGGTCACATATGTTGGATGTTCACGAAGTGGAACCCCTTCCTGTTAATGAAGGGCACTCCTGGACTGCCTTTCAGGAGTGAGGTGACATGCGTGTCATCTATTACCCCTGGTCCGAGGGCATCTCGGTGGTGGTGGAGAATCCTGTTTCCTGGGCATCCTGATGGCCTGCATCACAGAGGCGAGGATCCACCGGCCCCCACCCAGATGACCTGTCACACGTAAGTTGTCAATGATCCTTCCCTCCCACTGGCCACATGTCCATTCTCCTGCAGGATTGCAACCCGGTGGTGCCGACCCAACCGCGGTGGGTTCCCCCCGCCAGCATCACAAGAGAACACCTCGGAGGAGAGATCCGAGGATACCACCATCATCGCATCATGGCCGTCATCCCCATCCTCCACCAGCGCAGAGACACACTCGTTGTGGGTGAAGTTTGTGGACAGGCTTCTGGGGCAGTATCCGGCGAGCGCCACACAGTTGCAAATGCACATCAGGTGAAGGCAGAAACATCCAGGGGAGGCAGCAGTCAGAGGTCTGGTGGATCCCAGGACCCAGCTGAGTCCCAGTCAGATGTCGAGCCTCTAGACCAGGCTATCCTGGACAGATGCAGTCATAATGGTGTGGCGTGAGATTCAGAAATAGACATCAGCGATACTCCCGTGACTCCACAGCTGATTGGAGGAGTCCCAAAGATTAAGGGTGCAGGAGATAGTGCCAGCAATATGTGGCACAGAGGCCAACACTGATGGGTGGTGACCACAGTAGAGAACCTGGTGCATGACGTCAGCAGCATGAGTGGCAGTGTCCAAGGCGAAGCTCAGTCAGTGACGACCGTGCCTGAGTCTCGCTGGGGGACATGTCCCAGTCTCAAGTGGGCATCATTGAGGCGCTCCCGAGCGTGTCCGAATCACTGAGGACTGTGTCCCAGACGCAGTGGACATTGGCGAGGTGCTACAGAGTGTTGCCCGCGGATAGAATAGCATCGCTGAGGGCACTGACACCGCGGTGCGGACATTGGGGAGCCTCCAGGACTGGCAGAGTCATATGACGCATAGACAGCCAGTGCCCAATCCAGCTGTCCCTCCATCCCAAGGTGACCCCCAAGGCCCTACGGGCACCAATTGGGAGGATGGAGTGCCGGAGGTTGACCCAGAACCTCCCTACAGATATACAATTGCGATTACCAGCCCTCATGAGTCCACCCCACCCTGACAAGGGCACGTCTCGGGTCAGCGGCGGAACAGGGTGGCACAGCAAGGCATATGCTACCGGCAACTCAGTCGGGGCCCTTTGGCTCCACGCCCTCCAATGGACGCCCATCAGGGGCATCAAAGGCCACAGGATGCGATGGGCAACAAGCTGCCTCTACCTCTGATGTACATCCTGGGGAAACATCAAGATATGGAGGAAGAGCTCGAAGGGCAAGGGTGATTGAGGATGATTCAGAGGGTACTTGGAGTGAGGGGGTCGGCACCATCGATTGCTAGGGACAGTTGGGGTCACTATTGTACTTCTACACTATTAAACATACATTGCACCTGAGACATGTGAAGTCTCTATCACATTACTCCGCACTGCAGACAGGTCTGCGCACCCCCCCCACTCCCGTTTCTCCTCCTCCCTCCCCTGGCCCCAGACCCAGCCCCTGGGCTCCCTGCTACGGGACCCCTGCCACGGTTCCTGCCCCCCCTAACCAAGGCATACCACGTGCAGGTGATGGTGTGAGCGAGCACTCAGCACACTGACAGGAGTCAGACTGGCATAGATTGAGGAGCACGAACGCTCAGCTCACAGAAGGTTATCATCACCCTCCTGCCTTGATTAATGACCCCCGCTGACAGTGCTGACACAGGCCCATCACCCTGGAGTGACTCATCACAGGACTCATCACAGGACTCTCGGATCCCCCAGATGTCCCCATGTCCACAACCTCTGCCAACCTTCAGGGTGCCATCCACTACAAATACACCCTGACCGCAGCAGGATCCACTGGGCACCAGAGTCCGGACCCCAGACACCTTCTGGGAATGGTGCTGGGACCGGGTCAGTGGTGGGCGTATACCTATGACTCAATCCTAGCATACCAGTATAAAGAAAGGAGCATCAAACAGATCTTGAGCGACAACCGAGGAGTTGGCCAGGCACAACCATCGCAAAAAGGACCCTGGGTTTCGAGCCCAGAGATGGCATCCACATCGAGTGATCGAAGCCTGTCCGCCTCCTTTACTAAGTGCGGGTAAAATCCAAAGTTCAGATGTGAGTTTGAGTCATATCTTGTTGAGTAATAGAATTGTGAATAAAATGGCGTTAAACTGTGAACCTGTTTTGTCCTTTGTTCATCTCGCCAGTCAGGGCATTTGGGTAAAACTTTTGAGTCAGGAAACTGGTCGAAAATATCAGAGATTTTAAACATACAACAATAGTATCAAATTTAAAGAACAGTATATAATTCTGCAAAGATGGGTGGCAGGTCATCACCGAACAAGCACATTTTCGGGACTTGTGGGAGGAAACTGGAGAACCGGAAGGATACGGGGAGAACGTGCAGACTCCGCACAGACAGTGACCAAAGCTGGGAATCGAACTTTGGTCCCTGGTGCGGTGAAGCAACAGTGCTAACCAATGTGCTACCCTGCCGCCCAGGGAATTGGTGAGATTAATATTGTACAATATTGATCACTTTATTTTAAAAAGGATGTAAATGCATTGCTGGCATATCAGAGAATGTTTTCCGGACTAATACTTAACATGGGCATGTTATCTAATGAGGAAAGGTTGGACAGGCTAGACTTGTATCCACTGGGATTTAGAAGAATCAGAGGTGACTTGATGGAAACATATATGAGCCTAAGGGGTCTTGACAGGAATGATGCGGAGATGATGTTTCCTCTAGTGGGAGAATCTCGTACTCGGGGCCATTGTTTAAAAGGAAGGTGTACCTGTTTAGGACAGCGAGAAGGAGAACCTTTCCCTTTCAGTGGTTGGTCAGTCTTTGGAATTCTCTTCCTCAACTGACGATGGAGGAAGAGTCTGTTGGATGTTTTTAAGGTAGAGCTGGGTAGATTCTTGATAAGCAAGGCGGTGTGATGTTATTGGGAGGAGGTGGGAATGTGGAGCTGAGGTAAATATCTGCCAAGGTTTCATTGAATGGCAGAGCAGAATAGAAGGGCCGAATGGCATACACCTGCCCTTAATTCATTTGAGTGTATGTGAAAACAAGAATTTAGATTGAGAGATAATGGGACATGGGTGAGGCACAACCTGGCTGCAGCATACAGTATTGCTTCAACTGCAGTACGGCAAAGCATAGTTAACAGCAGCGATGCTTTACTAATTACTTAAGGCGCTTATTATAATCTGCACAGATCCTATCGACAATTGCTGGCGAATGTGAGCAGCCCGATAAGGGGGCGGGGCAATCGTTAACCTTTTCTGTTGTCTAAATAGAGCCGGCCAGTTTGGAACCAGCTAGAGAGAAGACCAGTAGCGAGCTACGGGTTCTGTGTAAATATTAGTGTAAATAAAGTTAAGTTTTGTTTGACTCGAAAACTCGTGTTGGACTCTTCGTGGCCCTCACGTGAAAATTACATTTTTGCGTGCAGTCCCTCAGATCGGGGCGGTGTGGGTGGTGCAGGGTGCAGCGGAGAGTTCTGTGGGGGCAGGTTGGCTCAGTTGGCTGGACAGCTGATGAAGATCAGATTGATGCCAACAGCATGGGGCAGGATTCCCTGTTCCACTTGGGATGGGCTTTGGAATTGCCTCATTGCCCTACCTGTGGTGGAGATTATAGCACTATGGGTCAGACCTGTTGTCAGGCAGAGAACTCAAAAAGAAGAATGCAAATGAAAAGGAATGAAACAAGTGTTCGTCTAAGGCAACAATGTGGCATGCCTCGCAAACTTCTTTGCAAAGAAAATTTCGGAAAGCTTTCAGAAGCTGCATTTAAGCAGCTCGTTTGTTGCCATAGCTCCTTTGGAAAGAAACATTAAATAAACACAAACCTGCTGAGACGAGCTGTTACTTCTTTTTCTGCCTCAAGTGCATGTGCAACAAATAGGAGGAGATAACATCTGCTTGGTTCCAGCCCCATTCATTTGATATCAGCTAGTTCCTATCCCAAATTCAGCTGGTGCAACGTTAGTTCCCTATCATATTTCTGCTATAATCATATTGGCTGAGATGGCAACACAAAATGCCAGTGACAAAATTGCATTTTGTGTCCAAAATGCTGACAAGTTGATACGTGATTTGAAAAACTGAATGGCAATTTTAAAAGACAACGTTTGCAGTGTAGGTTCCTCAGTAAATTCGGCAGAACCATCGCCTGCTCATTGGATCTCCAAATCCCTCCCTCCTCCAATCTTCTCATCCAAATTTTAAAAAACCATGGGCAGGATTCTCCCCCACCCGACGGGTCGGGGGGTCCCGGTGGGACGGAGTGGCGTGAACCACTCCGGCATCGGCCGCCCCAAAGGAAGTCTCCGCACCTTTAGGGGCCAAGCCCTAACCTTGAGGGGCTAGACCCGCGCTGGAGTGGTTGGCGCCCCGCCGGCCGGAAGGAATGGCCTTTGGCGCCACGCCAGCCGGGGCCGAAGGGACTTTCCAGCCGGCGGACGTCCGTGCATGTGCCGGAGCATCAGCGGCTGCTGACGTCATCCCTGCGCATGTGCAGGGGAGGGGGGTCACGTCCGCGTCCGCCATCGTGAAGGCTATGGCCAACGCGGAAGGAACAGAGTGTGTCCACGGCACAGTACCGCCCGCCAATCGGTGGGCCCCGATCGCGGGCCAGGCCACCGTGAGGGCAACCCCCGGGGCTAGATCGCCCCGCGCCCCCCCCCCCCAGGACCCCGGAGCCCACCTGTGCCGCCTGGTCCTGCCGGTAAGGTAGGTGGTTTGATTCACGCCGGCGGGACAGCGGCGGGACTTCGGCCCATCGCGGGCCGGAGAATCGCCGGGGGGTGGGGCCATCCGTCAGGCGCGGCGCGATTTCCGCCCCCGCCGTCTCCCGAAGTCTCCGGCACCAGAGATTCGGCGGGGGGTCGGAGAATCCCACCCCATGTCTTTCACTCTCCACTTCCTCATCCATGTCTGAGCAGCCATTCCTCATTCCATTTCCATTTGGGATGGATGGGAGGGGGGGGGGGGGCGGTGTTCCTTTCTTCACCTTTAAAGGTGTTATATAAATACAGGTTGTTGTTGCAGATATGGGTAGTTTGAAGGCCTCTGAGACCTACGCTGAATTTTGTGACTCTGCTCTCACCATTGATATATTTGGGCTTTTAAAGTTGTTTTCCGACCTTTGAACAACCGCATTGAGTGAAAAGGAGTATGGGTTTCTGGTTGGAATCAAACAGTCTGGCGAACAGTATCGTGAGCCCTCTAACACCAGATGCTCTGGCGTGTGGGGTAGTTTGGGAGCTCTCAGTACATCTGCCTGATTATACCAATTAACATCAATTAGGCACAGAGTTAGTGACTCTGAAAGGAATAATTGGCGATGAACTGAAACTCAGACAAACAGAACGATGCAGGTTTTTACAAAAGGAACCTTGGGTTTACAACCCCAGACAGAGAAAAAAGTATATATATATATTCTGGAGTGTTGAGCTGAGCCCTATTTGTACTTCACTTTAACTATCAATTTTTTTCATCTGGGTGTAAAATAATAGTTACAGCAATGAAATAGATATTTTAGATGTAAGATCTTTGAGACAGAAGATGAGAAAGATTGTACTGCCAAAATCTCTTTGCTAGCTTCCATCCTCAAAGTAGTTGTGTAAGTGGAGAAATGCATTTCCACCATTTAATATTTCTGAGTGAAAGCAGTGGGCGAAATCTTACCAGAATTTGGGAATGTTGGTTCCTGTGAGAAAATTGCCGCGCATCCTGCTGGCGGCCGGAAATCGCATGGGTATTTAAGCCTCTTTAAAAACATTGGGCGTGATTCTCTGCTCCGCCAGCTGTGCTTTCAGGTGTGGCGTGCCTCCGCACGCAGTGGGATCCACCGTTTCAGCAGCCGGCCAATGGGGTTTCCCATTGTTGCCATCGGTAAACCCACGAGCGTGCGTGTGCTGCCAGCGAAGCCGAGGATCCTGCCGAGGAGAACCCCACAGATAATTTTTACCACGTGAATCACGCAGAACCCGTGGCAGTCTCCGGCTGATTTGCACACTCCTGGGTAACTTAACCTCTGCAATCAGCAAGGAGCTTCATATAAACCCCTCCCCAGCACTTGTTCCTGCTCCATTTGAGGGGAATGGCTGCTAGGAAACCAGCAACACAATTCACAAAGGGAGCCCTGACCAAAATCTTGGATGGTGTGCAGCAGAGGTGGGATGTCCTGTATCCACGGTCACACATACATCCTTTCAGCAAGGTCACCACCCCCGCCTGGGAGGCGGTGGCAGCCTTCGTCAATGCCAGCTCACTTGCAGAAGAGGACGGGGCAGCAGTCCAGAGTACGTCTGCCTCCTCCAGGGTGAGATTTTCTGTTTGGGCGACTATCTTCTCCTGCCGAAGCTGAATTGCAACTGAAGTCAGGAAGCAGTTCCCGATCCTTTGCCATGCAAATTTATGCATCCCGAGGATTGCAAGGGATCATAGAAGTATCGAATTTACAGTGCAGAAGGAGGCCATTCAGCCCATCAAGTCTGCACCAGCCCTTGGAAAGAGCACGCTAAGCCCACGCCGCCACCCTATCCCCATAACCCGACCTAACCTTTTGGACACTAAGGGGCAATTTATTATGGCCAATCCACCTAACCTGCACATCTTTGGACTGTGGGAGGAAACCGGAGCACTCGGAGGAAACCCACGCAGGCACGGGGATAAAGTGCAAACTCCACACAGACAGTCTCCCAAGACCGGAATTGAAGTCTGGAGCTATGAGTCAGCAGTGCTAACCACTGTGCCACCTGCCGCCCTAAGGAAGACTCCCAAGGGAGTCCCCCTCCCTATCAGGCTACCTGCTCAAAATGATAGTGAGGTCACGCGGAATGCTCCACAAACCCTGCGCAAATTTGGCGTTTCATCCCTGTGGAATGTGAGAATTGCAGCGCTATATCTCGCCCACCTCCCACACATGCTGATGCAAAACCATTCGCCCCACTGGCCCCCCCACACAGGGACTCACTCCCCCAAGCTTCCATCCATGCAAGGTGACAGCCCATCCCAGCATCAATGCTCAGGTCTTTTGGGGCTGCTACACTTCTCCAGTGATGAGGTGGCCATGGGCTGATAAAGTCTTGAGAGGCTGCCAACCTCGGATGTAAGTTGGAGAAAAACACCAGGACCCCTGACCTTGGAAGATGTTGCAGTAACAGAGATAAATCATCCAGCATCTTTGAACCACTTGATCAGCCCATTCATTGGCAGGAAGCGTTCAGCTCTGTCAGGCAGGAGCCGGACATATCGCTGAGGATGAGAGGAGAATTGCTCTGTCTCCAATATAGGGCATCACCATTCTCCTGCAGAGCATGTTCGAAGGCTTTAGTGCCACTCCCTTGTACTAGGGCACCATCAGGAGAACTTAGCATGGGTGCCACAACAGTTTGATGTGAGACCCCATGGTGGGTGAGTTCTAACTGTCCCTGAACCGAAAGGCCAAGAGGATGTCTCTAACTCTTCGGCCCATATGGGCCCTGGCCATCTCCCAAGCTTCCTCATCCTCCTCCTCTGAGTTTTGCCATTTGCAGCCATCCTTGACCTCCTCCTCATCTGAGGAGATGTGTCACTCCCCCATCTCCTCCGGGACCAGCTGATTTCCCCCCTGCAGCGCCAAGTTGTGGAGAGCGTAGCAGACCACAATTTTGAGGGACACCCTCTGTGAGGCTGTATTTGAGGGCACCATCTGACCAGTCCAGGCATCGGAACCACATCGGAGCTGGCAGTCCACTCGCAAGCTCGACTAGTGCATGCGTTGAATCATGAGCCTCGTTATAGCAAGTCTCCACAGGCCTTTGTATCTTCCCTACTGCAACCTCCTGAGTGGGTACCCCCTGTCCCTGGGAAACCATCCCTCCAATCACTGCTCTCCCTTAAAAACATTTGGGATCAGAGAGCGGCCCAAGATAAAGTTGCCATGGATGCTTCCCGGGAATCGGGCACGTGCCTGTATTAAGCGCATTGTGTGGTCGCTGACGAGTTGGACATTGAGGGAGTGGTATCCCTTCTAGTTTATGAATCACTCAGCATGATGCCACGGAGACTGCAGAGCCACGTGGGTGTAGTCGATCGCACCCTGCACCGGGAATGCCTGCTAAGTGACCATAGCTCATGGCCTTCGCGTCCTGGCTCATCTGTATGTAACCAGATATATATACATGCGTGCCTTTGCAAAAGGGGTATCTGTTACCTCCCTTGTACATTGTGTGGCTGACTAGGAAATGCCAGACAGGTCACCCATGCTGCTCTTAGATGGGCCATTTATATTGAATTTTGGAGCAGCGGAAACTTTAAGGGCCATGGGCAGTGGGTGTCCTCCCTTTCCATGTGGTGCCACCTGTTGCAGGACATGACAAAGGTGGTCCACCATTCCCCGGGACAGACCCAATCTTCTCCGGCACTGATGCTCTGAAATCTGCAGGTAGCATGTACAACGTTGGAATACCTTTTGCTGGTAATGTCTCTTTCGAGGCTCCACAATCTGTGGTGTTGCTCCTGGAAGAGCAATGGGCCTCCCCTCCCCTCCTCTACAGGGCACTGGTCTTGGTTGTGTGCAGTGGAACATCGATGTCTCTGCTGTTCCTCAATTGCCTTGAATAGAAAAGCCAATTCCCAACTAAGGGGAAATACTGAGGGGAGGGGACCCTTTTCCTCCAACACAAAATTAGTGTTTGTACCGTTTGGCCTTGTATATATTTTTTACTGTTTTAATAAGAAGATATGGCCAATCCACCTACCCTGCACATCTTTTTGGGTTGTGGGGAGAGACCCTTGCAAACACGGGGAGAATGTGCAAATTCCACACAGGCAGTGACCCGGGGCCAAGATTGAACCCGGAACCTCGGCACCATGAGCAGCAGTGCTAACCACTGCGCCATGTGCTGCCCCTCTCTGGATTTTGTGCCTGCATCGCCGTTCTCACTGATAGCTAGCGTGGGGTCAAAATCAACCCCGATATTTCTGTATAACCTGAAATATAGCTGAGTGCGGTTATTATTTCCATGTGGCAAGTGTTTATCTGGAACCATCAGACAGTACAGAATTATGGAACTAATTTTTTGATCTCTAGTAGGACAGACACCAGGTTTTGATGAGAACCCGATATATGTAAATATTTATGGGAATTCACAGCTGTCAATGGCATCCATTCATGCATCATGGTGCTTTGATCACTATTTCACGCCCATTGATTTCAATGTTTAAAAAATGACACCAAAACACCCCCAGTTTTCTGATGTAAGCAGGCACGAGGCAAATTTCCACACAGCTGTCCTAATACTCAGGTCACCTCAAGGTTTTCTCTTAAGAGAGAGGCAGGGAAAAAACATAAAAGAGAACCAGCCCCTGCTACTCCCTTGAACCACATAATGGTTTGAGAGGAGTTTTGAGAATGTCTGTCTCTCAGCATAGGGAGGATGCAAAAGGAAGAGAACAAGGAAAACCAATATGGACTGGGGTGAATAAATAGCTCAAGAGCACTTATCCGTCCTACATCAGAATTTCTGCAACAGACATTCATTCTCACCAGGGGATGAAAGGAAACAGAGTTTAGGAATTATTGTAACACAATGGAAATGAAAAAGAAAAACTATCCTGATTTAATGCATAATAGAATTCTGCTTAGCAGAATAATTGAAAGAGGCAGGCGAGTAATCTCACTGAATGAAAATAAATATGGTGGAAAATGAAGAGAGAAGAACACCATTTAAGATAATGTGGTATTGGTAATGTTGTGAAATGGTTTAGTCATGCGTTTTTCCATGGATTGATAAGCTATACCATTTGTATCCACCTTTCCCTATGTGTAGTATCTCTGACTATCTTTTCAGGAGAAGATGCTAATAATCCCGTGTAATTGGAGAAGCGGCAGTAAACTGGAGAATGCCCAGGTCAAGTTTACCACTGGTAAAAAGCCAGTCAAAGAAGAGTGTGTACGGTGAGCTTGGTCCTACAAAAGTGTCAAGAGTAGTGAAGTAGTGCCATACCCTGAAGTAAGAGGCAACGGTCTGTGTCTTCATGTTAGTGGTTTCTCTGGGTTGAAGTGCAGGATCTCCATTGTCAACCTATTAAAAGGAAAATACAGGATGTACTTTACTAGTTTCATGGTTATCTTTTAGGAATTAAGGTTTTGGTAACTCATTTCCATTATAGTTAACAGTTTATCTTTAAAACATTTTTTGGGCATGACTCGTGGAACAAAACAACAGGCATGTAGAATTGCATGTTGCCACAGCAACTAAGACTCCTTGAGTGAACTGTAACACCTAAAGAAGCAAATTTTGGTGATAGAACATTCTTCTCATGGTTTATACACAACTTCAAACACTAACTGGTAAAGTATTACATTAATAACAAACATATTTTAAATTTGTTCCTGGGGTGTGAGCAACGTTGGCAAGATCAGCTTCTATTGCCATTGAGCAAGTGGCAGAAAGTCATCTACAAGTTGAGATGTTTGGCTGGACCATTTCACTGGGCTGGTGAGAGTCAAACAGACTGGTGGGTCTGGAATCATATGGAGTCCAGGTTAGGATATTGGATCTCCTCCCTGAAGGACATTAATGATTATTTTTGCAACAACTTAGTAGTTTTGTGATCATTATTAGTGATACTGCCATTTTATTAATTGAACTTAAATTCCTCCAGCAGCTAAGGTGGGATTTGAACTCACATCTCTCGTGCAATCACCCAGATCTAGTCCATCAATAATATGCCTACGCCCCTATCCACCTGTTATTTGGCTTTTTAGACCTGCAGTATCTGAAACAGTTTTGCTTCATCAGACAGAGACAAAGTAATATTCAGATCTGGCCTATGTCTTTTATTCTTTTACTTGTAGCTTTGTAGCTTGCCACCATTGTGAACTTCTATCTTAGTGGCTTTTTGGATTCTGTGGTTCTACTAGTTTATACCATCATATTAGAAATAGCTGATGGGTCCCAAAAAGCAGAACAGCATGAGCTGCTCAAGAGTTCCATGCCATTCATAACTTTCCAAGGTAGTTAGTTCCATATGGAGCACATATATATGTCTGTGTTTACTTTGGTTAAAAAGAAGGAATCTACTCTATAATTATGCTGATAGTTTTTAATGTTCAAATCTTACACTTGTGGCATGAATTTCTTGTAGTTTCTCAATCTGCTCTGACTAAAGTATTTGCGATAGAGAGCAGACTACGTGGATGATTACAAGGAATTAATATATATGTAATTAAGTCATGGATGATGATTCTCCTGCATATTGATCTGAATCTTGCAGAGAAAAAATGCAAGAAATCTCCTTAACCGTGATACCATTGTCTCAACAGGGGTTCACCAATATTTTTCCGAGAAGTTGTGCAAGTTATTCTGTGTACTGGATAATACGGTTAAATAGCATGACATCACCACAGATGTAGCTGCAAAAAGTACTGTAACTTATCCATGAAGGATGCAAATTTATATCCTTCATGCCAAGAAGAAATTATCTGGCGACTAAACAAAATGATGTAGAAAACAAAGACTTTAGATATCCTTCCACGAATAGGAATAACTGCTTAATAAAACAATTGTAGGTTGAGCAAATCTTGAAAACTAGATATAAAGTCCCAAAACACAACAATGGGTCAAATATCCTTGCGTCCAAGATCCATAAGGTGGAAGCCATTCAAAGTGCCATGAAACAGGTTCTGTACTCACAATAAATCCGATCACCTAACGTTCATTACTCCTCTCCTTCCTTTTCATGTCCAGAGAATTGACTTGAAGATTCTTGTCTTCATCTTCAAATTCCTCCAAAGTCTTGCTCCTCTGCACCTCTGCAAATTCTTCCAATATATCTCTGTACATACCCTCCTCCTCCAACACTTAGTGTTCCTTATCCCTCCAACATTACCCTATGAACAGCTGTTCATTTATCCATTGTACCTTTACTATCCCACCTTCTGAAACTCCCTCCCAGAACTCCACTTTGCCACTCGTCTCACTGCTTTAAAATGCTTCTTTTAGGCCCTTTCTGTTGACCATCCTTTACTCCCTCTTGACCCTCTTCCCTTTATTTCTCCTGCTTGATGTCCTCTTGAGGAAGGTAACATCGCTGGGACATCACAATCTGTGTAACAAGCACCAAAGAAATGTAAGTGGATGTATATAAAATAATTATGGAAGAAGCATCACACAAGAATATTGAATTGTATTGTATTTTTCTTCAACATATGCAAATTTGATGTATTGGTGGAGACTTTTGAAAAATAAATTTAAAAATTATGCTGGGGCACATGAATCTACCAGTGAGAAATGAGCAAGTGAGGTCTGGAAGTCACACCGTATTGAAGTTGATCAGAGCAAATGATTCCAGTAAACCACCTGACTTAGATAGCAACTTTCTTTTATAACCAGGCCCTCTGGTATCCTGTTAAGGCAGGACACTAGCTGGGTCTCCGAGTACCAGGTCTCTGCTCTTTTACTGCCACGTCAATTTGCTCCTCCTTAGTGACATTCAGTTCTATTCACAGTTTGCCCTACTTAAACCTGCAGTTTGAATCCCCAAGGGTGGATGTACCTGCGCAGGTGCTTGTGACTGGTGGAATGAATGATGAAGGTTGCTGTGAGTTGCTGACTTCTTGAGTGGCATTAGGAGCTGTCGCTTTTCCTGGTGACATGTCTAGAGAAATAGAAGGGGGAAGAGAAAGAAATGTTAGCTTATTTCATGCAATCTGCCCCTTCAACTGGTGTTTTGTACTGCATGGCATGCTATTGTGCTTGACAGTGAGCAAGTGAGTAGGGTGCAAAGAACATAATAAAAGACGCACAGGATTAGTCTTCAGATGGGAAAGGCTCCAGTTTCACCTTGCTCCATTCACGCTAAGAACCCGCAGCCAATGAGGTCCAGTGGACTCTCCTCTTGTGCCAATATATCCTCTAGTGTTGTAAGCTTTTGTGGCCTGTAACCAAAGAAAGGTTGAACTATGGCACTCATGTAACCATCTTGATTCCAGTGTGTTTCAAAGCTTTTTGGTGTAATTTTAAGACATGAATGTGACAACAGCACGAGTGACAATTTACAGTTGGTGTCCTATAGTTGTATGATCATGCATTAAAAGATTTGTTAGATTGTCCAAATGCTTTGCACAGAGAAACCATACACGTGCAAGAGGTTGAGAGAAATCATTCATTATATGTGCTCACAGCCCATCTATGTGCCTGGGCTGTCTTACCTTTAGTCTTCCCTTCAAGTTGGACAAATTCTTTCTCCTTTGAATCCACACCGTATTGGGGGCGTTGTTTATTCTTGTGGCAACTTGCTAAAGGGAGCATGTCCCACAATCGCAAGCAGGGTGGACATTCTTGCAAGCACATCAGGACCTCTGTTGCTTTTGTATCGCTGTATTTGGCTTAATATTTGATGAACTACAAAATTCAGCAGTTATTTTAATTTGAAAGTTGATAACGCCCTTCTTCCTAACTCCACAGGAGGCTGTTGTGTCAGGACTCCCTCATTCCTCAAGCTTCATCCACATCATGGGCAGATACTGACTTATGAAGATACAATTTTGTGGCCAGGCGATAAGTTTGGACACAAATTCATATGCTTGATTCATTGGATGGAGGTCTTGCCATGATTAGCTTCCACCAGGAAATATGGTATCACTGGAGTTTTTCCATATAGATTTCCAACAAGTGTAGGAAAAGTTTGTTTATAAATCAGTCTATGGTTCAGACTTCAGGATGCTTATTCATTCCATCTCAGAGTAAGTTTCTTTGCCTTCTCTTTTCTTTCATTTTTCAGTGGCTTGATTTAATTTGGTTTGAGAGTGGTCGGCACAGAGTGATCACAGAACACAATGCACCATAAACACAATGCGTAGGTTTCGACTTCCGTTCCACTGGAAGTCTCTGGTCAGTAGTGTTATGCAGGTAGTGTCTAACTCGAAAGTTAGTTTAACTGTTTAGTTTTAGCTTTAATTTTTAAATTTAACTTGGAACTTTAAAACTGTAAAAGAAGCTGCAAGTTTGTCAGCATTTCGAAACCACTTGCCTGTGGCAGCTGCGACTGGCTGCTGGGATAGCTGCTAATGGGTGCTTAGTTCACATTGTAACCTGGGTGTGAGTCCAAAAAAGGTAGGTGATATCGGCTGACACAGAATTGGTTGGCACAGAGTGATCAGAGAACAGAGTTTTCAACAGACTGATCAGAAAAGAATGATTGAAGAAGAGTGAGTGCATAAAAGAGCTATTGGACAACAGACTGCAGAAAAGAGTGATTGCAGGACAGATTGACTGTGGATCAAAGCGATTGCAGGAGAGAACGAATGTAGTACAGCATGATTGGAGAAGAGAATGCAAAAGTTGAGAATTTGGTGCAAATTAGAATTTTGGTGTTGTTTGTCCCGTGTCTTAGAACTTAATGTACGTTATTTTGTAAAAAAAGAAAAGACAAAACATGAAATGCAGATATAAATAATGCAGACCAAGATGCGGCCAAGCCTGGACTGCTGTATATTGGTGTTTGAAAGCAATGAGACTGTTCAGGATGAACACGTGCAGTAGATGTCTCCATTGTGACGTGCTAGTCAGAGTAGAAATTACAGTATATACAGGATGAATACGTGGCTGAAGAGATGGTGTCAGGGGGAGGGTTTCAGATTCCTGGGGCATTGGGACCGGTTCTAGGGGAGGTGGGACCTGTACAAACTGGACGGGTTACACCTGGGCAGGACTGGAACTGATGTCCTATTTGCTAGAGTGGTTGGGAAGGGTTTAAACTAATATGCCAGGGGGATGGAACCCTATGCAAGGAATCAGAGAAAGAGGCAGCAAGGACAAAAGCAAAAGGTAGAAAAGTGAATAAGAAAAGTGATAGGTGGAGAAACCAAGGACAAAATTCAAACAGGGCAGTAGAGAAAAATATTGGGAGCAAGACAAGCATTGTGAAAAAGACCAACTTAATGGCTCTGTGCCTTAATACGTGGAGCATTTGCAAAAAAGTGGATGAACTAATCGCGCAGATAGATATAAATGGGTATGATATAATTGGGATTCCGGAGACATGGCTGCAGGGTGAACAGGGATGGGAACTGAATGTCCCAGGGTTCTCAGTATTTAGGAAGGACAGGTATAAAAGAAAAGGTTGTGGCGTGGCGCTGCTGGTTAAAGAAGAAATTAACACAATAGTGAGAAAGGATATTAGCTCTGACAATATGGAATCTGTATGGGTAGAGTTCAGAAATACCCAAGGGACAAAAAACATGAGTGGGTGTCATATATAGACCCCCAAACTGCACTGGTGAGGTTGGGAATGGTGTTAAACAAGAAATTAGAGATGAATGTAATAAAGGAATATTGGTGATCATTGGTGATTTTAATCTTCACTTAGATTGGGCAAATCAAAGTAACCACAATGCTGTAGACGAGGAATTCCTGGAGTGTATACGGGATGGTTTTCTTGACCAATATGTGGAGGAACCAACAAGAGAGCAGGCCATCTTAGACTGGGTACTGTGTAATGAGAAGGGAATTATTGCCAATCTGGCTGTACAAGACCCCTTGGGGATGAGCGACCATAACATGATGGAATTTTGTTTCAAGAAGGAGATTGAACTAGTGGATTCGGAAACTAGGGTGCTGAATCTTAATGAAGGGAACTATGAGGATATGAGGCATGTGATAGGTGAGGAGAGTGAGGAGAGTTACTTAAAGGGATGACAGTGGATAGACAATGGCAAACATTCAAGGAATGCATGGAGGAACTCCAGCAACTGTTCATTCCTGTCTGGCACAAAAGCAAAGGGGGTTAGAGGGCCAATCCATGGCTTTCAAAGGAAATTAGAAATAGTATCCAATACAAGGAGGAAGCATACAGATTGGCCAAGAAAAATAATAGGTCTGAGGATTGGGAGCAGTTTAGAATTATGCAAAGAAGGACAAAGGGATTGATTAAGAAGGGGAAAGTACAGTACGAAAGAAGCTTGCAGGGAACATAAAGACTGACACTAAGAGTTTCTGCAGATATGTGAAGAGAAAGAGATTGGTAAAGAGAAATGTAGGGCCACTACAGACAAAAGCAGGGGAATGCCTAATAAGGGACAAAGAAATGGCTGAGCAATTGAATACATACTTTGATTCTGTCTTCACAAATGAAGACACAGATCAGATCCCAGAAATGTTGGAGAATGAAAGGTTTTGTGAGAGAGAAGAACTGAGGGAGATCAACATTAGTAGAGAAATGGTGCTGGGAAAACTGATGGGATTGAAGGTGGATAATCCCCAGGGCCTGAGAATCTGCATCCCAGAATGCTTAAGGAGGTGGCTCTGGAAATAGTGGATGCATTGGTGGTCATCTTCCTGGATTCTATAGACTCTGGAACTGTCCCTGCAGATTTGAGGGTAGCTCACGTCACTCTGATATTCAAAATGGGAGGTAGAGAGAAGGCAGGGAATTATAGACCAGTAAGCCTAACATCGGTAGTGGGGAAAATGCTTGAATCCATTATCAAGGACTTTATAGTGGAACATTTAGAAAGCAGTGGCAGCATCAGTCAGAGTCAGCATGGATTTATGAAGGGAAAATCATGCTTGACAAATCTGTCGGAATTTTTTGAAGAGGTAACCAGTCCAGTTGACAAGGGGGAGCCAGTCGATGTGGTATATTTGGACTTTCAGAAGGCGTTTGACAATGTCCCGCATAAGAGATTATTGTACAAAATTAAAGCGCATGGGATTGGGGGAAATGTATTGAGGTGGATAGAAAACTGGTTGGCAGGGAGGAAACAAAGAGTAGGGATTAGATTTTCAGATTGGCAGGCAGTAACCAGTGGGTACCACAGGGATCGGTGCTGGGACCCCAGCTAATTCACAATATATATTAATGATTTAGATGAGGGAACAAAATGTAACATCTCAAAGTTGCAGAAGATACCAAATTAGGTGGGAGGGTGAATTGTGACGAGGATGCAGGGATCCTACAGCGAGAGCTGGACAGGTTGGGCGAGTGGGCAAACCAATGGCAGATGCAGTATAATTTGGATAAGTGTCAGGTTATTCATTTCGGAAGCAAAAACAGGAAGGCAGATTACGACCTGAATGGTTATAAATTGGGAGAGAGGAGTGTGCAGTGGGACCTGGGTGTCCTTGTGCACCATTCGCTGAAGGTAAGTATGCAGGTGCAGCAGGCAGTAAAGAAGGCTAATGGTATGTTGGCCTTTATTGCAAGAGGTTTCGAGTATAGAAGCAGGGATGTGTTGCTGCAATTGTACAGGGCCTTGGTGAGGTCACACTTGGAGTATTGAGTGCAGTTTTGGTCTCTTTCTCTGAGGAAGGATGTTCTTGCTCTCGAGGGAGTGCAGCGAAGGTTTACCAGACTGATTCCAGGGATGGCGGGACTGTCATATGAGGAGAGATTGTCTAGGTTGGGATTGTTCTCGCTGGAGTTCAGAAGAATGAGGGGGATCTCATAGAGACTTGTAAAATTGTAACAGGTCTAGACAGGGTAGATGCAGGGAAGATGTTACCAATGATGGGTGTGTCCAGAACCAGGTTCACAGCCTGAGGATTCAGGGTAAATCATTTCAGACAGAGATAAGGGGACATTTCTTCACACAAAGAGTGGGGAGCCTGTGGAATTCATTACCACAGGAAGTAGTTGGTTCTAAAACTTTGAATATATTCAAGAGGTGGCTGGATATAGCATTTGGGGAGAATAGGATCAAAAGCTATGGGGAGAAAGCAGGATTAGGCTATTGAGTTGGATAATCAGCGATGATCGTGATGAATTGCAGAGCAGGCTGGAAGGGCCAAACGCCTCCTCCTGCTCCTACCTTCTATGTATGTATCTTGAGCTGCAGAGTGAATCAAGAACAGTGTGATACATAAAGGGGAGGGAAAAGTTCTTAGATATTTTTCCCCAGGCTTCAATCACACCTTGTAGAGAGGTACAGTTCAGAACTGGATTGATGTGACCTAGAGAGTGCAGTGCAGGGGAAATCAACGTGAGATAAAGCACCTTAATGGAAGTAAGAGACTTGGAGATGCATAGGGAGGGAATGCCAGAACTTGCAGTCTGGGCATTTGAAGCATGGTCAGCCATGTTGGAGCCATTAAGACGGGGTGCTCAAGAGGACAGAATTACATAAGTACAGATATCTCTGATATTTATGGAGTTTAAAGGGATGAGGGACAGCAAGGCCATGGATGGATTTTAAAACCGGAATGAGAATTTTGAAATCAAGGAACTGCTTACCAGGAGCGAATGTAGATCCCGGATTTTTGTCACAACAGAGAGCCCATGAATGGTTGAAAATCCTAAGTCCTGCTTCCGACCCTCGTTTTTCCCATCTTTGCAGGACAGGACTGGAGTCGGGCTGGGGTTTGCACATGTGCGATTCATAGGGGCAATGGGGGTGTGTAGAGGGGCATTAAGGTGGCATCGGGGTGTGAGATGTCTTTGGGGTTCAAGTAGAGGGTAACTATGGGCACGGGATGTGGGGTCATGCATTGGCATAGATTGACATGGATGGAGCACAGAGAGTATTTAGGCTGGGTGTGAGGATTGGAGAGATGTTCTTTGTTTCATAGAACATAGAACAGTACAGCACAGAACAGGCCCTTCAGCCCTCAATGTTGTGCCGAGCTTTGCCCGAAACCAAGATCATGCTATCCCACTCCCTGTCATTCTGGTGTGCTCCATGTGTCTATCCAATAACCGCTTGACAGTTCCTAAAGTGTCCGACTCCACTATCACAGCAGGCAGTCCATTCCACACCCTAACCACTTTCTGAGTAAAGAACCTACCTCGGACA
The DNA here is from genome assembly GCF_902713615.1 of Scyliorhinus canicula. NCBI lineage: Eukaryota > Metazoa > Chordata > Chondrichthyes > Carcharhiniformes > Scyliorhinidae > Scyliorhinus > Scyliorhinus canicula. The sequence goes on along the minus strand of NC_052150.1, from coordinate 179,018,588 downwards.
TCCCTCCGATATCTCCCACCCTGAACCTTATAGTTATGTGCCCTTGTAACAGCTACATCAACCCGAGGAAATAGTCTCTGAACGTCCACTCTATCTATACCCCTCATCATCTTATAAACCTCTATCAAGTCGCCTCTCATCCTCCTCCGTTCCAAAGAGAAAAGCCCTAGCTCCCTCAATCTTTCCTCATAAGACCTATCCTCCAAACCAGGCATCATCCTGGTAAATCTCCTTTGCACCCTTTCCAATGTTTCCACATTCCTTCTATAATGAGGTGACCAGAACTGCACACAATAGTCCAAATGTGGTCTCACCAGGGTCCTGTACAGCATATCCCCACAGCTCTTAAACTCAAGCCCCCTGTTAATAAACGCTAACACACTATAGGCCTTCTTCACAGCTCCATCCACTTGAGTGGCAACCTTCAGAGATCTGTGGAAATGAACCCCAAGATCTCTCTGTTCCTCCACATTCCTCAGAACACTGCCATTGACCCTATAATCCGTATTCAAATTTGTCCTACCAAAATAAATCACTTCGCACTTATCAAGGTTAAACTTCATCTGCCATTTTTCGGCCCAGCTGTGCATCCTATCAATGTCTCTTTGCAGCCTACAACAGCCCTCCACCTCATCCACTACTCCACCAATGTTGGTGTCATCAGCAAATTTACTGACCCACCCTTCAGCCCCCTCCTCCAAGTCATTTATAAAAATCACAAATAGCAGAGGACCCAGCACTGATCCCTGTGATACACCTCAGGTAACTGTCTCCAGCCTGAAAATTTTCCATCCACCACCACCCTCTGTCTTCTATGTGATAGCCAGTTACTTATCCAATTGGCCAAATTTCCCTCTATCCCACACCTCCTTACTTTCTTCATGAGCCGACCATGGGGAACCTTATCAAACGCCTTACTAAAATCCATGTATACGGCATCAACTGCTCTACCTTCATCTACACACTTAGTTACCTCCTCAAAGAATTAATTCAAATTTGATTTGTTTAAATGAAAACAAATATTCATTTGTTTAAATTTGAATACAGTGCCAGGGTCTTGTGCCCAGCTCGTCTTCCTGCCTGGCAGCCAGCAGATTTATTCAGAGGTTGACTGCCCTGACTCCTATTTCAGCCAGTTCGCCACACCTCCCACCTCCTCTCCCTCACCTCCCATTCCCCAACCCCACCAATAATCCCACCTGTGGACAGATAATTTTAAAGGTCAGGTTCGATAATCCGGGAAATTTCCCAATTAGGCAAACCCGACCCAGGGAGGAAAATCTGGACCTAGGAGCACAGAGGTGATGGGCGAATGGGGTGTTGTATGAGTTAGGAAAAGGGCAACAGAGCTTTGGATCACCTCAAGTTTATGGAGGATAGAATGTGGGAGGTGAGCCAGGTGTGTGTTGGAATAGTCAAGTCTAGGGATAACAAAGACATAATGAATGTGTGAGCATTTACAGTCAAGGAAGAGGTCAGCAAGCTGGAATTCTCAAGGAAAATACCGAAGGACTGACTAAAACTAACATAATTCAACAAAATTAACAGGATAACAGTAATGAAGAAAATAGTGATACAAAAGTGTGACAACACCCAGCACTCCACTGTTTCAAAGGAAGTAGGTGAAAACATTGCAGAAGTCTGAACTCAAATCTTCCAAATTTCTCTCAGTTTGGGAACCGTTCCTTTAGATTCCTAACCCTAGCCCTAGATTGAAAAATTGTGCATGTAACACCACTATTTAAGAAAGGTGATGGAGTTAAACCAGGCAACTATTGATCAGTTAGCTTGACATCTCCTGTCAGGAAATTGCTAGAGTCCAGAATTTTTGTGAATGTGGGGTTTTATAAGAAGATTTTGCTGTCCCTTTAAGGTAAAATGGAGAAATGAGGAGGTTCACATGATCTGCTTATCCTGCCTGAGGTCAAGCCTGGGTGGTTTGGTTGCCATGGGGACACAGGAGACCAGTTTGCGACTAACTGGAAGCTGGGTACAAAACGTTCACAGCTGGAGTAGCGGGGCTAACTGTCGACAAACGTTTAGTCTCTGAGTTTTTAGACAGAAAGTGAGAGGACACTGCAGTCTTAAAGAGACCCAAGGCTGCAGTAGATATGGGCAGCCAAGTAGAGAAGACGGCAAGTGAGGCGTCAGGCAGAATGTGAGAGGGAGGATGGTCTCTGGTTGAAGAAATTAACACTTTGCACTCTGTAGACTCAGAAAGAGCAAGCGTTACTGCTGGTAGATAGTTTGAAAATTCTCCAAAAACTGAGGGAAATGCCTTTTGACAGTCACTCGCTGTTACAACTCAATGAAACGGGGAAACATGAAACCACTGGAAGCATCTGGGATTGGCTGTGGATTATTTACTATAAATGTGAGGAGAGTGTATATGGTCTGTGCATGCTGTGTGGGGTTATCAGTCGAGTTAAAACATTATTTAAGGGATATCTTTTCTGTAATTATTCGTTACCTACTAGGTAATGTTTAATTTAGTTGATTTTGCTTTTAATTTGTTAGTTACAGTATAAGCCTTAGAACTTCAGTCGGTAACTGGGAATTCAAATATCTTTTTGAAAGTTGTCAGTCTCAGCGGGGATCGCATCATAATTAAGGATAGGAGGACTGAACACCTTGAAAAACTTCAGCTCGTGAAAGACAACCAGCAATCATGCCTGCTGAACTGTACTGAAGATTTTGACTGAAGAGATGACAAAACTAGTAGACAGGGGAATGTCCACAGATGCTATTTTTATGAGCTTCCAGAAGGCATTTGATGAAATATCTGCTCAGAGTCTGTCAGCCAAAGTTGAAGCCCATGGAATTGAAGGCATATTATTGGCTGGTGAGGAAATTGGTTGAGCTGCAGGAGAAGTAGGCCAGGATTTTATGGTGCCACCACGGTGTCTCTCCCTCTTTAAGTAATATAGATGGATGCATAACATTATGAAGAAATATTGACAGATTAAATAAATGGACCAAACTGTGGCAAAACAGATCTCAACGGAGGTAAATGTGATGTCATCCACTTTGAACCTGGAAAGAATAGGGCAGCACAGTAGCACAAGTGGATAGCACTGTGACTTCACAGCACCAGGGTCCAAGGTTCGATTCCCCACTGGGTCACTGTCTGTGCGGAGTCTGCACCTTCTCCCTGTGTCTGCTTGGGTTTCCTCTGGGTGCTCTGGTTTCCCCCCACAGTCCAAAGACGTGCAGGTTAGGTGGATTGGCCATGATAAATTGCCCTTAGTGACCAAAAAAGGTTTTGAGGGGTTATTGGGTTATGGGGATAGGGTGGAAGTGAGGGCTTAAGTGGGTCGGTGCAGACTCGATGGGCCAAATGGCCTCCTTCTGCACTGTATGTTCTATGTTAATAGAACAGGGCACCTTCTGAATGGGTGAAGCTAAAAGCAGCAGTGGTCTAAACAGACTTGGAGTTTCGTTACATAAATCATTAAAATGTCTTGAACAGGTACAGCAGTCCATGAAGTTTAATGCAATGTTGGTTTTTACAGCTAGAGGAATAGAGTACAAGAGGGTAAAAGTCATGTATCAGTTACACAATGCCCTGGTTAGGGCACATCTGGGCATCACACCTTTGGAGAGTATACTGGACTTGAAGGGAGTGCAGCACAGATTTATCAAAATGAAACCTGAAACAAAAAGTTAAATTACAAGAAGAGATTGCATAAACTAAGGTTTTATTTATAAGGTTAAGGGGTTTTTTGAACAAAGCTATCAAGAGATTACGGGTACCAGCCAGGACAGTTAGGGAGAAATTATTTCCACTGGTCAGCCAATCATGAACTGGGGTGTATAGTCTAAAAATTGAAGTCGACTTTTCAGGGTGAAAATTAGAAACTACTGCTACAAGTGAAGGGCAGTGGTTATTTGTAATTTTCTTCCGCAAATGGTGAAAATGCTAGATCAACAGTAAATTTTAAATTGAGGTTGATAGATTTTTTTATCGAAGACATTAAGAGATGTGGGGAAAAAGGCTCTCATATGGAGTTAGGTCATAGATGTGCCATGATCTCACCAAATGGTAGAATGGATGAAGCGTCTAAATGGCCTCTTCCTGTTCCTATGATTTATTACCAGCTCAATTAAAAAATGTTACAGCCTATAATTAGTACTTACGGTAAATCAGGACATAATAAGAAATACATTGGGTCCGATTTAACGGGACAAATCAAAGTCCTGGTTTGGGCGCATTTAACGGGGTGTTTTTAGGTCTCGCTATTTAACGACACTTTTTTTGGGCCTTGGTGGGGAAAGCCCCATTTACCGCATTTACATCAGTAGAGGAAGAGCACCCCTGGATCAGGGTGCCATTTTTAAAGATCTCTCAGCCTTTCGACGATCCCCGCTCGCACCTCAGCAACTCCACCATGGCCTCTGAACACCCTGCTCCCCCCCCCCCTCCCCCTCCCCCCCACCACCAACCCACACTGCACCCAACGTACCTTCTCTGGGGTCCTCGAGCCCCCCAGCTCTTATGGAGAAGGCACCCTGGACCCGATCCCTGGCATGTGCTGGGGTCAGGTCGTGATAGGAGGTGAAGAGCAGGTGAGCTTCCACCTCCCCCCAGAGGTAGCTGCACCACCAGCCTTCATTGCTGAAAACCTTTCTGCTCGTCACTGATCCGAGCCTAAAGTGCTCCACTTCCCAGCCTCTGCATGCAGGGACGTTGGAGGGCAAGGGAAAAGGAGCATCTGAATCTGGCTCTGTGCCATCAACTGGTGTTAGTTAATATGGTGGATGCATCTGGATCAAATGCAGAGAGCTTCTCCCTTTAACAGCAACCTGTAGGTTTATTTACCTCACCTTATTTTAAATAATTGAAAGACAGCAGGCAGGATTCTCTGATCCTGAATCTAAGTGTTGACACCGTCGTAAACGCCGTCGCGTTTCACAACAGCATCAACATGCCCTCAGGAGCAGCGATTCTGACCCCTACAGGGGGCCAAATCGGCACTGGAGCGACCCACGCCGCTCCAGCTGCCGATACCGGTGTCAGATGGGCGCCGCGGGCCTGCGCATGCGCAATGCGACCGGCGCGATTGCGTGTACGCAATCCCTTCTCCGCGCCAGCCCCGGCACAACATGGCGTAGGGCTACAGGGGCTGGTGCAGAGCAAAAGAGGCCCCTAGCCTGAGAGGCCGGCCCGCCGATAGGTAAGCCCCAATCGTGGGCCAGTCCATAGCGAAGGCCTCCCCAGGGGTTGGACCCCCTCACCAGGCCGCCCCCGGATGGATGCACGCTGAGGTTCCGCCGGGTAATGAGCACACGTGGATGGCGCCAGCGGAACTCGGATTGTTTTTATGCCGCTTGGCCCTTCCCAGGCGGAGAATCGCCGGGGGGGGGGCGGCGGCTGCATAGAGCGGCCCCAACCGGCGCTGCACCGACTGCGCCGGCGTCAATGGCGCCGATTCTCCACTTCTGCCGGGGCGGAGTAGCGCGATTCATGCCCAGCCCGCCGATTCTCCGGCCCGGCCTAGGCTGAGAGAATCCCGCCCAGTATTTCAGCGTTTGTCTGATCATATTAAATACCTGAGTATTGGAGGAAGGAAAGGCTTGGTCTGAGTATAAAGTATTGGGGCAAGGTTTGTTTTCACAAAATAAGTTCCCTTGTTTTTCATGCCATTATTATTTTTATTGCATTTGATAGAGATTTTCCCAGAATCAGTGATGGTGGGGAAGGGCCTGAGAGTTGGGGGGAATGAAGGGCCCAGAAACAGTATAAGCACCAGGGCCCATGATTTCTCATAGCCCTGTTTGGCAATTCCAGCATAAGTTTTACCTCACATGCTTCCATTGTAAAATCCTAAGTCAACATTTACTATTAAGAGTGCTGAAGAAAACTTGTGGTAGATGAAACCCAGCCCCATTGAGAGGTGCAATAGCACTATTACTGGTGAGAGAGAGTAATTGCAGCAGTTCATTATAAATGCGGAAATAGGAAATAAAACATCAAGACAGAAAAAACAACTTTAGACTGCTAATCACTTAATTCGGTATACCCTGCTCCAGTTACATATCCCCGGCCCTGCAGAGTAGTTGAGCTGTGGTCTAACTGATGTCTTCCAAAAAATTCTCATTATATTTTATCATAGAATTTACAGTGCAGAAGGAGGCCATTCGGCCCATCAGGTCTGCACCGGTTCTTGGAAAGAGCACCCCACCCAAGGTCAACACCTCCACCCTATCCCCATAACCCACTAACCCCACCCAACACTAAGGGAAATTTTGGACACTAAGGGCAATTTATCATGGCCAATCCATCTAACCTGCACATCTTTGGACTGTGGGAGGAAACCGGAGCACCTGGAAGAAACCCACGCACACACGGGGAGGATGTGCGGACTCCGCACAGACAGTGACCCAAGCCGGAATCGAACCTGGGACCCTGGAGCTGTGAAGCAATTGTGCTATCCACAATGTTACCGTGCTGCCCCACATTTATCTTCCACATTATGTCCTGTTTACAAGACTCAAATATTATTAGCTATTTTTATGGCTTTATCTAGCTGCTTTCAATTCCAGTTAAAATTAGGAGAGGAGTTTAACAAGCGACTGAGTTGATATCAAGCAATTTATACTTGCAGCAAAAGTCAAAATTTTCCTCATGGTGTCATCCTGTGCTAACCCATTATTTCCATGACTAACCATAGCTCGGGCAGGAGTATCTTACTTCCAGTGGAATTTAGAATGTAGCCAAGGCTTTCTCTTCCAAGTCCTAAATCTTGACTTCTTCCCTCACATGGATCATAGAATCACAGAATCTTTACAGTGCAGAAGGAGGCCATTCAGCCCATCAAGTCTGTACCTACCCTCTGAAAGAGCACCCTACTGAGGCCCACACCTCCATCCTATCCCAGTAACCCAGTAAACCCACCTATCCTTTTGGACACTAAGGAACAATTTACCATGGCCAATCCACTTAAGCTGCACATCTTTGGACTGTGGGAGAAAACCGGAGCACCCGGAGAAAACCCCCGCAGACACGGAGAGAACTTGCAAACTCCACGCAGTCACCCAAGGCTGGAATTGAACTAGGGTCATTGGCGCTGTGAAGCGGTAGTGCTAATTACTGATTTATGGTTTGCATCCTATCAAACCATCAAGATTTTTGAAATATTTTCAAACCCTGAGGAAGATGCACATTTAAGAAATAACAATTCTAAATTCCATTAGCTGGGTGGCACGGTGGCGCAGTGGTTGGCATTGCTACCTCATGGCACCCAGGATCCGGGTCGATCCCGGCCCCCAATCACTGTCTGTATGTAGTTCGAACATTCTCTCTGCATCTGTGTGAGTCTCACCCCCACAACCCAAAGATGTGCAGGGTAGGTGGATTGGCCACGCCAAATTGCCTCTTTACTGGGGTAGGGTGGAGGTATGGGCTTTGATAGGGTGCTCTTTGTGGAGTGGACTCGATGGGCCGAATGGCCTTACTTCCACTCCTATGTCTTATGGTCTTTCCAAGGGCCGGGCAGACTCGATGGGCCGAATGGCCTCCTTCTGCATTGTAAATTCGATGATTCTATGATTCTTTCAGAGATAGCTTGATTTCCATTTGATCTGGAGTTTATTTTATTGCTGCTCTCCTAAATATAACACTACTTTCCAGACTAATGTCAGTGATCAAACCCAATGTCAGATAGGTTTGTATCTCAGAGGAATAACAATTCTCCTCAGTTTGACCTTGGTTCTTTTTCACCAATTATCTTAAATCTGTGCCCTCGGGATACCTACCCTTCTGCCGCCGAAACCATTTCTCCATACTTATTCCATCAAAGCCTTTCATGATATTGAACACCTCACTAAATTTTCCCCTTAACCTTTTCTACTTTAAGGAGAGGAATCTCAGTTTCACTAGTCCCTGGTTCCATTCTGGTAAATTCCCCTGTGCACGCTCTCTAAGGCCTTACTACGTGTGGTGTCCAAAATTATACATAATACTTCAGCTGGGATTTAACCTGATTTATGATTGTTTAGCATAACTTCTTGCTTTTGTACCCCATGCCTCCTTTTATAAAGCCAATGGCCCGTATGCTATTCAACAGCTTTTCCTGCCTCCTTTGAAGATTTATGCATGTACGCCCTGTCTCTTTTGTTCCTCTCACCCCCCATCTCTAGAATTGTCCCCTTAATTAATATGGGAATATTTGGCTCCTAACTGCTTTATTTCATCATCAAGCTCTTTTTATGTCCAAGGAAAGGTGCACAAACCATGTTAACATGTATACGTTTAAAATTAGAAATCGGAAATAAGTAAATGATGAAGAAGGATTGAAAGAGGAGTTTACCTCACAAAGGCAATAATAGCTGTGAAATACAGATTCATCCACCTACAAGAAAAGAAAACAGGAAATGATGAAGACAGGCATGGGAAATATCCATGTCAATCTGATCTACGGCCATAACTTCAGCAGAATCTCAGATGAAATGATGTAATCAGCTAAAAATGGTGGGGGAACAGGAGAAATTCTCCCCAACAGAAAACTACAGGGTTGCTCTATTTTATACCCACTTTGTGTATTTTGTTCCCCACACACAATGACTGAAGTAAAATAGGAGCAAATTCCTCACTCTGAGACTCCCAAGCTGCAGTCAAACCTTTAACTCTCAGTCACCAACTAATGTTTCCTGCAATCATGTCTCTCCACTCACAATATTGAATTAGCCTATTAAAGCACTGACCTGTAACTGGATAATAGTCAAAGTAGCTGCTTCAACATAACTGTGTAACGATTGTCCATTGCTTGACAATGGCCTGCCTGAACAAGTGCATGAGTAAAGTTTATCTATACTTCACTCCTTGCATCATTAGGCTGACCAACCAAAGAACATAGGAGAGGGCCACATGATTACTGCCCCTTCAATAGTTTTGAAGAGAACAGTAGGTTAATTGACATGTGAGAGCTGGAATTCCAGAAATGTTACAGCACAACAGGGAGGCCATTTGGCCCGTCAGTGTCTGCACTTGCTCTCCAAATGAGCAATCCCCCTAACTTGGCACATTCTTTTTTTCCTTAAATAATCCAAATCCTGTATGAATGCCTTGATTGAATCTACCCCCCATACTCTCTGGCAGTGCATTCCAGATCCTAACCACTCGCTGTGTGAAAAGGTTTATCCTCACATCCCCATTGTTTTTGTTTTGCTCATAACCAAAAATTTGTGCTCTCTTGTTTTACCACCAGTGGGAAAACTCTACTCTCTCCAGTCCCCTCATGATTTTGAATACCTCAGTCAAATCTCCTCTCCTCTTCTCCAATTGCTTCACAGCTCCAGGGTCCCAGGTTTGATTCCAGCTTGGGTCACTGTCTGTGTGGAGTCTGCACATCCTCCCCGTGTGTGTGTGGGTTTCCTCCGGGTGCTCCGGTTTCCCCCCACAGTCCAAAGATGTGCAGGTTAGGTGGATTGGCCATGATAAATTGCCCTTAGTGTCCAAAATTGCCTTTAGTGTTGGGTGGGGTTACTGGGTTATGGGGATAAGGTGGAGGTGTTGACCTTGGGTAGGGTGCTCTTTCCCAGAGCTGGTGCAGACTCGATGGGCCGAATGGCCTCCTTCTGCACTGCAAATTCTATTCTATGATATCTCCAAGCTATGTCTATGTGCCTCAAGTTCCTAATCCCTGTAACCATTCTCGTGAATCTTTTCTGCATTCCCTCTCTAATGCCTTTGGTAATATGCCAGAGTCCACAAAGGGCGGAAGGTATTTATCTCCATTAGAGAGGGAGAGAAAATAAGATGGAGAAATTGGAGAGCTATCCCACCTCTAGCAAAAATACAATTATCACCCTCTCTGTGCTCACTTTAGCGGCTCACTCACTTACTCACCACCCCAATGTCTGCACACACCAGAAGGAATTCAATGGATTCAACCACTGTTACTTTCTTTCTGAATGTGTGCAAGAGAAACTGGACAGACTCTTGCTCTCGATCTGCCAAGTACTTTGTAAATAATAATTTTGTAGTTGAAAACATGAGTATTACTGAGGAAAGAGACATGCTGTTGAAGCTTTTTGGCTTGCACTCAACTGGACAAATTCAAGAACGCTGCATTTCAAAGGATACAACAATTTATACTGCATAAAAATGGGTTACTGATTGGTAGGCATGTGAGCTCTGATTAGTTGAGACGTGGCCATGGCGAATGCATCAGAGGTATTATTTCCCCCATATGTTTAGGCATTCAAAAAGGGTGCAATAACAGACATGCCTTTTGCCTGAAGAGAATAACTCCCTGCATATAAATATATTTGGTTTCTAGCATGTGTAAGTGAGCCACATTGCGAGCCTGATTGATAATCTGAAATTGGTTGTCAGTGTGAATCTTTTTTTTAAAATTTAGAGTACCCAAGTGATTTTTTTCCAATTAAGGGGCAATTTAGAGTGTTCAATCCACCTACCCTGCACACCTTTGGGTTGTGGAGGAAAAACCCACGCAAACACCGGGAGAATGTGCAAATTCCACACGGACAATGACCCAGAGCCGGGATTCTACCTGGGACCTCGGCGCTGTGAGACTGCAGTGCTGCCACTGCTCCAACGTGCTGCTCCGTGAGTGAGAATCTTAGCACACTTGGGATTGTTCATTAAATATTGTCCGATTGCAGAATCAAGCCTAACATTAGGCATTATGCTGAGTTTTTCAAACACAGGTTGGTTGAGTATGGTCAGTATTCTGCCTATGGCGAACAGCCAGCGGGGAGTCCTACCTGATACAGTCCACCAGTCATTGGGATGTATGGTCGCCATACCTGGCATCGCACCAGCTTTGAAATTCTTTATCACATTATTTACTTGTGTGGCAGACAGAACATTTTTTTTGGCTTGACAGCAGCATCAGGTCAGTGGAAAGCTGCATAGTAGCAGTATTAAACAGCTAGCTTCACCTGTTGCTCAGATGTTTGAGATACTTACACTCCCTGGGTAATTGGAGGTAGACTGGTCACTTTTGAGTCTAAGATTGGCGGCTTCAGGTCTATCTGTGAGTTTGTGCAATACACAGTGAGCAATAATCTGATCTGAATGGCCATTATCCCATGGGATAGCTTTGATGAGCCCTGTGTCGGCATCTAGCTTGTACTGTGAGCCAATAGTTCCAGCCCTATTTGCGAGATTGCTGATGAGGCAAATCCTATAGTTTGTGGAGCTAGAGGAATCCCAATGTATCTATCGACCAATTAAGGTAGGCTTGTGGTGGGTAGTAATACAGAATGCATTGGTGGATTTGTCAACTAGCATGTTGAGGAAAGGGAGCTCATTAAACTGCTCCACTTCAAAGGGGAATTTGAACAGGATGGAGCCCATTAAGGTGTGTAAGGGAATTCTAACATGCAGCTGCACATTCAAATATAGCAAATGTTTCCTCTTCATATTGAAACATGCAAGGGGTTGAAGGTTAGGGGTCATTTCAGCAAAAACATGTTTCTTGTAGAAACAAAGTAAAATGTTGGTGCAAGCTGGGCTGAGAGGGGATCCCATAGCAGTACCGTCGTTCTGGACATACATGGTGCCATTAAAGCTGAACCTAACTGCGCGAATTACTGAAGTTTATTAGTTCAATTAATACAGATTCAGAAAATGGCGATGTGTCTAGATTGCCATGATATAGTGACATGGTGTAAATGTCGATGCCTTCCTTCTGCGCAATAGTAGTGAACAGTCTCTTACTGTTGAACAAGCACACAAAGACGAACCTTATCACATATACCACAAGACAGCTCATCTCATTACTCTTTTGCCAGTCTAATAAATCTTGCTGTCAAGCAGATTTCTGTGGTCATGTTTGGCAGCTGGTCCAATGCATATGAATTGGATCCATCATTAAGAATCGCTTGCGTTTTGCCACTAGACTCGATAGGTTATTGGGCATCCTGCAGTATGCATGTGCTGGATCAGCTCGGCGCACTTTCAAGGAGTCAGCATTTTCACTGGTCACTGGTTTGTGGCAGGAGACAAGATTTCAAATTCCACAAACACTTCTTCCCGTTTGACGTGGATGTGGGAACACCAAAACTGAAGCCACAGATCAGGAGAAACTTCTTGCTTTCGGAGAGCGCATGATCAGACAGATTCACTATGCATTTGGTTGTGTCATTAATTGCCAAAACGTTTCCACTTGAGTGAGTTAACGGTCATCTAGGGATATTGAGGGGCTTCCAGGGGCAGCAAGGTAGCACAGTTGCTTCACAGCTCCAGGGTCCAAGATTCGTTTCCTGGCTTGGGTCACTGTCTATGTGGAGTCTGCATGTTCTCCCTGTGTCTGCGTGGGATTCATCCGGGTGCTCCAGTTTCCTCACACAAGTCCCAAAAGTCGTGCTGATAGGTAATTTAGACATTCTGAATTCTCCCTCTGTGTACCTGAACAGGTGCTGGAATGTGGGGACTAGGGGCTTTTCACAGTAACTTAATTGTAGTGTTAACGTGACAATAAAGATTATTATTATCTGTTGAGGCAATATGTTGGCACAAACAAATCAAAAAATGAAAGAAATTTGTGCAACTCAGACCAAGTGCAGCCATGGAGCGTGGCATGGATTAATAATCTGAAAACCAATTTGTTCAATCTCATCCTCCATGAATGTTTGCTCGTTTGTGGGATTGTTTCTCATTTCTGCATTATCAAAATGCAAGGAAGTGAACACTGGCTCAAATTTGGGTTTAATCCACTCTCAGAGCAATTCAGTAGCTAATTTACCTGTTGTTAATTTACCTGTAGGTTTAACTATGTTGTTGATATCCCAAATTTGGTCTCTGTTGTACATCTGTCTCAGGAATATAAATAGTCACTTGGCAGTACTTGCGAGTACTACTGAAAAAGAGTTTTGTCTTGCACTCGCCAGGACAGATGTAAGAATGCCAAATTTCATAGGGAACAACCATTAACACTGCGTGAGAACAAGGGTGCTGATTTCTTGGCATATGTCCAGGCATCGAACCTTTTTTGAATAAATAAAAGCATGGGGGACATTGCTCCCTTTGTGCAGTTGTCATGGCAATGTTTTGACCAATTACAGCCTACTTGCCAAACAATCAGTACCCCTCTTCTACTCTTTCCGACACTCACACTGTCCCAGCTAACCTCTACTTCTGCGTTCTGAAAGATAATTAGGACCGTCACCTGTTTCTCTTCACTATAAAAATGTAATTGACATGATATTAATAACCTTAACTGTATGATTGACACTGATGACTGCAAGACAGCATGTGTCTTTGTTCAGCAATACATTGTAAATGCTTCTTAGTCCTATTTATCTAAGTAAGAAGTCTTACAACACCAGGTTAAAGTCCAACAGGTTTGTTTCAAACACGAGCTTTCGGAGCACGGCTCCTTCTTCAGGTGAATGCCCCTTCATACCCACTCCTTCACCTGAAGAAGGAGCCGTGCTCCGAAAGCTCGTGTTTGAAACAAACCTGTTGGACTTTAACCTGGTGTTGTAAGACTTCTTACTGTGCTCACCCCAGTCCAACGCCGGCATCTCCACATCATGGCTATTTATCTAAGGGATGGCTCAGGAACATCTTCAAGATGATATGTTTGGAGACAGCAAGAAGAGCACACTAGCTAATTTGCCCTTGCTGGGTGAGTTCCAGAATAGTATGCGTTGGATTCTCCCGGCACCCAGGAACTAATGGCCTCCCCAGTGAGGCCTTGAACTGGGTACTGTTTAGTACTGGTCCATACGAACGTGGACCAGGCATAGCAGCACTTGGGAGATCACCCAGGCCATTGGAAACCCCTGGGTGGTCGGGGGCGGGCAGGGTGGCAGCCGGCCTCTCCCTCTGACACCTGGGCACCTTGGCACTGCCACCTTGGCACTGTCAAGGTGTCTGGGTGGCACTTCCAGGCTGAATGGGGCACTGACAGGGTGCTAGAGTGATTATGCTAGGATACCCAGGTGCCAGAATGGCACTGCCCAGGGTTGGGGTCTCAGGGGGGAATTTGCTTGAAAGGGGGGTGAGGGGGGTCATGAAGGGTGTGTGGGAGAAGGGTGGGTATGAAGGGGCATCATAAAGGTTTGGGGAGTTAAGGGTGAGAGTCCTGAAAGGGGTGGCCCGAAAGCAGAGGTGGGGAGGCCTGAAAACGGTTGACCATCAGCCACCCCATAGTTGGGTGTCCTCGCTCAGAGGATGTGGGGACACCCATGTGTGTGCGGAGTGACATTGTCCATGGGTGGGGGTTGTTGGGTATCCTCAAGCTCACATAGAGCTCAGGGCACCCTTTCAAAATGGCGGCCTGATCTCTGAGCAGCCAGTCTGGCCAGTGAGTTCAGCTCCCCAGTGATGAAAAATTTCCAAATGTGGGCTTGACCGGGGTGAGACTCCCCAAGGCCCAAAAAAAAGGCTAAAGGGCAGAATTCTCTATTTGAGAGACTACATGCTGACACTGGGACTGAATAGGGCGTGTTCCCTTGTCGCAGTGGGGGGGGGGGGGGGGGGGGGGGCGCCATTTACGGAGCCATTCAGGACATGCTAACGGGCCCGCAATCCCACGTGGAACTAGTGCAATTTCAACCGATGCTGGCGTTGGATTTGCTGGTATCAGGATTGGCACCGGAGAGCCTGACAAGCTGGAGCTGCATATTAGCATTCCACTCCCCACTCACTCTTATTGTAGCCAAGTCGATGGCACCATGGAGAGCGGACGCGAAGTTCGGAGATACAGAGCTGATCGAACCCACCCACTGGCAGCCCGCCGCACCCCCACCCTGCATCACATGCCAACACCCATACCCCACACCATGGTCGAATGCCCTGCACACACAATAGTCAGAGGGAGACCTGACCCCAGGGACTAGCTACCGTCCAGATGGGTCTTGCGTTTCTGGAAAGGGTGGTGCCATCAATGCTGGCGATGCAGGCACAGAGCAGGGGATTACATGGGAGGATGTCAGCAACCATCCAGCACCTGCAGGTGCAGTGGGAGAGGTCCAACTACCTGCAGGAGCAAGAGGTGGTGCCGGAAATGCATGCCACCCAGGCCAAAACCGCAAGGGTGGCGTCCTTGTGTGTGAGGGTCACAGTCATGGGTCATGATGTCCAAGGTCTGGGGCACACTGTGCGGATGGTGGCTGAGGTGCAGGACATGGCAGCCCTGTTACGGGAAGATATTTACCAGAGCCAGATGGATATTGCTGCGGCGCTCCAGAATGTGGCCCAGTCACAACAGGCCCTGGCTGCAGGCGTCAAGAGAATTGGCTTAGCACTGGCTGTCCTGAGCCAGTCACAGTGAGACCTGGTACAGTCCCTGAGGGTTGTAGCTCTGTCCCTGTGCTCCATGGCCGCAGTACAGAAACACTGGAACACTGGTTGACACGAGAGCGGGCCTCCAGACTGGCAGCGCCAGCTGAAGGAGGAGCCCCAGAGCTTGCTCAGGCTGCACCCCCATCCCAAGGAGTAGCTCGGAGGCTATTGGGTACCCGGAGGGATGAGGAGATGATGGGACCCCTGCCGGTGACTCCTGCAGGGGAGGTACTGGAACACCGCAGCACCTCTGAATCCTCTCCACCTGTGCCTGGCGCATCCGATGGGCAATGGGCAGAACAGGGTGATACCACACCACCTGTGACACACATAAGATTGCCGGGCATGTCCAGGCCACAACAGGCCCTGGCTGCAGGCGTCTAGGTTGCCCTAGAGAACGGCCGCCAATGGTAACCCAAGTCACAGGGCGGGATATGCAGGCCACCTCCACATCTGATGTACCGCCTGTGGACCCACCCAGATGGCGCATTAGGACTTGTAAGATTAGAAAGATAGACACTTATTAAGTTGGCATGGATGAAGCACATAGGACAGCATTAAGGGCTAAGGCACAGTTTTTATACATAGCGCTGTCACAAATAAACACCTGTTCACCAATGTACAGAACTGCCATAGTTCTCTGTCCGAAGGGTGTGAGGGATGGGATGGGCTGGGTGCAGTGGGTGTGCCGGGTGGGAAGGGTTTGTGAGTTGTGGAGGAAGGCACATGTCAAGGCCCCCCGGAGTGACCCTCGGAGGCGGCTGGAGACTGGACCAAAGATGTGGGGGTGCCATGTGGTAGGGCGTACCCAGTGAATGACCAATCACTGCCCCCATAACCACACGCCCCCTCCATCCCGGACCTCTGGACAGGCGTCATCAGCCACAACCGCAGCGGATAACCTCTCTCACCCAAGAGCCAACCCCTCACCCAAGGGGGCACCTCAAAGGTGTCGAGCGCCATCGAGTGCGCCAGGATGAATGCATCATGCACACTGCCTGGATACTGGACGCTGATGTGCATGATGTGCAGCTGGTAACAGAAAGAATTCTCACCCTCAATCCCGGGTGGGAAAAAGGGGACTCCTCCATCTGAGGCCCCTTCAGACTTGGGGCACCCACTCCTCCTGGTCTAGAGACTTCCGACGCTCCCATCCACCTCCCTGACCCCAACTGTAAGATCATTCTACTCACAATGAGCCAGGGCATCCCCTACCCTCCACGGGAGCCCTGGTATCTACCACCATTGTGGCTCCCGGGACTTAGTCTCAGGCACAGTGTGCAGTACCTCTTCCAGCCACTGCAGCACTGTGCCTGGATGGTCTGAAGAGCTGTCTGCTTTTCAGTGAAAAGAAGCCCTGCCTGCTGCCAATCAATGTTCAGTAGAGTGTGAAATGTCAGCAAGCCCTATTGGAGTCGGCAGGGTTGCATTCCCCGCCAACTCTCTGGATAACGGCCGCTGAGTGCTCGCCATTTGAAATTTCAGACCATGTTCTCTATTTAGCGAGAATTCAAAAACAAGGGGGCACAATCTTAAAATTTGCCGTGCCATTTAAGAATGAAATTGTGTAGTATTTTTTCACAGAGAGGATAGAATGTAGAATTTGATTTCTCAAAAGTCTGTGGACCTCTGCCCCTTGTTTTACTTTCTATAATTAACTGGATTAGCCCGTAAGTCTCCTGCGTTGCTCAACTTTGACCAACAATTCTGGTGCCCTGCTGTTGCTTGAGGGCGGCCGTCTTCTAATAATAATCTTTATTCGTGTGACAAGTAGGCTTACATTAACACTGCAATGAAGTTGCTGTGAAAATCCCCTAGATGCCACATTCTGTCGCCTGTTCGGGTACACTGAGGGAAAATTCAGAACGTCCAATTCACCTGACAAGCACGTCTTTCAGGACTTGTGGGAGGAAACCGGAGCACCCGGAGGAAACCCACGCAGACACGGGGAGAACGTGCAGACTCCGCACAGACAGTGACCCAAGCGGGGAATCGAACCTGGGACCTTGGTGCTGTGAAGCAACAGTGCTAACCACTGTGCTACTGTTCCACCCATAATTGGACATACATCATCAGGAGCCTGACCACTGTCCTTAATTGGACAGTGGGTCCATAGATGGGCAATTAGGGGGGCCACCTGTGGTAAAATTGCTGAAGAAGTCCCATTGTCAACAAGGGCGAGCCTGGCACTGACTTTTTTTGACAAGATGTTGGGGGCCATACATCTCTTGTAAAATTCAATTTTGTTTCAGAAACTTCCCAAGTAACTCAAATCTTCACTTCAAAATCATCTCATACTTCTGCAGTAAATATTCAATTGGATTCAATTAAAATAATGATGTTATTGAATATTTTTTCAGTCAAGGAAATCAATTAAAATTGTTTTTATTAATTATTTTGTCATTCTGATGTCCTTTAAATTACACAGTTCAATTGAACCATATTTAAAAGGAACGATTAGCACCATCAAAGAGGTGCAGAGGAGAATTACGAGTCGAGTCCCTTGTGTCAGAAGATCAATTCAGAGGCAGGAGGAGAGAAACCCCGGTGGCCTTGAAAAGAGGTGTGTGAGAGAGGACCTTATATCCAGGTGTGCATGATATTGTTACCTCGAAAAGGTAACTCCAGACCACTGCCTCAAACTAAGCCATGATGGCAGGACAAATGGGCCAGAATTCTCCGTCCATTGCTGGTGGCAGCGTTCTCTGGTCCCGCCATGAGAACTCCCCCGCCCACGGGTTTCCCACCAGCGAGAGGTGACTTCAATGGGAATTTCCATTGATAACGGTGGAAACAGAGAATCCCCCCGCCAGCGAATGCCGTGCAGCCTCCCGCCACCGGGCAACCAGCAGCTGGGATGCAGGAGAATCAAGTCCATGCTGAAAGATAAAATTAGGAAAGATATCATGGCGAGTTGCTTCTTGGAAAATGTGATCACCCTTTAACTAACCTCCTGGGCAGGCTAATGGAGGAAGACAAAAGTATTAATTCATGATCCAGTTTGATGCCCTGAAAGACTGTGTACAAGCTTTCAGACTCAGTGACTTCTCTCAATTGTATTTGTCTTGCATTTGCGAGTGAGTTCATGCTATGTTGACTCCTCCCTTCATCAAAAAGCAATGGAAGCAGAGGGCGCGATTCTCCAGCCTCGCTGTGCTCCAACCCGAGCGAGACGAGGCTGGTGAGGAGTGGGAGTGGTAGAAAACGAGAACTGCGCCAGGTGCCAAACTGTTTATGATGCAACTGGCCCACTCCCATATCCGGAATCGTAGCAAGGCGAGAAACCAATTATCACCACTTAAGCCCTATTCGCACACAATTAATAGGAGCCACCCCATATCCAACGGCCTCCCATCATTCAGCAGGCTCACCATAGGATCGGTACCCATTGGGGCCCTGGGGTTCACCTCGGGATGGAGGGGCAGCTGGTTTAAGCCCCGGTTGTCTCTGCATCATCTGTCCCTGCCAGCCCTGGCTGCTCAATGATGTCTGCACCATGGTGTCGACACCCTCGGCGATGCTCCTCAGTGATTGGGCCATGCTCTGCAGTGACTCGGCAATACCCACTTGAAACTGGGACAAGCTCCACAGCGTCTCGGCCATTCCCATCTGAGAGCGGAACATGTCCCACAGTGCCTCATCAAGGTTGGCCTGGTACTGGGTGACATCTCCAAGCGAGTCGTACATTCTGCCGAGACCCTCAGCCATGGCCGTCACCGACTGCGTGATGCCATGGATACCTTCACTCGTGGTGCCGATATCGTAAACAATGCTCTCCACTGTGGCAGTGTTAAACTTGCTGTTATGCATTGCTGGCACTATCTCCTGCTCCCATAGACTCTGGGACTCCTCCAATCGGCTATGGACCTGCAGGAGTGTTGCAGACATCTCCCTCTGTCCCGGCCACTCCCTAACATCCCCATCAGCTCCAGATAAACCTGATCCAGAGGCTCAGCATCTGACTCGGACCCAGCTGGATCCTGGGAGTAGCAGACCTCCGACTGCTGTCTCACCTGGGGGTTCCTGCCTCCACCTGATGTCCATCAGAAACTGTGCGATGCTCGCCAGATTGTGCCCCAGAAGCCTGGCCACCAAAGTGCATGTATCCGCACTGGTGGATCGATGGGAATGACAGCTGTGATGCATTGTGTGTGGCATCCTCGGAGCTCTCCTCCGAGGTAGTCTCATGGGAAACAGTGGAGTGGGCCATCCCAGATAGGCTGGCACCGTTGGCTGGAGGACCTGCAGGAGAATAATCATGTGGTCAGAGGGAGAAATGGGTCCGTGTGTGTGGCAATAAAAATTCACGTCTGACAGTCCATCCGGGTGGGGCCCAGTGTATCCTCACCTCTGCGGCATGTGCTGAGCTCCACATTGGTGACCGCTCTGTCCTCAGCTACCCCCGCACCCTCCAGAGCCCGTTCCTCAAATGTCATGAGGATTCTTATGTCCGGCACCCCTCCGCTGGTCTGAACCCTCTTCCGACGATTGTGGGAGAGATTCCTCTGCGGAGATACGGAGAGGGCACCGTTAGCCACATGGGTGGGTCACAGTGCTGATGGGGGAGAGGGGCATCTGTGAAAGGAAGGTTGGGGTGATGGGAAGGCTGGGGTGTAGGGAGGAGGGGTGTGAAGGGTGAGTTGTGAGGCAGATGGAGGATTGAGGGAGGAGCTGGTTGCGTTGGGGAGTGGGAGGATTCCGGGGGCTGGCAGGGTGGTGTCCACTCATCCGTGCTGCTCGGTGTAAGTCGTTGATCTTCTTGCAGCACTGGAGCCCAGCCCTCGACACACTGCCCGAGCTTACAGCCGCTGCCACTTTGCCCAGGTGGCACTGGCTACTCTGTGGCTCTCCCTCCGGGACTCTCAGGGGAACAGGACATCCCTCCTGGCTTCCACCACATTGAGGAGCCTCCCCAGGCCTGCATCTCCAAACCTTGGGTCCAGTTGTCTCGGCACCATGGCTGTGAGTCTTCATTTGCGGCGTGAAGCCCGTGATGCCTCGTTAAGTGGACCAATTAACGTTAAATAGCATTGCCGACCTTGCCGGGCCGAGCGCCGGGAAGCGCGCGGCAATTCACACTCGCAAGCACGTTTAGAAATCTTTCTGGTGAATCGCGCCTTGAAAAACAAGGGGGTGAAAGGTTATCGTGGCTAGGCGGGAGGTTACAGTCAGATTAGCCATGATCTTATTGAATGGCAGAGCAGGCTGGAAATGCCAAGTGGCCGACTCCTGCTCCTGTCTCATATGTTCGGAAAAGCTTGCAGTCAAAGAATATTAGTCAGAAAAAACTCTGTTGCTCAAAAGAAACAAAAGCCTTTACAATCTTGAGCTTCACCAGAGCACTACACTTAATCATTGCCGTTCGTTCCACATGATAACTTTACAGAAAAAAAAAAGTTCTGAGGAACAAAAATATCCTGCTGCAAACATATCAGATTCTTTCTAATTTCAAACTTTAAAGCTCTGTGTAGATTTTTAATGGGATTTCATTCTACCTGTCTGATGTGGAGCTATTTTTCACGGCAGCTTCCCTAAATAAACACTTGGGCGCATTGCGCATGCAGTGATCTTTTCTGACCTCTATTTAGCTTCACTGGAGGCAAATACCATTTGGCTGTGGCTAAATGTAGGTTGCCCTCCAGGCAAGCAGAAAGCTGTATTTGCCAGGCCATTTATATTTTTGTTCCCTGCCTCCTCTTTAGATTATGTGCTCAGGAGGAAGTAATCTGGCAGCACGAGCGTGAGATGCTTCCCACAGTGACCTGCATCGTGGGCTTCTCCCAGCTAATTTCACAGTGACTGAGAGCAAGCCATTACAAACACTTCTGCTGATGTGTTAACCTAAATGTGTTTACAGCTCTGTTAAAATAGTGGACAAAGGCGTTTAATGCAGAGAAGCTGTTCTAGAAATCAACAGATACCGGTCCATTTTACATACACAGAACAGACACCAAAGTATTCAATATGGTGGTTGGCGTACCCTCTCACATTTTACATTGGAAGTACCCTTCAAATTGGTGAAGGTTGAGAAAGAAGCCTGAGAACTTGGATGCAGAAGGTCATTCGCCCCTGACCTATGCAAGCAAAGAGCCTAATAGCAGTTTGAGGACCCTCCAGCAAATTTAGCCTGCCCTCAAACTGCCATCTGCGTCATTCCTGGCACAAACGAAGATTGCTGTGGTAGTCGGAGGTCAATCATCTCAGCTGCAGGACATCACTGCAGGAGTTACGCAGGGTAGTGTCCTAGACTCAACCATCTTCTGCTGCTTCATCAATGACCTCCCTCCCATCATAAGGTCAGAAGTGGGGATATTTGCAGATGATTGCACAATGTTCAGCACCATTCGCGACTCCTTAGACAATGAAGCAGTCCATGTCCAAATGCCACAAGACCTGGACATTATCCAGGCTTGGGCTGGCAAGTGACAAGTTATATTCACATCGCACAAGTGCCAGGCAATGACCATCTCCTACAAGAGAAGATCTAACCACCACTCCTCGCCATCCAGTGCCATTACTATCGCGGAATACCTCACAATCAACATTCTGGGGGTTACCATTGACCAGAAACTGAACTGGACAAGATACATTAGCACTGTGGCTACCAGAGCAGGTCAGAGGCTAGGAATCCTGTGGTGAGTAACTAACCTCCTGACTCTCCAAAAGCCTGTCCACCATCTATAAGGCAGAAGTCAGGAGTCTGATGAAATACTCTCCATTTGCCTGGATGAGTGCAGCTCCAACAACACTCAAGAAGCTTGACACCATCCAGGACAAAGCAGCCTGCTTGATTCCTATCCTTTCCACAAACATTCAACCCCTCCACCACTGACGTACAGTGGCAGCCGTGTGTACCATCTACAAGATGCACTGCAGTAACTCACCAAGTTTCTTAAGCAGCACCTACCATACCCACAACCACTAACATCTAGAAGGACAAGAACAGCAGATACCTGGGAACACCACCACCTGGAAGTTCCCTTCAGGCCTCTCACCACCCTGACTTGGAAATATATCGCTGTTCCTTCACTGTCGCTGGGTCAAAATCCTGGAACTTCCTCCCTATCAGCACTGTGGGTGTACCTGCAGCGGTTCAAAAAGGCAGCTCACCAACACCTTCTCATGGGCAACTAAGATGGGTAATAAATGTCAGTGAAGCCCACATCCCTTAAATGAATTTTAAAAAGGAAAATGTTGTCTACATATAGCCAAAATGGGGCTGCTGGGGGATGTCACCAATAATCTAAGTTTGCTAAAAGTCGCTTACCTGTTTATGGAACCAGAAGGAACAGGACTTCTTTTCGGGGCTTGATCAGAGCCGATGATGGTTCCCAGCTCCATCTTGGCTCCTTCCCATTCACTCCCCATCCTCGCCAGATTGTGGCCTTCTCTCACGATTATGCATTCCTTCCAGTCACTTCCTCCTCCTCATCATCCTTCTCTTTTTCTATCTCACTTCCCCTCCCTTCTGATTGCTTCTACCTGCACCATTCAACTCCCGTGAGGGTTACTGCACTGAAATCCAATGTGATCTGCTTGTGAATTGTCTGGTGACACAATTCACCATTCTCATTTAAATGAGTTTTGAGGCCAAATATTGGGTGTGCCTGGAGCCTGTCTGTCACAGCGAACCTCCCTGCTCCCAATTTGTGCTGCTGGCCTGCCAATGTCAAAGCCAACGGGAAAGCACTGAAATGCATACTATTTAAGTTCAATATTTATGCCTGTAATATCTCAGACAGTATTATTGAGAAATGATTGGAATTCTTGTCATAGTTCAGGGGAGGAAAACTTATTAAAATATTATGAATTACTTTGCAGTTTTCTTATTTTCTACATATGACCTCTGTATATTCTCTAAAGAGAGAGGGCAAGAAAGTACCAACTAGATGCATGATGGAGGCAAGAGGCAACTTCCCCTTGTCACTGTGGGGAAACGCTGAAGGACTGCTTGGTTCCTTCAGTGACAACATTCTGAGATAGGAACTCATCCCTGTGGGGAAATAGTAATCCATGATTGACATGGCTTGGCAAGCCTTGGCATGGTAGAGTTCCAGCAAGTTCAAGACTGCAGCGGTTCAAGAAGGCAACTCACCACCATTTTCTGAAGGGCAACAAGGGATGGGCAATAAATGCTGGCCTAACCAGTGATACCCACATCCCGTAAATGAATAAAAAAAAGGTTGTTTCACAATGCCAACATACACTAAGTTTGACTTTTATCGGCCTTTATAACCAGATGAAGGTGTTGCACCCATGACTAACCTTCACAGGGAGACTTGTTGTCTGGCAACCTCCCCTACAGGCTGAATACAAAAAATAAACATTTGAGTTCCTTTAGGGACCAATAATGGAGTCTTTACTGATTTGTTAAATATAACTCTGCTGATAAGGCTTGACCACCCTTGAGAAATTATTGAACCAGTGAGATACAAGCAGCTAAATACAGTTTTCAATCTATATTCCTTAAAGTAAATCTCAGCACACCAGGGAGTAACAAAATGTTTTGTTAGCAATTTTCTTTAAATTACCAGGATTGTACATTTCTATCCAGTGTGCACTGGCCCCGGCACATCAGAATCACAATTAAGCAGCTTGAGCTAATGGCCCTCGATAATGCTAAAAATATGAAGGGCTGTTTCATTACAGCTGATCCATAGTGATTGTTGGAAAGCTTCCTCCATCAGCATTATGTAAATGATTTTATTTATTCTGAAAATGTTATTAAGACTGTCACCCTTGAGAGGTAATGGTAATGATTGCATTGGTCAGTATATAGGCTGCAAAGGCGGCATAATATCAATAGATTTTACAGACGACTTCTGAAAATGATTAACACTCTTCTTGACCTCTCAAACCAGCTCACCAAAATTCTGTCATACCATTAGTGGGATGGAAGGAGCAATTAGATGAAATACCAGGGGGTTTGTACATTATTAAATTGTATAAATCCAATGGCAATAAGTCAGTACCAAAGTTAAGCCTAAACGGTTGAAATTGCTGTTTCTGCAACAATTCTACATGAAAAGATCCGCATGCCATTCCTGTCATGAAAATCATCCACTTATATAATCGCCAGTAATGGAATTATTAGGGGGTCAGAGGGAGGTTATGAAGCACCAGTTAATTTGAGGTTTGCTAACATGACGTTAAAGGCCCCTTCTATTATCCCCCAGGAACCTCAGTCACTCGTCCTTAGCCTCCAGGTGAGCGTGTGGGCATATGCCGCTTCCGACTCACTCTTTGGACCGATTATGCTGGCATTCCTGAATTTAAAACCTGTTTCCCTTCCTGCTAGCTTGGCGAAATCACACGTTTCATCCCCACTTCTACCCTCAGTCAGACAAACCGAGTTTACCACAGTTAATTTGTACTTAAAAGACATTCACTGTTTAACAGAAAATGTATGTGTGGGTAGCTCTGTGGGCAATGACAATTACTGTAAAGCAGAAAAGCACATTCAGCATTTCACAGAGTACGCTAAGCTGCGGGTCTACCTTTCCATGGTTCATAGGACGTTGAGGAGTTCGAACTCGGGGAACTGTTGCTCCTTTGCCCCTGGAATGAGACAGGTTTCCTAGGGTAAAATAAAGGGTAACCATGAAGATAATAAAATAATATTTAACTTTGCCAAAAACAGAAAACGCTGGAAATAATTCATCGGTCAGAGTGGTGGGAGGATGAAAGAGTGAGCCTGAAAGGGAGCTGCTCAGGACGTAGTCTTCTCTACACTGGGGAAACCAAATGCAGATTGGGTGGCGACTTTTGCGGAGCCCCTCTGTTCAGTCCACAGACATGGCCCTGAGTCATTTTGATTCTCCCCATCGCACTCTCACTCTGACCTCTCTGGATTTCAACTACTATCAACATCCGGGGGGGTTACCATTGACCAGGAATTCAAATGGATCAACCATATACATACTGTAGATACAAGAGCAGGTCAGAGACCAGGAATCCACGGTGAGTAACCCCCCTCCTGACTCCCCAAAGGCTGGGCACCATCCACAAGGCACAAGTCAGGAGTGTGTGAATACTCTCCACTTGCCTGGATGAGTGAGGCTCCAACACTCAAGACAAATCAACCCATTTGATTGGCACCCCTTCCATAAACATTCATTTCTCCCAGCTCCGATGAACAGTAGCAGCAGTGTGTACCATCTATAAGGTGCAATTTCATCAATTAATGAAATAAAGTAGACCTCCAATATAGCTGAGCATATCAGATAGGAAATAAAATTGAAATTAATTTAGATATATGGCAGGAATGTTTGCACTATAGGCTGCATTGCATCTCTCAGGAAAGAAATATATTTACAATGACTGTTTTGAAGGGCAATGACTAAATTGTGCAACCAAACAAATCAAATATCTAGGCAAACAAAATAGAAGTGAGAGAAGAATAGAGAGAGAACAGAGGAGATGAAAGGAATGACAATGTGAACAGAAGTAAACTTTCAGATTTACTTAATTTAAAAAAATTATATTTATGTTAGTTATGCAAAGCTGGGACAGGATTCTACGTCCAGCGATGTCGGAATGGCGAAATGCGATTGGGCGGAGAATCGCGCAAGGCGAAAGTCATGGCCGGCGCCAGGCACCCAACAGTATGCCATGCTCTGGTGCCTCAACAGTGGCGCAGTGCGTTCTACTCCACACGTAAAGTAAATGCCGTTGGCATATTATTAGCGGGCCTAGCCCGGTATTCTCCAGGGCCTCTGCAATGTTCTGTCTCCATCAGGAAGAATTATCAAAGGCAAGTATCATTTGTGATTTTAAAATTTGGAAACCAGGCGCCGTAACAGCTGAGGGAGAGAGAGGAGGTAGGGCATGCAGAGGCGCGACTGTGGGCTGCAAGACCTGCTGCTGGCAGGGCTGGCTGGGAGCTGCCTGCCTGGGCCGGGAGGGAGCGGGGGGGGGGGGGGGGGGGGGGGGTAACCAGGGGGCCGACCCTGGGGTCGGGGTGAAGCCCCGGGACCTGGGTGTCCAGACACGGACCACCATTGCCCCAGCCTGCAAGGATGCCATCTTGCTGCGCACCGCACTGACCACCCACCATGACCTGTGGTTGCAGAGTGACACCGGCCGTATGGGTGTCCACACCTCCCCCCCTGCACTCCAACCCCCCCACTCTACCCCCACCCTGAAATCCACCACCCCCGCAGTCCTACCCCTACTCTGCATCCAACCACCCCCATTCTCCACCCCCCACCCTGCATCCCACTATCCCTACACTCCACCCCACCTTCTGAACCCCACTACCCCTGCATCCCACCACCATTGCACTTCACCCCACACCCATCACCCCTTCACCCCTGCACTTCACCCCACACCCTGCACCCTATCACCCCTGCACTCCACCCCTACCCTGCATCCCACCACCCCCGCACTCCACCCCCACCCTGCACCCTATCACCCCTGCACTTCACCCCACACCCTGCACCCTATCACCCCCGCACTCCACCCCCTACCCTGCATCCCACCACCCTTGCACTCTAACCCCCCACTCTGCACCCTATCACCCCCGCACTCCACCCCCTACCCTGCATCCCACCACCCTTGCACTCTAACCCCCCACCACCGCACACCATCCTCGCCCTTCTGCCCCAGCAACTCCCCCACAACCGGCTCCACCTGGCGGAGGGGGTCATCAGGTGGTCCACCCAAGGCCAATGCCTACAGTAGCCTACAGGAGGGCACGGATGGGACCACGGAGCCTAGCACAGGCATGAGTAGCACCAGGCGCCGATACTGTTGCCAGCAGGGATGGATGCTGGGCCAGAGGCCCCCGCGGTGCCAGGTACTGATGGGGTCAGTGGTGCGGTGCAGAGGGTAGAGAACCAGGGAGAATGGCTGGTGGTTGGCATGGGGATGGGGAGGGATACGTGGGTGGGAGGGGTACGTGGGGGCCAGGGCTACAATGCAGGCCGGGGCTACCATGTAGCTTGTTGGACCCAGTTGGGAATGGCGGACACACCATGCTAACATGTCTGCCTTTCAATGGCTATTACAGGCAATGGTTATTGGAATCCAATCAGGCATGCTGGTCCTCAACCTGGCAGCTACAGTCCAGGCGGATGCAATGAGGCTGTATGAGCAGGAGCTGCTTGAGGAGGACCCTGCCCCAGAGGAACAGGGTCAGCTGGTGAGGATGGAGAACCAGTTACCCAATGGGCCGAGGAGGAGGTGGGAAGGAGGCACTGCAAGAGGCCTCATGTGTACCGAACGTCCTATCATTCAAGGACTTGCCGAACCGGGCATGCATGCGAAGACTCCGGCTGAGCCGGGGGACTGTACGGCATATCTGCAGGATCATGGCGCACTAGGAACTGGGGCAGTATGGGGCAGAATACCCGCTCCCGGTGGCTGTCAAGGTGACAGTCGCCCTGAACCTTTACGCCACGGGGTCCTTCCAACCGCCGAGTGTGGACCTGTCTGGGATCTCGCAGACCTCAGTAAACAGAAGCAATACTGAGGCTCTATGTGCCCGGTCACCAGAATACAACAAATTCAGTGTAGCCCAGGCAGCGGGGTTCACCGGGATGCCCAGGTACAGCGGGTGATCGACAGGATGCATGACGCCCTACGAGCACCAGCCCATTACAGGCCAGTCTTCACAAACTGAAAGACGTTCCACTCATCAATGTGTAGCTGGTGTGTGACCATGGGCTTCACATCATTCACGTCTGCGCCCGATACCCGGGCAGTGTGCATGACACCTTCATCGCGGCACACTCGACGGCTCCTGACACCTTCGAGGTGCACCCCGGAGGGGTTGGAACCTGGACGACAGGGGTTATCCACTGTGGTCATGGTTGATGACACCTATCTGGAGGCCACTGACCGACGAGGAGACCTGCTATAATGGCACCCTTGCAGCAACCAGGGGTGTGATTGAGCGGTGCTTCGGCATTCTGAAGATGTAGTTCAGGTGCCTGAACTCTCTTGAGGGACCTTCCAGTATAACGCTAAGAGGGTCTCCCACATCATGGTGGCCTGTTGGGGGAGATGGCTCACCAGGGGAAGGCAGCAGCAAGGTTCATGGCACCGTGGCATGCTCTGCTGCGCAGCAGGGCAGGAAGAAAAATGGCAGGCCTATAGTGATAGGGGCTCACTCATAAGGGGAATAGATAGGCGGTTCTGCAGTCTCAATCAAGACTCCAGGATGGTATGTTGCCTCCCTGGTGCAAGGGTCAAGGATGTCTCGGAGCGGCTGCAGGACATTGTGGGGGCGAGGAGGGTGAACAGGCAGCTGCTGGGGTGCACATAGGCACCAATGATATAGGCAAAAAAACGGGACGAGGTCCTACAAGCTGAATTCAGGGAGTTAGGAGTTAAACTAAAAAGTAGGACCTCAAAAGTAGTAATCTCAGGATTGCTTCCAGTGTCACGAGCTAGTCAGAGTAGGAATGTCAGGATAGATAGGATGAATGCGTGGCTCGAGAGATGGTGCAAGAGGGAGAGATTCAAATTCCTGGGCCATTGGAATCGGTTCTGGGGGAGATGGGATCAGTACAAACCGGACGATCTGTATCTGGGCAGGACTGGAACCGATGTCCTGGGGGTATTTGCGAGAGCTGTTGGAGAGGGTTTAAACTAATGTGGCAGAGGGATGGGAACCAATGCAGGAAGTCGGAAGGTAGTAAAACAGGGACAGAAACAAAAGGCAGTAAGGGGGAAAGTATAAGGCAGAGAAGCTCTAGTCAAAAATCAAAAAGGGCGACAGTGCAAGGTAGAGTGACTGAGGGGAGCTCAGTGAATAGGCCCAGTAATATTAAAAGGAATAAAACGGGAAGTAAAAACATAAATGGTAAGCGACGCGGCAGGTTGTTACATGAAGATATGGGTTCAACAACAAGGAAAATTAGGAGAAAAGTTAAGAGGAAATATAACTTAGGAGAGGTTACTGATCGAGGTGTTAAGATTCAAAACAGAGGTATAAAAGCCAACATAAGTTTACTTTTCCTGAATGCTCACAGTATTCAGAATAAGGTTAATGAGTTGATGGCGCAAATCATCGTGAATGACTATGATTTAGTGGCCATTACTGAAACATGGTTAAAGGATGGTCACGACTGGGAGTTAAATATCTGAGGGTATCAAACTATTCGGAAGGTCAGAGTGGATGGTAAGAGAGGTGGCTCTGTTATTTAAGGATATAATCCAGGAAATAGTAAGGGATGACACCGGAGCTATGGAGGATAAGGTTGAATCCATTTGGGTGGAAATCAGGAATAGTAAGGCGAAAAAGCCACTGATAGGAGTAGTATATAGGCCACCAAATAGTAACATTATGCAGGGGCAGGCAATAAACAAAGAAATAACAGATGCATGTAGAAATGGTACAGCAACTATCATGGGGGATTTTAATCTACATGTCGATTGATTTAACCAGGTCTGTCAAGGCAGCCTTGAGGAGGAGTTCATAGAATGTATCCGCGATAGTTTCCTAGAACAGTATGTAATGGAACATACAACGGAACAAGCGGTCCTGTGTAATGAGACAGGATTAATGATCTCATCATAGAATTATCATAGAATTTACAGTGCAGAAGGAGGCCATTCGGCCCATCGAGTCTGCACCGACTCCTGGAAAGAGCACCCTACCCAAGGTCAACACCTCCACCCTATCCCCATAACCCAGTAACCCCACCCAACACTAAGGGCAATTTTGGACACTAAGGGCAATTTAGCATGGCCAATCCACCTAACCTGCACATCTTTGGACTGTGGGAGGAAACCGGAGCACCCGGAGGAAACCCACGCACACACGGGGAGGATGTGCAGACTCCGCACAGACAGTGACCCAAGCCGGAATCGAACCTGGGACCCTGGAGCTGTGAAGCCATTGTGCTATCCACAATGCTACCGTGCTGCCCTAGTTAGGGATCCTCTCGGAAGGAGCGATCACAATATGGTGGAATTTAAAATTCAGATGGAGGGCGAGAACGTGAACTCAAACACTAGTGTTTTGTGCTTAAACAAAGGAGATTACAATGGGATGAGAGAAGAGCTAGCTAAGGTAGACTGGGAGCAAAGACTTTATGGTGAAACAGTTGAGGAACAGTGGAGAACCATCCAAGCGATTTTTCACAGTGCTCAGCAAAGGTTTATACCGACAAAAAGGAAGGACGGTAGAAAGAGGGAAAATCGACCGTGGATATCTAAGGAAATAAGGGAGAGTATCAAATTGAAGGAAAAAGCATACAAATTGGCAAAGATTAATGGGAGACTGGAGGACTGCAAAATCTTTAGGGGGCAACAGATAGCTACTAAAAAAGCTATAAAGAAGAGTAAGATAGATTATCAGAGTAAACTTGCTCAGAATATAAAAACAGATAGTAAAAGTTTCTACAAATATATAAAACAAAAAAGAGTGGCTAAGGTAAGTATTGGTCCTTTAGAGGATGAGAAGGGAGATTTAATAATGGGAGATGAGGAAATGGCTGAAGAACTGAACAGGTTTTTTGGGTCGGTCTTCACAGTGGAAGACACAAATAACATGCCAGGACTGATAGAAATGAGCTATGACAGGTGAGGACCTTGAGAGGATTGTTATCACTAAGGAGGTAGTGATGGGCAAGCTAATGGGGCTAAAGGTAGACAAGTCTCCTGACCCTGATGGAATGCATCCCAGAGTGCTAAAAGAGATGGCTAGGGAAATTGCAAATACACTGGTGATAATCTACCAAAATAATTTACCAAAATTCACTAGACTCTGGGGTGGTCCCGGCGAATTGGAAATTAGCAAACATGACACAGCTGTTTAAAAAAGGAGGTAGGTAGAGAGCGGGTAATTATAGGCCAGTGAGCTTAATTTCAGTAGTAGGGAAGATGCTGGAATCTATCATCAAGGAAGAAATAGCGAGGATGGAAATTGTCCCATTGGGCAGACGCAGCATGTGTTCCTAAAGGGCAGGTCATGCCTAACTAATTTAGTGGAATTTTTTGAGGACATTACCAGAGCGGTAGCTAACGGGGAGCCGATGGATG
This sequence comes from Scyliorhinus canicula, assembly GCF_902713615.1. Lineage (NCBI taxonomy): Eukaryota > Metazoa > Chordata > Chondrichthyes > Carcharhiniformes > Scyliorhinidae > Scyliorhinus > Scyliorhinus canicula. The sequence goes on along the minus strand of NC_052150.1, from coordinate 178,987,339 downwards.
TGGTATATCTGGATTTCCAGAAAGTCTTTGACAAGGTGCCACAAAAAAGGTTGCTGCTGAATTGCCTCCTTCTGCACTGCATGTTCTATGTTCTAAAGATGCATGGCATTAATGGTAAAGTCGTAGCATGGAGAGAGGATAGGTTAATTAATAGAAAGCAAAGAGTGGCGATTCATGGGTGTTTCTCTGGTTGGCAATCAGTAGCTACTGGTGTCTCTCAGGGATCAGTGTTGGGCCCACAATTGTTCACAATTTACATAGATGATTTGGAGTTGGGGACCAAGGGCAATGTGTCCAAGTTTGCAGATGACACTAATATGAGTGGTACGCAAAAAGAGCAGAGGATACCAGAAGTCTGCAGAGGGATTTGGATGGGTTAAGTGAATGGGCTAGGGTCTGGCAGATGGAATACAATGTTGACAAATGTGAGGTTATCCATTTTGGTAGGAATAACAGCAAAAGGGATTATTATTTAAATAATAAAATATTAAAACATGCTGCTGTGCAGAGAGACCTGGGTGTGCATGAGTCGCAAAAAGTTGGTTTACAGGTGCAACAGGTGATTAAGAAGGCAAATGGAATTTTGTCCTTCATTGCTAGAGGGATGGAGTTTGAGACCAGGGAGGTTATGCTGCAATTGTATAAGGTGTTAGTGAGGCCACACCTGGAGTATTGTGTTCAGTTTTGGTCTCCTTACCTGAGAAAGGACGTACTGTCGCTGGAGGGTGTGCAGAGGAGATTCACTAGATTAATCCCAGAGCTGAAGGGGTTGGATTACGAGGAGAGGTTGAGTAGACTGGGACAGCACTCGTTGGAATTTAGAAGGATGAGGGGGGATCTTATAGAAACATATAAAATTATGAAGGGAATAGATAGGATAGATACGGGCAGGTTGTTTCCACTGGCGGGGGAAAGCAGAACTAGGGGGCATAGCCTCAAAATAAAGGGAAGTAGATTTAGGACTGAGTTTAGGAGGAATCTATGTGAGTTGTGAATCTATGGAATTCCTTGCCCAGTGAAGCAGTTGAGGCTCCTTAATAAAATGTGTTTAAGATAAAGATATAGTTTTTTGAAGAATAAAGGGATTAAGGGTTATGGTGTTCAGGCCGGAATGTGGAGCTGAGTCCACAAAAGATCAGCCATGATCTCATTGAATGGCGGAGCAGGCTCGAGGGGCCAGATGGCCTACTCCTGCTCCTAGTTCTTATGTTCTTATCTGCCCTTCCCAACAAACATTCCCCCACCACACCCCAGGCACCACATTGCTGAGGCCTGCTTGATTGACCTCTGGTGCCCTGAGACCCCAGTGAAGTGACTTTGAGAGTGCACAGCCATCACTGTAGATACAATTCCAGCAATGGCCACCACCAATGATGCCGCTGTTGGCTGCTGAGCTCCTTGATTGGCCGACAGCTTGGACAGCAGACCTGGAGACAGTCAGTTAATTGGCTGATGCCGAAGCTTTTGGCCACAAACACCCCTTTTGCCTCTTTTGTAAATTCCAGCTCTGGAAGAGGGAAACATTCTTGAATCTGCCAAATCATAGGGTTAAGCAAGTGAAAATGAATTTACATTGATTGCCTTAGCAAATAGAATGATACACTTCAGCTCCATGTGACAGATCAACCGGGTTATAAATGTTACACAGTATCAGCAAGACAATAATGCGGTATACTTCAGAAAAATTAGGAAGAACAAGTGCTCCAAAATGATCAAGAGGTCATTTGAAGAAACCTCTTTGAGTAGATATTGATTGTCCCATTAGTTTCTGGAGATAATTGCTTATTTCCCCAGTCACCTGCATAGGCAGAGCAGCTAATGAGGTGTGAATTTAGCCTATTAAGCAGGCAATCCATAGTCTCACAGTCCACAACTTTAAAGCTATTTTGAATAGTATCAGAATACGTAGAAGTTGAAGAGAGCACAACAAACCACAAAGTATGCAATTCTGGTATAAATTGATTTATAGCCCATGACACAGCCTGAGTTATAAATGTTAATCCAACCATTGTCAGCACTCTCCTTTCACAACAGATGTCTCCAGTGGAATGATTTCTCCCTATAACAGCTCTGTTATATAATGGGGGTTGTTGGTGTGGTGCGATCTGCCCCATTTTTTGCGTAGTACACAGTATTAGCAGGCAGCCGACTGTACTTGCAAATGTTTGCAAGTATAGTTGTCTGATAATCCCAAAAGCAAATTACTCTGGATGCTGGAAAACTGAAATAGAAACATTGGGGGCAGCATGGTAGCATAGTGGTTAGCACAATTGCTTCACAGCTCCAGGGTCCCAGGTTCGATTCCTGGCTTGGGTCACTGTCTGTATGGAGTCTTCACATCCTCCCCGTGTGTGCGTGGGTTTCCTCTGGGTGCTCCGGTTTCCTCCCACAGTCCAAAGATGTGCAGGTTAGGTGGACTGGCCATGCTAAATTGCCGTTCGTGTCCAAATTGCCCTTAGTGTTGGGTGGGGTAACTGGGTTATGGGGGTAGGGTGCGGGTGTGGGCTTGGGTAGGGTGCTCTTTCCAAGACTCGATGGGCCGAATGGCCTCCTTCTGCACTGTAAATTCTGTAAAAACCAAAAATAGCAGACGGACTCGGCAGATCAGGCAGGATTTCTGGACAGAGAAATGATGATAACATTTTGAATCAATGATCCACAGTTTATTGACCTGTAATGAAATGGTAACTTTTCTCTTTTATTGGATAATGCATTTCTGGATTTATGTTTAACTACTATGTTCTCAATTCTCATTTCTGGATAATTATGAGTGGCTTGGACCTTCACCAACAAGTGGTAACAAGTGGTCTCCTTGGTGTTGGGTTCTGACCAGTCAATGTAACAGAGAATATATAGCACAGCCATTTGCATGTGATACTGGGGTCCACAGAAACTTTCTAAGGGTGCACAAAAGAATGCAAAAATGTGAGTTGGGAGACCCAAGTAGAGTGGGACCACCACTCGGGCAGTGTAGACATTGTAGTCAGCTGGGTCACTGAATGTTAACCTGATACCAATGACAGAGATATAGCTACACTATGGCAAAGGCTGGGACATGAATATTCAAATGTACATGATGTTTCAGAAACACTGGAAGAAAGGAAAAGGTGGTGGGGTAGCTCTGTTAATTAGGGATGAAAGTACAGTCATGAGAGATGACCCCAGTTCTAAAAACAAAGATGTTGAATCAGTTTGGGCAGAGAAATAGCAAAAGTAAGAAGTTATTTGTGGGGGTTGTTGATAGGTCTCCTAATAGTAACCACCCTGTAGGATGGCATATTCAGGAAGAAGTAATGAGGGCTTGTGAGAAAGTTAAGACTATAATCATGGGTGGTTCAATCTACATTTAGATTGTGTGAATCAGATTGGCAAAGATAGCCTGGAAGATGTCGGGGCAGTCTCTTAGAGAAATAAGTTTTAGAGTCACTGAAAAGGAGGTTATTGGAGATATGATAATGTGCAACATGGCAGAATTAATTAATGACCTCATCGTAAAGGCACCCCTGGGTAGGAGTGATCAGAACAAGGTTGAATTTCACATGCAGTTTGAAGGAGAGAAGAATGAATCTAAGACCAGTATTTTAACCTTAAATGAGGTCAATTATGAGGGCATGAAGACAAAACCAGCTAAAGTACAGAAATAAATTAGATTCAGGGTTAGGTAGGTAGGGATACAGTGCCAGACATTTTAATGAAACATTTTGTGACACTCAGCAAAGATCCATCCTGGTGAATAAGAAGGACACATCATCCATGGTGAACTGAGCAAGTTACAGATGGTATCAAGTTGAAAGAAAAAGTGCATATAAATTAGTGGCAGATCGGAAGATTAGACAGAATATCAAAAACAGCAAACAATGTCTATAAATGTTATCAGGAGGGAGTAATTACTCTATGAGAGAAATCTAGCTAGAAATATAAAAACAGATAGCAAGAGTTTCTATAGATACTAAAATAGGAAATGAGTAACTAAAGTGAATATTGGTTCCTTTTGAGGGTGGGACTGGGGAATTAATAGTAGAAAAAAAGGAAATGGCAGAAGAATTGAGTAGACATATTGGCGGGATCTACCGGCTGTGTTGCACCCGAAAAGCAGCATGGCTCGGCCGGTAGATGTCAGAAAATTCCCTTTCCAGGAACCACCCGCTCCCCACACCTCGGAGCAATCTTGTGAGACATCGCAATGTGAATCCTGTCCATTTGGCAAATGGGCCACTTTTTGGCAAATCTGGGTATTAAAGTGAGACAGCTAGTCTCTCTCTAATATTCATTCCCGCGATCTAACATTAAGGGGATTAGATCCCATGCCTTGGAGACTTCAGGCGTGTGCCGTTCAGTGCTGGGCTCCACAAACAGGGACCAGATGGAACAGGAGGACTTCCAGTATCGGAGGCCCTCGCAAGCATGCCCGCTGGGGAATGTGGCACCCTGGCACTGTTGGTGCCACCTGGGTACCTTGGCACTGCCAGCCACCTCTCATTTTTGTCATGGCAGGGATTGGACCAGGAGTGCCTCATGCGGGCGCAAGACATGCGGGGGGTGGTCCGAGGACCCCCTTATCGTGAGCTTGGGCTTGGGGGTGGGAGGTTCGGGGGGTCGTGTCGGGAGCACACGAGATCGGGAGGCCATTTAAAAATGGCGTCCCAATCTCTGCCTGCACTGAGGAGTTCGAACGAGTGGAGCTCCTCAGTACAGGGAATGGAGCTAAGTGCAGCTTCAGCCGCGTGTTCCCCACTGAGGCCCCAGATCCACCCAGAGGAGCGTTAGATAGCGGGGAGTTTCTGAGCACCAAGAAACACCCGACTAATCACGCACTACGGGACTCTGTCCCCATTTGGGTAGATCACACCCTTTCTGTCTATTTCACTGCAGAAAACACAAATATCATACCAGAAATAATCATAAATCAAGAGGTGAAGTGGAGGGAGAAGCTTAAAACAATTTACAGTCAAAGGTTCTGAGAAAATTATTAGATCTAAAAACTGACAAGTCCCCAAGTCCTGATGGACTTCATCATAAGATCTTAAAAGAAGTGACTGTTGAGATAGTAGATGAGTTGGATTTAATTTGCAAAAATTCCCTCGATTCTGTAAAGATACCACCAAATTGGACAAAGGCAAATTTAACTCCCCGAGTCAAGAAAAAACTGAAACAGAAATCAGGGGCGGGATTCTCCGACCCTCCGCCGGGTCGGAGAATCGCGGGGGGGGGCAGTGTGAATCCTGCCCCCTCCGGCCGCCGAATTCTCCAGCACCGGAGATTCGGCGGGGGCAGGAATCGCGCTGAGCCGGTTGGTGGGCCCCCCCGGCGATTCTCCAGCCCGCGATGGGCCGAAGTCCCGCTGCTGTAATGCCGGTCCCGCCGGCGTGAATCAAACCACCTCCCTTATCGGCGGGAGTAGGCGGCGCGGGCGGGCTCCGGGGTCCTGGGGGGGTCGCGGGGTGATCTGGCCCTGGGGGGTGCCCCCACGATGGCCTGGCCCGTGATTGGGGCCCACCGATCCGCGGGCGGGCCTGTGCCGTGGGGGCACTCTTCCCCTCCACGTCGGCCGTGTCAGCCTCCGCATTGGCCGACGCGGAGGTGACACCCCCTGTGCATGCGTGGGGATGACGTCAGCAGCCACTCTATCCCGCCGGGACCCCCCGCCCGGCCGGGTAGGGGAGAATCCCGCCCCAGGAAACTATAGGTCAGTTGGCCTATCATCTCTCTTAGGGAAGATCATGGAATCTATTAGAAAAGGAGGTTATAGTAGAACACAAACAAAATCTCAGTGCAATCAGGCAGTGTTAACATCATTTTATGAAAAAGGAAATAGTGTTTGCTTTTTTTTCTTTCGAGTTCTTTGATGAAGTGACAAAGAACCTAAATAAAGGGGAACCTGCAGATGTTGTGTACTTGGATCTCCAGAAGGCATTTGACAAGGTGTCACATCAAAGGTTACTACACAGAATAGAAATTCATGGATGGCGGGTAATACTGTATATTAGCTTGGTTAGCTAAACGAAAACTGAAAGTATACCTAAAAGGGCCATTTTCAGGTTGGCAAGATGTAATGGGATCGGTGCTGGTAATTCAATCATTTACAATCTATATCAATGATTTAGATGAAGGGATTTAATGTATGGTAGCTAAATTTGGGGTTCAAACAAAGTTATATTGGAGGGTATGTTGTGAAGATGTTGTAGATTAAGTTAGCAGGCAAAAATTTAGCAGATGGAGTACAATGTGGAAAAATGTGAACTTATCCACCTTGGCAGGAAGAACAGAAAAGCAGCATATTGCTTAAATGGAGAAAGACTGCACAATGCACAACTCTGAGGTCGAGAGGAATCTGGATGTCCTGGTACATAAATCAGAAAAAGTTTGCATGCATGTGCAGTAAGTGATTAGAAGGAGAAATGGAATATTGTTGTTTATTGCAAAGGGAATTAAATAATAATGTAAGGAAGTCTTGCTCTAGCTAGACACAGCATTGCTGAGACCAAACCTAGAGTGCTGCTTACAGTTTTGGTCACCTTATTTAAGAAGCAGTTCAGAGAAGGTTTGCTCGACTGATTGCTACCATGAAAAGGTTATCTTAAACAGAAAGGTTGGGGGCTGGATTGTCCGGTTGGCAACTGCGAAATCGCGTTCGGCGATTGTCCGGAGAATCAAAGTTCCCGCCCGATACGGGGGCGGCGGCGCTATCGCGTTGCTCCGCCCCCTCCAAAGCGGCGTACTCGGAGAGTACACTGCGCGATGTATCGACGGCCTCAGGACATTGCCTGAGGCCTGCAGCCAGATGCTCCACCCCCGACCGGCCTGATTTCCCGATGGCATCGGCCATGTGTGGTCTCACCCATCGGGGAACTCGGCGTGGTGGCTGTGGACTCAGTCCAGCGCCACCACGGTCGGGGGAAGGGCCGATACACGGGCAGGGGAGGACTTTATCAGGGGCTGGGAGCACTGCGAGGGTGTGGTCTGGGGCGCGCGAGCCGGTGAAAGAGGGGGCATTATTTTGTGGGCCAGATCCGCGATGTAGCATGGCAAGGCCGCTGCAGGCCGGCGCTGTGCACAAGTGTGGCCATGGATCCTGCAATTCTCCGGGCCGTTTCGGCAGCTAGGGAAGGGTGCTCTACACTGCCGGCATGCTAGCCCCCAGCCAAATGGAGGATCAGTGCCCGTTTTACGCCATTTTTTCTGAGGTAAAATGCCACCGTTTCCACGCCGGCGTGGGGGTCATAGCCTCAGAATCAGAGAATCCAACCCTGAGTCTCTCAGCAGGTTGTGAGCCTTTGGAACTCTCTTCCCCAGAGAGTGATGGAGGCAGGGCCATTGAATATTTTTAAGACACAGTTAGATAGATTCTTGACGAACAAAGGAGCCAAAGAATATAGGGAGTAGGCAAGAAAGTGTAATTGATTCACAATCAAATCGGCCATGATCGTATTAATTGTCAAAGCAGAATTGAGCGCTGAATGACAAAGCAGAATTGAGCGCTGAATGACCTGTTCTGACTCATAATTTGATGTACATGTATTCAAGGCTGAGTTGGACAGATTTTTGATAGACAAGTGAGTCGAGGGTTTACAGGGAGCAAATAGGAAAGTGGAGTTGAGGACGCAATCGGAGTAGCCATGATTTTATCGAATAGGAGAGCATGCTCGATGGGCCAAATGGCCTGCTCCTAGTGTTGTGCTCTTGTGTTATTTACATTGCAGTTCTGATGGTGAGTCTACACCAACATGCTAATCACTCTCTCTTCTCTTCATAACCATCTACCTATCTTTAATGACTTCCATTTTTTAATTTCAGATTTCTAGCATTTAGAGTTTTGGAATCGTAGTCTGCGCCGGCCCTTGGAAAGAGCGCCCTACCTCGGCCCACAGCCCCACCTAATCCCCATAATCCAGTACCCCCCTCACTAACCTTTTGGCCAGTCCATCTAACCTGCACATCTTTGGACTGTGGGAGCAAAGGGACTGGTTTAGCACAGGGCTAAATTGCTGGCTTTGAAAGCAGACCAAGGCAGGCCAGCAGCACGGTTCAATTCCCGTACCAGTCTCCCCGAACAGGCGGCAGAATGTGGCGACTAGGGGCTTTTCACAGTAACTTCATTTGAAGCCTACTCGTGACAATAAGTGATTTTCATTTTCATTCATTTCAAAGTAACTAATTCGGAAATCATTTGTTTTTAAGCAACGCTCATATGAAATTGTGATATTATATTCAAAACAATTTTCTTTGTAAACATTTATTAAAACACAGAAACAAGTTAGGAGTCAGTGACTTATGTGACTGACCAAATTGCCCCAGGGAAACACATAACCGTGGATAAAAATTGCCTGATAACTGAAATTTAAGCAAAGATTTTCGAAGTACAGTGAATCAGTTAGCACCAGCAGTGAGGAAATACAAGTCTACATTTTGTACTGGTCCCTTCTTCATAATTTAGCTGGCTCCATTCTGGAAAAGCTGCTGAGTAATGATAGTGCCGAACACAACCATGGAGCAAAGTTTAGTTCGCCAAAATATTAGTCGTATGGGGAATTGGAATTTGAAAATCATAAGAACTTAAAAAAATTAATTGACTGAAAATACTCCGTGTAGCAGATTTGTAATGACTCTTGCATAAAGACTTCCAGGCTTTACTGAGGAACCATTTTGTTCTTCGGCATATTTTAAGCTGAGTCGTACCTGATTTTGTAAGTGGGTGTGTCACCACCTGCTTCGTGATTTTATTGTCAGATGATCTCAACAGCAGGACAATATCTGCTGGCAAAGTGTCTCGATTCTTTGCTAGAAACCCACTGGCATTGTAAAGAACCTGTAATATTAAAGGCAGAGTAACAATTTGATCATCATTCTCAGAAATAACAACACAAATCTGATAGAGAAGGCTTGAATTTAACAAAACTTTGCACTTTCAGAAACCTGGTTGAAGAAGTTTCATTGTAAGAACCATTAACACTTCATCCTTTCTGTGAATGATGACTCACTTGAGGATAAAGGCATCCAGCCGATAATAGCTATCATTTGTTGCCAGATTATAGATGAACCTGCTCACGAAGCAGTGATGCTTGTTGTAAGTAAGCGTCCACAATGCACATAATTACACGTGTTTCTTTCGGGGACAATGGCATAATCAGGGGATCATTGATTCTGAAACTGCGTAAGTGCATCGTAACGTTCCTGAGGATTGGTCGGACGCACCGTCTAACATACACGGACGATGCAATGCCCAAACTGCAATTGTACTCTTCTTTCAGTTTTGGAATTAGTGACCCAATAATCATACAAATATGATTTGGTGATGGTGATCTTAGAGTGAGAGCTAGGGCTAGACTTCAATTTAAATTTATGGTTAGGACTGCAATTAGATTTGGGTTCGGGTTAAAATATTGGACTATTAGCAGAAAGTGATTGGAAATATTGATCTAACTCAACATTAATGAACTGTCACAGCAGAAAGTGCTGTCACTGTAACACTTCATACCTAATTTAAGATCTTTATTGACCAACCTCTTACAAATAAACAGAAATGCTGTTTTATTACATTAAAAACCTAACAGCTGGAGTTGAGGCCATGTCAGCTGTGATCTAATTAAATGGTGGGTCAGGCTTGCAGGGTTGAATGGCTTCCTCCTGCTCCCTGTGTCCCTTAAATATGTATAATCAACCAAACCTGCACTTTCAATACAATTGTTTAAAAGTTCTCTGAGCAACTATTCCCTCTAAGATTCCTCATGACAGCAAGGTTGTGAGAGGCAGGGATGCCATTGGAGAAAAAATGTGTTTGGCTTTAAATTGAATGCTTAAGCCCTGGCAATGATAGCATAATCAATGGAAATTTTCTAATTTTAGATATTTCCCTGGAAATGTTTTCTTTCGGGCGCAATTCTCCGGCTCGTTGCACTTTAGCTCGAGCGAAACGAGGCCGGTGAATAGCGAGAGAGGCCGAAAACAAGAATCGTGCCAGGCGCCAAACAGTTTGCGAAATCGGGACTCCGCCGGAGCGTGGCGAGCAACCAATTATCACCAGTATTTCCATACAATTAACGGAAGTGACCTCTTACCCTACAGCCTCCCGTCATTCCCAGCAAGTGGTCACTGACGCCGGTGCTGATTAGCACCCCTTTTGAAAAATGTGAACCTGGCAGAAGGATTTATGTGGGGAGCCAAGGAGGTGAGTAGCTATCTTTGCTCACAGGCAAAGAGACTGAGGATGCTGGGCTTGCCACCACAGTGCTCCAGGGGGGTGGGGGACCCTCAGCTGGAGGGGGCACCCTCCGTAGAGGAGGCTGCAATGGGAAGGGGGAAAGGGGGTGATGCTGGGGGGGGGGGGGATTGTTGGGGGAATGGAGGGGCCCAGGGTGGGAGCTTCCACTGCTTGTCAGTATGACACCCTCTCCCAATTCCTCACAGATATTGAACGGTATGGACGGTATTTTAGGCCCTGCAGAACTTGCCCTAGTGGTGCTGCTGGTAGGCCGGGCAGAGATGGCGTCAGCAGATGCTCGAGGCGGCAGCCCATCAGGCCAGGGAGGGACCTAGAGGGGGAGGCCCATGATGGCCCACAGATGTCGCTGGTCATTTGAACAGATGACGGACAGCACATGCCGCAGGAGGCTCCACCACAACAAGGAGAAGGTGTGGCACCTATGCCGTATCCTCGTGGACTTGGCACCACGTGGAGGAGGAGGACACCAGCTCCCGGTGGCAATCAAGGTCACTGCAACTCTGATATTTTACGCCTCGGGATCCTTCCAGAGCTCGAGCGGGAACCTGTGTGGAATCTTGCAGGCCACAACCCCGAGGCCACAGATACATCCGATAGGTCACAGATACCCTGTTTGACCCGGGCGGAAAACTATATCAACTTTGACATGCACCAGGCCCAGCAGGATGCTGGGCAGCAGAATTCTCTGCTGTCACCAGAATGTCCCAGGTCCAGTGGCTGATGGACTGCACGCATGTCACCTTGCGCACACCAGGCCATCTGGAAGTGCCCTATGTTAACAGGAAGAGGTTCCACTCCCTGAACATACAGTTCGTGTATGACCACCAGATGAAGATCATGCACGTGTGTGCGTGCTTCCCAGGGAATGTGCACGACAACTACATCCTGGGGCAGTCAGACATTCCCAGCCTCATTGAGGACCAGCCCAGGGTGGGCGGCTGGCTCTTGAGGGATATGGATACCCACTGAGGAGCTGGGAAATGATGCTAGTACGGAGGCCGGAGACCGAAGCGGAGACCCTTTTGATGAGGCCCATGCAACTATCCGGGCTGTCATTGAGCAATGCGTCAGACTCCTCAAAATGCGGTTCAGATGCCTCGAGTGTTCTGGTGGTGCCAACCGGAGGGTCGCCTGCTTTGTGGTGTCCTACACAACCTGGCACAGCAGTGGGGCATCATGCTGGAGGTTGGGGATGAGGAACATATTCCCACCTCCAATGAGGAGGACAAGGAGGAAGATGAGGATGATGAGCCGACACCAGACCAGCAGGGGCTGGAGGATGAGCCCGGGGTCAACCGGGGGACCAGCTAGAGGCTGCAGAATGGCGAGGGTCTGGCAAGACCAGAGGGTCAGGGAGGCCCTCACACATTGTCCGATTCACTTAGGACGTGGCCTGATCTGCCATCGCTAACTTCCCCACCTCCCCCATTTCCCAACCTCCCCAGGATCTGTGTAACATCAATCCAGGGTGCTGGGATTGTGTCGGCACTGTCATCGGGTCACTGTCTTGGGCAATGGGTGATGATAACCCACAGAGAGCTGAGCACTGCTGCTCCTCAATCTATGCCATAGTCTGACCCCTGCCTGTCTGCTAAGTGCTCAGTCACACCCATCACCTGCATATGGTGTGCCCGGAGACGGAAATGCCTGGAGAGATGGGTCCAGGGCTCGGAGGTCGGCCCGTATTGTGGAAGAAAGCATCAGAGGTGTCATACTGGTTGTGGTCAAGTGTTTTTAATGTGTCACAGGTGTCCAACAATGCCCCACTCTCCCCACCACCTCCTCACCCCCCCCCAATCGCCTACCTACCCATCCTGCCCCCTCCCCCAATGCCCTCAATGATCTCCAATGTGCTTCGAATTCCATGCTCTACCACTACGTCTTGGTGTGTCCCCAAGATGCACATCGGAGATGGAGTCAGCCATTGATTACTATGTCCCATGGCCTTTGATGCCCCTGGCGGGCATCCTCTGGGGGTTCTGGGGCCAGAAGGCCCCAGTGCACTTGTCGGCGGAACATACATACACAGCCAAACAGCCCTGTCCCTTGTGCTGACTTTGAGACGCGGCCTAGTGAGAGGGGTGGAACTCTGGGGAGCTGGTGGCCACCATCCCCACTCCATGGGACAGGTCCAGCACCCTCTCCTCCTTCTCGACACCCATAGGACTCAGAGTTCAACTCGGGACAGAGGGGCAGCTGGTTCGAGCCCGGCTGCCCCTGCATCATTCCAGCCCTGGTGCTCCCTGATGTCTGCAACATGGTATCCATGCCCTCGGCAATGCTCTTCAGTGACTAGGACATGTCCTGCCGCGCTTTGGTATTGCCCACCTGCGACTGGGACAAGCTCTGAGAATCTCATCAAGATCAGCCTAGTACTGGGTCAGTGATAATACCACTACACCACCACCTTCTCCTTGTGCTCACCTTGAACTCCACCCAGGTGGCAAGGCAAGTGATAAGGATGGTGCAGAGAGCTTTCAGAGGGATATGGATGTGAATGGAATGGGCAAAAATTTGGCAGATGGAATGTAATGAAGGAAAATGGGAAATGATGCACTGTGGCAGGAAGAATAAATAAGCTGAATATTATATAAATGGAGAAAGATTGCAGAAAACTATAGCACAGAGGGATTTGGGAATCATCAGGCATAAATCTCAAAAAGCTAGCATGCAAGTTCAGCAGGTAATTGGGAAAGCAAATGGAATATTGGCCTTTATTTTAAAGGAAATGGAATATAAAAATAGGGAAGCCCTGTACGCATTTTGAAGAATAAAAATTGAAGTTATTGAGATTTATAAGATTCTCAGGGGGCTTGACAGGGTAGATACTAAGAAGATGTTTCCATTTGTGGGAGAGTCTAGGACCAGAGGGCATAATCTCAGAGTGAGGGGTCATCCATTTAAGGCAGACATTTGTTTTTTTATAAATTTAGAGTACCTAATAATTTTTTTCCAATTAAGGGGCAATTTAGTGCACCAATCCACCTACCTGCACATCTTTGGGTTGTGGTGGTGATATCCAGATAGACACGGGGAGAATGTGCAAACTCCACAAGGAAAGTGACCCAGGGCTGGGATCAAACCCGGGTCCTCAGTGCAATGAGGCAGCGGTGCTAACCACTGTGCCAACATGCCACCCTGATTTAAGACAGAGATAAGGAGGAATTTATTCTCTTAGAGACTAGTGAATCTGTGCAATTCTTTACCGAAAGAGGGCTGTTGATGTTGAGTTATTAGGTATGTTCAAGGCTGAGATAGACAGATATTTAATCAGTAAGGGAATCAAGAGTTCTGGGGATAAGGCGGGAATATGGAGTTGAGGATTATATCAGGTCAGTCATGATCTCACTGAATGGTGGAGCAGACTCGATGGGCTAAATGGCCTTCTTCCGCTCCTACATCTTATGGTTATCCAAAAAGACTCTCCTCCCACTTCAGGAGATTGCAATTTCAGAGTGACAGCATTGTATTGCTGAGAATCTCAAAATGGTGCACATGATATTTGAGACTCACTCCATCACCTTTTACCCTCCTCCTGCCACCCAGCAATTTCTGCTCATCGCCCCACCATAGACAGCCCCGAAGCCACCCCCAGGACCATCTCTCACAGTAGCACTGCGGTTAGTACTGTTGCTTCACAGCTCCAGGGTCCCAGGTTCAATTCCCGGCTGGGTCACTGACTGTGTGGAGTCTGCACGTTCTCTCCGTGTCTGCGTGGGTTTCCTTCGGGTGCTCAGGTTTCCTCCCACAAAGACGTGCTATTTGGTAAATTGGACATTCTGAATTCTCCCTCCGTGTACCCGAACAGGCATCAGAAAGTGGTGACTAGGGGATTTTCACAGTAACTTCATCGCAGTATTAATGTAAGCCTACTTGACACCAATAAAGATTATTATCTACCAGCACCCTTACCAGTAAATCCCCTCCCACATCCAACCACTGGACTCGCAGACTCAACAAACAAGACTCTTTCCTCCATCCTATGTCACTGCACCTCACATTGTTTGCTGGCCTCCTCAGCTCCCTATACATTCTCTTTTCCTTCCCCAGACAGCGTCCCGCACTTCCCACCTCCCCAGCCTGCCTCCTGTGCCCAGTGTCCACTCTAGTCTGCCACATTATCCCACTTCTCTCCCGCTTAGCCTGCCTCCTGTGCCCAGTGTCCACTCTAGTCTGCCACATTATCCCACTTCTCTCCCGCTTAGCCTGCCTCCTGTGCCCAGTGTCCACTCCACCCTGCCCCACTTCTGCCATTACCCTGCCACCTGTGTCCAACCTTCGTGCAGTTTATCTGACTGGCACCCGCCATAAGGCGAGGGGCTGAGATTTGTCAATGATCCACAAGAAGACCAAAGTAGCATCTACTCACCTCAAAGTCGTGGAAGAAGTCAAGCTCACCGGGAGCCTGCCACTTGCAAATAGTAGTGAATGTGAACATTCTAATTTCTGACTAGCGGGCAATTTAATTTGGAACTAAACTTAATTCCAATGCCATGACGTTTAACAAGCATGTTTGACATGCTAATGAGCTCCCCGACATTGATCATCTGGAAGCTCAGTCCGTCTTTAATGTCCCAAGAACTTAATTGGTAAAGTTCATCCCGCCAATGGGAAACTGATTTTTGGCTTCCTGCCCACCAGGAAGATCACGATACTGGCTAGAGTGGAAGATTCCGGAGAGTCATTCCATAGCTGTGAAAATCAGCATCATCTACTGTTGAACATGTTTATTTCCTTATTCATTCTGTTTATTCTTTACTGCGCAGGATGTTTAATGGGGACACTTGTTTTGTTAAGGTAGTGTCAAGGTCATTCAGACCCCTTCAAAGGCTTTTCAGGACTTCTATGCTTAACCCTCTAACTTTACACAAGATGGAAAATGCTCCCAACTGTGCAGTCTATATTGTAATTCTCCTTCAAATTTTGATTTCTAAGTTGCACACAAGAAACGTTAAAGACCCCTGTTGGTTTAATGTGAAAAGCAGTGTGAGATTTTCTTTTATGAAACTTTAACTGGGTATGGGCCCTAACAACCATTCCAGCAATAGTACTGAAGACTTGTGCTGCAGAACTAGTCAAGTCCCGAGCCAGGCTGTTGCTGTACAGCTACAAGATGATGGATGCTTGCACCTGAAAAATATGTCTTCAGGTTTCAGGGCAGGGAAGGGTCATTGAGCCAATGACGGGAAAGGGGGTCGGGGGGGGGTAGGGTGGCTGGGATTTGGGGGTCAGGCAGTGCAGAGAAAAGGGGATGACATCTTGTGGGGTTCCCCTTGATGCACAGAGGACATCCCCCGAATAAGGTGAACCCTCTTGGTTAGCACTGTGGTCAGCACTGCTACCTCTCAGCATCAGGGACCCAGGTTTGATTCCGGCTTTGGTTGACTGTGTGGAGTTTGCACTTTCTCCCTGTGTCTACGTGGGTTTCCTCCGGGTGCTCCGCTTTCCTCAAACAATCCAAAGATGTGCAGCGGAGGTGGATTGGCCATGCTAAAATTGCCCCGAGTTGGGGACATGGGGATAGGGTGGGGAGTGGACCTAAGTAGAATGCTCTTTCAGAGGAATGGTACAGACTCGATGGGCCAAATGGCCTCCTTCTGCACTGTACAAATTCTATGATTCTTACTTCAAGTCTTTTTTCATGGAGGTCACAAAAAACACCTACCCAGTCCCAGCCACCTGCTCACCCCATCACATTATGGCATGGGCAGTATGTTCTCCAGGCTAATATCCTTGCTAACAAGCAAACAATACCTCAAATTATTTTGTTACATATTGTGGGTAGACCACCAATTTTGGCGCTGGGGCTGGGTGGGAAGATTGTGAGCTCGCCACACGGCCTTGTTTGTGTTCCACCTCACCAAAAA
Organism: Scyliorhinus canicula; assembly: GCF_902713615.1. Classification (NCBI taxonomy): domain Eukaryota; kingdom Metazoa; phylum Chordata; class Chondrichthyes; order Carcharhiniformes; family Scyliorhinidae; genus Scyliorhinus; species Scyliorhinus canicula. The sequence goes on along the minus strand of NC_052150.1, from coordinate 178,971,253 downwards.
CATAGAAACATTAAAAATCGGAGCAGAAATAGGCAATACGGTCCATCGAGCCTGCTTCACCATTTAATGTGATCATGGCTAATCAACTATCTCGACCTCATTCTCCCATGCTCCCTCCATATCTCTTCACATCTTCAGAGTCTAGAAGTCTATCTATTTCCTTGTTAAATATATTCAATGTCTTGACCTCCATAGCTTTCTGTGTAGACAATTCCACAGGTTCACCATTGTCTGGATTACAAAGTTTCTTCTCATCAAAGTCCGAAATGTATTCTGAGTCCGTGCCTGGGTTTCTCCCTTCAATGCTGTGAAGATCGGGGCTGGGATAGTCTGAGCACGCGGCGGGTCGGAGAATCGCCGGGATGGCGCGAGATTCCCGCCACGCCGCTCCGACGGCAGGCCGCCGATTCTCCAGCGACCGGAGAATTGGCGCCAATTGTAGTCGCCGCGGCGCAGGTTGGGGGCCGCTTTCAACGGCCCCCGCGGCGATTCTCCGCCCGCGACGGGCCGAGTGCCCTCCGAGTCCCGCCGGCGTGGTTCACATGCGCAGGGGCTGGCGAGGAGACGGCATCCACGCGCATGCGGCGCCGGCGCGGAGATGACCGTCGGCGCATGCGTGGACCCACGCCGGCCTTTCAGGGCCGGCTTTCGGCGCCGGAGCAGCGCACATCACTCCGGCACCGTTCTAGCCCCCTGAAATCGGGAGAACTACTGGGCCAGAGGCCCGTTGATACCGGGGTACACCAATCTGGTGTTTACGCTGGCGTCAACATTTGACTGGGATTTCGGAGAATCCCGGTCTGCGATTAATGATCAGTGGAGAATGGAATGTCAAGGGAAGATGAGTTTGGCGCCACCTATTGCAATGCTCCGATTCCCCGCTGGCAGCCTCAGCATACTACCAGCCCTGCACCAGCAGGAGGATGCTTGAAAGCATTGAAATAAATGTTAATGCCATTAATGGGCTTGATTATCGAGTCTCCATCCCTCCCATTATGTTCCGACCCCCACAGTGGGAAATCCTCCGGCGGGCTTTGGTTCAAGTTTGCCCAAGCGTGGCTCTGATGCGGTGGACAGCGAGGTGGGTTAAGGGGGTCAGAGTATAACTGAGGTGCGCACTCAAAGTCCATCAGAGGGTCCCACTCCCATCCACAATGCAATCCCCCCCCCCACTGACAAGTAGGAGCATCACCCTGCCCCCCATCACGGGAATAACGGATCACTCGCCCACAGCATGCATGCATGAGGGTGACTCAATACCTCACCACTATCGACCCCCTTTTCAAACACCCCCATCAGAACCCCCCATTAGAACCCACCCCAACTGAGACCTCATCTGAGACCCCCATCAGACACCCCTGCCTGAAAGCTGAAGTCCAGACCCAGCTGCTTGGGGAGTTTGCTTATTTATCTTTCCCTTCATGCTTGAATGCATCTCAATTACTCTGCCTTGATGCTAACCACAATGCCTATAAACACCCTTGCTATGATTAACAGCTCCTCACCACATAAAAAGGAGCTAAGTGTTTTCTGCTGAAAAGAATTCCTCCTTCTCACAAAAGTGTTGGTTTCCAGCATTTGTGGGAAGTTATTTGTGTCTTCATCCGTGAAGCCAGAACTAAAGTAATTGTATAAATGCTTTGCCATGTCCTTGTTCTCTTTTATAAATTATTTTGTTTTGGACTGTAACAGGCCTCCATTTTGCTTCACTAATCTTTTTTTTTATACATACTTATAGTCTTTACAGTCTGCTTTTATGTTCCTTGCAAGTTTATTCTCATACTCTTTCTTTTCCTCTTAATCAGACTCTTGGCAGTCCTTTGTTGAATTCTAAACTCCTCCCAATCCTTAGGTTTGCTACTTTATCAAGCAACTTTATATGACTTCTCTTTGGATCTAATACTATCCTCATTTAAATTTGTTGGCCATGGTTCGGTTGCTTTTCTTGTTGTTCCTTTGCACCAGAAAGGAATGTATAACTGTTGCAATGCATACATTTATTCCTTAAATCTTAGACATTGCCTATCCACTCCCCTGGCTTTAAATTAAGTTCCTCAGCCTACCTTAGCCAACTCATGCCCCATACCTTCATAGTCTCTGTTGTTTATATTTTCAGACCTGAGTTTCAGATTGGACTACTTCACTTTCCATCCTAATGAAGATTTATGTCATGTTATGACCACAGTTCCATAAAGGAACCCCATGTAACAATATTATTAATTTTTTTTTTTTTTCTTTTTTTTTTTAAATTTAGATTAGCCAATTATTTTTTCCAATTAAGGGGCAATTTAGCGTGGCCAATCCACCTACTCTGCACATTTTTGGGTTGTGGGGGCGAAACCCACGCAGACACGGGGAGAACGTGCAAACTCCACACGGACAGTGACCCAGAGCCGGGATCGAACCTGGGACCTCAGCGCCGTGAGGCGGTTGTGCTAACCACTAGGCCACCGTGCTGCCCTAACAATATTATTAATAACCCCTTCTCATTGCACAATACCAAATCTAGGAGAGTATGTTCTCTATTTGGTTCCTTGACATACAAACCAGGGACGGAATTTTCTCTTTTTTTTTCCGAACAGTCATCATGGCCAGGTAAAGTAGTGTATAGCCCGTTGTCCCGCTGCCTACTTTTTCCACCAAATGTTTGAACACTCTAAAAGAAAAAATCCAGGAGGTGGGACCCAAGATGTGCGATTTATTCGGGACTCCCCAATGAAAAATAAAAGGAATGACCCCCATAGACAGGGACCCCCCCCCCCCCCCACAAACCCGGAGATCCCCCCCCCCCCCAACCCAGGGAACCCCCTTCTACAGTGAAAGCTGCGCCATGGACACTGACCCCCTCCCCCCCCCCCCAAACCCCCCCCCCCCCCCCCCAAAGAACCCTCCCCCATAAGGGAACATCCCCTTTCATCATCACAAACACAAAATCCAACCTCACCCACCTCAAACCTCCCCAAAGAAATCTGTCTACAATGCCAGGGAGCTATGCCAGGGCAATGCCAGGGGGCAGTACATGACCCTCTTCCCCCTGGGGCTCTCCTTCCCTGTGCCTACCCAGTGGGTACTTCTGTTCACCAGTCCCCCATTTTTAGAAACCTGTTGGAAATCCCTTGGGGAGATCTCTACATGGAGTTACGTTACAGCGGGAAGCCCGGTAATGTTATTTAAATGCATTCAACTGGGCGATGCCATTAACAACCCGTGAAGAAATTAAAAAACGTACAAGTGCATGCAAGCAAGTTGCTTTGTGGCATTTAATCATTTCCTAGCCCCTCTGCACTCAAAATTGCACAGTTATTTTCAGTGTCTGGATCTGAAGCTCAATTTTTCGTATCTAGATAGATAGGAATGTACATTCAGATTGATGTAACCGATCAAACAAATGGAAAAACCAGGTTAGAAGAGCATTTGTTTCCAAAAACAATGTTCTCACTAAGAAAACATCCACCAACCGTGACTGTTATATTTGTCTCTCTTTCCAGGCCCTTGAAACATCATACACCTAAAGCTTGTTGAAACATACTGCACAAGTACATAGACTAAACAGACAATGTTACAAGCAATCAATTGATTTTTTAAGGAAACCTACCTCTTAGTTAATTCACTCTGCCTGTCTCTCAAGATCAAAGCCATCCTAACCTAACCTAAATCACGAATGACATTCTCTGTGATTCTGATTGTGCATTATCACTGATCATGTCCCCTGAACTCTGTCTTCAGTCTGTCACACGATTGACTGCATTACCCTCTTCCAGCACCTCTCCTCCATTAGTTAGCATTCTTGAGGCTGCCTACACTTTGTTCTGTTCTTATCTATCCAATTATAGCAGAGTTTCTTTACCACTTGACTCCCTTCCCAAACTCACCTTGGTAGTTTTTCAGTGATCCATCCTTGGTCCTTGCCTCTTCCTCATTTACATACCGCCCCCTTGGGAATACCCAAAAGGGGGCCTAATGCTTTTTTGAGGACCCCACTATAAGTTTGGTTTACCCAGAGGCAGTTGGGGCCGGCTACACATAAGAAAACCAAACCTAATGCGGCCTAATAGGCAATCCTACTGTAACCAACAAAGTAAGCTTTTAGAATCGACTTACTTGAATGTTAAGCTGGGAAGAGCAGGAGTGCTCCCGCTCCTAAACCCAAATTCAAATTTCAGTTGGCCAGCATGGTATCCCAACCGCAAATCTCCCTCACCCCCCCTTCACCATTACTACAACTACCTTCTCCCCAAACCCATCCCTTGCCCGAATCCCGATCACTATCACCACCTTGCCTCCTGATAAGCACCATTTCCTTCCCAACCCCCACACTGCCATTGCTACCTGTGTCGTATTCATTGCCTCACTTCCCCACTGCTCTGCTTCATCATTTGACAGAGGGACACTATTGCCATCACAATATCTTTAATCCTGCTTCATTGGTAATCTACCAGCTACTTTATACAGCTTGCTGGCTAAGAGGCAATGAGGCTTGAGGTCCCAGACTAGGTGAATCCTGGGCCTCACCATGGAGGGACTCAAAAAAATGGCTACGCCAAAATTTGTGGGCCTGAGGCTCTGCAAAAAGATTTGGATGGAAGAACGTGCAGAGAGCTGTCGGAATTGGCAGGAGACAGTGCCATGGTGAGATGCTGCGCTGTGTACAGCCAACCATTCATGACGACTGCATGATTAATTGAACTGTTTGTGAGATTGAGCCCTGTGTTCGGTAGTAATCATTGAAATGTTTTTTAATGACTGACTGCCACTCACCTTTCCTGCATAATGATTAATTCCAAAGCTTAAGTCAACCGTTTTTGGCCTCCAGAAGTAATTTGACTTGAGATTGTCTTCGAATTTGCCTGTTGACAAAGTGCATTTTGTTATTGCGGTTGTCTAATTCTTTGTAACTGGAGAATAAAAACATTTCTACAATCTACGAGACATGGCTGAGGCACTGTGATTCAACAACCTTGTAACATGCCAACATGAGTGTGATACCTGAATGGTATCTCCTGTAAATGAAATATGGTTGTGTTATTTTTTTATATTTATGGAAAGCTGCAGAATATGTTACAATGTACTGTTCTCAGAACTTGCCTACAAGTGTCTGGTCAGTGGCTTGAGGAAAGCGACTCTCTTCATCCAGCAGAGAGAGAAGGCCCACAGGCTTCTGCAGAAACATGTCCAATAGTGGCCGATTGTCTTCATATTCAACTGATCGAGCGTCCACATTTTCATTCAGATATTCGTTCTGGAGTATCATTTAAGAAACAAATAAATGTCAATCCTAACCCATCCTATTCCTCACTCGCAGACATTCCAAATAAAATCTTGCACTGTGAATCTAGCGTAAGTCAGTAAAGGGGCAACAAATGGACTAAAAAAAAGTTTGGCAAGGTTTGTTTGTTTGTGAGAGAAGGGACCTGAGGAGCAATTGGCACTGATCTCCACTGGGATGAATTTCCAAGCTGGGCCTGGAGTTCTATATCCTGAATGCCACCGAGGTTTGACTCCACAGTGTGTGTCTTTCTTTGCAAGACTGGGTTTGGTAATGTTGCAACTGCAAAACGTGCATTCACCACAAAATACAGTTGTAGTCCCTGTGATTTCACTTATAGTGGCATCTCAGTTGCCTGTATCAAAGATGGCACTGACCAAATTCAGCTGGGAAAGAATTACATCTTGAGCTGGAATCTACAAGCAATGCTACATTCTCTTCTCTTAAAAAGAAAAGCCTGCCTTTCAAAAATAAAAATGGGAACATTTAAACAGATTGTATGTCAGATAATTATTGTATGAGACCGAGACGGCTCCTGAGATAACTGTTACAAGATGCAAATGTAACGCTTCAGAAAGCAGACCTCTCTGTCCAATGGGAGACTGCCAGGTATTTTGACACCTTTAATGAACAGTGTACTGCTTTACTCTTTATTATATCCATGATTTATCTTTCCTGGGAAGTGTAGGATGGGACAATGTACAGAGCAGTTTCTTCTGTGTACAACCGGTGCTGTAAATGTAGGAGAGCAGTGACAAGCCCAGGTCTTGTGCGAGGGGCAGCGACAGTTCCGGAAACAACTGGTGAGCGGGAGGCAGGGAGAGCTCGGAATCAGAAGAGGGGCTATTTGTGGAAGGCGGATAATAGGTGGACAACAGTGACATCAGTGGTGGAGGGAATAGAGCATAACCTGATGGAACAGAATCAGTGCGGAATTGCAATGCGCAACTGTTCCTAAGCAGTGGGAGGAATTAAAGTGGATTTTAAACTTGGTACATGCTGCCAGCAAACCTGATTGACAGTCTTGCCTTCCTGTCAGGTGGGGAACTCTGCAGAGCAGGCCAACGCTCAGGAGTAGATATTTTGTAGAGGTTGCAAGGGGTGGGTGTGTGTAAACTGTAGCTCAGTGGGTCAGGAATGCATGGTGATTGTGGGGATCAGAGAGAGAGATCAGGCTCAGAGATGGGGGTTCAGTGTTTACGGGAGTTTTTGTGGAGCATGTGATTTTGGGGCCACAGAGTTGCAATTGTGGGAAGGGTCAATTAAAGGGAGGGAAAGTGTGAAAATAGATAAGTCCCCTGGGCCGGATGGGATTTATCCTAGGATTCTCTGGCAAGCTAGGGAGGAGATTGCTGAGCCTTTGGCTTTGATCTTTATGTTGTCATTGTCTACAGGAATAGTGCCAGAAGACTGGAGGATAGCAAATGTTGTCCCCTTGTTCAAGAAGGGGAGTAGAGACAACCCCGGTAACTATAGACCAGTGAGCCTTCTGTTGTGGGCAAAGTCTCGGAAAGGTTTATAAGAGATAGGATGTATAATCATCTGGAAAGGAATAATTTGATTAGGGATAGTCAACATGGTTTTGTGAAGGGTAGGTCGTGCCTCACAAACCTTATTGAGTTCTTTGAGAAGGTGACCAAACAGGTGGACGAGGGTAAAGCAATTGACGTGGTGTACATGGATTTCAGTAAAGCAGTTAATAAGGTTCCTCATGGTAGGCTATTGCAGAAAATACGGAGACATGGGATTCAGGGTGATTTAGCAGTTTGGATCAGAAATTGGCTAGCTGTAAGAAGACAGAGGGTGGTGGTTGAAGGGAAATATTCAGCCTGGCGTTCAGTTACTAGTGGTGAACCACAAGGATCTGTTTTGGGGCCACTGCTGTTTGTCATTTTATAAATGACCTGGAGGAGGGAGTAGAAGGATGGGTGAGTAAATTTACAGATGACACTAAAGTCGGTGGAGTTGTGGACAGTGCGGAAGGATGTTGCAGGTTACAGAGGGACATAGATAAGCTGCAAAGCTGGGCTGAGAGGTGGCAAATGGAGTTTAATGCAGAAAAGTGTGAGGTGATTCATTTTGGAAGGAGTAACAGGAAGACAGAGTACTCGGCTATTGGTAAGATTCTTGGTAGTGTGGATGAGCAGAGAGATCTCGGTGTCCATGTACATAGATCCCTGAAAGTTGTCACCCGGGTTGATAGGGTTGTTAAGAAGGCGTACGGTGTGTTGGCTTTTATTGGTAGAGGGATTGTGTTTCGGAGCCATGAGGTCATGTTGCAGCTGTACAAAACTGGTGCGGCCACATTTGGAGTATTGTGTGCAGTTCTGGTCGCCGCATTATAGGAAGGATGTGGAAGCATTGGAAAGGGTGCAGAGGAGATTTACCAGGATGTTGCCTGGTATGGAGGGAATATCTTATGAGGATAGGCTGAGGGACTTAAGGCTATTTTTGTTAGAGAGAAGAAGGTTAAGAGGTGACTTAATTGAGGCATACAAGATGATCAGAGGATTAGATAGGGTGGACAGGAAGAGCCTTTTTCCTCGGATGGTGATGGCTAGCACGAGGGGGCATAGCTTTAAATTGAGGGGAGATAGATATAGGACAGATGTCAAAGGTAGGTTCTTTACTCAGAGAGTAGTAAGGGCGTGGAATGCCCTGCCTGCAACAGTAGTGGACTCGCCAACATTAAGTAAATGGTCATTGGATAAACATATGGATGATAAGGGAATAGTGTAGATGGGCTTTAGAGTGGTTTCACAGGTCGGCGCAACATCGAGGGCCGAAGGGCCTGTACTGCGCTGTAATGTTCTATGTTCTATGGAAGCAGGTTTGCTTGGGGGAAAATGCTTCTCCTGGGCCACAATGAGTGCTGGAAAAACACTTGAATGCATCTCATCCACGCAGCACTCTCTGCCTCTGCGTGGCCAGTGTCGAAAGTGGAAGAGAGATAAGGCACAGCAAAGTACTTAAATGAGCGACCTGCCTCTTGGGAAAAGGTTGGTTGCCTACACCATCTCCACAACCCCCCCGCCCCCTGCCCCCCCCCCCCCCCCTCCCCCCCCCCCTTGAGCCTCTATTAAAAACAGAGGTTTGTCAACATAAGTTGAATTTGAGATTTAACATTTTTTTATAACTGACCCGACCCACACCAACCAGCTTTCATGGTTAAAGTGACCCCGAATGTCACGGTTTGTCACAGGAACATTACTTGCAAATCTGACAAGAATGCCTTTGAACAAGATTTGCATAATTGTATCGTGTATTTTTAAACAAACGAATGCAACCTTGCCAAGCATTTTTGTGGTGACTTTTTAATAAATCAACTTTGTGGCAAACAATTGATAGAGTAACATTTTATAGGACAAATGGCCTTTCAAACTCTCAGGGACATTTAGACCTTGTAAAGCAGATAACTTCAATCAAGTACATTAGCACCACAAAAAAATGGCCTTTACATCATCTGTATTCCATCTGCAATAAAAAGGACAACTGCAGCTCCTAAAATAGGTCAGTTAATGTTTCTAATCCTATCTGTGAAGGTGAACATCAGATGGAGCTGCATGATTACTGCTCCAGTTTTCCATTAGCTTCTTTATCATTTTCTAAACTGCTTCCTTCACATTTGATTTTTTTGCTGGCTTCAGGGAGACTCTGGAATGACAGTCAGTATTAAGTCAGCTCTGCCTAGATTACCGTTAAACATATTTCGAAGTGTCAGATGTGCATGGCTTTTAACCAGTCCACTTCATAGGTCTCTTCTAACTGATGCCAGTTTAAGCTGATCCTGATGGAAGCTGCTTTTATAAACGAATACAGAATTAAGATGGTCTCCTCTACACCGGCGAGACCAAATGCAGATGGGTGACTGTATTGCAGAACACCTTAATCAGTCTGCAAACATGACGCTGGAATGGGGTGCGATTCACCAAATGGTGCCCAAGTGTTCGCGCAGTCGTGAACGCCGTCTACGACCGATTCTGTCCCCCACAGGGGGCCAGCACAGCGCTGGAGTGGTGAACACTGGGCGCCGCGCCAACCCACGCATGCGCAGTTGGGCTGCGCGAACCTGCGCATGCGCGGGGGACTACTTCCGTGCGCCGGCCCCGACTCAACATGGCGTCAGTGTTCAGGGGCCGGCCGCACAGGAAAGTAGGCCCGGTGGGGGAGAGGCCGGCCTGCCGATCGGTGGGCCCCGATCGCGGGCCAGAACCCATCGGAGGCCCACGGGACAGAGCCCCCCCTCCCTACCCCACAGGCGCTCCCCTGAACGTTCCCGCAGAGTTCCCGCCGGCAGCGACCAGGGGTGAACGGCGCCGGCGGGACTCTGTCGTATCTGCGCGGCCACTCAACCCATCCGGGCCGGAGAATCGGCAGCCTGCGGCCAGCGCCGCGCCAACCGCGCTGCGCAAGTGGCGCCAATTCTCTGCACCTCGGAGAATCATGCGCCGGTGTCGGGGTGTCGTGGCGCGGTTGCGCCGATTCTCTGGCCCGTCGCGGGGCTCGGAGAATCGCCCCCCTCCTGTTGTTTTTCGGGTGTGATTCTCCCAGAAAATGACTGAGGGTGGGATTCTCTGTCTGTTCATACCAGCGGGATTCTCTGTTCCCGCTGCAGTGAATGGAGATTTGGCTGAGTGCCAAATTCTCTATCCTCGCTGGCAGCAGTAACGTGGCAGACTCGAAATGGCGAATCCGGCCCTGAGTGACGTTTTGGGCAAGTTTGTGGGGTATTTCCCACTGGGGTTTTGGCTGAGATCCAGACCTGGAATTACCCATGGTTAGTTTTTTTTTGGGCCTTCAGGAGTTTCTCCCCAGTCTAGCCAACACTTTTCATCAGTGGGGAGATGAGCTCGCCGGAGAAACCGGCTCCTCAGAGATTGTAGCGCCATTTTGAAAGGATGTCCCTATCTCCAAGTGAGCTTGAGGATCCCACACAAACCACACCCACAGGCAATGCCACCCCCACAGACATGGGCATTACACCCCCCAAAGTGAGCGCACCCTGCTATGGGGTCGCAATTATGATTATCTGGATCACGCCTAGAGAGGGGGTGATCCTGATTGCCCCTGGGTGCCGCAGGTTGGGTGACTCACGTGTGGTTTACACCTGGCGGGAAGCCTAATTTGGGTCTTTCGCACAATGTTCCCGGCGCACTCAAATGGCGCTGGGCGCAACGCGGTGGGAAAATCGTGCCTCTTATTTTAATTCGGCACCTTGCCTTCACTCTGATATTTCTGTCCTTGACCTGCTATATTGTCCAATGAAGCTCAACACAAGCGCAAGGAAAGCAATGGTGTTATAAATGTGTGCTTTTACTCCCGTCCTAGAGCCCTTTGGTCCAGACCCCTCCGCCTATAGAAGGTGCATTCATACCAATGTGATTTTCCTACCCGATGTATTGATGCTTATGAAATTTGTCCACTTGATTGATTTGATGGTTTATATCCTGATGAATTCTGTGATTGTAACCCAGTATCTGGTGTGATGCAGCATACTTGCTGAAATCTGCCTTGCAATTTTTGATTTCCCCCAACAGATTCCCCTCTTGTTGAGGTAATGATGGCTAACTGTTTCAGATAATTGATCCTCTAAATAAGAGATGTTAATGAAATTGGTAGCATTGCAAGGAGGAGAACCATACTTTGGAGAAATAGAATCAGGTACTTCTGTTATAACCATTCCTGGAATCCTACAAATTGGCATTTTTAAGGCCACAGTGGATTAAAAGAAAATATTTCTGATTCAGTGTGAAAATGTTCATCTCAATTTATTGAAACTCAGCGGATGAATCAGGTAAGCCTGATGCTGATACTCTGCTGTGATATATATGAATTTAAATTGTTGTCAACATGACAGGTAATTGGCACGTTACCAAGCTGCTCAGTGTAACGCATAAAGCCATGCGTCATACCACAGAGAAAAACATCTTTAATAAAGTGGAAAAAAAATAAAATCATTAACCCATCACTAATAACGAGTTGTGAAACTGGACCGTTGGGTCTAATGTGTTGAAAAAGAAGGGATTGATCAATCTATGTAAGCATGCGTGAACAGATTTAATACTCACCATAAAGGTGAGTCAGACAGTGAAAATACTGAGGACAACTAATGGCCAGGAAATAACCGCTTTCCTGGGCTAACCAATTTCTCATCTTCTCAGTACATACATTGTGCAATTGAAACTAACTTTTAATAGTTGAGTTATAAAGGAACCGAAGTACCAGAAGTTGCAATATTAGGGGCTGATTTAGCACAGTGGGCTAAACAGCTGGTTTGTAATGGAGAACAGGGCGAACAGCGCGGGTTCAATTCCCGTACCAGCCTCCCCGAACAGGGGCTGGAATGTGGCGACTCGGGGCTTTTCACAGTAACTTCATTGAAGCCTACTTGTGACAAAAAGCGATTATTATTATTATAATGATAACTATACAAAACAAAAATAAACCATCCTCAAAACAAGCTGAACTTGCCTTTCACCATTTCAGTTGTGTTCCATTCCTCCTTCTCTCCTTGCTTTAAGTTTCCTTAAACTTTCTCTAATTATCTCTAATAATCTTTCAGTCATCTCTCCTAAGGGTGCTGTCACATGCCATCATTAACGTCACTGTGAAATGGTTGCTGCAGGTCTCAGACTATTGCGTAAACATGATCTTCTGCAGTTTGGATTCCAAAGGGCAAAGCATAGGTACTTTAGTACCTCGAAGAATTTTGTTAAATCCTCCAAATTCCCATTGTGGTTATCCCACCAGGGATAAAGTGTTCAAAGTTATGAAAGGATACGGCATGATGGATAAAAGCAGGCTGTTTCCGACAGTCATTAAGAGTCAGAAATGAGGATTACGCAGAAGGGATTTACAGCTGAGGCTGGAGAAATGTATTTGCAGAGAGAGGTGTGAAGCTGTGGAATTTGATACCAAGCTTCGTGATTTAGATGGAAACGATGGCAGCACTAAAGATGAGATTGGATAGATGGCTGAGGGAAGAAGGTTTGGCAGGACAGGGGGACAGGATGGATAAATATAAATTAAACAGTTTGCCTGTGTGGAGGATAAATGCTGATATGGAGTGGTTGGGCCACTTTCATGTTGTAACTTCTATGGTAAGTTGAAAATAATTTTAAAAATGAAAAGCATTAACTGAACAGTTTATTTCTATATGTGTCATTAAATCGCAATATTTTCCAGCAACTCCAATCAGATTGTTGAAGAATCTCCAGACTCAATGGGTTGGATTTTATTTTTCTCGACGGGGTGAGGGATGTGGAATGGAAACTGAGGGGTTTGCTCGTTCTTGCCCCTGCCATCTCTGTGTGTCCAATCAAGCACCCAATAGTCAATTAGTGATCATTTGGCAGGAAGGAGGTCAATTCTAGGTGCAAAGAGGGAGCCCCGCACTCAATCAGCACTGTCTGTCCAAATGTAACTCCTTTATTCAAAAAGGGAGGGAGACACAATGGAAGAAACTATAAGAGAGTTAGCTGAACACCTGTCAGAGGGAAATGTTAGAAGGCATTATTAAAGATATTAATAATAACAATAATAATCTTGATTGTCACAAGTAGGCTTACATTAACACTGCAATGGGGTTACGGTAAAGTTTTCTAGTCGCCACACTCCGGCGCCTGTTCAGGTACACTGAGGGAGAATTCAGAGGGCGGTATTCTCCCCTCTCCCCCCCCCCCACCGGGTGGGAGAATCGCTGGGGCGCCGCGTGAATCGCGCCACGCTGCCCCAACACCCGCACGTGATTTTCCCACCCCCCCGAAACCAGCAGAGCGCAAATCGCACCGGGACGCTCGGAGAATCGCTGCAAACGGCGAGCGGCGATTCTCCAGCCCTCATGGGCCCGGGCGGCCGCGCGTAAACGGCCGAATCCCGCGAGCGTCGTCCACACCTGGTCACTGCCGGCAGGTACTCATCGTGAAGGCTTGGGGGGAGCGGCCTGTGTGGGGGGGAGGGGGGGCTCCGGTCCCGAGGGTGGCCTCCGATGGGGCGTGGCCCGTGATCGGGGCTCACCGATCGGCGGGCCGGCCTCTCCCCGCCCCGGGCCTACTTCCTTCTGCAGCCGGCCCCAGAACCCTGGCGGCATGTTGGTGAGGGGCCAGAGCGCTCCGCGAGGTAACCGCGCATCCGCTAGTTGGCGCCGGACCAACTGCGCATGCACGGGACCCAAGGTGTCGCATCTTTTACGCCGCGCTGGGTCTCAGATGCCACGCTGATGCCCCGCCCCTGTAAATCGCGCGACGCCTCACGGAGGGGGAAGAATAGGGGTCTGGGAACGGCCGCCGACGCCGGAGTAAAACACTCCGGTTTTTACTCCTGCGTCAGCACTTAGGCTCCCGTTGGGAGAATTCTGCCCAGAATGTCCAATTCACCTAAAAAGCACATCGGGCGAGATTCTCCGCAAATGCGAAGGCTGCCGTGGGACAGGTCGTGACCCAAGGCAGCCTTCACGTCCACTTCCGGGGCCGATTCTCCCCCCTGGGCAGGGCTAGGAGCGTGACCCCGGTCGTCAAGGCCGCACGCCAAGCGTCGCGCCGGCTGAACGGCCGATGACATCAGCCGCGCATGCGCAGGTTGGACAACGCCAACCCACGCATGCGCAGTTGCCGTCTTTTCCCTCAGCTGCCCCGCAAGACGTGGCGGCTTGATCTCGCGGGGCGGCGGAGGGAAAAGAGTGCGTCCATTACGGCCCGCGATCGGTGGGCATCGATGGCGGGCCTATGCCCCCCCTTGGCATGGCCGTGGTACTGCCGTGCCAATCGGGCCCCCAGATGCCCCAAACGGGCATCTGGCGCCCGTTCCACGATGGCAGCAAGCAGGTGTGTTTGCTGCCGTGTTGAAATGGGCGCGAAGGTCTGGCCGCTCGGCTCATCGGCCTCGGAGAATCGGCGATTCGTGGCGTGGGTCGGGAGAGTAGCGGGAGGGCGTGAATCATGTTGCCTTTAATTGAGACTTCTGATTCACACAATTCCTGTGAACCGATGTTCATTCTAAGTTTTAATTCAATGATTGTACCTTTAAAATGTCTTTAGACAAAAGACCTGAGTAAATAGACTGACTGTACCTGCTCCCAGGCAAAGATGTGCTGATTGAAGTAGAATTGAATCTGTTCATTGGCAATGTTAATACATAGCTGTTCAAAGGAATTTCTCTTAAAGTTCTCAAAGCCAAATATATCAAGAATTCCAATATCGATTCCTTTGTCCTCACCATCAGCAGCATCACTGGAAGGCAACATCAATTAATTAGCTTCTTATTAACTTGTTCTTGCAGATTAATACACTTAGCTGGTCTTCTGAGAAAAGAGAACAAAACACTTGAACTGATTTTAACCCTCACTGGTATTATGCGGTTGGGTGGTGGTTTGGGATGGGGAAGAGAGGGCACTGAAGGAGCGGAAAGCACTCACAGGCCTAAATTACTGCCAGGCCTCATCTACATACCACGAGGCAACTGTCCACTTGAAATGGGGAGAAGCAGGTAGCTGGTCAGAAGGTGGGAACAGAGTTTTAATAAAGAGTGGAGTACTTCTTTAAGTTAGTCACATCAGACTGGTAAACTCAGGTATTTAGCCGAAGCAGGTCATTGGGAAGGGGTTTGGAATGATCTGGTTGGAGGGAAAGGAACAGTGAACTGGGGCAAGCCAAGTCACAACATTCCTTTTGTGACCTATAGGAATATTTGGAGCTTCCTCTCAGGCTTGTGTTAAAATGCAATCAAGTTCCCATTGATGTAATGGCACTTGATATACAAATTTATGCTGCTCCCATCTGCTTCCCACAGGCACTTTAGCCACTTAATGGAAGAGTTAAAATGTTGGACAACAGAAATAATAAATAATAATACAGATGCAGGGATAGGTCAATTAGTAAAATTTAAAACTATTTTTAGTAGGTGCCTCATCCACTCTCAGCGGGCAAGACGAGTTAAAATTCCCTTGATAATTCAATGTACCATTTTTGATTTCACTCCTTTTCCATGGGTGCATTTAGCCATAATGGACCTTGGAAGTCTGAACTTCACTTTAATACATTTTGCTGCACTCTCTGACTTCCTGCTTGCCCTTTTTACATGGCAGCTTATCTGTACTCAGTGTTGTGCTTAATGACATGGCCCCAGGTCCACAATTCATCAACCTGTGACTCCAGACATATGGCACAATGAGGCCATTAGAATGGTATTGTATCAGAGGCTGCTTGCCAAAGTTTGTTTTATTTGTTTACAAAACAGTTAAACGTGTGAAAATCGTACCCTGACTGACGCTGACCAGGCAGGGCAACAGACACCCATATGCAACCTATCTGATTTACACAATCCTCAACAATCACAAGTACTTATCTTTAAGTTTGTCCCATCAGACGAGCAAACTCAGATATTTAGCACATTTTCAAATAGCTTTACTTCTTTTAATTTAATTATATATACATATGCCTTATTCAAATGCTTAAGCAATTCTGAACATTGGCTGTGAACACAAAGTAGGCCAAGTTTTAAAATGTTCTGTTGATGTACATAGATCTTCTGCCAGAGATGGTGATGATAATCATTCTGCATTGTAACACACTTGTTATAAGCTAACTTCACATTAGACCACAGTGAGACTGGTCTCGGGCTTTGATGCTCTTAAATGATCAAGTTAAAGTCCAACAGGTTTGTTTCAAACACGAGCTTTCGGAGCACTGCTCCTTCCTCAGGTGAATGGAGAGGTATGTTCCAGAAACATTTATATAGACAAAGTCAGAGATGCCAGACAATGCTTGGAATGCGAGCATTTGCGGGTAATCAAATCATTACAGATCCAGAGATAGGGGATAATCCAAGGTTAAAGAGATGTGAATTGTCTCAAACCAGGACAGTTGGTAGGATTTTGCAAGTCCAGGCCAGATGGTGGGGGGTGAAGGAAATGCAACATGAATCCAAGATCCCGGTTGAGGCCGCACTCATGACCGGCAAAAAGTCGGCGAAGCGTCAATCCTGCTGCCGGCCTCAGAGAATGGCGGGGGCCGGCGGGAGGCTATGGGTCCCGGTGCTGCCCGTATTCTCCCGGCCGGATGGGCCCAAGTCCCGCCGACGTGACCACCACAGGTCACGTCGGCGTAAATCACAACACCTATTTAACGGCGTCAACCAGTGCTGATGGTCGACGCCGTTCGGCGCGGAGGTAGGTCACCGGCGTGGGGGGTGGCCGCAGAAGAAGAAACGGCGTGGCCGCAGTCTGTGGGTGGGGGGTGAGGGGGCAGGGGGGTGGGGGTTTGGGGGAGGTGGTGAGAGTGAGAGCGAGTGCGGGGGGGGGGGGGGGGTTGGGTGGGG
Organism: Scyliorhinus canicula; assembly: GCF_902713615.1. NCBI lineage: Eukaryota > Metazoa > Chordata > Chondrichthyes > Carcharhiniformes > Scyliorhinidae > Scyliorhinus > Scyliorhinus canicula. The sequence goes on along the minus strand of NC_052150.1, from coordinate 178,954,674 downwards.
GGGGAGGGGGGTGGGGTTTGGGGGAGGTGGTGAGAGTGAGACCGAGTGGGGGGGGGGGGGGGGGGTTGGGAGAGGTGGTGAGAGTGAGTTGCGGGGGGGGGGGCGTTGGGAGGGGTGGTGTGAGCGAGTGCCGGGGGGGGGGGGAGAGGGCCGGAGAGGGGGGAGAGTGCTGGAGAGGGGGGGGAGAGTGTTCGAGAGGGGGGGAGAGTGCCGGAGAGGGGGGGAGAGTGCCGGAGAGGGGGTGGAGAGTGCCGGAGAGGGGGGGGAGAGTGCCGGAGAGGGGGGGGGGGAGAGTGCCGGAGAGGGGGGGGGGAGAGAGTGCCGTAGAGGGGGGGGAGAGTGCCGGAGAGGGGGGAGAGTGCCGGAGAGAGGAGGGGGAGAGGGCCGAGGAGGGGGGGTGCGTGCGGGAGAGGAGGGGGGGAGAGTGCCGGAGAGGGGGGGAGAGTGCGGAGGGGGGGGGGGGTGCCGGAGAGGGGGGGAGAGTGCCGGAAAGGGGAGGGGGGGTGCGTGCCGGAGAGGGGGGGGGGAGTGCCGAGGAGGGGGGGTGCGTGCCGGAGGGGGGGGAGAGTGCCGGAGAGGGGTGGAGAGTGCCGGAGAGGGGGGGGGGGAGAGTCCCGGAGAGGGGGGGGGGAGAGTGCCGGGGAGGGGGGGGGCGGAGAGTACCGGAGGGGGGGGGGAAAGAGTGGCGGGGAGGGGGGGAGAGTGCCGGGGGGGGGTAAAGGGAGGTCGTCCACATGGCCAGGTGCCATCCTCCCACAGTTGCGCCCATGCAGCCCATGGCACCTGGCTGCCCGGGGGGGGGGGGGGGGGGCGTACGGGCAATGATGACATGTCGTCGTCCCCCCCCCCCACCACAGGCCATCATGTTTTCTGATCAGCCAGTGATGTTGGCCGCCATGGCGGCAGCCGCTATTCTACATGTTGCCCTGGAGGAGGAGCGTGGCAGAGAGGTGGTGCAGGCTGCCACAGAGGAGCACGACGGAGAGGGGCAGGCGTCCAGGCTGGAGAGCCACCCGCCCAACAGGACCAGGAGGAGGAGGAGGGGGAGCACAAAGAGGAGTTGCATGGGGAGAGGGTGGAGGATGTTGTGGCGTCACGGCGACACAGAGTCCTGAGGAAGTCCCGTGTCTACCGGCCCCGTTCATCGTTCTAGGACCTCACGGACCGGGAATGCAGGAGGAGGTTCCGGATGAGCCGGGAAAACGTGGCACACATCTGCCACCTGCTGGCACACCTGGCACCGCGTGGCACTGGGGGAGGACACCCTCTCCCCGTGTCTGTCAAGGTTACGGTGGCCCTGAACTTTTATGCCACGGGGTCATTCCAGGCACCGAGTGGGGACCTGTCTGGCATCTCGCAGGCGTCTGTGCACCTGTGCATTCGGGCAGTGACAGACGCCCTTCATGCAATTGCGGAACGCTACATGTGGATTCCCTGTGGACCGGGGCAAGCCAGGATGCCCGGGCCGTGGGCTTCTCTGCCGTGGTTGGTTTTCCCATGGTCCAGGGCACGATCGATGGGATGCACGTCGCCGTGCGGCCACCTGCAGATAACAGGGCCGTGTTCACCAATAGGAAGGGGACCTATTCCATGAACATCCAGGTGGTCTGCGACCACCGCATGATTATCCTGCACGTCTGCACCTGGTATCCGGGCAGTGTTCATGACTTATACGTGTTGTCGCAGTCTTACATCCCCGGCATGTTCGAGGGACGCCACCCCCCGGCTGAGGGGCTGGTTGCTGGGCGACAGGGGTTACCCGTTGCGGTCGTGGCTGATGACGCCTATACGGAGGCCACAGAGTGACGTGGAGAACAGAGTGACGGGGAGAGCAGCTACAATGATGCCCATGCAGCGACCAGGGGTGTGATAGAGAGGTGTTTTGGGCAGCTGAAGATGCATTTCAGGTGCCTGGACCTCTCTGGGGGGGGGACCTCCAGTACCCGCCAGATAGGGTCGGCCACATCATTGTGGTGTGCTGTGTCCTGCACAACATCGCCCAGCAGAGGGGCGATGTGCCGCAGGCAGAGGAGGGGGGAGTGGAGGAGCAGCAGGAAGAGGCGCAGTCCTTCCCAGATGAGGGAGATGGGGGCAATGGTCAGGACAGACAGGCTGGACATGGGCGGGTGGCTGCCCACCGTTACCGACTGGGCCAGCGGGCATAGGACAGGCTGATAGCCGCCCGGTTCACTGACTAGGGGGCGTGGGGATCGCCGAGTATGGCCACATACCGCACACCATGGCAACATCCGACCACCCTCACCCCCCCTCACCCACCCGGCACCAACACCCTCACCCCCCTCACCCACCCAGCACCTACACCCTAACCCCCCCTCACCCACCCAGCACCAGCACCCTAAACACCCCCCAACCACCACCAACCATCTCTATCCCACCCGCATGCACACCACCCCTCCATTGCACATCCACCTGCGGCACGACGGGCCGGGCTCACCCGGTCACCGGTGGAAGCGTGTCTATTGTAGGCCATGGAGGATGATGACGACCCACTCTGCGATGAGCTCCTGGCTCCACATCGTTGGACAATGTCTGACCCATGGCCACAGTACCACCTTCCACCCGGACCATCCCTGCATGCGGCCGTGACACTGCAGCGCACGGTCCCATCCTCTGCCCGGGGGCTGGAGAGGGCAGCCCAGATGGAGGGGGGGCACACTCACCTGGGGCTGACGTCAGTCCCCCCCTCACAGACACACACTGGCGCTCAACGTACATGACGCCACCGCACGCTTCGGACAGAGCACAAAGGCAGCTTCTGTAGGTGTGAAAGTGATTTTAATAACAAACTGTCCATACACGTGCCCTAGCCCCTAAGACTCGTCTGTGCCCTTCACCCGTGCCAACTTACTCAGTGTCTAATTGTTTGGCCCTTTGACTATGCCTATGTGGTTCCCCAGACGGTACAGCAGAACTGGAGGTGGACTCCTGTGATTCCTGCCCTGTGACTCGGGATCCCTTTGGCGGCCGTTTCCTGGGGCAGCCCGGCCTAGATGGGCCAGGCTGCGGCTCGGGCAACTGGCATGGCGAGCTGCCAGCCTGTCCTGCCCGCTGCCCACCAGATGCACCTGGGACGGAAGGGGGGGGAATCCGAGGTGCTGCGGTGTTCCGGGACCTCCCCTGCAGGGGGACCCGGGACGGGCCCCAGCACCTCCTCCTCCCTCGGGGTGCCCAATGGCCCCCGGCCCTGTACATGGGTCGGGGGGTGCGAACGGACCCGGCCATCCGACGCCCCACGACACCTGGCGCTGCCAGTCCTGGAGGCCTGTGCTGGTATTGACAAGGGTCTGCAGGTTTGCAGCCATGGAGCTGAGGGAGTTGGCCAGCCCTGTCTGTGTCTGGGCGACGCCGACCAGCACCTGGGCAATGGCGCCGATGCCCTCAGCCATTGCCTGCTGGGACTGCGCCATGGCCTGCTGAGACTGGGCCATAGCCTGCTGAGACTGGGCCATGGCCTGCTGGGACTGCGCCATGGCCTGCAGAGACTGGACCATGGCCTGCTGAGACTGGGCCATGGCCTGCTGAGGCTGGGCCACGGCGTTGAGCGCCTCTGCCATCTGCAGCTGGCTCTGGCTCATGGCTTCCTGTGAGAGGGCAGCCATGTCCTGGGCCACACATGCCACCTTCACGGAACGCACCCATTGCCTCCACCGCGGACACCACCTGTGCAGTTTCAGCCTGGGTGGCACGCATGACCGGCACAAATCCCAGCTCCTGGACGCAGGTGGACTCCTCCACCTGCGTCTGTAGCCGCTGCAAGCCAGCCATCATCCTCTTCCTTCGTCCCAGGTTTGGTGGCTGCATCGGGTCTGTGGGTGGGTGTGGTAACTCCAGGAACCTTGACCCGTCTGGGCGGCAGATGTTCGCTTGTGCCAGGATGCCCTCCAACCACGCGGCCTCTCTGCTGCTCCTACCTCCACCTGCTGTACCGTTACGGCTGTGTTGTGCACACCAGTGAGTGTCCCAGACGCCTCATCACCAAAGTGCCCAACCGAGGTGAGTGTCTCTGCGATGGTGGAGGGTGTTGGAGAAAGCAGTGGCGTTGTGGCGTGCGCATCGTCAGACTCCAAGTCCATGGTCCCCTGGGGTGGCGCCTCGTCTCCACCCGTCCGCTGTGTGTCACTGTCCTGTCATCCAGTCTCATGTGTGGCAGTGTCCTGGGTATGGCTGTCCTGGGTATGGCTGTCCTGGGTAGGGCTATCCTGGGTAGGGCTATCCTGGGTAGGGCTATCCTGGGTAGGGGTGTCCTGGGTAAGGGTGTCCTGGGTAGGGCTGTCCTGGGTAGGGGTGTCCTGGGTAGGGCTATCCTGGGTAGGGGTGTCCTGGGTAGGGCTATCCTGGGTAGGGGTGTCCTGGGTAGGGCTGTCCTGGGTAGGGGTGTCCTGGGTAGGGCTATCCTGGGTAGGGGTGTCCTGGGTAGGGCTATCCTGGGTAGGGGTGTCCTGGGTAGGGCTGTCCTGGGTAGGGGTGTCCTGGGTAGGGCTGTCCTGGGTAGGGGTGTCCTGGGTAGGGCTATCCTGGGTAGGGGTGTCCTGGGTAAGGGTGTCCTGGGTAGGGCTGTCCTGGGTAGGGGTGTCCTGGGTAGGGGTGTCCTGGGTAGGGCTGTCCTGGGTAGGGCTGTCCTGGGGAGGGGTGACCTGGGTAGGGGGTGCCCTGGGTAGGGGTGTCCTGGGTAGGGGTGTCCTGGGTAGGGGTGTCCTGGGTAGGGCTGTCCTGGGTAGGGCTATCCTGGGTAGGGCTTTCCTGGGTAGGGCTGTCCTGGGTAAGGGTGTCCTGGGTAGGGCTGTCCTGGGTAGGGGGTGTACTGGGTAGGGGTGTCCTGGGTAGGGGGTGCCCTGGTTAGGGGTGTCCTGGGTAGGGGTGTCCTGGGTAGGGGTGTCCTGGGTAGGGGGTGCCCTGGGTAGGGGTGTCCTGGGTAGCGGTGTCCTGGGTAGGGGGTGCCCTGGTTAGGGGTGTCCTGGGTAGGTGGTGCCCTGGGTAGGGGGTGCCCTGGGTAGGGGGTGCCCTGGGTAGGGGTGCCCTGGGTAGGGGGTGTCCTGGGTAGGGGTTTCCTGGGTAGGAGTGTCCTGGGTAGGGGTGTCCTGGCTTGGCTGCGACAGGGGCCAATGGCTACTCCCCTCGTTGCTGGGTGTCACACGCCTGCGTCGCCGCACCCGCACGAGATGGGGGCGTCGTCTCCGTGGTGTTCCAGGTCTCTCCCTCTCTCGTGGCCGCCCTGGGGGGGCCTGCAGGCGTCACAGGCCAGAGGGGCCGGGTCTCTCCCTCACTCGTGGCCGCCCTGGGGCATCCTGGGGGCGGTCGGCATCCGCGGGGACGGGTGCCTCGACGTTTGGTCCTGCAATACCCAATACAGCAGCATGGTTAGACACGCAGACAGTAATCGGAGGATATGGGAGGAGGAATTCTCCACTCCCGGGAAAAATCAGGAGGGCCGTCGTGAACTCGGCCGAGTTTCACGACGGCCTCGAAGGCCGCTCCTCGCCCCCTATTCTCCCCTCCCGGCGGGGCTAGGAGCGGCGCTCCGTAAATCTCGGCTGTGGGGGCGTCATGCCGATAATGACGTGGCCGGTGCGCCTAATAACGTCAGCCACGCATGCGCAGGTTGGCTGGCTCCAATATACGCATGCGCGGCTGACATCATGACGCTGACGGCATGAACCCGCGCATGCGCGGTGGCCGTCTTTCCCCTCAGCTACCCTGCAAGACGTGGCGGCTTGATTTTGAGGGACGCCGATTTGGACGCCGGCCCGACGATTGGTGGGCACCGATCGCGGGCCTGTCCCCTCCCAGCACAGTCGTGGTGCTCTTTCCTTTCTAGGCCACCTACAAGTCCCAAACGGGCTTCTCACTCCCGTTTCACAACGGCAGCAACCAGGTGTGTTTGCCGCCGTCGTGAAACGGCCGTGAACGGCAGGCCGCTCGGCCCATCCGGATTGGAGAATCGGCGCTTGCCGTTAAAACGACGAGCGCGATTCTTCCGAGCCGGGGGGGGGGAGAGGCGCGAGGGGGGTGTGAATTTTGTCGGTGGGCCCTCCCGCGATTCTCCCACGCCGCGTGGGGAGCGGAGAATCGCACCCGGGGGATATGGGGTAGGGGGGATATGGGGGAGGGGGAAGGGCCATGGGTGGCTCACTTGCTGGCGGGCTCCTGACCTCTGCAGCGGCAACCTCCTGGTCTTCAGGTCCGCCTGCCAGTTACAGTGCCCTTTCCTCATGAACAGTGAGTGGTCTCTCATCAGCTGGGCCCCCTCCAGTCCTCTGACACTCCCTGTTGTTGTGTGCACGCTTCTCCTGTGGGGGGCGGGCAGGTGGGTGGCAGGGGTAAAGGGCAACAGTGTTAGACAGGTATATGACTGCATGACAGCGGTTGTGCGTATATTGGCAGAGGCCGCAGCACATTAGGGTTAGGGTAGGGTTAGGGTCAAGGCGAGGGCCAGGGTTATGGTTAGGGTAAGGTTAGGGTCAGGGCCAGGATTGGGTTAGCATTAGGGCTGGTTGCACCTGGGAGTGTGCCGCTCATCGGCGGTGGGGGGGAGGGGGGGGGGGTGGGTACACGACTCACCCTGGCTGCCCTGACGAGGTCGTTGACCTTCTTGTGGCACTGTGTGCCTGTCCTCACAGCCACAGCACTGACGGCCTCTGCCACCTCCCTCCACAGGCGCCGGCTGAGGTGTGGGGCGACCCTGCGGTCATGTCCGGGGTACAGGTCCTCCCTCCAGTCCTGTACTGCATCCAGGAGCACCTCGATGTCGCGCTCTTGGAACCTCAGGGCTGCGCGGTGGCCGGCCATGTTTGCAGATCTTCCGGAAAGGGGGGGGAGGACGTCTTTTGTGCTGTGACGGCGAGCGGTGTTGATTACGCCACCCGGCGTTAAGTGACGCGCTGCGTCCACAGCGGGTGACACCGTCGCGAATGACGTCACGCCGCTGCTAGCCCATTCAGGCCCGGAGACTTCACGGCGTTCGGGGGGCCCAATGCCAGAGAGATCCGTGCCGTTTGTGGCGCCGGGTCCCGGCCATCTCGCCGATTATCGGAGAATCCCGCCCATTAACTAAATGAATAGGAATTAAAGCTTGACACTTCTCAGGATTTTTAACCATGCTATGCCAAATAGCCCCTCCCAGATATGCTGTCATGAGGTTACGCCCCATCACTTTTGAAAATAAGGGGCGTGATTCTCTCAGCCCCGCGCCGGGGCGGAGAATTGGCGCAACCGCGCCACGCTGCCCTAACACCGCCGAGGTTCTCCGAGGTGCGGAGACAAAGTGTTCGCGCCGTCGTGAACGCCATTGCGTTTCACGACGGCGCGAAACGGGCCCGGGGACAACTGATTCTGGCCCCCACAGGGGGCCAGCACAGCCCTGGAGTGGTTAACGGCGCTCTAACCTCCCTTCCCGGTGCTAAATGGGTGCCGCGACAACCCATGCATGCGCAGTTGGGCCTCGCCAACCTGCGCATGGGCGGGGGACTTATTCAGCGCGCCGGCCCCAACGCAACATGGCGTGGGGGTTCAGGGGCCGGCCGTGCAACAAAGTACGCCCGGAGGGGAGAGGACGGCCCGCCAATCGGTGGGCCCCGGTCACGGGCCAGACCCCATCGGAGGCCCCCTCCCGGGCACAGAGTCCACCTCCCTCCCCCCACAGGCCGCCCCCCGACCCTTCGCGCAGAGTTCCCAATGGCAATGGTAAACGGTGCCGGCCGGACTCTGCCGTTTCCGCGCGGCCGCCCGGCCCAGCCTGGCTGGAGAATTAGCTGCTCAACTGCCGACAGCGGCCTGCGACCGGCGCCGCGCCAAACGCGCAAATGGTGGCGATTCTCCGCACCTCGGAGAATCACGCACTGCGTCGGGGCGGGGTGATGTGGTTGCGCCGATTCTCCAGCTCGGCGCTGGGCTGGGAGAGTCGCGCCCCTTGGGCGGGATTCTCCGACCCCCCGCCGGGTCGGAGAATTGCCGGTGGGGCGGCGGAAATCCTGCCTCGCCGTCCGCCGAATTCTCTGGCACCAGAGATTCGGCGGGGGCAGGAATTGTGCCACGGCGGCCGCTTGCAGCGCCCCTCCCGGCGATTCTCCGGCCCGCGATGGACCGAAGTCCCGCTGGTTCTTTGCCAGTTCCTCCGGCGTAGCTTAGACTAGGTCCCTTACCGGCGGGACCTGGCGGCGTGGGTGGGCTCCAGGGTCCTGGGGGGGGAACCGGGGTGATCTGTCCCCGGGGGTGCACCACGGTGGCCTGGCCCGCGATCAGGGCCCACCAATCCGCGGGCGGGCCTGTGCCGTGGGGGCACTCTTTTCCTACGCGTCTGCCGTGTCAGCCTCCGCAATGGCCTACGCGTAGGTGAACCCCCCCTGCGCATGCACGGGGATGAAGTCAGCAGCCGCTGACACTCCCGCGCATGCGCGGCCTCTCGCCGGCTGGCATGACGCCAAAGGCCTTCCACGCCAGCCAGCGTGGCGCAAACCACTCCGGCGCCGGCCTAGCCCCTGAAGGTGTGGAGGATTCCACACCTTTGGGGCGGGCCGACGCCGGAGTGGTTCACGCCACTCCGTCCCACCGAGATCCCCCCGCCCCGCCGGGTACGGGAGAATCCCGACCCTTGTCTCCATTTTGGAGAATCGCAACCATAATTTCTCAATTTTCAATTGACTGGAACAGAGAAAACTGCTTAAAAATGCAAGCTCACATTGCAAGTTGTAGGTGAGAGACCAACAAATCACCCTCAGAAGTGTGAAGAGAGAAATATTTCCTATAATCCAGACACCTATTGAAACTCATAGCTGTCCATGGAAGAAACATTTAAAATGCAAAGTGTGGGACATTGAAACAATGACTGCCACAGGCAGACCCACCAAAACCTCTTGGAAATACACATGGGTGAATTATTTCAAGGCAAGGCGGTTAGCCACTAGAGAGAGATTGCAGGTGACACAGGTGGTGTCAAGAAAGCCTTCAGCAGAGGAAGCAAGCTGAGGGCTTTCTCTCCCTCTCCCTCTCTCTTTTATGGAAAAAGCATGTCACTCAGTTCAAGAAATCAATTCTACCAGAACCAGGGGCGGCATTCTCCCCTACCCGGCGTGACGGAGGGTGCCGGCGTAGGGGAGTGGCGCCAACCACTCAGGGGTCGCGCCTCCCCAAAGGTGGGGAATTCTCCCCACCTTTGGGGGCCAGCCCCGCGCCGGAGCAGTTTGCACCGGTAGACTGGCGCAAACACCCGGTGCCGTCGGAAGCGGGGCTGGCCGAAAGGCTTTCGGCGGTCGCGCATGCACCGGCAGTGACGTCAGCGGCAGCTGGCCGCTGACGTCACTGCCGGCGCATGCGCGATGCGGGGTTCTCCTCCGCGTCCGCAATGGAGGAGGCCGTGGCGGCGCGGAAGGAGAAAGAGTGCCCCCACGGCACTGCCCCGCAGAGTGAGCGGGGGGCCCCGATCGCGGGCCAGGCCTCCGTGGGGGCACCCCCCCGGGTCCGTTCGCCCCCCGCCCCCCCAGGACCCCAGGGGCCCGCTCGCGCCGCTGAGCCCGCCGTTCCAGAGGTGGTTTAAACCTCGGCGGCGGGAGAAGGCCTCCCAGCGGCGGGACTTCGGCCCATCCGGGCCTGAGATTTAAGGTAATTTAAAAAAAAAATGAAATCCCGCCGGCGCCAGCTGTTTTCACAGGCTGCCGGCGGGATTTGCACAACACCGGTTTTTGACCGGCGGGAGAATTACAAAACCTGCGGGAGCGGAAATAACGCCGCTTCCCGCCGATTCTCCGACCTTGCGTGGGGTCGGAGAATCCCGGCCCATATCAGTGAACCATAATAATCATGGAATCGTAGAATTTACAGTGCATCGGCCCTTGGAAAGAGCACCCTATTTAAGCCCATGCCTTCACCCTATTCCATTTGCACACTAAAGGGCAATTTAGCATGGTCAATCCACTTAACCTGCACATCTTTATACTGTGGGAGGAAACCGGAGCACCCGGAGGAAACCCACACAGGCATGAGGAGGAAGTGCAAACTTCACACAGACAGTGGCTGGAATTGAACCCGGGTCCCTGGAGCTGTGAGGCAGCAGTGCTAATTACTGTGCCACCGTGCCATCTTGCAACATCTTCTGCACCTGATCGCAACCAAGACACCAGCTAACTTAAATCAGCCATAATGTTTAAAATCTACATTTCAATGACAATCAAAGGGCACTTTAACTTTATGGTTTTTTTTACCTTTCTGTTAGCAGATTCCAACTCCTTTTATTTCTGATATGTGTGTATATGTTTGTGTATGCCCTATGAATGCTTGACGTTTTAAAATTATTTATCTTGAGTTTAGTGGTTAATAAATTTGCTCTTTCTTTGACACACATGAAACCTTGTTTGATTGGCAGTCCAAAGATGTGCAGGGGTAGGTCGATTGGCTATGCTAAATTGCCCTTACTGTCCAAAAAAGGTCAGGTAAAGTGGGGTTACAGGGATAGGGTGGAAGTGTGGGAATAGGGTGGAGATGTGGGCTTAGGTAGGGTGCTCTCTCCAAGGGCCGGTGCAGACTCGATGGGCTGAATGGCCTCCTTCTGCACTGTAAATTCTGTGAATTCTGATTTGGAAAAGACATATCCTCATGCTAAAACAGAACTTAAACCTTTGTTGTGATCAACTGAGTGGATTGAATGGAGGAGGGCCCAGTTCAACTCGTCTCCCCTGATCATACCAATGCATACCATCTTATTCATTATATGCCAACACTGAAGTATGGCATCTATTTTTAAATCATCTCAGTTTTACAACATTGCAAACCAAGGCTACAATTTGTATACAGATTTGTTTGTTGCCTATAATATACTTGTATTGTGCAGCGTATGCTTTTAATAAAAATGTTATAACTAATTGTATATTAAATGTACAACATTTGGCCTGCCTAATATGGTTTATATAATTTAATATTTGACCCTCACAGGAAGAGCATGTAAACAGTGAGGAAGACTAACTGAATATTTTTTTCTTCCCTTGATTGAAAGACGGTTTAACCTAAACATGCAACCATGAAGGACATGCCTCAGAAATGAATAAGTCTGGGTAGCTTCCTAGAAAGTGGTATTATTACTCATCGATTCACCATTTATGGCAAGTCAGTTAAACGGAGCAAACATGATTGATGATGTTATTACCTCAGAAACGTCTCTGGTTTTAGTAAGGTATTGACGCGGTTGACTATCCAGCTGAATAGACGGCCATACAAAGCCTTGGCTGTCGCATCTCTGACATCCGTTGCTTTCTCGACTGTATTGGGACGCACAATTGTTTCTCCTCGAGTCACTACACAATGAGAGGTGAGAGCTTCTTGGAGCTCATCAGTTTGGATAGAGAGCAATGAAGAGGCTGCAAATTAAAAGAATTTACTGGAAAATTAGAGTGAAAAATGGCGCAGAACAAAAAGAAAATCAAAATATACTGCATCAAAGTTTGTTTTGAATAGATTCTATCAGGACAAACCTGTGAAGAATACAGTGGTTTCTAACCGGCTCACTGGAAATAAGAACAAAGCATAGACGCAGGTCTTGACTTTGTGCAAAAGCGTAAAACAGATGACAATGAATCAGCAACTCATTTTACATCTCTCTCAATTGTGTTTTATTTAAAACAACAGGAATACTGCAGTCTGTCTAAGGAAAATAGCTCATGCATAGCTATAATCATACTAAATGTCTTCAGAGGTTCCCCGTACAAAGCAACCAGCACTCAGTTAAATCGCGAGAAGAGGGTTTTGGGAGGGCCTCGTGGTCGGAGAGGAGGAGCCCAGGAAGAAGTGGTCTACATTTTCCTTGTGGAGAGTCGAAAAGCATTTCTCCTCCTTGAGGTTCCCCAAGCAAACTAAAAAAAGGTTTTGAAAACTTGGCTGTTTTGATCTCTTCTGGCTCGGGCTTCTCACAGTGCTAGGTTGACCAGACGGGAAAGCCTCAAGGACTTCTCAGTTTAGGCCTTTGATTAAAATAACAATAGGGCCCTGATGTTCCTTTTACGTGATCAGAAGAGAAGATTAAAATCCCAGCCTTTGGAAAACAAGGTGGAATGTTAGTGGGTGAGTCTTTCAGGCAATTTTAACTGTTCTCTATGGTTTTTGCCTGGCAGATGGGATTATATAACTCCTTGTGCTGTTTGCCTCATATTGTATTGTCCTCACAATACAGTCTAATAACATCTCAAGCTGAAAATGCTTGATTACCTCAGCAGGCCTGCTAGCATCTGTCGAGAGAGAAGCAAAGTTAATGTCTCAAGTCCATATGACACTTCTACAGAACAGTTCTTTAGAAGGATCATATGGACTCAAAACTCTGTTTCCCTCACAATAGATGCTACCAGGCCTGCTGAGTTTACCCAGCATTGTCTGTTTTAATTTCAGATTTCCAGCATCCACAGAATTTTGCTTTTATTTAATCTAATAGTATATTTGCTTAGGCTAATTGTTCGTAAGCCTAAAGGAATTTGGTGCCATGATACTCTTTGTCAACAAACCTTAGTTATAAAACTGACTCGCTGTTGAATTAATTTCCTTATGGCTATTGTTTTTGTCTCCATAATAGATACTGAAGTGTCTGTACTGAGTGCTTCCTTCCATTTTGCTTTCATTTTGTCAACGGTGGATATAATGGAGGACACAGCCCATTTAGCAGAGACATAAATGCCACCTTCAAAGATTTACAGTTGTGATGGAAATCACTGCTCACGTACTGAGTGATAATCTAATCTGAGTGTTAATTACTGGGAGAAACGTCAACCATATGTTACATACTTTTAAGTGAGTTAATGTGAAATCAAAACTACAAAAAGAATTTTTATATATTTTGTAGTTATTGAGCTGTTTCCATCGAATGACAGATAGTACCCCCTTCCCTCAGAACCAAAATAAGGGAGCAATATTGGACAGTTATTTGGCAGGAACAGATAACTTAAAAAAGAATCCAAAGTTCTTTTATTGTCTGTGTTTGTCAGAAATGGTAGGGTCGTGTTGTGGGCAGAAGTCAGTTTCCAATGGTTGAGGCGTCTGGGATGAAGGGTCACTGGCGGCAGCCTTTCATCTTGTAAGATGATGGTGTGCACCACGGTGATTAACTTTGTAGTCACCATTGCCTGGTATGGTTTAGGAGTCCCACTCTGGCATGGCAGACTCTGCCACATTTGCTGCAGATGAAGACAGTGAGCTGAGAAGGTACACAATCCACTGGCCTCTGTTCTCTCTGAGTCATCTTCTCAAGCTGAACTTTTTCTTTCTGCCCGCCTTTTCCAATGCCCTTCCAAACTGTCAGCCCCCAGAGATCACAGTATTCAATGACTATCTCCCAATTGTCAGTGTCAAAGTCTGACATTTTCATAAGTCGCTTGCAGGTGGTCTTATAACGGATATGGACGCCCAGGAGGTTGGAACCCAGTGACCAGTTCACAGTATATAGTGTCCTTCAGTTTTGGGCCATTATCCTTCCATTCAATGTGGTCAAGGCAACAGAGATGTCATTGGCTCAGCAATGAGTGCATGCTGACGGAATTAGCATGATCTGTGTTGGTGACCTTGTCCTGCTAACAAATCATGAGGATGCATCTGAGTTACCAAAGATGGAAATGGTTCAGCCCTTACTCCCACTTTGAGGACGTAGGCTTGGGCGACTCACAATTTGGTGTTCTCGGTCAGGTTGCTGTTCCACATCTTCTTACACAGCTTGGGCATAACAGTTGCAGCTTATGCTATGAATCTGCTGATTTTGGCACCAAGTGACAGATTGCTATTGATTGTGGAGATGAGATAAGTGACACTATCAACAACTTCCAGCGTCACACTGTCACTGCTGATAGTTGGTGTCAGGGAAACAATCTGTACCATGACATTTCTCTTCCTGATTCTGATGGCCAAACCAAACTTTTTAAAGACATGAGAGAGTCTGTCCATTTGCCGTTGAAGGCGGTCCTTAGTATGGAATCCTAGGTATGGCATCGTCAAAGTACAGCAGCTCTCTGATGAGGACTTTGCTCATCTTTGATTTGGACCTCAGATGAACAAGGCTGAGCTGTCAGTTCTGGTATGTAACCAATTTCCTCTGCAGGTGACCTGGAGGTATATGACAGCAGCAAAGAGAAGAATATGCCAAAGAGTGTCAGTGCAAGAAGACAACCCAGTTTGAACCCCCCGGTAGGACTCGAAGGATGTAGCCCTGTCATATCTAATCTTACCCATCATATTGTCAAAGCAAAAGGAAATCACATTGAGCAGCTCCAGTGAGCCAAATTTCTCCAAGAGCTGAAATAGACTACCTTTACTCACACGGTCAAATGCCTTGGTGAGATTGATGAAAGCAATATATAGAGATCTGCTTTGTTTGTGACATTTTTCTTGCAGCTGCTGGACTGAGAATGTCATATCATCATATCAAATCACGAGGGAACATAGCTTTAAATTGAGGGGAGATAGATATAGGACAGATGTCAGAGGTAGGTTCTTTACTCAGAGAGTAGTAAGGGCGTGGAATGCCCTGCCTGCAACAGTAGTGGACTCGCCAACACTAAGAGCATTCAAATGGTCATTGGATAGACATATGGACGATAAGGGAATAGTGTAGATGGGCTTTAGAGGGATTTCACAGGTCGGCGCAACATCGAGGGCCGAAGGGCCTGTACTGCGCTGTAGTGTTCTATGTTCTATCAACTGTAGATCTTCCAGTTCTGATTCAGGATAGACACATTCAGCCAGGATCTGTAGTCTGACAAGGGTAACATGGACAAATGTTTTCCCCACTATGCTCAGCAGGGAGATGCCTTGATAGTTGTTGCAATCACTGAGTTCTCCCTTGCTCTTCCACAAGGTCACAATCTTTGTATCATGGATATCCTGGGGCACTGCCTCCTCCTGCCAAACGAGATAGAGAGGTTTTTGCAGATGTTGCCTGTTTCCCAGCATTGATGAGTTCAGGCTTTATGGCATCCACATCTGGCACAGTGGGCTAAACAGCTGACTTGCAATGCAGAACAATGCCAACAGCTTGGGTTCAATTCCCGTACCAGCTCCCACCGGAATGTGGCAACTAGGGGCTTTTCACAGTAACTTCATTGAAGCCTACTTGTGACAATAAGTGATTATTATTATTATTATCTGGAGTCTTGTTCATGGTGAGCTAGTCAACATCTTTGCTAAACCCCTCCATTGTGGGTTTGATATCCAGCTCTGCCATGACACACAGGCTTTCTATGGTGACCTTGGTGAAAGTATTCTCCCAAGAGGACAACTCAAAGTAGTGTTCAATTCATCTTTACAACTGTTAATTGCAGTCAGTAATGACTTCCCCAGCCTTTGTGTTCGATGGAACCATTTTCTTTTCTGATGGACCTTTAGCCTTTTTGATCGCTTCAGACATGTCCCTAGCATTCCCTGTGTCGAAAGACAGCTGGATATTTTGGCACAGCTGTAACCAATCGGCATTGAATACAATCGAGCAGTCTGTTGGACTTCCAACTCTTGGTGCATTCAGAGTCTTCTCCCTCAGATCTATCCTGTAATTAATGAGAGCAGACGGCATGTCTTCTGTGATAGATTCCATCACCGTGAGATTAGTCTCGAACCAGTCAACATTTTTCACCTTTGCTTCCTAAATGCTGAGAAGCATTACTGTCAATGGTGCCTTGAAGTATATTCAATTTTGCTTCTGCACTCTGTGTCGGAATTGTGTTGTTCAATGAAATCAAGGAAGAACTGTTTTTATTTGCGTGGGTTATATGACTGACATTGAAATGAAGGTGATATTTCTGCTTTGAATGAAAACATTTTGGGTTTGCATCCTAAGCCATGGTGCACACCAGCGAGTGATCTGTATTACGGTCAGTGCTGTAGTGGGTGCATATGTTGAGAATGCTGTTTCGACAGTCACGTCTGGTGATGATCAGATTCATCTAGTGTCAACCTGGATGTCACCTTGGGCATGCTTTGTTCTGGAAGAAGGTGTTATTTACACAAAGTACATGGTTGAAGCAAAGCTCAGGTGATTCCTGTTCATTCCTCTTTATCTTTCCCAGGCTTTGATATCCAAGATAGGAAGCTCATGGTCTGTCGTGTTAAAATTTAGACTACCCAATTAATTTTTTCCAATTAAGGGGCTATTTAGCATCGCCAATCCACTTACCCTGCACATCTTTGGGTTGTTGAAGCGAAACCCAATCAAACACGGGGAGAATGTGAAAACTCCACATGGACAGTGACCCAGAGCCATGAATGAACCTGGGACCTCGGCGCTGTGAGACAGCAGGGCTAACCACTGCGCCATCGCGCTGCCAACACGCTGAACCATACGTAGTGGGTTCTATCAGCAAGTTCCTTATAGCAAAGCCTACACCTTGCTTATGCATTTTGTCTGAACTATCTCCCTGCCAGATGGATGTGTAATGTGACCACTGATACAAAGTTAAACCTAAGAGATTTAGAGTAGAGGGTTGGAGAGCTGTTAGACTGGAATCTCTGAAGGCAGACTGAAGAATCTCCTGAGGTATAGCACAAATGGTCAAAACACTGTTTCACTGATCTTCTACCAAAGTTACAACAGAAACTAATGAGAATCCCCCGAAATTCAGAGCCATAAATTGTTCTGAAAATATTCAAAGTCCATTGTCGATACACATATACTGCTATTATGTAGACCGAGAGAATGCTGAGGTAAATTCAGTAAGCCTACATTTACAGCATGGAAACCCTCTGACAAATTTAAATTGTTCTCCTGATTTTAGCCACCTGAAATCAGGAGGGCCACAATCAGGTATGCTAACCTCTGCACCCAACTCTTTGTTCTCTGCCCCCACCTAGTGGGTGACCCCTGTTCCTACTGGATGAGGCTCCACATTAATTTACTCTGCTGCTTACCCGCGTAACTTACATTACGTGATGCATGTGAAGACTACGGTAGAAATGTAATTCTTTATTGATAACTTACCATTTTCAAGCATTGCAAGATTAACAATATTACTTTTGTCAGTCTGGTGCTCTGTTACAACTGAGGTAAACTCAATGTTCCCAATATTCAAGATGGCTGCCAGAATGCTGTAAATGTTCCCCAGTTCCTGTAGGGAGATTATTAATTTAAAGAATTTAAATATATTCAAGCAATATCTTTGTATATATTGGATTAAAATTAATTAGTTTCCTAATCAAATAGTGGTAAATAAGACACAATGGAAATAAAACCAGGAGAGGTGTGTCACCCACTACATGTTTAATTTTCAGAAGGCATTTGATAAGGTACCACATAGTAGACTTATGAGTAAGGTCCTGACTTGTGAAGTCAGATCTCTGAATGGAGAATGGCATGGCTACAAATTCTAAAACATGGAGTTGTGGTTAAAGGTAGTTACACATCAGGCTGGCAATATGTAGGAAGTGCTCTTCCACAAGAATTGGTGCTGACACCACTGTTGTTCACCATTTACATAAATAATTGCACTCAAGAAATGGTAGTGAAGCGCCACTTTAAAATTTGGGGATGATAAATTGGTGGTGTAACTAATACAGAGAAGGACTGTGACAGAATACAGAAATACATGAATAAACTTGCAGAATGGGCATGTCATTGGGAAATGAATTTCAATCCATATTAAACATGAGGTGATATATTTAGGTGGCAAGAATAAGGAGGCCACATATTCTTGGAAAATGCGTATCTACATGGGGCAGAGGGATGTGGAGGTACAGATACCGTACATAAATTCCTAAAAGTAACAACACAGGTCAGGAAATAAATAAAAACACTGTTGTTTTTCTAGAAGGATAGAATTTTAAAAATTTGTTCCTGCGAAGAGGGCATCGCTAGCTGGGACAGCATTTGTTGCCCGTCCCTAATTGCCCTTGAACTGACTAGCTTGCTAAACCAATTCAGTGGGGGGCAGTTAAGAGTCAACTGCATCAGTGTCTGGGTCTGGAGTTACATGTAGGCCAGACTGTGTAAGGGCAGAAGATTTCCTTCCCTCAAGGACATTAGTGAACTAGATGGGTTTTTACAACAATTGGTATCGTCATCATTAGACTTTCAATTCCAGATTATTTTTTTAGCAATTTCAAATTTCCCCGCCTGTCATGGTGGGATTCGAACCCAGGACCCCAGACCCTGGGGGCGGGATTCTCCGAAATTGAGGCAGAGTGTCAGCGCCGTCGTGAACGGCGTCTTGTTTCACGATGGCGTGAAACGTGTGCGTCACTACCGATTCTGGCCCCCACAGGTTCACGCCGCTCCAGCCTCCCTTCCCAGCGCCAACATGGCATCGCGCCAGCCCGCGCATGCGCAGTGGTGCTGTGCCAACCCGCACAAGTGCAGTGGTGCCGCGCCAACGGGGGACTTCCTCAACGCGCCAGCCCCGATGCAACATGCCGATGTTCAGGGGCCGGCCGCAGAACAAAATAGGGCCGGGGCTGGAGAGGCCGGCCCACCGATCAGTGGGCCCCGATCGCGGGCCAGACCCCATCGGAGGTCCGTCCCCCCCCCCCCCCCCCCCCAGTGAAGGAGCCCCCGCTCCACAGGCCGCCCCCTGACCCTGTGCACAGAGTTCCCGCCGGCTGCGAGCAGGTGTGGACGGCGCTGGCGGTACTCTGCTGTTTCCGCGCGGCCGCTCAGCCCATCAAGGCCAGAGAATCAGCGACCCGGCCGCGGACAGCGGCCTGCGACCGCTGCCGCGACAAATGCGCTGGCACAAATGGCGCAGATTCTCCGCTCCTCGGAGAATCACGTTCTGGCGACGAGGCAGCGTGACGTGGTTGCGGCGATTCTCCGGCCTGACGTGGGGCTCGGAGAATCCCGCCCATGGTCTCTGAATTAATAGTCCAGTGACAATATTACTACGCCCTGTCTCCCCGTGAAAAGCAGAGATGTTATACAACTTTACTATACAGTTAAACCTATAAAGAACCTTGTTAGACTACACAGAGTACTTCAAACTGTGGGAAGAAGCCGGAGCACCGGAGGAAACCCACGCAGACACAGGGCGAACGTGCAGACTCCGCACAGACAGTGACCCAAGCTGGGAATCGAACCTGGGACCCAGGAGCTGTGAAGCAAAAGTGCTCACCAATGTGTTACCGTGCCACCTGAGTTGTGTGGTGCGATGACTCGATGATGACTCGTGGATCCTGCCCCCTTTTTGGTGGCGACCATTTGTGATGCTGCAAATACAGCTGGAAAGCCCGAGCTGAACAGGCCCCTCAGCCCAATGTCTCTGAGGGCTCTGAAACAACTGTTAGTCTCTACCTTTTTTTAAATTGAAGGCAGTACAGTATATCCCTGTTCTGAGCAACTACCCTGGATGTCTGAAAAGCCACCTGATCAGATAGTACATTTTTCAGGCATTCATGGGGCACAGGACATTAGCGCACAAAATTAACCCTCTGTGTTCATTCCAAGACTGTAAAATGGGAGGAACAAGGGCCAATTTCTACTCCATTACAGCGGTAAAATTCTTCATGTGGCCAGACCCTCTCTGCTTATCCTCATTTCATATCTCAAACCAATACTTAGCAAGCAAGCCAGACCCACGGCATTCAAGAATAAGGACCACCACCACCTTCTGAGGGCAACTAGGGATGGAAAATAAATACCAGCCTTGCCAGCAATGTCCAAATTATGAGAATTAATAAAAATATCCTTCATTTCTATGAAGTGTCGGATATAAATGATGTGTAACAGTCAACAAGAATGTCAAGCGAGAAAATAAAAATTCTGAAATATTCAGCAACGTATTTTATAGCTAAAAGGCATAGCCGTTATCTACAGCCACAGGCAGCATTTAATAGGGTTAGAATTTGAGGATAAATGTGGAGGCCAATGAGTTCACCTTGTCAATCCAGAAAGGCATCTATTTATTTCTCAAAGGGTTTTTGCTGCTATCACATTATCTGGGGGTGCAAGCCATTTGGTCATCAGAGCCGATGGTTGCATAGTGATATTGTCACTGGACTAATAATCCAGAGGCCCAGAGTAATACTGCAGACTCAGGTTCAAATCCCAACACGGCAGTTGGTGAAATTTGAAGTAAAAAATCTGGAACTAAAGGTCTGTGAAGTGAGGACTGTGTTGATAGTCATAAAAGCCCATCTGGTTCACTAATGTCCTTTAGGGAAGGAAATCTGCCATCCTTACCTGGTTTGGCCTACATGTGATTCCAGACCCGCAACAATGTGGTTGACTCTTAAAAGCCCTCTGGAACGGCCTAGCAAGCCACTGAGTTATTAGAGGTGAGCAATAAATGCTGGCCCGGCCAGCAATGCCCACATCCCATGAATGAATTAAAAAAAGTAAACAAATGAGATTAGAATGTGTGTGAGCTTATTCAGCAGATGCAGTGATAGTGTCCGAATGTTTTCAAGGTAAGTGATGCAGGTTTACCTCAAGTGTGAAACCAATGACTTTGAAGCACTGTTCGAGGGCTTCAAATTGACCCTTGTAGAAAGTATTGGTTACAATCTCTTCCATCATTTGAATTTTCTCATCCTGAAGGTACCTAAAAAATTCCAAAAGATGATAATGACCAAAACTGACACTAAATTAGACAATGGAGAACACAAACAGAAATGTCCAAACTAAAACTGCACACATAATAGTGCAAATACATTGCAGAATGGCTCTAGGTCTCACAATGTTTGTAATAAGCATGGTGTGACTCAACTATTTCTCATTCGCCACTGGAACAGTTAGCTGAATTATTTCTTCGCTAGTCAGTTACTGAAAAGTTAGTGTAGATCCTAAGGTCTTTAGAACATAGAACATAGAACGATACAGCGCAGTACAGGCCCTTCGGCCCTCGATGTTGCACCGACATGGAAAAAATCTAAAGGCCATCTAACCTACACTATGCCCTTATCATCCATATGCTTATCCAATAAATTTTTAAATGCCCTCAATGTTGGCATGTTCACTACTGTTGCAGGTAGGGCATTCCACGGCCTCACCACTCTTTGCGTAAAAAACCCACCTCTGACCTCTGTCCTATATCTATTACCCTTCAATTTAAGGCTATGTCCCCTGGTGCTACCCACCTCCATCCGCGGGAGAAGGCTCTCGCTGTCCACCCTATCTAACCCTCTGATCATTTTGTATGCCTCTATTAAGTCACCTTACTTCTCTCATAAACATCAGAACCATCATACAAATAAAAAACAGCACCAAGTTCCCAGTGTCAGTCAGAGCCCAGTACGACAAGAAGACCAGGGGCAAAATCTAATGGCTATGCCACGGCCAAACCGGAGAGCGGCACACCTGGCACATCCCGTGAGAGGCCCCTCACATGCACGGTGGGGGGTCCAACGTGGCGGCAGCGGAAGAAAAAGAGTGTCCCCACGGCACTGGAACGCCCGCCGATCGGTGGGCCCCGATCGCGGGCCTGGCCACCGTGGGGGCACCCCCGGGGTCCTATCGCCTCGCATCCCCCCCCCCCCCCCCAGGACCCCGGGGGCCCGCTCGCACCGCCAATCCCGCCGCCGTGGTTTCAACGCCGATCGGCGAGCCCCTTTGGCCGAAGTCCCACCGCTGAGAGACCTCTCCCGCCGCCGTGGTTTCAACCACCTCTGGTGGCGGCGGGAGGGGCCTCTCAGCGGCGGGACTTCGGCCCATCGCGGGCCGGAGAATCGCCGAAGGGGCTCGCCGATCGGCGCGATTCCCACCCCCGCCAATTCCCAGGTGGCGGTGAATTCCAGCCACGGCGGGGGCGGGATTTTTGCCAGTCCCGGGCGATTCTCCGACCCTGCGGGGGGTCGGAGAATTTTGCCCCCCATGTGAGTGCTGGTTAATACTGGTCTCCACAAATGGCAGGCAGTGAAAGGCTGGCAGCGTCAATATGCCCGGTGGCATTTTTCCCATGCTGCGTATCGGGCCCTGGGATGCCCTGCCATTATTAGATGGGGTGTGGGAGGCTCGATGACCCACTTATAAGTGAGTTGGGGCATTGGGGAGATCCGGGGTTTGCATGGTGGTCTCAAGATTGGGGCACCATATCTTTTCCTGCACTGGCGAGTGCAGCTCCTTAGTGCAGGAAATGGGATTGAGTGTGGACTCGGCGGGGTTTTCCCCACTGAGGTCCCGAAATGAAACAGAATCCCATTAGATAGCAGGGTCTTTCTTGGCTGTGATCACCTGGAAACTCCTGGCTAAACGTGCTCAACACGGGACTCTTGTTTTATTTCCATTTAATCGTGACCCAGTTCATGCTAAACTCTATTGTGCTGTAGCCTCTATATATGCAAAATTACCTTGGAGGTTGACCTTTGGACAAGTTATAGTGATCTAGCTTGTTCATCTGTGCCAGGCCAGCATAGACATAGTAGAAAATATGAAAGTTTTTCTCTCCTCTGTAAGAAAACAAGAAGATTTAGTTTCGGTGAAAATAACAAAATGGCTATTTGCCCTGTCATCTGAATCCAACAACTTGCCACTGCTTCTTATTACTCTGTGAATACCATTGGATGAAGTCTGCAATGTTTAAAGTTGCTTCATAACCACAACAAAAGTTTTCTTCTTTACTTACGGAGCCTGGTGGATGACTCTTGACTTCTCAAGCAGGTACTCTGAGATCTGAGCTCCCATGACTGTCCCACTACTGGTAAATCTCATTTCCAAGAACTTGCCAAATCTACTGGAGTTGTTGTTGATTATTGTGCAGGCATTTCCAAATGCTTCTAGTAAGTTGTTTACCTGGAGAATCTTTTCTTGCAGCATCCTGTTGTTAGTCTGTAAGATAAAAATGAATTACCTTGCTGGAAAGGTTCCTTGAGGGTAGACTTGGAAAATAAATAGAGTTATCTTCAACTTCCGTCTATTTTTTGTCCTCTTTTGTAAACCCTCAAACTCCACTCCACCCTCCTTCAAGTGGGATGGTCTAAAACATAAGCATTTCTAGGGCAGCGTGGTGGCGCAGTTGGTTAGCCCTGCAGCCTCACGGCGCCGAGGTCCCAGGTTCAATCCCGTCTCTGGGTCACTGTCCGTGTGGAGTTTGCACATTCTCCCCGTGTTTGCTTGTGTTTCACCCCCACGACCCAAAGATGTGCCGGCTAGGTGGATTGCCACACTAAATTGCCCCTTAACTGGAAAAATGAATTGGGTACTCTAAATTTATAAAAATAAATAAATAAATAAAACTGCATTCTGCAGTCGCTATTAATGTTGATCCATCTCAATTAACAGGAGGCACAATTCTGGTGGTGGTCTAAATATTCCTGCTCATTGCTCCTTCCGGGAAAGATGCGTATATACTTGTGAAAAGGTCAATCCAATGAAGCAGTGGACCCCATGATTTTTGGACTAAAAACTATGGGCGGGATTCTCCGATTGTCGACTCCAAAATCGCAGTTGGCGATTGGGCAGAGAATCCCTTTTGACCCCAAAATCGGGGGCAGCGCCTGTTTTCGAATGCTCAGCCCCCTCCAAAACGGCATCATTGGTGAGTACGTAGCATGCCGTTTGGATGGCCTCAGGAGGTCACGTGAAGACACTCCCCCGATGCCCGACCCCCGATAGGCCAACTTCCCAATGGCGTGGAACACTTGTGGTCTGAGGTTTCGACAACCTCGCGTGGTGGGTGCGGACTCTGTCCAGCGCTGCCACAGTCGGAGGAGGGGAGCAGTTCCGTTGGCTGGGGAGGCATCGGCGAGGGCTGGGGTTCTGGTGGGGGGTGGTCTGGGGGTGGCGAGCGGGGTTACTGGGGGCTACTATCTGGAAGGCCAGGTACGCATGCGGCCGCCATGCACATGCGCGGCCACGGACCTAGCAATTCTCCAGCCGTTTCTGTCGGGAATTCTGGGGGCTTTACGCGACGTGGCTGCTCGCCTCCCACCGGGCGTAGCATCATTGTGGGAGTGGCGCTAGCCTTTTTGTCGTAAAACTAGTCACTTGATCCCGGACATAGCCTCAAAATCGGAAATTCCAGCCCTATAGTTTTCCATGTAACCTCATGTCACAGTCGGCCCTACTTTTTCAGGGATCCAAGCCCAAAATTTCAGATCCGAAGTATAATCTCTACAACATCATCAAAAACCTCAGTTCGTTATTCATTTAAAAAGTTACACTTACCGTACTTCCTCCAGCTCCTACTTGTAAATACAGTCAGGAAGCAATAGATCAATTTTTATTTTGAAGGAGACAGAAACTGATAAATCAGAGAAGAGTAATAAACATATGCAAACAGGAAGGAAGGATCCTTAACTTCCAGAGCAAACTTAAAGTGAATTAACTCCCGGGCCTTGTGGCCTCAGCATTCCAGGGCGAGGAAGGGGAAGTTCAGGCCTTGTCAATTGGGCCCATGCGAATGCCACTCTGTTGCCCCTACACCAAGACCTAGGCTGAGGACTGGGAGCTGTCAGCACAACATTTCTAATGCCATGGCTCTCTGCCCTTCCTTCCCCTGCTCCCACCCCCACCCCTGGAGCATCCAAACCACATGTCCAGTTGCCACCGCCCCTTCCTCTCCCGGGGTGTGATGGTGGAGGGAAGCTCTGTAATAAAAACAGAGAATGAGAGAGACAATAAGCAGCTGGTGTGGGCCACACTTCCCCAATTCTTGTGGATTCATTTGAGAGCCACGTTAGATGGGTCAGGTGGTGTATTTTAATTGAAAGCAAGCGCCTCAAAACATATATTGCCTGTGTAAACATCACGCCATAACCTTTTGCTTAAAACATTGGTCAAAAAAATGTGACTTTTACACAAGAGGATTTAGTATTTCTGTGGGGCATCCAACTGACTTTTAAAAGCAGCGTGTATGGGAATTCAAGTAACAATTGGAGTCGCTACTACTTACATTAAACAAGAAGTCACATTCATTCCTAAATGGTGTTTTGCAAAGGTACAATAAAAATAAATGACATTGGAAGTCACTGATGGCGACATGCATTCCTCAGTGTCAACATGAAACAATGAGAAGGTTGCAAGTTGACTTTGTTGATCTCAGCCATAGCAACTTTAAGTCATTTGGGCTCCCAATCTTAATGCTATCTAATGACCTCAGCATGAAAGTAAATAAGTTGAGCACTAGCACAAGGACAGAGTTGGATTTGGCTGCATTGTCCTACGTGATAGAATCTGCCTTAATCTTTGACTTTTTTTAATCAATCAAGGGATGAGAGCATCGCTGGCTAGGACAGTATTTGTTGCCCAACCCAGCAGTTCATGGCAGAGTCGACCAAGTATAACACAGCCAAACAGCAAGGGATTGTACTAAAACAGAAATCGTGTGATCTGTCCAGTCATCAATAAGATTTTAAAGATTTATATTGATAGTTAAAATTTTACTGTATGTTCATCAAATCCTGCGAAGAGCATTACTGCTTGCCAATAAATATTACTCTTCCACATAAGTGTACTAAAATCAAGTATTTTGTCAAACAGGAGTGACTGGTGCACTTCCATGCATGTTTAGGATCAATGTGCTTAAATCGGGCAACAATCAGAATGCAATAAAAATACATTCCAGTTCTGCACAACCAATGGACTTGATCAAGAATTATTTGCGTGAAGAGTGAGCAAGATGAAGTTCTGTTCTTACATAAGATATGTTTATCTTGAATCAACTCACTGGGCAGGAAACCCATGGCTACTTTTTGCGCCACCTCAACATTGCTTTTCATTCAATCCAACTAGTTCTCCAATGGGAGGCTTAGGTTAAAGTGATCCGCTTGTTGTATTGTTGCCAGAATACAGTACCTTTCCAAGGACGGTGAGTTGCTCGACTAAGAAGTGGGTGCTTTCAGTCTTCCCAGCGCCACTTTCTCCACTGATCACAATGCACTGACATAGACAGGAACCACATATTAGTCACCATATCCTTCTATTGACAGCACAAACTACAGGACGAAAACTAAAAATGTGAAATGGTGTAGGTTTACTTTATAGAATGATTTCAGTTCAGAAGAAGGCCATTTGGCCCATTATGTCTGTGCTGGCCCTGCGAAGGAGCAATTCGCCTCATGCCACTCCCCTGCATTTCTCCGAAGCCCTACAAATGTTTACTTTTTAGATAATGATCCAATTTCCTGTTGAACATCTTCATTGATTCTGCCTCCACCACACTGTCAGATGTTTGATCGCCTAACCGCTTGCTGAGTGAACATGTGTTTCTCCATTTCAACGTCGCTTCTTTTGCCTTAAATTTCTGCCCATTGGTTTTCAATCTTTCCATCAATGTGAATAGTTTTCCCTATTTACTCTGTTAATGATTTTGAATACCTCTATGAAACCTACTCTCATTCTTCTTTTCTCCAAGGTAAACAGTCCCAACTTAGAGTCATAAAATTTACAGGGCAGAAAGAGCCCATTCAGCCCATCGACTCTCCACCAACCCTCTTAAAGGTCACCCTACCTAGGCCCACACCCCCACCTTTCCCCATAACCCAGTAACCCCACCTAACTGTTTGGACAATGTGGGACAATTGCTCATGGCTAATCTATCTAACCTGCACATCTTTGGACTGTGGAAGGAAACCAGAGCACCCAAAGGAAACCCACGCAGACAAGGGAAGAACATGCAAACTCCTCAGAGACATTCACCCAAGGCTAGAATTGAACCCAGGTCCCTGGTGCTTTGAGGCAGGAGATCTAACCACTGTGCCAATGTGCCACCATGCCACCCAAACTTTTCCACATTTTCTACACAACTGAAGTTCCCGATCCCTGGAACCAATATTTTCTGCATTCTCCCGAATACTTTCACATACTTTCTAAAGTGTGGTGCTCAGAACTGGACAGAATACTCCAGTTGAGGTTGAACTAGTATTGAGCCAGGTTCAATATAACTTCCTTGCTTTTGTACCCCTATTGATAAATCTCAGGATATTTTATGCTTTATGAGTCATTCTTTCAAACTGTTCTACCATCTTCAAAAACTATGCACATCAATGAGTTGGTGGGGTAGTGGTAATCTTACCAGACTCGTAATACAGAGACGCAGGCTAATGCTCTGGGGAAGTGGGTAATTAATAAAAATTTGGAATTAAAAGCTAGTTAAAAATCTCAGCAATAGTGACCATGAAATGAATGTGGCGAAAACTCATCAGGTTCACAAATGCTCTTGAGGGAAGGAAATCTGCTGTCCTTATCTGGTCTGGTCTGCATGTGACTCCATGGACTCCAGGCACACAGCAAAATGGTTGACTCTTAAATACCCTCTGAAATGGGCTAACAAGCTGTTAAATCAGATTCATGGGCAGGTGGTGGTATAGTGATATTGTCATTGGATGAGCAAACCAGCGACCCAGAGTAATGCTCTGGTGATCCAGGTTCAAATCCCACCACTGCAGATGGTGACATTTGAATTCAATAAAAATCAGGAATTAAAAGTCTCATGATGGCCATGAAACCATTGTCAATTGTCATAAAAACTCATCTGGTTCACTAATGTCCTTTTGAGAAGGAATTCTGCCGTCCACACAAGATATGGCCTACATGTAACACCAGACAGCAATGTAGTTGACTCTTAACTGCCCCCTCGTGGAAAAATAGGGATGGGCAATAAATTCAAACAACTACAAAGTTTACAAAAGGAATGAAACTGGACAAGTTACCCAGCATCGACCCAGGCACCGGAAATGATAATGGCAAACCCAGCTCAGTCAATCTTATAAAGTCCTCCTTACTAACATCTGGTGGCTTATGCCAAAATTAGGAGAGCTATCCCACCGATTAGTCATCAACCCTCTGTTACCTCATCAAAAAGCTCAAGCACCTTAGTCAAATATGTTTTCTCCATAACAAATCTATGATGACTTTCGTTCGTTAACCTGCATTTGCCCAAGTGATTAGTAATTTTGTCTTGAATTTTCGTTTCTAAAAGCTTACCCACCAACATGGCATTTGTTGTGGAACCATAGGTACCTGATCTGAGTTGTATGTGACCATAGACTGGTAGGCAATGTCTGCCACAGCAAAGATGTGGGGTGGATTGGCAGTACGCTTCGCACCAATGTACTGCTTGGAATGCTGTTTACAACAAAAGAGAAATTAGCTTTGACATAATGACAGAATAATTGCTAGTAATGTGTTTACCCTGCTGATACTAGAAATTGAATGATCTTTGCAACATGCAGTTGATTAGGTGATTATTTGGCTATTAATTAAGGTATTGATGCAAATATGTTGAAAATAAAACTGATGCCAATATCTTCAGTAAATATATCAAATGTACAGCAAAGAAAGAGGCCACTTGGTTCAACGGATCTACTTATATGCTGAACTTTCTAACGGAACTTTCTATTCCTTTCTGCTTGTGAATACCCAGCAACCCCTTCAGTACATAATTCAAATGTGTTTGTTCTGCGTGGTTTCTGAAGACTAGCTTCTTTATTCCCATTACTGAAGAAAGACAGACTCATGCTTCTTGATCTCATGATGTCTAGGAATACAGAGGCATTCCTCTCTGCTAACATCACCGCATAATTCTAGTAAACGTGGACATCGGATTACTCGCTCATTAGGAAATATGAACACAGAAAAGTTGATTTTAAACTCACCATCCAGGAGGCACAATGTGGGTAGGGGGTGTGTTGTGTGGTTAAGGTGACAGGGACCTGGGATGTTGCACCGCATTCCCAACACATCATTTGGTCTTATTAGATGCTTTCCTGTCCAAGTGCAGCCACTCTTGGGCAATGTGGACTATCAAGGACTTCCTATAATGTTTCTGAAGACTGACCTAGCAAGCTATTGAGTCGTATCAACCATGAGAGCAAGGTATAACAACCTCAGCTCTGGAGATGATAAAGGCACACCCAACTGTTTAAATTCTGTTAATTTTGTAAAGTCCTCTTGTGGACTTTTATTTTATTGTATTGAATGCAACACTTTATAAGGTGATTATGTTTTAAACTGTCTCTTTAATTTAAGATAAATCACAATGTGCTTGAATAGGGGATGGTGAAATCGTACTAAACTCTGCCTGGAGACAAGCCTGTGTGATTTGGTTGTCATGGGGAAACTGACGTGGCTGAAACCTATAGGAAAGAAATCATATTATGATCACTATTATCTATAGGCTGCTTTACTAATTAATTGATTGCTTCTCATTGTACACCACCAGGTCCAGAATAGCCTGATGCTTGCTTTGCCCTAGAATGTGCAAGAAATTGTCCTGAATACACACTATAAATTTATCTTCCAGGCTATCTTTGCCAATTTGATTTGTACAATCTATATGTAGGTTAAAATCACCCATGATTATTGTCACGCCATTCTTACAAGCCCCCATTGTTTCTTCCGGTATACTCTGTCCTCCAGCTTAGTTACTTTTAGGGGTCCTATAAACTACTCCTACTAGTGACTTCTTACATTAGCGACTTCTTATCTCTAGCCAAACTGATTTTACATCTTGATCTTTAGAACTGAGGTCACCTCTCACTGTTATACCAATACCATCCTTAATTAACAGAGCTACCCTACTATCCTTTCCTTGCTTCCGTCCTTCTGAAATGCCAAGTACTCTTCGATATTCAATTCCAAGCCTTGATCACCTTGCAGCCAGCCTGATCTCTGTCGTATGTACTTATTTCTATTTGTGATGCCAATTCATCTGTTTTATTACGAATGCTATGCACATTCCGATAGAGGGCCTTAGTTCTGACTTTTTACTATTTTTGCAAACTCTCGCCTCATCTGCTGACATACTCTTATATTTGTACACTCTGTTCTTTCCTGCCACACTGGTAGTAATTAACCTTATTGTTACCTTGTTCTGTTGCCTTTTCCATTCTTTTATTTACTATATCTTCCCTCATGTGATCCTTCTCCTCTACCATTTAGATAATAAGAAGCTGTACAACACCAGGTTAAAGTCCAATAGGTTTGTTTTGAATCACTGGCTTTTGGAGTGCAGCTCCTTCCTCAGATTCACCTGTTTACTTGTCAGATATCGCTTTCAAAGGAAACTGGTGAAAGATGAAGAAGGGTGTATTAACCATGGATATTTTGTGAAAGATGATTTTGCTGGCATTACTGCCTACCTCAATGATATAATAGGGGCTGCTGCAGCTGCTGTACTGTATCAGATTGACGGATGGCTCCTGTTTGTAAGTTGTAAGTTGTAAGACTTCTTACTGTGCTCACCCCAGTCCAACACCGGCATCTCCACATCAATGCTATTTAGATGATTGCACTGTTCAGTTCAATTCAAGACTTGTCAAATAACGAAGCATGCCATGTCCATTCTGGGTAAGGTTGAGACGTGGCAAATACCATTCACATTAAACAAGTGCCATGCAATGACCATCTCCAACAAGAGGGAAGCTATCAACCTTAGCTTGACATTCAATGACAGCATGCCATCATTAACTTCCTGGGTGTTACCATTGACCAAAAACTTAATGGAAGCAATGTTGTGTCTACAAGAGGTGATCAGAGGCTGACTATCTTGTGTTGAGGAGATGATGGTGTAGTGGCACATTCCAAGAGTTGTTTGGCTAAAGTGCTGGGTAATCTGGGTTCCAGGCTGTCCAGCAGATGTCTGGGTGGTGGTAATGTTTCAGCTGGTGGTGGCAGTAACAGACTCGGGGGGGGGGGGGGGGGGGGGGGGGGGGGGGTGCGTCAAGGCTCAATCATTCCCCCAAAACCCCATCCCACCATCGAGCTCACAAGGCATCGTCAGCATTCCCCATGGTGAAGTGCCCCTTACCTGTAGGAGACTCCAGACCTCCAACAATGTCATTGATTCTGAACTGCCTAGCAAGCCACACAGTTCAAGGGCAATTAGGGGTGGGCAACAAATTACCTTGTCAGCACTAAATCAAAACACCAATTAGGACTGTGACAGAATTCCTTTCACTGGCCTGGATGAGTGCAACTCCAAGAAGCTCAACCCTGTTCAGGACAATGCTGCTTGGTTGGATGGTACATTCAACCATTCATTCACACACCAGGCTGCAATGTGTACTACTTACAACATGTTGTGCAGCAAGACAAAGTTTCCTTTGACAGCGCCTTCCAAAACCTGTCATTTTTA
The DNA here is from genome assembly GCF_902713615.1 of Scyliorhinus canicula. Lineage (NCBI taxonomy): Eukaryota > Metazoa > Chordata > Chondrichthyes > Carcharhiniformes > Scyliorhinidae > Scyliorhinus > Scyliorhinus canicula. Next base: position 178,923,709 of record NC_052150.1, on the reverse strand, counting down.
CCATCTAGAAGAACAAGGGCAGGAGATGCATGGGAACCCCACTGGCTGCAAGTTCCCCTCCAAGACATATATCATCTTGACTTGGAAATGTATCGCTGTTTATTTGCTGTCGCTGGGTGAAAATCGCAAAACTCCCTTCCCACCAGCACTGTGGGTGTACCTACAAGCAGGTGGACTATAGCAGTTCAAGAAGGCAGATCACCACCATCTACTCAAGGGGAATTAGGGATGTGCAATAAATGCTGACTTTGCCAGCGATTCCTAAATCCTATGAATGATTTTAAAACTAAGCCATGGTAGCCTATGCACCTTTGTCACATTCTTAGTGACATTGGTGATTATAACTCTGATCAGGTCTTATTAGCACTGTTAAAATAACCTTGGGAGGGTAGAGAGCTATTTCCACAATATCTTTTATTGTGAGACCAGCTGGTGTTCTGTCTCAGTAAGAGGAACTTTAACCCTGTTTCTCACTCCACAGATGCTGCCTGGCCTGTTGGGTGTTCCCAGCATTTCCAGTTTTTATTTAGGATGTCCTGCATCCACAGTATTTTGATCTTAGACCATAAGACCAAGACATGGGAGCAGAATTAGGCCACTTGGCCCATCAAGTCTGCTCCACCATTCAATCATGGCTGATATTTTCTCATCCTCATTCTCCTGCCTTCTCCCTTTAATCCCTGATCCCCTTATTAATCAAGAACCTAACGATCTCTGCCTTAAACACACTCAGTGACACAGCCTTCTGCGGCAAAGAGTTCCACAGATTCACCACCCTCTGGTTGAAGAAATTCCTCCTCATTACTGTTTTAAAGGATCGTCCCTTTAATCTGAGATGGTGTCCTCTGGTTCTAGTTTTTCCTACAAGTGGAAACATTCTCTCCACTTCCACTCTATCCAGGCCTCGCAGTATCTTATACGTTTCAATAAGACCCCTTCTCATCCTTCTAAACTCCAACGAGTACAGACCCAGAGTTCTCAAACGTTCCTCATATGACAAGTTCTTCATTCCAGGGATCACTCCTCTGGACTCTTTCCAAGGCCAGCACATCCTTCCTTAGATATGGGGCCCAAAACCGCTCACAATAGTCCAAATAGAGCCTGACCAGAGCCTTATACAGCCTCAGAGGTACATCTAAATAAATCACTAACTTGCTTGTTACCTCCTCAAAGAACTGATTTGTCAGACACGACATCCCTTTGACAAAGCCGTGCTGACTCAGTCCTATTTTACCATGCAGTTCCAAGTGCTTCGGTATCTCATCTTTCATAACAGACTCCAAAATCTTACCAATGACCGAAGTCAGGCTAACCGGCCTATCATTTCCTGTCTTCAGCCTCCCTCCCTTCTTAAACAGTGGTACTACACTTCTAGTCCTCTGGGACCCTTCCTGCCTCCTGTGATTCCTGAAAGATCATCACTAATGCCTCCACAATTTCCTCAGCTAATCTCTTTTAGGACCCTGGGGTGTAGTCCATCCAGTTGAGGTGACTTATCCACCTTCAGACCTTTCAGTTTCCCCAGAGCTTTCTCGTTAGTAATGGTCACTGCACTCACCTCTGCCCCCTGGTTCTCCTGGAGCTCTGGCATCCCACTGGTATCTTCCACCGTGAAGACTGGTGCAAAGTAACTCTTCAGGTTGTCTGCAATTTCTTTGTTTCCTATTATTACTTCTCCAGCCACATTTTCCTGTGGTCCAATGTCAATTTTTGCCTCTCTCTCTTACCTATTATATATTGAAGAAAATCTCTTCCTATCTTCCTTTACATTACTAGCTAGCTTGCACTCGTACTTCATCTTCTCCCCCCTTAATGCTTTTTTGGTTGTCCTCTGCTTGCTTTTAAAGGCTTCTCAATCCTCTGGTTTCCCACTAATCCTCGTCACTTTGTATGCTTTTTCTTTAACCTTTATGCTGTCTTTGACATCCCTCATCAGCCATGGATGCCTTGTCCTCCCCTTAGCATGTTTCCACCTCCTTGGGATGAATTTCTGTCGTGCCTCCCGAATAACCTCCCAAAACTCCTGCCATTGCTATTCCACTGTCTTCCCTGCTAGGCTCCTTCTCCAATCACTCTGGCCAGCTCCTCCCTCATGTCTTTGTAGTTACCCTTATTTAATTGTAATACCATTATATCTGATTGCAGCTTCTCCCTCTCAAACTGCAGGGTAAATTCTATCATATTGTAGTCACTGTTTCCGAAGGGCTCCTTCATCTTAAATTCAGTAATCACGTCTGCCTCATTACACACCACCAAATCCAGAATTGCCTGTTCCCTAGTAGGCCCTGTCACAAGCTGCTCCAAAAACAATCTTAGACATTCCACAAATTCCATTCCAGGGGCTGGTTTAGCACAGGGCTAAATCGCTGGCTTTAAAAGCGGACTATGGCAGGCCAGCAGCACAGTTCAATTGCCGTACCTGCCTCCCTAAACAGGTGCCAGAATGTGGCGACTAGGGGCTTTTCACAGTAACTTCATTTGAGGCCTACTTGTGACAACAAATGATTTTTCATTTCATTTCTTGGGATTCACTACCAACCTGATTTTCCCAGTCCACGCGCATATTGAAGTCCCCCATGATTATTGTAATATTGCCTTATATGCCTTTTCTATCTCCTGATTTATTTTCTGCCCCACACCCTGACCACTGCTAGGGGGCCTGTACATAACTCCCATCAGGGTCTTTTTATCTTTGCGATTCCTCAATCTACCCACAGAGATTCTATGTCTTCTGATCTATATTGCTCCTTGCTATTGATTTAACTTCATTCCTTACTAATAATGCAACCCACCCCCTTTACCCATCTGCCTGTCCTTTTGATAGGATATTTATCCTTGGATATTTAGATCCCAGCCCTGATCCCCCTGCAGCCATGTCTCTGTGATGCCCACAACATTGTACCGGCCAATTTCAATGTGCGCAACAAGCTCATTTACCTTGTTCCGTATACTGCGCGCAGTTAGGTACAACACCCTCAATCCTGTATTGGCCACCTCCCTTTTCATGCTCACCTCAGTCACTGTACCCTGTACTGAGGCCCTTTTTGATTTTTGACTATGGCTTCTCTGCCTTACACTTTCTCCCTTACTGCCTTTTGTTTCTGGCCCCGTTTTACTTCCCACCGACTTCCTATATTGGATCCCATCTCCCTGCCTCATTAGTTTAAACCCTCCCCAACAGCTCGAGAAAACAACCCCCGAGGATATCGGTTCCAGTCCTGCCCAGGTTCAGACCATCCAGTTTGTACTGGTCCCACCTCCCCCAGAACCGGTTCCAATGCCCCAGGAATTTGAATCCCTCCCTCATGCACCATCTCTCGAGCCACGCATTCATCCTATCTATCCTGACATTCCTACTCTGACTAGCTCGTGGCACTGGTAGCAATCCTGAGATTTCTACCTTTGAGGTCCTACTTTTTAGTTTAACACCTTACTTCCTGAATTCAGCTTGTAGGACTTCATCCCGTTTTTTACCTACATTGTTGGTGCCTATGTGCACCACGACAGCTGCCTGTTCACCTCACCCCCCCCCCCCCCCCCCCAGAATGTGTAAGAGAAGTGGGAGATATGAATAGCGAGGGTGACAATCACTTCTAGCGGGAGGTGCTTTTGAGGTCCACGTTTTGTAGTATGGGGATGAATTGTTACAGAGGTGGTGAGTGGCCACCGTGGTAATCTCAGAGCCATGCCAAGTGCCAGCATCAGGCTTCAGAGCAGTTTCAGAGATGCCAACTATCATGCCTGTCGATTCAATAATTACAACAGTCATAAATGCTTGGCCACAGGATCTTTTCAGGCATCAAAAGGACATTATATTAATATTGATCAAGGCACCATATCTAGTTTCATTCTGCAGATGACAAATGCAGAGTTCTACAAGGCTGGCAGGTTCATTCATTTCTCTCAAAGGTACAGAGAAAGAGCACGCCACACAGCCAAGATCATCGTCATTGCAACCATTTCCAGAATGCTGAATGTGGTGTGGTGTACGTGCATAGACAAACAGGAGCCATCGGTCAAATCTGATACAGTACAGCAACTGTAGCAGGTCCTATTATATCGTGGAGGTAGGCAGAAATGCCAGCAAAATCATCTTTCACAAAATCTCCATGGTTAATGCACCCTTCTTGATCTTTAACCAGTTTCCTTTGAAAGTGATAGCTGACACGCGAACAGGCAGGAACATCAGCAGGTACATAGATTGGGCATGATTTCAACCGTGAAACAGTGATCTGACCCCCTTGTTCTTTCTGTTAGTGCCTGCAAATCAAAATCATCCAAAGTCTGTGAAATCTCTAAACTGGATAAACACAAGGAATTCCACACTAATATCACAGGATGAATGAATCTGTAGGTGTGAGGAAAATATTATTTTAAATATTTTTGGGTATTAGGAATGTTGTGGTATTTTGGGAAGCAGGTTTTGTGTTCGTGGACATGCGTCTGTATGTGACTGATTTAACTAAACTGAAGACAGAGACCGGGATTCTCCAAGCCTTCGCTGGGTCGGAGAATCACCGGGGGGGGGGGGGGGGGGGGGGGGGGCACGTGAACCCTGCCACGCCGCACTGAAACCAGGCTGCCGATTCTCAACGGCGTTGAAAGCGCCCCCCCCCCAGTTCCTGCCTGACAGGAGCCCATGCAATGAAAGCTGCTGAGCTATTCACCTTATTTCACCTTCCACCCACACTGAAAAATTGCAGAGGCAACAGTCTTAATTTAATATTTAATCTTTATTACTGTCACATTAACACTGCAATGAAGTTATTGTGAAAAGCCCCTAGTCGCTACATTCCACTGCCTGGTCGAGTACACAGAGGGAGAATTCAGAATGTCCAAATTACCTAACGAGCACATCTTTCAGAACTTTATGGGAGGAAATTGGGGCATCCAGGGGAAACCCAGGTAAACACAGGGAGAATGAGCGGACTCCACACAGACAGTGACCCAAGCCAGGAATTGAACCAGGGTCCCTGGAGCTGTGAAGCAACATGTAAACCACCGTGTTACTGTGTCGCTGAAGAGGCAGAATTTACAGAACAACAAGGCAAGTGAGAAATACATTAATATGGAAAACGATAAACAGATCATGACAAGAGGGATAGAGGCTACAGATCCATGATAAATCAACAGATAAGGCTAGAGGTTACAAAAATGATGAAAAGGACGAAAGCAAAGGCTCTGTAGCTGATTGCACATAGCATTCGAACAAAACAGAGGAATGAATCACAAAAATCGAAACAAGTAGTCGTTCGTTATGTATCAGAGTAACACCATTAGCTAGTGTAATGTCACGTGTTAACCAATGACATCCGATTCACTTCGTGCCTGATTAGTTTGTGGCCTCAGGAATGAAGACATCCAATGAAAATTGTTAACTGAAGGTGCATTAATCCTAAAACCTGCGATAGAAATCGCAATGTTAATGGAACTTGCTGCAAGAGAAGCTTCATTGATTGGGGTTTGAGCTAAAGTCCGTAATGTGGAGTCTGTGAGAAGCAGATCCACCAAGAACAAACATGTCATTTCTGCAACCAAGTGGGACACATGGCTGGAGACTATTGGAACAAGGAGAACAAATGTAAAAATTGTGGTAAAATTGGTCACATTGACCATAAGACCATAAGGTAGAGAAGCAGAATTTGGCCACTCGGCCCATCAAGTCTGCTCCGCCATTCAATCATGGCTGATATTTTTCTCATCCCCATTCTCCTTCCCATAACCATAACTGATCCCCTTATTAATCAATAACCTATCTATCTCTGTCTTAAAGACATTCAGTGATTTGTCCTCCACATGCTTCTGCGGCAAAGAGTTCCACGGATTCACCACCCACTGGCTGAATAAATTCCTCCTCATCTCTGTTTTAAAGTCTGAGATTCAGTCTGAGATTGTGTCCTTGCTTCTAGTTCCATCGGCACAAAAGAAGTGTACCAAGAAAAATGCTGCAAAGTTTACAGGCAAGCTTACTAGTTAAGTGATCCAACTGAAGACTCATCAAGTACCAAAATGTTAAGTCAACTTAAGGATTTTAAACTCGGCGTTTTCACAGTACAAGGTGATCAGTAACGATTTTGGATCCATTCAAAAGTAAATGGGAACACTATTGAGATGGAAGTGGATATGGGCACTGCATTATCACTTATACCTGAATTGATATACTATCAGAAATTGATGTATTTGCCGTTGCAACCTCTGATGTATTCTTGAGGACATATACTGAGAAGGCTGTGTCGCTGAAGGGCTTCACCGAAGTGACTGTGGAAGTTAACGAGCAGAAAGTGAAAGTTGCCTCTTCACATTGTTCAAGGAAACTTTCCAACATTGTTTGGGAGATCTTGGTTAAGGAAGATTAAGTTAAACTAATGTGAACTAACTTGTTGATTATATGAACGATCTTCAACCACTTTTGAGAAAGTATGCAAAAGTATTTGAGGAGTCACTTGGATCCATGACTGGGGTCAAAGTGAAACGTAAAATAAAAGCAGATAGTATGCCTAAGAGTTTGAAAGAGCATACCGTACCTTATGCTATTCAACCTCAAGTGGAAGAAGAAGTTGAGAGGTAACTGAAGACAGAGGTCATTGAGCATGTCACCGCCAGTGAATGGGCAACCCCAATCATCTCAGTCTTAAAGTACGAATATGCAGAGATTTCAAAACGACTATCAACACTGTGTTATGAGTTGATCAATACCCTTTACCACTTATCAAAGATCTTTTTTCAGGCCTCTGTCAGCCAAACATTTAGCAAAATTGATCTCTCCAAGCCTATCTGTAAATGAATGTAACTATTGAGTTTCAACCATCACTGATCATAGTAACACACAAGGGTCTGTTTTGGTATTGTAGATTTCTGTTCAGGATAACACCAGCACTGGCTCTCTTCCAATGATCAGATTTTGAGTGGGCTATCCGATGTGCAATGCTACCTGGATGACATTTTGATTAAAGGGTCAAACAATGTAGAGCATGTAAAGAACCTCGAAGCTACACTTGCAAAGGCTGTAAGTACATAATCTCAGGTTCAAGGAAGAGAAGTGCGAATTTAAAAAAATCTTTATTCACTATCTTGAGCACATCATCGACCAAGATAGTCTTCACAAAGAACCTAAGAAGATGTCGGAGGTCGTGGATCCACGACCACAGAACGTGACTCAGTTAAGGTCATTTATAAGAGTACTAAATTATGATGGAAAGTTCGTATCACACTTAGCTGAAGCCTTTACACATGTTGTTCTATAACAAAGAAGCCTGGCTCTGATGAAAGATTGTAAGATAGTTACCGAAATGCCAAATTAATTACAGTTAATTACATTCAGCCTTTCGAGTCTGCACTGACCCTCCAAAGGAGCACTTTACCTAGGCCCACTATCCTGTTGTATTCCTACACATTGATCATGGTCAATGTACCCAACCTGCATCTTTTTAGACTGTGAGAGGAAACCGGAGCATTTGGAGGAATCACACGCAGACACGTTGAGTATGTGCAAACTCCATATAGACAGTTACCTAAGGTCAGAATCGAACTCAGGCCCCTGGCGCTGTGAGGAAGCAGTGCTGGTCAGGGTGGCACAACTGAAAATTCCTCTGTTTCTGCACACCCAAACCTGGAGCAGAAATCTGGGCTTCAGTGTCTGTGAGCTCAAAACTTCACAAAGCAATGTACTAAGAAACTAGTTTACCACAAGCATGTGTGAACAACACATCGTTCATTGTGAACAATGGCTTCTAATATTGAATCATTCGAATGGACAATAGAAGTACTGATCATGCGGTCACACAATCAAAACTGACTTCAGATAACAAATCTTATTAGTTCAAGACCTTGTCGGAGACAAGTCAGCCTGGAGACCAACAGTACACAAGAGGGATCATTCAAGAAGAATCGACCCTGCCAAATACAACCACTCAACAGATAGTGAGAAAGGCTAATTTGTCTTCACCTGCAAGGATTTGTCTCCATACAACTTGGCCACAGCATTGTCCAGAAACCCAGAGATGCCTAACTTTCATTCATCTCCAAAGAACCATGAGAGGGAACCCATCCAAGCCTGCAACGCTGTAGCTTAAAGGGACTGATACAAACACGCGCTTTGTGTTTGCTTCTTGTTATTCTGTTAATTGTGCCATCTAAAATGGCCTCCTGCAAAGAGTGATGGGAAATTTGGCCAAGCCTGAACGCAGACAGGCTGCAGCCTGCAAATATTCAAAGCTATAGCTCAGACCTATGCAGAAACTAACAGAGGATAAAGATCATCTCCAGGCATCCCAGGAACAATAAAACTATTCTGTCAATGACATTGTTTACCAAACACAGCGGCACCCAAGCCCCTGCCCCCAACACTGCCAGGCATGGTCTCTGAGTGCCCATTCTAAAATTGAAGTGGTAGCCCCTATTCAGACGTGATCAATCAGAGTGATTGTGCCATGATCAATTGATTGACAATGACCCAGAGACCGCCCACAAAAGGGGCATGAAAATCCAAGCAATTTAAAAGGCGCTGCACCACCTTAGAAGCTCTCTCTCGACTGCAGCTCATGACTGCTTCTTTGACTTCCAACACCCATCACCAGCCAAGAAGAGAACCATCCACGGAGGAACTAGAAGAGGACACAGACAACCAGCACCAAGAAGTCCAGCGCTGCCTCACTACCAGACCTCGGATAAGGCCATATCTGCTCTGTTCTTGCCAGTCACCTGGACGTTAAGTTAAGGTAGTTTTTAAGCGTATTAGTTTATAGTTCAATGTGCATGAACGTGTCATTGATTAAGTAATTAACTGTGTGTACGTTAATAAACAATTATTGTACAAAACAATTTGTGCGATCATTTGTCCACCGTATACGGGTTAAACACAGACTGTCATTTAGATAAAAGGTGCAACATAATAATCTAAGTGCCTGATTCATGTGTGGAATTCATCATTTCCGGTGTGTTTGTTTGAATGAGTGAATGGTTTTCTTCTGTTTACATGGAAGGGTGTTGTGTGAATAAATGTTTATCTTTGCTTCTGATATAAACTTACCAGAGAGTTTGTCCTGCATCTATTATTAAAAGTCAGAACACTAAAAAGATCTTAAATTGCTCTCTCTAAAACACACATCTTGTTCGAAAGATGAGGAGCAAGGGGAAAAGCTGTTCAACCATCTCTCTCCCATCTGTAACATTAGCATACAAGTGAATGTTAACCCTGGTGGTCAAACTTCCATCTAAAACATGTGTAGAGCTGCAGGACTGAAAATACTAACAGACTTTCAAAATCTCAAATGCACAGTCTTGTCCCCATGCCAGCATTTTGTTTAATTTCAGGCGTCTTGAATGCCTATAGCCAGCTGATTGTTTCACTGTGAATTCATTGATAAATGAATATAACTTAAGTTGTAATGTTGTAATATTTCTTTTCAACCGAGGTGTCATGGGCTAATCTTTCACTAACTCAGTGCATGCTCAGTAAATTAGGAGACTGAGACAAGGAACAATCAGTCGTGCCAAGTGATGTCTGTGCTTTCGTGTGTTCTACTTTGTCCCTGTAATGAGCTACTGATCGTCACAAAGGTCTGACTTGACACTGAGCACTTTGTCTACAATTTTCAATGTAGCCTGCAGATGATGAAGGGAGCAAACTATCTGGTTGAGGCTGGGTTTAGTGACATACTCATCTGACAAACCTTTTCTCATTGACTGCAGCGCCTTACAAAAATTTGCAGCCCAGAGCACTGATGTGAGAGAAGTTTGACGTTCTATTGCTGCACAAATGTCTCAAGCTAATCGGAATGTACAAACTGCTCTGGCTGCAATTAAACAATGCATCATATTTACAGCACACAAACAGGCCATTTGGCCCAACATGCCAGTGTTTTTGCCCACACGAATCGCCCCCATCCTACATCATCTTAGCACATCAATGTATCCTTCTATTCTTTTCTCCTTCATGTCTTTACCAAACTTCACCTTAAATGTATCTATTCTAGTTGGCACAGCTCCTCCTTATGCTAGTTATGTTCCACATTCTAACGATGCATTGGATACAGATGTTTAATCTTGAATTTCCTACTAGGTTTATTGGTGCGAATCTTACATTTGAAATCCCTATTTTTGGTCTCCATAATTGGAAACATCAGACCGGGACTCCAAAGGGTTACAAACACCCTGATGCAGTACTATCCAAACTCTGTGCGGCCTGCTAATTTAAATGATTGCAGTGTTCATGTGGTCCAGGAGGTTCTCCAGACAAAATGTGTGAAGACAATAGGAGCAGATAGCTGTGCCACTGCTAGGAGTCTAGCCCCAAGGGCCTGGGTGCAATGCCACAATAAGTTTAATGAGTGGTCAAGGTCAGTGAATATATCTTCAAATGCTACACTACCTTCATGTCATGCCCAGTACACACATGAAGATATTAAAAAACTTCAAACAAAAAAGCTGTTACAATGGCTGCAGCATTTCAAGTAACTTTTTGCATTTGAACTGTCGAAAGTAGTCTGCGGCCAATATCTAATAAAATATGGACCTAATTGAAAGAACCTCACAGCAACTTGTGAAAGTTCACACATCATTTTGTTTAAGGTCTGAACTATAATAAGGACACGGGGAGTAAAATAAAGAACTTAGATTTATTTACAATATAGTATGTACACTTCCCAATGGATCCCTACCGGGTCTCTTTTTGGTAAGTGCCTTATTGGCCAATCTTTTAATAATAATAATTTTTATTGTCACAAGTAGGCTTGCATTAACACTGCAATGATGTTACTGCGAAAAGTCCCGAGTCGCCACTTCCGGCGTCTGTTCGGTTACACAGAGGGAGAATTCGGAATGTCCAATTCACCTCACATCACGGGCGAAATTCTCCGACCCCCACGACGGGTCGGAGAATAGCGGGAGGGCCTTCCCGACATTTTTCCCGCCCTCCCGCTATTCTCCCCCCCCCCCCCCCCGCCCAACTCCCGACACGAATCGCTGCCGCCGTTTTTTTACGGCCGGCAGCGATTCACAGCTGTTCGATGGGCCGAAGTCCCAGCCCTTTACGCTGTTTTTACGAACGGCAAACACACCTGGTCTGGCAGTTCGTAAAAACGGCGGGAACAACTCGCTTTTTATAACCATGGCACCGATTGGCACGGCAGTACCACGGCCCGATGCCCGCGCACTATTTGTCCTTCCGCCGCCCCGCAGTATCCATTCGCGGGGCGGCTGAGGGGCATCCCGGCCCGCACATGCGCGGGTTTCACGCAAATACGCAATGACGTCATCCGCGCATGCGCGGGTTGGAGTCTTCCAATCCGCGCATGCGCGGCTGACGTCATATGACGCGTCAGCCGGCGCTAACTCCGGCAAGCGGGCTTAACGAAATTCGTTAAGCCCGTGATGCCGGAGCTTGCGGCGTCGGGCTGCTAGCCCCGACCGGGGACCAGAATCGGTTCCCGGTCGGGAAGGGGCGCGCTGGCGTCAAACCCGCCCGGGTTTGACGCCAGCCTTACGATTTCTCCCGTTTTGGGAGAATCGCGCCCCACGTCTTTCAGGACTTGTGGGAGGAAACCAGAGCACCCGGAGGAAACCCACGCAGACACAGGGAGAATGTGCAGACTCAGCACAGACAGTGACCCAAGCCAGGAATCGATCCTAGGACCCTAGTGCTGTGAAGCAACAGTACTAACCACTGTACCGTCCATACAATTATACAATGCTAATCTGAGTTCTCCCATCCCTCAGTGGGGGGAGTCAAACTCCTGTGAGCCATGGAGAAAATAATCCTGCCTACCCCATAAGTCCCATGCAGAATGTTACATGAACCATCAACAAAAAGAACTGTAATATACCAGCTGACTTGTCTGTTTCAACATCATGGGTAAAAAAGATATGAAAACTCAATAGGTGTTTTACAAATGTGAAATGGATCCCATCCACCTTTCATTGTATTGTGATGCCACCCCACCACCCCCTGCCCAAATTGAAAGACCTTGGCTGACCCAACTTTCAAGGGTGAAAAGTCACAACATCGAATGTTTATTGACCTAACACACCACCTTATTTGGAAAAGGACTTTGAACTTCTCACAAGATTGATCAGATGGGCTGATCAGTAACAAATGGAATTCAATCCGGACAAGTGTGAGGTGATACACTTAGGCAGGACAAACAAGTCAAGGGAATACATATTAAATGCCAGGACTCTGCGAAGCTCTGAGGATCAGAGGGACCTTGGTGTCCATGCACACTGGTCCCTTAAGGTAGCAGAGCAGGTGGATACAGTGGTCAAGAAGGCATATGGTATACTTGCCTTTATTAGTCGAATTATGGAGTTTAAGAGCAGGGAGGCTTTGCTGGAACTTTATAAAATGTTGGTTAGGCCACAGCTAGAGTTTTGTGTGCAGTTCTGGAATCCACATTATAGGAGGGATGTGATAGCACTGGAAAGGGTGCAGTGGAGATTTACCAGGGCTGGAGAGTTTTCGTTATGAAGAGAGATTGGATAGATTTGGATTGTTTTCCTTGGAGCAGAGGAGACTTAGGGGCGACAGGATTGAGTTGTGTAAAATTATGAGGGGCATAGATAGAATAGACAGGAAGAAACTTTCTTTCCTTGGTGGAGAGATCAATGAACAAGGGGCATAGATTTAAGGTAAGGGGCAGAAGGTTTAGAGGGGATGTGAGGAAATACCTTTTTTACCCACACGGAGTTTGGAGCTTGCTACCTGAAAGGGTGGTGGAGGCAGAAAGCTTCCTAACATTTAAGAAGTATTTAGATGTGCATTTGCGATCCCAAGGCATAAAAGGCTATGGGCCAAATGTTGGGAAATGGGATCACAATAGTTAGGTGGTTGTTTTTGGCCAGACTCGATGGGCTGAAGGGCCCTTCTGTGTTGTACGACTCTATATCTATGACATAGTGAGTGATGCGCGATCAATAAGCACAGAAATGATGGAGTGGTCCGAATCGAAAGCTTTAATCTACAAGAAGTGTGCCCAGCAGCTTGAGTACAGAAAGAACGATGGCTGCTGGGAAACACGGGTTCTTATACTCCGCCTCGTGGGTGGAGCTACCTTCATCTCGACCAATGGGAAGACAACACTTGGGCCAATGGGCAGCGAGCCTTCTCCACAAATAGCAGCTCACACTCCCAGGTACCGTAGTACATCTAGTCATACTACCACAGTTTCTAAACAGAAATAAGCAGCTCTGCAGACAGAAAGACCATCGGAAAGTTACTGAAGCAGCTGCAAGTTGATTACGTAGCCAAGGTAATAAACAGTAGTACCTTGAAAGTGGGAGAAGGATTCTCACAACCAACCTGTTCCAACTTCATGTTTACCTGAGAACCAACCCTAGCAATTCAACTACAGGAAGCTGAGAAACCTCTGCTCACAAGACGTTACTTCAACTAATCACATGAACCCATTTGGTGTATATGAATCGGGTGAGTGAAAAATCATGGGCTGGTTTCTCCGCTCCCCGACACCGAAATCGTGTTCAGCGACGGGGCGGAGAATCTGTTTTGGCGACGGGGCGGAGAATCTGTTTTGGCGCCAATATCGGAGGCGGTGCCGGTTTTCGGATTCTCCGCCTCCTGAAAAGCAGCGTACTGTAGGAGTATGCTGCACCAAGTATCCATGGCCTCTAGCCAGTGCCTGAGGCCTGACCTGCGATGTTCCTTCCCCGACCGGCCGAGTTCTCGGCGGTGTGGGTTATGTGTGCTCACACCGTTTAGGAACCTCACGTGGCAGCTGCGCAATCAGTCCAGCGCCGCCATAGTCGGGGGAGGGCATGGGGGCTTTATTCAGGTCTGGGGGCACTGTGGGCAGGCTGTTTGGGGTGCACAAGCGGCTGAAGGGGGGCACTACATTTGGGGTCCGGGTCCGCAGGCTGAGTCCGCCATGAAGCACGGCTGCAGGCCGCCACCGTGCGCATATATGACCACGGAACCAGAAATTCTCAGGGCCATATTGGCATCTAGAGATGCGAGCTGTATGCTGCCTCCCTGCTCGCCCCCAGCATAACAGGGAATCGGTGGCCATTTTGTGCCAGTCTTCCTCGCGTAAAAGACCACCATTTTCACGCTGGCATGGGGACTTAATCTCCCAAATGGAGAATCCAGCCCCATATATTTAAATCTCTGGGGCAATGATAAATAACATATTTTATTTTTAAGCTCACAAAAAAGCATGCTGCTGGAATTATTGAAATTGGGACAAATCATTCTGGGAGTTAAAAACACACATACCTCACAAAGAAGACATTCGATCATGGAAAATAATAATACACATAAATTCCGTCCGTGACATTTACCAGTAGCTTCATACACCGATCAATGCTCCACACCCTCATCATGTGTCTGCCACCAATCTCCATCAATCACAGCTCATACCTAATCATAGATTCACTCAAACCAAGCAGAAACTGACAGCCAAGTTCCGCACGCATGAGTAGGGCCTCAACCTTGGATTCATGTCTCATTATATTCACCTCCCACCATCTGGCCTGGGTTTGCGAAATCCTACCACTGTCCTGACTTGAGACAATTCACACCTCTTTAACCTGTGATTACCCCTCTCTCTAGTCGCTCTGTCTGGACCCATAAAGACTTAATTACCTGCAAAGACTCGCATTCAAAGTATCATCTTGCATCATTGACTTTGTCAATATATGTGGTTATGGAACCTGATGAAGGAGCTGCGCTCCGAAAGCTAGTGATTTGAAACAAACCTCTTGGACTTTAACCTGGTGTTGTAAGACTTCTTACTGTGCCAACTTTACCATGATGCAGCTTCCGATGGCTGATATCTCAGCATCTATTGCAGCACAAGCAGAAGCTACCCAATGTCTGGCTGCCACAGTAAAAGGTCAACTGAAGGCATGCAAATACAGACTGCTATCATCATGGCTGATGGTACCAATGTTCAAAGGCCTTGCAGCGTGTCACTGCAATCTATGTTCCAGCATGTTACTAACATTGCTGAGACACTACCCTGGGGGAGTGGCACAAGGTCCTACTTCAGGTTGACAGCATTTGTCCACCCATAACTGACAGTCTCCAATGCCCTTGCTGTTGCCTGTGAAATAACCACCCCAGGCTGCTTTACCCATGCAGAGAAGTGAGTCCAAGGTCAAACCTTCTAAGCCAGAGCTACTCAAAATTGTGCTGCAAGGCCATCTGTAGTCTCCCACGCTGTAAGTCAGCAGCTTTCCAAAGCGATGTTGCAGCCACTGGCATAGCACTGTGTGGGAGAACTAGGCCAGGTAAATCACAAAGCAAGCACCAAGGGAATGCTTAAGGGTGATTAATGCTTGCATGCAATATAGCATAGTTTGATTTTAAAATTTAGTTTAGAATGTTTATTTAATGGTAATTTTTATTTTTGCATTATGGCCAATACGACACTGTGATGGTTAGCAACAGAGGAAAGGTAAGGTGTGTAGCCGATGGTGAATGGAAAGTTAGGTTGTGTTTACTGGTGTCACAGTCGGATGAGTCCGTTATGGACTGCTGGGCCAGAATGGGGAAGGTAATGTTTTCACCCAGTTTGTTGGCCTGTTTGTCTTTGGACAATATATCTCAAAACTAATCGACTTATTTCAATAAAGATTGGTACACAGATAGGGGACGGCCAATGGAAGAACTGCTTGGAATTTGGCAAAGTTTCAGATCTGGATCTAGATCCTCTAATTGTTTTTATTCGTTCATGGGATGTGGGCATCTCTGGCTGGGCCAGCCCATCCCTAATTATGAGAAGTCTTACAACACCAGGTTAAAGTCCAACATGTTTGTTTCAAACACTAGTTTTCAGAGCACTGCTCCTTCCTCATTCACCTGAGGAAGGAGGAGTGCTCCGAAAGCTCGTGTTTGAAACAAACATGTTAGACTTTAACCTGGTGTTGTAAGACTTCTTGCTGTGCTTACCCCAGTCCAACGCCAGCATCTCCACATCATCCCTAATTGTCTTTGAGAAGATGATGGTGAACTGACTTCTTGAATCACTGCAGTCCATGTGGTGTGGGTATACCTACGTTGCTGCTCGGAAGGGAGTTCCAGGATTTTGGCCCAGCGACAGTGGAAGAACGCCGATATATTTCCAGGTCAGGATGGTGAGTGGCTTGGAAGGGAACTTCCAGGTGGTGGCGTTCCCACGTGTGATGCCTTGCCCTTCTAGATGGCAGGGGTCAAGTGTTAGGAAAGTGTTGTCTGAGGAGCCTTGATGAGTTCCTGTAGTGCATCTTGTAGATGGCCACACACTTTTTTTTAAAGAACATTATCACCGGGAGATAGGGAAAATTTACTTTATTTTAGAATGGCATGCATAATTTACTTTAGAATGTTGTTAATTGTTTTAGATTATTGTACATTGTCTCGGTTGCCGTGGTGTAATTTGTCACAGTTGTCAAAATCTGAGCAGAGTTTCAGAGCAGGTTGTTACATGTGCAGTGGCCTGAAAACTCGTCAGTGAGATGAAAACTCTTAATAAAAGTATTTATTTTTTTCAGCTTTGCATTTCCAGAGCATCAACCAGGCAGGGGAATGCCTTAAGGAAGTGCTGTGTAATAACATTGAATTAACACACCGTGGCAAGGTATGCGATCTACTGCATGCCCTCTTCACCTGTCTATATTGTAAGTAATTTGCTAATTATTCATTATGATCAAAACATTTGTAAAATTCTGCACTCTGTGAATCTGATGATTGGGCTACTTGTGCCCGTTCTGAGTTCCCAGTTTCTGAAGCAACAAGTGTTTCTTTACTGCCCAAGGTAATTTTACATCATCATGAACCAAAACCAGAAACTCATAAAATCAAAACAATGCCGTTTTCCTTTTGGTCCTTCACCAATGTCTTTTGCAGATGCCCGTTGACGATAGTAAGCTAAATGGTTAGCTGAATATTTATGGGTGTTGGGGCATTATTTATTACAGCATCACTTTTTCCCCCAATTATTGTCTGATCACATCTCCAGAGGAACAGCATGCTCAAGTGACAGATATCTCCACAAATTCTGTCAACACTCCCTTTTCAGTAGCGTACAGACAATTGCACTCCTCTCTTATCCACCCCACATCAGTTCCAGGTCAATTTATCTTTGCTTTTCCAGTCAGGCTTATAAATAGAGCTTGAAGTTTGAGAAAGAAGTATAATATTCAATGATTTTGTACACTGGTAGATCTATCAGGGCAACGTTAGCCCTGGTCACAAGTGATACATGATCATTTTCAATCTCAGTTCCAAATTCAGCTTTTGTTGGCTGTATAATACTTCTCCTGTCAACAGAGGGAATGTATAAATCTGTAGCTAATACACATGAACGGATTTGCATCTGCATCAATTCTAAGTAAAATGAATCAAAAATGTAAGTACTCTGAGAAGTTGAGCTGAACGTAATATTAAGCCGAATTTTTAAAAAGACGTTCACAATGATGATTAATGGAATATCCAAGTAGCAAATGGCAGCAATTTAAATATGGAAATACAGAAGGAGATTGCATATATGCCTCTTCCACCGACAATGTTGTATATTTTATTGACTTATAAAGTAAAACCAATCAATTGTGCTGCTGTCAAATTCTGTGAATCATCACATTCTGTTGTGGGTTTGAAACCCCTGAAACAGAATGTAGATTTGTTGTTCTTTTTGAGTATATATATCAAGGGGAAAGATGCCATCTGTTTTAATCATGCAGTTCACAGCTTTTTAAATGAACCAAATAGTTTTAAAAAATCAACTCCAAACTGCATAAATATTTTACTTCCATTAATGACTTCCAAAAATAGTTTTTCTTTTGATAAGTAGTTACTTTTTCAAAAAATATTTTCACATTAAATCCTTGTGAAAAATTAAAGATTTGGTTCTGTTCCGAATTATAATCAAAGGGAGTTGATAAAATGAGCTGTTACTATAATTAGTGGCTAACCTCTGAGGAATAGATATCCAGTTTCTGGAATGGATTAACAGCAATAAGGATGTCTCCGACGTAGGTATATATCTGGTCCTCATTGTATCGCTTTTGCAGCTGCTCGTTGACTGTATTCTATCAAGAGACAACAAATAATAATAATATATCATTAGGCTATGAAATTAAGGAGTTGATATTTACTGGGGTGGGGTTTTCATGATCTGAAGAATGCTGTGAAGTTTTTAACTCTACAGTGAGCATGTTTTTCCTTAATAGGTTCCTTGCCCCGAGACCAGTATGATTAATTGACTTTGCTCCCTTTCTGATGGGGAAGACTGCAGATGAGGCTGCTGCCCAGGGACAGGTAGGTTCTTTGCTGTTTGTGGTAGAAATTGTGAGAAGGGCATGTGTACAATGGGTCAAGGAATATCGCAGGAGGTTTGGGGTGAGATTGGACTAAGAGAGGGGGAATCAGTGAACCAGCGATCATGGGAGTGTTGGTAATTGTGGGGTGATTTGGGAGGGTGGGTGATCATTGAGGATTGTTATGGCGATAGGGCTGTTAGTGATTTTGGGATGGGAAAGCATTCTTTCTCCAGTTGGTCCACAAGAAATGTTGGAAAGCATATATCTGTTTGGCACAGTTGACCTTGCCTCCATTTCGTTGGCAGGGTATCTGGGGTCTGGGAAACCTGGCCTGCCAGCATTGAAGCAGCAAGAGGGATAAACATGGGATTCACAGTCTCATTAATGTATTTAAATGTGCACCATGTCTCCAGGGAGCTGCCTGCCTCACCTCAGAATGTGGGCTGGTTTGAGGAGGATGGTTTTGGGCTTGGGATTTTTTATATTTCAATTTCCCATCTAAATAAAATCCATCTGTTTTGGAATTAATATTAGCCTGTAAAAGTCAGTCAATGAAACAAGGTATAATGAAAAGTATCTTCTTCATTTTGATTTATTTTGCACTTCATTATTCCAAGAAATCTCTGAAGCCATACTACTTGGAATCAATTACTTTTAAATGAAGTTTTAGCATGTTGGAACAAACAGCAATAAATTCATTTCCATTCTCTTACTTCATCAAGCACTTCGAGTGTAGCAAGATCATCTCGATTATCCATAAAGGAAGTGGTGTTACTTTTCATGTGTTGGCTCTTCTTTGTATGAATACGTTCATGCCTACAAAAAAGATGTTAAATATTAGTCTTGTCAAATCTAGATGAATATCATCAATCAGTCTATGCCTCTCATTCTAAAGGATTTATTTTGGGATAATGTGTGAGCATTGTATGCAACTGACCTGCTTTGGGATACAGTATAAGAAGTTGAAACACTTTATTTTATTCTTTCCTGGGATATGAGTGCCAATGGCAAGGCCTTGAGGTGGTCATGTTGCCACGCACCTGCTGCCCTTGTCCATTGGAAGGTGTTGCCAAAGGAGACTTGTGAGTTGCTGCAGTGCATCTTGTTTCTGATACACACTGCTGGCACTGTGGGCTGAGGGAGTGAATGGATAAGATAAGTGCCAATCAAGTGGGCTAGTTTGACCCAGTGGTGTCGAGGTTCTTGAGGTTTTTTGGAGCCGCACCCAGCCAGGCAAGTGCAGAATATTCCATCACACTATTGGCTTGTGCCATGTAGAACATGGACAGGCACTGGGGAGTCTGGAAGTGAGTTACTTGCCGCAGAATTCCCAGCCTTTGACCTGACCTGCTGTTGCCATGTGGTATGTGTAGAATGCTGGAGACAAAAGGTTGCTTTCGACCTATAAGCTCAGTACTCCTTGGTCACATCTGAATCTGTTGCAGGCTATACAGGGTAGCATGGCAGCATAGTGGTTAGCACAATTGCTTCACAGCTCCAGGGTCCCAGGTTCGATTCCGGCTTGGGTCACTGTCTGTGCGGAGTCTGCACGTTCTCCCCGTGTATGTGTGGGTTTCCTCCGGGTGCTCCGGTTTCCTCCCACAGTCCAAAGATGTGCAGGTTAGGTGGATTGGCCATGCTAAATGTCCTTAGTGTCCAAAATTGCTCTTAGTGTTGAGTGGGGTAACTGGGTTATGGGGATAGGGTGGAGTTGTGGGCTTTGGTAGGGTGCTCTTTCCAAGAGCCGGTGCAGACTCGATGGGCCTCCTTCTGCACTGTAAATCCGATGATTCTATGATACTGATTAAGATTGATTGCTACGATCAGACAACAACTCTGTTTTTGTTGTATCATGTGACCATAGGCTAATATAAGGCTGATTTGATGGACTTGGGTCTTTTCCTATGACACAGTGGGGGTGGGTTAAGATGAGAAGCTCTGCAGGTTTGAGTTATTGTTTGACTTATTTCCCTCTAGAGCAGTGGTTCTCAACCGGGGTCCACATGGACCCCTGGGGGTCCATGTAACATTACTGGGGATCCACACAAAAAAAATACCGAATTGGGGGTCCACGGTGATATTTTAGTGGTCCATAGAGCAATTCTACTTCAGAACAATTGTTATTACTGAGAATTTAATTTTTACAGTAATCTACGCCATATTAAAATACTAAAAGTAGAAATATTCATGTAGCTATGAATTGTTTATGGCAATCAAGTAGAAGAAAAAAAATTTACATTTGACAGTGTCGTAAATTTAAAGTTACTTAGAACAAACAGAGGTGAAAATCACCCATCGTTTCTCCTTGACAAGTTTAATGAATGATTTAACACAGTAATCACTAGAAACTGTGTATATTTGATATGAATTGGTTATTTTTAGAGTAATTTAATTCAATTTAGTAAAAAGTTTTTTTCATTACTTTTCATATTAGAATAAGTTTGGCAACGTACGAAAATACCGCTAATCCGTTTCCAACCCTCATGGTAAGGTAGATGGACTTTAGTCATCGGACAAAATATAAGGATTCGTTTACCACGCATATAAAAAGCTTTTTTTTCTGTGGAATGGCTATGGGGGTCCACAAAATAAATTAAGAGGAAAAGGGGTCATGGGTTAAAAAAGGTTGAGAACTCCTGCTCTAGAGCATAGGTTATTGCATTGCTCCAGAGAAATAGTGGGGAAATCATACCTTGACATGACTCAGCCAGACAGGCAGATATTGTTAGATTTAGGAGTACAATATCTCTCTGCTCTCAAAGGTGTCAGGGCATGGTAAAGGAGGAAAAGATTTTATTGCACAAAGTAAGGCAGAACTTAGCCAAAAGATGCTGTTAAAACAAAAGGGAACAAGTACCATTTTGTCCCCTCTCCACTGGTGCAATGGGGCAGATCCACTGCAATCTAGAGCAAAAGGGATTCTGCCTTCTGGGGACGATTTCCCAATGCCGGCGGGAGAACCGACGCCAACCACTCCGGAGTCAACAGCCTCTGAAAGTGCGGAATTCTCCGCATTTTCGGGGGCTAGGTGGATGCCGGCAGGGTTGGCAGGCACCGAAGGGACGAGGCGAGTTCGCGCATGCACCAAAGGGCCGGCGTGATCTTGCGCATGCACGGAACCGCCGGCATGGTTCTGCACATGCGCAGACCGGCCGGCGTATTTTGGCGCATGCGCGAGATTACTCAGGGCTGATGCGGAAGAAAGGAGTGCCCCCACGGATCAAGCCCACCTGCAGATCGGTGGGTCCCGATCGGGGGCCAGGCCACCATGGGCACCCCCCCGGGATCGGATCGCCCTGCACC
Organism: Scyliorhinus canicula; assembly: GCF_902713615.1. Classification (NCBI taxonomy): domain Eukaryota; kingdom Metazoa; phylum Chordata; class Chondrichthyes; order Carcharhiniformes; family Scyliorhinidae; genus Scyliorhinus; species Scyliorhinus canicula. The sequence goes on along the minus strand of NC_052150.1, from coordinate 178,902,157 downwards.
CCCCCCCCCCCCCCCCCCCCCCCCCCCACCCGAGGACCGCCCCCGCCGACTTACCTGCCAGGTCCCATCAGTACATGTGTTGAGTGATTCACACCAGCGGGACTGGCCAAAAATGGACGGCCGCTCGGCCCATCAGGGCTCGGGAATCGCCGAGGGGGCCCTCTATCAACAGCCCCCAACCGGCGTGGTGTGAATCCCGCCCCCGCCCGAAAAGCGGCGCCGGAGAATACGGCAGCCGCGTCAGGGAGGCAGAGCGGGATTCGCTCCGCCCCCCCGGCGATTCTCCAACCCGGCGGCGGGGTCGGAGAATCCAATTGACCAAAATCATTGCCCAACATTCACTTATAACTTTGCTGGAAAAAAAAATCAAAATCCTATCCAATGCTGCTGAAACAAAAGAAAATCTTGTACTCATTTGTTACTTTAACATAGAAATTGGAGTGAGGGGGATATCAGGAAAGGAGAACTGAGTTGATGAAGATTTTTTTTAAGAAAATATTTTATTGAAGCATTTGTAATTTTCTGAGCTGATGAAGATTTCCAAAGCTGTGTTTGGAACCTAAGTTTTGGGGACATACTTGAAGCTGAGGAGAGATATAACAAAGTGGAAGTTCTTAAGAAGAAGAGAATTCTAGTATGGAAGATCATTGTGGCTGAATCGGAAAATCATAGAACAGAACATCACAGAATCAGGCATTAGACTGCCCGATTAAGTGGGCATCACCTGCTGCTTCACGGCGCCGAGGTCCCAGGTCCGTTCCTAGCTCTTGGTCATTATCCGTGTGGAGTTTGCACATTCTCCCCATGTTTGCGTGAGTTTTGCCCTCACAACCCAAAGATGTGCAAGCAAGTTGGATTGGACACGCTAAATTGCCCTTTAATTGGAAAAAATAAATTGGATACACTAAACTGAAAAAAAAAGACTGCCCAATTAATCCAGTTATCCTGTTTTTTCCCCATATTCATGCAACTTATTCTCCTTCAAGTATTTATTCAATTCCATTGTGAAGATTACTACTGTGTCTGTGTGCATCACCCTATCAGGTAGAGCATTCAAAATCCTAAACATTTATTTACAAATCAAAATTTTCCTCATGTCGACTCTGATTCTTTTATTATTTACCTTAAATCCATGTGCCCTTTCGTTATTGGTCCTTCCACCATTGGAAACAATTTTTCTTTATTTACTCTCTGTAAACCTGTTATGATTGTAAATGCTTTTATCATATCTTCTCTTAGCCTTCTCTGTTTTAAGGAGAATAATCCCAGCTTCATCAGCCTAACCATGTAACTGGAATCTCACATCCCTGGAACCATTCTAATAACTCTCTCGAGTACCTTCTCCAAAGCCTTCAAGTGTGTCCTAAACCGTTGTGCTCATATTTGGACACAAAACTCCACCTTTGGCTGAACTACTGTTTTATGTAGGTTTAGCACAGCTTCCTGGCTTTTATACTTAAGGGCCTGAATTTTCTCCATTTGGACCCAAAACGTAAGTTTGGCCAATTCCCAATTCACCAGCTGCACCTGTGAACATGGTCTAATTTCACCCACAGTTTCCATCAATTTTTGCAGGAGCCAGGTCCTGCTGAGCTACGTTTGGTGGCGAGGGCTTGATGGCGATATTGAAAGGTTGGTGCAACAGTGTGCAGAGTGCCAAGAACATCAAAAGTTCCAACTATGGGAATGGGTGCATTTGCGTGCTGACTTTGCTGGGATCTTCCGAGGATCAATAATTTTGCTGTTGACCGATGTCCACTCAGAGTGGATGGAGGTATATCTGATGACTTCTGCCACTTTGTGAGCGACCATAGAGAAGCTTAGACTTAGAACTTAGAACAGTACAGCACAGAACAGGCCCTTCGGCCCTCGATGTTGTGCCGAGCAATGATCACCCTACTCAAACCCACGTATCCACCCTATACCCATAACACAACACCCCCCCCCCCCAACCTTACCTTTTTTTTTAGGACACTACGGGCAATTTAGCATGGCCAATCCACCTAACCCGCACGTCTTTGGACTGTGGGAGGAAACCGGAGCACCCGGAGGAAACCCACGCACACACGGGGAGGACGTGCAGACTCCGCACAGACAGTGACCCAGCCGGGAATCGAACCTGGGGCCCTGGAGCTGTGAAGCATTTATGCTAACCACCATGCTACCGTGCTGCCCCCTAAGCTATGCTAAGCTAAGCTATGCCAATCATTCAGCTTTCACGGTATCCCAGAGGTGGTCGTCACCAGTAAAGATACCCCTTTCACAAGTGAGGAATTTCAGGTGTTTATGCAAACAAATGGGGTGAAGCACATTCAAGCTGCCCCATGTCACCCTTCTTCGAATGGCTTAGCTGAGCAGGCAGTGCAGCTTTAAGAGGGGCTTGAAAAAAAACAACTATGGGGGTCAGTTGAAACAAAACTGGCACGTTTCTTATTTAATTATCAGACCACGGCGCATGTTACAAACAGCAGAGCCACTGACAGATCTGATGACTCAGGGCCCTCTTAAGCATGACATTTCCCAACCTTGGTGGGAAGGTGGAAAACAAACAAGCCCTCCAGATGAGGTATCATGACCACGGGAAGCAAGACAGAGGGTTCAAAGAACAAAGAAAAGTACAGCACAGGAACAGGCCCTTCAGCCCTCCAAGCCTGTGCCAGCCATGCTGCCCGTCTGAACTAAAATCTTCTGCACTTCTGGGATCCGTATCCCTTTATTCCCATTCTATTCATGTATTTGTCAAGATGCCCCTTAAACGTCACTATTGTCCATGCTTCCACAACCTCCTCCGGCAGTGAGTTCCAGGCACCCACTACCCTCTGTGTAAAAAAACTTGCCTCGTACATCTCCTTTAAACCTTGCCCCTCGCACCTTAAACCTATACCCCCTAGTAATTGACCCCTCTACCCTGCGGAAAAGCCTCCGACTATCCACTCTATCTATGCCCCTCATAATTTTGTAGACCTCTATCAGATCGCCTCTCAACCTCCAGTGAGAACAAACCGAGTTGATTCAACCTCTCCTCCTAGCTAATGCCCTCCAGACCAGGCAACATCCTGGTAAATCTCTTCTGCAACCTCTCGAAAGCCTCCACATCCTTCTGGTAGTGTGGCGACCAGAATTGAACACTATTGTGTGGCCTAACTAAGGTTCTATACAGCTGCAACATGACTTGCCAATTTTTATACTCAATGCCCCAGCCAATGAAGGCAAGCATGCCGTATGCCTTCTTGACTACCTTCTCCACCTGTGTTGCCCCTTTCAGTGACCTGTGGACCTGTACACCTAGATCTCTCTGACTGTCAATACTCTTGAGGGTTCTACCATTCACTGTATATTCCTTACCTGCATTAGACCTTCCAAAATGCTTTACCTCACATTAAACTCCATCAGCCATCTCTCCGCCCAAGTCTCCAAACGATCTAAATCCTGCTGTATCCTCTGACAGTCCTCATCGCTATCCGCAATTCCACCAACCTTTGTGTTGTCTGCAAACTTACTAATCAGACTGGTTACATTTTCCTCCAAATCATTTATATGTACTACGAACAGCAAAGGTCCCAGCACTGAACCCTGCGGAACACCACTGGTCGCAGCCCTCCAATCAGGAAAGCACCCTTCCATTGCTACTCTCTGCCTTCTATGACCGAGCCAGTTCTGTATCCATCTTGCCAGCTCACCGATGATCACGTGTGACTTCACCTTTTGTACCAGTCTGCCATGAAGGACCTTGTCAAAGGCCTTACTGAAGTCCATATAGACAACATCCACTACCCTATCTGCATCAATCATCTTTGTGACCACCTTGAAAAACTCTATCATTGTAGTGAGACACAACCTCCCCTTCACAAAACCGTGCTGCCTCTCACTAATACGTCCACTTGCTTCCAAATGGGAATAGATCCTGTCTCGAAGAATTCTCTCCAGTAATTTCTCTACCACTGACGTAAGGCTCACCGGCCTGTAGTTCCCTGGATTACCCTTGCTACCCTTCTTAAACAAAGGTACAACATTGGCTATTCTTCAGACCTCTAGGACATCACCTGAAGACAGTGAGGATCTAAAGATTTCTGTCAAGGCCTCAGCAATTTCCTCTCTAGCCTCCTTCAGTATTCTGGGATAGATCCCATCAGGCCCTGGGGACTTATCTACCTTAATATTTTTCAAGACGCCCAACACCTCGTCTTTTTGGATCTCAATGTGACTCAGGCTATCTGCACACCCTTCTCCAGACTCAACATCCACAAATTTCTTCTCTTTGGTGAATACTGATGCAAAGTATTCATTTAGTATTTCCACCTCCTGTGTGAAAGTATTAATTTCAAACCAGGGGACATAGGATACATCTGGAATCTTGGGTATGGTGCCCAGTGTATACGAGAAAAGAGGACCAGGGCCGGGATTCTCCCCTACCTGGTGGGGCGCGGGGTCCCGGCGTACCGGAGTGGCGAGAAGCACTCCGGTGTCGGGCCTTCCCAAAGGTGCGGAATTCTCCGCACCTTTCGGGGCTAGGCCCGCGCCGGAGTGGCTCCTGCTCTGCCGACTGACGGGAATGGCCTTTGGCGCCACGCCGATCGGCGCCACGGCTGGCCGAACGGATTTTGCCAGTCGGCGTGAGTCCGCGCATGTGCCGGAGTGTCAGCTGCCGCTGACGTCAACCCGGCACATGCGCGGTGGAAGGGGTCTCTTTCGCCTCTGCCATGGTGGAGGCCGTGGCGGCGGCGGAAGAAAAAGAGTGCCCCCAAGGCACAGGCCCGCCCGCCGATCGGTGGGCCCTGATCGCGGGCCAGGCCACCGTGGGGGCACCCTCCGGGGTCAGATCGTCCCGCGCCCCCCCCCCCCCCCAGGACCCCGGGGCCCGCTCGCGCCGCCTGCTCCTGCCGGCACCAGAGGTGGTTTAAACCACGTCGGCGGGAGAGGCCTGACAGCGGCGGGACTTCGGCCCATCGCGGGCGGGAAAATCGCCGCGGGGAGCACACCGACCGGCGCGGGGGGGTCCACCGACCGGCGTGGCACGATTCCCGTCTGCTCCGATTCCCGGGTGGTGGAGAATTCCGGCCATGGCGGTGGCGGGATTTACGCTGGCGGGGGGTCAGAGAATTCCGCCCCAGTTTCATGTATGGTTAAAACTAGAGAATGGACTGTACGTAAGCATGTGGACCATCTCAAAGGCATGGAGCCCGCACCAGAGGTAACCCCGCCAGTTGAATCGATCCCTCATCCCCCTTGCTTGCCATCCATTAACCAGGGAGCACAACTCAACAGAGACCAGGGCCCAGGTCAGCATGAGATGGAGGAATCAGCATCAGATATGGATACGCAATCCTCAATACTTTCAGAGGGCAGTTTAGTCAGAGAAAGAATTCCCACAGGACTCCTCACCGGTTGGTGCAAAAACAATCATCCCTGGCGTGGTACACACTCCCCGGCCCAGCCCAGCTGTTGGAAGCACAACCATGGGCAAAGCGGTGAAGGAGACCTCCTCTGCATCCAGCGACAGAGGGACCTACGAACTTTGGCGGCAGGGGAGGGATGGAATAACTCTCATGAGATTCATGGGAATGACCCAACTGGTCTCCCCATGGGAGTCATGGAACATGAGCTTCCCCACTAATGGCCGGAGACCCATTAGTTGAGACTCAGAATCATCCCTTAAAAGTCAGCAGGGATTGGGACAGGCATGTTCAGTAGTTTTGGTTGGGACCAATGTGCTGCATGCCATGTTGCGGCCTTTTCTTTTGGCTGAAAATAAACTGCTGTTTTGACTCACCTTCTCAGGTCTCCTGAGCATTTATAACCAACCTTGGCAAAAAGAGCACAGGTTACCCGATGGGTGCACCCGTGTGCTGTGGACTGTGAGTTCCCACAGAGGAGTTTTGGAAAGAGTTGATCATGATGAAATTGAGGGTCACAGTCACCTTCAGGATCACTGGTACTTCGTGTCTCTAGTTTCCCCTTGGCGGGAGGTCTTCTCACAAGAAGTTGCAAAGCTCAGCCACCATCTCTTGGGGCAGATGCAGCCTCATTCTACATTGACTTTCAGTGATAACAAGGCTCCCTACCCTGTTCCTGTATGCCTATAGGTGGGTAGTTCCTCAGCATTCTATGCCTTCTTGTAGGTACTGGGATTCAGAGTGCCTTCCTGCATTGGAGCGGTGCACATGGTGAGTGAAGCATTTTAGGCTATTGCTGTTGCTCCTGCTCCAACTGTGCTTCTATGTACCACATGTGCTCCCATTGTAGATGGTAGATTTTTAAAAGGCTTCCCTTAATACTCAGGAGGCTGAGGTTGAAGACAAAGGGTTCCTTTGTGTTAGTGTTCAGCTGTATTGCTTGTGGCTTTAAGGAAATCTTCCTTGCACTCCCCTGTCTCTAAACATGCAACTCACTTGCAGGCAGCATTTGGTGGTATAAAAGTTGCAGAAAAACACTGAGAAAAGTTGTCCCACTTTATTCACAATTTCTTTCCAGCCTAGCAAATTTCTTCACAACTCGACAGAGGAGACGCACATTTATTCGCTCCCAATGGAATTGGCAGGATCCAGGAAATACACTTTTCCTTCCCCTTCTATACTGGGGAACTCAACATCAGTGGGGACGCAAATGCATTTCACACAGGAGGTGGATAATGCCGGCAAAAATGGAGCAGGGTTTGGGAAGGCAGAGGAAAATCCGATCTCCTCTGAGTAAAATTCTAAATTTGGACTTTGCAAACCATAATACACTTCTCCATCCAGATGAAAATTTGGCACAAGCATTTTCAGGAGGCTAGCTGGTAACTGTTTCAAGAGAAGCTGACTTAACAGATGGTCAGGCATCTGTTCTGCCAGGTGGCCTCATTATGAATGTTTGGCTCCAAGATTGACCAATTTACTAATGGACTCAGCCTGGCTGGGGTCTATTTATACATTTACAAAGGGTACTGCTAACTTTATTTGCAGTTTTATTACCTTTTACTTATTATTATTTCATGAGCTATTCATTATTATGTGGTTCATATGGTTCTGTATTCATCGACGATGCTGGGTGAGTGGGTGCAGAGGATGCAGGGATGAATTCAGGGTGCATGGGGTGCATGGAAGGAACATGGGAGTTATATGAGGTCACGGATGGTGGTTGGGATAGGGGGTGAGATGTGAGGGCTAGAGTGATAGAAGTTTTCAAGATGGAGGATGACGTAGTTAATTCTGAGACTTGTGTCTTGAATTTAAATAAAGGAAACTATGATGATATGAGGCATGAGTTGGCAATGATGGTTTGGAAAATGTTACTTAAAGGGGCAACAGTGGATAGGCAATGGCAAACATTCATGGAGCACGTGGGTGAACTGCAACAATTTCTTTTCCTGTCTGGCACAAAAGTAAAATGGAAAAGTGGCCAAAGGCAAATTAGAGATAGTTTTTGATCCAAGAAAGAAGCATACAAGTTGGACAAGAAAAGTAACAAACCTGAGGTCAGGAAGCTGTTTATAATTCAGCAAAGGAGGGCCAAGGAATTAATTAAGAAGGGTAAAATAGAGTACGAGAGTAAGCTTGCAGGGAACATAAAAGCTGACTATAAAAGCTTCTATAGGTACATGAAGAGGAAAAGGTTGGTGAAGACAAATTACAGGCAGAAAGAGGGAAATTTATAATGGGGAAAAAAGAAATGGCTGACAAACTAAATCCGTACTTCTGTTCTGTCTTCACAATTGAGGACACAAATAACATAACAGAAATACTGAGGAATACACTGTTTAGTGAGAGGGAGGAACTGAAGGAAATCAATATTAGTAGAAAAATGATATTGGGAAATTTATGGGATTGAAAGCCGATAAATCCCCAGGGCCTGATAATCTACATCCCAGAGTGCCTCAGTAAGTGGGCTGAGAACTAATTGATGTGTTGGTGGTCATCTTCCAAGATTTTCTAGACTCTGGAACAGTTCCTACAGCTTGGAGGGTAACTAATGTAATCCTATTACTTAAAAAAGGAGATAGGGAGAAAACAGCGAATTATAGACCAGTAAACCTGACATCGGTATTGGAGAAAATTCTAGAATTCATTATCAGAGATCATGGGCGAAATTCTCCGACCCCCAGCAGGGTCGGAGAATCGCCTGGGGCCGCCGAAAATCCCGCCCCCGCCGTGGCAGAGATTCTCCGCCACCCGGGAAGTGGCGGTGGCGGGAATCTCGCCACTCCGATCGGCGAGGCCCCTGTGGTGATTCTCCGGCCCGGATGGGCCGAAGTCCCGCCGCTGGGAGGCCTCTCCCGCCGCCGAGGTTTGAACCACCTCTGTAACGGCGGGATCAGCGGCGCGACCGGGCCCCAGGGTCCTGGGGGGGTGGGGGGCGATCGAACACCGGGGGTGCCCCCACGGTGGCCTGGCTCGCGATCGGGGCCCCCAGCTCAGACTCCGGGCCAGTGCCCTGGGTGCACTCTTCCTCCTTCCGCGGCCGCCTCGGCCTCCGCCATTGCGGAAGCGGAAGAGAAACCCACATCGCGCATGCGCCGGTGGTGACGTCAGCGGCAGCTGGCCGCTGACGTCACTGCCGGCGCATGCGCTGACCGGCGAAAGCCTTTCGGCCAGCCCCGCTGCCGGGGGCGCCGGTTTTGTTGCGCCAGTCTTCTGGTGCCAACCGCTCCGGCGCGGGGCTGGCCCCCAAAGGTGAGGAGAATTCCCCACCTTTGGGGAGGCCCGACCCCTAAGTGGTTGGTGCCACTCCCCTACTCCGGGACCCTCCATCACGCCGGGTAGGGGAGAATCCAGCCCCATAGCAGAGCACTTGGAAAACAGTGGCAGGATTAGATAGAATCAGCATCGATTAATAAAGAGGTAATCATGCTTGACAAATCTACTGGAATTCTTTGAGGATGTAACTAGTAGAGTTAATGAAGGGGAACCACTGGACATGGTTCATTTGGACTTTCAGAAGGCTTTCGATAAAGTCTCACATAAGAGATTAGCATTTGAAATTAAAAGCATTGAATTTGGGTAGTGTATTGAGATGGATAGAAAACTGGTTGTTAGACAGGAAACAAAAAAGTGGAAGGAATGGGTATTTTTTCAAGTGACAGGCAGTGACTAGTGGCATACTCGCAGGGGTCAATGCTGGGACCTCAGCTATTCACAATATATTAATGATTTAGATGAGGGAACAAAATATAATATCACCAAATTTGTAGATGACACGAAGCAGGATGGAAGGGTGAGCTGTGAGGAGGACGCAGAGATCCATCCTTTAGTGTGATTTGGACAAGTTGAGTGATTGATCAAATAAATGGCAGATGCAGTATAATTTGGATAAATGTGAGGTTATCCACTTTGGTAGCAAAGACTGCAAGACCGATTATTATTTGAATAGCCATAAATTAGGAGAAGCGAATATGCAATGAGATCTGGGTGTCCTCGTACACCAGTTGCTGAAGGTAAGTATGCAGGTGCAGCAGGCGGTAAAGAAGGTAAATGCTGGTCTTCATAGTGAGAGCATTCGAGTACAAGGACAGGGATATTTTGCTGAAATTATACAGGGCCTTAGTGAGGCCACACTTGGAATATTATGTGCAATTTTGGTCTCATTATCTGAGGAAATAAATTCTTGCTATAGAGGGAGTGCAGTGAAGGTTTACCAGACTGATTCCTGGGATGGCAGGACTGACGTATGAGGAGAGATTGAATCGGTTAGGAATGTAAATGCTGGAGTTCAGAAGAATGAGGGGGGGATCTCGTAGAGTCTTATTAAATTCCAACAGGACTGGACAGGGTAGATGCAAGAAGGATGATCCCGATGGTGGGTGTCCCGAACTAGGGTCACAGATTGAGGATGCAGGATAGACCAGTTAGGACTGAGATGAGGAGAAATTTCTTCAGCCAGAGAGTGGTGAGCCTGTGGAATTCATTACCACAGAAAGTAGTTGAGGCCAAAACATTTTTTGTTTTCAGTTAGATATAACACTTAGGCCCAAGGGGATCAAAGAATATGGGGGGGAAGGGAGGGTCAGAGCTTTTGAATTGGATGATCACGATGATCACAATGATTGCCGGAGCAGGCTCAAATGGTCGAATGGCCTCCTCCTGCTCCTATCTTTTATATTTCTATGTCTAACATACATGAATTGAACTAGGCCAATGTCCCTGTAAATGGTATGGAACTTCTGAGCCTCCATTGCTGCCTCAGGCCTACCTTGGGAGGTCACAGCCACAGCTCCATCCCGCACCCAACACCTGGTCACAAAAATACCATATGGCTAGACTGACGTTTAGGAGACAGGCTGACACCAGGGAAGCTGGACCCTTTCCACCCGATGGGTGTCTGCCGGCCAGAAAGTTCCAGAGAGCCTCTGGCATTTGGTCTTTGTTATAATCCTCATGTGACCAAATAGCATCCCTGTAAGCCTTGTGGAGCACAAGATCCCCTGATGAAGGGTGGGGATAATTGGTTTTGGACATAAAAGCCGGCCCAGATAGGAGCCGAGGCAGAGAAGTCATGGCTGGGACCTGGGGATTGTGACCTGCAAACAGTTTGCTTCAACAATAAATCATTTTCATTATAGTCTCATACCTGACTCTTCTGTGACCACAGAAGTCTTAATTGGCTTTTAATTGACCTTAATTGGCCACCCTTCACTGCCAAGTGGGTAGACTTTCTATCCCTGATCCTGCCTCAGGGAACTGACTCGGTGGTGGGATGGTGCGGGAAAATTGGCAAGCTGTCCGGAAGCACAAATTGCTCACCTGCCCACCTCCAATCCTGCCCACTACCCGGGCGAAGATTCTGCCCTACCTTTAGATCTCAGCATTAGAAACTTAAAATTCCTCTGAGGAAATCTGATGCTGACACAATGTGAGTGAGTGCTGTGAAATAGAGAATGGAATCAAAGACCAGTAATTATTTTTCTAGTTTAGGTTTCATGTAGCGATGCTGCGCATTAGATTTTTTAACGTGAATCACAAGACAGTCGTGTCATTTTCAAATGACAAACAGTGTTAGTGGCAAAGCAGTCAAGGGACTAACAATCATGCAAGTCACCCGAGGCTGGCTGTGAAAGGAGAAATGTTTACATCTCAGGTTGCTGCAGTCAGCTTGTGCTTTCATCCTAGACTCTGAAATTATGAAGTTAACTATTCAGGCCCCAAAGCTCCGCAGGGTATCTTGCTGTAACCCTGGTAGAGTTCCAACAGAAACCATTAAACATCAGAGGTGGCTAGTGTGGATTGGTTTTGTGCCAATCCCTTTTCCATCTGGGGTGGATTTGGGAGCAGCCTCCTTGCTCCCTTGGTGGGGATAGTGGTGCTGTGGATCAGACCTGCCTTTGGACAGAGAACTTAAGAAGGATTCCATGGTTTCCAGGGAGACTTAGGGTCCATGCATCTAGTGGTCAGGTACAAAATATAATTTTAAAAAGATAATTAAGTGTTCGCCGTCATCTAAAGGAGGCTGGAATACAAAGGTAAAATGTTAAATGTCATGCTTTAGTCTGCATCTGGAGTATTCATTCAGTTCTTGGTGTGGGTGAGAATAGTCCTATCTTAGAATTAACCAGGATGCTACTGGGTAGAAAAGTTCAAAATTATGAGGACTGGATGTATAGACGGGTGTCAGGGTCCTTCCTGTTTATTCCCTTCTTTCCCCTTTCTTTTATTTTGCAGTTATCATTTTTGATCCATGGCTGATTAATGGACATACATCTTTAAGTCAAACAGCAGAGAGAATGAGGAAATGAGAAGTTACAGGAGAGAGGAGTTTCAGACTTGCTGGCATCAGAAGGATGGGCTGGGACTCGGCTTCATTGATTGGCTGGGGCCAATGAATTGGTCCAAAAGGCCATATTCTGCCCAGTAGCAGGTGGTGATTGGATCCTGTCCCAGTGGAATAGCTTCCAGAGTCCCAAGAAGTTTCAGTTTGACTATTAGACACAGAAACAACCTGCTATTTTTTTTCTCCCTCTCTAGAAAGGCTGCGAATGCAGTACTCCTGATACTGCAGAGAACCTGATGAATGAATCTACAGGAAAACCATTACAGGCTGCAGGCAAAGACTAGGGTGGGATTCTCCAGTCCACCAGCTGCAGGTTTCTTGGTTGCGCACTGTTTATTGATGGTGGGATTCTATACGCCCACCGCTTGTCAATGGGATTTCACATTAAGCCACTCCATGCCGCTGGGAAACCCACGGATGGGGTTGCACTGCCGGCGGTAAAGGTGAATCGCAATAGTCGGAGAATTCTGACCCAGGACTCTCTCTTTCCAGAAAGGTTGTGAGTGCTATATTCCTAAAACTATACAGTCCTGGAAAAAGGTACAGCAAAAACCTCAAACTAAAAGCATGATTTGGAGGGTGCTAGAGATACCCATCTGAAACAAAGACTCTTTTACTTATTTTTTTACCCTTTTCTTTGGATCTGTGTTTGTCTATCGTGTGTGTGTGTAGGGGTTGGGAGGGCAAGTTAAAGTAGGGAATTGGAATTAGATCATGGTTAACCTGCATGTTTCATTGCTACATGTTTCATTATAGTTCTTGTTATAAATGAACAGTAATTATTTAAACTTACAAACCTAGTGACAGTAATTATTGGACAGCCAAGGGCCAAAGACTTTGGGTATTTTTAAGAATTATTGGTCAATTGAACTGTGTTGCTGACTCCAGGTCAGGTGTGGCTGGAATTAACCGCACACTACTCCAGGGTGTTGTAGCTTTTACTCATCCAAGTATAGAAGGTTAAGAGGTGATCTGATTGAAATGTTTAACATAGAACATACAGTGCAGAAGGAGGCCATTCAGCCCATCGAGTCTGCACCGATGCACTTAAGCCCTCACTGGAAACAGCACCCTACTTAGCTCACATCTCCTCCCTATCCCCGTAATCCCTCCTAACCTTTTGGTCACTAAGGGCAATTTATCATGGCCAATCCACCTAACCTGCACGTCTTTGGACTGAGGGAGGAAACCGGAGCACTTGGAGGTAACCCACGCACACACGGAGAGAAGTGCAGACTCCGCACAGACAGTGACCCAGCGGGGAATCGAACCTAGGGACCCTGGCGCTGTGAAGTCACAGTGCTAGCTACTTGTGCTACTCTGCTGCCCACGGCAGAACATCCATTCTCTGTGGTGGACAGTAGTCAACCATAAAATTTGAGCTTGGCTGTGCAGCGGTGATGTAAGCAAACACTTCTTCAGACATTGGGGAATCTGGAACTCCTCCACCGCCCCTGTCCCCCCTCCCCCTCCCCCTCCCCAACCCCCCCCCCCCCCCCCCCAAATTTGGTTGATAACTGAGAGTATTAGATTTTGGTTTCACAATGGTTTTCAAGGATATGGAACCAGGACTGGCAAATGGATGGGGATACCCTGCAGCCAAGATCTAATTCAATAGCAGAACAGTTTTGAAGAGCTACGTGGCCTACACCTGCTTCGATGTTCCACCATGTAAGTACCTTCTTTTGTTCTCCTAATGTCTTTTCACCACCTTATTATGATTGTTTTTATTAAATTAAGGGGCAATTTAGCGTGGCTAATCCACCTACCCTGCACATCTTTGGGTTGCGGGTGTGAGATCCACACAGACACAGTGCTAACCACTACGCAACCCAACAACTTACTGTGATGGTCTTTTGTATCATTTATCAGGTTCCTTAAACAGTTTACTAGTCAAACAGCCAATTGTCTTCGTCTTGGTGATTGCAGTACGTGTTTACTCTCCTTTTGTTTTTACCCTTCCACCTGCTGGATTATATTTACCTTTCAGTTCTGGTGAAAGCAGATATATTCAAAATATTAACCTGTCTTCTCACTCGACAACAATCAGATCTACATTCTCAGCCTTTCCTGTTTTTTTTTTGCTTTATGATTTTAATTTGTTTGCGCCCACAGCGCTCGCACATTTAATATTCCCTGGCTCCACTCAATAAACACTTCAAAAGTGAGGCCTGCTTTAAAATACAATTATTAAAATGATTAACCACTTACTGGCAAAACAAGCAAGCAGATTTAAGAACTGAGCTCCCGTTTGGTGCAGTGTATCTACAATTATTTTATTTCCTGACTTTTAATTTCAAAGAAGCCAATCTGTTAGTGATGCCAATTAAAAATAAATTGAAGTATGTTTAGGTAGAGACAGCTGGGTTCTGAACCTTTTGAAAGCTCATTACCAGGGAGCAAGAGAGGTGCCAGCCTCGGCACTTATTTCAATCAGTGTCCTAAGAGGAACAATGTATTATCATAACCTCAATTACGTGACCGGCAATGTACCTTCGACCCCTCCAAATGGAAGCAAATGACTCATGAAAATTATAAACAAGATGAGTCGCAAAATTTTTACAACCAACAAATTTAATTGAACCAGTTCATCCACCTATTCATAGAATTTACAGTGCAAAAGGAGGCCATTTGGCCCATCGAGTTTGCACTAGCCCTTGGAAAGAGCACCCTACTTAGGCCCACACCTCCACCCTATCCCCATAACCCAGTACACACCTAATCTTTTGATAGCTAAAGGGCAATTTAGCAAGGCCAATCCACCTAACATGCACATCTTTGGACTATGGGAGGAAACCAGAGCATCCGGAGGAAACCCATGCAGACATGGGGAGAAAGTGCAAACTCCACACAATCACCCGAGGCCGGAATTGAACCCCGGTCCTTGGAGCTGTGATATAGCAGTGCTGACCACTGTGCCACCATGCCGCCCATCATTCCTATGGGGCAATTTGGATGCTGAGCTGCAATTTCAGGGGAGAGTGTGGAATGATCCTCAGAACTCCCTGTCCCATGAGCCTTGTGTTGGGTGATCTGACCAGTGGTCCTTAAAGGGATTGCTGCTGACTGCTCCGAAAAAGAAGCTAGGAAACATTTTTGATGATATTTTGTGGAGCTGGTCCACGGGATACAAAGAACAAAGAACAAAGAAAAGTACAACGTGTTTGTTTCAAACACTAGCTTTCAGAGCACTGCTCCTTCCTCAGGTGAAATGAGCAATGCTCTGAAAGCTAGTGTTTGAAACAAACATGTTGGACTTTAACCTGGTGTTGTAAGACTTCTTACTGTGCTCACCCCTGTCCAGCGCCGGCATCTCCACATCAAAGAAAAGTACAGAACATGAACAGGCCCTTCGGCCCTCCAAGCCTTCTACACTTCTACAATCTTCTACGCTTCCGGGGTGCGTATTCCTCTATTCCCATCCTATTCATGTATTTGTCAAGATGCCCCTTAAACGTCACTATCGTCCCTGCTTCCACCACCTCCTCCGGCAGTGAGTTCCAGGCATCCACTACCCTCTGTGCATCTCCTCTAAACCTTACCCCTCGCACCTTAAACCTACGCCCCCTAGTAATTGACTCCTCTACCCTGGAAAAAAGTCTCTGACGATCCACTCTGTCTATGCCCCTCATAACCTTTGATCCTTCTGATCAAACCAACTGGCCTACTTGGTCAGATGGCAACCACTTAGAAGTTAAAATCGGCACATTTATGCAGACAATACTCTCAGCATGCGCTAAAGAGCCGAGCTAATGTTGTGTGATATTAGAAAGGAGAATTCACTAATCTGTGTAAAATTTCTGTGATTTTCAATTTAAATACATTTGAAACTCTACTGCTTGCTGCTTGAACCAAATTGTTATCCCAATTAAACATATTAACATACTTTCTTAAAATAGCATGCAGAGATGTTTCACAGATTCGTTACCAATATCAAAGAGATGTGTGCCAGAGTCTTTTAGAGTCCAAAACACATAACCCTCACCAGATTAATGATGATTTCACATTTCAGCATAAGAGTAGGAGGATAGACAATGGTTCCGAGTATGAGTACACCCTTGTGGCTTATAAATAATCATTTCTCATCCTCATTGTCAAAACATTGGAATGAATTCTCCCATGTCCCTGGTTCCTTTGAAATGGGGGGGTTATATTTGGCAAGAGGTCCAAAGGTTGTGCAGGATCTTCTGCTGGTGCCGCCCATGGCAGAACAGGATACCCACTAGAGGTTGGTGATAAACTCATTATCTGCTAATAGGGCGAAGATGAAGGGCCCAAACGCCCACGTCTGATTCGCCATGACGTCAGGGGGAAAACATATCGGTGCGAAACAGGTGTCTGGACTCCCCCGAACAATGCCTGGGGCTGCTATGAGTTCAGGATGGAGGTCGATGGCAACCCAGGACTCTGAAACACCACAGTAGTGGCAGGACTCCACATTCCTGCCCACCACAGGTCTTAGTCCCAGGCTGGGAGAATTCTGGTCGTTGTCTCAGGAGGAGATAAGAGGGAATTCAGTAAATCAGTCGAGGCAGGACACAGCAGGAGATTAGATTCATTGGCGGGATCCAGGGAGATAGTCAAGGAGATGCACTGGAGAGTAAGAATGGTGAGTATCCCTATCTTGTAAAATAGGCTTTCCAGGACCATTTAGCTGCGAAGGTCATCAGGGTGTGGCCACAGCAATTATACTGAGATGGTGCCCACCAGTTTGTTAATCGCATTGGGTACACGTGGACACTGTGCCAGTCCAGGTACCTCACCAGCACCCACTTGTTTCTGTAGCCAGAACATGGGACCTGCCTACCATGGTGCAGGAGAATTTTCTCAGATTCCCATGTCCTTCATGGCCAATTTAAAATGTGTTTCAACAAAACACGCTGGGCTGGAATTCGGGCCCATGAAAATGACAGCCAGGATCCAATTCCTCGATTCCAGGCCTCATTCCCAACACCCCACATTTTGTGCAGTGCAGGATAGGTGTGCAGACTGCTGCAGGTCACAAGTCCGTACCCAGAACTCTTGAACTGGCAATCTCAAATGTGGGGATAGGCATCACTGAGCCCTCTGCAGTTTTTGTGGAGTTGGACCAGCTCTACCTTGTGTAAACAAACATTGATCAACTGGCGAAATTTCCTGGCTCCCGCTAACTGCGATTAGGAAGAAAATCCAGCCCGTCAACTTTCTTTCAAATACAAGCCACAGCCGTACCCACAATCCACCAGTGGAAGTGGGTACATCTCAAGTGACTCAGCACATGAAACCGTGTTGGAAACCATAGGTGTGGACGTGGAGATGAGGGATACGCAACTCCTGGTTCCAGGATCACTCGGACCCTCCACCATTGTGATTGCATTTGCCTTATATAGGGAAGCTTTTGATTCTGCCCCTTAGGAGGGCTTTAGGGAACAGCCAGAAATGGTGGAGATCCAGCGAAGTCAGTCTCCACCATTTTACGCGAGGTTCTTCCAGTGGACGTGTGACAGGAGTAAAATCTCAACCCCATGAATGTTTAGGCTTCTTGTCTGTCTCTCTGCTGGAATTCAGAGCCTTAAAAAATCTCATCTCAGCCAAATCAGATTAGTCACCCTGCTCAATGACAGGCCCATTTTCTTTTTCTTCACAAACAATCATCTAATCCAGCCGACAAAACAAATGACATCCTTCAATGAATAAAGCAGAATACTGAATCAAACTTTACCAGCAAAATCATTTCTCTTTGAAGTTGTAAATGTGAAAAAATACCGTGTCTTTTCAATGGAACCCATTTGTTGATGGAGGTCTATGAGCTCCATTAGTTGTTTCTGCAGGGCCTTCTCTTTTCCTTGAATCTGTCTGATAAAGGGATGCTCCAGGAGGTTAGAGACAGTTGGGCGATGTTCAAAGTCTTTAATGAGACATCTGTAATAACGGGGACAGCAAGATGAGAGTTAAAAATGGTCCCTTCAGCCAACTTAACATTTTGTGGAAAGCAAATGGGTGATTTCACAAGTGTTTGTTTTTATTAAGTGTGTCCAGCTTCTTCGTGGTGGTTCTACATGAACACTTCAAATGTTTCATACTGTTGGTCAGATTTCAAAAACCAAACTTGGTGTTGCAAGCTAATTTCGGACAGCACAAATTAATACAACAAACTGTTGATTAACATAAGGCTAAAACCATGGTGCATAAATATTGATGCAAGTGTTATGGATGTTTGTTTTACATTCCTTGGTCTGCTGTTCAAATGGGAAAGAGGAAAAAAAATGGTAAAAACTGGGAAAAAAGAATGCTGTCTGAACTGTGTTTTCCTGTTGGTGGTGAAGATGTTGCAATGCTCTTTTTGAGTATGTTTATAATGTCACTCTACACAGCAGCCCTCCTCCTTAACCTGCTTACACAGCTGATGAAGGCAAATTATACAAGGGTGTTTAAAAACTTGAATATATGGGTGGCACGGTAGCACAGTGGTTAGCACTGTTGCTTTACAGCGGCAGGGTCCCGGAGTCGATTCCCACTTGGGTCACTGTTTGTGCAGAGTCTGCATGTCCTCCCAGTGTCTGCGTGGGTTTCCTCCGGGTGCTCCGGTTTCCTCCCACAAGTCTCGAATTGGACATTTTGAATTCTTCCCCTGTGTACCTGAACAGACACCGGAGTGTGGTGATTTTAACTTCATTGCGGTGTTAATGTAAGCCTACTGGTGACACTAATAAAGATTATTATTATTAAGTGTTTGTTTGCAACTGTACAGAACAGGATCAATATACCTATATCTGAGATAGACAGATTTTTGGTGTCTCAAAGGGTCAATGGGTATGGGGGGCAGCTGGAAAAATGGAGTTGAAGCCAAAAATCAACCATGATCGTACTGAATGCGGGAGCAAGCTCAAATGGCCGTCTGGTTTCTCAGTCATTCGCTGGCAGCGGGATTCTTTGGTCCTACCTTCAGCAGGTTTCCTGGTGGCATGGGGTGACTTCAATGGGAATTTCCATTGACAGTGGCGGAAGCAGAGAATCCTGCTACCAAGGAATGGCGAGCCACCTCCAAGAAACACACGGTTGGGAGGCCAGTAAATCCCGCCCCAGTTCCTATGTCTTTTCGCCATTATGATTTTAGCATGCAGAAATGTAGGAATTTCCAGAGCCAGAAGGAACTGTGCAATGGGAATTTATCACAAGGCAAAATATCATATCAGAGCTTTCAGCTAGTGCACAGCTTTGTATTCGGGGAGGGTATGTCAAAAAACCGGACACTGGTGCAGCCCATACCACTTCTGATTGTTATTCATGGGGATCAGGGGTTATGAGGATGAGGCACCCTCAATTATGACGCGAGAGCAAGGTCGGTAATCAAAAGGCTTTAATCTACAGAGAACTGAACAGAATCCGAGAGAAGTGTGCTCACCACATGGAGCCTTATCCTATATACACGGTTCACTGAGCCTTTGCCCGCTTTGGAGGGGGGGGGTGTATCAGGGGTGATTAGGGTGATCGGTGCTGTTGCCGGCTGGGTGGCAGGGGGCGCTATGGGGGGGGGGAAACATCGGGGTCGGTGGGAGAGCCAGCGGGTGCCAGGTCTCGCAGAGAGACAGTATCCTGCCTGCCGTCGGGGTGCTCGACGTAGGCATATTGAGGGTTTGCGTGCAGCAGGTGGACCCTCTCGACTATTGGATCCGTTTTATGGCTCCTCACGTGTCTCCGGAGTAGGACTGGACCCGGAGTCGTCAGCCAGGGTGGAAGCGAGACCCCAGAGATGGACTTCCTGGGAAAGACAAACAAACGATTGTGAGGGGTCTCATTCGTGGCCGTACAGAGCGACCTAATGGAGTGCAGGGCATCGAGTAGGACCTCCTGCCAGCGGTAGACTCCTTGACCGTAGGGCTAGGAGGACAGCCTTCCAAACTGTCGCGTTCTCCCTCTCCACTTGCCCGTTTCCCTGCGGGTTATAGCTCGTCGTTCTGCTCGAGACGATGCCCTTGTTGAGCAGCTACCGACGCAGCTCATCGCTCATGAACGATGTACCCCGGTCGCTGTGGATATAAGCGGGGAAACCAAACAGTGTGAAGATGCTGCGCAGTGCCTTGATCACGGAGGCCAAGGTCATATCGGGGCAGGGGACAGCAATAGGGAAGCGGGAGAACTCATCGATGACGGTGAGGAAATAGATGTTGCGGTTGGTGGACAGGAAGGGCCCTTTGAAGTCCACACATAGTCGCTCAAAGGGCCCAGAGGCCTTTATCAGGCGGGCCTTGTCTGGTCGATAGAATTGCGGTTTGCATTCCGCACAGATCTGGCATGCCTTAGTCATGGCCTTGACCTCCCCTGTGGAGTAGGGTAGGTTGCGGGACTTGATGAAGTGGGCAAGCCGGGTGACCCCCGGGTGGCAGAGATCATCATGGATGGATCTCAGGCGGTGCAATTGCGCGTTGGCTCACGTGTTGCGGGACAGGGTATCTGGGGACTCGTTGAGCTTCCCCGGGCGATATTTAATATCGTACGTATAAGTGGAGAGCTCTATTCTCCACCTCAGAATTTTGTCATTCTTTATTTTGCCCCGTTGTGCGTTATCGAACATAAAGGCGTCCGACCGTTGGTCGGTGACGAGGGTGAACCTCCTACCGGCTAGGTAGTGCCTCCAGTGTCGCACGGCCTCCACTATGGCTTGTGCCTCCTTCTCGACTGCAGAGTGCCGGATTTCCGAGGCGTTGAGGGTTCGGGAGAGGAACGCTACTGGCCTGCCTGCCTGGTTGAGGGTAGCAGCCAGGGCGACGTCTGATGCGTCGCTTTCTACTTGGAAGGGGATGGCTTCGGCCACCACGTGCATGGCGGCCTTGATGATGCCGGCCTTGATACGGCTGAAAGCCGACTGGGCCTCAGCCGTCAGGGGAAAAAACATGGTCTTAATGAGTGGTCGGGCTTTGTTCGCATATCTGGGGACCCACAGGGCGTAATAGGAGAAAAGCCCCAAGCACCGTTAGAGTGCCTTGAGGCTACGGGGAAGGGGAAGTTCCTTAGGGGACGCATGCGGTCGGGGTCTGGGCCTGGGACCCCAATGTCCATGACGTAGCCGAGGATGGCTAGCCGGGTTGTGTGGAACACGCATTTCTCTTTGTTGTACGTGAGATTGAGGGCCTGGGCGGTCTGGAGGAACTTCCTCAGGTTTGCGTCGTGGTCCTGCTGATCATGGCCGCAGATGGTGACGTTGTCCAAGTACGGGAAGGTGGCCCGTAAGCCGTACTGGTCCACCATATCATCCATTGCCCTCTGGAAAACATAGACTCCATTTGTGACACAAAAAGGGACCCTGAGGAAGTGAAAAAGCCGACCGCTGCTTCGGAAGCCGTGTAGGGGCGGTCCTGTGGGCGGATAGGGAGTTGATGATTGGCCGATTTAAGGTCGACCGTGGAGAATACACGATACTGGGCGATTTGGGTCACCATTTCTGCTATGCGGGGAAGTGGATACGCATCGAGTTGCGTAAAGCGGTTTATGGTCTGGCTATAATCCACGACCATTCACTGCTTTTCCCCGGAGCGGACTACCAATACTTGAGCCCTCCAAGGGCTGTTGCTGGCCTCTAGCTGCTGAACCTCTGACTTGATGAAGGTCTTGTCTTGGGTACTGTACCGGCGACTCCTGGTGGCGACGGGCTTACAGTCAGGAGTGGGGTTCGCGAAGAGGGAGGGTGGCGCAACTTTGAGTGTCGCAAGGCTGCAGACCGTGAGTGGGGGCAGGGGCCTGCCGAACTTCAGTGTCAGGCTCCGGTGGCTGCACTGAAAGTCCAGACCGAGCAGCAGGGGGGTGCAGAGACGAGGGAGGATGAAGAGTTTAAATCGGGTGTATTCAGTGCCTTGAATTGCGAGGTCAGCGACACAATACCCCGTGATTTGTACCAAGTGGGACCCCGAAGCGAGGGCGATAGTTTGGGAGTTGGGGTGGGTGTGCAGGGAGCAGCGCCTTACCATGTCTGGATGGATAAAGCTCTCCGTGCTCCCGGAGTCGAATAGGCAGGGAGTGTCGTGGCCGTTGACTTAAACCCGCATCATCGAGTTCCGCAGGTGCTTTGGCCGCGATTGATCGAGTGTGATCGCACTTAGTTGCGGGCCGTCAGAGTCTAACTCACAAAATGGCCGCCCGGAGTCACAAGATGGCCGCCGCCACCGGTCGAACGTGTCAGGTTTCGAAGATGGCCGCCGCCAAGATGGCCGCTCCCATGACTCGCACGAGGTCGATGGTGCGTCGGAAGTGGGCGTGCCCGGCTGCAGCGCGGCCGTGTTGCGGGGCCTGTGAGACTGGGAGCTTGATTTCTGGGCCTGGTGAGGGTTTCGTTTGTGGCCTTTGGGCCCAGCCAGGCAGACTTTAGCGAAGTGCCCTTTCTTCCCGCAGTCTTTGCAGATCGCGGAGCGGGCCGGGCAACGCTGACGTGGGTGCTGGCCTTGCCCACAGAAATAGCATGGGGAACCTCCGGAGTGAACGTATTGCCGCGCGGCACAGGCCTGTAGCGTGGCCGAGTCTGGAGGGGATCGAGAGGGGTTCGCAAGGTCCGCGGAGTATATACGGAGGTTACGGTGGGCCATTTCGAGAGAAGAGGCGAGCGTTACCGTGCCCTGGAGATCCTTTGCCCCATCTTCCAGGAGCCGCTGCCGGATGTACGAGGACCTGATACCGGACACAAGGGCCTCGCGAATATACAAGTTCCTGTGGTCTTCTGCCGTCACTGCTTTGTGGTTGCAGTTCCTCGCGAGCGCAGTGAGTCTTTCTACGAACTCGTCCAGCGTTTCCCCGGAACGCTGGCTGCAGGTTGAGAGCAAATGTCTGGCATGTACCTCGTTAGTAGGTTTTATGAAGCGTTTCTTCAGTATTTCGACCGCCGCATCATAGGTCGTAGCGTTCTCGATCATGGCGGAGAGTCGGTGGCCCACCCGGCCATGTAGTAAATGCAGCTTGCGAGTGCTGTCGACATCAGTTGTTGAGGAGTCCAGATAGTCCTCGAAACACCCGAGCCAATATTTAAACATTTCCGGGGCTTCCGGCGACCTGGCGTCCAGGTTGAGTTTCTCCGGTTTTAGAGCGCTGTCCACCTTGATGTGTCTGGAGATTAAATTGAGGCACCCTCAATTACGACGCGAGAGCGAGGTCGGTAATCAAAAGGCTTTAATCTACAGAGAACTGAACAGCATCCGAGAGAAGTGTGCTCACCACATGGAGCCTTATCCTATATACCGTTTCCTGGGGGCGTAGCCAGAGGCGGAGTCCCCCAGGGTGCCAAGCATCTTAAAGGGGCAAGGTATTAAAGGTCAGGTACCGTTTACAGCAGTTATTAATACCGTTCATCACAGGGGAGAAGGCAAGAGAATGGGGATGAGAAACATTTCAGCCATGATTAAATGGCGGAGAAGACCCGATGGGCCGAATGGCCTAATTCTGCTCCTATGTCTTATGGTCTCATGTCAGTTGTTTGTCCAAAATCATGACCTGTGTTCTCAATGAGTAAAACTGTGCACTGTCTCTGCAATGCTATTCAATGTTAATTGGTCCACTTAACGAGGCCTCACGGGCTTCTCGCCGCACATGGAGGCTCGCCAGCTGATTCATCGGCACCGCGCTCGCCAGCCCTCCTCTAACAAAGTCGAGCAGCGCTTAAGCTGCACTTGCTCAGCCAACCCCAGCCAGCTCGCAACAATGGCGCCCAGGAGACCAGCCACAAAATGCGGGGACGCTGACCTGGCAGGGTTGCTAGATGGTGTGGAGGCCTGGAGGGATGTCCTGTTCCCCTGAGGGTCCAGGAGGGTCAGCAATAGGGCAGCCAGTACTGCCTGGAACGCGGTGGCGGCGGCATTGAGCTCAGGGAATGTCATCTGGATAACTGGCCTCCAGTGCAGGAAGAAGGTCAATGACCTTACACTGGATAGCACGAGTCAGTAGGTACCAAGGCCCCCCCCCAAAACACCGCCCCCTCGCACCCCCAAGACCTTTCCACCCCCACGGGAGCATCCTCCCCAACTCTCCATGTGACCCCCAACCTCCCTCCACTTCCCTTCCCCTTCAAACCCTCCCAGCCTTCTCTTCAACCCCTCCCCCACAATGTGAACCACACGTGTGGATAATGATGCCCTCTCTGTGTCTCCTGAGGAAAAGCTAACCCACAATTGCCTGGAGAGGGCCAGACTGGCGGAGCGTTGCCAAACATCAGGGGCGGGATTCTCCGACCCACTGCCAAGTCGGACAATACCCGGGGGACGGCAATTCTCCGGGCCTGATGGGCCGAGCGGCCGTCAGTTCCTGGCCAGTGCCGCCGGCGTGAAATGGACATGGTCCCACACAGCAGGACCTGGCTGGTAGGCCGTCCAGTGGAGACCTCGGGGGGGAGGGAAGGGGTATCCGGTCCCGGGTGTGGCCCCCACGGTGACCTAACCCGCGATCGGGGTGCACCGATCTGCGGGCGGGCCTGTACCGTGGGAGCACGTCTTCCTTCCGTGCCGGCCTCTGTAGGGCTCCGCCATGGCCGGCGTGGAGAAATACCCACCTGCGCATGTGCAGAACATGCCGGCTGGTCTGCGCATGCGCCAACTAGCGCTGGCCCTTTGACGCCGGTTGGCGCTGCGCCAATCCCTCCAGCGCCGGCCTAGCCCCCGGAAGTGCGGAGGATTCCACAATTTCCGGTTGGCCCGACGCCGGAGTGGTTCGCGCCGTTCTTGCCGCTGGCGTTGGGCCATCCCGCCAATTGCAGGAGAATCCCGCCGCAGAATCCTCACCTCCTTTGAGGAGCGGGCCCTGGAGGTGAGGATTCTGAGGATAGGGCCGTCACCAACGTTAAGGCTGCTGGACGTCGCGGATGTGAGGAATCACCAGGCTCCAACCGGAGGACCTGTCAAATGTGAGTTGTTATTGCCTCACTGAATGACCCATCCCTCCCACTGACCACGTGTCCATTCTCCCGCAGGTCCTCCAACCGATGGCGCCGACCCATCCCGGGTGGCCCTCTTTTCAGTCTCCCAGGAGTGCATATCGGAGGAGAGCTCTGAGGAGACCACCATAATAGTCGTCATGGGAAGAGTGGGGAATTGTATTTGACAATAAACACCCTTGTGCACAACCAGTAAGATGTCTCCGTCACTTTCGTCCGCAATACGGGCCGACCTTCGAACCCTTGGCCTATCTCTCCCGACATCTCCCCCCAGCTCTCCCCAGGCACACTGCGTGCAGGTGATGGGTGTAAACGAGCACTCAGCAGACAGGCAAGGGTCAGACTATGGCGTAGATTGAGGAGCACTGGCTCTCACTCCCTGCGGTTTAACATCACTCCCCCTGCCCTTGACAGTGACCCGCTGATGGTGCCGACACAGTCCCAGCACCCTGGAGTTATGTGACAGGGAGGCAGTGGGAGGATGGGAAATGGGAGTCGGGGGGTGACAGGCCAGGCCACATCCTAAGTGAACCGGACGAGTATGAGGGCCTCCCTGGCCCTCCGGGCTTGCTGAACCTTCGCCACTCCCGTCTGCCCTGCAGCCTCCGGCTGGTCCTCAGGTTCCTCCCTGCCCCGTCCTCTAGCCCCTGCTGTTCCAGTGCCACCTAATCATCCTCCATCGTCCTCCGAGGTGAGCAAATGTTCATCATCACCAATCTCCAGCTCGTCGCCGTGCTGCTGTGCAAGGTCGTGGAGGGCGACCACAAAACGGGTGGTCCTCCGGGCGATGTACTGGAGTGCACCACCAGAGCGGTCAAGGCATCGGAATTGTTCGAATTGAGGAGTCCGATACACCACTCAATCACAGTCCACGTGGCTGCATGGGCCTCATTGTAGCTGGGCACCGCTACGGTCACCAGCCTCCATACTGGCACCATTAGCCAGGTCCTCAGATGGACCCAGCCGTCCATCCTGGGGTGCTCCTCGAAGAGGGCAAGGATCACCCCCTGGACCTAGGACATCCTGGCGATGGCGGAGAACCTGCAGCCGGGCATCTTGCTGGTTTTGGTCCATGTCAATGATGATGTAGTTTTACATCGGGGGAAACAGGGCATCTGTGACCTGTCAGATGCACCTCTGGGCAGTGGCCTGTGAGATACCACACTGGTCCCCTTCGAGCCCTTGAATGATCCTGAGGCATAAATATTTAGGGCTGCAGTGACCTTGACGACCACCGGGAGCGGGTGCACTCAAAGTGTGATTGGGATGTTAGGCAATGACTCCCACATGCTACATGGCCTGTCCACCCATGGGAAACCACTTGGATTGTTTGATGTGCTCACTTAACCATGATTGGCAATTCCCTATTAGCAATAGCCTTCAGCAGCATGGCCAATGACCTCGGCAGTCAATGGGGGTTATTGGTGGTCGGAGGCCCGAAGGGCAGGGACAAGGGCTGCCCCAGGACAGGGAAACACGATCCAGGAATTGGATGGTGGTGCCACGCGCAGTTGCTCCCCCCCCCCCCGCCCCAGTTTCCCCCACAAAAGACTTCCCCCATTCCCATGGCTGCCCACCCCTGTGGAAGGTCCCCCACCCCCAACCGAGGGTCCTCCATCCCCAGCCGAGGGTCCTCCACCCCCAGCCGAGGGTCCTCCATCCCCAGCCGAGGCTGCTCTATCCCCAGCCGAGGGTCCATTATCCCCAGCCGAGGGTCCACTATCCCCAGCCGAGGGTCCTCCATCCCCAGCCGAGGGTCCTCCATCCCCAGCCGAGGGTCCTCCATCCCCAGCCGAGGGTCCACTATTCCCAGCCAAGGGTGCTCTATCCCCAGCTGAGGGTCCACTATCCCCAGCCAAGGGTGCTCTATCCCCAGCTAAGGGTCCTCCATCCCCAGCCGAGGGTCTCCCACTCCCTGTTGAGCACTGAGGTAGCAAGCCCAGCACCCTCAGGCTCTTTGCCTGTGAGGACAAATGGCTACTCACATCCTTGGCTCCCCACAGAAGCCCTTCCGTCAGGTTCACGTTTTTCAAAAGGAGCACTAATTGGCACCAGTATAACCATAGAACATAGAACATTAGAACATTACAGCGCAGTACGGGCCCTTCGGCCCTCGATGTTGCGCCGACCTGTGAAACCATCTGAAGCCTATCTGACCTACACTATTCCATTTTCATCCATATGTCTATCCAGTGACCACTTAAATGCCCTTAAAGTTGGCGAGTCTACTACTGTTGCAGGCAGGGCGTTCCACACCCCTACTACTCTCTGAGTAAAGAAACTGCCTCTGACATCTGTCCTATATCTACCACCCCTCAATTTAAAGCTATGTCCCCTCGTGTTGGTCATCACCATCCGAGGAAAGAGACTCTCACTGTCCACCCTATCTAACCCTCTGACTATCTTATATGTCTCTATTAAGTCACCTCTCAGCCTTCTCCTCTCTAACGAAAACTACCTCAAGTCCCTGAGCCTTTCCTCGTAAGACCTTCCCTCCATACCAGGCAACATCCTAGTAAATTCCTCTGAACCCTTGTTGGGGAGGTCGATGAATGACAGGATGCCGTAGGATATGAGGTCGCTCTTCTTAATTGGATGGAAATGGGGCTTAAGTGGTGATAATTGGTTTCTCGCCACGATCCCGGTTTTGCCTATGGGAGTGGGCCGGTTGTATCGCAAACTGTTTTGCGCCTGGCACGGTTCTCGTTTTCTGCCTGTCCCGCTATTCACCGACCTTGCTACGCTTGAGCGGGAGCGTAACGAGGCCGGAGAATCGCGTTCAGAGTGTCAAACACAGGGGGTGATTTTGGGCCTACATTCGCCGCCTGCAAGATAGGTAGCGAAGGCGGAAAACCCCTCGAGAATCGGGAAACGTGCTTCTCACCAGAGAGATCCTGTTTCCCAATTTTCCCCACCCTCTCAGCGGCGACATCACAAGATTCAGGCCCCACCTTATTTTAATATGTTTGCATCGATTGAAATATTATTAGCTGCTCCCCAACCACATGATCTCCCTTCACTAAATATTTATACCTCTCCAACATAACACCATGTCAGCGAGGTTGACAATGCAGAGGTATTTATACCCCCTGGGTGTTGGGGAGGGGGGGGGGGGGGGAGGTAGAGGAACATGTCATGGTACAGATTGGCACTGCCAGGCTGGAACAGCCAGGTTTGCATTATGCCACCCTGGCAGTAACACTCTGTACCAGGGGGCTGTGCCAGGGGCAGGCCCTTGTGGTAGCCCCATGGGCGGTGGGGGGGGGGGGGGGGGGGGGTGGATTGACATGTGGTGCAGGGGGAGCATTGACTATTTCTTCTACAGTGTTGGTGGGAAGGTTCAATGCCATCACTGGGTGTGGGGGTGGAGAGTATGGTGGAGATGGACACGGAATGTCGTAAAGGATTGTTGAGTGGGGGGAGCCAATGATTCCTCCGTGGTGGAGGCTGGGGGCCGTTTGGCAGCAGTGTTGATCGGGGCATGCTTTAATGATCAAACATGCCCCCCCCCAGCAGTGCCTCCTGGCAGTGCTCCTGGTACAGGTACAGTGCGAGAACACTGCCAGTGGGCACTTCCAAGGTACAACGGATTCTCTTCATCAGGACCTGTCATAAACCTCGCCGATGTGACATCGGTGGTGGAAATGGGGGCTCCTAATGTGGGGGGATAATACTGCGGGGAAGCCCACTAATGAAACGATAATGTATGGCAATGACCTCATTGACGGTGAGGGTGGGGGGACACGGGAACAATCAATGGAAATTCTCACCTGCATAAAAGCCGTTTGGTGACTCCCTTTGGATTCTCTGACCCCACTGACGTTCCCGCCGACCAAAAATGGGAGGCAGAGAATCCTGGCCTCTGTTTCCCTCTTCAAAGTGCCACTCCTACCGGCGAGTAGTTCAATGGGATCTGTGGCCACTTTCTGTGTGTGCTGTTAGACTTCACCATTTGGACGTCATCTGCGAAGAGTCACTATATACAGACATCTGGGCCGGGATTCTCTGACCCCCCGCCAGGTCAGAGAATCCCTGGAGTGCGGACCGAATCCCACCCCGCTCCACCCGACGCCGGCTGCCGTATTCTCTGGCGCCGTTTTCGGGCTGGGGCGGGGTTCACGCCACGCCGGTGGGGGCCGTTGGCAGCAGCCCCCCCGGCAATTCACCAGGCCCCGATGGGCCAAGCGGCCGTCCGTTTTTGGCCAGTCTCCCGGCGTGGATTAAGCATGGTCCCACACATTGGGACTTGACTGCGCGGAGAAGAGAACCCCCCGCCCATGCGCCAGAATACACCGGCCGGTCTGCGCATGCACGGAACCACGCCAGTGGTTCTGCGCATGCACAAGATCACGCCGGCCCTTTGGGGAATGC
Source organism: Scyliorhinus canicula (assembly GCF_902713615.1). Taxonomy (NCBI): domain Eukaryota; kingdom Metazoa; phylum Chordata; class Chondrichthyes; order Carcharhiniformes; family Scyliorhinidae; genus Scyliorhinus; species Scyliorhinus canicula. The sequence continues at coordinate 178,873,161 of NC_052150.1, read as the reverse complement.
GCGAACTCGCACTGTCCCTTCGCCGCCGGCTGAAGTGACGCCAACCCCTCCGGCATCCACCTTGCCCCCAGAAGTGCAGGGAATTTTGGTCGGTGGTTGGCGACGATCTCCCGCTGGTGTGGGGACTTAGTCCCCAGAAGGGAGAATCCTGCTGCTGATGTTGACTGTTTACATTCCTGTTCCATTTTAGGCATGTCTGGGCTAGTTGAGGGGAGCTTATTACTTCCCTGAATAAAATTAGCCAGCTCAGAATAGGTCAAAACTGGAAACTTGTCTCCATGGTTCAGTTCCAGGTTAGTGGAGCAATGTGTCCTATGAGCCACAAATTGTTCGATTGAAAAGGACAAAATAAAATACAGAACCAAACTAGTTAAGAATTCTAATTTGAAGTGCATAGGAATTGTTCAGTCTGTGTTTATCCATTGCAAACTCTTGAGTGTTTTTGTTTTGAGGCTTATTTTATTGATGTTCAGTCCTGACTGTAACGAAACTTCAGTCTAGGCCTGGAAACCAAATTGTTTTTATTAGAGGTTTATTACAACTGGGTTTCGAATGAGGATCCACTGAGAACAGCTATTTAATTATATATGTTTGCAGATTTACTGTTGTGGTGATTACTATGTCGACATTTAGATTCAACGCCAGAGACAAGAAGCTATTTGGTGATCAAAGGCATGCTGCTTGGCTGAATTTCCCATACTGTCAGATGACACTTTGCATTAGAATTGTGCAAGGGTCAGTCCACAAAACGCTGAAGGAAATTCACTCGGAGAAGAATTTGCCAAACTCAATATTGTCACAAGTTGAGCAGAATCACACCAGCAAAGCCTGAAAGAATATCTGAGTTTCACCTCCAAAAGCAGTGTAAATTCCTATTGCATTTACAACAAATAATTAAACATATCATAAAGAATTGCTGAATGGTGGCATCTCTTCAAAAGTCCAGCCTAATCAAACAAACGTTCTTACAAATTGTCTTTGTTAATTATTTACACGTTGAATTGCATCCATTTTCTTCATTAAATTCCAAATACACAATGAATACAACTTAACCCGGTCATGCATGGTTTTGCCGGAAGTCAAATCTAAGGTTATGTTGGTTAGGATTTTCCACTCCTGCTAGCATTGTGCAGGTTCAGTGACAGGAGCAATAAATATCATGATATAAGGCCAAAGTCGGGTTTCCGTCGGCGTGAAAGCTTGCTGCGATCGTCCCCTTAACCCTTCAGTGGCAGGTCGTGTTTCCCATGATTCAATGTCTTTGCATCACATTATCGGGCCAATACACATCCCCATCAAGAAAATCCATCCATAGCTGCGTGATGTAAACGGTGGGAACCTGGCAAGCATCCTCTATGGGGAACTTTGGAGACACATCGGCACTCGCAGAGTGGCTCCACCTATTGATGGGGCTGACATTGGGATACAGGCTCTGACTGGAGGTGACCAGCACTTTATTTTGGGGTGACCAGGCTCTGGCTGGAGACGACCAGCTTTGACTCGGGGTTACGCCATGCACAACCTGAGGAAATCTTCAAGGGAGACAATATCGAGCATGAGGCAATGGTGATGTCCAAGCAAAGCAGATGAGCTTGTGACGTGCTCATTGCTGCAAGATTCATGAAGGGTGATGAAGAGATCCAATGAGGATATCTCATTATCTTCACACAGCTTCTCTGAGCATTTACCTGCCATCTGACGGAAGGCAGCCTACACCCTCTGTGGTAAGACTCCTGTCATGTGGAAGGAGCCCATAGTCTCTACATTGCAGGAGAATGATGATGACTTGCAGTGGGGACAGTGCATAGAGCCTCAAAGGGCTTCTGTGAATATCTGACTCCTCTCTGGCTGATGGCAGCTCGATTGCTCTCAATGATTATTGTCATATCATGGCGATGCAGTGGGGAAAGTTCGACCTCCTGATCTTATGGCATCCTCATGAGCTGTACCCTTGAGGTTCGGTATCACCGGAGGCTGAGACATATGGGATAGAGGGCTTGTACTTCAGAAAGTGCAGAGAGCACGTATGGACAGTGACTGGAATGAGTGATGCTAGCCCTCTACATTGTGGGAGACCTCATTCCCTACGAGATACAGACATGACTGACATGTTCAGTCTCCGTGAGGGGAAGCCACCAATATGCTGGCAGCCTTGCAAAAAGCACATTTAGAAATGGCGTCCCGATCTCTCGCTACACTGGAAAGTTCCGGCTAGCGGAGTGCCCCACTGTCAAACAATCAAAAACAAGCTGAACAAGCGTAACGCTAGACATACCTCTCAGAGGGAAGTAAGAGATTGCTGTGTTCTCTGTTTTACGGAGACATGGCTCACCCCTGCCTCGCCATACAACTTGAGGGCTTCTCAATACACTAAATGGGTCGCACGGCATCATCGGACAAAGCGAAGGGTGGAGGGATTTGCCTCCTCATCAACTCCTCCTGGTGCTCAGATGTGGCGATCCTGGCAAACTACTGCTCCCCGGATTTGGAATACCCGAGTGTGAAGTGCCGCACATACTACTTCCCACGTGAGTTCACTTCTGCCATTATCACGGCAGTCTATATCCCACGCCAGGTGGAAGTGAAGAAAGCGTTATAAATAACAATGAAACAGAACAGCCAGAGGCCTTGTTCATTGTGGCCAAGTTCAAAAATATGCTGCCAAACCTCCGCCAAAACATCTCCTATCCCAACAGGGGTGGCAACATACTTGATCACTGCTACACAAACATCAAGGGTGTCTCCCGAGATATCCCCCGAACGCACTTCGGAAAATCAGACCACAAGACGTTGCTCCTTCACAAGGCATACAAGAAGAAACTTAAGGAGGAGAATCCAATTAAGGAGGTCTTCCAATGCTGGTCCAAGGCAAAAGAAGAGATCCTACGTGACTGATTGGACTGGTCCATATTCAAGAACTCAGTGGTCAACCTAAACGAGTATGCCACCACCGTCACAGACTTAATTCGTAAAGTGTAGAAGATTGCGTGCTAAAGAAGGTAGTAGCTGTGTTCCCCAACCGGAAATCATGGTTTAACCGGGAGATTCACGCCCTACTGAAGGCCAGGTCTGAGGCGTTCAAGACCCTTACTTATACAAGGAATCTAGGTAAAAGATCCACAAAGCCATCAGGAAGACAATACCAGACTAAGCTAGTGTCACAGACTAACGGCACGGACTCTCATCGCTTGTGGCAAGGCTTAAATAACACAACGGGCTACAATGCAAAGCTGAGTAGAATCTCCAGCAATAGCCCCGATGAACCAATGCATTCTATGCTCGTTTTGAGCAGGAAACCAGCAAACCATTGTCAACTGCCCCAGCAGCCTCATACACATCCATACCATCCGTCATAACTTCCAAAGTCAGATTGGTCTTCTTGAAAGCGAACCCTCGGAAAGCAACAGGTTGTGCACTCATATCCTACATGGAACAACTGGTGGGTGTGTTTGTGGACATCTTCAACTTCTCCCTACTCCGTTCCAATGTTTCCACCTGCTTCAAGAAGACCACCATGAAACCAGTGCCAACGAAGGACCAGGCAACGTACCTCAATGGCTACCATCCACTGGGCCTTGACATCAATCATTATGAAGTGGTTCGAGAGGTTGGTCATGGGACACATCAGCTCCATACTCCCAGAATGTCTTGATCCACTCCAATTTGCATACCGCCACAACCGATCCACAGCAGACACCAGTCCCCTGGCCCTACATTCATCCTTGGAACATCTCGATAACAAGGACTCCTACATCAGACTCCTATTTATTGACTACAGCTTCGCCTTCCACATCATAATCCCAGCCAAGCTCTTATCAACACTCCAAACGCTAGGTTTCGGCACCTCCCTCTGCAACAGGATCCTCGACTTCCTGACCCACAGACCACAATCAGTAAGGATAAACAATAACACCTCGTGTGCAGTAGTCCTCAATACTGGGGCCCCGCAAAACTGCATTCGTGGCCCCCTACTATACTCCCTATACATATACGACTGTGTGGCAAAATGTGGCTCCAACTCCATCTACAAGTTTCCTGATGACACGACTGTAGTGGGTTGGATCTCAAACAATGAGTCAGAGTATAGGAGGGAGATAGAGAACCTAGTGGTGTGGTGTAACAACAACAATCTCTCCCTCAATGTCAGTAAAACTAAGGAGTTGGTCATTGACTTCAGGAAGCGAAGCAGCGGACACACCGCTGTCTGCATCAAAGTTGCCAAGGTGGAGATGTTGACAGCTTCAAATTCCCAGATGTGCACATCACTACGACAAAGAAAGCACAACAGCGCCTATACTTTCTCAGGAAATTAAGCATATCCACATTAACTCTTACCAATTTTTACAGATGCACCATAGAAAGCACCCTATCCCAGGCTGCATCACAGCCTGATGTGGCAACTGCTTAGCTCAAGACCACAAGAAACTACAGAGAGTTGTGAACGCAGCCCATTCCATCACGCAAACCCGCTTCGCATCCATTAACTCTGTCCACACTTCCCGCTGCCTTGGGAAAGTGGGCAGCATAATCAAAGACCCCTCCCACCCGGGATATTATCTCTTCCAGTCTCTTCCTTTGGGTAGGAGATACAAAAGTCCGAGAACACGCACTAACAGATTCAAAAACAGCTTCTTCCCTGCTGACACTCTTATGGACTGAACTGATCTCTCGACACATCTTCTCTACTGAGTAGCAGTAAACTCTGAATGCTTCACCCGATGTCTATGTATTTACATTGTTTATTTATTGTATGTCTTATGTTTTTTTATGTATGGAATGATCTTCCTGAACTGTATGCAGAACAGTACTTTTCACTGTACCTCGATACATGTGACAATAAATCCAAATCCAAAATTCCCAGTGTGGCAACTTCTTTCCATCCCACACTTAAATACACACTTAATAATAAAGTGAATAGGGCGAGAGATCGGTTTCCTGCACCAGACATTTCCATGGCCCTGATCGTGCTACCGCCCAGCAATCAGGACTCCAGGATGAATCTGATGTATAAATCTTCCACACGGTGTAAGTAGATCCCGCAGAATAGAGATCAAAATACAAGGATGCAATTACATGAATCAGCATTCCTATAATTTTGGGAGATATGTGCTTGAAATGTCTTCCTCGACTAGGTGTCCCAAGTGGTACAGGTAATTTCAATGGCTCCAAGGATCCTCAGCCACGTTATGTTGAAACTAGTGAGTAATTTGAGTCGGTGAGAAATAATCCATAGCAAGCAGCCGACAGTCAAAGTGAAAGTCCTGCTTGACAACTTCATTGAATTCCTTGAAGAGATAACAGTCTACTTCATAGAATAGGCTGCAGAGCTGATCCCTGTTTGTATTGCCAAAAAGCCAGAAGAGAAATGAAAGCGTGCTGTTCAATCCAACTCAAAGGCTGATAAGGTGAGAGAACATGACGAGCATTCAAACACTGGGGCGCAAGCTCCTGGATCTGGTGCCCAACTGGCTGATCTTCCTTGGAACTTCACTCAAGTGGCCATTATTAATTGGAAAAGGAACCCAATATAATGTGAATGGTGCCTCTGCTGCCAGCAATATACAACCAATACTGAACCCCCAGAATGTGATACCAGCTCAAAAACGAAAGGCAGCAGTAGTAATAGCAATCACACTGAGAGAATAATAATATAATAATAATAATCTTTTTATTGTCACAAGTAGGCTTACATTAACACTGCAATAAAGTTACTGTGAAAACCCCCGAATCGCGACACACCGGCATCTGTTTGGGTACACGGAGGGAGAATTCAGATTGTCCACATTCTCTAACACGCTCGCCTTTTGGGACTCGGGACTTGTGGGAGGAAACCAACTCTTCAGCTGTGAATCTTAGTAAGTTCTGAACTGGTAAAAATCAATGTCTTGGATGCGCAGTCAGGGCAACTAGCACAAGTTGCATTATGAATTTCACCATCGCACATTAACTTGTTGTTAGAATTGACATCATTTTAGTTACTGCAAATGTCCCTGTTTTCTAGAGGTGTACAGACGTGAAGAGATGAGAAAATCACTAGACCACATACTGCCGCCATGCTGTGTTAACTCAATGTTATTAACATTATGTAGCTCTTTGTTGAGGCTATTCCCCCCGTGGTTGATGCTCAGTAATTACAACTGGAAAAATAAATCGTTTTATGAAGAGCTTCCATCTCACTGAGGAGGCTTCAAGCCATTCTATGTGCAACAACTTGCTCTGAAAACTCTACTCACATTCTGACAGCTGTGACAAATTCCGCCACAGCAGCTGAGACAATTCACAGCCTCCTAAAATAATCAACAACATTCTAAATAAAGCAATCCACTACATTCTAAAAGGTAAATTCATCTTATTGACCAATGTTATTGGATCCTTTAGAAAGTTTGAAGATCCAGATCCAGATCTTCACCAAAAACTAATAAGTTCTTCATTGAGCCCTAACTATGTGATTGCCATGTTTTTCCACTGAAATCTGTCCATTAATTTTTGAAATATGATTGGCAGACAAATAGACAAACAAATCAGGGTGAAAATATTACCTCTGGGCAATTTTAGTGATGAAGGTGAGCCGAAGATATTAAGGGGTGAATCTTTTTTTAAAAATTTAGATTACCCAATTATTTTTTCCAATTAAGGGGCAATTTTAGCGTGGCCAATCCACCTACTCTGCACATTTTTTGGGTTGTGGGGGCGAAACGCACGCAAACACGGGGGGAATGTGCAAACTCCGCACGGACAGTGACCCAGAGCCGAGATCGAACCTGGGACCTCAGTGCCGTGAGGCAGCTGTGCTAACCACTAGGCCACTGTGCTGCCCAAGGGGTGAATCTTGATCTTTGGTGGCTGCCTGGTGAATTACATCAGTGGAGCAAATTTAGCCGGCAGTTATCCAGAATGACAGGGTGGGGAGATTAGTTGCAAGGTTGGGGGTGGGGTGTAGTGGTGAATTGGGTTTGATGGTGAGCCAGGTGTGGCAGCAGCCCACGGTGTTCTTCTGGAGTCAGTTGCACAATAATTAAAACAACAAAAGGATCTGGGGCTGGCTTTCCGAATGAGTCCCAGGATAACTGGCCGGTACATGAGTGTCACTTTATAATACACAAATAAATGATGTTAAAATCTTATACGTTTATGGATGAACAAAAATAAATTTCTTGAAGCTGGGAATGAAACTGTGAAAGACGCTTGCAGATATCAAAAATTAAAGAAAAATAGGTTGAATTGATTTAAACAAAATATTATTTAAAAGACTTCCAGGGAAGACCTTCCCTTGGTACCTCAAAAGTACAATCAGTGTCCCTGTACAAAACATAAGTGTCAGTGTTACTCTATTTATGCTGGTCGGGCTGCATTAAAAGCAGACAGGGTGGGCCGAATTTTCCATTCTCTGTACAGAGAGCTGGCTGAGGTGAGAAAACCAGTGTGCAGCTGGCCTTGCACAGCCACCTTTTCTCAGCACATAATCCAGCACTCTGTGCGGAAAAAAATCTGCAGGCGGGCCCGCGTGGTCACGTTCCCGGGGCAGGGCCGGAAATAGATGGCAATTCTGGGAATCCCAACATCGGGGCCACATGGAGACCCCCTCCCTTCATCTAGAATGAGAATGTAGAGGCACAAATGCATACACTCAATAATAGAACATAGAACATACAGTGCAGAAAGAGGCCATTCGGCCCATCAAGTCTGCACCAACCCACTCACTTCCACCCTATCCCCGTAACCCAATAACCCCTCCAAAACTTTTTGGTCACTAAGGGCAATTTATCATGGCCAATCCACCTCACCTGCACATCTTTGGACTGTGCTAGGAAACCGGAGCACCCGGAGGAAACCCAGGCAGACACGGGGAGAACGTGCAGACTCCGCACAGACAGTGATCCAGCGTGGAATCGAACCCGAGACCCCGATGCAGTGAAGCCACAGTGCTAACCATTGTGCTACTGTGCTGCCCCATAATGAATGTGAATAAGATGCAATACCAGAACAGAATTCTCCGACCTCTCACCGGCACGCCATTCTCCGATGCGTGGCAAAACGGGCACCCGCGCATGGCGACCGGCCACTTGGAGAATCGCCGAAAACAGTCGCAGCGGCGATTCTCCGCTGGAGCAGGGATTCTCTGGGCTGGATGGGTCGAAATCCCGCCCGGCATGACCGGATGTTACACCGGCGCAGTTCTAACATGGTATAAAGCAGCGTCAGCCAGTCGCGCTGGCTGGTTTAGCTCACTTGACTAAATTGCTGGCTTTTAAAGCAGACCAAGCGGGCCAGCAGCATGGTTCAATTCCCGTACCAGCCTCCCCAGACTGCTGCCGGAATGTGGCGACTAGGGGCTTTTCACAGTAACTTCATTGAAGCCTACTCGTGACAATAAGCGATTTTCATTTTTATTTCATTTTCATTTCATTTCATATAGTTTCCTGTGGACCGCGCCCACCAGGACGCCCGCGCAGTGGGTTTCGGCATTATTCCCCAGATACCCATGGTGCAGGGGCTGATCGATGGAGTGCACATGGCCAGGCAGCCCACGTCGGAGGAAAGGGTCAAGGTACCCTGGCAGTGTGCATGACTCTTTTATACTCTTCCAATCGTTCATCCCCGCCATGTCTGAGGGACACCCCCTCTCCCACCTGTAGGGCTGGTTGCTAGGTGACAGGGGTTACCCGTTGTGGTCGTGGCTGATGATGCCTATCCGGAGGCCACAGTCCGACGCGGAGCGCCGCTACAATGATGCCCATGCAGTGACCAGGAGTGCGGTCGAGAGGTGCTTTGGGCTGCTGAAGATGCGCTTCAGGTGCCCAAGCTACTCTGGGGGAGCCCTCCAGTACCCGTCGGCCACATCGTCGTGGTCTGCTGCATCCTGCACAACATAGCCCAGCAGAGGGGTGATGTGCTGGAGGCGGAGGAGGAGGATGGTCAGGGTGAGGGGAACTCTTCTTCAGATGAGGGGGATGGCAATGGGGAAGCAGATGCACGGGACATGGGGGATGGACGGCAACAGGAGGCTGCCCAGTGCCGCCAGCTGGGCCAGCAGGCACGGGTGTCGCTGGTAGCTGTACGTTCTGGCGACCACGATGGGGGTCAACAGTGATGGGCATGGGCACAGACAGCAGCGTTCGGCATCTCCCCCATCACCGACCACCTTCACCTCCCCCACCACCGACCACCCTCACCTCCCACACCACCGACCACCCTCACCTCCCCCACCACCGACCACCCTCACCTCCCCCACCACCGACCACCCTCACCCCCCACACCAACCCCCTCACCTCCCCCATCACCGACCACCCTCACCTCCCCCGCCACCGACCACCCTCACCTCCCCCACCACCGACCACCCTCACCTCCCACACCACCGACCACCCTCACCTCCCCCGCCACCGACCACCCTCACCTCCCCCACCACCGACCACCCTCACCTCCCCCACCACCGACCACCCTCACCTCCCCCGCCACCGACCACCCTCACCTCCCCCACCACCGACCAACCTCACCTCCCCACCACCGACCACCCTCACCTCCCCCACCACCGACCACCCTCTCCTCCCCCTCCACCGACCACCCTCACCTCCCCCACCACCGACCACCCTCACCTCCCCCACCACCGACCACCCTCACCTCCCACACCACGGACCACCCTCACCTCCCACACCACCGACCACCCTCACCTCCCCCACCACCGACCACCCTCACCTCCCCCACCACCGACCACCCTCACCCCCCACACCACCGACCACCCTCACCTCCCCCACCACCGACCACCCTCACCTCCCCCACCACCGACCACCCTCACCTCCCCCACCACCGACCACCCTCACCTCCCCCACCACCGACCACCCTCACCTCCCCCACCACCGTCCACCCTCACCTCCCACACCGCCGACCACCCTCACCTCCCACACCACCGACCACCCTCACCTCCCACACCTCCCCCACCACCGATCACCCTCACCTCCCCCACCACCGACCACCCTCACCTCCCACACCACCGACCACCCTCACCTCCCCCACCACCGACCACCCTCACCTCCCACACCACTGACCACCCTCACCTCCCCCACCACCGATCACCCTCACCTCCCACACCACCGACCACCCTCACCTCCCACACCACTGACCACCCTCACCTCCCCACCACTGACCACCCTCACCTCCCACACCACCGACCACCCTCACCTCCCACACCACCGACCACCCTCACCTCCCACACCACTGACCACCCTCACCCCCCACACCACCGACCACCCTCACCTCCCACATCACCACATCACCCACATGCATACGACCCCTCCATGACATATTCACCTGCGGCACAACGGGATGGGGGCAAACGGTTGATGGTGTAAGCGGGTCTGGTACAAGGTATGGAAGATGATGACAGACCGCCGTGCGATGGGCTCTGAGCCATACATCGTTCGACAATGTCTGACTCATGGGCACATCAAGACCCTCCAGCTGGGTGGAGCAGCACACGGCCCAGACACTGCATCCCATGGCCCTGGCGTATGGCTGGGGGCGGGTTGGCGTGGGAGAACCGAGGGGATTGGGGGGGGGGGGGGGGGGGGGGGCCTCAGGTCACACGCACCAGAGCTCAACTTCTATCCCAGCGCCCCTCACACACACTGGCACACAGTCCCCGCCCACATCAGACAGAGTACAGAGGCAGCTGACATAGGTGTGGAATTCGTTTAATAACAGACGTCCTGTACATGTGCCCCTGCCCATCTAACTATTCTGTGCCCTGCACCCATGCCAACATATTCATCAGTGTCTTCCTTTCTGGCCTTCCGGGCCCTATGACTATGTCTTGGTGTTCCCCCAGACCGTACAGCAGAACTGGAGGTGGACTCCTGTGATTCCTGCCCTGTGACTACGGTCCCCTTTGGCGGCCGTTTCCTGGTGCAGCTCAGCCTGTATGGGCCAGGCTGCACCTCGGGCAATTGGGATCGTGTGGTGCTATCCTGTTCTGCCCGCTGCCCACTAGATGCACCAGGGACAGTACGGGAGGAGTAAGAGGTGGCGCGGAGTTCTGGCACCCCCCCCCCCCCCCCCGCAAGGGGAGCCAGAATGGGCCCCAGCACCTCCCCTTGGCGTGCCCGATGGCCCCCGGGGCTCTCCATGGGATGGGGGTGCGAGCGGATCCAGCACCCAGGGCACCACCATCACCTGGCACTGCCAGTCCTGGAGGCCAGTGCTGGTATCGAACAGGGTCTGAACATTCGCAGCCATGGAGCTCAGGGAGGCCGTCACCCCTGTCTGGCTCTGTACAACGCCGTCCATCACCCGGGCAATGGTGCTGATGCTCTCAGCGATAGCCTACTGGGACTGGGCCATGGACTGCTGAGACCGTACCAGGTGGGTCAGCTGGCCCTGGCTCATGGCTACCTGTAAGACGGCAGCCCTGTCCTGGGCCGTGGAGGACGCATGCACAGATAGCCCCAGGCCCTGCAAACTCAGTCCCATGCCGTCTCCACCACGGATGCCACCCGTGCGGTGTTGGCCTGTGTGGCACTCATGACCGGCACCATTTCCTGCTCCTGGACATGGATGCACTCCTGCACTTGCGTTGGCAGGTGCTGCAAACCGGCTGTCACACTGTCACGCCCCTGGGTCCCTGAATACATCGGGTATATGTGTGGGCGGGGGAACTCCAGGAACCCGGGACCCATCTGAGCGACAGGTGTTTGCCGGGGCTGGGCTGCCCACCGACTGTCCGGCCCCTCGGCTGCTCCTACCTCCACCTACTGTACCGGATCGGCTGTGTGGTGCGCACCAGTTAATGTCCCAGAAGCCTCATAACTAACATGGCCAACTATGGCAGAGTGTGCAGGGGACACTGTGACGCAACCTCGGTGTCTTCATCAGACCTGCGGTCAGGGCTACTCTGGGGTGCCATGTCCCGTATGTTCGTCCCCTCCATGGTTGTGTCGTGTTGTGTTCTTTCATGTCTGTCTGTCCCCTGTGTGCTTGTGTCCTGTGTCACCGTGCCGTGCCTGTCTGTGCTCTGTGTGCTTGTGTCCTGTGGCGTGTCTGTCTGTGCCTTGTGTGCTTGTGTCCTGTGGCGTGTCTGTCTGTGCCCTGTGTGCTTGTGTCCTGTGTCGTCGTGTCGTGCCTGTCTGTCCCCTGTGTGCTGGTGTCCTGGGTCGTCATGTCATCACTGGACTGGGCCGGGGGCTGTTGTTGGAGCCGCCCTCCCCATCGCTGCTAGAGTCCCTGCTGGCTGGCCCCCCAGGCAGTGGCCGGGGGCGGTGTAAGCCTGATGCGCCCGGTTGATCTGCGTCGGCTGGCCGTCCAGGCGCTGGATGCGGGCGATGTCCGCCAGGTGCTCCGGGTCGGCCACCGCGTGGCCCTGCAACACACAATACGCCATCATGGTTCGGCAGGTAGTGGGGGGGTGTGGGTAGCGATATGGGGTGAGGGGGGAGTGCTGAGGGGGGAGTGCTGAGGGGAGAGTGCTGAGGGGAAAGGGGCCAGGCGGGGGGGGGATCTCACTTGGTGGCGGCCCCCGATCACGGCATGGGCAATCTCCTGGTCCTCGGGTGCACCAGCTATGTCCAGTGCCCTCTGCTCGTGCACGGAGAGGGGCCGCAAGTCAGGTTCGTTCGGGCTGGTTATGGACGCTCTTCTCCGGGGGGGGGGGGGGGAAATGACAGCATTGTTAGGCGGTCAGATGCATGTAGTTGGATCCATGTTGGCATGGGTGCACAGGGCACACGGCCAACGCGGCTCGCATAGGTGGCTGCAGCCATGCGGGTCATGGCTGTGGTTGTACCGTCCGCCTGGGGAGGAGGTGGGTGTTGCACATGTGAGGGGTAGGGCGGTTAGTGCCATGGGCACACTGCTGGGTACTCACCCTGGCTGCCCTCAGTGGGTCGTTGAGCTTTTTGCGGCACTGCTCGCCAGTCTTGGGTGTCAACGCGATGGCACTGACGGCCGCGCCCACCTCCCTCCGCAGATGCCGGGCCACGTTGGCCGGGTCCAGGGTATAGACACCCTCTCCTCTCCTCGAGAGCGTCCAGGAGCGTCTCCAGGTCGTGGTCTGTGAACTGTGGCGCTGCTCAGCGTAGCGCCATGTTGCTCCATCGGCAGCCTGTGCGCTCGCGTCGCCTTATGTGCGTGGCGCCGTGTCTCCATTGCTGTTCTGAGGCCGTGCCCACGCACTTTCCGCTGCACCCCTGCTGGCCCCCTTGTACGGCGCAGAATGGGGTCCCGGAACCGGTGCCCACCGCGGAGGGCCACACTCACATTTTGGCTCCGGCGCCGACACTCTGCTGTTGGAGCGGAAAATCGCGCCCCTGATGTTATTACATTTGTAGTTGTTGGAGCCAATCTTCTGAGCCGCTGCACACTACTGCATGAGTTCCTTAGGACAATGAGCTAGGCCCAACCATCTTCAATTGTTTCATCAATGACCTTCCCACCATCATTAAGCTCAGAAGTTGGGATGTTCGCTGATTATTACAATCTCAGTAATGCTCAGAACTTGTCAGCCACTGAAGCAGCCCATGTCCACATGCAGCAAGACTTGGACAACCTTCAGGGTTGGCCTAATAAATGGCAATAACGTTCACGCCACTCAAGTGCCAGGCAATGAGCATCTCCAACAAAAGAGATAGAACCATTGCTTAATCCCCCTCCATCAACATCCTGAGAGTCACCTTTGACTAGAAACTGAACTGTCCCAGCTTCATAAATACTGTGGGTTTAAGAGCAGGTCAGAGGCTGGAAATTCTAATGTAAGTAACTTATCTCCCGAATCCCCAATGCCTGTCCACCACCTACAAGGCACAAGTCAGGAGGAGTCTGATGGAATATTCTTCACTTGCCTGGATGAGTGCAGCTCCAACAACACTCAAGAAGCTCAACACCATGCAACACGGTTAAAAAGCACAGCTGATGTCATATACCATGAGAACACAATTTTCAGCAACTTACGGATACATGAGTTTGAGCCTGAACTACTTGTATAAATCAGTATTTGTGTAAATCTGTATAAAACAGGCTTATTAAGGCTACAGAAGTAGAGAGTATGATTGCTGAGAAAGTGAGACCTAAAGGCAGCCTTGGATAAAGGCATAAAACTGCAGATTCTGGAGATCTGAAATTAAAAATAGAAAGTGTTGACTAAACCCAGGGGTCTGGCAACAGCTGTGCTGGAAACAGAGTTAAATGTTTTGCATCCAAAATGTCTCTTCTTTGGGAGCTGCCAGACCTGCTGAGATTTTCCAGCACTTTATTAAGGTGAAATGAAATCAAAATCGCTTATTGTCACAAGTAGGCTTCAAATGAAGTTACTGTGAAAAGCCCCTAGTCGCCACATTCCGGCACCTATTTGGGGAGGTTGGTACGGGAATTCGACCGTGCTGCTGGCCTGCCTTGGTCTGCTTTCAAAGCCAGTGATTTAGCCCAGTGTGCTAAACCATACCCGTACCAGCCTCCCCGGACAGGCGCCGGAATGTGGCGACTAGGGGCTTTTCATAGTAACTTCATTGAAGCCTACTCGTGACAATAAGCGATTTTCATTTCATTTCAAACCAGCCCCTGAATGTATTCACCTAAGTATGAACTGTCTGTATAGTGCTGTGACCTATGACCAGTAAATGATAATACTGTCTACTTCCAGGTACTGTACTGGAACCCTGGTGGGCTCCACCTCTGGCTCCGCCCTCCCCAGGGCGATATATAGACCGGCAACCTGTGGGTGGCACTCATTTGTACAGCAGACACTGGCAGGCGAGTTCCTGGATAATAAAGCCTTATGTTCACTTGTTCTCACAGTCTCACAGTGAATTGATTGTATCTCATAAGGGAAGCCTAGGATTGGCTGTCAATGTTTTATGAATCTAAGGCTGTTTTTGGTCTTTTCTTAGTGCAAATAATGTAATATCTCAGAGATGAGGGTATGAAACACACTTTTGCTGCACTTTGCTCATGTACAGTGTCTTGTATGGACCATAACACCATTTTGATGGCACCAGCCTTTAACCTAAGAGAATTCCAGAGATCTAATGATATCACTTACATGGTAATAAAATCATTAAACAATTCTGACCATAGTTCTGGCTGATGCAGTTTTGGAGGTGGATTTCTGAGGAAAGAAGAACAAAGAAATATTAGAGTTTTCGAAGTGGTAAATTCCAGAATACTGCAATAATGAAGGATATGTCTACAAATGATCATTGCAAAGTAATTGACTCCTCAGCTTGAAGGACTTAGCCGTTAGTGCCATTATACCTCATTTATGTCTTATTCTTTTTGCCACCCACACAGATATATAAGCCGAGGGATACACAATCACTGAGTGCCAAATATAGTTCTGCGCCTCCGCCATTGCTCATGCATGTCTTTCAAATGTAGCTGCAGTTGATGGTCTATTAATCTCCAATCAACTATATCTGCAGGTTAAGTGGTTTTCTGAAAGCACAAATAAATGATGTGTTCTTACCATAGAATTACTTTATTTTAAGTAGTTCTGATGTCATTTTAACTATACAAAGACATTTGACATTGCAACAGTAACTGTTCTATTTAATAGGGTATTAAGGTGGTGAGTAATGGTATTAATCTTCAATGATTTACTGCTACTGCTCTGATACTTGTGGAGACCATGAATTGGATTCAATTTGAATTGGTTTTTGGAGCAAGCAATGAGATGGATTAAGGACTTGCCCTGTCTACTCTGCACATTGGCATTGTAGCTTTAAGAATTAAGGAATGTGGCGACTTGGGGCTTTTCACAGTAACTTAATTGAAGCCTACTTGTGACAATAAGCGATTATTATTATTATTATTATTATTATTATTATTATTATTAAGTAAAAATTTAAAATAAAATGACCCTTTTACTAGTCTTTTGGATTTTATATTGAACTGTGAAACTGCATTCAGTGGTGCTGCAAACGTCTGTTTTGCTAAACTGCAGCCTGAGCCAATCCTTCAGTGTATTTCAACCTAACATATAATAATATACTAATCTTTATTGTCACACGTAGGCTTGCATTAACACTGCAATGAAGTTACTGTGAAAAGCCCCTAGTCGCCACAATTCAGCGCCTGTTCGGGTACACAGAAGGAGAATTCAGAATGTCCAAATTACCTAACAGCATGTCTTTCAGGACTTGTGGGAGGAAACCGGGGCACCCAGAGGAAACCGATGCCGACACAGGGAGAACGTGCAGACTCCACACAGACAGTGACCCAAGCAGGGAATCGAACCTGGGACCCTGGAGTTGTGAAGCAACAATGCTATCCACTGTTCTCCCGTGCTGCCCCAAAAGTCACTGCGTCCCTGGGTGGGATCAAACCGCCAACCATTCGGTTCACAGCCGAACACGCTAACCCATTGCGCACAACTTTATTGTGGCAGTGATGTTATGGAAAAGAGTTTGTCAAATACTTCATTTCTTTAGAGAAGAAGAAGGCAGAAGAGACTTCATTAATTTTGTGTCATCATGACATCAGGAAATGTGGCGTGACAATGAGTCAACATGATTTCCTTCATTGGAAATATATACTTTTCCACGAAGACAATGCCCTTCAAAACCGTGAGATCATTACATTCAAATAGCACAACATTTGGGGTTAAAAGAATTGTTCTGTCGTCCATAAAAAATGTAAAATAACAGATACTAAGCAATTACAGAATTCCAAGGATATCAAAATCTGATTAGGAAGCTCGAACATTTTATGAGGACTGTTAAACACACAATTGTGCAAAAATCCTTTGAGGTACACTTCTGAGTACGTTTACCCCGAATAATTCTTAGTTGATGTCCTGGTATTTGCGTGTTCGTAATTTTAGAAAAAGCTGTAGATTGGGGGAAACTGAGGCAAAGGCTGAAGGGATAGTGAGTGATTGGAAAGAAGCTAGGGCTATTAGTTGTCATGCTACCATCGCAAGATCATTATCTAATTGTGGAAGAGGCCGTTCAGCTTATTTTGTTCATGTACCCAGAAAACCCCATAGTCCTCTCATTACATAATCAAATTGGCTCTTAAATGATTCTAGCGTTTCCAATTCCATTGTTATATCAGAAGTACACTGCCGATTCTTTGTGTGAAAGAGACATTCCTGACGTCAGCACTAAACTTTCACAACAGTGCTTTAAACCTGACCTGTTTATCATTTACTTTAACTTCCAGGTTTAACTTTCAATATTTACAATCATATCCTTTCATTTGATCAGTTCTCAGGGGCCACCTTTCAAGACCAAAAGGTCCAAATTTCTTCAGTCTTTCCTCTTAAGACAGAACCTCTGAGACTGCAGAATGTGAAGGTCTCCCTTGTGGCTCAGCAACTAGATGTAATACTCAGTGTGTGGTTTGACCAGAGGAACACAGAAATAGGTCATTGAATCTCTCAAGCCTGTTCCACAATTCAATTAGCTCATGACTGATTTGTATCTTAACTCCATCTAGCCTAAACCTTCCCTCAACCTTAGCCAACAACAATCTTAGCAATCTCAGTTTTGAAATGTTCAATTAATTGAATTAATTTTATACATGAAGCATGTAATACCTTTCCCTAATTATCCTTGCGAAGGTGGGAGCAACAAATGAGTGGATTGCTAGGCTATTTCAGAGGGCGCTTGAGAAAGAGTCCTCCGCATTGTTGAGGGCCTGGAGTCGCACCTAAACCAAACCGGGTAAGGACGACATATTTATTTCCCGAAAGGATATTCATAAATCATCATCAACCCAATTATTTTGTTTCAAATTATAGGGCAATTTAGCGAGACCGATCCACCTACCCTGCACATCTTAGGGTTGTGGGGATGAGACCCACGCAGACACGGGAAGAATGTGCCAAACTCCACACGGTCAGTGATCCGGGGCCGGGATTGAACCCAGGTCCTCGGCGCCATGAGGCAACAATTCTAACTACTGCACCACCGTGTCACTCCAAGAGGCTTATACCCAGCACAGATCCTGTTTTATATAAGAACATAAGAACTAGGAGCAGGAGTAGGCCATCTGGCCCCTCGAGCCTGCTCCGCCATTCAATGAGATCATGGCTGACCTTTTTTTGGACTCAGCTCCACTTTCCGGCCCGAACACTATACCCCTTAATCCCTTTATTCTTCAAACAATTATCTATCTTTATCTTAAAAACATTTAATGAAGGAGCCTCATCTGCTTCACTGGGCAAGGAATTCCATAGATTCACATCCCTTTGGGTGAAGAAGTTCCTCCTAAACTCAATCCTAAATCTACTTCCCCTTATTTTGAGGCTATGCGCCCTAGTTCTGCTTTCACCCGCCAGTGGAAACAACCTGCCCGCATCGATCCTATCTATTCCCTTCATCATTTTATACGTTTCTATAAGATCCCACCACATCCTTCTAAATTCCAACGAGTTCAGTCCCAGTCTACTCAACCTCTCCTGCAATTCTTTCAACATAGCAGGATTTGTGCTGTGCACAATGAGACTGGACAATCGCCCCCTCGATTTTATTCTGGATTTATTGCATTAATTGAATCAAAATTCTCCAATTATGATTAGGTCTGGTGACGCATGGAATCTGCTGAAGATTGCAAGGTGTTTAATATCATAACTGAAGATCACATGCGCTCTCCCTTTAACAGTCTTCCCACCAATCTACTGCAGATTCCCTGACTGATCAAAAAAACAAACATTTCTCATTTTTATTCCATAGGAAGCATCAACAAAACACAGATGAATACTCGCTCAGGTGCAACATTTTAATAAAAATAATTCATCAATCTTTGCCTCTTTTCCTTCTTAAAATGTGTTAATCTGTGCACTGTTTGAGAACAGTGCCTCTTACATTTCTGAAATCACATCGTGATAACATCACAAAATTAATCCTAGGGTGTTCTTCTAAATAACAAACATTGGCAATGGTAGTTGTAAAAATGTAATAAGTGGAGCTGTTACACAGTACAGTTCATTGTGACTCCAATATTATTATAAACTGCAAAATGCCTGATTCATTGAGTATCATTTCAATCTATTTTCTGTGACCTATTTGCGTGGTAATTCACACTAAGCCCATTATTTTGCATTTATTTTACACCTTAACACTGGACTATTCAATAGGTTCAAAATGCTCAGCTTTATCAGATGGTTATATTTTCTCTGTTCTCTTAGAGGGTCTTTGGAATTCTCTCCCACAGCGAGCAATGAAGGCTGGGTTATTGAATATATTCAACGCTGAATTAGACAGATTTTTGATCAACAAGGGAATGAAGGGTTATGGCGGTAGGCAGGAAAGTGATGTTAAAGCCACATTCAGATCAGGCATTATCTTACTGAATGGCCAAGCTGGCTCAATAGGCCAAATAGCTCACACCTGATCCTATTTCTCTTGTCTTTTATCAGTCTCTGTCGGGATTGTAATGAATGTCTTCCATGCATTTTGATGAAGAATCTCTAGCATAAAATGTGTCCTTTGCTTAATTTTATTTTATTGTTAACAAAAATAGACTTCACCTGTCGTGTCCGTTTAACTGTACAAATTTCAGTTCCAGATTTTGCATAGTGTTGGATACAGCCTGGAAAACTGAACTTCATAGAATATATTTGGCAGAAAGGGTGAAAAGCATTGAATACAATAATGTGAAAATGGAACAAGACAAGCTACTGACCCCCTGCGGGAAAAGCTCGCAGTGCAATTGTTACATATCAGGATGCCAACAGGAATTTTCTGTTTTAAAAAAAATCTTTATCACAGGATGTGGACGTCACTGGCTAGGCCAGCATTTTTATAGTTCATCCTTAAGTAACATTGAGAAGGTTGTGGTGAGCTGCCTTCTTGAATTGTTGTAGTCCATGTTATGTAGGTATACCCGCAGTTCTATTCGGGAGGACGTTCCTGACCTAGTGACTGTGAGGTCTTGGTTTTGGAAGGTGTTGTCAATGGAGCCTTGGTGAGTTGCTGCAGAGGGCACATACTGCTGCCACTGTGTGCCAGTGGTGGAGTGAGTGAATGTTGAAGGTGGTGAATGGGATGCCAATCAAGCATGCTGGGTTGTCTTGGACTATGTCCAACTTCTTGAATGCTGTTGGAGCTGCAGCCATCCAGGCAAGGGGAGAGTACTCCATTACACTTCTAACACTTCACACCTGTGCCTTGTAGATTGTGAACAGGCTTTGGGGAGTCAGGAGGTGAGTTGTTCACTGCAGAATTCCCAGTTTCAGAGCTGCTCCTGAAGCCACAGTATTAACATGGCTAGTCCAGTTCAGCTTCTGGTCAATGGTAACCCACAGGATTTAGATAATGGGAAATTCAATGATGGTAATTCCACTGAAAGCAATGGGAGTTTGTTGGATTCTCCAATGTTGGAGATGGTCAAGTGTGGTGCGAATGTTACTTGCCACTTATTAGCCCAAGACTGAATGTTGTCCAGGTCTTGTGGCACCTGGGCATGGACTGCTTCAGTATCTGAAGAGTTATGAATGGTGCTGAACATTATGCAATTTAAAAAAAAAATCATTTACAGGATGTTGACATCCCTGATTAGGGTGGTGGGGTTCCCAGGCATCTGCTCTTGTCCTTCTAGATCGTGGTGGTCATGGGTTTGGATGTTGTTGTCTGACGAACTTGGTGAGTTACTGCAGTGCATCTTGTAGATAATACACATGACTGCCACTGTTCCTTGGTTGTGGAGGGTTTGAATGTTTGTGGAAGTGGGAGCAATTAAGTGGATTGCTTTGTCTTGGATGGTGTTAGTGAACATCCTCGCTTCTGACCTTATGATGGTGGAAAGCTCCTTGATGAAGATGGTTGGGTCAAGGAGGAACTCCCAAAGTGATGGCCTGGGACAGACGTGATTGTCCTCCAACAACCACAACAAGCTTATATTGTGCTAAGTTATGACTCCACCCAGTGGAAAGTTTTCCTCCGATTCTCATTGACCTCAGCTTTGTTAGGGCTCATCGATGTCACACTTGATCAAATGCTGCCTTGGTGTCAATGTAATGAGGCTGGGAGCTGAGTGGCTCTGATGAAAACCAAACTGAGTATCAGTAAACATGTTACAAGTTATTGTTCAGTAAGTGCCGCTTGATGGCATTGTCGACGGCACCTTCCATCTTTTTGGTGATGACTTAGAGCAGATGGAATGGTAATTGGATGGGTTGGATTTATCCCGCTTTTTTGAGGATAGGACATACCTGGGCAATTTTCCACATTGCTGGATAGTTTCCACCATTGTATCTATTGCAATTCCAAATTTACTGGGGATTTCATTGTGCTTTGAAGCATTGGAATTAAGTAAAGCAACAGGAGGCACACTGTAGTCCCTTTCTCCAGAATTCACCATCAGACCATATGTCAAGTTAAGTCACATAACACTGGCTTGAATGTTCACACTTAAAAAGATGAGGCAATTCGTATTGAAAATGAGGGATAGTCAGTGAAGGGAAAAACACTTTTGTGCTTTGAGCATTTATAAGCCAGGTGTAACTTGATCAGAGTGAATGTTTCTGAGGCTTGATCCAATAATGCTTTCAAAGACAGGAAAGGAATTACCAACTGCACTTGTGAGAATTCACCCATTTCTCAGGCAAACAATCCTAATTCTCCTGCTGAGCGAGATATCCAATTAGCACTCATCAGCGATTGTAGAAATTTCAGTAAGTCCTTTTAATATATAGCAAAGGCGGAGTGAAAGGAAGAAGAAACTATTTTAAACAGTCTGGGATTGAGTCAATTGTCAATGAACGTCAAAAATGTGAGGAATACAATGTTACTATCATAAGCAACAGTGTATGTATAATTGTAATAACAATGTGTAACAGAATCAGAGTGAATGCTTCTGACCCTGATAATGCTTCACCTCAAATTCAAAAGGAGGAATCACCTACTTGCACCGAGAATTCTTCTATTTCTCAGGAGAATCAATTTATGAGGTTTAGCCAACCTCATCACACACACAACTGAATTACCTGGGTATCTTGAAGAGTGCCCTCATTGGATGTAGATCTGTTAGTGGAGGGTTACCGTCTGCAAGTTCAATGGCTGTTATACCCAAGGACCAGACATCACATCTTACATCGTAACTGGAATCCAGCTGCTGTTCACATGCTATTACCTGAACACCAGGAAATCAAACATGCATCCTGTTAACAAGTATTGATAGTAATGCACATTACCGCTAGGAAAGGAATGCTAAATTCATGGTGTACATCTTTAATATTTATATTATTACAGTTCACCTTCAGAAAATCTCAAATTTGCAAGAGTTACAGCATACATGGTCAAAACAAGTTGAATTGTGCTAGCTAATCAATGTTTTATAGACTTGCTTTTCTGTAAATTGTATGACTTCAGTTCCTCTAAATTAACTTCGCTGTGCAAATTCCTGACTTCCTTCTTTTTGAGTGTCATTAAGGGCTAGATTGCTGAGTAGGAACCTCCTGGAAGATTTCTGGTCTCAGTAACTTCAGTTGAATTGTACCTCATGGGGCAATAACTCCGAAATATGAGTTATATCTTAAGCTTTTGGATGGTTACTGGTTAGTTTAAAATTGACTCATACAAAATACCCTAGTTAGTCCCCCTACAGATATTGCCAGACATGCTGAGATTTTCCAGCATTTTCTCTTTTGGTTTCAGATTCCAGCTTCCGCAGTAATTTGTTTTTATTTCATTCGTAAATTTGGTTATGAGTTTTTAAAAAAAAATTTGAGTACCCAATTCATTTTTTCCAATTAAGGGGCAATTTAGCCTGGCCAATTCATCTACCCTGCACATCTTTTGGGTTGTGGGAGCAAAACCGACGCAAACACGGGGACAATGGGACAATGTGCAAACTCCACACGGACAGTGACCCAGAGCTGCGATCGAACCTGGGATCTCGGCACCGTGAGGCAGCAGCACAAACCACTGCACCACCGTGCTGCCCTCTAAATTTGGTTATGATAAACAATGAATGCAATATTCTTTCTAAGCTCACTTTTACATTGCTTCCATAATAGGGCAATGTGTAACCAAATGAGAGGACGAAGAGGATCGGCATCCATAGTAAACTCTTATAGAAATAGGCTAGTCAAATTGATTCTGGTTGAAATTATGCTGTGTAATATTAATAATCAGCATGTTAGTGTGTTTTAATAAACTTTCAACAACATTTTCAAGTTTTAAATAGGATAATATTTTTACTAAATTCACTAAGGAGGAATTTCATTCAATTACTTTAACACATTTGATTTTTTTCCCCCCTTTCCCCCCGGGGG
Source organism: Scyliorhinus canicula (assembly GCF_902713615.1). Lineage (NCBI taxonomy): Eukaryota > Metazoa > Chordata > Chondrichthyes > Carcharhiniformes > Scyliorhinidae > Scyliorhinus > Scyliorhinus canicula. The sequence goes on along the minus strand of NC_052150.1, from coordinate 178,849,961 downwards.
GGGGGGGGGGGGGGGGGGGTGCCAGTTGCGGTTTGCTTAATTGGTATATAGTGTTTAATTCTGGTCGCCACACCACCAGAAGGATGTGGAGGCTTTGGAGAGGGTACAGAAAATTGGTTAGATGGTTAGCGTATGGCTCAGAATAACACCAACAGGTTTGAATTGGATTTCAGCTCAGGAAGGCACGGGAGCTGCCTTCTTGCCCTGTCCCTGAGATTAGGGAACAATGTCCAAAGATGTGCAGGTTGGGTGGATTGGCCATGATAAATTGTCCAAAATTCTATGATTAACCTAGGACAAAAGTTCGGCGCAACATCGTGGGCCGAAGGGCCTGTTCTGTGCTGTATTTCTCTATTCTATTCTATTCTAATGTTAAATCTCCACTGAAAAATAAACTGCCAAGAAAATAGTTCAAGATGATGCATCAGCAGACGGGGCCTGCCTTTGGGAAGAGCACACGTGAATGGATTCCAAATTACTCTTTTGGAACATGCTAAACAGAGGAATGGCACACTGCAACAACCTGATTTGGAGATGTCTGGAATGCAGAAGGCATTTTCCTCTGTGACTTTATGATGCATATGGTGGACACTGCTACGCCCATAGATGAAGCCGTTATGAGAAGTGTAGGAGGTCAAAATGTTAAGGGTGCTTGGATGAGGCCCTGCAAATTCTCTCTGTTCTGTTCGAATTCACGTAGATTCAGAGAAAAGGTGAATTCTAAGTTCTGAAATGTGCTCTTTGTTTGAGCGTTAAGCATTGTACTGAATAATGCAAATGTATTTTCTTGAGGCGACAGGGGCAGGTGGGATGAGTATCAATTAACTATTGGCTTAAGGAGAAAATATTTGTTTTCAGTTATGGTGCTTGACTTTTCCAGGATATAGTTTTACTCTGCTGGGGCTCACTGTGAGACTGGTTCCACCCGCGGTGGAAATTGTCGCGGGTGGGACGGAAAATTTGATGGGCCATTTAAAGGTGGGTGCAACTGGAAAATTGCTCCCATGGACTGCAATCCAATGTCTGCTCTGGTAAAAAAATGTGTAACTATCCCCAGACTATCTCTGTCGGTAAAAAAAGGGCATACTGAAAGGACAGATTTACACTCTTACATTCTCAGACGTATTTATTTTTTAAAAAAAAATTAGAGTAGCCAATTATTTTTCTTTTCCAATTAAGGGCCAATTTAACATGGCCAATCCACCTAACCAGCACATCTTTGGGTGGTGGGGGTGAAGCCCATGCAGACATGGGGAGAATGTGCAAACTCCACACGGACAGTGACCCAGGGCCGTGATTCAAACCCGGGTCCTCAGCGCTGCAGTCCCAATGCTAACCACTGCATCGCATGCCGGCCTCAAATGTATAATACAAGATATGCTTTGCATTGTATTACACAATGGAGTATCAAACCATTGAATTTGTTTGCCACTCTCTTTTATGATTCATTTGTTCCTGATACTCAGGTCTTTAATTTTGAGCCAATGAACCAAATTGATGGTTAAGCTGTGACAGAATGTCAGTATGCTGAGTGCAGGAGGTAGAGAGAGGCAATTTGCAAAGCATTTAAAATAGAAATCACCTCAAATCAAAGGCAGTGTGCTAATATTTACTACTTGTGATGTAATGTTGCCAACCATCAATAACTGTAGGTGAAGTAATTTGCTGTACGTTTGGACCAGCAATAGCTGTTCACGTTATGTAACTCAGACTGAAGTAAAGTTAATTCATCTCCACCCTGAGACAAGAACGCGAAACGCAGGTGCAGAAGATAGTCGCAAAGGGATACGGCATGTTTGCCTTCATCGGCCAGGTCATTGAGTTTAAAAATTGGCAAGTCATGTTCGGCTGTACTTGGTATATAGTATTTAATTCTGGTCGCCACACCACCAGAGGACATAGAGGGTACAGAAAAGATTTACAAGGATGTTGCCTGGTACGGAGGGCATTAGCTATGAGGAGAGTTGGAGAAACTTGGTTTGCTTTCCCTGGAATGACAAGTCTACAAGATTGTGAGGGGCATGGATAGGGTAGATCGTCAGAAACTTTTTCCTCGGGTGGAAGAGTCAATTACTAGGTAGCAAAGGTTTAAGATGCAAGGGGCAAGATTTAAAGGAGATGCATGAGGCAATTTTTTTTTTACACAGAGGTGGTGGGAGACTGGAACTTGCTGCTGGGGGAGGTAGCGGAAGCAGATACGATAGTGACTTTTAAGGAGCGCCTTGACAAATACATGAATAGGATGGGAATAAAGGGATATGGTCCCCAGAAAGATAGGGGGTTTTAGTTCAGACGGGCAGCATGGTCGGTGCAGGCTTTGAGGGCCGAAGGGCTTGTTCCTGTGCTGTAATTCTCTTTGTTCTTTGTGATGAAGTAAACCCTGACAACAGATGGTTACAAATGTGTCCTGGCTGACAACGTGTGTTCACCTGATATTTTGTGCCTGAGCAAAGTGCTTTTATTTAACTCACAAATCTTTAGCACTCTATCCAAAGTCAATACTGAAGGGAGAAGGGGTTATAGCAGCACAAAGTCAGACTGTGTAAATCTGTTTGTGAGCTGAAGGGGCTCTTGGATTACACTTTGACTACACGTCCAATTCCTACATTGATTCACGCTAGTGAGGAAATACATCATTCTCTCCACTTCAGATTGCCAGTTGACACATTTTTTTCAACATTGAAATATAAAAATGAAGTAACTGGTGCACTCATAAAGGTGTTTACAACTGTGAAAAACAAATGCAGGAATGCAGTAATAAAGGGCAATGAAAATACAAGGAAACCGGCACTCAAGGGTTGGGTATTGATGCACATGGGGGCTGCCTTTTGGGTTTTCTTACTTACCTCTGGGGCCATCCAGAATGGGGTTCCAACAGATGTGTTGCAGCGAAGTCGAGTGCTAGTTAACTGGGCTGAAACACCTAGTACAGGAATTAGACCAAATCATCATGAAATGAAGCTAGCATATAGCCCAACAGCATGACAAACATTCCTCTGACCAACTGCACATTGTACTCACTGTTTTAAGAAACAGTTTCAGCAAACTATTAAAAAGAAAATCTAAAAGTGAAAGAAAAATTTGGATGAATTTTAACTTCCTTCCATTGTCCTGTCTGGTTCTCTCGGGCGTTGGGGATATTATTGGGGGGAATTTGCATCAAGGGGAAATTATTTGGGGGTTGCACGACCTCAGTGTCAGTACAGGTAGGTTAGGAGGCATGGCCTCCTCTGTGCTGTACAGTTCTATAGCAATAAGACCAACATATGAGGGAACTGAACTGTCATCAGTAGAGATGCAGGCAGAGTTTTCTCCATTTTGTAATATTAGCAGAGTCGTTAATTGTGAGCCTAAAATGAATTCCCATATTTTATATTCAGGCCGACTACATTTTGATACCATTAGGGAATAGAGAAAAAATAATTTTGTTTTAATTTAAATCGAAGGAAACATTCCATGGATTGCATGTTCCTTTCGGACTGTAACTTAATATCGGATGGTGGGAATTCTGAACTTATTATTTTATCGTTGTCCTTTTTACTTTCTGACACTTTCAGGTTTTGCACATGATCAAGTATTAACATCAAGATGCCTGTCAAGAATGAAGGACAGCAGATCAAATTTGACCTACTACTTCATATACAGCCGTAGTAATTAATTTGCACCATTTACATCAACCAGTTGGCCAAATGTTTGAGTACAAGTATGGTCGGATCAGGATTTAAAATAAAATGCACTGCCATGGAGTTTTTTCCCCACTAGTGTTAAGTCTGTAGAAAAAAGTTGCAACATCAGCGACTGTGGAAACAAAATCGCTGCCGTTTCCTTCCGCCTCTGAACATCATGGGCTGGATTCTCCGATTCTGGGGCTATGTCCCCACGCCAGCGAAAAACGGTCACCAATTCCCCATTTTGCTGGGGACAAGCAGGAAGGCAGCGTAGAGCACTCAGCTCCAGCTGTCGATACGGCCCGTGCAACATGGTGGTGGCCGCTTGCAGACCCGGCCCGCAAAATAGTCCCCGCTTTCAGCCAGCTCGCGCACCGCGGATCATACCCCCACAGTAGCCCCAGCCCATGATGACGTCCCCCCCGGCCCGCAGGTGGGCCCTCCCACGACTGTGGCAGTGCTGGACCAAGTCCGCAGCCGCCACGCCAGGTTCCCGACGGATGAGACCACACGTGTCCCGAGCCATCGGGAACTCGACCGGTCGGGGGCGAATAATCGGGGGCGGGCCTCAGGCAATGTCCTGAGGCCGGCGATACGTGGCATGCCATACTCTCCGAATATGCCGCTTTGGAAGGGGTGGAGCATCGTGAAAGCGGCGCCGCCCCGATTTGGTCGGGAACTTTGATTCTCTGGCCGATCGGCAAACTCGATTTCGGTGTCGGTGAACTGAGAATCCAGCCCCATACCTCTTCCCCAAGGTTAAACACTGTGACCAATCATGCTCAGATGGGCATTGTCCACAGCAACAACAGATTCCTTCCAATGAAAGCTAAAAGGTGATGCTGACAGCTTGATTTTTATCAGACCTAATCCACCTAACACCAAGATGTAGCCATTTAAAATGGGCACCTGCAAAGGACCATGGGAATTATGGCCAACCCAGGACTCAGACAGATACACAGCCTATGTGTATCTAAAACATAGGCAACCAGACCTGACTGAAACCCCTGCTCATTTACATTTTAATGGCCCATTTTCCCAGGACAATAGAACTCCAATCAAGCAATCGGTACAGCCACAGACTGATCGGCGCCACTCCGTTACTCAGAAAGCACAACTGCCAAAGTCAATGACCACTAAGGACCCGCCCAGCTACCAAGGCACCCGCCCCTTTATGGGCCGAAATCGAAGAGAGTGATCAGAGCCCTGTCGAACTATTGGGTCCAAGGTTAAGGATCGACCCAAAGAGCGCAAAATGTTCTGTCTCTCTTGGATCCGGCCTGTGCCACCCAATTGCAGCAGAAACAGCCAGCCAAGTTCAAGACCAACGATCGCTACCTGGATGAGCCCAGCAGAGACAGACCCACTTTCTTCAAACCAACCAAGTGAAATCCAGATATAGGCCTTTATCCATTTGCACAGTGCCGGTCGTCCTGAAGTTAAGTATAAGTTATTAGAGCTGATAGGTGTAGTTTAACTCATAGTGGATATTGTGTTTGCATGTTGAGATAACTCTTGTGTATATAAATAAACTATCTTTTGAACTAACTAACTGGTTGTGTGGTCATTTTATCGATACAGGGGAAAGGCTTGTGGTTCACCAAGATAAATAAATAGAGCAACAAAGACCATTTGTAACAGTTGGTAAAATATTCGAAATGTAAAGTGACCATAGTTCCAGATGACCATCGGCTTCTTTCCTCTTTGAGGGGGAGAGCTGACGGGTGGTGGTTTAACCTGAGGATCACCACATCTCAGGCAAGGGGAAAGGTTGAGAAGGTGGGCGCTCATGAATAACATCTAAAGTCATGCATTCTATCTGAAGCTATTTTTGTTTTTAAAGTACAGCTTGAATGACGACATTATTTGGTTTGTCTTCCGCTTTTGGCACATAGCAAAAGTCAAGCTTGAAGAGTGTGCACAATCGCACTACATTTACCTTCTCCATCCATAACTCACAGTGTGGCAGCAACAAATCTACTTCAATCATGTTCCTCTCGGTATATTTCTTAAAAACTGGTGATATTTATTCTGAACGTTTTATTATTTTTTAAATCATTCTTTTTTCTTTCCGAAACATTCAATTGCACATGATCAAGTATTAACAAAGAACAAAGAACAAAGAAAAGTACAGCACAGAAACAGGCCTTTCAGCCCTCCAAGCCGGCGCCAACCATGCTGCCCGTCTAAACTAAAATCTTCCACACTTCCGGGGTCTGTATCCCTATATTTCCACCCTATTCATGTATTTGTCAAGATGCCCCTTAAACATCACAATCATCCCTGCTTCCACCACCTCCTCCGGCAGCGAATTCCAGGCACCCACTACCCTCTGTGTATAAAACTTGCCTCGTACATCTCCTCTAAACCTTGCCCCTTGCACCTTAAACCTATGCCCTCTAGTAATTGACCACTCTACCCTGGGGAAAAGCCTCTGACTATCCACTCTGTCTATGCCCCTCATAATTTTATGGACCTCTATCAGGTCGCTCCACAACCTCCTTTGTTCCGGTGAGAACAAACCCAATTTATTCAACCTCTCCTCATAGCTAATGCCCTCCATACCAGGCAACATCCTGGTAAATCTCTTCTGCACCCTCTTGAAAGACTCCACATCCTTCTGGTAGTGTGGTGACCAGAATTGAACACTATACTCCAAATGTGGCCTAACTAAGGTTCTATACAGCTGCAACATGACTTGCCAATTCTTATACTCAATGCCCTGGCCAATGAAGGCAAGCATGCTGTATGCCTTCTTGACTACCTTCTCCACCTGTGTTGCCCCTTTCAATGACCTGTGGACCTGTACACCTAGATCTCTCTGACTGTCAATACTCTTGAGGGTTCTATCATTCACTGTATATTCCCTACCTGTATTAGACCTTCCAAAATGCATTACCTCACATTTGTCCGGATTAAACTCCATCTGCCATCTCTCCGCCCAAGTCTCCAAATAATCTAAATCTTGCTGTATCCTCTGACAGTCCTCATCGCTGTCTGCAATTCCACCAACCTTTGTGTCATCCGCAAACTTACTAATCAGGCCAGTTACATTTTACGCCAAATCATTTATATATACTACAAATAGCAAATGTCCCAGCACTGATCCCTGAGGAACTAGTCACAGCCCTCCAATCACAAAAGCACCCTTCCATTGCTACTCTCTGCCTTCTATGACCTAGCCAGTTCTGTATCCATCTTGCCAGCTCACCCCGATCCCATGTAACTTCACCTTTTGTACCAGCCTGCCATGAGGGACTTGTCAAAGGCCTTACTGAAGTCCATACAGACAACATCCACTGCCCAACCTGCATCAATCATCTCTGTGACCTCCTCGAAAAACTCTATCAAGTTAGTGAGCCACGTCCTCCCCTGAACAAAACCGTGCTGCCTCTCGCTAATACATCCACTTGCTTCCAAATGGGAGTAGATCCTGTCTCAAAGAATTTTCTCCAGTAATTTCCCTATCACTGACGTAAAGCTCACTGGCCTGTAGTTCCCTGGATTATCCTTACTACTCTTCTTAAAAAACGAACAATATTGGCTATTCTCCAGTCCTCTGGGGCATCACCTGAAGATAAGTGAGGATCAAAAGATTTCTGTTAAGGCCTCAGCAATTTCCTCTCTAGCCTCCTTCAGTATTCTTGGATAGATCCAATCAGGCCCTGGGGACTTATCTACTTTAATATTTTTCAAGACGCCCAATGGCAGCACGGTAGCATTGTGGCATTGTGGATAGCACAAATGCTTCACAGCTCCAGGGTCCCAGGTTCGAATCCCGGCTTGAGTCACTGTCTGTGTGGAGTCTGCACGTTCTCCCTGTTTGTGCGTGGGTTTCCTCCGGGTGCTCCGGTTTCCTCCCACAGTCCAAAGATGTGCAGATTAGGTGGATTGGCCATGATAAATTGCCCTTAGGGTCCAAATTGCTCTTGGTGTTAGGTGGGGTTACTGGGTTATGGGGATAGGGTGGAAGTATGGGCTTGGGTAGGGTGCTCTTTCCAAGAGTCGGTGCAGACTCGATGGGCCGAATGGCCTCCTTCTGCACTGTAAATTCTATGAAACCTTGTCTTTTTGGATCTCAATGTGACCCAGGCTATCTACACACCCTTCTCCAGACTCAAAATCCACCAATTCCTTCTTTTTGGTGAATACAGATGCAAAGTATTCATTTAGTACCTCACCCATTTCCTCTGGCTTCACACATAGATTCCCTCCCCTGTCTTTCTGAGGGCGAACTCTTTCCCTGGCTACCCTCTTACTTTTTATGTACGTGTAAAAAGCCTTGGGATTTTTCTTAACCCTATTTGCCAATTACTTTTTGTGACCCCTTTTAGTCCTCCTCACTCCATTCTTAAGTTCCTTCCTACTTTCCTTACAAAATCCTTGAAAGTTGCCACCCAGGTTAATAGGGCTGTTAAGAAGGCATATGGTGTGCTAGCCTTTATAAGCAGGGGGATTGAGTTTCGGAACCACAGGGTCATGCTGCAGCTGTACATAACTCTGGTGCGGCCACACCTGGAGTACTGCGTGCAGTTCTGGTCACCACATTATAGGAAGGATGTGGAAGCTTTGGAAAGGGTTCAGAGGAGATTTACTAGGATGTTGCCTGGTATGGAGGGAAGGTCTTACGAGGAAAGGCTCAGGGAATTGAGGTTGTTTTCGTTAGAGAGGAGAAGGCTGAGAGGTGACTTAATAGAGACATATAAGATAGTCAGAGGATTAGATAGGGTGGACAGTGAGAGTCTTTTTCCTCGGATGGTGATGACCAACACGAGGGGACATAGCTTTAAATTGAGGGGTGAGAGATATAGGACAGATGTCAGAGGCAGTTTCTTTACTCAGAGAGTAGTAGGGGTGTGGAATGCCCTGCCTGCAACAGTAGTAGACTCGCCAACTTTAAGGGCATTTAAGTGGTCACTGGATAGACATATGGATGAAAATGGAATAGTGTAGGTCAGATAGGCTTCAGATGGTTTCACAGGTCGGCGCAACATCGAGGGCCGAAGGGCCCGTACTGCGCTGTAGTGTTCTATGTTCTATGTTCTATGTTCTATTCCACACAGGCTTTGCCTGTTCCCAGCCTTCTAGTCCTGACAAATGTCTCCTTTTTCTTTTTGACGAGACCCACAATATCTCTTGTTATCCAAGGTTCCCAAAATTTGCCATATTTATCCTTCTTCCTCACAGGAACAAGCCGGTCCTCAATTCCTTTCAACTAACATTAAGGTCCTGCCAAGAATGAAGAACAGCAAATCATTTTTGACATGCTAATTACTATACAGCTGTAGTAATTTGTTTTGCACCATTTACATCAAAGAGCTGCCCCCTGAAGCCGCATTTACGTCACTCCCTGCACTGACGAACCTAGCTCGACAGTGCAAGAAGAGATCGGGGCACCATTTTAAAATGTTGCCCCAATTCCGTGACCACCTTGGATGCCCCACCACACCCCCACTGCCCCAATTTACCTCTTCGGGGTCCTTAAGCCCACCTCACTCCACCTCTTAAGGGCTGGGCACACCCCAGCCCGATCCCTGGCATGGGCAACCTGGCACCCTGGCAGTGCCACAAGCAGCCCAACCAACTGAGGGCCTCAGATGGCCTGGGAGGCCACCCCAGGTGCTATTACGCCTGATCCATGTTTGTGTGGACCTGTGCGAAACGCCACCATGGCGAGGTCTGCCGGGCGAGGCCCTTAGTTCCCAGGCCTCAGGAGAATCCAGTCTAATGGCTCATTTCAATATGCTAATCTGGATCTCTTCCAGCAAGGGTGCGATCCAGATTGCGACGTCTCGCTAAATTTCGTTCCGTGCATCGTAAATCTCATGAGAGGCCTCTCGCCCGATTTCACAGCTTTGTTGTGTCACCGAGTCGGGCGCGACAAGACCATTTGATCACACCCAAAACGTTGCTTCAAGCTGAATACAAAATCTATAATAAGGCACATTTCATAGTGACTGCATAAACAGAAAATATTTGGTAGCTTGATGACATATTGGTTTCGCATAAGGATCCATTGTATGAAGGCAACAGTTTTTGGAGTGAAGGGTAAAGGTGAGGTTACAGTTGGCTACAAGAGGAGGTTGCACACAGTTCAGAGGGTATGTCAAAGGATGGTGCCCACAGATGACATGGGTGTTATGAGATTGGACCTGTAATCTTGGGAGTAATCAAACCCAAATTTCAAGTTTGTGAATTTGAATTCCGTTGAAGAAATCAGGAGCAAGAAGCTGTTGGATTGTTGCAAGAACCCAACTGGTTCGCTGAAGTCCTTTTCGAGACGGTAATCTGCCATCCTTATTTTGCCCTGTATATGACTTCAGTCGCCCATCAATGTGGTTGATCCATAATTGTACTCTAAAGTGCAACAGGTCACCCAGCCATATTATATAGGTGCCACACCCCCACCTTCTGGACAGCAAGGGATGGATATTAAAGGTCAGCCATGCCAGTGATGCTCATAAATTAATAAAACCTTTAGAGGACTGAAAATAATTGTTTGTCTTTTAAGAGTTAATGCCATCAGTAAACATCGTATCAGGATATCATGAACTATTTTGAGGAGTTAGCTTAACATTCCCTTTCCACTTGAGTGTCAAATTTTTGTTTAATGTTGATAACGCATCTGAACCTGCACAACCTACCCCTCCATCAAATTGCATGTTGCTTAAGACTTTGTCGGCAGTGGGTGGATTTTAACTCTCAGGTGACTAGCCTTTGTGAGACAGATACTGCCTCTGCAAAGAAAAGTGTTTGTAAACAAGCTGAAAGGTTAATCAAGTGTGCAATGGATTAAGGTAAGTCCTTTGGAAACATACTATCACGTCACCCACACATGATACAGCATACCACTCTGATGAACAACAGACATTTTCTTACTCCTCCCATTCTTCACTCCCCAAGCAAAGCAGAGTTTGCCAAACAAATTCTCACAAAAACAATTGTACAGTTTATACATTGAATTGTATCTGCTGTGAAACACTGTTGAGCTTTGACATCTTTTTCCTCACGCATGCTTTCCAATATTATGTGATGGAAAAATGCTATAAAGATGTAATTTAAGACATTAGAAATGGCTTTTGGGCCAAATTTACAAAGTAGATGGATTCCCTGCAATTGCAAAATAAGAAAGAGGAGATCCTTTCCACGTTCCTCAAAGTTTCCCCATCGGGAATGCTTCCCGCTTGGAATTTTCCTGCCTACCTGCAAACATGTCTCCTTCAGCGAGCACCCTTATCATCTGAGAAGTTCAATAACATAACGAACAAGGTATAGCCGCAAGAGTTTCCATTTCCTTCGGTAACATCCAAAGCAGATTAACGTAAAATGGCTTCCAACCTCAGTCTGGATGCCCGCCCAGTCGTACTGAGCATATGCATACGTCTTAAAGTGCGATACGACGTCTTAAAGCAAAACTGCATTAGATTATGCCACAACATGTTCCTTAAAGCAAATAATCAGCTGACTGCTGTAACGGCACGGTGGTGGTGATTTTCCAAAACAGGGAACAAGCAAGAAGTGCAGAGTTCTCATGGGGGAAACAGATAGCAGATGGATTCCCTGCAGAGCTAAGTTCATTGTACAATGTGTGGAAGCTGGGCAAAATTAAACACAAGCTTACCAGAAAAAAAAATTACATTCCAAAGTACAAGGCAGATTATCCAGAAAATTATGATTTTTATAGTAACAGATTTTAAATAAAAGTCAGAAATCTTTTGATGTATTTGGCCAAGGTTCTTAATGAAATGCAAGTACATTTGGCGATTCATCAATATTAATAGGATATTTACAAAACTGAAGCTATTCAAACACTGATACCTTTTTGTATAGCTGTTTACAGTAATCCAGCAGATCTCACCTGTGATATTACTGTTTGAAATTTGTGGCAATTGATTCCTTTACATTAGCTGGCTTAGTAGCTATTCCTCACTAATTGTCCCAAGTTGCTTTAGCAAAGATATTCAAAACAATCAACACAACATAAGATAAAAACAGAAGGATATTAAAATTCACTTGAGTTCTTTGGATAATATAAATGTTTTAGTGGTAACTATTTCTATTCAGTCATAATGTATTCAGAGCAAGAATGGTCTCCAGAAACATCAGAGGCGGTTTGAGCCTGCGTGAACTATCAGTGAGAATGGTGATGCCTGCGGCGAATTCGGCGAGAATCCGAAAACGTGATTCTCTCTGGCGAGATCACGATTTCTGATTTTCCAGGCTCCTCGTTGGCAGCGGGATGAGGAACCTGCCGCAGAAGACCGGGAACCCCATTTTGATAAATTACAAAATCATTAGCAAGCCCTCCCTCTGGGACTTCCCTATTCACTGAATATTCATGAGCACTGGCGTGACGTCACACCGCCGCGATTTACAACAGCTGAATAAAAATTAGAACCTGGTGACCTCCCCTCCGAACGGGAAATTGGAGGTGAGCGCTCAGGTCACCATCACCATCCAGGGTGCCAGTTGCAGAGGGGGCACCGGAGAGGATGCGCAGGACCCAGATAGATTCAACTAGGGTGGGTGCAGTATCGGCATCTCAGGGGCTAGAGTTTCCCGAAGGCCTTTTGGGCCCTTCAAGTCTGTGAGCCTCTTGGTGTAAAGCGGTCTGGTGGCTGGTTTGCTGGCAGAACTCTCAGGGTGGAGTTGAAGTACTAATTGCAGGCTTCACACAAATCTGGTGTGCCTCGCCTGCCACAGAAACCGCACTCAGCTCATTTAAGGCAACAATGGTGGTCATTGTCCAGGTCCTCCATGAGGTACATTGAATGCAGTCAACTGCCCTCACATATCATGCTTGCAGGGGTGGGGAGGCACTTGGACCCCTGACACTCTCAATGGTTGAAGAGCTTCATTTAGCTGGAGTTTAGAGAGATAACTGTGGGGAAGTGGCTATTGTGTGACTGGGAGGGAGTGAGGCTCAGTGGAAAGGCTCTCACCTCGGGGGAAGCTCATGGGTCCCAGAGGCTGAGAGGGCTCAGGGTCATGGCAATTTCAGGACTCCTCGTCGTTCACTTTGATATTCTCTTTCTTTCAGGTTTTGATTCTGGAGCCAGTCGAGATTGCAATTCTATTGATTACAATTGACCAGCAGCAGAGACATCGACGTGCCACTGCACGCGGCCAGGACCAGAGCCCACCCTGCAGAGGAGGGACAGCTGGGCCCATTAATCTTCCAGGAGGAGGGCCTCAGATGGTGGAGCTTTGGGGGTGACATTACCGTACAAGGGTATTCCAACGTTGAGCCTCCGAGCTCCAGATGTCAGAGCTACAATGCTGAAGAAGATTGTGTCTGTCCCAGGAGACAGTGTACCACCTGTGCCAGGTGATACAGGCGTTGGCACCACATGGACCGCGAGGTCACCCATTGCCTGTGGCCCTTAAAAGTCACTGCCGCTCTGAATTTCAATGTCAGCAGCTCGTTTCAGGGCTGCATGGTGATCAGTACAACATACCCCAGTCTGCCGCGCACAAGTGCATTAGGGAGCTCAAAGATGCGCTATTTGCAAGGGCCGAGAATCCCGTCCCCCCCGATCTGACGCCGGCTGCTGAATACTCCGCGGCCGGTTTTCGGACGGGGTGGGGATTGCGCCATACCTGTTGGGGGCAGTTGGCAGCGGCCCCCCCGGCAATTCTCCAGGCCACGATGGGCCGAGCGACCGTCTGTTTTTGGCCAGTTCCGCCGGCGTGGATTAGACATGGTTCATACTGGCGGGACCTGGCTTGGAGGGCAGCTAGTGGAGCCCTCAGGGGGACGTGGGGGAATCCGGCCCGGTGGGTGGGAGGAGGACCCCCACGGTGGCCTGGCCCACGATCGGGGCACACCGATCTGTGGGCGGGCCTGTGCCGTGGGGGCACTCTTTCCCCCCACATCGGCCTGTGTAAGGCTCCGCCATGGCAGGCGCGGAGAAGAAACCCCCTGTGCATGCGCAGGAAACATGCCAGCGGTTCTGCGCCCGTGGCAGAACATGCTGGAAGTCCTGTGCATGCACCAACTCGCGCCGGCCGGCGGAGGCCCTTCTGCGCCGGTTGTAGCGGCGCCAACTCCTCCAGCGCCGGCCTAGTGCGGAGGATTCCACAACTTTCGGGTGGCCCGCGCTGGACTGGTTCACGCCGCTCTCTGGCGCCGGTACGGGATGCATCGCTGATTCAGTGAGAATCCCGGCCCTGGCGAGCAAGGACGCCATGGCCATTGTCTTCACAAGTACTGGTTTAGCTCACTCAGCTAAATCGCTGGCTTTTAAAGCAGACCAAGCAGGCCAGCAGCACGGTTCGATTCCCGTACCAGCCTCCCCGGACAGGCGCCGGAATGTGGCGACTAGGGGCTTTTCACAGTAACTTCATTGAAGCCTACTCGTGACAATAAGCGATTTTCATTTTCATTTATAGCATGCATGCCCAAGTTGCAGAATGTCACTGACTGCACCCAAGTGGCTCAGTGGTCTCCATGGCAGCATGGGGTGCCATTTATGAACCGCAAGGGATACCAATCCCTCAATGTTCAGATTGTCTGTGACCACGCGATGTGCATCATGCAGATGTGTGTCCGTTTCCCAGGGAGAATCCATGATAGTTACATCCTGGGGCATTCCCAGATCCCAGCCACTTTTGAGGGAGAGCAGCGGCTGGAGAGATGTCTCCTTGGGGACAAAGGATACTCACTCAGAAGGTGCCTCAGTGCGGAGACCACAAATACCTACTGAGACTTGCTACAATGTGTCAACTCGTGCACTGGTCGAGCAGCTGATTGACTTGCTCAAGATGTGCATCCGGTGCATCAGCCAGTCAGGGAGTACCATCCAATTGATACCCCAGAGGGTGTACCGCATCATCGGGGTCTGTTGTCCTTTGCACGCCCTGACACAGCAGCGGGAAGAGCAGCTGGACCAGGAGGAGATGGAGGAGCGCCACATGTCCTCGGCTGAGGAGGAGATCGAGGAGGGCGGTCAGGATCAACACATAGAAGAGGAAGGACCTTGGGCAATGGCCAGGGCTGACATGTTCAGCAGAGCTAGGGACAGCTCTGAAGTCAGGAGTCCTTACGTACAAGGTGGGCAGGCTCTCAACACATTGTCAGCCCCTGGCATCCTGATCACACAAGAGTGGCAGACATGAGAGGTCCGAGCATTGATGTTTTAGGGGGTGGGGGATGCATTGTGGGGGGCTGGTGGTCCCATACCAGTAGAGGTGCATCTTTACTGCATCATCAGTGTGGGAGATATGAGAGACATAGTGCTGCCATTCTCACACTGCACAGGGATGAAGCCCTGAGTGTGTGTAAGGGGATTGTGGAGCATGGCACCATGAAATGGCAGCATGGAGGATCTATATGGGTGAATAAAGCAATGTTTAATACAAGAGCGATGTTACAATGGTGACTTATCTCTCCTAAGTTATTATTCAGAATGTCCAAATTACCTAACAGCACGTCTTTTGGGACTTGTGGGAGGAAACTGGTGTGGTGATATGCATCACTGTAGATACACAATGGGTTAATGTAAGTACACGCAGACTAGCTAGACACTAGAGGGAGCACCAGAGACATGACACACAGACACTCAACCAATAGGACAGTAAGATAGGACACGACCAATGGGCATTCACGATACACACAGAGGTGACACTACCACAGGGGGGCATTACACCAACCGATACATAAAGGACACAGCACACACGGTCTTCCTCTTTCCAGTGGAGACACTCAGTGAGTACAGACACAGGGTTGATTCAACATCACACCCACCACGTGGATTGTAGCAGACTGGTTCGTCAGTCTGAGTGGCTATAGAAGGATTAACAGTAGAGGCGAATCCGAGTAGGAGAATTGTAAATAGTTTAATAAACGTGTTGAAGTTATCTCCACGTCTGAACCTTCCTTGTCAGAGTGAACATCAAGGAAGCAGCTTATGCTACGCCAAGAGCATAACAAGACAACTGCAGCACCCGGAGGAAACCCACGCAGACACGGGCTCAGTGTACCCGAACAGGCATCGGAATATGGCGACTGGAGGATTTTCACAGGATCTTCAATGCAGTGTTAATGTAAGCCTACTTGTGACAATAAAGATTATTATTGCATGCCATATGCCTGGGACCCAGTCAGGTGAAGCATTAACCAATCAGCGTGGCCTGTGTGGCCATGCCAACGTGCTAATTGTCATGAGGCCAGCAACAGTGTCAATGGTCTCCCTCAGAATGGAGAGGCTGCCTTCCACTCACGTGTCCCCATTAGCCTCTGAGGAAGTGTGGTTTGTCATTCCCTCCTCCTGGTCAAGATCCAACCTTCTTTGAATAGACAAATTATGGAGCAGACAACACATGCCAAAAATGCAGGACACGCTAGCTGGCTTGTGCAGGGAGCACCACCCGACCAGTCAAGGCAGTAGGAGTGCATCTTCAACATGCCACTGGTCTGTTCAATGCAGACTCAGCTTTGGTTATGGTGCCTCTCCATCTCTATGCCTCAGTCCTGGAATCTGGCCTGAAGAGTTATAGCACATGGGACACTTGGAGGATAAAGGAGTCATGACAACTGTCCAGAAACAGATTGCAGATCTGCAGTTTGTGCTTCTTGGTGGTTGCAGAACAGCTGCATATTCAGTGAGTGGAACCCATTTCTGTTGAGCAATCCGGCTGTCAGGTCCATCAAGTGAGAACAAAAATAATGCTCTGGACCTGCTGGAATCGATTAATGAGATCAAAGCTCAATGCCCTCTGTGCCTGTGCAAGCCTGTTTGTGGCAAATTGGATCTTTCTCTCACCATTTGAACCCAGAATCTGTGGCCCACCTAATAGCATAATGAACTGCTGACTGCAAAACGGCGCCCATGTCTACAGCTGACCCCTGGAATGATCGTAGAAGTGCAGAGTGACAGTAACCTTGACGGTTTGGGGTAGGTGACTTCCATCGGGGTCCATGAGGCATCAGGTAATTGTTAAGCATAGAGCAGATCTCCAACATCACCTGTCTCCTCTGGCAGTGGTACTCTGTCAGTCATGGAGTAGCTGCCAAGCGGACGATAGACCCAATGTTGTGGGTCCTTAAGCCTCTTCCTGACCAGGAGGCCCCTCTGCTCATGCTCCTTCCCGCTGCCCTGGCCAATGCCATAGTAAGCAGTGCCCAATCACTAAGCTACCAGGAGTTTGTTCAGCAGGCCTTCCTTTGCCAGCTGGCTCTGATGCCCTGGTGAAGCATGCATCCTGCTGACGCTCTCAGGAATCCAAATTATCGCAGTGAACAAAATATGTCTCTCAACACCAACAATGGGAGTTCTGTGCCAATGAGCATGACTATCCATCCCTTATATGAGTTTCCTGGTGCCTCTATTAACCCTGATGACTCCCTGCTGTGTGCATGCCAAGATCACTTTGATGAGCCCGAGGCACTCCATGTCCCATGTCTGCCAATTTAAAATTTGTATCTGACTCAATGCGATCTTTTAATTGGCTCCACAACCATCTCAACAGTGAATTATGTCATGGTGGGTTTAGACACCCCCCCTTCATTCCCTCCTGTTGAAAATTATATCATATTTCAGAGGCCCTTCCTAAATGCAATTATTAAATTGTGCCTGAACCTTTTACTGCCACCAATGGTAAGTGAAAATCTGGCCCTATAAGTCAAAAATCATTGGTCTCTCAATCTTTCAGTTAAGCAGCTTCAGAAAGCAGTTCATTTTCATTAAAGAATAAATCACTTGCTCCACTCTCCTGAACCAGGCAACAAATTTCTTCATCCCTGGTAATCACAACCATACTAACATTAACGTCCAGCAAAGTCTTTCTTTCCCAACTACATCTATGCGATTACGTAGATGTGGCAGGTAACCTGATCTGCTTTGAATCAGAGTCGTTCAACCAGCTGGACCTCGACTAAGAACACCTGAAATTTCCAAAATATTTGGGTTTTTTCAGTTGGATTTCATAACTGATTGGGGTGAGAAATTGTTAATTAAGAGCTCGATACTTCATCCCTAATGTTTATACCAGAACATTGTGGTCATCCTGGTGAATAAGAAAGAGAAAGTTAGATGGGGAACACAAAGCCAGAAACCACAGAAAACATTTTTTAGTCTATCTTCACACCCACGTTGTTTTGACTGTCTGGGGAATGGGGGGTGGGGACCCACGGATAGGGGTGCGCTGCCGGTGGGACCCAAGAATCCTGCCGCCAGCAAACGGCCACAGAATTCCAGCCCTGGTGATCTCTGTGCCAAGGATCACCTTTCCCAGCATTAATTTGAATGTGGTGGCAAACCACGGGAATGTCCAGGCATCCAACAACAATGATGACATTGAGCTGGATAATGGCGCTACAAGATGCACTGCAGCAACTCACCAAGGATTCCTTGACAGCACCTCCCAAACCCACACCTCGACCACCTAGGAGGACAAGAGCAGCAGATAAATGGGAGCACAAGCACCTGACTTGGAACTTTATCCCCGTTCCTTCACTGTCGCTGGGTCAATATCCCAGAGCTCTCTTCCTAACAGCACTGTGGGTGTACCCACATCACATGGACCACAATAGGTCTAAGAAGGTGTTTTACCTTCTCATAGGCAAGGATGAGCAACAAATGCTGACCTTGCCAGTGATACCCATATACCACAAAATCATTTAAAAAAATGAGGCAATCACAATGCAGAATTTTCACCCACAGCAAACTCAAATGTAAAATGTATTAGTTATCCTCCTTTTACCGAGAGCTAAATAAAGATTGGGACATGCGCATCAGAAATTGAGAGCGTACAAAAAAACCTTTGAGGAAATAATTTGATGATAGAAGTATAATTGTATTTTTTAAAAATGGAAATTTAAAACAATGGAAGAATTTGACATTTTGCAATCATATAATGTGCTTACAGGCAGGTTGTTCAACAATGGTTATGATTTGGTACCCTACAAAATCTCCAGTTACACGTCATTAACAAGGCAAAACTTTAGCGGGGTTATTTTACAACAATATTCTAGTCTAAAAGGGAATGTTCCCATCAGTTCAATGATTCTAAAGACTGTTGTCTGCTGTGATTTTAATAACGTGCTCTCTGGAGGAGTAGGTAATCACTGACAGTGATCTCCTCGAGATTTAATTGAGCATGTGCAGATGCCAGAAGAAGTTTCATAGGATAATGACAGCGAATGTTGACAGTTTTTGCTGACAACGCAACAGCAAAATGTGGACCTCATGCAAAATAGGTACAACAATTAAAGCAGTTAATAACAAAGTTGCACACATTTCCTGGTGCTCCTCGTGAGTAGAATAACATTCCAGAGGACGGAATGAACAAAATGAAAACTGAGCAGTAAAGAAAAATACAGAGATGGGATGTAAGTAAAAACATCACTAAAGAAAGAGAAGGAAGGGAAATATTTGCAAAGGCTTGAAATGCAATGATTGAAAGAACAGACTCTGATGGTGGAACAGAGGGCGTGAGTAAGAGAAAATATGCACGCTGGGAACTATGGCTTGGAGGAGATGACCAATATAAAATTTAATCATTTGCTGAGTTACTGATGTAAAGGTTAATGTTGGTTTCCGGTTGCGGCTATGACCAGCTAAGTCGCACGTTTGGCTGCTCCTGCTACAAAGGTGTTTTCGGGCCGATTGGAGGGCCCCAACGGCGCTGTAAGGACAAATCCCGGTGGGGGAAGGCTCCCTGAAGAGAACCAGACCAACTTTATGGTCGGTACCCGGAGTGGGGTGGTAAAGAAAGCAACAGCAGCTCCCAAAAAAAGCGGGGGAAGAAGACCAAAATGGCGGCCGGTGGCGCACCCGAGGAATGGAGGAAATGGGCGGAGGAGCAGCAGGCCGCTCTCCTGCGCTTCTTTACGGAGCTGAAAATGGAGCTCTTGGAGTCAATGAATGCGACGACCACCAGGCTGATGGGAGCCCAGGCGACCCAAGAGGCGTCGATTCGGGAGCTGCAACAGGAGATGACTGTGAGGGAGGAGGAGGCTACGGTCCTCGTGGGAAAGGTAGAGGTGCACGAGGCACTCCACCTGAAATGGCAGAGCCGTTTTGAGGAGCTGGATACCCGAATGAGGCGGAAGAACCTGAGGATCTTGGGCCTGGCAGAAGGCCTGGAGGGGTCAGACCTCCCGGGATATGTAGCAGAAATGCTGAGCTCCCTGATGGGGGCAGGGGCCGTCCCTTCGCCCCTGGAGCTGGAAGAGGCCTACAGGGTCATGGCTAGGAGGCCAAGAGCAAATGAGCCCCCGAGGGCGGTGCTGGTGCGGTTCCAGCGACTCAGCGACCGTGAGAGAGTGCTGGAGTGGGCCAAGAGGGAAAGGAGCAGCAAGTGGGAGAATTCGACGGTGAGGGTCTACCAGGACTGGAGTGCGGAGGTGGCAAAGCGGCGGGCCCGGTACAACCGGACGAAGGCGGTGCTACATGCAAAACGGATCAGGTTCGGAATGCTGCAGCCAGCGCGCTTGTGGGTCACCTACAGGAACCAACACCACTATTTTGAGTCCCCAGAGGAGGCTTGGGCCTTTGTACAGGAAGAGAAACTGGACTCGAATTAGACCCAGGGGATACTTGGCGGCCGTAGCCGCTCGGGTACTTTCTGCTGAATTCTTTGTTTGGATTTTGAACTCTTGCTGTGGTTTTTCTTCTGATGTTTTTTCCCCCTTTGCCAATTTCCCTTAGTTATGGTTATTGTGATTATTCATGGTTATTTATGGTTATTTATGCTGTTTGGTAGAGGGCGACTGTTAAGTACATTGTTATTTGTTATTTATCTGTTATTTATAATGTTAAGTTGGGGAGGTGGGACGGGGGGGAGAGCAGATCGGGGATATGGGTTCCTAGGGGGGGTTCTTTTACAGGCATGGACGGGGACGGGGGTGGAACTGAAGATGGCGGGGTGGGGTGTGGCAGGGCGAAAGCGCGGGCTTTCCTCTGTTTTCCCGCGCGCGGGGCAGAGGAGGGGGGAGGGGAGGAGTGCGGGGCGTGGCTAGCAATGGCGACCTTTCCCGCGCTGGAGCGGGGCCAGGGAGGAGTGGCAAGGGGGGGGAGGCCCCCCCCCCCCGAGCCGGGGGGAGTCGGAGTGTGGCAGGAGCAGCCGGGTCAGCGTGAACCAGCTGACTTACGGGAGTACGATGGAGGGTACATCGCGGCTAGGAGGGGTCCTAGCCTGGGGGTGGGGGGGGAGGGGGGTTAGGGAGGGATACCGGGTTGCTGCTGAAAAGACCAGAAACGGGAAGTGGAGGGCTGGAGAGGTGGGGGGAGGGGGACATCGCCATGGGGAGCGGGTCAGAAGGGAAGGGTCGACCCGGGGCGAGCAGGGAACAGGACATGGCTAATCGGCAGGGGAAGGGGGCGGGTCGTCCCGCGACCCGGCTGATCACTTGGAACGTGAGGGGGTTGAATGGGCCGGTCAAGAGATCAAGGGTATTCTCACACCTGAAGGGACTGAAGGCTGATGTAGCAATGTTACAGGAGACCCATTTGAAGGTAGTGGACCAGGTTCGCCTGAGAAGGGGGTGGGTGGGACAGGTGTTCCACTCTGGATTGGACGCAAAGAACCGGGGGGTGGCGATTCTGGTGGGAAAGAGGGTGTCGTTCGTGGCGGAGGAGGTGGTGGCGGATAAGGAGGGTAGGTATGTGATGGTGAAGGGTAAGCTGCAGGGGGAGAAAGTGGTGATGGTCAACGTATATGCCCCGAACTGGGATGACGCGGGTTTTATGAGGCGCCTATTGGGCCTCATTCCGGGACTGGAGGCAGGGGGCTTGATCATGGGGGGGGACTTTAACACAGTGCTGGACCCCGGGCTAGACAGATCGAGCTCAAGGACCAATAGGAGGCCGGCAGCGGCAGAAGTGCTGAGGGGGTACATGGAGCAGATGGGAGGAGTAGACCCATGGAGGTTTGGTAGGCCGAGGGCGAGGGGGTATTCCTTTTTCTCCCACGTCCATAGAGTGTACTCCAGAATCGATTTCTTCGTGTTGAGCAGGGGGCTGATCCCGAGGGTACGGGAAGCTGAGTACTCGGCCATTGCGATCTCTGATCATGCACCGCATTGGGTGGATGTGGAAATGGGGGAGGCGCGGGACCAGCGCCCGCTGTGGCGGCTGGATGTGGGGCTGTTAGCGGACGACGAGGTGTGTAAAAGGGTCCGGAAGAGCATTGAAAGCTATCTGGACTTGAATGACACGGGTGAGGTGCAGGTGGGGATGGTCTGGGAGGCCCTGAAGGCAGTGATCAGGGGAGAGCTGATCTCCATAAGGGCGCACAGAGAAAGAAAGGAGAGGCAGGAGAGGGAGAGGCTGGTGGGGGAGCTATTGGAAGTGGATAGGAGATATGCGGAGGCACCAGAGGAGGGGCTGCTGGGAGAACGACGCAGCCTGCAGGTCAAGTTCGACCTGCTGACCACCAGGAAGGCAGAGACGCAGTGGAGAAGGGCACAGGGCGCGGTCTATGAGTATGGGGAAAAGGCGAGCAGGATGCTGGCACACCAGCTTCGCAAACGAGATGCGGCTAGGGAGATTGGGGGAGTGAAGGAGAGGGGCGGGAAGGTAGTGCAGAAGGGGCAAGAAGTGAACGGGGTCTTCAGGGATTTTTACAAGGAGTTGTATCGGTCTGAGCCGCCGACGAGGAGAGGGGGAATGGAGGACTTCCTAAACAAATTGAGGTTCCCAAGGGTCCAGGAGGGGCTGGTAGAAGGGCTGGGGGCGCCAATAGGGCTAGAGGAGCTAGTCAAGGGAATAGGTCAGATGCAAGCGGGGAAGGCGCCGGGGCCAGATGGGTTCCCAGTGGAATTCTATAAGAAAAATGTGGACTTGGTGGGACCGGTACTGGTACGAGCCTTTAATGAGGCGCGAGAGGGGGGGGTTCTGCCCCCGACAATGTCGCAGGCTCTGATCTCCCTGATATTGAAGCGGGATAAAGACCCCGTGCAGTGCGGGTCCTACAGGCCTATCTCGCTTCTGAACGTGGATGCCAAGTTGCTGGCAAAGATCCTGGCAGCTAGAATAGAGGATTGTGTGCCAGGGGTAATCCATGAGGACCAGACGGGGTTCGTGAAGGGGCGGCAGCTCAACACGAACGTGCGGAGATTGCTGAATGTAATTATGATGCCGGCAGTGGAGGGGGAGGCTGAGATAGTGGTAGCGCTGGACGCGGAGAAGGCATTCGATAGGGTGGAGTGGGAGTACCTGTGGGAGACGTTGGAACGGTTTGGGTTTGGGGAAGGGTTTATTAAGTGGGTGAAGTTGCTCTACTCGGCCCCGACGGCGAGTGTAGTGACAAACGGGAGGAGGTCGGAGTATTTCGGGCTCCACCGAGGGACCAGGCAGGGATGTCCCCTATCCCCCCTACTTTTCGCACTGGCGATTGAACCATTGGCGATGGCACTGAGGGGTTCAGGGGGGTGGAGAGGACTGACTAGGGGAGGGGAGGAACATCGAGTATCGCTGTATGCGGATGATCTACTGCTGTACGTGGCAGACCCAGAAGGGGGAATGCCGGAGATAATGGAACTATTAGCAGAGTTTGGGGACTTCTCGGGGTACAAACTAAATTTGGGCAAAAGCGAGGTTTTTGTGATACACCCGGGGGACCAGGGAGAGGGTATTGGGAGACTCCCCTTCAAGCGAGCAGGAAAGAGCTTTAGGTACTTAGGGGTGCAGGTGGCAAGGAACTGGGGGACCCTCCACAAGTTGAACTTTTCCAGGCTGGTGGAACAGATGGAGGAGGAATTTAAGAGGTGGGACATGGTACCGTTGTCGCTGGCGGGGAGGGTGCAGTCAATCAAAATGACGGTCCTCCCAAGGTTCTTGTTTTTATTTCAGTGCTTGCCCATCTTCCTCCCTAGGGCCTTCTTCAAAAAGGTGACGAGTAGCATCATGAGCTACGTGTGGGCGCATGGCACCCCAAGGGTGAGGAGGGTCTTTTTGGAGCGGAGTAGGGACAGTGGAGGGCTGGCACTGCCCAATCTCTCGGGGTACTACTGGGCGGCAAATGTGTCAATGGTGCGCAAGTGGATGATGGAAGGGGAGGGGGCAGCTTGGAAACGATTGGAGAGGGCGTCCTGTGGCAACACAAGCCTGGGGGCCCTAGTAACGGCACCATGGCCGCTCCCCCCCACGAGGTACACCACGAGCCCGGTGGTGGCGGCCACCCTCAAGATATGGGGGCAGTGGAGGCGACATAGGGGGGAAATGGGAGGTCTGTTGGCGGCGCCAATAAGAGGGAACCATAGATTCATCCCGGGGAACATCGACGGGGGATTTCAGAGCTGGTACAGGGTGGGCATACGGCAGCTGAAGGACCTGTTTATAGAGGGGAGGTTTGCGAGCCTGGGAGGGCTGGAGGAGAAGTTTGAGCTCCCCCCGGGAAACATGTTCAGATATCTACAAGTGAAGGCATTTGCTAGGCGGCAGGTGGAGGGGTTTCCCCTGCTCCCCAGTAAGGGGGCGAGTGATAGGGTGCTCTCGGGGGTCTGGGTCGGAGGGGGGAAGATATCAGACATCTACAAGATAATGCAGGAGGCGGAAGCAGCATCAGGGGAGGAACTGAAAGCCAAGTGGGAAGGGGAGCTGGGAGAGCAGATAGAAGACGGGACGTGGGCGGATGCACTGGAGAAGGTCAACTCTTCCTCCTCGTGTGCGAGACTGAGCCTCATTCAATTTAAGGTGCTGCATAGAGCTCACATGACGGGGACAAGGATGAGCCGGTTCTTTGGGGGTGAGGACAGGTGTGTCAGATGTCTGGGAAGCCCAGCGAACCATGTGCATATGTTCTGGGCATGTCCAGTGCTGGAAGGGTTCTGGAAGGGGGTGGCAAGGACGGTGTCGAAGGTGGTGGGGTCCAGGGTCAAACCAGGATGGGGGCTTGCGATCTTTGGGGTCGGGGTAGAACCGGGGGTACAGGAGGCTAGGGAGGCCGGAATACTGGCCTTTGCGTCCCTAGTGGCTCGACGAAGGATATTAATTCAATGGAAGGACGCGAGGCCTCCAAGCGTTGAAACTTGGATTAATGATATGGCTAGCTATATTCAGCTAGAAAGGATCAAATTTGCCCTGAGAGGGTCGGTACAGGGATTCGCCAGGCGGTGGCAACCTTTCCTTGACTTTTTAGATCAGAGATAGACGTTCGGGGTCGTGGCAGCAGCAACCCGGGGGGGGGGGGGGGGGGGGGGGGAGGGAGGGGAGGGGAGGGGAGGGGAGGGGGGGGCAGCAAGGGCCGTGGGGGGACATGCACGACTGTAACGCGGGCAGGTCTGCTCGCTGCTCATGTCTGAAACTGTAGGCTGCCTTGTTTGTTAAGGTTGCCTGGGGGGGGGGGGGGGGGGGGGGAGGACTGGTGCGCGCGAGAGGGCGGGCGAGGGAGGGACATTTGCCTAGAGGGATTGTGTTGTAAATAATTTAAAAATTAGTAGGGGTAAATGTTTGTATGGAAAAACTCTTTCAATAAAAATTATTTAAAAAAAAGATAAAAAAAAAAAAAAAAGGTTAATGTTTATAATTTTCCTCAATGCATTTCTGTTTTTGCGATGGGTTTAAACATAAATTAATATTCATTATAAAAGACAATGGGAAAGATTTTCCAGCCATTATCTCCAGCGGGATCTTCCCAACAGCAATGGGGTTGTTCCAATGGTAAAACCCATTGAAAGTGGCAGACCAAGAGTTTCCAACAGTTGGCTGATGGCGGGCACGCCATGGGGTGGGGGGGGGGGGGGGGGGGGGGGGAAAACAGGTGTGGAAAACAGGGGGGTGTGATCATGGATTATCCAACAGAACATCTAGAATTCTTCAGAAAATAAGGGCACGATTTAATGGGAAATAAATCAGAGTCTGCATTGGACGTGTTTAGCTGAGTGGTGGCTGCAGCACGGCCTCAGTGAAAAACGGCCCATCAAAGTCGCACTTATATAATTTCCTGCACTGATGAGCTCAGCTGGCCAGTGCAGAAAGACAACTTGTGGATCATGGCACCATTTTTAAAGGAAGCCCCGATCCTTCGAGCTGCCCCCCACAGCATCCCCAGCCCAGCCTCCCGACCCCACACTGCACCCAACTTAACTCTTCCGCCATTGAAGGTAAAGGAACCCCGGGCCCGACCCCGGGCATGGGCAACCTGGCACCCGGGCACCTTCACTGGCAGTGCCCCTGGCAGTCGGGCACTGCCACCTGGGCACCCTGACAGTGCCATCCTGGACCCTGCCCAAAGCCCAACCAACCAGGGGTCTCTAATGACATGGGGGACTCTACGAGGTGGCGTTATGACTCGTCCACGTTTGCATGGACCTGTACTAAACGGTGCCCAGTTGAGGCCTTGCTGGGGAGGCCTAAATGAGTCTAATGGCTCAGTTAAATATGTATATCTGGATCATGTGCAGTGAGGGTGAGATCCAGATTGCGATGTCTTACAAGGTTCGGTGAATCTCCTGAGACGTCTCAAGCATTGCGAATCTCACAAGATTCAACGGCCTCGTCACGTCACCAAGGCAGGCGGGACGAGGCTGGTAAATCCTGCCCTAAGAGCTAAAGATAAGCAGATATACATCAACAACAACATAACTTCAATATAGTGGGATGAATTCACCACCGGCAGGATTCTCCATCTCGTCGGCAGCACACCCCCATCCGCAGGTATCTCAGTGGCGTAGGGGTGCCTATAATGAGAAATCCCACAGGCCAGTGGTAGGAATGGTGAATCCCGCTGCCAGCGATGGTGCGCTGCCGAGAAACATGCGGCGGGGAGCGAAGAATTCACCCCAGTGCAGTTTTCAACCTTTAATTCGTCCGCAATGTTTTCAAACAAAATTTGACACTGAACAAAATATCAGCTCAGGGTAGAAATAGTTCATGAAAAGCATCATTAAAGAGATAGGTTTTGAGCATCTTAAAAGCGAGAAAGGAGCTAGAAAAGTAGTTAGGTTTAGAAGGAAATCCCAGAATTTAGGGTCGAAGAAGCTGAAGGCATGGGCGCCAATGGTGAAGCGATTAAAATTCAGAGTACACATGAAACCAGGATTGGACGAACAAAGAAACTGTGAAGATTTGTTGGGCGGGCGCAGGTTGAAGTTAGTGTGAGGGTTAAGGTCATAGAGGAATTTGAAAAGAAAGAAGAGAATTTTAAAATTGAAGCATTGCTGGACTGGGAGTCAATGTAAGTCTATGAGCACAGAAGTGATGGGTGAATTGGTTTGTGTTAAGATAAAGGCAGCAGAGTATTGAAATATGCAAAAGTTTACAAAGGGTGAAAAGTAGGAGACCAGCCAGGAGAGCACGGGAATAGTTGAATTTAGAGGTGATAAAGGCATGGATAAGGGCAGCAGTTGAGCTGGGATGGAGATGGGTGATGTTGCAGAACAGAAGTAGAAGTAGGACGGCTTTGTGAGATTAGGGATATGTGTTCAGAAGCTCAGTTCAAAGGTCAAATAGGATGCCAAGGTTTGTTTTGGTCTCAAGACGGTGGCCAGTGAGAGGGACGACGTTGCTGGCCAGGAAATGGAGTTTAGTGGCAGGCACCGAAAATATGCACAATATAATTAAAGTGATCGAGTGCATGGGTACGTCATGATTGCCCTGGAAAATATGTCCTCATCCAAATGAAGTATTACTTTAGTTTTAGTGTTCTTGAACAGCTTTACAATTGATCTGTGTAGAATGGAATTCACCTTAACCCTAAAAAGGGAATGATTGTTTACATAATAATAATAATCTTTGTGTCACAAATCGGCTTATATTAACACTGCAATAATAAAGTTACTGTGAAAATCCCCGAGTCGCCACATTCTGGCACCTGTTCAGGTACACTGAGCGAGAATTCAGAATGTCCAATTCACCTGACAAGCATGTCTTTTCGGACTTGTGGATGGAAACCGGAGGACCCTGAGGAAACCCACACAGATACGGGGAGAACGTGCAAACTCCACACAGGTAGTGACCCAAGCAGGAATCAAACCTGGGATCCTGGCACTGTGAAGCAACAGTGCTAACCATTGTGCTACCGTGCCGCATATGTGCTACCATGCCACCCATCTGCTTCATTCAAAACAAACTGGCCCCTCCCGATTTGTCATTTAATCCAACATCATAACACCGTCAAGCTGTTGGGTATATTTATCCGATGCACATGTCAGTTCTACTGCTAAAACAAGCTAACAACCACCTGTCGATGCTTCAAAAGCTTACATACCATTCCCGCTCAAGTTAAAGATTTCATGATTATTTCCACATCATTTTTTAAAAATTCATTCATGGGTTCTGGCCATCGCTGGCTGGGCCAGCATTTATTGCCCATCCCTGAGGGTATTTAACAGTCACCCACATTGCTGTGGATCTGGTATCGCATGTAGGCCAGATAGATATAGGACAGATGTCAGAGGTAGGTTCTTTACTCAGAGAGTAGTAAGGGCGTGGAATGCCCTGCCTGCAACAGTAGTGGACTCGCCAACACTAAACGCATTCAAATGGTCATTGGATAGACACATGGACGATAAGTGTAGATGGGCTTTAGAGGGGTTTCACAGGTCGACGCAACATCGAGGGCCGAAGGGCCTGTACTGCGCTGTAATGTTTTATGTTCTATGATCAATTCTGCTGTCCTTTCACCAGATTGCTGCTGAACTGTACTCGTTGCCTGTGGGCAGAGCTCACCCTGCACACCAGCTTTGGAATTCAAAACAATTCACTGAATTATGATGAAAAACAACAAGCTTTAAGAATAGTCAAATGCCATATCTCATCCACATAATGAACAAACTCTAATGACTGATAAGCTTCAAACCCTACCGACATAAAATCCTTAATCTGACAATCAGTATGGTATTTGACTCTGTCCTTTCTCTCATACTTTATATTTTGTAGGGTTTAATTTTAAAGATTGCCTCAGTTTGGCCTTTGGCTACGATAGAAGTTGATTTCAAAATAAATAAATCCTTGACTTGAAATTGATGTTACGGTGACTGTCAGGATGATTCTACTTTAGTTAGTATCTCTCACTCATCATTAACTAATGGAACATTTGCTCTACGTGTCAGCTTCCTTCAGGAGGAGACTGAAGGGTTTGATTTTAAACAATGTAAGAAACAGAAATTATTGACTAAGAGGTGGTGAACAGTACATTCTTCAATGTTCAGTTCGGATTAGTTTGATCAATTCACGGCCTATTTCTTGTAAGGAAAAAGAAAATAAATTAACTAAACAATGGACTGATCTAAATTTCTTTTTAACAGTACATCCAAAATTTAGAACCAAATTCAGAAAACTGATAGCTGAAACCGAGACATGAGAAACCACTGACATGTGTTATAGTTAATATGAATACACATTTTCTACAGCATGTAACTTAAGTACGCAGCAGTTCCATATTTGGCTTAGTCCAATTGTATATCCCAGAAATGGAATATAAATGTACTGACACTCGTGTCATCTGTGCGTCATCAGACCCTCGGAGCAGAGATACTGCCTGCATGAAAAAATGAGTAAAGGCAAAGCAGACAGAATCTGAAGATGGTTGTTAGTCAAATATCACAATAAAAGCGCATAAAATGTACTCGTTCTCATATCACGGTGTTAACAGCAAATATAAATGTATGCCGAAAGACAGAGTGACATTTAAAATATTCTGTGGAAACCATGCAGGGGTCTATCTGTGAGCAACTGTTTAAATGTGGTCTGTGATTATCGAGCGTAAATTCTGGACCATTAACTGGCATTTCCGTGGGTTCTGACTGAATTCCTATCATACAGCAAAATGATGTCTCTGAATGTTATCATGGAATCAGTCCCTTCAGGCATGTAATGCATTTCATCAGTCAAGCACGAGCAAACATTTGTCAAGTTCAGAGCTTATTTTGTAACAATTTGATTATCCATCGTTGATTACTTTTTCTCATCCTGTTGCAGTTGTATTGTCCCTTATAATACAAATCAGAACGGTGCTTTATGGTGCTTTGAACCTAATGCCAATAGTTCTATTTTACACATGGATTTCAGTACTTGGTGTCAGAGATGTACTCATTTATTATTTTAAATGTAGATTTGAAGAACAACAACAGAATTCTGGCAGTTTTAGTATCAATACTCAGTCATGACAATGCAGCTCTATCTACATCTTGGGTCACTGTCTGTGTGGAGTCTGCACATCCTCCCCGTGTGTGCGTGGGTTTCCTCCGGGTGCTCCGGTTTCCTCCCACAGTCCAAAGATGTGCAGGTTAGGTGGATTGGCCATGCTGAATTGCCCTTGGTGTCCAAAATTGCCCTTAGTGTTGGGTGGGGTTACTGGGTTATGGGGATAAGGTGGAGGTGTTGACCTTGGGTAGGGTGCTCTTTCCAAGAGCTGGTGCAGACTCGATGGGCCGAATGGCTTCCTTCTGCACTGCAAATTCTATGATATCTATGAAAAAGCATTTCCCTTGATGTCAACCAAGAGATATAATCTGAGGACATGATACACAACAGCTACAAAAGCAGCAATCTGTAATATAAATTTACATTGACAAGATAATTGTTAATTTTAATTCTACTATTTACACTGCAACCTCTACCCCTCCATTCTCCATCAGGATGGTCTGAGGGCTCTCCACTTCTTCTATGAACAGAGGCCTGAACAATTCCTGTCCACCATCACTCTCTTCCGTCTGGAAGAACTTGTTCTGTCACTAAATAATTTCTCCTTTAACTTGTCTCACTTCCTGCAAATAAAAGGCATGGGCCCCAGTTATGCCTATCTTTTTGTGGGTTATGTGGAATAGTGTTTGTTCCAATCCTACTCAGGCCTCCTCCCGCAACTCTTTTTCCATTGCATTGATGACCATATCAGTGCCCCTTCATGCTCTCCTCTGGACTAAGAAAAATGTATCAATTTAGTTTCCAATTTCCACCCCTCTCTTACCTTCACAGGGTCCTTCTCTGGCACTTCATAGAATTTACAGTCTAGAAGGAGGCCATTCGGCCCATCGGGTCTTCACTGGCCTCCACCCCATCCCAGTAACCCCACCTAATCTTTTGAACATTAAGGGCCAATTTTAGCTTGGCCAAACTACCTAACCTGCACATTTTTGGACTGTGGGAGGAAACCAGAGCATCCGGAAGAAACCCATGCAGATACAGGGAGAAAGTGAAAACTGCACACAGTCACACGAGGCTAGAATTGAACCCGGGTCCCCGGAGCTGTGAGGCAGCAGTGTAACCATTGTGCCACCATGCTGCCCCTTCCTTGAATTCTCTGTCTCCATTTCCCGTGATAGACTGACCACCAATGTTCATTACAAACCCACCGATTCCCAAAGCTACCTCAATTACAACTCCTCACATCCCACACCCTGTAAGGACTCCCAGTTTCTCCTCTTCACTCATATCTGTGCTGATGATGTCACCTTCTAAAATAGTGTTTCTGGCATCCCCCCTCATGTGGCTGACAGGTCACTGCACAGGTTTCGACACATCTCCCACACTTCTGGCCTTACCCCTTCCTCTCCCTCCCAGAACCAGCATTGGGTCCCCCTTGCCCTCACTATTCCTCTCACTAGCCTCCACATTCAAAGGCTCAACCTCTACCATATATGCCAACTCCAGCATAATGCCACCACTGAACACATTATCCCCTCACCCCCCTCCTGTTAATATGAACATGAAATGGGAAAAAAAAATGAAAATCGCTTATTGGCAAGAGTAGGCTTCAATGAAGTTCCTGTGAAAAGCCCCTAGTCGCCACATTCCGGCGCCTGTTCAGGGAGGCTGGTACGGGAATATTGCACAAGGACCACTCCCTCCACGACACCCTAGTCCATTCCTCCATCATGCCCAACTCCCCATTACCTTCCCATGGCACCTTCTCTTACAATTGCAGAAGGTGCCCATTTACCTCCTCACTGTTTAAGGCCCAAAACACTCCTTTCAGATTTCACTCACACTTACTTCAATTTGGTTTATTGTATTTGCTGCTCCCAATATGTCTCCTCTACATTGGAGAGATTAAATGCAGACTGGGTGACCGCTTTGCAGAACACCTTCGACTCATTCTACAAGCATGACCCCCAACCTTTCTGTTGCATGTTATTTTAACTCCGTACCTTTTTCCTATGCCCACATATTCATCCTCGGCCTGCTGCAATGCTCCAGTGAAGCTGGAGGAGCAGCACCTCGTCTTCCAGTTGGGCACATTGCAACTCTCAGGACTCAACGTTGAGTTGACAACTTAGATTTTGACCTTTCTCCTTCATCTTTCTCTTTCTTTTTTTAATATTCCATACATCCCTTATCCTCCTCTCACGGCAGGTCATCTCTCTTTTGTTCTTAAAGTTACTACTTTTTGTTGCAGTTTCTATATCGTCCTTCCTTTCAGTTCTGACAAAAAGTTTATGGACTCAAACTGTTAATGCTGTTTCTCTTTTGATAGATACTGGAAGACCCTGCTGAGTTTTTTCAGCTTCCTTTGTTCTTATTTCAGATACCAGCATCCAAAGTATTTGCATATTTTTGAATTTATATTGTTCTGTCACACCCCAGGACAATTGAAACCACTTTACAACCAATTAACTATTTCCGAAATGTGCTCAAATAAACAAGAGCTGAAGGTCACCATCTCTACCCGCCATTGGTCAGGCATTGATGGTGATATTGATCATTGTTTGAGGAGAGTCTTGTCATCTTTAGAAATTAGTTGTGTTGGGTTCAGGTGTTTTTCTTTTAAATTTAGAGCACACAATTCATTTTTTTCCAATTGATTGGCAATCCACCTAGCCTGCACATCTTTGTGTTGTGGGGGCGAAACCCGCGCAAACACTAGGAGAATGTGCAAACTCCACACGGACAGTGACCCGAGGCGGAATCGAACCTGGGACCTCAGCGCCGTGAGACTGCAGCGCTAACCACTGCGCCACCATGCTGCCCACGTTGGTTCATGTGTTGAGGGTCCTTAAATCTCTTTAGTTGCCATGAAAAAGGATTGTGTGCCAGGAAGGAATTGAGTTTCCTGTACCTTCTCTGACCGTCAAAGACGCAGCCAACATCAACACCAGTGGACAGGCACTTTCCAGACCTACTAATTAGAAGTCCCAGCATGGACATGCCACATTTTTCTTTTAGTTGTTCATGGGAAGTGGGCGCCGCTGGCCGGGTCAGCTTTGTTGCCCATCCCTGAGGGCATCTAAGAATCAACCACATGCTGTGGATCTGGAGTCACATGTAGGCCAGATCAGGTTGACAGATTTCCTTCCCGAAAGGACATTAGGAACCAGATGGGTTTTTTTTTTACAACAATCGACAATGGTTTCAAGTCTTTTAATTCCAGATTTTATTGAATTCAAATTTCACCATCTGCCCTGGTAGGATTCGAACCCAAGTCCCAAACATTACCTTGGGTCTCTGGGTTCTGAGACCAGTAACAATACCACTACACCACTGCCTCCCCTTCTCCACATGCTGCAGAAAGTCCCAGAACATGTAGCTAGAAGTGACCCAACTATCACCCAACTCTGAATAACTGATAGTTGAAAGGTAACTAAGCTTTTGATCCTGACAATGTCTCCGCAGAAAGTACTGAAATAGGGAGGCAACAATGATCCCTTGGATACATGCCCGAGTTGTGAAGCTCTGTCAAAATGACCATTGAGATGTTATGATAATAACAACTTTCAATTAAAGATAGCCATGATGTGGCCAGCATTGTCTACCTCATACGCTGCAGGAAAGGATGGCCTGAAGCGTGGTACATTGGCGAGATCATGCAGATGCTGCGACAACGGATAAACCGACATTACGCAACAATCGCCAGGCAGAAATGTTCTTTTCCAATCGTGGAACACTTCAGCAGTCAAGGGAATTCAGCCTCTGATCTTCCGGTAAGTGTTCTCCAAGGCGGCCTTCAGGACGCGCGGCAACACAGAATCGCCGAGCAGAAACTTATGGCCAAGTTCCGCAAACATGAGAACGGCCTCAACCAGGACCTTGGATTCATGACACATGCACTTTCTGTGCTGTTTGGGCGTGTCTGAAAGCCCCACGCATTTTCTTGGTGACACAACCCATATTGTCTGCTCAATCTCATGCGCTAACTCTGAAGGTGAATAAAACTCCAAATGTGGATCTCTGAAATTATTACTTGAGACCCAACTCCCAAGGCTGACTTATAAAGTGGGTATAGGCCTAAACTTCCATTTTGGCACTGAACAAATGGGAATGCCATATACTCGGGTAACATATGCCACAATCTGTGGTGCTTGATGCATTCACCAAAGCCTTTGAGAGCATGGGACTTTCCCTGAACGCCAAGAAGACCAAAGTTCTCTACTAGCCCCGCCAAATTCAACCCTTCCAGTTGAAATTCCTGATGAAATCTTGGAAAATTTGCCCAATTCCAATATCTTGGAAGCTATTTATCCCAAAAAAGCTGACATCAATGAAGAGGTACACAATCCAGTCCGATGTGCTGGCTTAGTTCATGGTCAATCACGTGCTTGAGCTTTTGAAAATCATGGTATCAGGTCCAACACCAAGTTCAAAGGCTATTGGACGATCCCTTCTCATTCCTAAACTTCTCTACAGTGCTGAAACTTGGACAAATTGTATATGTCACATAGGGCCCAATACAACATTATTTATGCTGTCGTAGAAGAATCTTGTCGGAGGACAAAAGCACAAACAAGGGCGCCATCCCAGAATGCAGGCTTGCCAAGTACAGAAGCATGATGGTCCCACATCATCTGACATGGATTCAGACAGGCCAAGCTAATATTGTCCAAATCGGTGCTGGACTCAGGTAGTCTGCTCAGAGGGGGAGACGAAAAGATAATCACAAAGCCTCCAGGAAAGGCTGTTCTATTATGGTAAACACATTTGGCAGCACGGTAGCACAATGATTGGCACTGTTAGTTCACAGCGCCAGGGACCCGGGATCGATTCCCGCTTGGGTCGCTGTCTGTGCGGAGTCTGCACGTTCTCCCCGTCTGTGTGGTTTTCCTCTGGGTGGTCCGGTTTCCTCCCACAAGCCCCAAAAGAAGTGCTTGTTAGGTGAATTGGACATTCTGAATCCTCCCTCTGTGTACCCGAACAGGCACCGGAGTGTGGCGACTGGGGGATTTTCACAGTAACTTCATTACAGTGTTAATGTAAGCCTACGTCTGACACTAATAAAGATTATTATTATTACATTGAAAGCTGATGGTCAATCATTTTTTTTTCTTTTTAAATTTAGAGTACCCAATTAATTTTTTCCAATTAAGGGACAATTTAGCCTGGCCAATCCACCTACCCTGCACATCTTTGGGTTGTGGGGGCGAAACCCACGCAAACACAGGGAGAATGTGCAAACTCCACATGGACAGTGACCCAGGGTGGAATCGAACTTGGGACCCTCGGCGCCATGAAGCTGTAGTGCTAACCACTGCCACAACCGTGCTGCCCTGATGGTTGATCATGGCCAAAATGGTAATCATCATCCAAAACGGGATCAAGACCTGTCAGTCAACAAAGAGCAGTCACTGAGGGAGAAGGATGATGGGGAGACAGGAAGGGAGGATGGCTGCTTGAGCCAACAAACTACCACCACCGCTACTGACAACAACTGATGTACTCACTGTGGGAGAGCCCAGAAGGTCAAGGTTGGGGCTCGTAAACCCATTTATGAACCCAGAGCCAACACTGTCATCTCACTTTTATCCACCCATCCTCAAGGAAGGAATACTTCTTGACACAAGGGATTGTTATACTGGCGGTGATTCAAATGTCTGCAGCATCTCAGATTAATGCCGCCGACTATCCTTTACCTCTGGCCAAATCCAGAAAATTCCAGGACAGGCAGTGGGCAGTGGGCAAACCCAGCAGAGATTACAGAACACTCCAATTGGAAGCAGATCTGCAAGATATGGAATTAAATCCCTTTACTAAGTTTCACCCCTGTGGCTGGCACTCTTGGATGTTATTACTTTTATTACAGGCTCAAAGCACATACTGGCACAGAATTCTAATGCCAAGAGCCTGAAATTTGCTGTTGGTGATATTAATCATGGAAAAAGGCAATAATGTGTTTGTTGGAAATTGCTGCTGGTAATAATTTCCAACCTGATTTCTTGAAAGAAAAACCTCAACCATTTTGGAATTTTATCCAGGTAGCTCCGGCATATTTAAATACCTGCCTGAACAGAAGTAGAAAAGTAAAAGAATGACATCAAACAGTCAGGTTACATTTTATTACCAAAAACTGGAAGTCAAAGGTCAATATTAGTATAAAATAGTCGGCTTCACCCTACACTCCCTGCTATCGATAAATCTTTGATGCCTATTTGTTGCAACGTATACCTCAGGGTATGTTCAATAACGCTTAAACAACACATTTCAGGTTTTAATTAAATAGAATATTGTCCAGAAATTGACAGCGTGTGATAGGAATTTGTCTTAGTGATGAGTCAGTGCAGGGGTTTTTTATCTCTCTGTACAGTGCTGTGGAATCACTAGATGTTGGCGTCTTCGTGATTCAGATAATCATGCACTGAAAGGCTGTCATTTAGTGCTTTCATCAAGAAGGGTGACGTGCTATTTATAATCCAATGCTTCAGTGCACTCATCTTCATGTTCTTATGACGCTAGTTTAAAAAGTTGCAACAAATGACATTTGAGGAAGAAGAAAGAAGCCAAAATAACAGGATTTAATAGAAGAAAGAGCCCAGGCAGAGGCAATAAAAATTGTAAGAACTTATTTTCTGTTGACATTCTGGAAGGATCATAAAATGAGGCCATCTGGATAGAAGCAGAAACATAAAAAGGGCCAAACACGCTGTTTGGTGGGTACTATAGGCCCCCGATAGTCAGCAAGAGATAGAGGATCAAATATGTAATCAAATTTCATAAATGTACAGGAATAATAAGGCAATAATAGTCGGTGATTTGAACTACTCAAATATTCATAGAATTTACAGTGCAGAAGGGGCACCCTACTTAAGCCCACACCTCCAACCTATCTCTGTAACCCAGTAACCCCCACTTACCTTTTATTTTGGACACCAAAGACAATTAGCCATTCACCTAACCTGCACATCCTTGACTATGGGAGGAACCGGAGCACCCCAGAGGAAACACACGTAGACACGGGGAGAAAGTGCAACTCCACACAGCCACCTGAGGCTGGAATTGAACCTGGATCCCTGGAGCTGTGAGGCAGAATTGCTAACCACTGTGTCATGTGCCACCATATTAGCTGGGTGTTTTAGTGTACAAGGTAGGAAGGGAGAAACATTCTAATAATAATCTTTATTGTCATAAGTAGGCTTGCATTAATACTGCATTGATGTTCTGTGAAAAGCCCCTAGTCACCACATTCCGGCACCTGCTCGGGTACACTGAGAGAGAATTCAAATGTCCAAAGTACCTAACAGCACGTCTTTCTGGACCTGTGGGAGGAAACCGGAGCACCGGAGGAAACCCAAACAGACACGGGGAGAACATGCAGACTCCACACAGACAGTGACCCAAGCGGGAATGGAACTGGGACCCTGGAGCTGTGAAGCAACAGTGCTAACCACTGTGCTACCATGCTGCCTATTCTTAAATTGCATCCTGGAAAACCTTTTTAACCATTATGTAGAGGAGCCCTACAAGGGGTGGGGGCATTTCTGGACCTACTATTGGAAATGAGCCCGGGCAGGTGGAAGGTATATCTCTGTAGGTTTGTATTTGGAGAGAGTGACAATAATTCAATTAAATTTAGGATAGTTATGGAAGAAGAGAAGAATGGGCGGGAATAAAAGTTCGGGGAAAGGCTAATTTTATTAAGATAAGATTGGCCCCCAAATTTTCTGTGAAAAGTACTTGCAGAAAAATTGTGTCAAAACAGTGGGAGGCCTTCATGAGGAGATAGGGGACATAAAGGTCAGGATATAAGAGAAATATAGAAGCGTTATGGAAGATACAACGGCTCAATATGACCGAGTTCCGAAAGGAGGATCAAAACTGCAGAGTGGAGCTTAAAAAGAAGTTAGGAAAGCTAAGAGAGAGCATGGAAAAAGCTTTGATGGGTAGAATAAGGAAAACCAAAGGATTTTAAAAGTATGTATCATGAACAACAGAATAACTAGGGAAAGTGTAGGAGAAAGTGTAATATCACGCACAAAGCGCACGGGACAGGGTTGATTCTAGTCCCCATGTGGCTCGAGGAGTATGCACTCCCCCGTTAACTTCAGGGCAGTGAATCTTGTATATAACGTCTGCAGCGAGAAAGGAGCGATGAAGCCTAATCGGGTCCTGTGTGGTGTGTATATACATTTCTGTTGTGAATAAACCAGTACTTTATTTCACTCAACTGACTCTGTTGCCTTACGGAAGAACGGTTTTCACCATATGATGGTTGGAGTGTGGAAAGGTTGGTTGAATCAGAAACTCTCGTAACATTAAGAAGTATTTAGATATCACTTGTGCTGCCATAAACTCCAGGGCTGGGGGCCAAACACTGGAAAATGGGATTAGATCTTTGTTGACCGGCGTGAACATGATGGGCCGAATGGTCTCCTTCTGTGTTCTAAACCCCTGTGAATATGTGAATCTATATTGCTAACTTCTAATATTTATTTCTTCAATATTAAATAAAAAATTAGTTAAGACAACTGTATTGGGCAGCACGGGTAGCATAGTGGTTAGCATAGTTGTTTCACAACTCCAGGATCCCAGGTTCGATTCCGGCTGGGTCATTGTCTCTGCGGAGTCTGCACGTTCTCCACGTGTCTGCGTGGGTTTCCTGCCGGTGCTCCGGTTTCCTCCCCAGCCCAAAGATGTGTGGGTTAGGTGATTGGCCATGCTAAATTGCCCTTAAGTGTCCAAAAAGGTTAAGTGGGGGTCACTGGGTTACGGGGATAGGGTAGATATGTGGGCTTGAGAAGGGTGCTCTTTGTAAAGGCCGGTGCAGACTCAATGGGCTGAATTGTCTCCTTCCGCACTGTAAATTCTATGTTTGGAAGTGTTGAATAAATGATTAGGTTCTGATAAAACTAATTCAGGGAAGGCAGTGGCTTTGTGGTGCTGATGCTGGACTAGTAATCCAGAGATCCAGGATAATCTGGGGACCTGAGTTCGAATCTCGCCAGGGCAGATGGTGGAATTTGAATTCAATACAAAATCTGAAATTTAAAGTC
Source organism: Scyliorhinus canicula (assembly GCF_902713615.1). Taxonomy (NCBI): domain Eukaryota; kingdom Metazoa; phylum Chordata; class Chondrichthyes; order Carcharhiniformes; family Scyliorhinidae; genus Scyliorhinus; species Scyliorhinus canicula. The sequence continues at coordinate 178,811,213 of NC_052150.1, read as the reverse complement.
AAATGCCGACCATGAAACCATTGTCGATTGTCGTAAAACCCACCTCGTTCACTAATGTCATTTAGGGAAGGAAATCTGCCGTCCTTACTTGGTTTGGCCTTCATGTGATTCCAGACCCAGAATGCCCTCTGAGATGGGGAATAATTGCTGGCTTGGCCAGTGACGCCCACATCCCAGAAAAAAATACGAATACAAAATTTTTTTTCTAGAAACTGAATTTGAAATCATGTGAATGACAGTTCAAACCAGGAAAGTACATATATTAGGAATAATGGCCGGGATTGTTCGGTATCCAGCGGGCAGGCCGTACCGGCGCCAAAGAGTGGCGTGAACCACTCCAACTGAATCCCTGCTGGGACGAGAGACCTGTGTGTGGTGGTGACAGCCCAGCTAGTGATGGCGGTGGGGGACAGAGATGTACCCTGAGAAGTAGCCCACCATGTACGCGCTGGGCTGCGATGACTGAGACTGCAGGATCACCAGTGGATAGGTTTCCCCTCCACTATGATGGCCTGGCTGTTATGCCCACAGTATGCTTTGCTTCATCTTGACGTGCCCTCATGGTCCCCCACCTCTACACTGGCAGCGTCCATCTCTCGCATGCACCCACCCTTCTTAATTGGACAGGTTTCCAGAGGCAGCCTCTTAATTGCCCCACTCCTCAAAGTTCTCCTCCATGGTCCAGCCATGTCCATTTCCTGGCTCCTAACCCAGAGTTCGGCCCAACATGAGGATCAGGACTCTGATACTAAAATGCAGCCTTGACCTCGTAGGATGTTAGTTTGCTGATAGTTAATCAGCCTCCTGTTTATATATCTCTAAAATTTTAAATCTATTGCTTTTAATTAAATGAAAATCAGGGGCAAGAGCAAATTGGTGGCTGCTTTGCTGTCACCGCTGTTTTGCACTCTTAGGCAGAGGAAATGTTTCCCCATCTCGTTTGTGTTTCCAATGTCCCCTCCTCCCCGGGTACTTTTGCGGCCAATGTCCGTAAAAAACCATGCTAAGGCGGGTGCGAAGTCTCCAGCCCATTAGGAGTTTCGCGGAAGCCTACCCAAGTCACCGCATGTGGAGGGTCCTATTTGAAAACAAAAACAAGCCAGTCTCATGTCCATCGACCCGGAAGACTACTTCTTTAGGGCTCGTTTGAACGCCTGCACTGCGCGCTCTACCAACCCATGGAAGCAGCGTGGTATGGGGCAGTGTGGATATGGAATCTGCCGTTCACCTTTGCAAAACTCCTCACTTGTGAACGGAGTGCCGTTGTCCGTGACCAGCACCTCGGGGAGGCACGTGCGTACTGAAAGATAAAGCATCTTCTCGATTGTTGCACAGGACATTGTGCCGACCATCTTATGGACCTTAACCATTTAGACTGGCCATTGATTAATAGAAGGAACATGGATTCTTGAAATGGGCCGGCGAAATCCGCATGCAAGTGTGCCCAAGTCCGCTCTGGCCATTCCCAGTGATGTAGGGACGCGGCCTGCAGAAACCTCTGGTGCTCCTGGCAAATGGAGCAGTTTTGGGCCACCTTCTCCAATGTCGGTATCGAGGTCTGGCCACCAGACATAACTCTGGGCCAACATTTTAATTTTGGTCACACCCGGATGCCCATTGTGCAAGTCCCTTAGTATCAGCTCCTGTCCTTTTTCCGGAACAATCACTAGCGTCTTCCACGCTAAATTCCGACAGCTTGGAGGAAAAATGCCCACAACTCACCTGGGAGCTGTCTATGCTGCCCACCATAGAGGACTATGTGCCAAACCTTTGACAGGACTGGCTCCGTCTGGGTCCCTTCACAGATCTGTGATACCGTGACAGGCAAGGAGTCCATAAAATTTACGTTGCAACCACCTCACCGGTCGTGGGGGTCAACATGGGGCCAGTCGATAAGGGCAATCGGCTCAGTGCATCGGCATTCACTATCTGGGTTCCTGTTTGTGCTCCAGAGAATACTCGTATGCAGCGAGCAACAAAGCCCAGCGCTGGATCCGTGCGGAAGCAATGGGCGGTATTGGCTTATCGTCTCGGAAAAGTCCCAGCAGAGGCTTATGATCAGTCACGATAGTGAAGTGGCGACCATACATATATTGGTGGAAACGTTTCATCGCAAAGACCACCGCCAGGCCCTCCTTCTCGCTCTGCGTGTACTTTTTTTCCCGCTGCAGTCAACGTGTGGGAGGCGGAAAGCTATCAGCCACTTGGCCCCGTTCTCCATCTTGTGGGACAGGACGGCCCCAATACCATACGGGGATGCATCACACATGATGAGCAAAGGCTTTCCAGGATCATAGTGGGTTAGTAACCCAGACAACGACAATTGTTGTTTTACCCACCATTCTTGCAGATGACCCGCAAACCCAGGTGTGACTCTTCTTTCGCCGAAGGTGCAACGGGGCCAGCGTAGTTGCCAGATTGGGGAGGAACTTCCTGTAATAGTTTACGAGGCCGAGTAAAGAACAAAGATGCGAAGTGTCAGTCGGGGCGGGGGCCTGTTGAATTGCGCGCATCTTCTCTACAACGGGGTGCAAATGCAAACCTTTGCGGTCCACCCGGTAACCCAGGTAGACTACTTCCTTTGCCTGAAAGATGTGCAACGTAAATGGACTCCAGCCTCTGAAAAGCGTCTAAGGACAGCCTCCAAATTTACCAAATGTTCCTACTCCGACGTCCCTGGAATCAAAAATCGTCTAAGTAGACAGCGACACGCGGTAAACCTCTCAAGATGCCCTCCATGACACATTGAAAAATAACGCAGGCAGAGGATACTCCAAAGGGCAACCGAGTATATTTATACAGGCCCCGGTGTGTATTTATAGTTACATATGGCCGGGAGGCAGGGTCCAGCTCCAACTGTAGGTAGGCGTGACTCATATCTAATATCGTGAATGAGAGTCCGCCTGCAAGTGGAGATCTTCTATGCGAGGCATTGGATATCGGTCGAGCCGGGAAGCCGTATTCACTGTAAGTTTATAGTTGCCGCACAAGGGAATTGTGGCATCTGGCTTAATTACAGGTACAATTGGTGCTGCCCAGTCAGCGAAACGGATGGGCCTGATAATACCCAAGGTCTCCAAACGAGTGAGCTCCTCTTCTACCTTCTCGAGCAAGGCGTAAAGAACCAGGCACACCTGGAAATAGCGCGGCATGACTCCTGGTTCACCATGGATACGGGCTTTTATTTTTCCCAAACCAGGCTGGAATACATCTGGATACCGTCCTAGCACCTCAGTTAACCCTCTAGAACCTGTTTGGACGATATGCTGCCACTGCAGCCGCAAATGGCACAACCAGTCCCGACCCAATAGGCTGGACCCGTGGCCACGCACCATGATAAGTGGGAAACACCCCTCTTGGCGTCCATAAACAATAGGGGACATTGTAGTCCCTGCAATGTCCAATGGTTCCCATGTATAGGTGGCCAACCTGGCCTGTGTGTTGGTTAATGTAAAGGTCTGTATACCCTACTTGATGAGGTTGAATGTCCTCTGGGCGATCACGGAGACCGCTGCGCCAGTGTCCAACTCCATCTTAAGCAGATGACCATTGACCTGTACTGTCACCTTAATGGGGCCCACATGGGGAGCTTCCACACAATGCAGCTGCAGGCAGTCGTCCTCCATCTCCACGTCCTTGGGAGTAGTCGCTGCAGGTTCACCCAAATGGAAGGTATAGCCCCTGGGCTGGCCCCAGTTTCTGTCGGAATGACGGTACAGCCCCAGGACTGGCATCCGCGATGGGGTCGGCGGCCACAAGTCTGACACGGATATTGCTCCTCAACCATTGGTTCTAGAGAAGCCTCCTTCGGGGAGGAACGTCCGATGGCCACTCGCGTCGATCTGGACGTAGCATCAACCAAGGTACCGCAGGGGTGCGGGGAGACGCTTTTGGATGGAAGGGGCTGCCCCCCAAGGCATGCATCTCCATTCCGTGTAGCCCCTGCACTCCCCGTTTTGTGCTCTCCTGGGACAATACTATTTGAATGGCCTGTTGAAAAGTCAATGTTGGCTCAGCTACCAACTTTCTCTGGGTGGCCGCATTGTTAATACGTAAACCAAATGGTCGCATAACATTTCTGACAAGGTCTCACCATAGTCACAGTACTCCGCAATCCTGCATAGCCTGGATAGAAAGTCGGCAAGGGATTCTCCTGGGGTCCTCTCAGCAGTATTAAACCGGTAACATTGGACTATCGTGGATGGGGTTGGGTAAAAATGTTACCTCACTAAGTTCACAAGTACTTCAAACGCCTTGGTGTCCGGCGCAGCTGGGTACGTAATCACCCCAAACGTATGCAGGCCGCAGGCGGTGAGCAAACTGACCGGTTGGCACTCGTTTTTGGTGATGTTGTTTGCCTGGAAATAGTAATGCACCCATTGTGCGTACTGGTTCCAGCTTTCCAGCGCAGCATCAAAAACATCCAAACGTCCATACAGAGGCATGGTGTAACAGAAAACAACTTCCAACCTGTGTCCAACAAAAATCCAGGGAGGCGGCTTCAGCAGCATAGACAGCTATCAACTTTAACCCTCGTCACCAGTTTTGTGAGGGCCACAAAGAATCCAGCACGAGTTGAAGGATAGAAATAAATAATATTTATTTACAATAACATATATATCATCATCAGCAGCAGCAGCAGCAGCAACAGCAACTCCCTTGCTGCTAACTCCTCTGTAGCTGGTTCCAAACTGGCCAGCTTTATTCATGTAGGGAATCTGCTAATGATTTCTTCGCCGCCCTCATTGGGGAAGCTCATACTCCCAAAGGATTGTGGGATTGCCATTAGTCCCCAGCCAGTGGTAAGCAGGCAGGCTAAATCAGACCTCCTTAACCTGAACTTCTCTGCCTGACAACTGAAGAGCAGTCCAGGCAGCCCAGAGAAGAATGAATGGAGGAAAACTTACCCTTTCCTAATATCTACTCCCTCAGGCTACTGCCGTTACAACAGTAGCTGTTACCAGTGTCAGGCGTTTCCTAGAAAGCCCACACCACTTGGAAATACTTCAAATCCCCTGACACCCTTTGAATTGCAAAACATTCATTCAATTTCGCAGAGCAATATATTTCACAAACCTTTGATTGACAGTTTAATGGGTCAGGCACAGATGTTTTTGGGGATTGCTTATTTCTTATTTTCCTTCATGCTTGAATGCATCTCAAGTACTTTGCTTTGATGCTAATCACAATGTTTATAAACACCCTTGCTTTTATTGACAGCTCCTCACCACATCAAAGCAGCTAAATCCTTTCTGCTGTCAGAAAAGAGGGAGTGAAAGCATTCAGCCGGGTACTGGTGTCACTGCCAGAGTGCAGCTGTCATGGTGCTGGGGGGCAGTGCAGTATTGGCAATGCCAGGGGGCAGGGCTGATGGGGGGTGGCTGAAGGAGTGTATTATGCGGGTGGCTAATAGGGTAGTTTATGGAGGTGTCAGGGGGCAGGGCGGCCCTCAGTCCATCCATCAAGTGTGCGTGGTGTGGGGGTGTGACCGATTATTCCCGTGATGGGGAGAGAATGCCCCTCCTTGATGAGTTTGCCGGGAGTGCCCTCCTTGTGAGGGGGAGGGAGGGAGTGGAGTGGCGAGGTCAGGATCTGTGTTGTGGAGAGGAGGGGGGCCTGTCGCTGGACCCTGGTACCAGTGGCAGGCTGGGTCTAAAAATATTGGTTGCCAGGAGACAAAGGGGGCCCACCCACAACTACAATGCTATCATTTAACTTTCATAACGAATAAATAACATTTTCAAAAAATACATATGGAAAAAAGGGTACAATTAAAATTTTTGTGCAAAAAATGTGTATTTCTTAGTAAATACAGTGTACATGTACTGTACACATAACTGGCAATAGACACCAAATGTAAATACAGAATGTTATAATTGAATTATTTTTTATTTTTTATTTTAAGTAATTGGTTGATATTTTTAAATAGTTTACTTCACAATTTACACATTAACAGATAGTTCAAAAGCACAATAGAGCATTGCATGCAGTCCACTATATTAAGAGCAATCGTTTGTGTTCGCTAGATGATTGTGCGAATCTGCCAATAATTGCTTCTGCATCCAATTCATCTAACAATTCCTTTTCAACGGATAGCAACATGTATGATTCCAAATTCTCCTCAGACAGCGAATTTCTTAACCTTGTCTTTATCATCTTTAGCTTTGAAAATGTCCTCTCACATTGGACTTGAGTAACTGATAGTGTGCAGATGACTTTATAAAGTTCATAAAGGTTATCATATGCCTTGTCATGAAGTCTGTTGGATGCCAGAATTTTTAGTACACACGATGGGCAAGTGCTGCAAATTTTACAATTGTTGCAACTGGAATCCATATTCTCACCATCATTAAGCAATAGCTTTAATACATCAAAGTTTGAAGCAAAAGAAAACAATTCCAATATTACTTGATTTTGCTGATTTGTGGAAACAGCTTAATAATACCTTCCAATGCTTCATCTTCAAGGCCCTTCTCTGCAATAGTTTTAAACTTTGCTGGGTCCAAGCAGGACAAATCTTTATACAACTGTTTGTGTTGTACAAAGCGTGATTCTAGTGACTGGACAATGCGATCCATTATTAGGTTAAAAACATTTACTCGAAAATCAGCTAGAGAATCTGAGGAATTTCTTTCATCATCAATAAGCTCATCTGCCATTCTTTTCTTCTTCCTCTGCCTCTTAACTGACAATGCTGTTTCCAACGCATCAATTTCCAATGTTTGATTTTCATCCATATTTATCTGTGAAATCCTGTCATTACATTTATTTACAAATTCCAAAGCCTTGCTGTGAACGTTATCAAATGTTCTTGTCTGTTCCTTCAACTTTGTTGTAGCTGAATCTACTAAACTCCATGCGGTAAACATATCTAAACCACTTGTCTGTAGATAACTTGGTAATGGGTTGTAGTTTCAAATATATACAAGTAAATGCTGTCAATATGGTTTCAAACTTTAGAAGACTTTGAAGTAAAACATTTGCTTCATGTTTTGTTTTTGCATCAAACCTTTCTGAATCTTGTATCATTGATAAGCATGTCAATAGATTTACGAAAGTAGTGGCGGCGGCATCATCAAAACGTCCAAATATAGTTGTTGCTGCATTGGATTTTCCTGACCATCTGGTCTCACCAATCGATACATTTTTTCTTGTCCTAGATGTTTTCCAACAACTTCTATCCATACAGCCATTCTCTTGTATGATGCTTTCACAAAAGTTGCTATATTCTGGAGCAAATTGAAAAAAGAAACTGCAGGCACACAACATTTTGTTGTTTCAGTTATCACCAAATTCAAGACATGGGCATAGCACCATATATGAACATGTTGATCAGCCACATCAGCAATTTTACTTTGTAAACCATTATACTGGCCATGGTAGCTTGCAGCGCCATCTGTGCTATCAGATAAACATTTTTGGGGGTCAATTTTAAGATGCTGTAATGTTTCAATCAATAGATCAAAAAGTCCCTGTCCTGTACCATCATTACTTGCCATCAACTGCACAGTAGCTAAAAAATTGCCATGATTCAGAACCTCATTATCTAGAGAGTAGGCCGATTCATTTCTGTGACCTCGAAAAGGAAGTGCTTGCTTGCCTAACATCTTTATGATGTCTATAATCCTCATGACAATACTTCTCTCCTTCAATACTTTTTCTTTCCTTTTAATTAGTGATGCTGCAAAAAATTTATCTAAGGTGCCATCATTAACCACACTGATATATTGCTGAGCATTTCTGACATGTGTTGTCGATTCATGTAAAGTCAAGCTCTGGCTAATACGCCTGTAGTCACTAAAGCCACGTACAAAGGGTGATGCATTACAAGTGTTGGGAAACTCAAAGGCTAAGCAGTATGAACAATATAAGCAGCTATTTTCTTAGTTATATGTTAGCCATTTTCTTGGGACTGAGTCATTCATAATCTTCCTCTCATACAAACGAGCATCAAATGGCAGATCATCAAGTGGCTGAAGTGGATGTTCAGCAAAAAACTGTTTTAGCTTTGCTCGTGATGGATATTGGAAGATTCCAGTAATTGATCTTTCATTTTCTTGCGTAGGTTCATTTACAGGATGTGCTTCAGAAACCAAGTCATTTATGCTTGAAGGAATATCTTATTCCCTGTCACTAGTTGAAGCTATGTGTTCAGATGTTGCAACTACAGACAGTACAGATACCGGAACAAGGAAGCCAGAAGAAATATTGGGCCTGGGTTGATTAGTAATGGGTGCACTTGTATTTGTCTCTACATTCAAAGTAGCTCTTCTCTGTTCTTGTAACTCGCATGTCATTGCATCATCACCATGAGCATTGTTTCTTGCTTCTTGATTATTTGTTGCAGAACTGGATATTGATGTGGATTATGGTTGTGGTATTATAAACTCTGTAATAGGCCTGCATCACTTGGCTGATTCCTTCCTTTCTGCTTATTTTTGTTCTTTGCGTTTTAGTGACCCAGATTTATGCTTTTTCTTTTCCATGCTGGTAGGAATAATATTCCTGAAATAAAAACTTAATTAAAAATAGCCCACATTGGGAAAAATGAATATTAATGATTGCAAGAATAACTTGAAGGAATGCCAGATAAACCCCTACTTGATAAAAAATATAAAATAACTTACTTACACTTCAATAGGCTATGTTCATTAGTCAATACTACTGTGGCCTATGCAGCTTCAGAAGAGGAGACAATCCACTGTCCAGTGTTCACACCAGCAAGCAACTGAGACAACTGTTGAAACTTAGAAGTTTGGTCTGACTATAGAAAGACATTAAGAATGGTCCCACGACCAAAGTTAACATGTCCAGTTTGATACCAGTGCAGTGTTACAAGTCGCAACCCTTTGAGTTTACCGATCATGGCTTATCACTTCAATATCTTTGACCTCATGATTCACGGTCAAAGGTACCGCTTCTCCTTTTCGGTGACCTCACGACCCTATGTACTGCTTGATATCCTTTCAAGTTGCCGACCATCTCAAATCACGAACTATAACTTTATCTTTAAATTCACACACTCTTGCTGAAAACGTGGATTTCCAACTATGTCCGACCCGGGTGAACCAGCCCCCCTCCCACCCCTCCACTCCCTTTCACATCTGTTTAACACTGCTTCGTTCCTTCATACACTGAGTGATTATTTGGTTGTTTCTTTATTGCATTTTTATTTGGTATTGCTCTTTTTAAAAACAATTATATTTTATTAAGTTAGAATACAAATCTCAGGAAAGAAGTTGGAGATTTATTTATCTAATTCATTATAATTTTTAAGGGCCCTTCAGAGATTCACGAGCCCTGACCGATGTACCGGCTGAACCAAGACTACTGCTTGATATCCTTTGAAGTTGCCGACCATCTCAAATCGCGAATTGTAACTTTATCTTTAAATTCACACACTCTTGCTGAAAACATGGAATTTCCTTAATTATGCCCGACCCAGGCCCCCCTATTCCACATCCTTCCACTACCTCCCCTGCTTTGTTCCTTTTCATGCACTGCTTATTTGTGTCCTGTTCTCTTTTTTTTCTTATTCCTTTTTATTACTAAAACAGTTGCCTGTGTTTGTTTCTTTATTGCATTTATATTTGATATAGGGGACCCACTTCATCAGGGGCCCACTTGCCATCAGGCAAGCTGACACCCTGGCCAGTCCGCCACTGCCTGGTACTACCCAGTAGCTGAGGAATATCAGTAAATTGCTTCACTGATCTATACAAAGGCCGCTGAGAATATTTCAGTCGCTCAGTAATAGGCATTATTACTTTTGGAAGCTTGTGTTCAAATCATCTATCTTGATGGTACACACTGTCTTCAATGTTTATATTCCTAGTGTAATGCTTACTTGAAAGGTTGCAAACTGTAAATATAAATGAGCTAGTAATGTCTGAATATGCAAATAGACCACGTAAGGACCAGCACATTGTTAAGAAATGGATGCCAGCGTCATTGTCATTTTCCATTTCAATACCTTATCCCCTTGTCATGTATTTAACCGACCTGGTGATGTTCAGATAATTGAAAGGATGGATTTGGAACTCTGCCATAATTGTTGCTGTTCTTTATGTGTGGTTGGAGAAGCTGTGAGTACTGAGGGCTGCTGCATGATGTAATTTTACAATGCTTATTGTTAATTGAACAGATTTTCAATGGAAATAAGACTTGAAATGATGATGCTGTCATGTGATTTATCTTCATGGAGTATGAAAGTAGTTGGTAGAAACAATGGCTGTCTTGACTCTGGCAGAGCGTTTGCAGAAACCCTGACCCTCACATTTACAGGGGGGTGGCAAGGGATTGGTGGAGGATGGAAACATCCAAATAACCCAATATATCCAGGGACTAGGGGGTCCTGCCAAATGTACCAGCAGTATCTCCTAAACAATTTTAATTTGTGTTTCCTCCTCCTGTCAGCCAGCCAAATGGACAACTTGGTTGTCTGACAGGTGTGAGGCCAGCAACAGGAGCCAGGTCAGAACATGGGAAGAAAAGCATTGGAATATGGGGGGGTTAAATTGGCTGGATGAAGAGGGTGAGGTCATTGAGAGTTTGCGGGGTGCTGCAGTATGTCACAGGAGTGTAGGGGTGGTGAAATCAGTTGGGCAGAGAAAAAGCATCTGGGCTTGCAGGATGGAAGGTGCAGAATCCATCAATCATAGTGGGGAGACAAAGGCTGTGAATAGTGGGTGAGATCAAGGCCTTCAGTGAGGGTGCAGAGGCAGCAGTCCTGTTTTTCCTGGACCACAAGGAGTGCTGTAAAAGATATTAGCCCTGTGGAGCTAACAGCTACTGCCTGCAATTCATTGTCAGGTTTTCCAAGCCTTGAGAAACACATACAATTATAAGGCATAAGTTGGGCTCCCATTTGCTTTGTCAGAGCCAATTTAAATATGTTAATAAAATACTCTACCTTTCCATGGCAGGACATTCAGTCAGCTTGAAATGTATTGCTGTAAAAACGCAGCATTATAATATGCTGCCATTTTCTCAATTGAAACCTCTCCTTGCAACTCTCTTCACTTGTTGACAGAGGGATGAGGTATTTAAAATCAATGTGCTACATAAATGGAGTTTCTGCCAATTGTTGTGGCAATGGAACAGTAGAAGCTCCAAGGACATTCAACCCAAAATGATTATATTTTGGCCATCACTGACTACATGTACAATTGTTCACTCAGTTATTTTATTTAATTCACGAGCCTTTTAAAAAAAAATCAGTCCTTACCAGACAGATATGGAAACTTATTACTATGTTTAAGGGTCTTCAAACCAAACTATGAAGGAAGGCTACATCTAATTGTACAGTTTTTAACTTGAGGAAATCTCAAGGACCCTCGCTCTCTCCATATCGATACATCTTATTCAGTGAGCTTCAGTATAGGTTGAAAGAGTCAAAGGCTATTGACCAAGGTCAGCTGAAGACAAATTCTTGTGTTCTTATGCTCCACAGGTCAGGTTTCTACTTCTGTCAAAGTCCTGAAATGGTTCTTATCAAAGGCACAACTGACAACCATTTTGATTGGGACAAAGGTAAACCTTCACTTGTCATCGTTTTTGATCAATCTTCAGCCTTTGACACAGTTGACCACAACATCTTCCTCCATTACCTCTCTCATCCAGTTGGGTGGGACTGCACTCAGCCGGTTCCATTCTTGTTTAGTCAGTCACTGTCAATGAATCACTTGCAATGGTTTCTCCTCCCACTCCCATGCCTTTATTTCTGGTGTCTCCCAAAGATCTATCCTTATCCCCTTCCTATTTCTCATATTAATGCCACTCATTGGAAAGCCATAAGCATCTGTTTCCATACTGAAGACACACAACTCCATCCCACCACTGCCCTTCATGGTCTCCAAATTGTCGTATTGCTTGTCCAACATCCCGCACAGGATAAACAGAAATTCCTTACACTAAACGTTGAGAAGATCAAGCTTTTGTCCCTACTCCAAATTCTGTTCCCTAGCCACTGACAGCATCACACTCCCTGGAAACTGTCTGATGCTGGAAGAGACTGTTCATGACCTTGGTGTCATACTTGGCACAATTTGAGCCTCTGATGATGCATCTGCCATTTTCCACATCCGTAATGTCAATCATCTGTGCCCCACCTCAGCCCTCATCAGCTGCTGAAACCCTGATCCATTTTGTTTTTATTATTCTTTCGAAGATTTGAGTGATGCTGGCACGGCAACATTTATTGCCCAAACATAATTGCCCTTGTTGAGGTGAGCCACCTTCTTCAACCACTGTAGTCCATTCTGTAGCAATTTAGTCCAACTAAGTGACTTACTAGGCAATGTCAGAGGGCACTTAAGAGTCAATTTCATGGTCTTTTTGTCTCTATACTTGACTATTTCAATTCACTCCTAGCTGGCTTCCTTTGTTCTGTCTATTGTAAACTTGAGGGCATTTGAAACTCTGCGGCCTGCGTCTTAACTTGCAGTAGGTCTTGTTCCCCTATCAAGCCAATGCCCTTTGACCTATCATCGACAACTGGTCGAGCGATCCCTCTATTTTGTAATTCTCATCCTGGTTTTCAAATCCTGTTCTGGCCTTGTCCCCTCCTTATCTCTGTAATCTTGTCCAGCCTAACAGCCCTCCAAGATATCTGTTCACCTCGAATTCTGGTCCCTTGACAACCTCAACTTAAATCACTCCACCACTGATGGGAATGCCTTCAGCTGTCAAGGTCCTATGCTCTGGAATCCCCTCCCTAAGCATCCCCTTCTCACCCATCTTCTCTATGATGCTTCTTAAAACCTACCTCAATGACCAAGCTTTTGCTCATTTTTCCTAAAATGTTTGCTCATCCTCCTGTGCAACACTTCATTTCACTGAAGGCACAACATAAATTCAAGCTGGTGTTGTTGCCATCTCACTCTGCCTTGAAGGACATTAGCTGGGTCAAAAGACAACTGATAATTAAAGAATTTAGCCCTTGCTGGGTGTACAGCTGGTGCCAGCAAATCCTTACAAGCAATAGGGTGAGCAGCACAATTTATCTCAATGCATTTCCACTGTCATCCTAACATTTGTACGGAAACACATCGGAATATAGGAACATAGGAATTAGGAGCAGAAGTAGGCAATTTAACCGTTTGAGCCTACTCCGCCATTCAATCAGATCATGGCTGATCTCTTTCTGGTCTCAAATCCACCTCTCATCTGTGGCCCATATCTCTTTAACCTGTTATTTTTTAATCCTAAATATACCTATCTCTTTCTTAAAACCATTTAATGACTCAGACTCCACTGGGCTATGGTGCAACAAGTTCCACAAATTCACCACCCTCTGCGAGAAGTAGTTCCTCCTCATCTCAGTTCTAAATCTACCGCCTCTCAACCTGTATCTGTGACTCTATTAAATGGTGATTTCACCAAATGGAAGGGCAGAGATTCACCATCAGCTGCCTGCTTCTTATGGTAGTCACCTAGCCCTCTACATGACAGGTGGTGCTTCCCCACAACCGTCACCCCAAGACTCAGAGTTTTGTGGCCAGTAACAAAACTAAAATTTACCTTCAGGCCAGTGGAAAGACCTACAAAGAGAAAATTGCATTTTGACAACCACCCTGATGTTCTAAACATTTGAGTCCATCACCCCATCCCACATTCACAAACTATTAACTACCTAAGCTGAGTCCACGTGTGAGAGACATTAGCAAAGAGACATGGCCGCTGAGAGACAAACTTTGCCTCCAAACTAGTTAGAGCAACAAATCAGTGGATGCCAAAGGTTTCTACAGATACTTGCATAAATCTGGTTCACACTTTGGCCCTGCATCATACATATTGGTTGGAGGATGGGTTCGTGAGAAGACGGGAGAAAATACGTCGTCAAATTTCAGCTAAATATTTTAAAAATAGAGCAGCGCCTATGGGGGATATCAATTACCTATCATAGCCTGGGGGAGAAAATAGTGTCAATTCCAAAAATTGTGTAATTCGGTGCTTCCTGAATCAGTATGTTCCTAGCCCAACAGGGAAGAAAGCAGTGCTTCACCTAATTCTCGGGCATGAATTGGGGAAAAAGGAATGCATTTCAGTGGGAAAACAAATCTGTGAACAGAATCAGAATGAAATCAGAATTGTTACAGTGCAAAATAAGGCCATTTGGTCCATCGTGACTGCACCGATTCTCCAAATGAGCATCATGGCTCATTTCCATTTCTGTGTCTTTTCCCTGTACCCCTGCACATTGTTTCTATTCAAGTAATTATCTAATGCCCTCCTCAATGCCTCAATTGAAGCTGCCGACACTACACTTACAGCCAGTGCATCCCAGATCCTGATTATTAATGGCCCAGATTTTGCCGGTGGAACCAAATGAACAATACTACCTGTTTATTACCTTGTCCAGAGATGGGCTTTTCAACTAGAATTGAAGTGTATAAAAACCCAAAACTGTGTGGTGCCCACTACAGAGGATCTAATGGGGAGGATTCTCTGTCTGTTCATGACAGCAGGATTCTCTGGTTCTGCTGCAGTTAATGAGAGACTTGGTTGAGTGCCAAATTCCCCATCCTCGCTAACTGCGGTAGCGGGGAGGACTCGCAATGGAGAATCCCGGGCAACATGTGTTAACAGGGCAAGCAACTGAGTGTCTCAACCAATCAAACTGAAGAATCCTTACTGAGGTCAGAATTTCCAAATGGTAGAAAGGGAGCACCGAGAATGTTATGGAGTCTTAACTCTTACTAAAACTTATTAAAACATTGTTAGAATTTCACTTACACTTCAGCAGAGAAGCCCTCAGTCTTTCTGCCATGTTCAGTGGTTATCTAGTGGCTAAGCATTGCAACTTCACACCTTCTGCAAATGTAGTTGCTGGAAATTGCTGTTTGACTTACATTTTAATAGCAGTGAGTGTTGAAAGCCTCGGCATTATGTTATTACCACAAACTACAGTCCATTATAATTAGGTTTAAAGTCATTATGCAAAGGGACAAAGAAAAATCAACAGTGAAAATAAAACAACCGGAAAGAAGGAATTTTATCATCTGAGCAGAGGTGGCTTTGGAGGGCGGATGGGCCCCCAGAGCCATGAGTTGCGCTGAGCGATGATTCCCTGGCAGGTGAGGCCGCACTTTTTCTTTTAAGTCTTCAGTCATTGGCTGCCACCATCTAAAGCACCATTAAGATCTCCTTCCGATATTGACAGTATGTACTCATGGTAATGCTGCTGCCAGCCCACATCATCGGTAAATGTGGCTGTCTTACCCGTTTATGGAGTCCACCCACCATTTCTAATTGGATGGCTCTGCCAGAGTGAAGTCTGCCACAATTAGGAACTCTTCATTGGCTGTCCCTTGGACAATTTTGAATTCAAACCAAACCTAGACCCATAAGCACAAAAGATTTGGGAGGCAATTTAATGGGACAAAAAAAGAGTCCTGTTTTGGGTGTGTTTAGTGGGGTGTTTCTCAGTGCATTCAGAGCCAAAAACGACACTGTTATTTAATGGGAATTTACCTTTCTTTTGGCCTCAGTGAGGATTGCCCCACCAAGGCCACACTTACCTCACTTAGCTCAGCTTACCAATGCAAGAAGACAACGCGTGGAGTGGGGCGCCATTTTTAAACGCCGCCCCAATCTTTCGACCCCCCCTTAGCTACCCGACCGCAGCCTCAGGATCCCCTCCCGCTGCACGCAACTCACCTCTTAGGGGGTCCTCACCCTCCCTCTTAAGGGCAGGTCACCTCTGGGCCTGCTCCCTGGCACAGGCAATCTGGCACCCTTACATTGCCAGGGTGTCAAGCTGGCAGTGCAAAGGTACCCAGGTGCCAGTGGAAGTGCCAGGGTACCAACCTGCCCATAGCCCAATCACCCAGGGGCTTTTGATGGCCTTGGAGCCGCCCCCCACAAGTGACATTACACCTAGTCCATGTTTGTGTGGACCTATGCTAAACGGTGCCAGGTGAGGCTGTTAGTTCCCGGGCCTCAGAAGAATTCGGCACAGATATATTTACATGAAACTAAATAAATCTGGATCTCGCCTAGCAAGAATGAGATCCAGATTGTGACGTCTTGCGAGACCTGATGAGACCTTGCGAGGCATTTCGAGCTTCGTAAATTGTGCGAGCGGCCTCTCGCGAGATTTAATGGCCTCGTCGTGTCACCCAGTTGGGAGTGACGAGGCCGTTCAATCGTGTCCTTAACTGCAGTGAAGATGACCAAAGGTATGTGTACTTGAAACACAATCCTACGGACATAACAGGGCACAGTCCATGTGTAAAGTCAATATCATCTCCTCACTGATACTTTGGAGAGAATCCCGAGCAACACAGTGATCATTCTCCTCATTCACAGCTACACCACCATTGGTGCACCGACCAATTGGAACTGCTCTTTCATCATCAGCCATGGTATTGACAAAACCAATTTGTTCTTCGTTTAACTATTTTGGGAGGATGTCAAAGGGACAATTTCATTCATGTAGCATTTGCAAACAAAGTAGAAGTGCATTCTTTAAGCTTGCAATTCTGGTTTTGCTGCAAATAACAAACGGGAAATGTGCCCTGCCTGCCTTTATGATGTTCCTGCAAGTCTGCTTCTCTTTTAATTCTTTTTTCCCTAAGCTACTAGCTGCTTATAGACATGGTTACATTTATTATTCTGGGAAAAGAAATCATGTGGAGATCCATTAAAAAATGGTATTTATCCACCGGGTGAAACTGCATATTAATGCCGAGATGAATGTTGAATCCAGTTGTTTCCTGATGTGTATCTCCTTCTTGGTATTAACAATCAAGTTGTTGCCTTTTTTAAAAAATGAGTAAAACATCTTTTTTCAATAATATGATGCTTCATTACATTTATGTTTAAAACAGATATTAATAGAGGTACATTAATTTACTTTCCCCTAACATAATATACTAGCTTTTAAACTTGTCATTAATTAGTGCTTTGAAGAAGTCACTGATCAATGTTATGCTCATTATAAAAGTCATTAGGGACATATCAAGGAAAGGGCATTAGTTGGTGAATGGAAAAATGACTGGGAGAGGTGGGGAGAAAGTCCAAATGCTCAAGGTAGATAAAAATAATAAATTTGCAGCATTAATTTGCGAGAAATGTATTACAATGTTGGCTCTGAAATCTAAAAAATGAAACAATCAGCGTGGTGAGGCAACAGGTCAGTGAGCAAGTTGGTCAGTAATGACAGCATAATATTAGCATCCTCTGAGAGCCCAGTGGCAGTAACAGGATAGAAATGTCCTTCGGTTGAAGGTGCTGCCTCTGATCCACAGGCACTGGTGGCCTTGCTAGTACTGTATCTTGCTGAAATGGCCATCTTTCCTCTTTTAGCTTAAAGAACGCAACACATATCAGCTGACTCGAATGTAACAGTCCTTCTGCAGACAGGTTCAAAGCCCACCTTACCGTAGGGCAGTGGTCAAAATGTAATGATCCCTTTAAGACCGGGTTTGGAACCCTAAGGGACTCCGCTTCCAGCTCCACCCCCTCAGAGAGCCATATATAAGGTAATGTTCAGTGGGCTGTGTGCAGTGAGCACACTTCTCGGTAGCTGTCTGCTTCTCTGCTAATTAAAGCCTTTGTATTACCAATCATCTCTTTCGAGTTGTAATTGAGGGTATCTCACAGTCCTTCTGCAGACAGGTTCAAAGCCCACCTTACCATAGGGCAGTGGTCAAAGCAGATGCTATTAAAATAGTTCCTAAATTTGACTTTTCCCTGTTTAGACTTGAGTGTTTAGGCAAACTGGAGAGCCGTATCTGCTGCTTCAGGACCTGATCATTTCTTTAGCTTAAGAGTACTCAATTACTTCAGGGTAACTGGGGAGGAAACATTAATGATAATCCCTCTGTGCAACGCCTACCAAATATGCGCACAAATGAAGGATTTGCTTCAAAGCCAGGTGATCTCTGAAGGAGGTGGAAAAACCTGACCGCAGAAGCATGAAGCATTTTAAACCTGTGGCTTATTTGGCATTCAATTGAGTTTGGGCACCTCAACAACAGGCCCAAAATGCCAGGGGAAACTCTGCATCGGCTGTTTATGGGACACCCAGCTGCATTTTAGGCTCATCTGGGAACTAATGATTGCAGGGGGTTCCTGTCCCTTTAAAGGATGGGAGATCATCTCCAGGAGCTGCAGTGGGCCAGCAGCTCTTCAGCCTCAGCAGCACTGCCAAGAAAAGTGGATACTTCAGGGAAATTTAGGCCTCAAGGAAGAGGTGAGGGTGCTTGGCAATGCAGGAATGGTTTTGCCATGGGGTGGCCAAGAGAAGCATACATAGGCCACAGGGTGACTGATTTGGAGAGCCTGCAGAGAAGTGATATCTCGCCATGGGGTGGAGGGCCTACCCGTGTCTGTTAAAATGCCATGGTGGGAGAAAGACACATCACTCCTGGGCTTCCCTCACCACTTCAGGGCACTCCCACACAACACCACGCCGCCTCCCCATCCCTAACCCCAACCATCATCTCCTAGCCCGTGCTCTAGAAGGCTGGTAAAATCCAGGAGCTTCAAGTCAGTTGCCTGCCCTAAACCAATGGGCAGTGACAGTAGCAGCTGGCTGGCAGGTAGTGCTGCAAGAAACACCCACTGCCACTCAGTGGTTTCTCGAGGGCCTAGCAAATTCTCAAAGATTTATAAAGAAAGCAGCATCTTGCATTCTGACCATGACTTCTCGCTGGGTTGTTCCAAAGCCAAGTCACAACAACTTCCTGCCCAGTTAAATCGGCAGCCAACCTCTGACCTGGATCTGCACATTTAAAGAATCAGCTGTGGGTTGCCTGTGGGCGTCCTTCTTACCTGTTTGAGGTTAAAATGGTAGTTTGCGGGATTAGTGAGGCATGTTGATGGCTCAGGTCTAAAGGTGGTTTCTGCCGGTCCGCCAGAGTTCAAATCACTCCCATACAGATGTTCCCTCCCCCTTCCCTGTGCAATGCTGCCCCATAAAATTTGGTCACGCTGCCTTTTATCATTGAAGCATGTCTGCATGTAAGGATCTAATTTCCTGGCTCCATGTTTCCTTTCACCACCACGTATGTTTATTTTACAATGATATGGCGTCAGTATTAGCTATGAATTCAACATATGATTGGGGAGAAAGCAGGAATAGGTTGTCCAGCTGTGACAAACCTGGAGCATATTAGGGGCTTGCCAAACATTCCTAATTCCTGCATTTCTTATGACTCGTTCCTCTCAGCCTCCACACAGACAGCTGCACACACACACACACACTGGGCGCAAATGAATTCTGACAAACGAATTTGCTTCACGGACTGAATCCTTACAGCTTCTGGCTGCACG
This sequence comes from Scyliorhinus canicula, assembly GCF_902713615.1. Lineage (NCBI taxonomy): Eukaryota > Metazoa > Chordata > Chondrichthyes > Carcharhiniformes > Scyliorhinidae > Scyliorhinus > Scyliorhinus canicula. The sequence goes on along the minus strand of NC_052150.1, from coordinate 178,791,932 downwards.
ATTCTGCTTAAACTACCTCCTGTTCAGTCTGCCTGATGTGCTTCTGCAAAACTGCTGAGGAGAATAACTGCTTCCGTCGGCGGCATGCAAATTGCTACGTACCAAAATCCACAAGTTTGATGCCTCCCTCTGTTGTTAATAGGATGTTATTGCCCTTGATGTCACGATGAATCGTCTTGTTATTGTGTAAGTGTTTTAGGCCCTGAGGAAAAATCAACGGTGACAGTTATATTATTCTTGAAGCAAGTGAAACCTGGATGCCTAATAAACATAATGAAGTGAGCTGTTTTTAAGGCTAACTGGCCACCTCCGCGGCATTCACATGTGACTGCAACTGGGGCTGAAAATCTGTGCAATGCTTCATTTTGAACTGAAGGAACCTAAATGTTAAAACACAAAAGAAAGAAATCTTACCATCAGGGCTTCCTGCAGGATGTAGGCGATGACTGATTCGCTCATTCTTTCACCTCGTTTTAATAACCCTTTGGCAAGATCGGTCACAGAGCCTCCATTGCATAACTGAAAGATCAGAGAGTGATTGGTGTCAACAGCAATGCCTTCAGCTTACATAAGTGTGGAGAGTAACATTCCAAAGGTCTTCACGGAGATGTAAGGAATACTGGATGCTGAACCAAAGGAGGAAATGTTCGACAGATTCGTCAGAGAGCTTGGTATTAACAACAACTTGAATTCATAGAGCACGTTTAATGTTGTAAAACGAGGCAAAATGCTTCAAAGGAGCAAAATTCATGCAATTCGTAAGGAGATATTAGGGGTAGCTGATCAAAAGCTTAGACAAAAGATGTAGGTTTTAAAAAGCATCTGATGGGATGAGGCTGACGTCTTGTTTTGTTTATTCTTTTATAAGTTGAAGGTGTCACTGGTAAGGCCAGCAATTGTTGTCCATACCTCATTAACCTTGAACTGAGCAGGTAGGAATCAAACACATTGATGGGCATGTCACATGTAGGTCAGGCCAGGCATGGCCGGCAGATTTCCTTCCCCAAAGTGAAGCAGATGAATTTTACAACAATCGACAGTAGTTGTCATGGTCACCATCACTGAGAATTCCAGATCTATTTGAGAGACTGTGAAGTTTAGCAAGGGATCTGATGGCATGGCCTCCAATGGTGAAGAGATGAAAGTATGAGATGCGCAAGAGGCCAGAATTGGTGGAGACCGGGGCCACAATTCTCTGGCTGTTGGGATTCTTTGTTCCTGCTTTCAGCGCACCCCCACCCATGGATTTCCCGGCGGTGTGGGGTGTCTTCAATGGGAAATCCCATTGACAGCGATGTGAACAGAGATTCCCGCCATCAGCGAATGGCGTGCCACCCAGAATCTAGCCCCAGGTATCTTGGAGGGTTGTCGGGCTAGAGGAAGCTACTGAAATAGGGAGGGTTGAAACCATCGGAGGTTTTGAAAACAAGAACGATTTTTTAAAAGGAATGGCGGCACGGGGTCATGGCAGGGAGATATTTGGAACTTTGGTCCAGAAATGGGTCCAAGATGTAGCAGGCAAACTCGAGTGAACCTTTGTTTTGATGGGTTGGGTGGAGCTTGGAGAGAGAGAGAGAGAGAAAGAAAGTGCTGTTCTGAACAGTTACAGGCAGAAGGCTGTGGAAGGCCACCAGAGAAGTCATGAAAGTTGCCACCGAGGCAGACTTTGGAAAAGGATCAGAACAAATGTCCCTACCAGAAGAATAATTGCTTTGTAAATACAAATTTTGCCTTTATTTGTCTGTGAAAGTGGCAGGGATCGAGTGCGTTAAGATTTTAAAAAATGCATGTAATCTTTGGTGTTCGAACTGAAGTAAAAATTTTCGTATTGTTTTATTTTCTTTTGTTGTAATAAAGTTTGTTTATTCAATAACCAAGCCCTATTTCTTATGTTATCATTCCTGGATCGCATCAATCTTTCCACATTGCTTTAAAACTTAAAAAGACTTTCTAGCATCTGGTCCAGTCTCTTAACCACTGTTGAGAACCGATCGGGCATCCGTAACAATGGTGACACAATGGTTAGTACTGCTGCCTCACAGCACCTGGGACTTGAAATGAAAATGAAATGAAAATCACTTATTGTCATGAGCAGGATTCAATGAAGTTACTGTGAAAAGCCCCTAGTCGCCACATTCCGGCGCCTGTCCGGGGAGGCTGGTACGGGACTGGGGTTCAATTCCGGCCTTGGGTGACTGCGTGTGGAGTTTCCACTTTCTCCCCGTGTCCCCTTGGATCCTCTTGGAAGGAGTGATCACAGCATGCTAGAACATCAAACTCAGATTGAGTGAGGGAAGACAGAGTGGCATTCTAGAGTTTTAGCATTGGGCAGAGATAATTATACAGGCCTGAGGAAATAGTTGGCCCAAGTAGACTGGGCACAAATAATTGACGGTAGGACAGTTAGAACATAGAACAGTACAGCACAGAACAGGCCCTTCGGCCCTCAATGTTGTGCCGAGCCATGATCACCCTACTCAAACCCACATATCCACCCTATACCCGTAACCCAACAACCCCTCCCCCCTTAACCTTACTTTTAAGGACACTACGGGCAATTTAGCATGGCCAATCTACCTAACCCGCACATCTTTGGACTGTGGGAGGAAACCGGAGCACCCGGAGGAAACCCACGCACACAGGGGGAGGACGTGCAGACTCCACACAGACAGTGACCCAGCCGGGAATTGAACCTGGGACCCTGGAGCTGTGAAGCATTTATGCTAACCACCATGCTACCCTGCTGCCCCAAGTTGAGGAACAATGCGAATGTTCAGGGATAAATTAAGTACCTCTCAATTAAAGTATATTCCTGAGAGGAAGAGGAATCATAAAAATCAGAAAAACATTCCATGGCTAAACAAGGACGTCAAATAGGACATGAAGGCAAATAATAGGGCTTACCATACTGCAAAAGCTAGTGGTAGGCTTGAGGATTGGGAGAACTTTAAGATTCAGCAAAAGACGACTAAAACTAAAATAAAAAGAGCTAACGTGAACTACGAAAGGAAACTAGAACAATATATAAACACTGATACCAAAAGCTTCTATAAATATATAAAGCAGGAGAGAATAGCTAAAGTAAATGTTGGCCCTTTGGCCAACTGGTGACGTAATAATGGGGAACACAGAGATGGCAGAGGCACTGAACCAATATTTTGGCCCTGTCTTCATGGTAGAGAATAATACATTTTTTTCCAAAAACTGCAGTTAACGCAGAGGAACTTGTTGAAAAAACCATCAGCGGGGAGGCGGTATTGAATAAACTAATGGGATTAAAGACAGATAATCTCCGGGACTGGTGGCCTGCACCCTAGGGTACTAAAAGAGGTGGCAGCAGAGATAGTAGATGCATTCGTTATGAAATTTACAAATTCCCTGGATTCTGGAAGGGTTCCAGTGGATTGGAAACACGCTAATGTGATGCCCCTATTCAAAAAGGAAGAAAGGCAAAAATAGGAAATTATAGACCGGTTAGGTTGACCTCTGGGGTGGGGACATTACTGGAATCAATCATTAAGGAGGCGATGACTGAACAATTGGAAAGACACTCAATTCACTATTGTCAGCATGGTTTTATGAAGGGTACATCATGCTTGACAACCTTGCTTCAGTTCTTTGAGGATGTAACCAGCAGAGTGGATAATGGGAAACTCCTGTGGATGTGGTTCAATTAGACTTCCAGAAGGCGTTTGACAAGGTGCCACATAAAAGACTGATCCAGGAGGTTAGATTGCAGGGCATTGGGATAGAGTACTAGATTGGATTTAGGATTGGCTGGCTGACAGAAAGCAGAGTGTCAGTATAATATAAATGGGTCCTTCTCTGGTTGGTGAACTGTAACTAGTGGGGTGCCACATGTGGGAAAGCAGGCAGGGAAGATCGACTGGGTCGGAGAATCCCTGGGGGGCGGCGCGAATCCTGCCACCGCCGGCGGCTGCCGTATTCTCCAGCACCGGTTTCGGGCAGTGGCGGGGTTTATGCCATGCCAGTCGGGGGCCATTGGCAGCGGCCTCCCCGGCAATCCTCCGGACCCTGATGGGCTGAACGGCCGTTCGTTATTGGCCAGTCCCGCCGGCGTGGGTTTGGCATGGTCCCACATGGCGGGACCTGGCAAGTAAGTCGGCTGGGGTGGTCCTCCGGGGGGGGGGGGGGTGCAGGGGGATCCAGAACCAGGGTGGGGGGGGGGGCACGGTGGCCTAGCCCACGATTGGGGCCCACTGATCTGTGGGCGGGCTTATGCCATGGGGCTACTCCTGCTTTCTGCGCTGGCCCCTGTAGGGCTCCGCCATGGCCGGCGCGGAGAGGAGAACCCCCCGCGCATGCGCCAAAACACACCAGCCGGTCTGCGCATCTGCGAGATCACGCCGGCCCTTCGACGCATGCGTGAACTTGCGCAGTCCCTTCGGCGCATGCGTGAATTCACGCAGTCTCTTCGCTGCTGGTTGGAGCAGCACCAATCCCTCCACCGTCCACCTGGCCCCCGGAAGTGTGGAGAATTCCGCACTTTCGGGGACTGTTGACACCGGAGTGGTTGCCGCCGGTTCTCCCGCTGGTGTGTGGACATAGTCCCCAGAAGGGAGAATCCCGCTGAAAGAGTTTACATATAGATAGGCTAAAGATTGGGCCAAAATTTCGCAGACAGAGTTTAATGTGGATAAGTGTGAGGTTGTCCATTTTGCCTGAAAAAATAGAAAGGCAAATTATTATCTAAATGGAAAGCAAATTCAAAATGTATCTGGGCAGAGAGATCTGGGTGTCTTTTCTCTGAATCGCAGAAAGTTGGGATGCATGTACAACATATAATAAAGCAAGCAAATGTAATTTTAGCGTTATTGCAAAAGGACTGGTGTATAAAAGTAGAGAAGTGTTGTTACAATTGTAAAAGATGTTGGTGAGACCACATCTGGAGTATTGTGACCAGTTTAGGTCTCCTTATTTGTGGAAGGATGTGGTGACATTGGAGGCAGTTCAGAGGAGGTTCACCAGATTGATTCCAGGGATGAAAGGGTTGACGTATGAAGAGAGATTAAACAGTTTTGGCTTATACTCACTGGAGTTTCGAAAAATGAGAGGGGATCTGATTGAGGTACATAAACTACTAAAATGGATTGATAAAGTAAAAGTAGACCAAATGTTCCCCTTTGTGGGGCAATCTAGAATGAGAGGTCATGGATATAGGTTGAGAGGCGGTAGATTTAAAACTGAGATGAGGAGGAACTACTTCTCACAGAGGATGGTGAACGTGCAGGATTCGCTTCCCCATACTGCGGTGAAGTCTGAATCATTAAATGGTTTCAAGAAGGAGAGAGATATATTTCTGAGTGCAAAATGGGTTAAAGGGTTATAAGACCATAAGACCATAAGACATAGGAGCGGAAGTAAGGCCATTCGGCCCATCGAGTCCACTCCACCATTCAATCATGGTTGATTTCAACTCCATTTACCCGCTCTCTCCCCATAGCCCTTAATTCCTCGAGAAATCAAGAATTTATCAATTTCTGTCTTAAAGACACTCAATATCCCGGCCTCCACCGCCCTCTGTGGCAATGAATTCCACAGACCTACCACTCTCTGGCTGAAGAAATTTCTCCTCATCTCTGTTCTAAAATGACTCCCTTTTATTCTAAGGCTGTGCCCCCGCGTCCTAGTCTCCCCTGCTAATGGAAACAACTTCCCTACGTCAATCCTATCCAAGCCATTCATTATCTTGTAAGTTTCTATTAGATCTCCCCGCAACCTCCTGAACTCCAATGAATATAATCCCACGATCCTCAGACGTTCATCGTATGTTAAGCCTACCATTCCTGGGATCATCCGTGTGAATCTCCGCTGGACCCGCTCCAGTGCCAGTATGTCCTTCCTGAGGTATGGGGCCCAAAATTGCTCACAGTATTCTAAATGGGGCCTAACTAGTGCTTTATAAAGCCTCAGAAGTACATCCTTGCTTTTATATTCCAAGCCTCTTGAGATAAATGACAACATTACATTTGCTTTCTTAATTACGGACTCAACCTGCAAGTTTACCTTTAGAGAATCCTGGACTAGGACTCCCAAGTCCCTTTGCACTTTAGCATTATGAATTTTGTCACCGTTTAGAAAATAGTCCATGCCTCTATTCTTTTTTCCAAAGTGCAAGACCTCGCACTTGCCCACGTTGAATTTCATCAGCCACTTCTTGGACCATTCTCCTAAACTGTCTATATCTTTCTGCAGCCTCCCCACCTCCTCAATACTACCTGCCCCTCCACCTATCTTTGTATCATCGGCAAACTTGGCCAGAATGCCCCCAGTCCCGTCATCTAGATCGTTAATATATAAAGAGAACAGCTGTGGCCCCAACACTGAACCCTGCGGGACACCACTTGTCACCTGTTGCCATTCCGAAAAAGAACCTTTTATCCCAACTCTCTGCCTTCTGTCTGACAGCCAATCGTCAATCCATGTTAGTACCTTGCCTCGAATACCATGGGCCCTTATTTTACTCAGCAGTCTCCCGTGAGGCACCTTGTCAAAGGCCTTTTGGAAGTCAAGATAGATAACATCCATTGGCTCTCCTTGGTCTAACCTATTTGTTATCTCTTCAAAGAACTCTAACAGGTTTGTCAGGCACGACCTCCCGTTACTAAATCCATGCTGACTTGTCCTAATCCGACCCTGCACTTCCAAGAATTTAGAAATCTCATCCTTAACGATGGATTCTAGAATTTTGCCAACAACCGAGGTTAGGCTAATTGGCCTATAATTTTCCATCTTTTTTCTTGTTCCCTTCTTGAACAGGGGGGTTACAACAGCGATTTTCCAATCCTCTGGGACTTTCCCTGATTCCAGTGACTTTTGAAAGATCATAACTAACGCCTCCACTATTTCTTCAGCTATCTCCTTTAGAACTCTAGGATGTAGCCCATCTGGGCCCGGAGATTTATCAATTTTCAGACCTTTTAGTTTCTCTAGCACCTTCTCCTTTGTGATGGCAACCATATTCAACTCTGCCCCCTGACTTTCCTGAATTGTTGGGATATTACTCATGTCTTCTACTGTGAAGACTGACGCAAAGTACTTATTAAGTTCCTCAGCTATTTCCTTGTCTCCCATCACTAGATTACCAGCTTCATTTTGGAGCGGCCCAATGTCTACTTTTGCCTCCCGTTTGTTTTTAATGTATTTAAAGAAACTTTTACTATCATTCCTAATGTTACTGGCTAGCCTACCTTCATATTTGATCCTCTCCTTCCTTATTTCTCTCTTTGTTATCCTCTGTTTGGTTTTGTAGCCTTCCCAATCTTCTGACTTCCCACTACTCTTTGCCACATTATAGGCTCTCTCTTTTGCCTTGATGCATTCCCTGACTTCCTTTGTCAGCCATGGCTGCCTAATCCTCCCTCTGATAACCTTTCTTTTCTTTGGGATGAACCTCTGCACTGTGTCCTCAATTACTCCCAGAAACTCCTGCCATTGCTGTTCTACTGTCTTTCCCACTAGGCTCTGTTTCCAGTCGATTTTCGTCAGTTCCTCCCTCATGCGCCTGTAATTACCTTTATTTAACTGTAAAACCTTTACATCTGATTCTACCTTCCTTCTTTCAAATTGCAGACTGAATTCTACCTTATTATGATCACTGCTTCCTAAGTGTTCCCTTACTTTAAGATCTTTTATCAATTCTGGCTCATTACATAACACTAAGTCCAGAATAGCCTGTTCCCTCGTGGGCTCCATCACAAGCTGTTCCAAAAAGCCATCCTGTAAACATTCAATGAATTCCCTTTCTTTGGGTCCACTGGCAACATTATTTACCCAGTCCACCTGCATATTGAAGTCCCCCATGATCACTGTGACCTTGCCTTTCTGACATGCCCTTTCTATTTCGTGGTGCATTTTGTGCCCCTGGTCCTGACCACTGTCAGGAGGCCTGTACATAACTCCCATTATGGTTTTTTTTGCCTTTGTGGTTCCTCAACTCTACCCACACAGACTCCACATCGTCTGACCCTATGTCGTTTAGTGCTATTGATTTAATTTCATTTCTAATTAACAAGGCAACCCCGCCCCCTCTACCCACCTCTCTGTCTTTTCGATAGGTTGTAAATCCCTGGATGTTTAACTGCCAGTCCTGAACCCCCTGCAACCATGTCTCTGTGATGCCTACCACATCATACCTTCCAGTCACAATCTGGGCCACAAGCTCATCTACCTTGTTCCGTACACTGCGGGCATTTAAATATAGCACCTTTAATTCCCTATTGACTGTCCCTTTTTGTTTTCTTAGTGTGGTGGACCTTGGTTTACTGAGCCTTTCCATACACTGTGTCATATTTTGTGAGATGGGGACTATCGTAACCTCTCCTGAGCTCTGTCTTTTCGTGATTTTTTTGTAATCCTAAGCAGCTACGCTTCCCACTGATTCCTTCACCTCTTGGTTCCCTGACTTTCCCTCCCCCCCCAATCTCTAGTTTAAAGTCCTATTGACCACCCTATTTAGTTATGGAGTACAGGTAGAGAAGTGGAATTGAGACCAGGAAGAGGGTCTCTCCGATCGGAGTGGCGAGATTCCTGCCGCCGCCACTTCCTGGGTGGCGGAGAATCTGCCACGGCGGGGGTGGGATTTTCAGCGGCTCCAGGCAATTCTCCGACCCTGCTGGGGGTTGGAGAATTTTGCCCCTGGTCACCACACTCTATAGGAAGGATGTGATTGTACTAGAGAGGTTGCAAATGGGATTCACTCGGATATTGGATGATTTTAGCTCTGAAAAGAGGTTGGATAGGCTCAGGTTGCTTTCTTTGTATCAGAGAAGGCTGAAAGGAGACCTGATTGAGGTATATAATATTATGCGGGGCATGGACAGGGTGGGTAGAAAGCAGCTGTTCCCTTTAGTTGGAGGGTCAATAACAAGGGGGCATAGTTTTAAGTTGAAAGGCAGGAGGTTTAGAGGGGATTTGAGGAAAAACATTTTTCACCCAGAGGGTGGTAGGAATCTGGGATGCACTGGGAGGGTAGTTGAGGCTGGAAACCTTTCCATCTTTAAAAAGTACTTGGATGAGCACTTGAAATGTCATAACATTGAAGGCTATAGGCCAAGTGCTTGGAAGGGGGATTAGTGTAGATTAGAGTAGTTTTCTTCTGGTGGTGCAGGCTTGATGGACCCCTTCTCTACTGTATAATTCTATGATATCTAGCACAAAGCATTATAGCTGTGGATGTTGGATGCCAATCATCACAACCCCAGGACAACAGTGCAGGAGTTCCTCAGGGTAGTATCCTGTCAGGAACTTGTTAAATCTTGTCTGTTCCGTGTATATTTTTTAAAATTTCCGCTCTGCAACATTGCAGATTTTGTTTTAAACTGTTCAAACTGAAAAGACCTCTGGTCTATTGTACTATCCCCGGACTCCCCTTGATACTCGAAAATTGTGGGATATCTTCTGTTCTCATTTGGGGTTGGTCGAGATTGTTTTCTGGAAGATTCTGAAACAACCAGGCTCTCAGTTCTGTACAGACCTGGAAAGCAGCACAGAGCAAGACTCTCTCTGTCAGCTTTCAGCCTGGCGATGCGAACGCTTCCAGCCAACCTGAGAAAATAACTTCTGCTTCAAATGTCTCCAGCCAGGTCAGCGTAAGTGCAAAACTCTGTTTGAAAGGCCTGGTGATTGAAATGCTTCTAGCTAGCCTATGAAAGTGACCTATGATTTGGCATGTGGGCAAGTAAATATTTCTATCCTGATTAAGATCTGTGAAGTGAGTGCTCCAAATTCTCTCTCTCCTGTTGGCTTCTTCCTGAGGATTCAGAACAAAGAGGGAGGCTGTTTAAAAGTTCATTTAAAATCCTCGCGCTGAGGACTGTAGTTTCAAATCGGTGATGCTAGAATTGCACAGACCTGAAAGGAACCGTCAGTCTGAGACTGAGGTCTATCAAGTGGAAGTGACTCCTCAGAGAGAATTCTCCAGCCTTCCGGTTCTAATTGAAGCCAAACATTTGAAGGCCCTAAGCAACCGATGATTGCAACGCTTCCCGTCAGTGGAAGATTGTCGGCTGCAAAGACCGCTACCTCAGCTGCCAACAACCATCACACGCCCTTTTAGTCCCTGTTATTTTCAATAATTTCCCTACCCCCATCATATGTTTGCCTTTTGTGTATTTGAGTGGAGGGTGGGATGGGGTTTGGGGAAGGTTAGATTAGCAGACTATGGTTCCATTCTTATTATTCATCTTTTTCCTTGTTATAAATAAGCAGGTTTTTTTAATGTTTTACTTACAGATCGGTGCCTGTAACTCATTGGAGAAATCAAGGGACAATGAAGTCAGGAAAATACATGAATTATTGGTTAATTCACTTATGTTGGGACTTCAGGGTCTGCGGGGCTGGAATTGAGCGTGGACTCGCACAGGGTATCGTAACAATCCTAGGCCCAACCATCTTCAGCTGCTTCATCAATGATCTTCCCTCCAACATAAGCTCAGAAGTGGGGATGCTTGCTGATGATTGCAGATTGTTCAGTACCATTAACAGCTGCTCATATACTGACGCATCCTGTACCTGCATACAGACAGACTTGGACTACATTCAGGCTTGGGTTGATAAGTGACAAGTAACATTCGCAGCACAAAAGTTCTAGGTGATGACCATCTTCAACAAGAGAAAATCTAACCATCTCCACGTGACTTTCAAGGACATTATCATCAGTGAATCCCCCACTATCAACATCCTGGGGTTACCATTGACCAGAAACTGAACTGGGCCAACCATATAACTATTGTGGTTTCAAGAGTACATCAGAAGCTTGGAAATCTGTGGTGTGTATCTTATCTCCTGATTCCCCAAAGCCTGTCTACCATCTAAGTGCACAAGTCAGGAGTGGCAGAATACTCTCCAGTCACCTGGATAAGTACAGCTCCAACAACAATCAAGACAGATAACGCCATCCAGGACAAAGCTGTAAGTTTGGTCACCACCTCAAACATTAATACTCTCCACCAACAATGCACAATGGTAGCAGTGTATACTGTCTACAGGATACACCGTTGCAATTCATAAAGCTTCCTTCGCCAGCACCTTTTAAACATGTGGGGCTAGATACTCCGGTTTTCAGGTTATGTCCCCATGCTGGCGTGGGAACGGTGGCGTTTTACCACAGAAGAAATGGCGTAAAACGACCACCAATCCTCTGTTTGGCCAGGGGCTAGCATGCCGGCAGCATAGAGCACCCGGTTTTAGCTGCTGACACAGTCAGGAGAATTCTCCCACAAGAGGAATCATGCTCTCCACATCGACCCTGTGAAGGTCCTAAAGGTTTCAATCATGTCGCCTCTTACTCTTCTGAAGTCTCGTAGATACAAACCAAACCTCTTCAATCTTTTGTCATGAGGCAACACATCCGTCCCTGGTCCAATGAACCTTCTCTGAACTGCTTCTAACATCTTCTCTTAAATAAGAAAACCAATACTGTACACAATACACCAGATGTTGTCTCACCATAGAATACTGATAGTGCAGAAGGAGGCCATTTAGCCCATCAAGTTTCAACCAACCCTCTAAGAGAGCACCCTACCTCCCCTACCCTATCCCTACAATCCCATAATCCCACCTAACATACACATCTTTGGACACTAAGGGGCAATTGAGCACATCTTTGGACTGTGGAAGGAATTCAGAGCACCCGGAGGAAATCCCGCAGACACGAGGAGAACATGCAACCGCCACTCAGACAAACACCAAGGCTGGAATTGAACCTGGGTCCCTTGCGCTATGAGGCAGCAGTGTTGACCACTGTGCCACTATGCCTTCCCTACACCAATCCCCTGTACAACTGAAGAATAACCTGCCCACTTTTGTAATTAATTTCCCACACAATAAATGATAACATTCTATTTGTTTTACTTGCTGTACCTATATACGAGCCTTTTGTGATTTATGCACTAGAATATTCAAATTACTCTGCAACTCAGATCTCTGCAATCTCTCACCATTTAGATAATAAGTTTCTTTTTTATTCTTCCTGCCAAATGGACATCTCACATTTGCCCACATTATACTCCATTTGGCAGATTTTTTGCCCATTCCCTCAATGTAACTATGTCCCTTTGTAGCCTTCTTACGTCCACTTCACAATTTACTTTCCTACTTAGATTTGTGTTGTCAGCAAATTTAGAAACCATACCTTCAGTCCTTTCATCCAAGTCATTTATATAAATTGTAAAAGTTAATGTCCCTTGGGACTATGGCAACTTTCACATTACCAGTCCATTATAGCTAACCCATAAATTTTACGATGTTTACTAATTTTACTTCCCAGCTACAGAGAAATGAAGCAGCCCTGAGATTTACACCAATTATCTTTGGATGGAGTCTCAGACACCCCTTCTATCCTGTGAGAGAGTCTATAAACACAATAAACAAAAGACAATGATAAAGGAAAGAATTTTGCTTTGCCTTCAGATGTGTGTGCACGGCTTATGAAAAATGTCAAATACAAATAAATAGACTTTAAAAAGCTGCAAATGCCGATACAGTAAACTAAATAAGCAGCAGAATTTTCAAATTTGTCCTTTTGGTGTGAGGCATCGTTGGCCAGGCCAGCAATTGTTGCTCAACCCTAATTGCCCTTGAGAAGTTGGTGTTGAGCTGGCTTCTTGAAAAGTCCATGCGGTGTAGGTCCACCCACTGTGCCTTTGGGGAAGAAGTTCCAGGTTTTGATCCAGCGGGATCAAACGTGGGATGGTGACATACCAGAACTCTACAACCTTCCCATCTCTACCAGAATTCTGTTCTGGGTGAGAAGGCCCATGGTCCACTTTCCCACGCTGTTGCCTATTGAGGCCCTTCAGTGGCCAATTAATGACCATTTAAGAGTCTCACCCGACTGCCACTGGTATTAACAACAAGACAGCCTCTCGCTTTGCAGCATGCATGGCAGTTAATGCTGCAGTGAGCTTGTTGTCACCTTCCATTGCGTGGAGGTTTTCTCAATGAAAGGTATTCGGAGCCTCATTGAGATGCTGGACATCAGGAAAGTGGTCCCACTGACAATTACTCCCCTGTCCTTTCTGCCAGGCACCAACATCCCTCTCTCCACGGCTCCCACTCACAAAACACCATCCCCTCCCTCCCCCACAGTACCTATCTGTGGTCTGGGTCACTCTGCAATCCTCTAACTCCGTGCCAGTTCTTCTGGCAGCAGCCATAGCCTCCCCCGTGGCACTGTTGAGCACAAGGGCTGACAGTGGAGCACATCGGGGGCAGCGCCGCTATCGCGATGTTCCGCCCCCTCCAAAGCGGCGTATTCTCCAAGTACACCGCGCTATGTATCGACGGCGGATCGCTAGAAATAAGGATCATTGTTTAAAAATAAGGGGCCACTCATTTAAGAAGGAACGAGGAGAAATATTTTCTCTCAGATGGTTGTGAGTCTTTGGAACTTTGTTCCTCAAAAGACAGTGGAAACTGGGCTGGCTTCTCCGATTGCCGACGGCGAAATCGCGTTCGGCGATTGGCCGGAGAATCCGTTTTTACACCAAAATTGGATGCTCCGCCCCCTCAAAAATGGCATCATCGCGGTGTTCGACGCATGGCATTGGGACGGCCTCAGGACGTCACCTGAGGCCATCGGCCAATGCTCCGCCCCGATGGGCCGACTTCCCGACGGCTTGAGGCATGTGTGATCACAGTTTCCGGGGACCTCGCGCGGCGGCTGCAACTGTCGGGGGGGAGCTGTTCCGCTGGCCCGGGGGCTTCAGCGGGGGACAGAGGAGCTAGGGAGACAGGTGAGGGGTAGTCCGGGGGTGGCGAGGGAGTTTACAGGGGTGCACTACTGGCAGGCCGGGTCCGCGTGCGGCTGGCGCCATGTTGTACGGCACAGCTACTGCAGGTTGCCGGCATGCGCATGCACGGCCACGGGCCCGGAAATTCTCCGTCCGTATCTGCAGGTGGCTTTACGTGGCACGGCTGCGAGCCCCCCACCAGGCAGGGGCATTGGTGCGGGGGCGCCGCCGACATTTTGGTCGTAAGACCAGACACATGCTCCGCCTCAAAATCGAAAAATCCAGCCCAGAGTCTTTCAAGGCAGAGGTAGATAGATTATTGATAAGTAAGTGGGTGAAAATTTACTTGGAGTAGACAGGAGGTTACAATCAAATCAGCCAAGATCTTATTGAAAGGCGGAGCTGGCTCAAGGGGTCTCCTGCTCCAAATTTATTTATCTGCATTTTGTATGTTGACCTTCAAGGGTCAGTGCTGCATCCAGTTTTGTTCTTTGATGATTTGGACTCAAATGTAGGGAAAACAGTCTCAAAATGTTGCTACGCCTCCCAAAATCAGGGCTTTGGCAAGGAAGGAAGAGGATTTTAAAAGACCTCAGGAAGACAGGGAGAGATTTGGTGGAAAATGGTGCATTGATGCAATTAAGGATGGAGTAGTGTGAGGTAATCCATTTTATAAGAACAAAGCAACAAATGGAAGCATGCACTCTCTGAAAGGACACTAAAGAATGCAATTAAACAGAGACCATAAGAGCACAAATGCTCAATTACCTGAAAATGCAAGTGCGGTTAGATTAAACTATTAAAGAGAAAATCAATATTTGGTATTTTGTACAATGTAAAAGTCTAATTTTAACACTACCCTAACCTGACAGGAACAAAACAGATAGGAGGGGTGATTGGGGCAGTAAGGGGTTGTTGGGGGGCTAAAATAGCAAAGGTTTCCATGCCTCATTCCTGCCCCCATGCTTTTCACTTGCCTAAATCAAAACAGGGAAATGCGGCATTCCCCAGGGTTGCAGTGGCTTAGTTTAAATGGCAATCATATGTCCCAGTGATGTCACTGGGTTGGCATACACAATTTTAACTATGGGCTAAGCTAAGATCCAAATGATCTCCTCTCCAAGTTGGCAGCAGGAATATCGAGCCCTCAGGAGACATGGTTCAGTGTTCTTTCTTTTAAAGTTTTATGAAGTTTCCCTGTGAGTCAGAAGGAATGCTCCAGTTTCCCCAGTTGTACTTATCTTGCTGGTGACCGTTTCTGTATTTTGCATTCTTACATCCACCTGGTCAATATACACGTTGGGATTCCTACAGTTCCACATGCTTTAAAATTGGCTGTACGGAAACCTTGTAATTAGGGCTCAAGCCATTTGCTCACCTTCAAAGCTTGATGCAACAAAGTAATCCTGTGGGACAATGGCTACCCCGATCAGATCATTCCCAGAAGGAAAAAACAGTTCGGACCAGTATTATTATTTTCCCGTTTTACTGTTTATTCTTTCTGGGTTGATTGCCGTATATCGTAAAAACTCAGCAATGGGCCTAAGGCTACCACTTTTGGCCCTGTAAAGTTCCCAGTCTACCCCAGACTACCCTGTGAGGGTAATCTGTCTTAAAGTTAAGCAACAGGTGAAGCTAGCCTTTTCACACTATTACTATGCAGAATACAAGTGGTATTCGCCATTAACAGGATGCTGTCGTCAAGCTAAAAAGACATTCTGCCTATTACACAAATAAGTGACGTGGTATATGATTTTCAGTGTTGGTGTGATGCCAGGTAGGTAGGCCGTATATCCCAAGGACTTTGGTATTGTGTCAAGCAGCACATCACTTCGGCTCATCGCAACAGGCAATAATCCTAATTGTGCTCAACCGGCCCATGCATGCAAAAATCAAAACATTATGTCCAATCTTAGATGTGACTGTATGATTGGGTAACACTTAGTAAACAATCCTGACTGTGCTAAAAATTAAATGAACCACCAATTTAAGAATATTATTTGAGCTCACAGTGTGGCACATTTACACACACTCGAAGCGTTCACGCACAAGGCCCTGTCTTTTGCCAACAAAGAACATCTCCATGCATTATGACTTTTTTAACTGGACAGAAGCTTGGTGGACAGCTGTAGCCTAATCAGAGTCAACCTGCCTAATTTGAATTCAAACAAAAGCTTGACAGTTAACTGTTCCCTGGTGCATGCTCCATTCAACACCTCTACCAGTCAGAGTTAACTTGCCAACCAATTAGCAGATTCTTGTGAATCTGACCTGATGAGTGCAAAATGAAAGGCTTCAACTGTATTCTCTTTTTACAGCAATATCTTTACTCTGGCGCACAATGGTCGGGTGTTATTGGATTTTTTGGAGGGAAGAGGATTTCTGATGCTGGGGCGAAAAGTTGGAGTCATCTCTGGATATCAAGTTCTTGCAATTTCAAGCACCTCTTCATTTGTCTTACGATCCGGATATTGAATGTTGATCATACGTCTTAGCACTCACATTTCAAAGGCCACTATTTCCTTGTACAGATCTCCACTTATTGTCTAGGTTTCTGAGACATACGGGCGGCACGGTGGCACAGTGGTTAGCACTGCTGCCTCACAGCTTGAGGAACCCGGGTTCAATTCCACCCTCGGGAGACTGACTGGAATTTGCACTTTCCCTCGTGTCTGCACGGGTTTCCTCCGGGTACTTCGGTTTCCTCCCAGAGTCCAAAGATTTGCAGGTTAGGCGGATTGGCCATGCTAAATTGCCCCTTAGTGTCCAAAAGGTTAGGTGGGGTTACTGGGTTATGCCGATAGGGTTGAGGCATGGGCTTAAGTAGGGTGCTCTTTCCAAGGCTAGGTGCGGACTCGATGGGATGAATGTTCTCCTTCTGCACTGTAAATTCTATGATATAGCATCTTTTGAGTTTTTTCCTTGTTACAAACTCAGGTTTTCTTGTTGTTAACATACACTTCACCTTCATGAAATTACTTCCGGCTACCTCTAACCTTCTAATTGATAACTGTGGAGGAAAAGGTTAACATCAGGAGCACCGGATCTTGCTGTAATTACTGACGTAATTGTGAAGTAACATCACCTGACAGAGATTGAGGGTGGGATTCTCCGGTCTCTGTTGCTGAAACTGTGTTTGGCAATCGGCCAGAGAATCCTCGTTTGCGACGGAATCGGGTGTGGCGCCGCTGGCGCTGCTTTTGCGATGCTCTACCCCTCCAAAGTAGCCTACTCTTGGTCGAAGAGTATGCCGCACGCCGTATTGACGGCTTCAGGACGTTACCTGAGGCCCTCCCCCCGTTGCTCCGCCCCCGAACGGCTGTGTTCCCGATGACGTGGGTCTCTTGCACTATTATTTTTCAGGAACTCGGCAGGGCGGCTTCGGACTCAGTCCTGTCCGATCCGCAGGCATGGGGGACTTTGGCAGGGGCTGGGGGCACTGGTGGGGGGTGGTCTGGGTGTGGCGAGCCTGTCCAAAGGGTGGGACACTATTTGGCAGCCGGGTATGCCATGAACCCGGCAATTCTCTGGCCATATTGGCAGCTAGAGCTGGGTGCTCTACGCTGTCTGCCTGTGAGCCCCCCACCAAACGGTGGATCGGTGGCCGTTTTGCGCCGGATGTTTGGTTGTAAAACGCCTCAGTTCCCACGCCAGCGTCAGGACATAGCCTGAGAGTCGGAGAATCCAGTCCGGAGATCTGGTGGGAAGTAAGGTGAGGAATGTTCCTCACCCACTCTTAGACAAAATCAAGAGTGAGACTGAACACATTCTATAACAAAGGGTCATCGCTCAAGTTACCATACCTACTAAGTGGACTTCTGGAATGATTACAGCACCATTGTCTAATGGTTTCATAGAATCTGTGTGGACTCGACTCCTACAAGTCAGTTGAGCATGAGATCCATCTGATAGCATCAGTGGATGAACGTTTGACAAATTAGCAAAAATACACCCTCTTCACACAAAAGCTGCTTTAGTCAGTTGCATATGGACAAAAAATCTGGATTGATAACCACATTTACCACCTTGTTTGATGGTTACTGTTTTAGAAGATTAGCTTTCAGAATTGCTTCTTCACCTGAGATACTTCAAATTACAACGGTCAGGGTTCGCCATCCGTTCATGGCAGCGGGGATTCTATATCCGTTCATGGCAGCGGGATTCTCCATCCGTTCATGGCAGCGGGATTCCATATCCGTTCACGGCAGCGGGATTCTATATCCGTTCATGGCAGCGGGATTCTCCATCCGTTCATGGCAGCGGGATTCCATATCCGTTCACGGCAGCGGGATTCTCCATCCGTTCATGGCAGCGGGATTCTATATCCGTTCACGGCAGCGGGATTCTCCATCCGTTCATGGCAGCGGGATTCTATATCCGTTCATGGCAGCGGGATTCGCCATCCGTTCATGGCAGCGGGATTCTATATCCGTTCATGGCAGCGGGATTCTATATCCGTTCATGGCAGCGGGATTCTCCATCCCTTCATGGCAGCGGGATTCTCCATCCGTTCATGGCAGCGGGATTCTCCATCCGTTCATGGCAGCGGGATTCTATATCCGTTCATGGCAGCGAGATTCTCCATCCGTTCACCGCAGCGGGATTCACCATCCGTTCATGGCAGCGGGATTCTATATCCGTTCATGGCAGCGGGATTCTCCATCCGTTCATGGCAGCGGGATTCTATATCCGTTCATGGCAGCGGGATTCTCCATCCGTTAACCGCAGCGGGATTCTCCATCCGTTCATGGCAGCGGGATTCTATATCCGTTCACGGCAGCGGGATTCTATATCCGTTCACGGCAGTGGGATTCTATATCCGTTCACGGCAGCGGGATTCTCCATCCGTTCATGGCAGCGGGATTCTCCATCCGTTCTTGGCAGCGGGATTCTCCATCCGTTAATGGCAGCGGGATTCTATATCCGTTCACGGCAGCGGGATTCTATATCCGTTCACGGCAGCGGGATTCTATATCCGTTCACGGCAGCGGGATTCTCCATCCGTTCATGGCAGCGGGATTCTCCATCCGTTCATGGCAGCGGGATTCTATATCCGTTCATGGCAGCGGGATTCTATATCCGTTCATGACAGCGGGATTCTATATCCGTTCATGGCAGCGGGATTCTCCATCCGTTCATGACAGCGGGATTCTATATCCGTTCATGGCAGCTGGATTCTCCATCCGTTCATGGCAGCGGGATTCTATATCCGTTCATGGCAGCGGGATTCTCCATCCGTTCACGGCAGCGGGATTCTATATCCGTTCATGGCAGCGGGATTCTATATCCGTTCATGGCAGCGGGATTCTCCATCCGTTCATGGCAGCGGGATTCTCCATCCGTTCACGGCAGCGGGATTCTATATCCGTTCATGGCAGCGGGATTCTCCATCCGTTCACGGCAGCGGGATTCTCCATCCGTTCATGGCAGCGGGATTCTATATCCGTTCACGGCAGCGGGATTCTCCATCCATTCATGGCAGCGGGATTCTCCATCCGTTCATGGCAGCGGGATTCTATATCCGTTCATGGCAGCGGGATTCTCCATCCGTTCATGGCAGCGGGATTCTCCATCCATTCATGGCAGCGGGATTCTATATCCGTTCATGGCAGCGGGATTCTCCATCCGTTCACGGCAGCGGGATTCTATATCCGTTCATGGCAGCGGGATTCTCCATCCGTTCATGGCAGCGGGATTCTATATCCGTTCATGACAGCGGGATTCTATATCCGTTCATGGCAGCGGGATTCTCCATCCGTTCATGGCAGCGGGATTCTCCATCCGTTCATGGCAGCGGGATTCTATATCCGTTCATGACAGCGGGATTCTATATCCGTTCATGGCAGCGGGATTCTCCATCCGTTCATGGCAGCGGGATTCTATATCCGTTCATGGCAGCGGGATTCTATATCCGTTCATGGCAGCGGGATTCTATATCCGTTCATGGCAGCGGGATTCTATATCCGTTCATGGCAGCGGGATTCTCCATCCGTTCATGGCAGCGGGATTCTATATCCGTTCATGGCAGCGGGATTCTCCATCCGTTCATGGCAGCGGGATTCTCCATCCGTTCATGGCAGCGGGATTCTCCATCCGTTCATGGCAGCGGGATTCTATATCCGTTCATGGGAGCGGGATTCTCTATCCATTCATGGCAGCGGGATTCTATATCCGTTCATGGCAGCGGGATTCTCCATCCGTTCATGGCAGCGGGTTTCTCCATCCGTTCATGGCAGCGGGATTCTATATCCGTTCATGGCAGCGGGATTCTCCATCCGTTCATGGCAGCGGGATTCTGTATCCGTTCATGGCAGCGGGATTCTCCATCCGTTCATGGCAGCGGGATTCTATATCCGTTCATGGCAGCGGGATTCCATATCCGTTCATGACAGTGGGATTCTCCGGTTCCGCTGCAGTGAATGGGAGATTCAGCCGAGTGCCAAATTCTCCGTCCTTGCTAGCAGGTGTAGTGTGGCAGACCAGCAACGGAGAATCCCGGCCGATGAGTCAGACACCGGAAGACATGGAAATGTAACATGCCATGTGGATTACGTTCTCATACATGGTTCATTGAGGGAAGAACATGATTGTCATGTAAGGGCTGTCCTCAATGTCCTACAAAAAGCAGGGATGGAATTCTCCGACCCCCCGTCGGGTCGAGAATCGGCGGGGGGTGCCGCGTGGATCCCGCCCCCACAGGCTGCCAGCCGGGGGCCGTTGACAGCGGCCCCCCTGGCGATTCTCCGGCCCGCGATGGGCCGAGTGGCCGCCCGTTTACGGCCGGTTCTACTGGCGTAAATTCCAATAGGTCATTACCGGCTGGACCCGGCTCTGTGGGTGGCCTCCGGGGTCCTCGGGGGGACGCGGGGGAATCTGGCTCCGGGAGGTGCCCCCACGGTGACCTGTCCCACGATTGGAGCCCACCGATGCGCGGGCAGGCTTGTGCCGTGGGGGCACTGTATTCCTCCGCAATGGCCGACGCGGAGATGAACCCCCTGCGCATATGCTGGGATGACACCAGCACACGCTGGTGCTCCCGCGCCCGCCAACTCGTGGTGGCCAGCGGAGGGTTTTCGGCGCTGGTTGGCGTGGCACCAAGCCCCTTCTGTGCCGACCGGCGCAAGCGCAAACCACTCCGGCGCCGGCCTAGCCCCTGAAGGTGCGGAAGGTTCCGCACCTTTGGGGCGTCCCGACGCCGGAGTGGTTCACATCACTCCTTCTCGCCGGAGTTGCCCACCCCGCCGGTTCGCGGAGAATCCCGCCCATAATTTCATGGCTGTGACTAATTTGCTCAGGTATCCTCAGTTGAATGGAGCTGATAAAGAGCTGTTTGAACAATAGAACATAGAACATAGAACAGTACAGCACAGAACAGGCCCTTCGGCCCTCGATGTTGTGCCGAGCAATGATCACCCCACTTAAACCCACGTAACCCGTATACCCGTAACCCAACAATCCCCCCATTAACCTTACACTACGGGCAATTTTAGCATGGCCAATCCACCTAACCCGCACGTCTTTGGACTGTGGGAGGAAACCGGAGCACCCGGAGGAAACCCACGCACACACGGGGAGGACGTGCAGACTCCACACAGACAGTGACCCAGCCGGGAATCGAACCTGGGACCCTGGAGCTGTGAAGCATTGATGCTAACCACCATGCTACCGTGAGGCCCACAACTGGATAGTTGGCCTATTACTTTTAATGTAATCCTTCCTGGATCTTGCAACTGGGTGGAGAATGGCTGTAATTGATACTTTTAAACAATTTTACTTCGGCAAATCACACTGAAGCTGCCCTAGTATATTGTTTAAATTCTGAAGGGTGACCATGAATATCTAAGCTAATGTTCCAATAATTATTTTTCTGCTTCATTAAATTCTCCTTGGAAGGTTATTTGTTTATTTTTATGGTATTCCAGTTGTTGGGTTTTATTTTGTTTTTTTGTTATCTCTTTCTTCCTATCAGCGATAGGACCTTTAGATTTGCAGGCAATTGTGGCAGTTAGCTGGCATCAGATGGGGTTGCAGCAGCAATGGTTTAATTAGCCTTAGTAGCCTTGATCACTGGAGGAAAATATTGTACCGTTTCATGGCTGATCATGTCCAGTGAATCCTCACCCCTCACCCCTGCTGTAAAAATGGTCAGATCCAAGTTCACAGCTGAAGAATGGGCACTCGGATAAGCGACTAACAGCCCTGAAGCCGCATTCTGAATCAAAAGCAACTTCGGAAAACTGGAAAGAAAATACAGCCCTTTAGAATGTTTACTGAACTGCACAGTGAAAGATTTATTTTCGGACTTTTGCTTTCTTGAAGTAACCTATCGAGTAATTTCACTCATTCTGATACTTCTGAGAGTCATCATTCATATTCCACTCATGATTTTTATGACTCTATCACTTCAGTGAATGAACACAGATAATATATCATCAATATCTTTCTGGTCCACTTACTGCTAGTAGGGAAGCCAATTAACTTTTCTTTTCTTCCAACTTTTTCTGTTTCTCTTATTGCTGTGATATAGTTCCATGGGGACCAGTGTATAGTAGAGATCTGGACACGCTTACACAAATCTGCCACTGGCTGTCCTCAGGCATCTCACTCAGCCAATCAGTCATCATTAGTGAGACTAAAGACTGACTGTCACCAAGCTATTCAATCCCCTGCATCTCACAGCCAATCTGATTAAGGCCCCAGCACTCATTCATAGATAGTTGCCATTTCCAGTAGGAGAGCAACCCGGGCAGAAGGGAGTTGGGACGGCACATGGGTAGCAGTAGTGGATTGGCAACGCATCTGGGGCTGGATTCTCCGGTCCCCAGCTGCGTGCTTCTCAGCGGTGCACCGGTCGCTGGCGGTCGGATTCTATTTTCCCGCTGCTTGTCAATGAGACTTCCCATTCAAGTCACCCCATACCTCCGGGAAACCCACGGGCGGGGTTGCGCTGCCAGCGGGAAAAGAGAATCCCAACGTCCGGAGAAATCTGGCCCTGAATTTCCTCATAATTGGCTTGCTACTTCAATGCTTGTTTTATGCCACTGCTGAGAAAGAAGGGGTGGGATTCTCCGACCCCCCTGCCAGGCCGGAGAATCAGCAAGGGGGGGGGAGGCGGCGTGAATCCCACCCCGATGCCCCGATGTCGGCTGCTGGATTCTCCGGCGGCGGTTCTTCGGCGGGGGTGGGAATCGCGCCGTGCCAGTCGGGGGCTGTTGGCAGCGCCCCCCCCCCCCCGGTGATTCTCTGGCCCACGATGGACTGAGTGGCCGCCCGTTTTCAGCGGCTCCCGCCAGTGTAAAATACACCTGGTCCGTACTGGCGGGACCTGGCTCTGTGGGCGGCCTGCGGAGTCCTCGGGGGGGGGGGGGGGGGGAGGGGGGGGTGTAGGGAGATCTGGCCCCAAGGGGGGCCCCCAAGGTGACCTGGCCCGCGAATTGGGCCCACCGATCTGTGGGCGGGCCTGTGCCATGGGGGCACTCTTTCCCTCCGCGCCATCCAGTGTAACAGTCTGCCATGGCCGGCGCAGAGAAGAACCCCCCTGCTCATGCGCTGGGACAACGCTAGCACACGCTGGCGCTCACGCAAATGCGCCATCTCGCGCCAGCCGGCGGAGGCCCTTCAGTGCCAGTTGGCACGGCGCCAAGCCCTTTGACGTCAGCTGGCACGGTGCCAACCCCGCCGCCACCTGTCTAGCCCCTGAAGGTGCGGAGGTCACTCCTCGACGCCGGTACAGCCCGCCCCGCCGGGTAGGGTAGAATCCCACACAAGGACTTGCATTTATATAGCATCTTTCACAGCTTTGCAAAGTGCTTTGCAGCCAAAAAAACACTGTTGAAGTGTCGTCACTCCAGCAATTTAGGAAACATTGAAGCCAATTTGTGCACAACAGCAAGGTGATCATGACTAGAGATTTATTTTTTGTGATGTAAAATGAAGGGTAAACATTGGTCAGTACACCAGATGACTCCTTTACTCCTGTTGAAATCCTGCCATGGGATCTTATGAAGTATCCGAGATATCAGACAGAGCCTAATTTTAACATCTCACCTGAAAGCCAGCACTTCTAACAATGCAGCACTCCCTCAATACTGCACTAGACTGTCAGCCTAGATCACACAATCACAGAATTGTTGCAGCACTGAAGTAAACCATTCGACCCAACGTGTCTGTGCTAGCTCTCTAAAGGAGCTATTCTCTTGGTGCCATTCACCTGCCTTCTTCTCGTAACCTTTCACATTCTTCCTTTTCAGAGAAGAATTCAATTCCCTCTTGAATACCTCAGTTGAAGCTGCTTCCACCACAGTCTCAGGCAGTGCACTCCGGATTTTAACCCCTCGCTGCATGAAAATGTTTAGCATTTGTTAAATTCATTTACAGAATGAGGGCCAGCATTTATTGCCCATCCCCAGTTGCCCTTGACAGCCAGGCCCTCCTTCTCGATCAGAGCATAGTTACACTTGGCGTCGGCAAATGTGAGAGATGTGAAAGCATCCGGTGTAAGAGAACGGTCTCCATGCCATAAGGTAAGCGTTGCATGTGAGGAGAAGTGGTATTGCAAGGTCGAAGTGCGTGAGCAGCATCTTGGAGGATAACTACCACTTGGCCTCGTGGAACACCTTCTGGTGCGGGTGGTCCCATTCCCACTGGTGCCCTTTCTTCAACAATTGGTGGAGCGGGCTGAACAGCATGGCTAATTTGGGGATGAATTTTCCATAGTAACTGATGAGCCCTAAAAAAGAGGGGAGCTTGGTCTGACATTGAGGGAAGAGAGCCTGTCGGATGGCCCACACCTTGGGCAGGATTCTGCGGAAACCGGATTCTGGGGAGGGCAACAACGGCGCGAAGCAGTGGCGGGAACCACTCCAGCGTCGGGCCGTCCCAAAGGTGCAGAATCCTCCGCACCTTCAGGGGCCAGGCCGGTGCCGGAGTCATTTCCGCCGCGCTGACCGGGACAGAAGGGGCTTGGCGCCACGCCAACCGGCGCTGAAGGGCGTCCGCCTGCCGGTGTGAGTTGGCGCATGCGCGGAAGCACCAGCGTGTGCTGGCATCATCCCGGCGCATGAGCAGAGGGGTTCGTCTCTGCACCGGCAATGGCGGACTGGTACAGCCGCCGGTGTGGAGGAATAGAGTGCCCTCACGGCACCGGTCCGCCTGCGGATCGGTGGGCCCCAACCATTGTGGGGGCATCTTCCGGGGCCAGATTGTCCTGTACCCGCCCCGAGGACCCCGGATGCCGCCCGCAGAGCCAGATCCCGCCGGTAAGTACCTACTCTAATTTACACCGGCAGGACCGGCGGAAAATGGGCGGACGCTCGGCCTGTCGCAGGCCGGAGAATTGCCGGGGGGCCGCTGCCAACGGCCCCTGACCGGCGCGGCGCGATTCCTGCCCCCACCAAATCCCCGGCATTGGTTTTGCCACTGGGCCTTTTATGGTTTTGAGGGCTTCAGCAAAAACTTCTGGAAAGTTCGCAAGCCCTCTTTCCGAGCACAAATGGCAATCACGTTGCAATTCAAACTTTAAATGGCGTAGCCAGTCGCGGCATAATAAACTGGGTCCTCCTTCATGGTCTACCACCAAAGGCAAGCGTGCCGACTGGCCCCGATACATCATGCTTACAAGTCGCCATTGGATTCTTCTTGGTCCTGCGAGGCCCTGTGGAAACGGACCTAGAAAACCATTATTGGGGCCTACGGGTTCAATGTGCCACGGCCAGGGCTACCAACGAGGCAAAGGACTTGGAGTCCGACCTGTCCAGGTGGGTGAGAATTTTGATTAGTGCAAAGATCGGTCCCCTGACTGCAGTCCATAGTATAATGGTTCGGCGCTCATCCCCTAGAATGATGTTAGACCGAAAAAAAATACTGTACTCGCTCGATGTACTGGATCCAGTCATTGGTACCTGCATCAAAATGTTCACATTTTCCAATGTGCGACATCTCTCCGGTCAGGGTGGAGGCCTCTCTGGGCCTGGACAAAGTGGGTTGGTGGCAGCATGGTAGCATTGTGGATAGCACAATTGCTTCACAGCTCCAGGGCCCCAGGTTCGATTCCGGCTTGGGTCACTGTCTGTGCGGAGTCTGCACATACTCCCCGTGTGTGCGTGGGTTTCCTCCGGGTGCTCCGGTTTCCTCCCACAGTCCAAAGATGTGCAGGTTAGGTAGATTGGCCATGTAAAATTGCCCTTAGTGTCCAAAATTGCCCTTAGTGTTGGGTGGGGTTACTGGGTTATGGGGATAGGGTGGAGGTGTTGACCTTGGGTAGGGTGCTCTTTCCAAGAGCCGGTGCAGACTCGATGGGCCGAATGGCCTCCTTCTGCACTGTAAATTCTATGAAATTCTATGAAATCCACAATGGCTGCGGCAGCTCCACTTCACCCTCATCACCAGTGTAGAAGCCAACGGTAGAGACACAAGCATTGTAGGATAGAAATGAACTAAGATTTATTTCGGTATCCACAAAATTACTAAGCAAACAACTCCTCTCCCAGAAGGGCCACCTTCTCTGATCTGCAGCCAGTTCGGGGATTATATACTAAGAGGTTCCCCCTTGTTAAGGGGAAACTCCGCCCCCAATTACCGGAGGAGTTTATACTCAGAGGTAAGTGTGGGGAATCTGATTGAGTATAATCTGTGGCCCCCGAGGGGATCGTAACAACAGCCATGTCTCCACCTCCACGTGTAAATCCCATTTTTTGCTCCTGAATTGACGCCACTTTCCCCATTACCACCCTTTTACTATTTATTTACCTATAGCAGACTTTGGGATTCTTTTTGATGTTAGCTGTCAATCTCTTCTCATACACTCTCTTTGCTTCTGCTATTTGCTTTTTCAATTGCCCTTTTTTATATCAGCCTTCCCTTTAGGGCGGCACGATAGCACAGTGGTTAGCATTGTCGCTTCACAGCGCCAGGGTCCCAGTTCAATTCCTGGCTTGGGTCACTGTCTGTGCGGAGTCTGCACGTTCGCCTCGTGTCTGCGTGGGTTTCCTCTGGGAGCTCCGGTTTCCTCCCACAGTCCAAAGACGTGCAGGTTAGGTGGATTGGCCATGCTAAATTGCCCTTAGTGTCTAAAGGGGTTGCATGGGGTTACTGGGTTACGGGTATGGGACGGAGTTGTGGGCTTAAGTGGGGTGCTCTTTCCAAGTGCCGGTCCAGGCTCGATGGGCCGAATGGCCTCCTTCCGCACTGTATATTCTATGTTCCACCATACAGGGAGCTTCGGATCTGGTTGCCATGTCTTTCCTCATGACTGTTCCTGAACAATCTCTTTATTAAAGGCAGTTACAACGTTTAGTTACTGTTTTGCCTGCCAATCTTTAATCAAAGTTAGCTTACTTCCAGTTAATTATTCTTACTCTGGATTGGTCCTTTCCAAAGCCAACCTAAACCTTATGATCAGTGGCCCCTAATCGTTCCCCTACTGACTGACACTTGGTCCACTTGGCCCACCCTTATTCCCATTTAGCAGCAACCTTTGTGCTCAAGTCCTGGAGAGAAATGTAAAGCCACCAGCCTGTGCTCAGAGGTGAGAACACGATCAGCTGAGCATTAGTTGACACTGAGAGAGGCTAAACACAGTAAAAGCTGAATTTCTAATTTGTCTCCTCCTTAGCCCAAAGACACGGAGGTCAATTGCATCACCTGCATCACTAATGCAGTTTAGCACAATGAACGTATCAGAGATCACAGATCAAATCCTGGTCTGTATGGCCGATTTCTATAATTGATACAGAAAATTCAATTTTGTCTTTCAGTAATGTTGGAAAGTACTCATAGATTTACACGTTTTTGAATGTGCTTAATTAATCAGGGGTTTAACTGTGCTATCTTGTTATACAGAGCACTCCATCTCCCATGTGCTCTGAAATTCTATTATTGAATCCTGTGTCAGGATATGCTAATTACTTTTTGTTATTTTTCTCAACCATCATCATGCATCATCACGATATTTTAGTGCCAATCATGTATGCTCATTATTTCTCATTGCTAATCAAGGATTACTTACACAGTTGCAGCAATTTGAATAGTTATCATTTATTTGTGTGTACGTTAAGTTGCTGCACAATTAAAGTCAAGCCGTATTTGAGCCACGTCAAGGGAACACGACGCAGTCTGCAGATACAGAGCAGCAGAAAGGTTGGACAGGCTCGGCTTGTATCTGCTGGAGTTTAGAACAATAAGAGGAGTTTTGATTCAAACATATAAGATCCTGAGCGGTACTGACAGGGTCGATGTGGAGAGGATGTTCCCTTTTTTGGGCCAATCTAGAACTAAGGGGGTCACTGCTTTTAAAAAAAGGGTCGCCCATTCAAAGCGAAGATGAAGGCAGAGATTTCACACCAGCGCCCCCCACCCCCCAAAACCCGTCCTGCAGTGGCTTTACTGGTGGCGGGAGTGGGCCATCATTGGCTGGCGAGTTCTCTGGCAGCACTGCCGGCCACCAACACAAATGGCACTGCCTTTGGCAAGACCAGGAGATCCCCACCGCCAGCCTTTGGCAACCCATCTGTGTGACCAGAAAATCCCAGAGAAGCTAAATCTTTACTTTCAGAGGGCTGTTAGCCTTTGAAGTTCCCTTCCTGAAACGGCAGTCAAAGCTGAGACTTTGAATATTTTTAAGACAGAGGTGGATAGATTCTTGGTAAGCAAGAGGGTAGGCGGGAAGCTGATTTGAAGTTACTATCAGGTAAGCCATGGTTGTATTGAATGGCGGAGCAGGCTCAAGGGGCTGAATGGCCTACTCCTGCTCCTTATTCATATGTTCATGCGCACCTACTGTTCTGAAAGCAAAGGAAGGTTGCTCGTTTTGCTAATTGAGGGAACCTGGTGCACTGGGGAAGAATAAAGAGTTTCAGAGTACATTATCGCCACCATGAATGCCAACAAAACTATGACGAGTTTGTGGAGGTTGATGCACAAATTTTCAACCATCACAAATTCCAGTAGAGTGTAATGATTGTACGCTATCAGACTTCATCAGAAGCCCAAAAGATTATTAATAAATAAGGAAAAACTGTTCAGAGGCCAGCAGATCTCAACTTGTCTTCTATACATCTTCTGGCTGTCTTCCACCTAAGGTAGGACTCCACCCCCTGGGCTGATTACCCACTCTCAGTCCCAATTTCACCTCAAGCCAGATGACCCTCTTCTACTGTGCCATCCTCAAGGGACAATCACGACATCCCTTCCCCTTTAACTGTTATACAATCTTCAATAACCAAGTTACTTCGCCCAAATCCTAATTACACATGATACAGTTGAGTTGGACAATTATAAATCGAGCCATTGGGGAGATTTTCTCTGTCTTGTAGAACAGCATAATTCTGTAGACTGAGATGCTTCCACAAGATCAACATGAACAGAAACTGTTACCTCTTCTGGCAAAGGCAGTTCATTACTACTTGCTTCCACAGAGACATCAGTTATGTCTAATACAGGTCGATGAGGTACTTACAGTGCTTACAGCTTCAAAAATATTTCTTGATGGCTCATTGATGAGATCTTGAGGCACTTGCATCTAAACATAAACACTTTTATCGGTTAGTTTTAACTAGTACAGTTCCAAATATAGTCTTGCATTCAACTCTTCCATAGAAGCTTGCTGCTTTTCCATTTGCATGGCCATTTCAGCAATCCCGTTCTGGCACACAATCTCAGTTCCTTTCTCTGTCTGAATTGCTGATTCTGCTGTCAATATCAATGTTTTTACCTCTTCAGTTAATTTCTCATTGTCGTGTTTCCCTCCTTCAAGTTCCTACTCTCCTGATTCAATTCTTCACTGGACTTGTGCTTATTTTCTAGTTGCTTTTTCATGGAGTTCAGCTTATTCTACATTTTCGCAATGAGTTCTCCTTCTTCTTAAATTCATTTTGTCAATTTTTGCAACTGCTTTTCCAAGTTTGCTGTCAGTCATTTTGTCTTGTTGTTTTAAAGCATTCTCAGGAACCTTTAATCCTTTTTGCTGATTCCTCTTTATGTTCAATGGTCCTAGTTTCTTTTGAAGTCTTTAATTTCTGTGTTTCCTCCGCGAGAAATCCATCATGTTCTTATTGAACATATACATTTCACAACTGCAACCGACATTTTTACTTGTCTTAACTCAGCTAAAGCCTTTCTGGCTTCATTGTTGGTCAGGTCTGTCTCCGATGACATGTTGTCTTGTTCCCATTTTGCAATTCTCTCACTCTTCATTTGATTATTTAGTGTATTTCATTGCCCTCCTTCTGGGGTCTTTCATAGTTGCTCTCCTTTTGGGGTCTGATCAGCTCCTGATCAGCTGTTCTGGGGAAATTTGCATACGTGCAGTGCGGTCAGCCTAAGTTGAAGGTGAACCTGCGAAGAAGACCCAAGGAGTTTGAGTGAAGTCAAGCATCCAGCAGAGGGCAGCAGAGCAGAGCTCCTGATCAGCTGTTCTGGGGAAATTTGCATACGTGCAGTGCGGTCAGCCTAAGTTGAAGGTGAACCTGCGAAGAAGACCCAAGGAGTTTGAGTGAAGTCAAGCATCCAGCAGAGGGCAGCAGAGCAGAGCTCCTGATCAGCTGTTCTGGGGAAATTTGCATACGTGCAGTGCGGTCAGCCTAAGTTGAAGGTGGTTTGTGGAGGGGCTGTTGTCAAGAGATAGTTAAACCCGAAACACTTTGTGAGTGTTTCCCACCCTACCTCCTCCTCTAACCAACCCCCCCACCCCACGGTGGTTGGGAAGCGGGAGCAGGGTCCTGTCGTGAAGGTGAGTGAGTGCCTTTAAATTTGCTTACCTTTCAGCGGGAGCAGGGTTTGTGGTAATATCAGGTAAGCTCTTCCTTTTTCTTTTTCTTGTGTTTTTTTAAATCTAGAGGTGATGTCAGGGAAGGCAGTGCAATGCTCCTCCTGCAGAATGTTTGAGGTGAGGGACGCCGTCAGTGTCCCTGCCAATTTCATCTGTGGGAAGTGCACCCAACTCCAGCTCCTCAAAAACCGTGTTAGGGACCTGGAGCTTGAGCTGGATGAACTTCGGATCATTCGGGAGGCAGAGGGGGTCATAGATAGGAGCTTCAGGGAAGTAGTTACACCAAAGACTGGAGATAGATGGGTAACTGTAAGAGGGACTGGGAAGAAGCAGTCAGTGCAGGGACCCCCTGCGGTTGTTCCCCTGAGTAACAAGTATACCGTTTTGGATACTTGTGGGGGGGACGACTTACCAGGGGTAAGCCATGGGGTACGGGTCTCTGGCACGGAGTCTGTCCCTGTTGCTCAGAAGGGAAGGGGGGAAAGGAGTAGAACATTAGTAATTGGGGACTCAATAGTCAGGGGCACAGATAGGAGATTTTGTGGGAGCGAGAGAGACTCACGTTTGGTATGTTGCCTCCCAGGTGCAAGGGTACGTGATGTCTCGGATCGTGTTTTCCGGGTCCTTAAGGGGGAGGGGGAGCACCCCCAAGTCGTAGTCCACATTGGCACTAACGACATAGGTAGGAAAGGGGACAAGGATGTCAGGCAGGCCTTTAGGGAGCTAGGATGGAAGCTCAGAGCGAGAACAAACAGAGTTGTTATCTCTGGGTTGTTGCCCGTGCCACGTGATAGTGAGATGAGGAATAGGGAGAGAGAGCAATTAAACACGTGGCTACAGGGATGGTGCAGGCGGGAGGGATTCAGATTTCTGGATAACTGGGGCTCCTTCTGGGGAAGGTGGGACCTCTATAGACAGGATGGTCTACATCTGAACCTGAGGGGCACCAATATCCTGGGGGGGAGATTTGTTAGTGCTCTTTGGGGGGGTTTAAACTAATTCAGCAGGGGCATGGGAACCTGGATTGTAATTTTGGGGTACGGGAGATTGAGAGTATAGAGGTCAGGAGCACAAATTTGACTTCGCAGGAGGGTGCCAGTGTTCAGGTAGGTGGTTTGAAGTGTGTCTACTTCAATGCCAGGAGTATACGAAATAAGGTAGGGGAACTGGCAGCATGGGTTGGTACCTGGGACTTCGATGTTGTGGCCATTTCAGAGACATGGATAGAGCAGGGACAGGAATGGTTGTTGCAGGTTCCGGGGTTTAGGTGTTTTAGTAAGGTCAGAGAAGGGGGCAAAAGAGGGGGAGGTGTGGCGCTGCTAGTCAAGGACAGTATTACGGTGGCGGAAAGGATGCTAGATGGGGACTCTTCTTCCGAGATAGTATGGGCTGAGGTTAGAAACAGAAAAGGAGAGGTCACCCTGTTGGGAGTTTTCTATAGGCCACCTAACAGTTCTAGGGATGTAGAGGAAAGGATGGCGAAGATGATTCTGGAAAAGAGCGAAAGTAACAGGGTAGTTGTGATGGGAGACTTTAACTTTCCAAATATTGACTGGAAAAGATATAGTTCGAGTACATTAGATGGGTCGTTCTTTGTACAATGTGTGCAGGAGGGTTTCCTGACACAATATGTTGACAGGCCAACAAGAGGCGAGGCCACATTGGATTTGGTTTTGGGTAATGAACCAGGCCAGGTGTTAGATCTGGAGGTAGGTGAGCACTTTGGAAACAGTGACCACAATTCAGTGACCTTTACGTTAGTGATGGAAAGGGAGAAGTATACCCCGCAGGGCAAGAGTTATAGCTGGGGGAAGGGCAATTATGATGCCATTAGACATGACTTAGGATGTGTAGGTTGGAGAAGTAGGCTGCAAGGGTTGGGCACACTGGATATGTGGAGCTTGTTCAAGGAACAGCTATTGCATGTTCTTGATAAGTACGTACCAGTCAGGCAGGGAGGAAAGGGTCGAGCGAGGGAAACCGTGGTTTACCAAAGAAGTGGAATCTCTTGTTAAGAGGAAGAAGGAGGCCTATGTGAAGATGAGGCGTGAAGTTTCAGTTGGGGCGCTTGATAGTTACAAGGAAGCGAGGAAGGATCTAAAGAGAGAGCTGAGACGAGCAAGGAGGGGACATGAGAAGTCTTTGGCAGGTAGGATCAAGGAAAACCCAAAAGCTTTCTATAGGTATGTCAGAAATAAAAGAATGACTAGGGTAAGAGTAGGGCCAGTCAAGGACAGTGGTGGGAAGTTGTGTGTGGAGGCTGAGGAGATAAGCGAGATACTAAATGAATACTTTTCGTCAGTATTCACTCAAGAAAAAGATAATATTGTGGAGGAGAATGCTGAGACCCAGGATATTAGAATAAATGGCATTGAGGTGCGTAGGGAAGAAGTGTTGGCAATTCTGGACAAGGTGAAAATAGATAAGTCCCCGGGGCCTGATGGGATTTATCCTAGGATTCTCTGGGAAGCCAGGGAAGAGATTGCTGAGCCTTTGGCTTTGATTTTTAGGTCATCATTGGCTACAGGAATAGTGCCAGAGGACTGGAGGATAGCAAATGTGGTCCCTTTGTTCAAGAAGGGAATTAGAGATAACCCCGGTAACTATAGGCCGGTGAGCCTAACGTCTGTGGTGGGTAAAGTCTTGGAGAGGATTATAAAAGATACAATTTATAATCATCTAGATAGGAATAATATGATTAGGGATAGTCAGCATGGTTTTGTGAAGGGTAGGTCATGCCTCACAAACCTTATCGAGTTCTTTGAGAAGGTGACTGAACAGGTAGACGAGGGTAGAGCAGTTGATGTGGTGTATATGGATTTCAGTAAAGCGTTTGATAAGGTTCCCCACGGTCGGCTATTGCAGAAAATACGGAGGCTGGGGATTGAGGGTGATTTAGAGATGTGGATCAGAAATTGGCTAGTTGAAAGAAGACAGAGAGTGGTAGTTGATGGGAAATGTTCAGAATGGAGTTCAGTTACGAGTGGCGTACCACAAGGATCTGTTCTGGGGCCGTTGCTGTTTGTCATTTTTATAAATGACCTAGAGGAGGGCGCAGAAGGATGGGTGAGTAAATTTGCAGACGACACTAAAGTCGGTGGAGTTGTAGACAGTGCGGAAGGATGTTGCAGGTTACAGAGGGACATAGATAAGCTGCAGAGCTGGGCTGAGAGGTGGCAAATGGAGTTTAATGTGGAGAAGTGTGAGGTGATTCACTTTGGAAAGAATAACAGAAATGCGGAATATTTGGCTAATGGTAAAATTCTTGGTAGTGTGGATGAGCAGAGGGATCTCGGTGTCCATGTACATAGATCCCTGAAAGTTGCCACCCAGGTTGATAGGGTTGTGAAGAAGGCCTATGGTGTGTTGGCCTTTATTGGTAGAGGGATTGAGTTCCGGAGCCATGAGGTCATGTTGCAGTTGTACAAAACTCTAGTACGGCCACATTTGGAGTATTGCGTACAGTTCTGGTCGCCTCATTATAGGAAGGACGTGGAAGCTTTGGAACGGGTGCAGAGGAGATTTACCAGGATGTTGCCTGGTATGGCGGGAAAATCTTATGAGGAAAGGCTGATGGACTTGAGGTTGTTTTCGTTAGAGAGAAGAAGGTTAAGAGGTGACTTAATAGAGGCATACAAAATGATCAGAGGGTTAGATAGGGTGGACAGTGAGAGCCTTCTCCCGCGGATGGAGGTGGCTAGCACGAGGGGACATAGCCTTAAATTGAGGGGTAATAGATATAGGACAGAGGTCAGAGGTGGGTTTTTTACGCAAAGAGTGGTGAGGCCCTGGAATGCCCTACCTGCAGCAGTAGTGAACTCGCCAACATTGAGGGCATTTAAAATTTTATTGGATAAGCATATGGATGATAAGGGCATAGTGTAGGTTAGATGGCCTTTAGTTTTTTTCCATGTCGGTGCATCATCGAGGGCCGAAGGGCCTGTACTGCGCTGTATCGTTCTATGTTCTATGTTCTGTGCCCCTATTTTAGGGTCTTTCAGTGCCTCCCCTTCTGTGGTCTTTCAGTTTCTCCCTTCTGGGGCCTATAGGTGCCCTCCTTCAGGTGGCTTTAATTGCCCTCATTCTGGGGTCTTCCGTTCCCTCCGCCCTGAGGTCCTCACTACCTCTTCTGAGGTCTGGTGTTGCCTCTTCCTTGAGGCCTTTGTTACTTATGGAACTTTTTGAGAGTTGCCCTTTATTTGGGGTCTTCTCCAATTTTCCTGTCCAGTGCCCACTGCTTCTACTTGTGGATGCTGCTTTAAATGCATTGCCGCATTAAATCTATTACTAATTTTAATGCATTACTTTGGTGCACACAGGGAAGGAGGTTGCCCATGCACAAGGTAGTGAATTAGCCGTGGCTTAGTTCACAACACTTTTACCTCTGGGTCAGGAAGTTGTGGGTTTAAGTGCCATTCCAGGGCTTGTGCACACAATCAAGTCTCCAGTGTAGAACTGCAAAAGCATTGTGCAGTTGGAGGTGCTGTCTTGTGGATGAGATGTTAAATTGAGGCCCCAGCTGCCTGAGTGGGCGGATGGAAAAGATTCCATGGCACATAAGAAGAACAGGGTAGTTATCCCTGGTGTCCTGGCCAATACTTATTCCTCAATTAACATCACAAAAAGCATATTATTCAGTCATTATCACACATCTCTTTGGTGAGCGCAAATGAACTGCT
This sequence comes from Scyliorhinus canicula, assembly GCF_902713615.1. Lineage (NCBI taxonomy): Eukaryota > Metazoa > Chordata > Chondrichthyes > Carcharhiniformes > Scyliorhinidae > Scyliorhinus > Scyliorhinus canicula. The sequence goes on along the minus strand of NC_052150.1, from coordinate 178,756,734 downwards.
GTGTTTCCTGCATTAGTGACTAATTACAGTGACTACACTTCAACACAAAAGTACTTCATTGTCTCCAAAGCACGTTTGAGACATCTGGTGGTCAGGAAAAGTGCTATGTCGATGCAAGTCTTCCTTTTTAGGGGGAGCTTTACATTTTACTACACAGTGACACCAAATGCAACCAACTTAATCTGGTTTGAAATCTAACATTGCCACTATTTCATTCCCAATTTAATTTTAATAACTGATTGGAGAATTCTAATGTTAAACTCTTGCGGCATGTTGGCACAGTGGTTACCACTGCTGCCTCACAGCTCCAGGGACCCGGCTTCAATTCCAACCTTGGGCAACTGTCTGTGTGGAGTTTGAACATTCTCCCCGTGCCTACGTGGGTTTCCTCTGGGTGCTCCGGTTTCCTCCCACAGTCCAAAGATATGTAGGTTAGGTGGATGGACATTGTAAATTGCCCTTTAGTGTCCAAATGGTTAGGTGGGGTTACTGGGTTACGGGGTAGGGTGGAGGCATAGGCTTGGGTAGGGTGCTCTTTTGAAGGCCCTGTGCAGGCTCGATGGGCTGAATGGCTTCCTTCTGCACTGTAGGGATTCTATGATAAACCCATCGACTACAGGCCAGTCAGTTTAACTTCAGCGGTGAGAACATCTCTAGGAACAAAATTAATGATCACAGGGATTTAAGGTAAGAGGATTTTTGGATAAACTTTTTCACCCAGAGTGTGGATTTGGAACTGACTGCCTGAAAGGGTGGTAGAAACAGGAACCCTCACAACATTTAAGAAGCATTTAGATGAGCACTTGAAATGCCACAGCATACAAGGCTACGAAGCAAGTGCTGGAAAATAGGATTAAAATCGCGAGGTGTTTGATGGCCGGAGTAGCCACAACAGGCCGAAGAGCATCATCCTGTGCTGTAAAGCTCTCTGATTCCATGACATGAACAAATGTGGGTTAGTTAATGAAAGCTGATGTGGATTTCTTCAGGGAAATGGTTAGTGGATATATTTCAGGCTGGAGGAAGGTTTGTAGTGGAGGTACCAAGGGGTCAGCGTTGAGACCCTTGCTGTTCCTGATATAAATCACCTACACCTTGGTGTACAGGGCACAATTTCAAAGTTTGCAGATGATACAAAACATAAAAGTATTGTGAACTGTAAGGATGATAGTGCACAACATAGACAAGTTGCTGCAATGGGCAGACAGGGCGAGAAGTGCAATGTGGAGAAATGTGAAGTGATTCATCTCCACAAAGAACGTGGAGAGATAAGATAAAATAAAGGGCATAATTTTAAGAGGGTGCAGGATCAGAGAGACCAGGGTGTATATGGGCATAAGTCATTGAAGCTGGCAGGACAGGTTGAGAGAATGGTTTATAATGCACACTCTATCCTGTGCTGTAGTAACAGTGACTTAGGGCGCAATTTACTGGCCTCATCGTGTCCGACCTGGTGACGTAGACGAGGCTGTTGAATCTCGCACAATTCGCAACACTCGAAATGTCTCACGAGATTCCATTGAATCTCGCGATCTGGATCTCGCCATCACTGGGCAGGACATGCATGTTAAATATGCAAGAAATGCATATTTAACTGAATCATTAAGCTCAATTAAATATATCTGCACCAAATTCTCCTGATGCCCAGAACCTAATGGTTGCGCCTGGGAGACCTCGCCAGGGTGAGGTTTCGTACTGGTCCACACAAACGTGGACCAGTCATAACGGCACCTGGTTGGTCAGACAGTAGGCAGGGTGGCATCCTGCCACTCCCACTGGCATCTGGGCACCTTGGCACTGTTAGCCTGGCACCTTGGCACTGCCACCCAGGTTCCCTGGACTTCCACCCTGGCACGCTCATGCTGGCAGGGTCACTGCCAGGGTACCAGACTGGCAGCACCAAGATGTCTGGGTGCCAGGTTGCCCATGCCAGGGGTCAGGCCTGGGTGCCTTCCCCATAAGAGGTGGGGTGAGGAGGAGGCTCAAGGACCCGGGAAGAGGTAGGTTGGGTGCAGTGAGGGGATCCCGAGGCAGCTGTCGTCACTGAGGGGGGTGAAAAGATCAGAGTTACCTTTAAAAATGGTGTCCTGATCCGTGAGACTTCTTCCTGCGCTGTTAAGCAGAGCTTGGCAAGTGCAGGAATTGATGTAAGTATGGTCTTGATGGGACGTTTACCGCCGAGGCCAAAGAAAAGTGCCGTTGAATAGCGGGGTCTTTCTCGGCACTGCAGGCACCAAGAAACACTCTGCTCAACACGCCCAAACGCGGACTCTGTTTTCTTCCAGTTGAATGCACCCAGAGTTCAAGAACAAAGAGATTATGTTGGACTTGTATAGGACACTGGTTTGACCTCAGCTGAAGTATTGCATCCAGTTCTGTACATCGCAATTTGGGAAGGACTTGAAGACATTAGAGGGCGTTTAGAAAAGATTCACGAGAATGGTTCCGGGATGAGGAATGTCAGGTGTGGAGATGGTAGCACAGTGGGTAGCACTGTTGCTTCACAGCTCCAGGGTCCCAGGTTCCATTCCCAGCTTGGATCACTGTCTGTGCAGAGTCTGCATGTTCTCCCCTTATCTGCGTGGGTTTCCTCCGGGTGCTCTGGTCAGGGCTGGCCCAAGGTACCGGCAACTCGGGCAGTCCCCCGGGGCGCCATGTGCTAGGGGGCGCCAGGGACTCGGGCCCCGCGCATGCGCAGTTGGGCCGGTGCCAACCAGCGCATGCGCGGTGGCCGCCGTCCCCCAGGGCGGCCCCCTCCGCCCCCCCCCGCCTCCGCCCCCCCCCGCCCCCCTCCCGCCTCCGCCCCGCCTCCGCCCCCCCCACCCCCGCCCCCCCCCCCACCCCCGCCTCTGCCCCCCCCGCCTCCGCCCCCCCGCGCCTCCACCCCCCCCGCCTCCGCCTCCGCCCCGCCGCCTCCGCCCCACCCCGCCTCCGCCCCCCCGCCTCCGCCCCCCCGCCCCCCCGCCTCCGCCTCCTCCCCCGCCTCCGCCCCCCCCCGCCGCCTCCCCCCTCGTCTCCCCCCGCCCCCCGCCGCCTCCCCCGCCGCCTCCCCCCGCCCCGCCCTGCCCCGCCTCCTCCCCCCGCCCCCCCGCCTCCCCCCCGCCCTGTACTTGTGACAATAAAGATTATTATTATATTATTCTTATTGGAGAAGTTGGGACAGTTTTCCTTGGAGAAACGAAGGTTGAGAGGAGACCTGAGAGAGGGATTCAAAATCTTGAGGGGTCTGGACAAAATAGACAGGGAGAAATGATTCTTGCTTGTGAAAGGATTGAGAATGATAAGGCACAAATTTTACGTAATTGGTCAAAAAAGCAAAAGCAATATGCAGAAAGATTCAATGGTGGAGAGAGTGGTTAACATCTGAAATGTACTGCCTGAGAGTGTAGTGGAGGCAGGTTCACCAAATCATTGAAGATGGAATTAGACAGCTATCTGAAAACGGAGAATGGGCTGGATTCTCCGATTCTGAGACTAAGGGCACGATTCTCCGCACCCGTGAAAAATCGCAAAGTTGGCTGTTACGACGGTCGGGAAGGGTCCATTTCCCGACGTATTCACGTCCGGGAAATGGGCTAGGAACGCGGCCGCGTCAATCACGTGCGCGATGACGACGGAACGTGACGACGATACGACCACGCCCACGTGACGCCGCCCGACGCCGTAAAAGGCTCGGGCGAGCACAGAATCTGTCGGCCATGATGTCGGAGCTCAGGAGAGCTGCCCCTCGGTTTGTTGAGGCCGATGTCGAGACGCTGCTCGATGCCGTCGAGCAGAGGAGGGGCATCACCTGCCCACGTAGAGGGCATCGCCAACCTGCCAGCGCTGTGCGCCAGGCCTGGCGTGAGGTGGCTGCTGCCGTTAGTGCTGTGGGGCAGACCCCTCGCTCAGCAGAGCAATGCAGAAAAAAGATGCACGAACTCACCAGGGCTGCCAGGGTAAGTGCCAAGAGGGTGCCCCCTGGTCACAACCATCCCTGCCCCCTTAACCTAATCACCCACCTCCCCCCCGGCACGGGGGGTGGAGGGGGATTGGGGCAGAGTTAGTTGAGGGTGGTTCACAAAGTTGTCACAGACCCAGCGCTCTGGCCCCCGTGGAGAGCTGCAATGGTCTTATGACAACTTGACCCCCAAACTGTGCCAGTATCTGAACGGACTGCTGATACCTGCCGTATTGTAATGATCTAACTATGTCCCCTCCCCCAACAGGCCAAGACTGCTCACAACACCCGTGAGCAGCACCAGACTGGAGGGGGTTCGCCCAACCTGCACCCCCTCACCACGTTTGAGCAGAGGGCACTGGACCTTGTTGAGGGTCTGGCACCCGGGAGGTCGCGCTATGCGAGGTTGGCGGAGCTGCAACAAGTGAGACAACACGACAACACTCCATGACAAACACCCCCCCCCTCACATCCTCTGTCCCTTCACACACCCTGCCCACTTGGACACCTACCCCATCCTCTGTCCCTTCACACACCCTTTCCACTTGGACACCTCCCCCATCCTCTGTCCCTTCACACACCCTGCCCACTTGGACACCTTCCCCATCCTCTGTCCCTTCACACACCCTTTCCACTTGGACACCTCCCCCATCCTCTGTCCCTTCACACCCTGCCCACTGGGACCGTCCAGCGCCCGGCCGAGCGAAACTAAATAAGCCGTTTCATTCTCTTCCCTAGGACGTGATGCCGAACGACCAAGGCCGTCTGCCTCCAGGCGAAGACACGCATCTGGCCCCACCTCACCCAGGGCTGCACATCATTCGGTGCCCGATCAGCGGGGAGTCCCATCCTCCCCAACTGAATCTGTGGAGCAGGACGCCCAGAGGGCGGCAACACAGCAGGAAACAGAAATGGCCCGCCAACGCCCTGCGGCCTCTCACCTGGACGATGACACAGAGGAGGCGTCCACCCAAGACGACCTCGAGCTTGCGGCACTGCTTCTCCCACACCATCCACCATCCCAGAGACACTCACCCCGGTGGGCCTATTTAGTGATGAGTCTCCTGGGTCACAGTCTGGTTCACACATCACAGCTGAGCAGAAACAGCAGGTGGAGGTCGGAGCAGACGAGGGCCCAGACTGGCGGAGGCCAGGCCAGGCCCAGCATGCAGCTGGCTCCCTGACGTTTTCTGAGTTCCTGGAGTTTCTCAACCCACCCGCACAGCCGATGCCTCAAGAAACCCAGGGAAACAATGACGGGTTGAGGGCTGTCTTCTTGGCTCTGCAGTCGCTGTTAGAGGAGTCAAACCGCGTCCACGAACAGGGAGTGGTGCCGCTCATGGCAGCGGCCCAGTCCGACACCGCATGGATGGCATCCGCGGTGGAGGCAATGGGTCAGGTTATGCAAGGCGTTGGTGAATCCTGGTGAATACCGTCGCAGGCCTCCAGGACTGGCAGCGCCAGGTGTCGGTGGCGCGACGGGGCACCTCCCCGCTCGCACCTCTGTCCCAAAGTGAGGCCCGGGGGCCACCGGGCTCCCCGAGGGAGGAGGAGGTTTCGGGGCCCGTCCCATTAAGTCCATCACGGGACGTCCCGGAATTCTCGGCCTCCCCCCGTCCCATCCCTGGTGCATCGGGTGGGCAGCAGGCAGAGCAGGGTGGCACAACGTCACCCGAGACGCCCGCAGAGCAGCCTGGCCCATCAAGGCCGGGTCGCCCCAGGAAACGCTTGGCCAAGGAGAAACGAGTCGAAGGGGGCGATTCGCAGCAATCCTCCTCCACTCCTGCTGTATCATCTGGGGAGTCACGTAGACGTAGTGGTGGGGCCCGTAAGGCAACAAAGAGAGACACTGAGTAAGTTGGCACGGGTGAAGGGCACAGTTTAGTTATAGGGGCTAGGGCACCTGTAAATTATTGTTAACATTAAACGCACTGTTCCACCTTACTTGTAATACCGTGTGACTGTTCCACAGCCACAGGAATCGTGATGGTGACCGAGTGTCGCTGGGGTTGACGAGCGGTGAAACTTCGGTGCCGGGTGTGCAGTCCCTTCCCCCCCACCCCCTCCCACAGCTAGCCCACGCGGGCACGTGATGGAGTGTCCGTGACGATCTCAGCGGCCACCAAGGTGGATGGTTCAGCTATTGCCATGGGTCAGACTCTCTCTCACATTTCTGAGCTCACAGCTCTTCGCAGAGCGGGCTGTCATCATTCCACATGGCACTGATCACACCCGCTGACACAGCCATCAATGTTGTGCCATACCGTCTGGACCCAGTAGTAAGGGTGATATCGAAGTGGAGCAGGGTACACTGAGAGGGGGTGGGGGGGGTTGTGGTGGTGGCAGTTGTGTGTTGACCCTCTGCACGACTAGCGATGCAGGTGGTGGTCTGGTGTTCAGCGGGGTCGTCACATGCGACGCGTGAACCGTGCTGCCACCAAGGCGTTGCGTGCCCGCCGTCCTCGCCGGGTCCGTCGTGCCGCCTCCTGGACATCACCAGCACCTGTGTCGTGTCTGCGTGCTGCGCCCGCCCCTCCGCCAGCCTCCTCCTCCTCCTCCTCCTCCTGCTCCTCCTCCCTCTCCTCCTCCTCCTCCTCCTCCCTCTCCTCCTCCTCCTCCTCCTCTGTGCTGGCACCACTGCCACTGGCTTCTCTCTCCGCCTCCTGCAGCAGGTCATCTCCCCTCTGCATCGCGATGTTGTGCAGCGCACAGCAGACCACAACAATGCGAGTGACCCTGTCGGCCTGGTACTGCAGGGCCCCTCCGGAGCGGTCCAGGCACCTGAATCTCATCTTCAGGAGGCCAAGGCAGCGCTCCACCACACCCCTGGTTGCTGCATGGGCCACGTTGTATCGGGTTTCCGCATTGGTCTGTGGCCTCCGTATAGGCGTCATCAGCCAAGACCTCAGCGGATAACCCCTGTCGCCTAGCAACCAGCCCCTCAGCCGGGGGGGACGTCCCTCAAACATCGCAGGGATGAACGACTGCGCCAGTATGTAGGAGTCATGCACACTCCCTGGGAACCTTGCACAGACATTCATGATCCTCATGTGGGGGTCGCATACCACCTGGATATTCATGGAGTATGTCCCCCTCCTGTTTGTGAACACGTCCCTGTCCCCTGCAGGCGGGCGCATGGGGACGTGAACACAATCGATTGCCCCCTGCACCATCGGTATCCTGGCCACTCTGGCAAATCCACGAGCTCGTGAGTCTTGAGTTGACCGGTCCTCGGGAAAGGTGATGTAGAGGTCCGCGATGGCATAGAGGGCGTCGGTCACATCCCGGATGCACCTGTGCACCGATGACTGGGAGATCCCGGAGAGGTCCCCGCTTGGAGACTGGAAGGAGCCGGTCGCATAGAAGTTAAGAGCGACCGTCACCTTGATGGCAACTGGGATCGCGTGTCCTCCCCCCGTTCCACGTGGGGCGAGGTGCGCCACGAGGTGACAGATATGTATCACCGTCCCCCTACTCAGCCAGAGTCTCCTCTTGCAGGTGATGTCCATCATTGTTAGGAAAGAGACCCGGACACGGTACACCCTCGGCCTTGGTCGTCACCTCTGGCGCCGTGGCTGCACCCTCACTCTCTCCTCCTCCCCCTCCTCCTCCTCCCCCCCATGCTGCTCGACGACTGGCAACTCCTCGGCCCTTCCCTCTGCTGCTGCAGCTGACCCTGCATCCACTGCGGGTTGTGGGTGTGGATGCTGCTCCATCTCCAAATGCAGTGCAGCGGCCCCAACCACTGCGCAGAACATAGCCGTTCTGTTCACAGACATTGTGCTAACCTACAGAAGGGTGGTGGGGGGCAGAGAAACGGGACATGTTAGACGGAGGTTAGTCGACACCTCGGCAGCCGCCTGCCACGGGATACCTGTGTGTCCCGGTGGCCTGGTCGCGCTGCTGACACGCGGTCAGCCTAACCCCTGGTCACTTTCTGCATCCAACGGGCAGTTAACTATGTCCTCCTCACGGGTGCGTCAGTGGCCTGTGGCCATAAGCCACAGGGCAAACAGCGGCCTTGTCCTTGTGACCGGCACACCATGGCACGCTGGCAGACATTTTGTAACCGGGGTTGGACGGGTCACTCGCTCACTCTCTCCCTAACACCCCCCCCCACTCCCACTCCCCCCTCCATCTCCCCCCTCCATCTCCCCCACTCCCCCCTCCATCTCCCCCACTCCCCCCTCCGTCTCCCCCACTCCCCCCTCCGACTCCCCCACTCCCCCCTCCGTCTCCCCCACTCCCCCCTCCGTCTCCCCCACTCCCCCCCTCCGTCTCCCCCACTCCCCCCCTCCGTCTCCCCCACTCCCCCCTCCGTCTCCCCCACTCCCCCCCGCTCTGGACCCCCCTCCCGTTCTCGGGGATGCCTTCCCCGTTGTGGCCGACTCCAGCAGTGCGCTGAGCGGTGCGCTGAGCGGTGCGCTCACCTCCTCGAAGCTGTCGTCGGCCAGCACGACTGGTTGACGAACTTGAAAAGCAGGTGTGTTGGACGCCGTGTAAACAGTGCGTGATGACGTCGGGACTTCGGCCCACCTGGGCCGGAGAATAGCGGGGGACCAAAAACTAGCGATTCTGGTCGTGTCGGGGGCGCGTTCGAGGCGTTTGACGGGAATCGCGACTTGGAGTTTGTGCGGGATTCGGAGAATAGCGGGAGGGCGTCGGACCAGCGTCGCCGTGAAAATTTGCGCCGCTCGCGATTCTCCGACCCGTCGTGAGTGTGGAGAATCGCGCCCTAATTGCTGATACCGCCGTGGGAACAGTGGCGTTTTACAACCAAAAGAAACGGTGCAAGACTTCCACCTATCCTCCGTCTGGTGGGGAGCTGGCAGGCACGCAGCATAGAGCACCCGGCTCCAGCTATGGATTCGGCCGGATAACTACCGGGTCCATGGCCGCGCGTGCGCACGGCGGTGATCTGCAGCGGCTGCGCCGTGCACCATTGTGCCGGCTGCGCGCAGACCCGGACTGCCAAATAGTGACCCCCTTTGGCGAGGCTCGCCACCCACGGACCACCCTCTACCAGTGCCCCCGGCTCCCACGCAAGCCCCCCCTGCCCGCGGACCGGCTCCTCCCTCGACTGTGGTGGCACTGGACTTAGTACGAAAATAAATGCCACACGTGAACGACACCGTTGGGAACAAGGCCCATCGGGGGCAAAGCATTGGGGGGGGGGGGCCTCAGGTAACATCCTGAGGCCGTCCCGATGGGGTGCGGTGTACACCTAGAGTACGCCAATTTGGAGGGGGCGGAGCATCGGAAAAGCAGCGTCGCCCTCGATTTCGGCGTAAACGGAGATTCTCTGGCCGGTCACCGAAAGTGATTTCGGCGTCGCAGACCGGAGAATCCCACCCAATGTGCGTGGTTATGGGGAGAAAGTGGGAGAATGGCACAAAGTGAGCTGCTCATTTGGACAGCCAGTGCAGATATGATGGACCGAATGGCCTCCTTTTGTGCTGTAACAATTCTGTGATTCTATGATGAAGCCAAATGGATGAGCTGAAAGAATAAAAGTTTGATCAAGTTCTGTCTCTGCAATTTATTTAATTTGCAATTCTAAATATGTGTTGATTAATCCCACTGTTAAACTTTAGGAACTTCTAGTCCACACCTTTATTCAGAGTCTGCGAATACCAAATGTAATTTTTCTAAAATCACTTATTTCATAGAATCTATGCACCGGCCCCTGGAAAGAGCACCCTACCCAAGCCCACCCCCACCATTTTTTTCAACACTAAGGGCAATTTATCATGGCCAATCCACCTAACCTGCACATCTTTGGACTGTGGGAGGAAACCGGAGCACCCGGAGGGAACCCACGCAGACACGGGGAGGATGTGCAGACTCCGCACAGACAGTGACCCAAGCCGGGAATCGAACCTGGGACCCTGGCGCTGTGAAGCAACAGTGCTAACCACTATGCTGCCATGCTGCCCTTGGACATGTTATGTGGAAATATTAGTGAACAGGTTGGCAGAGGCAATAAACATACCAGCATAACCAATGGCATTTGTGGCAAAAAATAGGAATTTTAAAATAATAAAGTCTAACTAGGACAGATGTTCACTTTTGAGCATCTGCTAACGGGCAAAAGGAAAAGTGAGGTGGACAACAAACCTAAATATAAGAAGATTAAGATCAGAAATACGAAGTTAGACCATGAATAGTCTGATATGGAGTGCTAGGCTGCAAGGCAGAGGGTGTGGGAGAGAACCTTTACACATAATTCAGTGGTGACAGCTATTGTCAGGAGCATTCACTGATTCCTTCATTCTCACCTAAGTTGAAGAGTATCTCGGGACACAAAGCTACTTTACTGTCAGACAAGACTGATTTGTTTGAGCTTTTGTTCTAATTTGTTAACATTGTTTTGTGATGTGAGAAATTATTAATTTGAATTGCAGAAAAGAGTTGACATTTAAAATGGAGTAGATTTAGGAACCTGGGGTTAAAGATTCATTCACGTAGTTCCACTTCAAAATGATGCTGCAGAGAGCATCTAGATTTCCCAGGGGAAGGCAGCATTATAGGCTACTAACTGCTACTTGACTGATATCTTCATTGACAATCTATATGGTTTGTGTAACACTACCTTTAGTACCAGAGTCACTTTACATGATTTCAAACACATCTCAACTTGTAAACGTGCAGGACGTATATCGCTGAATGATATTTTGATATTGATCTGATAAAGTCAATATGAGCATTGAATTTAGTGCTTATTTTATTCTGTACTTTTGAATAAAGATCCTGGGATGAATTTTGAACCCCCCAAAATGGCTGAGCTGAGGATGGGTCAGACGATAGCATTTTAAAATCTCAAACTCCACGCGAACCAAGCTTCAGCCAGCTCACAACTCTTGTTCAACACAACTCGGACAAGAAGTAGCGGCCAATCTATTCCCAAGGGGTGGATTCGCAATTTAAATACTTTGATGAGGAGGACAACTTTCTGATTTAATTTGCTTTAACCTCACAAAATCTGGCAGCTGAAGAGAGACAAGGACAGCTTCAGGAAGAAGATAAGGGCCTTTACAACACTGCTTTTTGACCAAGATTGAGACTGCACTTTTCCACAGTCCTCCAACCTCCCCTCCATCAAACCAGCCCTCATGCCATTGACCACAGGATTAGGGATTAGACAGCACTGGGACCTGCAGAATGCTCTTTCCAGAATTGGTGACTTGTGGTAAACCACTGTTGCATCTATATTAGGTGATGTATGGTAGGACCTGTACTACGGTAGTCACTGCCTGCTGGCTCCACCCAGTGGGCTGAGTATAAATATGTGAGTCCTCTGTGCAGCAGCCATTTCGGCAGCTGCTGTGGGAGGCCACACATCTTAGAGCAATAAAGCCTCAGTTGTATTCAACTCTCGTCTTTGTGCAATTGACCGTGCATCAATTTATTGCTCTAAGATTTTCAGAAGATCGACCTCCGTATCAAACCGGATCGCCTGCAGCTGGATCCGCAATCAAGCGACGCCAAAAAGGACTTTCAGCACTAGCTAGCTTGTTTCGTGGTGTACATCAACTCGCCGCCAATCCCTGTCCCAGAGGCTCAGACAATACAGATACTGTACTTGAGGTTGAGCTCCAAAGTCTTTCTGCTGATCCAGGACGCGCCAAACTATGCCAAAGCCGTGACGCTACTTAAAGACAATTACGTCCAGAAGACGAACATGCTCTTCGCCAGGCACTTGTTCGCCACCCGCTCTCAACTTTCTGGTGAGTCCATAGAAGACTTCTGGGGGGCACTGATCCCACTAGCCCGGGACTGTGACTGTCAGGCCGTTACGGCCACGGAACATTCTAACCTCCTTATGCGGGACGCTTTTGTTACGGGGATTGGGTCGGACCTCATACATCAGCAACTTTTAGAAGGGGCCACGCTCGATCTCGCAGATACAAAGAAGCTAGCGCTATCTATGATGGTCGTCTCGCGCAATGTTCAGGCCTACACCCCCAGCCGCGCGGCCCACCTCTCCTACGCATCGTGGACCCCACAGACGGCCGCCCCAGCGGGGGCCTTACACAGCCAATATGCCAGCGCCACTAGCCAGCCAGCGAACCCCGGGGGTCCCTGATGTTACTTTTGCGGCTAGCAGAAACACCCCCGCCAACGCTGCCTGGCCCGCACTGCCCTTTGTAAGGCTTGCGGTAAGAAGGGGCACTTCACCGCGGTGTGCCAGGCCCGCGCAGTCGGCGCTATTCCCCCACCCCCCTCGTTTACAGACAATGGGCACCGCCATCTTCACCTCACCGGACCACATGCGGCCAGTGGGCGCCGCCATCTTCTCCCCCTCAGACCAAGCGTGGCCAGTAGGCGCCGCCATCTTCCCAGCCACACAAAACATGCGGCCCATGGGTGCTGCCATCTTTTTCAACCCCCGCCACGTGCGGCCCATCAGCGCCGCCATTTTGTCCTCCCCAAGATTTTCATGTTTTCAGGCGCCGCCATCTTGTCTCCCCCACGGCATATGGGCACCACCAGCGTTCCAGGATCCGTGCCCACCCGGGCACCCCATCATCCAACACCAGCAACAACCAACCACGACTCGCCTCAGTGACCATCGACCAGTCTCGTCCGCACAACTTGACCACTGCATCGACCAGCGTTAAGATCGACAGACACGTGACCTCTCGCCTGCTGGACTCCGGGAGCACCAAAAGCTTCATCCACCCGGATACGGTAAGGTGCTGCTCCCACGCCGTACACCCCGCCAATCAAAGAATCTCCTTGGCCTCCGGATCCCATTCCATGGTGATCCGCGGGTACTGTACAGTCACACTCACGGTCTAGGGCGTAGAATTCAGCGGCTTCCGACTCTACGTCCTCCCTAATCTCTGCGCTGCCCTATTACTTGGCCTGGACTTCCAGTGTAACCTCCAGAGCCTAACCCTGAAATTCGGCGGGCCCCTACCACCCCTTACTGTGTGCGGCCTCGTGACCCTAAAGGTCGATCCACCTCCCCTCTTCGCAAATCTAACACCGAATTGCAAACCCATCACCACCAGGAGCAGACGGTATAGCACCCAGGACAGGACGTACATCAGGTCCGAGGTCCAGCGGCTGCTTCGGGAAGGCATCATCGAGGCCAGCAACAGCCTCTGGAGAGCCCAAGTGGTAGTAGTTAAAACTGGGGAGAAACACAGAATGGTCATGGACTACAGCCAGACCATCAATCGGTACACGCAGCTCGACGCGTACCCCCTCCCACGCATATCTGATATGGTCACTCAGATTGCACAGTACCGGGTCTTCTCAACGGTAGACCTCCAATCCGCCTACCATCAGCTCCCCATCCGTAAAGCGGACCGTCCATACACGGCCTTTGAGGCAGACGGTCGCCTCTATCACTTCCTCAAGGTTCCCTTCGGCGTCACCAACGGGGTCTCGGTCTTCCAAAGGGAGATGGACCGAATGGTCAGCCGGTACGGTTTGCGGGCCACTTTTCTGTACCTAGACAACGTCCCCATCTGCGGCCATGGTCAGCAGGACCACAATGTCAACCTTCCAAATTTCTCCACACCGCCACTCTCCTAAACCTCACCTACAACATGGAGAAGTATGTGTTCAGCATGAACCGCTGAGCCATCCTCTGCTATGTGGTCCAGAACGGAGTATTGGTGCCCGATCCCGACCGCATGTGCCCCCTCATGGAGCTCCCCCTCCCCCACTGCCCCAAGGCCCTCGAATGCTGTCTGGGGTTCTTTTCATACTATGCCCAGTGGGTCCCAAACAATGCGGACAAGGCCCGCCCACTCATACAGTCCACCTATTTTCCCCTGATGGCTGAGGCTCAATAGGCCTTCGCCAATATCAGAACCGATGTCGCCAAGGCCGGGATGCACACAGTAGATGAGACGCTGCCCTTTCAAGTGGAAAGCGACAGCATCAGACGTCGCCCGATCCGCCACCCTAAATCAGGCAGGCAGACCCGTGGCATTCTTTTCCCACACCCTTCATGCCTAAGAAATTCGGCACTCGTCCGTTGATAAAGAGGCCCAAGCTATCGTTGAAGCTGTGCGGTATTGGAGGCATTACCTGGCCGGCAGGAGATTCACTCTCCTCACTGACCAATGGTCGGTAGCCTTCATGTTCAATAACACACAGCGGGGCAAGATCAAGAATGATAAGATCTTGAGGTGGAGGATCGTGCTCTCCACCTACAATTACGAGAATTTGTATCGCCCCGGCAAGCTCATCGAGCCCCCAGATGCCCTATCCCTAGGTACATGTGCCAGCGCACAAGTAGACCGATTCCGGGCCTTGCACGACAGCCTTTGTCACCCAGAAGTCACACGGTTGTACCATTTTATAAAGGCCCACAATCTGCCCTACTCCGTCGAGGAAGTACGGACAATCACCAGGGACTGCCAGGTCTGTGCGGAGTGCAAGCCGCACTTCTACCGGCCGGACCGTGCGCGCCTGGTGAAGGCCTCCTGCCCCTTTGAGTGCCTCAGCGTGGATTTCAAAGGGCCCCTCCCCTCCACTGACCATAACACATATTTTCTCAGTGTGGTCGATGAGTACTCCCGATTCCCCTTCGCCATCCCATGCCCCGACATGACGTCTGCAACCAGCATCAAAGCCCTCAACACAATCTTCACTCTGTTTGGTTTCCCTGCCGACATCCACAGTGACAGGATGAGTGATGAGCTGCATCAGTTCCTGCTCAGCAGGGATTTCGCCTCCAGCAGGACGACCAGCTATAACCCCCGCGGAAACGGACAGGTAGAGAGGGAGAACAGGACGGTATGGTGGGCTGTCCAACTGGCCCTACGGTCCAGGAACTTCCCAGCCTCCCGCTGACAGGGGGTCCTCCCTGATGCACTACACTCCATCCGGTCACTACTGTGCACCGCCGCTAACAACGCACCCCATGAACATCTCTTTGCCTTCCCCAGAAAGTCCACATCTGGGGTGTCTATCCCGACGTGGCTTGCAGCTCCAGGACCCGTCCTGCTCCGTAGGCATGTCCAACTCCACAAGGCGGACCCGTTGGTGGAGAGGGTGCAGTTGCTCCATGCAAACCCCCAGTATGCCTATGTGGCGTACCCTGACGGCCGCCAGGATACTGTCTCCCTCAGGGACCTGGCACCAGCAGGTTCCCCACACAGACACCCCTCTGGCCCGGCGCCACCCTCCCCTCCCCCGGTGCTCCCAGCAGCAACCCCCCCTGGACCATCCGTCCTACCCACGCCCGAGGATGAAGAGGATTTTGACACGCCCCCGGAGTCACCGAAGACCAGACCAGCATTGGCATCGCTGCCACCACTGCGTCGCTCCCAGCGGCACATCAAGGCCCCGGACCGGTTAAATCTCTAACTGGTCCACTGGACTTGAAAAGAAATTTATTTCTCACAGAAATTGTATATGTAAAATTCAGTTGTATATATTTCTCCACCACCCCCGCCGGACTCAATTTTAACAGGGGTTGAATGTGGTAAACCAGTGTTGCACCTATATTAGGTGATGTATGGTAGGATCTGTACTACAGGTACGACGGTAGTCCCTGCCTGCTGGCTCTGCCCTGTAGGCGGAGTATAAATATGTTTGTCCTCCGTGCAGCATCCATTTCGCCAGCTGCTGTGGGAGGCCACACATTTTAGAGCAATAAAGCCTCAGTTGTATCCAACTCAAGTCTTTGCTCAATTGATCGTGCATCATGACTGAAACCCCAATATCAGATTCATCCCCAGGGCATGGTGCCTAAAGACTCCACAGTAACTTCAGTAGGCCACAGATGAGTCCGAATCGAGTAGGTGAAAGAACATTAGAGGCGGGATTCTCCTTTCCGGGGGCTAAGTCCCCACGCCGGTGGGAAAACCGGCGCCAACGACTCCGGCGTCAACGGGCCCCCAACGTGACGAATTCTCACCTGTCTCGGGGGGCAAGGAGGACGGCGGAGGGGTTGGCGCCGCTCCCGCCAGCGCCGAAGCGACTGCGCGCGTTCGCGCATTCGCCAAAGGGCCAGCGTGATCTCGCGGATGCGCGGAATCGCTAGTGTATTTTGGTGCATTCACGGGGGGTTCGCTTCTCCACGCCGGCCATGTCGGAGCCCTACAGGGGCCAGCACGGAAGGAAGGAGTGCCCCACGGCACAAGCCAGTCCGCAGATCAATGGGCCCTGATCATGGGCCAGGCCACCGTAGGGGCTCCCACCCCCCAGGGTCGGATCTCCCCGCGCCCCCCCCCCCCCCGAGGACCGCCCCTGCTGACCTACCTGCCAGATCCCGCCGTGTGGGACCATGCGTAACCCACGCTGGTGGGACTGGCCAAAAGCGGCCGGCCGCCGGCCCATCGGGGCCTGGAGAATTGCCGGGGCGGTGCTGCCAATGGCCCCCGACCGGCATGGCGAGAGTCCCCCCCCCCCCCACACCCGAAAAATGGCAGCGGAGAATGCGGCCGCCGGCGTCGGGGTGGTGTGGCGGGATTTGCGCCTTCCCCCGGGGATTCTCCGACCCTGCGGGGGGTCGGAGAATCCTGGCCCAGATTCCAGCCGGGTCTGCTCTGTCAGTTCCATACCTACCCGACTCAATCACGAATGTCCTTAGCATGTGTGACTTACAGGAAACTGATTGCTCCAACCCTGTCGGTCTCATGCGGGTCATAACATCCCTCCCCCCTAAAGTCCGAAGACTCTTCTGTTGACTGCAGAGTGGGAGAGTGCTGGACTCTTCGCCTGGAGCTGTGCATTCTGCACTTGTGGGGCTGGATCAGGCGATGTGTATCTGGACAGCAAACACTGCTTCCATTTGGAACGCCGTGGTGGATGCACCGTTTGAATCTGCTGTGCTGCTTGCTCCCCATCGGAAAGTTACGACGTCTGGGTCTCCAGGTCGGAATCCATAACTATGACCTCTCTCATTTCGGTATCTTGACCCACTTGGGCTGATGCTCTAGCTTCCACTGGCATCGGATTCAGTTTGACTGTAATTTTCCTCTGCCAAGGATCTATTCCTCAGACTGATCTTATGTGATAGACGTGTCTTTTCATGATGCTACCCTGTGCCTGAACTTGATATGACCCTGTCTGGCAGACGATTGTACCTGGGATCCACTGGGCACCGACTGCAAAGTTGCAAACATTGACTGTGTCACCTGGTATAAACAGTCTGGTCGGCTTTCGTCTGCCAAGGCAATGCCTTGCTGCTCTTGGCTGTGACGCACTTTCCCACCAATATTAGGGAAAGCAAGACTTGGCCCTTAAGGGATGATAACGCACGTCCCTCACATAAGGATGCCGTCTTCCATGCTTAGCTTGAACATTTTTGTTCACAATGCCTGTACCTCGTTGGCTAGTCTTCTATGTTGACCCCCCCATATAGGACTATGTAATGAATGAAATGAAATGAAATGAAAATGAAAATGAAAATTGCTTATTGTCACGAGTAGGCTTCAATGAAGTTATTGTGAAAAGCCCCTAGTCGCCACATTCCGGCGCCTGTTCGGGGAGGCTGGTACGGGAATTGAACCGTGCTGCTGGCCTGCCTTGGTCTGCTTTCAAAGCCAGCGATTTAGCCCTGTGCTTTTGAAAGGGCCAGGTTGGTTTGTGTCCACTCATGGATTTGGGACACTGTAACAGGCAATGAGTCCATGAAATTGAGCGTGGCCACTACCTCATCAGTCCTGGGAGGAGAAGGAGGGCGCGATGGCAAAGGTAGTGGGCTTAAGGTATCCGTGTTCGCGATTTGGATATCTGGACGATGCTCAAGCGAGTATACGTATGCAGCCAGCAGGAGGGCCCAATGCTGTATCTTGGCGGAGGCAATGGGCGGAATCGCTTTGTCTGTTTTGAAAGACCCAGCAGCGGCGTGTGGTCCGTGATGATAGTGAACTATCAACCGTACACATATTGGTGGAATTTCTTCATAGTGAAGACAATTGCCAGACCCTCTTTTGTAATTTGCACATAATTGCGCTCGGCCGCAGCCAGTGTCTGAGAGGTGACAGCGATCGACCACACTCTGCCATCTTCCAGGCGGTGTGATAAAATGGTGGCATTGCCGTACGGTGATGCATCAAATGCGATGATTAGTTGTTCAGCGGGACAATAATGTGTTAACAATCCTGAAGAAGTCAATTGTTATTTCACTTGTGTGAAAGCTTCTTTCTGTTGCTTTTCTCAGGGCCATTCCTGGTTCTTTTTTAAGAGGAAGTGTAGGGGAGCTAACATGGTCGCTGGACCTGGGATGAACTTTGCGTAATAGTTCACCAATCCCAAGAAAGACCGCAACTCTGTGGTGTTTTCAGCTGTCGGAGCGTGTTGAATTGCAGGTACTTTCTCCCCAGCGCACATTTTTCTCTCTGCAGGCGAATGTCCGCCTCCGATAAACGACGGAGAACCTCGTCCAAGTTACTTCGTTGTACCTGTTGAGTTACCCCTGTGACTACCAGGTCATAGATACACTCCCACTCCTGCCAATCCTCTCTGTATATTTTCCATTACTCTTTGGAAAATTGCACAAACCGACAACACTCCAAAGGGCAGTCTGGTGTTATCCTATAGGCCTCTATGGATGTTTACAGTGACATATTTACATGAGGCAGGGTCCAAGTCTAACTGCAAGTATGCATGGCTCATATCGAGCTTCATAAATGACTGTCCACCGGCCAGTTTTGCATATAGATCCTTGATGCAGGGCATTGGGTAACAATCCAGCGGTAAATCCTGTTGACCGTCAACTTGTAGTCCCCACACACCCTGACCGTCTTATCTGGTTTGAGCACCAGGACTACCGGCGCCACCCAGTCAGTGAAACGCATTGGTGTAATGATCCCAAGGCCTTCGAGCTGGCTTAGTTTGGCCTCAACATTTGCAAACAAGGCATAAGGGACTGTTCGAGCTCTAAAAGACCTAGGGATGGCACAATAGTTTGCACTGCTGCATCACTGGGCCTGGGACCTGGGTTCAATTTTGGCCTTGAGTCACTATCTGAATGGAGTTTCTACATTCTTCTTGTGTCTGCGTGGGTTGCCTCCAGGTGCTCCGGTTTCCTCCTGCAGTCAGATGGATTGGCCATACGAAATTGCCCCTTCGTGTCCAGGGGTGGGCAGGTCAGGTTACGGGTTCCGGGGATAAGGGAGAGTGGGCATGGGTAGAGAATGTTCATTCGAAGGGTTGGTGCTGACCCGATGAGCCGAATGTCCTCCTTCTGCACTATAGGGATTCTATAATTCTATGATTCTAAGTGTTCTCGTGGAGATGACCACCACTTCAAAGCTGGAAAGTAATAGTCCCATTTTCTATCCAGCATCCTGTGCCAATAAGGGAGCTCTCTGCTCCTTGGAGAGTCTAGGGAAGACCTGCCAATGTACCAAGCATTTCAGTGTGCCTGTCAACAGACATGTCAACTCTTAAGATTGTTTTGCGTAAGACACAATTTCCTCGGTAAAATTAAGACTCTTGCGGGCTCGAGAGAGGACTCTGAAATCTTGGGAATTTTCATACTTGGAGAACACGTTCTCCACTTGATAAAGATAAATAACAACTTTCAAGTAGAAAACTTCTTGGAGAGGGCGGCACGGTGGCACAGTGGTTAGCACTGCTGCCTCACGGCACTGAGGACCCGGGTTCGATCCGTGTGGAGTTTGCACATTCCCCCCATGTCTGCGTGGGTCTCACTCCCACAACCCAAAGATGTGCAGGGTTGGCGGATTGGCCACGTTAAATTATCCCTTAATTGGAAAAAAAGAATTGGGCACTTTAAATTTATATTAAAGGAAAGGAAACCTCTTGGAGAATATTTATCTCTCATACCTGCAGGCACAATTTGAAATTAAAAATGTGGGTAAACGTTAAAGCTGTCACCAGTTGTTTAATCCTTGATCTAAGCTAATCGTGTTTAGCTCCAGTGCAATCTCTGCACACTTAGACCAGGTTTGAACTGAGATGAAAGGAAACTTGGAGCTATTACTTCACACATTCCAGCATTTGCTTTCGATGCTCAGAAAGTTGGGTTGAGACTGGGTTACTGACTCACAATCGGAGAAATTGGTGACAGAATGGAAGAAAAGCTGATCCAACTTATGCTGTCTTCAGAACAAAACCAGAATCACTCGAACACCAGTCACTGAAATTCAGTATGCAGGCGACACTCGTGTGTGCTCTCTCAGAAACTGAGCTCCAGGTCATTGACAAACATTTCTCTGAAGCATATGAGAAGATGGGTCTTTCACATTACACCAGAAAACTAAGGACCTCTTCCATCCAGCTCCCACAGCAAAATATCTACTCCCTTTGATTTAGGTCAACACTGAGATTCTGGAAAATGAGCACCATTTTCCATATCTTGCCGTCAGACATAGATGACAAAATCCATCGTCACCTCCAATGTTCCAGCTCAACCATCAGATTACAGTATTTGAGGTCTGGGATCTCAAACCCGTGACTAAAGATGGTTTACCAACAGAAGTGATCATCTTGTTCCTATATGCTTTGAATTCTTGGGGCAATCTGGGGTTGTTTTCTTAGGAGCAGAGCAGGCTGAGGGCGGGGGGGGGGGGGGGGGGGGGGGGGGGGGGGGGGGGGAGATGATTGAGGTAAATAAAATTATAAGTGGCATAGATAGCGAGGATAAGAGGAACTTTTTTCCCTTAGCGGAGGGGTCAATAACCAGGGAGCATAGATTTACGGTAAGGGGCAGAAGGTTTAGAGGGGATGTGAGGAAGAACTTTTTCACCTCGAGGGTGGTGGGAATCTGAAGCTTACTACCCTCACAACATTTAAAATGTATTTAGATGAGCACTTGAAATGCCATAGTATACAAGGCTACGGACCAAGTGCTGGAAAATGAGATTACAATAGATAGGTGCAAGATAGCTGGTGCAGACACGCTGGGCCTCTTTCCATGCTTTCAAAATATGATGCCTCTATGACTCTCTAATCTATAACAGACACCTCAAGAAAACAGACAAGTACCACCAGTCGTATCTTTGCAAGATCCTTCAAATCCGGCGACAAGAAAAGTTGTCATAGAATCAAAGAATCATAGAATTTATAGTGCAGAAGAAGGCCATTTGCCCCATCGAGTCTTCACCCGTCCTTGGAAAGCGCATCTTATCTAAGCCAACACCTCCGCCCTATCCCCGTAAGCCAGTAGCCCCACCCAAACTTTTTTTTTGGACACTAAGGGCAATTTAGCATTGCCAATCCACCTAACATGCACATCGTTGGACTATGGGAGGAAACCCCCCAGTCCAACAATAACAACTTCCCCCAAGTCTACAATGCCCTGTATCGAAGCATTGGTCACTCCAAACCAGCTCTGCTGGGCAGGACATGTCATTTGTATGCCTGACACAAAACACCCAAAGCAACATGCCCAGAAGCAAGTGGGCAGCAGAATAATAACCAATGGGAGAGCAATATGCCGGTTGTCGACACCTTCCTACCTCTGGCCATTTTCAAGCAAGTCAGCTGCAAAATGGCTTCCCACTTGCAAGCAGCGTATAGTTATCAAAATAAATTAAATGGCTCATATGCCGACTGAAAATTTCCATTTGATCGGCAGGTACCCTGTGATGCCCGAAATATGGTCAGTGACATGCCTCCCGGTGGCAGACACAGAGATCAGCGCTTCAGAAACAGGCGGGCCGATGAACCAGTTATTTCTAAACTTTTTCAAATGCTCAGACGGTGCTTCCATTTTGAGGTACCCTCTTTCTCTCTTACCTGCAGCAGCTGACTACAGCTGTGTCAGGCTGGATGGCCTCCTATGGGCTCGCCAATGTTGTGAGCCATCTGTCGTGCTTAATTGAACAGGGAGTGTGCCCTCTGGCCATTAACTGGCCAATTCGGGGAAAATCATGACTATGTCCGACATGATGCAGGGTGGGGATTTTACCTTGGGTCGGAGTCCTGACTCCTAAAGAAAAAATACTGCCCTCAGTTTCTCGTTACGACTAAATGAACTTTTATATTTGGTAGTTTTGCAGGTCTTGTGATAAGAGAGTGGCATCTGTATTTTGGCTTCCTTTGGTTAACAATCTAAACTCTCCGGCAGCATCCCAGCAATAGAATGTGAGTCCACAAATTAATTGACAGGGTGAGATAAGGGCTGTGTGAACTCGAGGATCTTTGAGTACTTTCGGCCTTCTCTTCTAACCAGAGATAAACTGCAGAACTAATTGTAGCTTTATATGACTTGTCAGAGATTAAATAAACCACAAATGAGATTTATAAATCAACTGTCAGTATGCATCTTCTTATTTTTGATGAAAAAGTATCAATTCACAATTTTTATCCCAAATCTTTTGAAGTTTAAGAATGTATCTCCTGATTTATAAGGTGGTGAGGTTGGCATTACTGAACCATTAGCCTATGTCTAGCCCACAAAAGCAAGTCCTCCTCTCATTCGTCTGCAGTAGAATTTGTGTGCCTCTTTGCCTTGCATCCACGCTATCTGTTGCACAGCCATGACCAGTGACTCACCACAAGCAGTTCCTGCCTCTATGCCTCCCTCTAAAGTATGCATTGTGCCACTATCTGAGCTGGTGGCTTCAAGTGTGATATTAAGTGATGGTGTTTCTTCATTGCCAGTCTCCTGCTTACCTTGGGCTTCATGTTCCCACATTACCGACTGGCAAGGAGGCAGTTGTTACGAATTGAAAAGGATCAGAGCATAAGGATAGGTTTGTGATGAGGGGAGGAGGTGATGAGGAAGGAGGAAAGTATGAGGTGCACGTTTACACAATCTTCAGGTTGTAAACCATGGGGTAAGGAGGGAGTAGGGTGTGACAAGGTGGATTAGTTGGGAACATAGTCATCTTCTGTGGTCTCAACCTCATTGCTGGGCATAACCTCGGTGACAGTTGGTCCAACATGACCATCTCCTGTAAGGAGTTGAAGACATAAAGTGGCACTTGTCTCCTGCTGGTTGGCTGTTGTTTTCCACAATTTTGTGCCACCTTGATGTGCAGGTGAGAAGGAAGTGCGCCAGTGAGTGTGGTGAACGATTTGGGGTGACATAGCTGTCATGAATAACTGGCAGTGTGTGCAGCCTGTGAAATGTGGGTGTGAGCCTTGCAGCAGTGCGGAGTCAGGGTGAGGTGAAACTTTGACTTTAAGCATGAGCTGTTTGTTCGAGTGAAAGGTGGAAGGTCAGTGAGAGAAACTGTGACGAATTGAACAATCTGTGTGCCTAATGATTCAAGGCCAAGGCATTTGAAGATGAGTTCAATGACTTTGAGCACTCTTGTGTGGGTCATTACACCTTTTGTGACACTACAACCAAGTCCTTGAGGCAACACCTTTGTGGTTATCTATTCCTATTCTGTTCAAAGTGCTTGCCTGGAGGGCCTGCTGACCCCAACTGCAAAGGGGACTTCCCTGTTCCTGTCCAGTTAATGCACTCGAGCTTCAAAATCTGGTCGCACACAATCTGCTGTGTTTCTGTAAGTCAGAGATTCTTTGTGGATGAGTCCAGAACAAGGCGGCACTGTTTCAAAATTCGGGGTCACCTTAAGAGGACAGAGGTGAGGAGAATTTTGTTCTCTCAGAGGGTTGTGCAACTTTGGAACCCTCTGCCTCAGGAGGTGGTTGAAGCAGAGTCATTGAATATTTTTAAGACAGAGGTCGACAGATTATTGACATGCAAGGGAATCAAAGGCTATCAGGACTTGATGGGATTGTAGGACCCGAAACGCAAACAGATAAACGATGATCTTCTTGAATGGTGGAGCAGGCTCGAGGGGCCGAATGGCCTACTTCTGCTCCTATTTTTTATGTCGATGTTTCTGATAATGACTGTTTCAGTGCTTTGAAGAGCTATCGGCAGTTCGCGCCAGGGGAAATGTACATCCCTTCTCAACAATTCCCTTAGCAATGACAATTTCTGTATGACACTGGGAATGTATGGGGACAAGGAATGAAAGAGACCAAGACTTCTTTGAATATCGTCCTTATCTTGAGACATTGGCCTCAATATAATATCCTGGGCTGGATTCTCTCCACCCGGAACGCTGAAATTGCAGCCGGCACCGGGGCAGAGAATCCATTTCCCCGCACGGAATTGTGACCGGTGCCGGATCCCTGATTCTGAGGGCCCCAAAAAGCGTACTGCATGAAATGCTGTGGACCTGAAAGATATCCTTGCTAAGGGATAGCATGAAAGGAAGTTGGTGAAAACAGTATTGTCCAAAATGGGGCACATTATGTAATATACTCCTGGATACTTCTCTGTGAGCTATGGCTCGTGACCATGCTTAGCATCAGAGTTTTGAGAAGAGTTTTGCAGCTGCAAATCTTGGATTTGATTCTTATAAAGTAGACATTTTGTAACAACAACAGTTCAAAACTGTGTTTTAACATTGCGGATCAAGGTATACATGACTCATGTATGTTCAAACGTCCCAATCTGGGTCACATGTTGTAGTGAATGCTAACTTATTTTCTTCTGCTCCAATCAGTTGTGCGTATTTTTTTTTCAACAGAGGGTTTCCTGAGACCACTTTGCCAAGAGTGATTCCTCCCCCCCCCCACCCCCCCCCCCCCCCCCCCCCCCCCCCCCAGTCGGTGAACCTGAAGTGATGAGAGTGTTGTGCCCTTTGGCCTTGGCGCACACGTCGTGCGGCCTCCTGTGCCTGCCCGGGACCCATGCCCTGCCTATCCCCCCCCCCACTCCCACACATCCTCCTTGTCAAACAAGCCTGTCCTTCCTCCTCATCCTCCAGCACATCGCCCCTCTGCTGTGCAATTATGTGACGGATACAGCAGGCCCCCACTATGCAGGCGACATTCCCAGCGTCGGACTGGGGAGCGTCCCAGGCACCTGAAGCGCATCTTCAGGAGGCCGAAGGAACGCTTGATCACACTGCTGATCGCTGTATGGGCGTCGCTGTAGTGGGTCTCACGCATCCGTCTGTGGCCTCCGGATAGCTGTCATCAGCCACGGCCGCAGCCGGTAACCCCTTTCACACCCAGGAGCCAACCCCTCAGCCGGGGAAGGAGGGTGTGCCCCTCGAACATGTGAGGAATCGTCGAGTGTGCGAGGACGAAGGCGTTGTGCACACTGCCCGGGTATCAGACGCAGACGTGCATGATGTGCAGCTGATGGTTACAGACCAGCTGAACGTTCATTGAATAGTACCTCTTTTGGTTAGTGTAGAGCGACCTGTTGTCCGCAGATGCCCGTAGGGTGACATGCATCCCACTTATTGTCTCCTGGATTCCTGCGATGGCAGTGAACCCCGCTGCTCGGCATCCTGGTGGGCTCGGTCCACATCGAAATGGATGTATTGATCCGCCTGGGCATATAGGACCTCCATGATGGCGAATGCACCTGTGCATCTGTGAGATCCTGGACAGGTCCCCACTCGGCTCCAGGAGGGTCCCCTTGGCATAAACGTTCAAGGCGACCTTCACCTTGACAGTCACCGGGAATGGATGTCCTCCCCCATATCCCACGGTGCCAAGTGTGCCATCATCTGGCAGACATAGAACATAGAACATAGAACAGTACAGCACAGAACAGGCCCTTCGGCCCTCGATGTTGTGCCGAGCAATGTTCACCCTACTTAAACCCACGTAACCCGTATACCCGTAACCCAACAATCCCCCCATTAACCTTACACTACGGGCAATTTAGCATGGCCAATCCACCTAACTCGCACATCTTTGGACTGTGGGAGGAAACCGGAGCACCCGGAGGAAACCCACACACACACGGGGAGGACGTGCAGACTCCACACAGACAGTGACCCAGCCGGGAATCGAACCTGGGACCCTGGAGCTGTGAAGCATTGATGCTAACCACCATGCTACCATGAGGCCCCAATGTCACACAATGACATGTCACACTGTCCCCTTGCTCAGCCGAAGTTTTCAACGGCATGCCTGGTCCGGCAGGTCCTCGAATGATAGGCGGTGCCGGTGCACAGGAGACCTCATGCAGTGCCTCCTTGGCACCTCCCCCACCTCAGCCTGTTGGGTGGCCATTCTCCAGGCTGGGGGTCTGTCACCTGCCCCGCTGCTGCAGCTTCCACCTCCTCTTCAACCAGCTCCCACCTATACGGCCGAGCTGGGCGGCCACCATTGCTGGTTGAACTCCGAAAGCCATTGTCTGCAGGGGGTGAAAGGCCAACAATTTAGTATGGTGCATACACCCGTGCCCAACCAGGTGCCCCATCAGTGGCCGGCACCATGAGGGCCTCTGGCCCTGGCGCCCATCCCAGATGCCAGGGGTACCATTGGCTGGCAGTGCCCTTGCTGTGGGCTGCCATGGGTGTTCCCCTGGAGGTCTGCCGGTGGGTGGCGAAGAGTTGGGCGAAGAGTTTTGGGCGGGGGCAGCGACAGTGTGAGGGGGGGTTGCGGGGGTGGGGGCATCCATACGGCCTGTGTCACTGTGTCGAACCACGGCCGAGGTGGGTGGTCAGTGGGTGCATCGCAAGATGGCCGCCATACAGACAGTCGGTGCCTGGGCTCCGCCCCTGTCCTGTTGGGGGGGGTCACCCCGGCCACCCGGCCTGTTCCCCCCCACCCCAGCCAGCACAGCAAGTGTCCGGGCCGGCAGCCCACAGTCGCTCCTCTCCGTATCCTACCTCATCTCTCTCTCTCAGCAGCCAGCACGCCAAGGTCACGATCTGTGAGAACACCCGTGGACCGCGCCGACAGGAACTCGGGCCATCGCAGCCGGAGAATCGCGAGTGGGCCCACTAATGACATGCAAACGGTGTTTCAACGTTTACGCTATATTTGGGATGTCGGAGAATCGTAATTTGCCGTAAAACTGGCACCTGCCGTGATTTGGCGTCGGAAGCTATTCTCCGCCCAATCACATTTCCCGATTTCAGCGACGGCCGGCGGCCTACCCCCCCCCCCCCATCTTTGGCCTGACGTGGGATTCTCCACTCAATTGGGAATCCCAATCTTAGCAACGATGAACGGAGTATCCCAGCCATAATTTTTGATTTTATGGCTGCATGCTTTAAGTAAAGCTAATTACCCAGGCTGGATTCTTCGTTTTTGGGACTATGTCCCCACGTCGTCATAAAAACTTGTGTCAAAAGGCCCCATATTCATAGCCCTGCAAGGGGCCAGCAGGGACCCGTCGTGACTCTAGCAGCTTTAGCTTCAGATACGGGTCCCCACACTTCCGGGTCAGAGGCCGCTCATGCGCGCAACGGCCTCCAGCAGCCACGTTGTGCTCCATGGCGGATTCAGACCGCGGAGCTGGACCTCCTAAATAGTGCTCCCGATCGGCAGCGGCCCCGACGCAGACCGCCCACCCAAAAATAGCCTGGTCCCGTATGAGGCCCCTCTGCCCTCCGGTTCGTCCGTCCCTGACCATGGCAGCCGTGGACTGAGTCCGCAGGACCACATTAGATCCACGCCGCCAGGAGTTCGGCTGGGAGGAGGTGGAGAATAGCGAGGCAGGCCTCCAGCAATGGCCACAGGTAGGGGATGCGCGGCGCAGCTTTCCTGGGCCCGGAGAATCGGGGAAACGGATTTTCCGCCCTGGCGCCGGACACGATTTCAGCGTCAGGGTGCGGAGAATCCAGTCCCCCGTCTGTTTATGAAAAGTGGGAGCAGCTCATATTTCCAGGCACCGAACAGCTCTGTATACAGTATTGTAAATATCAAAATTTCACTTTATTTTAGTTCCAATCTAACAATGCACGTTATCAAGTCACCTTGGTGCCCACTTCACAAACTTGTAACGTACTACACTGAGGCTGTTCTCAACTGTCTTCAATATAATCCATTTCACTGACATTGCAGCCATGTTAAAATTATAACTGATGGCAAATGCTGGCATCTAAATGATTGTATTTGCAAACCAACAGAGTGCTTTTAAAAATCAAGTAGTACAATTATAATTCTGAATTGTCACAACGTGTATTCATGCAAAATTGAGTGGTTATATGCAAGGACATTATTTGGTGGATCCTTTCGGGTCTGTTTGTGATAATTATCTTTAATTATCATAAAGAGTTGAAAATGCACTTCATTATTAAACAGTATCATGCAACAGCTATCACCACCACTTAAACAATCTAAATATAGATGGATATTTATTAATTCCATTCAGCTGCTTGATGCTTCTTGTTTTTAGCAATTTTCCTAATAATCAGTTGAAAGTTATGGTTGACTCATACACTGAAAAAAAAGGTTCTGGACAACCTATTTGCTCTTTACTGTTCTCCAAGGACACCTCAAGCTATAATTGCTGCATAACAACTACCAAAGGAAAGCTTAATTTTCTTTTAGCCCTGAGCATCTCTTCAAACCCCAGCAACCAGGAGATGAACTTAAACTCGGACCTTTAGGGATGGTACTGCTGCCTTTGGCTATTGTTCTTTCCTCTGAGCTTGTATTTTACATGACATTCTAATTGCATAAATCATACTATCTAAAATACCTGAACATTTGTTGATTGTACCTCCCAGAAATCCGTTAATAGTTTAACTGAATTGACCAGATATGTTCAAACGCATTAAAAATATCCCACTTGATTGTAACTTGGGTTATCCAGTTAATTGAGCCAGAGTGTTTTTGTTTTCTCTGGGGGTGGGTGGGGGGGGGAGGTGGTGTTTGCACTTCGTCACAGCGCAAGTACTTGAGGTGGAATAGAAGGATTGCTGGGTTACTCCCGGGGACAGAAAGGGGAAGTGCAACATGCTATCTTGGGATAAAAATAGCTGCAGAAAGTCACATTCATCAGAAAGGCCGACACACAAATACTGCCAGAGGTCCTCATTGATAGAAAGCTTGCTTTGGACAAAATGCCAACTGTGATCCATCACCGACATGAAATGGTTCTCTGGCTTCTTGAAAAGTTCTCAAGGAAAGTAAAAACATGGTCCAGCGTCCCCTCAAGTGTTATTGTGCCTTTTTAAAAAACTTCTAGTGTATCAAGTTCACCCATTCTTTGTCAAAACATTTATTTTTGTAATTTTGGTCAACCTTTTCACTCTCAGTGAAGTGAAAGATGCTGAGAGGAAAACAAAAACATTTTTTCCCCCACATGTGTCAATATCAATGGCGCTCAGGGCAAATAGAACACAGCTTCTGCACATGCGAAAGCTGCCAACAATATGATTTAAAATATTCCCTCCTGCATAAGTATAACACTTTTATTTCCCACAGCAGCCTCGAGTGAGATTGACAGTTCGATACGAACTTGTGTTAAATTGTGTTCTGCTGTAACCTGCACAGACTGCATTCAAATTGCAAATAGCTGGAAACATATTTCTCCAATGATGATGCTACACAAATTGATGGCACAACCACTCACCTCTTAGAGGTGGAAAAAACATTTGAGGAGATACTTTGTAATTTAAAAAGAAAATGTTGATCTAGTCACAATCCATAACACCTCCAATTTCTTCTGGTGTGGTCAAGAGCTGACAATCGCACTGATTTTATTTATTTTGCTTATATAATGAGAGTCACTGCACTCCAAGATGATGAATCATGTGATAAAATGAATTGTGCAAGGTGTTTTGTACTGTTTCAGTATCAAGATGCCTTATATAAATGCAAAATATTTTTATTTTTTTTTGCAAAATACTAGATCTTCTGTCATTCTGTCAATGAATGCCAAACTCTATTCAGGTTCCTTTTGGTCTCAAAGGATAAGAGGTAACATGCACAAGTTTCCCATTTATGAGCAGGCAATTTGATGGAGCTGTACAAAATACAAATAGTGGCAAAAGCTTAACCTTTCCAAGTACATATTGATGGTAAAACAATTTCACCAACACTAGTGCATGTTGAAGCATGATTATTGCACCTACAATTTTACTCTGGAACTCTGCCTCAGAATGTGGTTGAAACTGAGTCATTGAATGTTTTTCAGACAGAGGCTGATGAATTATTGACAGGCAAGAGAATCAAAGGTTATCAGAGTTTGATGGGAATGTAGAACCCGAAATGCAAGCAGATCAACGGTCATCTTATTGAATGGCAGAGCAGACTTGAGGGCCGAATGGCCTACTTCCTATTTCGTATGTCGATATGTAAAATTGCAATGTCGATGCTTCTGATAATGCCTGATTCAATGTTTTGAAGAGGTGTCGGTATTCCGTGCCACAGGAAAGGTACATTATTTCTCAACAATTCCCCTAGTAATGAAGATTTCTGTATGACACTGGGAATGTATGGGGACAAGGAATGAAAGAGACCTTGACTTCTTTGAAGATCGTCCTTATCTTGAAACATCGGCCTCAATATAATATCCTTTATTTCACTTGGACTGGGACACATGTCAGAACTGGATGAAATAGAGCTGATGAAATGGATCTGCTGCATGTTGATGTTATATTTCAGACTGCTGAACATCAATCCTTCATTGTGTACCAACTGCTGAACATCAATCCTTCATTGTGTACCATTTAAATCAATAAGTGAAGACTATGGCCATGTTGTTGCTTTGTTTTGCCCACAATGACTATGTCACCTGCCATACAGCTGCACCCTGGGACAGGTGCATGTAATGCTGTCCATGTGGGCCTGAAAGATATCCTGGCTAAGAGATGGCCCGAAAGGAAGTTGTTGAAAACAGAATTGTCCAAATGGGGCACAATATGTAATACGCTCCTCGGACTTCTCTGTGAGATGCGATTTGTGACCATGCTTGGTATCAAAATTGTAGGGGGATCTTAGATTTCACAAATAGTGGCAAAAGCTTAACATTTCTAAGTACACAGTGATGGTAAACAATTTCACCAACACCAGTGCAGATTGAAGCATGATTACTGCACCGACAATTTTACAACGTGCGCTTCTTTAAAAATAAATTTAGAGTACCTAATTTTCTTTTCCAATTAAGGGGCAATTTAGCATGGCCAATCCACCTACCCTGCCCATCTTTGCTGAGATCCATGCAGACATGGGGAGAATGAGCAAACTCCACATAGAAAGTGAACCCGGGGTCCTTGGCGCCATGAGGCAGCAGTGCTAACCACTTTGCCACCGTGCTGCCCTACAAAGTGCACTTGCTGCCAGTGCATCCTCAGAAAATCCAGCCAAGGACAACAAAGGCACAGGGGTAATGGCAAAACTTTGTGAATGGATGGTTAGATCATAGTTAAAATAGAGGGGCCAATCCCAGACTTCCACGGGAAACTGGAACTCAAATGGCACAAGTATCAAGGAAATTACAGGGACCCGAGCACATGGTTTTCCATTCATTAGTTTTACCGGGTTGTAAATCATATGATATACTTCAATAAATTTCCATAGCTGCACACATCATTCTCTATCAGAAGCAGAGGAACGCGGAAACTATTGGTGTGCAGTTGTGGATACTGTACTTAAGAAAGATAACGAGGCAATGGAATGGGCACAGGAGGGCTTTCTTAAAAGGATAGTGTAGTAAGGGGAGTTGGTTACGAGGCCATAACAGAAAAGCTGTTTTTTTTTGTTAGATTAGAAAAGGAGCTCTAACTGATGTTGTCAACATTCTGAGGCAGCACGGTGGCACAGTGGTTAGCACTGCAGTCTCACGGCACCGGGGGCCCAGGTTCGATCCCGGCTCTGGGTCACTGTCTGTGTGGAGTTTGCACAATCTCCCCGTGTTTGCGTGGGTTTCGCCCCCACAACCCAAAGATGTGCAGGGTAGGTGGATTGAACATGGTAACTTTCCCCTTAATTGGAAAAAATGAATTGGGTACTCTAAATTTATAAAAAAAAACATTCTGAAGAGTTTCTGATGGGACAATCCAGAAAGAATTATTTCCATTGGTCAATGAGTCTGTAACTTGGTGGCTACCAATTAAAAATAATCAGCAAAAGCTCAAAGAAAGACACAGGGGGTGATTTTGAGCATCGTCAAAAAGGGTAACTTGGGCCCAAACTCTCACGAGAATTGGAAAACGGGATTCTGATTGGTAGGATCTCTTTTTCCAATTTCATCCATGGCGTGATGAAATACCCACCCAAAACATGTGGGAACCACATCTTAACAAATTTTAATAAATTTAAATAAAATGAAAGAGCAATAGGGAGCAAAGATAAGTGACAAAAAGCCTGAGAGAACCTGTTATTAAGCATCTTCCAAAGGTTTAATTTAAAGGGGTAGGCCATGACAGGAGAGCTCCAAGTCGTAGTGGCTCCTTATGCTCCATGTGGGAAGCCGGAAACATTTCCAATGCCTGGGGTCACCATGTGTGCAGGAAGTGTCTCCAGCTGCAGCTCCTGGAAGCCTGGGATTTGGAGCTGGAGAGGCAGCTGGGGACACAGTTAAGCAACTTCAAGACAGAGAGTATCGTAGACAGCATGTATAGAGAGCTGATCACACCACAGGCTGAGAGACAAAGGAATGAAAGGAATGGGTGACCACCAGACAGAGCAAGGGGACTAGACAAGCAGTGCAAAAACCTTCTGTGACTATTCCCTTGCAAAACAGATATACTGCCTTGGATTCTGTTGAGGGGAATGGCCTCAGAGGAAAAGCAGCAACAGCCAATTTCATTGCACCATAGGTGATTCTGTTTCTACAGAGTAGAAATTATTAGAATCCAACAGTTATAGGGGACACAATTGTAAGGGAATAGATAGGCATTTCTGTGACGGCAAATGAGACTCCAGAATTGTCTATAGTCACAGTAGAAATAGCAGATATACTGGTTGTAATTGTGGCTTAAGAGATGGTGCGAGCGGGTGGATTTCAGATTCCTGGGACATTGTGACCGGTTCTGGGGAAGGTGGGACCAGTACAAACTGGATGGTTTACACCTGGGCTGGACCGGGACTGATGTCCCAGGGCAAGTGTTTGCCAATATCGTTGCGGAGGGTTTAAACTCGAATGACAAGGGGACAGGAACCTAAGCCGGGTGACAAGGGAAATAGAAACAAGGACAGTAATAAAAGAAAGAACAGTAAGATGCAAAAACAGTAGACAGGATAATCAAGGACAAGAGGCAAATAGGACTACAGTACAAAGAAAAGGTAGGATAATTAAAAATGGCAAAAAGGCAAGCCTGAAACACTGCTGCCTCACAGTGCCAGAGACCTGGGTTCGATTCCAACCTTGGATGACTGTCTGTGTGGAGTTTGTATGTTCTCCCCGTGTCTGCGTGGGTTTCCTCCGGGAGCTCCAGTTTCCTCCCACATTCGAAAGATGTGCAGGTTAAGTGGATTGGATATGATAAAATTGTCCCTAGGTGGGGTTTCAGGGATCTGGTGGAGGATAGGCCTAGGTAGGGTGCTCTTTCAGAGGTTTGGTGTATACTCAATAGGACAACTGGCCTCCTTCTGTACTGTAGGGATTCTATGATTCTAAAGGCTTTGTATCTTAATGCACAAAGCATTTGGAATAAGGTAGACAAACTGACAACATAAATTGAGCTGAATAGATATGACCTCATAGCCAATATGGAGACATGTTTACAAGGAGATCAAACTGGGAGCTTATATCCAGGGATATTTCACCCTTCAGAAAGACAGATGGAAAGAGAATGTGGTGGGGTAGCACTGTTAATAAGAGATGAAATGAGGACAGTTGTGAGAGACGATCGAGACTCAGATGATATAGAATCCATTTGCGTGGAGTCAAAAACTGAAAGGGAAGGAAGACATTGGCAGGAGTAGTGTATAGACCCCCAAACAGTAGTGACACTGTCGGAAAGGGTATAAATCAACAAATAATAGAAACATATAAGCAGAATAGAGCAATAATTATGAATGACTTTCATCTTCGTGTTGATTGGGTTAATCAAATTGGAATGAGTAGTTACAACAATAAATTCATGCAGTGTATTAGAGAAAGGTTCCTAGGGTAATATGTCATGCAGCCAACCAGAGAACAGACTATATTGCATCTGGTATTGGGTAATGCGGCATGTTTAATAAATCACCTCAGAGGAAAAGATCACCGAGGAAGTAGTGAATATATGATAACATTTGATATTCAGTTTGAGAGTGAGAAACTTGGGTTGAAACAATGGGTTTTTACTGAAATAAAGAGAAGTAAAATTAAATGATAATAGAGTTAGCTAAAGTGGACTGGGCAGATAGATTAACCCAGTAAACAAGCAGTGGCAAACCTTTAAGGAGGTACTTCATGACTCTCATCAAAAATATATCCCAGTAAGGAGGAACGATGCTAAGAGAGGGATAAACTAACCATGGCTAACCAAGGAAGTTAAGGAGGGTATTAAGTTGAAAGAAAAAGCAGATAGGGAGGCAAAAGTCAAAGGTAGCCCCAAAGCCTAGGGTAAATTCAGAATCAGCAAAGGACTAAGAGAGAGAAAATATCTGCTAGTGAGGAATATATAAACTGACAATAAGAGCTTCTTTAAATATATGAAAAGGAAGAGAAAGGTCAAAGTGAATACAGTCCCCTTAGAAAATTAATCTGGAGAGATAGTAATGGTGATCAAGGAAATCGCAGAGGAGTTAAGTAGATATTTTGAATGAGTCTTTATGGTGAAGATACTTCAAACATTCCATTAATACTAAAGAATGCAGGGGAGGAATTAAATACTATCACCATCACTAGAGAAGTAGTATTAGACAAAGTAATCGAATTCAAGGCAGATAAGTCCCCTGGCTTTGATTGTTTGCATCCTAAGATCCTAAAGGAAGTAGCTACAAAGATAGTGGATGCACTGGTTGTAATTTTCCAAAAATGCTTGGATTCTGGAGAGGCACCAGAGGTTTGAAAACTGCCCATGTGGCCCCTATTCAAAAAGGGAGGGAGGCAAAAAAGTGGGTAACTATAGGCCGATTAGCCTAACATATGATGTTGGTAAAATGTTGGAATGAATTATTAAGGAAGTAATAGCAGCATAATTGGAAAATCTTAATCTAATCAAGCAGAGTCATTCATTGGAGGGAAATCGTGGCTGAGAAAGTCTCAAACAGAGTGGATCGAGGGAAACAACAATAGGTGGAAAGGCAAGTTGCAAGAGGGATACAAATAGTTTGCAAAGAAAAATTGATAGACTAAGTGAAAAAACTGGCTATTGTTGTATACTGTGGGAAAATGAGAAGTTGCTCATTTTGGAAGGGAGAACAAAAGAAGTTACAAAATAAAAAAAAGAACAATTATTGAAATGGAGAAAACTGCAACACAAAGGGATTTTGGCAGTCAGATACAGCAGGTAATCAGGAATGCTAATGGAATGTTGACCCTTATATCAAGGAGTTTGGAGTATAAGAGTAGGGAAATCTTGCTGCAACTGTACAAGGTACTGATGAGATCACACCTGGTGTATTGTGAGCAGCTTTGATCCCCTTATTTAAGGAAAGATATTGGGCTGGATTCTCCGCCCCTGCCACTGGTAATGCGGTTCCCGATGTGGCGGAGAATCAAGTGTAAGTCTAAAAGTGGGATCAGCGCTTGATGCTCCAGTCCCCCGCCTGCAGCAACGAGCCACAAGCCCTACTCCAGCAGGAGGATGCAAATATGTCAGAGAGTGAGGGGGTAGGATTTTCATTGTGGGGGGGGAGTGGGGTCAGCTGCCAGGGGCGGAATTCTCCGACCCCCCACAGGGTCGGGGAATCGCCCAGGACCGGCGTAAATCCCGCCCCCCGCCGTGGCCGAAATTCTCCGCCACCCGGGAAACGGCGGGAGCGGGAATCACGCCTACACTGATCGGCGTGACCCCCGCGGCGATTCTCTGGCCCGCGATGGGCCGAAGTCCCACCGCTGACAGGCCTCTCCAGCCGGCGGGAATTGGGGCACCTCTGGTGCCGACGGGATTGGCGGCGCAAGCGGGCCCCCAGGGTCCTGGGTGGGGCGAAGGGCAATTGGACCCCAAGGGATGCCCCCACGGTGGCCTGGCCCGCAATCAGGGCCCACCGATCGGCGGGCGGGCCAGTGCTGTGGGGGCACTCTTTTTCTTCCGCCGCCGCCACGGCCTCCACCATGGCGGAGGCAGAAGAGATCCCCCCTACCGCGCATGCGCTGGTCGTGACGTCAGCGGCCGCTGACGCACCGGCACATGCATGAACTGGCGAAGGCCTTTCGGCCAGCCCCGACGCCAGACGGCGGGCGCCAAAAGCCATTGGTGCCGGTTTTTGCGCCAGTCGGCGTGGCAACAACCACTCCGGCGCGGGCCAAGCCCCTAAAGGTGCTGAGAATTCCGCACCTTTGGGGAGGCCCGCACCGGAGTGGTTGGCGCCACTCTGCTTCGCCAAGACCCCCCGTCCCACCGGGAGAATCCCGGCCCAGATCTCGGTATCAGGCTGCCCTTTCAAAATGACAGCCCGATAGCGGTCTGACAAGCAGAATCCCTCTAGCTCCCCGCCATGCATAGATTAGCACAGGAAGGGAGAGTGAATCACTCCTGGGCACCGCTCTTAGTGCCAGCACTGACCAGGAACAATTCTGCTCTGGCAGGAGAAGTTGGAGGGATTATCTTATGAGCAAAGGTTAAAAAGGTTGGGGCTCTACGCATTAGAATTTAGAAGAATGAGAGGTGATCTCATTGAAACATACAGGGTTTTTAAAGGGCTTGACAGGGTAAATGTGAGAGGATGTTTCCCCTCATGGGAGAGTCCAGGACCAGAGGGTATAATCTCAGAGTAAAGGAATTTAAGACTGAGATGAGGAGGAATTTCTTCTCTCAGAGGGTTGTGAGTCTTTGGAACTCCTTGCCAGAGAGAGCTATGTGGGTAGAGTCCTCGTGTATATTTAAGGTTGTAATAGATGGATTCTTGATCAGTAAGGGAGTCAAGGGTTACGGGGAAAGGGCAGGAAAATGCACGAGTTGACTGTCAGATTAGCCATGATCCTATTCAATAATGGAGCAGGCTCGAGGGGCCAAACACCCCGATGCCTGTTCCTATTTCTTATGGTGTAAAACCTTTTTAAAATGATGCATGGGTGTGAGCTGAACTGGCAATAAATCGATATGTTATATGTGAAGAAAAGAAGAAATTCCATTAATAAAACACCTTATTAAACTCTCAGAATTATGCCAACGTACTTCACACAAGGTGAGCTGCTTTAATTGGAGTCATTGTTATATAAGTGAATACAGCAGCTGTATTGTGCACAGTAATGGCCCGCAACGACAGTAAACTGAATGAACAATTAATTTGTTTCTGACGGTGTTGATTGATGGAGGACGGTTGAGCAGAATAACAGGACTGCAGCTTTTTGTAAACAACAGTAAGGATCGGCGGGCTGGTGGGTGGTGGGTGAGGGGACCATCTCAAGTTTAATTAAATGTAGAGAGCACAGCCACTGCCCCCCATTAAATAGAAGTGCCTTTACAAGGATATGATGATGTCTGCACAAACAACTGCTGAGGTAGAGAAATGGCTAACATTGTGCCACGAGGTATGATGGTAAAAGAGGCTAACAGTGAGGCATGATGGTTAAAGAGGTTAACAGTGAGGCATGGTGATTAAAGCGGTTAACAGTGAGACATGATGGTACAAGAGGGTAACAGCGAGTCACGATGGTACAAGTGACTAACAATGAGGCATGATGGTTAAAGAGGTTAACAATAAGGCATGATGGTACAAGAGGCGAACAGATTTTTGTGTGAAAAGCTGCAGCTCAGAAAAATGAGTTTTGTGGAAAAGTAAAACAACAACTTGTACATCTTGGGATCTTCACTCATAACATTTTGTGTTGAAACAGTGAAAACAAGACCCTCTAAGCGCCATTGATGTCTACGCGGTAACGGATTGTTTATAAGAAAGAACTAAAGCTTCTGGGGCGGGAATCTCTGATTGCCGATGCCAAAATCGTGTTTGGTGATCGGCCAGAGAATCCGTTTTACGCCGAAACTGGAGGCTCCACCCCCCTCAAAAAAAGACGTCACCTAAGGCCCTCCCCCGAACTCCGCCCCTAATGGGCCGACTTCCCGATGGCATCGGTCCTGTGTCCTCTGAACATTCGTGAACCTGGCATGGCAGCTGTGGACTGTGTCCAGTGGCGCCACAGTCAGGGAGAGGAAAAGAAAAGAAAGAAAATCGCTTATTGTCACGAGAAGGCTTCAATGAATTTACTGTGAAAAGCCCCAGTCGCCACATTCCGGCACCTGTCCGGGGAGGCTGGTATGGGAATCAAACTGTGCTGCTGTCCTGCTGGTCTGCTTTAAAAGCCAGCGATTTAGCCGAGTGAGCTAAACCAGCCCCCCCACCTGGCAGAGCATTAGTGCGGGGGCGACGCTGACATTTGGGTCGTAAGTCCATGCTACCTCCGGACATAGTCGCAAAATTGGAGAACCCAGCTCCAGATATTTCAAGAATGATAATACTGGGAATCAAAATTTGCAGAGAAGAGACCCTGGGCTGAATTCTCCGCCATTGGGATTCTCCGTTTTGCCGGCAGCCCGGGGGTTTCCCGATGGTGTGGGGCTGCCTCACAATGGGAAACCCCATTGACTAGCCGGTGAGACGGAGAATCCCGACGGCAGAGAATTCAGCTGGAATTCAGCTGAACTAGAAATCCGGTGCTGCGGGGCGGAGAACCGCGTCCACTGAGCTTGGAAACTCTGGGCAGTGCACACCCTCCAAAGTCGGTTTGGGCAGTTCTCTCTAACGGTTTGCATATTGAATTCAAGTAGTGAGTCTTGAAACTTATGTAACTATTCAAATAAGCACATTGCTGAAGTCTTTGTGAGTTAAATAAAGGTTTAGAATGATTCTTATCCAAATTACGACTGATTTGTCCGCTTCATCAGTTGAAGCAGTATAGACGACAACAAATCTTTCAATGGGGAACTGCAGGAACTGAGGTCTTCCAAAGATTCCTTTTGCTCTATATTTTCCTTGCCTCATCTTTCTGAAAAGAAAAATGAAGTTGCACTTTGGAGCCTCAAGTTGGAAAATTTTAAGAAGCTATTAGGCGGAGTGATTTTCGGGAAATGGCATCCCAGAGTTACAAATGCAATATTTAAGGTGAGTGTTGGACCAAAACCAGAAAATTATAGACTGTTTAATTTCATAGCTGTTGTAGGAAAGTTATTAGAATTTAATATTCAGGATAGAGGAACTAAATACATAGGGCAGGATGTTGCCTTGGGTCGGGATCCTGACATTAGAATTAATTCAAGGCCGCAATCCTCAAAAATGTGGAGGAACAGTGTCCTCCATTTAATTTCCCCAGATTGTCAAATTAATGACCAGAAATTGACCACACCATTCAATTGAGTATAGCGACGGCTCTTGAAGCTGGAGGACCAATGTCTGGCCCATCACTTTGGTTGTTAATGAAGACTGCAGTTCAGATAACAGAAAGAAAGAGAGAGAGCATCTCCATATCTCTCCAGCTTTTTAATCTTTCAAATTTTAAATAAAATGGCCGTGAGCAACTGGCCATCATTGGGGAATTGGTGGCCCTCCACAGGGCAGCCTGCAGCTGTGGCCAGGCAGGTGGGAAAGACCTCAAAGCTGACCTCCCGGTTTGTTGCTTGAAGGTTGTGTCCAGTCAGCAGGTGTAGTCACCAGTGCCACAGAAGCCCCAATGCTGAGTGGAAAATTCCATTTGGTCTCTATACGCCCCTGGCGACAAGGACCTTAATAGACCATTAAGACCCCTTAATGGGATACTTGCTGCCTGAGAGTGGGCAGCTGTGCTGACTCCAAGCTTGCCTCTAGGAAAATGGTTGGTTGGGTGCACGGGCTGGTGCCAACAATTGGCAAGCTGGCTGTTGGGGTTTTGCTTTCCCCCTCAAGGTCATGGCCTTGGAAAAATGGAAACCACGCTTACATTTGTAAAAATGTGAACTGATCAGAAGGAGCTGGCATGGATTTGTGAAGGCTCAGCCATGTCTAACAAACTGAGTTGAAATGTTTGATCAGGCCACTGAGGTAGATACGGGAGTGGGAAATGTTTTTAATGAGACTCTTCATAAAAATGAAAGTGCATTGACAGGGACCTCAATAGCTTATCAGGAAGGAGGTAGATAGGGTCATGGGCAGAATTTAATGCCCTTCCCAAGACAAATGTGGAGGCGGGGGATGGCATTTAATTGGGCAGGAGAGGGCTGGTGGGACGTCTGCGTGGGACCCCACCTTCACCTCTCTGCCTCAATTAATCTTGGGCTGGGAAAGCTTGTGGGTGGCCATGCTATTCCTCTAATTGAGACATTTAAGAGGTTTGATAATGCTCTCTTATAAGCCGCAGCCCATTGGTTGCTGCTCATATCCAAGTAGCAGCAGGTGGAGAATCGCCGTGCTGGAAACCCAAAAAGCAAAGCTAGGCGTGTTTGTTTGTGGGCTCCTGGGGTCGGGGGTGAGGTCTCTCGTTTAAAGGCACAGTGCCTTATTGAGGCCTTGGCATCGGGAATGGGATGGGGGAGGGGTGGGCGCTGAGAGCCAGCCTCTGACTTGCTGCCAATCCCGCTCACCACCCATCCCTCCTCCTGACCTCCATCCCGCCTCACCCACCTATGGTCTGACTACCTCACTGATCCTGGGTGGAGCGAACGTTCGGCAACTGCCATCGAGATTGCTGATGTTGCCTGCATTGGACAGCTGCAGGTCAATGATTGGCTGGAAGCTCTCAGGGATCAGAAATTCTGTCAACTGGGTCCTTCCTGGGGAAGGCCCATTGCTGGCCACTTAATTGGCATTTCTTCCCAAAGGAAGTAATGATGTGGAGATGCCGGCATTGGACTGGGGAGAGCACAGTAAGAAGTCTTACAACAGCAGGTTAAAGTCCAACAGGTTTGTTTCGAATCACGAGCTTTCAGAGCAGTTCTCCAACCTTAGGTGAATGAAGAGGTGGGATCCAGAAACATATATATAGACAAAGTCAAGATGCAAGTCTATACTTTGAATGTGAATTTTTGCAGGTAATTAAGTTGTTACATGTCCAGACGGGACCTCCTCACCGCACAGGACCGATGTTATACACCAGATACCTCAATGACATTTTTTTCCTTTGGTCCCACGGCGAAGAATCACTGAAACGACTACACGGTGACATCAATAAGTTCCATCCCACCATCAGACTCACCATGGACTACTCTCCAAAATCAGTTGCATTCTTGGACACACTCATCTCCATCAAGGACGGTCACCTTAGCACTTCGCTTTACCGCAAGCCCACGGAAAAGCTCACGATGCTCCACTTCTCCAGCTTCCACCCTAAACACATTAAAGAAGCCATCCCCTGTACACAGGATATGCTCAGACGAGGAGGAGCATAACAGACATCTACAGATGCTAGAAAGATGCCCTCGTATGAATGGGATATGGGACTCGACTCATCGATCGAAAGTTCCAACGCGCCACAGCAAAAAAACGCACCAACCTCTTCAGAAGACAAACACAGGACACAACCGACAGAGTACCCTTCGTCGTCCAGTACTTTCCCGGAGCGGAGAAACTACGACATCTTCTTCGCAGCCTTCAACATATCATCGATGAAGACGACCATCTTGCCAAGATCATCCCCACACCGCCACTAATTGCCTTCAAACAACCGCGCAACCTTAAACAAACCATTGTTTGCAGCAAACTACCCAGCCTACAGAACATCAACCACAACACCACACAACCCTGCCATGGCAATCTCTGCAAGACGTGCCAGATCATTGACATGGGGACCACCATACCACGTGAAAACACCACCCACCAGGTACGTGGTACATACTCGTGCGACTTGGCCAACATTTTCTACTTCATACACTGCAGGAAAGGATGTCCTGAAGCATGGTACATTAGTGAGACCATGCAGACGCTGCGACAGCGAATGAACGGACATCGCACGACAATCGCCAGGCAGGAATGTTCCCTTCCAGTCGGGGAACACTTCAGCAGTCAAGGGCATTCAGCCTCTGATCTTCCGGTAAGCAGTCTCCAAGGCGGCCTTCAGGACACGCGACAATGCAGAATCGGCAAGCAGAAACTTACAGCCAAGTCCCGCATATATGAGTACAGCCTCAACCGGGATCTTGGATTCATGTTGCATTACATTCACCCTCACCATCTGGCCTGGGCTTGCGAAATCCTACCAACTGTCCTGGCTTGAGACAATTCACACCTTTTTGACCTGTGATTATCCCTCTCTCCAGTTGCTCTGTCTGGACCTGTAAAAACTTAATTACCTGCAAAGACTCGCATTCAATGTATGGTCTTGGATCTTTGACTTTATCTATATATATGTTTCTGGATCCCACCTCTTCATTCACCTGAGGAAGGAGCAGTGCTCCGAAAGCTAGTGATTCGAAACAAACCTGGTGGACTTTAACCTGGTGTTGTCAGACTTCTTACAAAGGAAGTATGGCAGAGTTCTTGCCGGCTCTCCAGCCAGTGGTGTGACCAATGACGCCTGAATTAAATACTTGCCGCTGAATTTACGACACTTATTGACAGTATGTGACTACAGGTGTCCCCCAGGGATCAGTACTGCAGCTTTCTCTCTCTGTAGCTCAGACGTCCGTCTGTTTTTGTCACTAATTAATTATTCTGGAACAGATCGCTAGTCTGTCGCCAGGAGTTTATAGCTTAACGGGCATTACACCACAACAAGCATAACCACACACATAGGCAAACTAAAGAGTAACTTAACGTTGTCAATCCACCTAACCTACGCATCTTTGGGATGAGGGAGGAAACCGGAGCACCTGATGAAAATCCACACAGACACGGGGAGAATGTGCAAACTCCGCATGGGCAGACCCCAGGCCAGAATCGAACCTGGATCCAATGTGCTGTGAACCATTGTATCACCATGCTACCCAGCCTTTCCCTGAATTTAGTAATTATTTAAATGAAAGGATACAGCAGAAAGTTATAAAGACACAGTGAAAGATATTGTGAGTGGTTAAAACGGACGTGTTCACTCAATCAGGATAATTTGGTGTCTCTTTAAAAATGGCTGGCAGGTCCTGAATTCAAGATTGCTGAACCCATTCAAAGGCTGGATGGTTTCGAGGAGTGTGTTTAAAGGGTGTGGGTCAGTTTGGGTTTCCCAACCTGGCCAGATCCATTGTAGACATAAGCATGGCCGACTCATCCACAATTTCCATGGAGTTGGACCATGGTGCAGGTTCCCTCAAAAAGAGTAGTGAATTGTCGTCTGCATGCTTCAAAGGTCAAAAGGTCCTCCTCATTCACCCATGCCAAGGGAAGGCTCCCACCACCCATCCCCTTCCTATGTCCCCTGATGTTCCCAATGCAAAACAATGCCCCCCACCCACCTCCATGGCTCCCCTGTCCCTTATGCAAAGCAATGCCCTTGTACCCTTTTCCCCTCGTTCCCCTATGACAAGCTACATCCCTCCATAAATCGCCCATAGCCTCTCATGTCCATTCATAGAATCACAGAATTTACAATGCAGAAGGAGGCCATTCGGCCCATTGAGTCTGCCCTTGAAAAGAGCATCCTACTTAAGCCCATACATCTACCCTATCCCCGTAACCCCACCTAACCTTTTGTACACTGAAGGGAAATTTAGCATGGTCAATGCACCTAACCTGCACATATTTGGACTGTAGGTGGAAACTGGAGCACCTGGAGGAAACCCATGCAAACACGGGGAGAAAGTGCAAACTCCACACAGACAGTGACCCAAGTCAGGAATTGAACCTGGGTCCCTGGAGCTGTGAGGCAGCAGTGCTAACCACTGTGCCACCGTGCTACCCCACTTAACATGGTACAGAATCAATAAAACCTGTATTGAGAGTAGGATGTGTTAAAAAAAATCATTTCTTACTTTCCACTTTTTAAAAATAATAATTTTGCCACAAGTGTCAATCATTCAATCTCTTTAAAGTAGCGTCTGTTTCAACATGAGTAATGGTATAGGGGTGATGATGGCTGAGTGGTGATATCGAATTTACAGTGCAGAAGGAGGCCATTCGGCCCATCGAGTCTGCACCGGCTCTTGGAAAGAGCACCCTACCCAAGGTCAACACCTCCACCCTATCCCCATAACCCAGTAACCCCACCCAACACTAAGGGAAATTTTGGACACTAAGGGCAATTTATCATGGCCAATCCACCTAACCTGCACATATTTAGACTGTGGGAGGAAACTGGAGCACCCGGAGGAAACCCACGCACACACGGGGAGGATGTGCAGACTCCGCACAGACAATGACCCAATCCGGAATCGAACCTGGGACCCTGGAGCTGTGAAGCAATTGTGCTATCCACTTGAAACCTCTGGCTCTATGATCTCTGTGGTCAACTTCACAATGTTAATTTCAACAAAGTTAAAAGGTTTCAATAATAATAATAATAATAATAATCGCTTATTGTTACAAGTAGGCTTCAATGAAGTTGCTGTAATAGGACCCGAATCGCCACATTCCGGCACCTGATCGGGGAGGCTGGTACGGGAATTGAACCCGCGCTGCTGGCATTGTTCTGCATTACAAGCCAGCTGTTTAGCCCACTGTGCTAAACTAGTTAATGGTTTCTGCTATTGATACTTTAAAGGGTCTGGATGATTGACACAGTTGTTGACTTGTAGTGAAATAATTTTTTTTAACATGACGGAAAGTAAAGAATGAATAACGTTATTTGCACATCGTACTGACATTACAGGGTTAATTGGTTATATACTGAGTACAGTGAGTAAATGGGCATGGATTGCCATTGTTTAGCATGAGGGGCATGAGGGGCCATGGGAATGGAAGGACGGGCATAGTTTGGCATTGCAGACATGGGGGGCATAGAGGTAGATGGAGGGGCATAGTTTGACATTCGGGGCATGAGGGGCTATCGGAGGGTGCATCAGAGAAATGAGGTGGTATGAATGGGGAATGGGGAGAGTATGGGAGTGAGGGGGTGAGGG
Organism: Scyliorhinus canicula; assembly: GCF_902713615.1. NCBI lineage: Eukaryota > Metazoa > Chordata > Chondrichthyes > Carcharhiniformes > Scyliorhinidae > Scyliorhinus > Scyliorhinus canicula. Next base: position 178,712,133 of record NC_052150.1, on the reverse strand, counting down.
CTGGAGGGCCTTTGCATTTTTATTTTAAGTGGAATGAAGTCCCACAGGACCAAGGTGGACCTTTTAAACAGCACACCTCTGCAGCTGGCAGCCTCTGTGGCTCTCCCCAACCTCTTTCCAGATTGGCTGGCACTACTCCAGCCTGTGCCCATCTCCATCTCTCTCTCCCCCCCCTCCCCCCCCCCACCCCGGCAAGGAAGATTCCGGTTTTGGGAACACTTTCGCCTGAGGCGAATGGGTCCAGCCTGGAATTTTCCCAACAAAGTTAGCCAGCCCAAAGATGAAAATTCTCGGCCAGGAAGATCAATTTGGACAAGAGTGAATTCTGGGGATGAGCGAAGGGACGAAGAGTGGAGGGTGGATCAGGCGGAGGTCACTCAGGCAGGAGGAAGGATGAGCCATCAGGAGAAAACAGGGTGATGGGGGCGGGGGCGTGGATGGGGAATACTTGGGGAAACTTCAGTGAAAAGAGCTTTTAAAAGAAGTGAGAAATATTTGAGAAAGAAAAAAATGCAACTGTACATGGGAGAACGGTTAAGAGAATGAGAATTCAGAGAAGCCTCACAGGTACAATAAGGTTTCCTTCTGAGCTGTGGAATTCTGACTCTGAATGTTAAAATAGATTCTGTGGTGGCTCAAGGCAATATCAGGGGACTTCCAACATAAAGGAACAAAGGTTTATTGACTACTAGCAAGGGTAACTTACACACAGGTACAGAGTCTTTATACAGATCTTCACACTCTGGCTCCAGGGTTCACTCTAATCAAGACCCGCTCCCAGGGCCCCACATTTTTCCCAAGGGTCGGAGTTCACATGCTCTTGCATGATAAGCCCCAAGCTGGTCACATGGACTGTGAGGACTCCCCTAAAGGGGCGGTGCCGCCACAGATTCAGAGATGAAATGTCACCTACTGTAAACCTTGGTCACCTGACACAATTTCCTTGGATGTGGAGTTTTACTTCTCATGATTTGAAAAGATTTTTGTTGAGAACCTCTGAGCGGCATGGTGGCATAGTGGTTAGTGTCATAATATACACACAAGTATATGATGGTGTACAGACAGACATTGATTGACACACAGGATGACCAGGGGCTGGTTTAGCTCACTGAGCTAAATCGCTGGCTTTTCAAGCAGGCGAGCAGCACGGTTCGATTCCCGAACCAGCCGCGCCGGAATGTGGCGACTAGGGGCTTTTCACAGTAACTTCATTGAAGCCTACTCGTGACAATAAGCAATTTTCATTTTTCATTTCAATGAACACACAGAACACAGCAGCCAATCACCAGACAGGACAAGGCCACTATAAAGCCAGAGGGCACTAGTTTTCCCTCTCTCTTGGGATGCAGCCTCTGAGACAGCCAGAGCCTGTGAGCAACAACTCGAACATCCACCATGTGGTAATAAGATAGTCTGGTCAGGTTAGCCTCAGGTCTCCAGTCAGCTCAGCATAGTGTCAACCCACAGTTAAAGTATGTTTAATAGTGAAGAGTTCAATAAAATAGAGTTGCATTTCTCAGAGTGTTGGAAGCCTGTCTCTCTCACTGCTTTGGTAAACGGAGTCCTCGCAGACCCAGCATACCCAACACTTCAGTTAGCACTGCTACCTCACAGCTCCAGGGACCCGGTTTCAATTCCGGCCTCGGGTGACTGTCTATGCGGAGTCTGCACGTTCTCCCCGTGTCTGCGTGGGTTTCCTCCGCGTGCTCCGGTTTCCTCCCACAGTCCAAATATGTGCGGGTTAGGTGGATTGGCCATTCTAAATTGCCCCTTAGTGTCCAAATGTTAGGTGGGGTTACTGGGTTAGGGTGGAAATCTGGGCTTAGGCAGGGTGCTCTTTCCAAGGGCCGGTGTAGACCCGATGGGCTGAACGGCCTCCTTCTGCACTGTAAATTCTATGATTTTATATATTCAAGGAAGTTAAGTGACTGAGAAGGCTGTGAAATAGTAAAGTCACAAGTTGTAATCACTTCTTTTCCACGCAGTACTTTAGCACACATGAGGGGCGGGTCATGCCGTGGAAAGATAAATTGATGCTGTTTTAGTCATGCTTTGTTTAAACCTACATGTAGGTTTATAGCTGCAAAAGCACAAAAGAAGTGAAGTGAGCAAGTGTGTAATAGTCTCAGAATTATTAATGTGCCTGTGAAGCCAAATGAATAGAATGAAAGTGTAGACAGATTGAAATCAAGCATGCATATGACAGATTAAAAATACAATGTTTATAAAATATAGCAGGATGGAATGTTTCAGTGTATTCTTAGTATATTTTGAAGGAATTAAATTCCTGTTGTCATTTATCTTTATCCTCCATCAGACATTAACCATTATAATGTTGGAGAATGATGGCTGGGGGTCTAGTGGCTGCGTAAAGGTGCTGTCCAACAATAAAATAGGCTTCTTGGTTTCTGTCTGATCCGCTAATTGTCCTCTCATTTCATTAGCCTTGAAAATAACTTAATGTCCACCAAGAGGATCTTATAACACATGGACTTTCCCCAAGTCAGTGAATCGCTCAGTTTATCATTGTCATTGGGTATTAACTTGTTCAAAGTGAAGAACAAAGGAATTTCCAAGAACAAAGCCACTTATTGCACCTCTCAGAACTGTCTCAAAGTGCATCCCATTAAATGGACTGCTCTCAGTGCAGCTTGTGTTATACAACTGGAGAGGGTAGTGCAATGGGCATTGAACAAGTACGCCTGGAGCAATGATCCATAGAACATAGAACATAGAACACTACAGCGCATTACGGGCCCTTCGGCCCTCGATGTTGCGCCGACCTGTGAAACCATCTGAAGCCTATCTGACCTACACTATTCCATTTTCATCCATATGTCTATCCAGTGACCACTTAAATGCCCTTAAAGTTGGCGAGTCTACTACTGTTGCAGGCAGGGCGTTCCACACCCCTACTACTCTCTGAGTAAAGAAACTGCCTCTGCCATCTGTCCTATATCTATCACCCCTCAATTTAAAGCTATGTCCCCTCGTGTTGGTCATCACCATCCGAGGAAAAAGACTCTCACTGTCCACCCTATCTAACCCTCTGACTATCTTATATGTCTCTATTAAGTCACCTCTCAGCCTTCTCCTCTCTAATGAAAACAACCTCAAGTCCCTGAGCCTTTCCTCGTAAGACCTTCCCTCCATACCAGGCAACATCCTAGTAAATCTCCTCTGAACCCTTTCCAAAGCTTCCACATCCTTCCTATAATGTGGTGACCAGAACTGCACGCAGTACTCCAGGTGCGGCCGCACCAGAGTTATGTACAGCTGCCGCATGAACTTGTGGCTCCGAAACTCAATCCCCCTGCTGATAAAGGCTAGCACACCATATGCCTTCTTAACAGCCCTATTAACCTGGGTGGCAACTTTCAGGGATTTATGTACCTGGATGCCGAGATCTCTCTGTTCATCTACACTACCAAGAATCTTGCCATTAGCCCAGTACTCTGCATTCCTGTTACTCCTTCCAAAGTGAACCACCTCACACTTTTCCGCATTAAACTCCATCTGCCACCTCTCAGCCCAGCTCTGCAGCTTATCTATGTCCCTCTGTATCCTATAACATCCTTCAGCACTATCCACAACTCCACCGACCTTCGTGTCATCTGCAAATTTACTAACCCATCCTTCTACACCCTCTTCCAGGTCATTTATAAAAATGACAAACAGCAGTGGCCCCAAAACAGATCCTTGCGGTACACCACTAGTAACTGAACTCCAGGATGAACATTTGCCATCAACCACCACCCTCTGTCTTCTTTCAGCTAGCCAATTACTGATCCAAACCGCTAAATAACCTTCAATCCCATACTTCCTTATTTTCTGCAATAGCCTACCGTGGGGAACCTTATCAAACGCCTTACTGAAATCCATATACACCACATCAACCACTTTACCCTCATCCACCCATTTGGTCACCTTCTCAAAAAACTCAATAAGGTTTGTGAGGCATGACCTACCCTTCACAAAACCGTGTTGACTATCGCTAATCAACTTGTTCTTTTCAAGATGATTATAAACCATATCTCTTATAACCTTTTCCAACATTTTACCCACAACCGAAGTAAGGCTCACAGGTCTATAATTACCAGGGTTGTCTCTACTCCCCTTCTTGAACAAGGGGACAACATTTGCTATCCTCCAGTCTTCCGGCACTATTCCTGTCGACAAAGACGACATAAAGATCAAGGACAAAGGCTCTGCAATCTCCTCCCTGGCTTCCCAGAGAATCCTAGGATAAATCCCATCTGGCCCAGGGGACTTATCTATTTTGACATTATCCAAAATTGCTAACACGTCCTCCTTTTGAACCTCAATTCCATCTAGCCTGTTCGACTGAACCTGAGTGTTCTCCTCGACAACATTGTCTTTCTCCAGTGTAAACACTGACGAAAAATATCCATTTAACGCTTCCCCTATCTCCTCTGATTCCACACACAACTTTCCACTACTATCCTTGATTGGCCCTAATCTTACTCTAGTCATTCTTTTGTTCCTGATATACCTATAGAAAGCCTTAGGGTTTTCCTTGATCCTATCCGCCAACGACTTTTCGTGTCCTCTCCTCGCTCTTCTTAACTCTCCCTTTAGGTCCTTCCTGGCTAACTTGTAACTCTCAAGTGCCTTAACTGAGCCTTCATGTCTCATCCTAACATAAGCCTTCTTCTTCCTCTTGACAAGTGCTTCAACTTCCTTAGTAAACCACGGTTCCCTTGCTCGACAACTTCCTCCCTGCCTGACTTATCAAGGACACGCAGTAGCTGTTCCTTGAAAAAGCTCCACATTTCGATTGTACCCATCCCCTGCAGTTTCCTTCCCCATCCTATACATCCTAAATCTTGCTGAATAGCATCATAATTGCCTTTCCCCCAGCTATAATTCTTGCCTTGCGGTATATACCTATCCCTGCCCATTGCTAAAGTAAACATAACCGAGTTGTGATCACTATCACCAAAGTGCTCACCTACATCTAAATCTAACACCTGGCCGGGTTCATTACCCAGTACCAAATCCAATGTGGCCTCGCCCCTTGTTGGCCTGTCTACATACTGTGTCAGAAAACCCTCCTGCACACACTGTACAAAAACTGACCCATCTATAGTACTCGAACTATAGTATTTCCAGTCAATATTTGGAAAGTTAAAGTCCCCCATAACAACTACCCTGTTACTCTCGCTCCTGTCGAGAATCATCTTTGCAATCCTTTCCTCTACATCTCTGGAACTATTCGGAGGTCTATAGACAACTCCCAACAGGGTGACCTCTCCTCTCCTGTTCCTAACCTCGGCCCATACTACCTCAGTAGACGAGTCCTCAAACGTCCTTTCTACCGCCGTAATACTTTCCTTGATTAACAATGCCACACCCCCCCCCTCTTTTACCATCTTCTCTGTTCTTACAGAAACATCTAAATCCTGGAACCTGCAACAACCATTCCTGTCCCTGCTCTACCCATGTCTCGGCACAATCGGCACAACATCGAGATCCCAGGTACCAACCCATGCTGCAAGCTCACCCACCTTATTCCGGATGCTCCTGGCATTGAAGTAGACACACTCAAACCAGCGTCTTGCTTGCCGGTGCCCTCTTTCGAACTTTTAACCCTATCCCTGACCTCACTACTCTCAACATCCTGTACACTGGGACTACAATTTAGGTTCCTATCCCCCTGCTGAATTAGTTTAAACCCCTCCGAAGAGCACTAGCAAATCTCCCCCCCCAGGATATTGGTACCCCTCTGGTTCAGGTGAAGACCATCCTGTTTGTAGAGGTCCCACCTACCCCAGAATGAGCCCCAATTATCCAGGAAACCAAAACCCTCCCTCCTGCACCATCCCTGTAGCCACGTGTTCAACTCCTCTCTCTCCTTATTTCTCACTTCGCTAGCACGTGGCACGGGTAACAACCCAGAGATAACAACTCTGTTTGTTCTAGCTCTCAGCTTCCACCCTAGCTCCCTGAATTTCTGTCTCAAATCCCCATCTCTCTTCCTACCTATGTAGTTGGTACCTATGTGGACCACGACTTGGGGCTGCTCCCCCTCCCCCTTAAGGATCTCAAAAACACGATCAGAGACATCATGAACCCTGGCACCTGGGAGGCAACACACCAACCGTGAGTCTCTTTTGTTCCCACAGAACCTCCTGTCTGTTCCTCTAACTATGGAGTCCCCAATGACAAGTGCTCTGTTCCTCTTCTCCCTTCCCTTCTGAGCAACAGGGACAGACTCTGTGCCAAAGACCTGTGCCCTATTGCTTACCCCTGGTAAGTCGTCCCCCGTAACAGTATCCAAAACTGTATACTTGTTTGAGAGGGGAACGACCACAGGGGATCCCTGCACTGCCTGCCGGTTCCCTCTCCCTCCCCTGACGGTAACCCATCTACCTTCTTCTTTTACCTGAGGTGTGACTACCTCCCTATAACTCCTCTCAATAAACTCCTCCACCTCCTGAATGATCCGAAGTTCATCCAGCTCCAGCTCCAGGTCCCTAACGCGGCTCTCGAGGAGCTGGAGTTGGGTGCACTTCCCGCAGATGTAGTCAGCAGGGACACTAGAGGTGACCCTTTCCTCCCACATTCTGCAGGAGGAACATTCAACTGCCCTAGCCTCCATTCCCACTGAACTAACTTCCCAACTACTGAAAAATAAAAATAAAAAACTTGTTAGTTTAGCAATCCAACGGAGAGAACTTTTTTTTTTGGTTAGAGGAGGTCAAACCTAAGTTGCAAAATATATTTAAGTAAATTTGGGTAAAAAAAACAAACATCAGCAGTGATGACTATGAAACTGCCAGATTGTCTGAAAAGCCCATCTGGTTCACTGATGTTCTTTGGGAAGGCAATCTGCTGTTCTCACCTAGTGTGGCCTACATGTGGCTACAGACCCACAACAAAGTAGCGGATTTGGCTCTGAAATGGCCTAGCAATGTGCTCAGTTAATACTCCAGAGGGTGGCTCACAACCACCTTCTCCAGGGCAGCTGGAATGGACAGTAAATTCTGGCCTTGCCAGTGACGTTGTATCCCATGATAAATATAAAAAAGTGAATACAGCAGGACTGTTTTACACAATAATGGAAATGACAGCAGCAAAGAAAAATGATCTGAAATTAAAGATCTATTGGTATAATGTATGTTGTTGGGAAGGTACCAGAATTTCTCACAGATGATTGAGCAACTGAGCACCAGGACAAACATGAACTGATTAGAAAGAATCATTGGTGCTGTCATTAACTTGATAGATAACAGAATGCCTATGTATGATGTATGCTTTTATATCCAAGAGGCATTCATTAAGGTCCTGTGCAAGAAGCCCTTTTCAAAAGTTTAAGCGTATGGAATTGGAGGTTAGAATTGATTATGAGGGAGGAGGAGGCAGATTGTGTGGATATTGTGTGCTAATTGGCATAGGGATAAGAAAGTTAGGGAAGTAAACACGTGGCTAAGGGATTGGTGTGGGAAAGAGGGATTCCATTTCATGGGGCATTGGCACCAGTTTTGGAACCGGGGGGATCTGTACCGTTGGGACGGTCTCCACCTGAACCGATCTGGAACCAGTGTTCTAGCGAAAAGGATAAATAGGGTGGTCAGTAGGACTTTAAACTTCTGAGTCGGGGGGGAAGGGAAAGGGAAAGCGACAGGGAGTAGGGAGTTAAATGGAAGGATAAGCAGCAGGTTAGCATGTGTGTAGGTGGGTTTAAGTTCAAGGCAGACTAGGAATGAAGCAAAAAGGAAGGATAACTTAGGACATCTCATGATGTCCAATTTCTCTAATAATGATAAGAAAGTCAGCATTAAGGCACTTTACCTGAATGCTCGTAGCATTCGTAACAAAGTTGATGGATTAACGGCACAAATCATCACGAATGAATATGACTTGATAGCCATTACGGAGACATGGTTGCAGGATGGTCACGACTGGGAGTTAAATATCCACGGGTACCAGACGTTTCGGAGGGATAGACAGGTATGTAAGGGAGGTGGAGTAGCACTAATAATCAAGGACGACATCAGGGTGGCATTGAGGGATGATATAGGTTCTATGGAGAATGAGGTTGAATCCATTTGGGTAGAAATTAGAAATTCTAAGAAGAAAAAGACACTGATAGGCGTAGTCTATAGGCCACCAAATAATAGCATCACACTGGGATGGGCAGTAAATGAAGAGATAACTAATGCCTGTGAAAAGGGTACAGCAGTTATCATGGGAGATTTTAATCTGCATATAGATTGGTCAAATCAGCTCGGTCAGGGTAGCCTTGAAGAGGAGTTCGTGGAATGTATCCGGGATAGTTTTCTGGAACAATATGTAATGGAACCGACGAGAGGGCAAGCTATCCTGGATCTGGTCCTGTGTAATGAGGCAGGAATAATTAATGACCTCATCGTTAGGGATCCTCTTGGGAGGAGTGATCACAGCATGGTTTAATTTAGTATACAGATGGCGAGTGTGATGATCGAATCCAATACCAGGGTCCTATGCTTGAACAAAGGGGACTACGATAGAATGAGGAAGGACCTCGCTAAAGTAGACTGGAAACAAATATTTTATGGTCGGACAGTTGAGGAACAGTGGAGTACTTTCAAAGAAATCTTTCATAGTGCTCAACAAAAGTATATTCCAGTGAGAAGGAAGAATTGTAAGAAAAGAGGTAATCTACCATGGGTGTCTAAGGAGATACATGAGGCTGTCAAATTGAAAGAGAAGGCTTACAAAGTGGCCAAGATCAGCGGGAAACTAGAAGATTGGGAAAACTTTAAAGGTCAGCAGAAAGCCACGAAAAGAGCCATAAAGAAAAGTAAGATAGAACACGAAAAACAACTGGCACAGAATATAAGGACAGATAGCAAAAGTTTTTATAATTATATAAAACTAAAAAGAGTGGCTAAAGTAAACATTGGTCTGTTAGAGGATGAGAGTGGTCATTTAGTTATGGGATATGATGAAATGGCGGAGGCATTGAACAAATATTTTGTATCGGTCTTCACAGTGGAGGACACTAATAACATGCCAGCAATTGACCGAGAGAAGGAGGTAGGTGAGGACCTGGAAATCATTACTATCACGAAAGAGCAAGTGTTGGGCAAGCTAATGGAGCTCAGGATAGATAAGTCTCCTGGCCCTGATGGAATACATCCCAGGGTACTGAAAGAGATGACTGGAATAATAGCAGATGCACTGGCGGTAATTTCCCAAAATTCGCTGAACACTGGGGCAGTCCCAGAGGATTGGAAAACAGCAAATGTGACGCCACTGTTTAAAAAGGGAAGTAGACAAAAGATGGGGAATTATAGACCAGTTAGCTTAACCTCTGCCATGGGGAAGATGCTTGAGTCTATTATCAAGGAAGAGATAGGAGGGCACCTCTATAGAAATTGTCCCATTGAACGGACGCAGCATGGATTCATGAAGGGCAGGTCATGCTTGACGAATCTCTTGGAATTCTATGAAGACATTTCGAGCAAGGTAGACAAAGGGGACCCAGTGGATGTGGTGTACCTGGATTTCCAAAAGGCCTTTGACAAGGTACCGCATAAGAGGCTGCTGCATAAGATAAGGATGCATGGGATATGATGAAATGGTGAAGACCGATACTAGCATGGATAGAGGATTGGTTGTCTAACAGGAAACAAAGAGTGGGAATAAATGAGTGCTATTCTGGCTGGCAATCAGTGACGGGTGGTGTGCCTCAGGGATCGGTGTTGGGACCACAATTATTTACAATTTATATAGACGATTTGGAGTTGGGAACTACGTGTAAGATATCCAAGTTTGCAGATGACACGAAGGTGTGTGGTGGAGCAAAGTCTACTGAGGACTGTAAAACCTTACAGAGGAACATTAACACATTGAGTGAGTGGGCAAAGGTCTGGCAGATGGAGTATAATGTCAATAAGTGTGAAGTCATGCATTTTGGTAGGAGTAACAATAGAACGGATTATTACTTAAATGGTAAAAAGCTGCAGCATGCTGCTATGCAGAGGGACCTGGGTGTACTTGTGCATGAGTCACAGAAGGTTGGTCTGCAGGTGCAACAAGTAATTAGGAAGGCAAATGGAATTTTGTCCTTCATTGCGAAGGGGATTGAGTTTAAAAGCAGAGAGGTAATGTTGCAGTTGTACAAGGTGCTGGTGAGGCCACACCTGGAGTACTGTGTGCAGTTTTGGTCTCCACACTTGAGAAAGGATGTGCTAGCATTAGAGGGGGTGCAGAGGAGATTCACTAGGCTGATTCCGGAGTTGAGGGGGTTATCGTATAAGGAGAGGCTGCGTAGATTGGGATTATATTCACTGGAATTCAGATGGTTGAGGGGGGATCTAATAGAAACATATAAAATTTTGAAGGGAATTGATAAGATAGAAGTAGAAAGGATGTTTCCACTGGTAGGTGAAAGTAGGACAAGAGGGCATAGCCTCAAGATTAGGGGGAGCAGATTTAGGACTGAATCAAGGAGGAACTTCTTCACTCAGAGGGTGGTTAAAGTATGGATTCCCTACCGAAAGGAGTAGTAGAAGCTACTTCATTGAATATATTTAAAGATAGGGTAGATGTTTTATTGAAAAATAAAGGAATTACGGGATATGGCGAGAATGCGGGTAAGTGGTTCTGAGACCACGAAAAGATCAGCCATAATCTTATAGATTACTTCTGCTCCTAGTTCTTATATGGATTTGCATTAATAATAATAATCTTTATTGTCACATGTAGGCTTACATTAACACTGCAATGAAGTCACTGTGAAAAGCCCCGAGTCTTTCCACGGCATGGCCCGCCCCTCATGTGTGCTAAAGTACTGCATGGAAAAGAAGTGATTACAACTTGCAACTTTACTATTTCACAGCCTTCTCAGTGACTTAACTTCCTTGAATATATAAAATCATGGAATTTTACACTTCTGCACCTGTTCGAGTACACAGAGGGAGAATTCAGAATGTTTAATTCACCTAACAAGCATGTCTTTGGGACCTGTGGAAGGAAATCGGAGCACCCGGAGGAAACCCACGCAGAAAGAACATGCAGACTCAGCACAGACAGTGACCCAAGCTGGGAATCGAACCTGGGACCCTGGCACTGTACTAACGTGCCGCCCATGTTTCAGTTCTAACCTGCAGTCGCTGACAAATGGGGATGCATTTTCTGACCAGGTCAAGGCTGGGATAGGAGGTGGCTGTGATCTTAAAATAGCTTCCTAGTCAGCATGCCACATCGGGGCCATTTTTGTGCAGGCCAGATTACGGAAGGTGGCAGAATGATGACGAGTAGCTGACTGGGTTCATCGAGAGCCACTTGAGATTAATTAAAGGATGTTGACAGGAATTTTCCAATCAGCCTCCAGATTCTCACATGGGGCAGGTTTAGGTGCCTGGAGGTGTTCTCCCAGCAGAATGCTAGAGTCCATCTCTCTAGGCAGGCCAAGAGGCCCACCTTGACGGTATAGGTGCAGATGCCGCCACAGACCATCTTGTAGAGGATCACCACCACACAATCACCACAGGGATTGCCTGGCTGGAAAAGCCATCTTTTAATTTAAGATTTTAAAATGTTGGGGAGAAGATCTTGAAGCATCCCCTCTCACTTAGCTACCATTGCAGCCTGCTGCTCCTTTCAAGATGGAAGGCATCCAGCTTCAACAGGCTGTCACAGTGAACCTGTCTTTGGGCCAATTAAAGGGGTTTCCCCCCATGAAAATCCCAATGAGGGACTTTATCCCCTTCTGAGGCAGGTAGTCCTGAACTCTGTTTCCCACCCCTGGGGGAAAAATCCTGCCCACGGTGTTCCTTAGGGATCTGTACAGTGTACTCAGCTTTCCCTATAGTTGCAAATGATGTAATGATTGAACAGAGGACTAGATATCCAAGTTTGCTGATGGTGCGAAGTTAGGTGGCACAGAATGCAGAGTAGATGGCAGAAAGTTGTGAATGGACATGGAGTATGAAGTAAGTGAATAAAACTGACAAATTGAGTTCAATATGGAGAGGTCTGAGGCCCTGAGAGCGGGAAAGGGATTCATTAGGAGGAAGCGGGAGGATTAGGAGGAAGCTGGATACTCAGAAGAAAAGGTAAGGAAGAACTGGCAGAAACTTTGGTGGAAGCATAGTTCCAACTTGTGGAATTCTGCAATTAACTGGAGAGTGTTAGGCTGTTTTTATTTTCGTCTTTTGATTCACAGCTTTCAGTTTTAGAGTGGCAGTATTTTGTCACAAAATTTCTGAAGAATTCAAATACATTTTTCCCTATTTGTCCCTTTTGTTTAAAAAGAACAAATTCTTTGTCCCAGACCATTGTGTGCTTCCCATGGAATCATTTGCATGCAATCCTTTGGGAAGAGGCTGACTGCATATTAACCTGTGCTAATAACTCAATTAGAGAAATTGTGACACTGAGTCTGCAATGTAGTGTGTGATCCATGGGTTTCCGAGGGATCCTGAAACAGAAATTAAGTTCCTGTTGTCATTTATCGTTATTTTCTATCAGGCGTAAACTATTATAGTGTTGCAAGATGATGGCTGGGGGCTAGCAGCTGAGTAAAGAGTCTGTACAACCCTAAACTAGTTTGTTTAATTACTGTCTAATTTAATTGGTATACTATCATAGCATTAGTCGTGAAATTAAAATATCAGCAGACTATGGGCATGATCAAACAGCTCATCATGCCGACTTGGTGATGCGATGGGATCTTTAAATTTCGCGTGAGGCCTCTCACGAGATTTGCAACGCTCGGAACGCCTTGCGAAATCTAACGAGATCTCGTGAGACGTTGTGCTCTGGATCTCACCCTCGCTGGGTGTGATCCAGGCTAACATATTTAAATGAGCCATTATGACCAATGCGCCCAATTCTCCTGAGGTACGGGAATTAACGACTGCACCTGGGAGACCTCGCCATGGTGCCATTTAGCACTGGTCCACACAAACATGGACCAGGTGTAAAGTTACCTGAGGGGTCTCCCAGGCCATCGGAAGTACCTGGTTGGTCAGGGACAGGGCAGCGTGGAGCCCTGGCACTCCCACTGGCTTTGCACGCTCTTTGGCACTGCCGCCTGGGCACCCTGACAGCGCCACTCTTTGGCACTGCCAGGTTGCTCAGGTGGCACTGCTCGGCTGGCAGGGGCACGGTCAGGATGCCATGCTAGCAATTCCAATGTGTCTGGGTGCCAGGTTGCCCTTTAAAGCTGCGGTGACGGGAGGCTCGAGGACTCCCTAAGAGATACGTTCTCTTAGGTCTGGAGACTGGGGTGGGGTGTCTGGGGGGGGAGGGGGGTCGCGAGATTGGGGCGGCACTTAAAAATTATACAAATCTCTTGCACTGAGTAAGAAACAAAAGAAACAACAGAGTCTCGTTTGATAGTGGGGTCGTTCTCAGTGCTTCAGGCGCCAAGACCCTTCTACATCCACCCTAAACAGGACTCTGTTTTCTACATGGTAAATAGCGCCCTGCATCTAATAACACAAAGGGCTTTGATATTCATGACATGCCTGGGAGAATGTGGGTAAATATGGTGGCATAGGGAACACCTGGAAAGATCAGGGATGTGTGGGCCTAACTAATCACCTTGGTTAAATAAGCTACTGCAGAGTTTAGACCGACAGCCAGCAGCTTGAGTGGGAATGCAGTTAAAAGATCAGAAGGTCGCAGTCGAGGCTCCATGGGGATGGTAAGAGAACCTGATAGATCTCGGCAGTAATCGGGGCTGAGATGATAAGGGAACAAACCGATCAGATCCACAATTGGGAGGGAGTTCTAGGGAGACTAAAACAAGCTGTGATCTGGGCTGGGTTGTGGGGCGAGTGGGGGATGGATGGGTGGGATCTCAGGCCTCAATCAGGGCTGTGGTAGGTTGACAGATTCCCCTATAGGCCTCGAAGAACATTTCTGCTAAAATTGAGATGACAGCCTGTGTGTTGCTGGTTCATTATAATCATTCGGTATTTCGTTCGTTGTAAGAATTGAAGAAATAAAGGAATTCCATTGATGAAGGTCGGAAGGGCATACAGAGATGGTACAAAATAAAGAGTAGAGCTCTAAAGGCCAGGAGCAGAACAGAGAGCCCTGGGTGTATATGGACATTGATCATTGAGGATGACAGAACAGATCCGGGGCACAGTTAATAAAGTATACAACATAATAAAGCATAGGGTGCAGAATATCAAACCAAGAAAGTGAAGTAAAACTTGTGTAAAACACTGATTTGGCATCACACTTTAGTAAGAATGTGAAGGCATTAGATAGATCGCATGATGCACTATCAATTACGACAAGACGAGAGTAGAGTGTAATTGAGGCTTTATTAAGCAGAGATGTGGAGCCTCCCACAGCTGCTGCCGAAATGGCTGCAGCTCGGAGAGCCCACACATTTATACTCCGCCTACTGGGCGGAGCCAGCAGGCAGGGATCTACCCCTGTACCTGCAGTACAGCAGCCTTACCATATTACACCTCATATGCGGTTAATACGATACAACAGTGGTGACTACCACACCGCAGAAAAGATTCACCAGAATGGTTCCAGGTATGAGGAATTTCAGCTACATGCATAGATTGCAGACGTTGGGTCTGTTTTCCCTGTGGAAGAGGGTTAAGAGGATTCCAAATCATGAAGGATCTGGAGAGAGTAGATAGGGGGAATTTTTTTCCCAAAGGTGGAAGGATTGAGCACCAGAGAACACAGATTGAAGATAATTGGCAAAAAGGAACAATTGGCATTATGAGGAATAACCTTTTTGAGTAATTTGCATCTGGAATACATTGTCTGAGAATGTGGTGGAGGCAGATTTCATCGAGGCATTCTAGAGGGACCTGAAAAGGAAGAAGGTGCTGGGCTAAGAGGAGAAGGTGGGGGAGTGGCACTCGGTAAATTGCTCCCATTGGGCAGATTGACCGCCTCCCATGCCAGTAAAGATTCTGTGTTAAAGCACCTTATTACATCTCAGCATTGCCTCTAAGTACTCCACATGAACTGCTTTCAGTGTAGTGAATATATGTGAGCACACCAGTCATTTTGTGCACAGTAATGGCCCACAGCAATAGTGAAGTGAACAAACAATTAATCTGTTTCTGATGGTGTTGATTGACGGAGGAATATTGAGCAGTGTAACAGGAAAACTGCAGCTCTTCATTGATTAGCAGTGGGCCAGTGGGAGTGGGGGTCTGGTAGGATTGGGGGAGGTGGGGGTGGGGGGGGGGGGGCAGGGGGGATGTTAGCTGAAGTTCAATTTAGAGATCACTGCCACCTCCCCCATTAAATAATAATATTTTGCCAGGAATTGATGATGCCTGCGTAAGTAATCTTCCAAAGGGGAACTGTGAATGTTGAAGTTTTACAAAATTTCTTATTGCCTCTCAATTTTCTTTGGGGCTGTATTTCAGAACCTTCATTCTGTCATATTTTGAGAGGTTCTTTTTAAATCCCTCACCATCAACTGGAAATATTCATTTGTCCTACTTAAATGAACTCATCTTTACTCACTCACAATGCTTCCACATCAAAACAAATGTCCTGGTTATATTTTCTGAAAGGTTATTCGAGTTTGCAAATCTGACCCATTTTAGGCCCTCCCTGGCTGAGGGAGGGGGGGGGGGGGGGGGGGGGGGGGAGGCAGGATGGGAGGGTTGGAGAATTTTGGGATTGGGAGACTGTTAAAATTTGGTGGGATGCCTTGGGGTGCTATGCTTGCCACCTTCCCACCTCTGCTGACATTTTACCTCAGGGGGCCGCAAGCAACATGTCTACTCCCATGAGAAGAACCACAATATGGTTTTGCAAGCAATACCCCTCCCCTTCATCAGGGCCTGATCAGCTCTGATGATCCCCACCACTTACTTACCTGAACTCTGGGCCTGCTTTGGGGTTGGTGGCAGTGGGAATTCTGCAGTCCCCGTACTATCCACCGACCATGGGAATATTCTTCTCCTTCAGGTCACAGCAATTTCATCACTCACACATGGGCATAAATTGGATGTGAAGACTCGCTGGAGAGACAGTCACTTGGCCAGGAATAAGCAGTGACATTGAGATTGTTGTCAAGAAGTGCAAGGCATTTTAAGAGCATATGCCAGTCAGCACATCGATTCTACATGATGTTCCTACCCATCCTTGGTCCAAAATTGCATCTGACTTCTTTCATGTCTATGGCACAAACGTCACCATCAACTACTTTACAAAATTCCCCGTTATGTAACAAATGGGCAATATCTAGCATGACTATCGCACACACTCAAAGTACTATTTCCAGTTTATTTGATGTGCCTGGTGAAATCATTACAGACAACGCTATGCAATTTATTGGTAAGCCATTTCAGGATGTGTATGAGAAGTAGAATATTGAGCACAATACTTCTTCTCATTACCCTAGATCTAATGACCTAGTTGAATGGATGAATCTCATGATGAAATCCATAATTCACAAATGTAGACAGATTGTGCTCAGTCTGTTCCCATCTGTTACAGAAATACCTTGGGTACAAGAGCGGGACAGATGCTTGGACCTCTGTGATCCAATTCAGACATAGGAACAGAACATTTGAGAAATACAGTCAAAATTCATTCAGATCATAAACAATTGTGGTTCCAATAAATTTGCACTGACCAGAATCTTTATATTGTTGAAGTACAAAATCAGGTTTATTTACTATGAAATAGGAAGAAGACTTCTGTTGTAAGGAACTCCTCTCTTGATTCCCCAAAGCCGATCCACTATCTACCACCAAGTCAGTAATGTCATGGGCCAAATTCAGGCAAATGGGGTTAGCTTAGATGGGCCTTTTGGTTGGCACGGACCAGTTTGGGCCGAAGGACCTGTCTCCTTGCCATAGATTCTATGATTCTACGATTCCTCATATTATCTCATGATTTTGGGTCTATCACTGAGATATACGGTTAATGTCGCCGACACACTGCAATCCTGTAAAATAGGAGACAGCATGTGGTTGGTGTTCTGTTTGCATCAGATGCAACAGGCACCCCTTAATCCAGTTTTGCATTCCCTGCGGTCATTTTGGGGAATTTCAAAGGATGTTTACTCTCAGCCATTTGGGCATTTAATGGGTTTCCTCTGTAGGTTTCCTCCGGGTGCTCCGTTTTCCTCCCACAAGTACCGAAAGACGTGCTGTTAGGTAATTTGGACATTCTGAATTCTCCCTCTGTGTACCCAAGCAGGTGCCGGAGTGCGGTGACTGGGGGCTTTTCACAGTAACTTCATTGCCGTGCTAATGTAAGCCTACATGTGACAGCAAGGATTATCATCATTTAAGCGAAGAATTGGAGTTAAATGCTGCATACCTTTATTTGCTATTGCATATTCTTTCAGCTATTTTGTTCTCTATTCCTAAGAAATGCCATTCCCAAACAAAACAATTCATCTTTGCCCATTGAAAGTGATGACCAGGATAAATAAGTCTTCCCTCCACTTGAATATCTCCTGCAAATTGCCTGACTGGGATAAACTGAGGACCCTAACATCTTCCATCAATTCTTATTCTTTCATAGTAATTAAAACTTGATTTTGTACTTCAACAATATAAAGATTCTGGTCCGTGCAAAATTATTGGAATCACAATTGTTTATGATCTGAATGAACTTTGACTGCATTTCTCATATATTCATATGTCTGAATTGACCTACTTAACAAAAATACTGTGAGTCAGTGAGTCTGTGACACTGTGATAAGCACAGATTGACAATTTGGGTCCATAATTTCAAACAGTGCCAAGCAATCTGCGGAGATGAAGGACTTTCTTTGCTACAATGACAGTCACATCGATGGCCTTCATTGCAATGATGTAATTTCCACCCTGTGAGCCATATTGCAAAGAAAGTCACATTAAACACACACTGTGGGTCACTGATGTGGTAGAATTTTCCACTGCATGTCTCCTGCCTCAGTGAGTACCATTCTGGTTTATATTTTGTGAACAATAAACAACATAATCCAGTCCATCAAAGGTTTATGGTACAATGCCGGTAAATGTCAATTTCAGTTGAGGCAGGAAACAGCAAGCAGCAGACTGACTGACAATGGGAAGGTTAATCAAGTACGTTATAAAGCAGAATTTGACGTTATAAAGCAAAAATGGAATTTGACATTCTGGGATAATTTTAAAACACTCTGCTGGTAGGAAAAGGTTATGCACACCACTAAAGATGCTTAAATCCTACATCCTGACATTTTAACCCTACAGGCGTGATTGATTGGACTCACGGAAAAGTCCGCTGAACAGTGTGTTTGGTGACGTGATTCTCAGCAGCTGCAACGCCAAGAAACACCACACTATCCAACAGCACTTTGCCATTTTTTTGCCCTCAGGGGGATTTTCTCTGCCAAGGCAGCACTGGTCCCAGGCTGGCAGTGCCAAGGTGCCCAGGTCCCGGGGAATGCCAGGGTGTCACCCTGCCTTGTCCCCGACCATCTGGAGGTCTTTGATGGCCTGGGAGACCTCCCAGGTGCCTTTACGCCTGGTCCATGTTTGTGTAATACTAAACAGCACCATGGCAAGGTCTCCCAGGCGCAGCCGGTGAGTCACGGGCACCGGGTGAATCCGGGTGAAGCAGTAAGGCTACTTTAAATATTAAATCCTGGATCTCGCCCAGTGAGGTCGAGTCAGTTGACTCATGCCAATTTCGCACCTGGTGCAGAGCCCGAATTGAGGCTCACACGCAATCACCTGTTATGCCCAGATCCATGCCGGGCGCATTGGAGTCGATCAATCTCACCCTGGCAGCAAAGGATCTCTCGTGATTTTGTGCAACTCTGGGTCCATGTCAATGAGGACCCTTATCGTATTTTAATGGTCTCTGACAGGTGCCCCAATTGCTAAAAGCTGACTTACAAGCATGGTAGGCAGCAGAGTGGTTAGCATGGTTGCTTCACAGTGCCAGGATTCCAGGTTGTGGTGAACGTATTGCAGTAACCATTCACCATATATGTAACTGTACCACGCTGTTGCCCATGAGGGCTCCACCTATGGACCAATGTAAGGTACTACCTGTGATGTATCCTATTGGTGCCTTTGTGGGTTCTGTCCTGGCTCCTCCCCTTGAGGGGAGGTATAAAGAGCAGCTGCCCTGTAGGCGGCTCTCAGTAGCAGAGCAGTCGCAGGCAGGCACTGTTCTAATCGATTAAACCCACAGTTTACATCTACTCTCTGTTTAGAGTGAATTGATGGTCGCATCAATTTAATCGACTACAACACCACTATGGAATTTGTCCTCAGACCTGACCGACTGGAACTTGACCCAAAGGCCGCGGAGGCCAAAGGGATTCTTTCGCGCAGGCTCCGCTGTTTCGAGGCCTACCTCGCCGCCTCCTCCTCGCCTTCCGTCTCCGACGATCAAAAGCTGAGCCCCCTCCACGCCCGGGTGAGCCATCGAATCTCTGTACAACACGAGGAAGCCTCCACTTACGCAGACGCCCTCACAATGCTGAAGCGCCTATACGTAAGACCCGTGAATGAGGTGTATGCGCGACATCTCCTCACAACTCGCCTCCTACGCCCCAGGGAATTGCTGGAGGAGTACCGATGCGACCTCAAAGTCCTCGTGCGAAGTTACAACTACCAGGCCGCTACGGCCACTCAGCATATGGACCTCACAGTTCGGGACGCCTACGTGGCTGGAGTCAGGTCCAACTACGTGAGACAGCGCCTCCTCGAGAAGCGTGCCCTGAACCTGTAAGAGACCATAAAGCTAGCCTCCTCCCTAGAAGTAGCGTTCCAAAACCTCAATGCGTTCCCGTCGGATCACGTGACCCCCCTCGTGGACCCCTGACCAAAGTGTACCCCAGGCCTGTGCCGCGCGGCTGCCCGCCCAACACGGGGGGGCTACCCTGCTATTTCTGCGGTCAGCATCAGCACCCCAGGCAGTGCTGCCAGGCCCGGAACGCGAACTGCAGCGACTGCGGAAAAAAAGGACATTTTGCTAAGGTTTGCCTGGCCAGGTCCAAACACTCAAAATCGCAGGCCTGACCCTCAGACTCACAGGCCTGCAGATCCCACAGTGTAGCAGCTTGCCTGCCAGCTCCACCCCCGGACAAAGCTCGCCCACCAATCAAGGCCACCACCTTCCCACTGGCGGCCAAGGCCCGCCAGGCCTTCAGCTGCATCAAGGCGGACATCGCCAAAGCCGCAATGCATGTGGTGGATGAGTCCGTCCCCTTCCAGGTAGAGAGCGACGCGTCAGAGGTTGCCCTTGCCGCTACCCTCAATCAGGCTGGCAGGCCAGTAGCATTTTTTTCACGCACCCTCACCCCCTCTGAAATTTGACACTCCTCGGTCGAAAAAGAATCCCAAGCCATCGTGGAAGCCGTACGGCACTGGAGGCACTACCTCGCTGGTAGGAGGTTTACCCTCGTCACTGAACAACGATTGGTAGCCTTCATGTTCGATAATACACAGCGGGGCAAAATCAAGAATGATAAGATCTTGAGGTGGAGGATAGAACTCTCCACCTATAATTACGATATAGTATATCGTCCTGGGAAGCCCCAGATGCCCTGTCCCGTGGCACGTGCGCCAGCGCACAAGATGACTGACTCCAGGCTATCCACGATGACCTCTGCCACCAGGGGGTCACCCGGCTTCTCCACTACATCAAGGCCCGCAACCTGCCCTACTCCACTGAGGAGGTCAGAGCCATGACCAGGGACTGCCCGATCTGCGCGGAGTGCAAGCCGCACTTCTATCGACCAGATAAGGCCCACCTGGTAAAGGCATCCCGGCCCTTTGAGCGCCTCAGTATCGATTTCAAAGGGCCCCTCCTCTCCAAACAACCGGAACACGTATTTCTTCAACATCATTGACGAGTTCTCCCGCTTCCCCTTTGCAATTCCCTGCCCCGACATGACTGCGGCCACCGTCATTAAAGCCCTACATAGTGTCTTCACCCTGTTTGGTTTCCCCACGTACGTTTACAGTGACCGGGGCTCATCATTCATGAGTGACGAACTGCGTCAGTACCTGCTCGGTAAGGGCATCGCCTCGAGCAGGACTACCAGTTATAACCCCCAGGGAAACGGGCAGGTGGAGAGGGAGAACGCGACGGTCTGGAAGGCCGTCCTCCTGGCCCTATGGTCTAGGAAGCTCCCGACCTCCCACTGGCAGGAGGTCCTCCCCGACGCACTCCACTCTATTAGGTCCCTCTTTTGCACGGCCACAAACGAGACCCCTCATGACTGCCTGTTTGTTTCCCCCAGGGAATCCACCTCCAGGGCCTCACTTGCATCCTGGCTGAAGACACCGGGGCCCGTCCTACTCCGCAAACACGTCAGGAGCCATAAGTCCAACCCCCTGGTCGAGAGGGTCCAGCTCCTTTACACCGACTCCCAGTACGCATACGTAGAACACCCCAACGGCCGACAGGATACGGTTACCCTCTGGGACCTAGCGCCCGCAGGTTTCACTACCACCGCCACCCCAACTTACCCCGCCCAACCTACGATGAGCAGCGCCCCCGTCCCTACATGGCGCCCGCACCCCCTCACGCCCCCATTCCACCTTCACTGACCCACAGGAACAAAGCTCCAGAAGACACGCTCCCGGAGTCCGCGTCTGGACCCGCACCGGCAACTTCACGACCCATACCCGCACGGACGAGTTCGACACCCGGGCCAGCTGCGATACCTGAGCTTCGGCGATCACAGTGCATGATCCGGTCGTCGGACAGGCTGAACTTGTGAACCCTTCACCCCCGCCGGACTTCATTTTTTTAACAGGGGGTGAATGTGGTGAACGTATTGCAGTAACCATTCACCATGTATGTAACTGTACCACGCTGTTGCCCATGAGGGCTCCACCTATGGACCATTGTAAGGTATTACCTTTGATGTATCATATTGGTCCCTTTGTGGGCTCCGCCCCTGGCTCCACCCCTTGAGGGGAGGTATAAAGAGCAGTAGCCCTGTAGGCAGCTCTCACTAGAAGAGCAGTCGCAGGCAGGGACTGTTCTAGTCGATTAAAGCCACAGTTTACATCTACACTCTGTTTCACGTGAATTGATGGTCGTATCACAGGTTCGATTCCTGGCTTGGGTCATTGTCTGTGCAGAGCCTGCACATTCTCCCAATGTCTGCGTGGGTTTCCTCTGGGTGCTCCGGTTTCCTCCCACGAGTCCCGAAAGACATGCTGTTAGGTCATTTGGACATTTTGAATTCTCCCTCTGTGTATCCGAACAGGCGACGGAATGTGGCGACGAAGGACTTTTCACAGTAACTTCATTGCAGTGTTAATGTAAGCCTACTTGTGGCAATAAAGATTATTCAAGAAAAGGATGCCTTACAAAGTAATTCAAAACTATCTTTTATTGACCAGGAGTCGCAGAAAGTTTGGATCTCCGCTTCCTCACTCCTTCTCAGTCCTATTCATCTCCTGCAACATCCACCACATTGCCTTGGTGTTGTTGGGCTGGCTTCAGCCCCTGCAATTGTGACCTGGTTGAGTTGGCTCGTTGCCTCTCTCCGTTTACACTACAGATGGATGGCTGGCTGATAGAATTGTTCTGAGAGCAAATTGGGAATTCGGCATTTTATGTTCTTAGTTGTCGGCACAACTCATATCCTTGGAGTCCTAACAACCTCAGAGAAGACCAAAAATAAGGGGCACAATTTACCGGACTCGTTGCACCCGACTTGGTGGCGAGATGATGTTGTTGAATCTCCCGAGGGGCGTCTGGAGAGGGTGTCTGGGTAGCATTGCCAGGCTGGAAGGGGAACTGTCAGGGTGTCTAGGTGGCACTGCCATGTTCCTCTGGATCAGGTGTGGGGGCCTTTCCAGGTGTATGGGAGGTGAGGGGGTGGTCCCGGTGACATCCCCAATTTGGGGTGAATGGGGGTGGTCAAAAGCGGTGGGGGGGGGGGGGGGGAGGGCAGTGAAAGGCGTAGGGGTGGTGAAGATAGGGGCAGCCAGACAAAGTGGTGCCCCAATCTGCGATGAGCCTGTCCTGCTGGTCTCGCCGCCCAGAAGTGAGGCCTCGATGGAGAGAAACTACCAGAGACCAATAAAAACAGCAAAGTGCTGTAAAATAGCAAGATGTTTAGTGCTGCTGCAGCCATCAAGAAACACCCTGGTAAACACATCCAAATCTGGACATAGATATTTTCCAGTTACACCACGCCTATATATGTCTGATTCTGGGCACATTTAGTGGGGTGTTTCTAAGTGACAGCAATGCCGAGACATACCCTGCTATTTAACAGCACTGTGCCCTTGGACAGTTACTCCCGCTTAGGCGGTCGTTCCAGTTGGTCAGCCCAGCAGGAAAGGATCATTGCAGATCAGAGTGCTGTTTTGGCAGGCGTCCCAAATCCCCCCCCCCCCCCCCCACCACCACCCGCATGCTTTAACCCACCCCTCCCTCCATTTCCAACCCCCACACCTTCCCCCAAACATGATAGAATGGTGGAGCAGACTCGATGGGCCGGATGGCCTAATTCTGCTCCTATGAATTTATGAATCATGCCTGAGGATTCATAATGACTCTAATAAAGAAATTTCCACTGTATCATTTACTTATTCCAACAATTCCACACAGTTCCCTTTATTAATGCCGTTGTTGTCAAATGAATTGGCTCTTTTATGTCAGCCATGGCTCAGTCGGTAGCACTCTTCCCTCTGATTTAGAATGTTGTAGGTAAGTCTCATTCCAGCGACTTCAGTACAAAAATCTGGGCTGATATGATCAGGGCAGCACTGAGGAAGTACAATGCAGTAAGATGTACTACCTTTTGGATGAGACATTAACAGAAGCCTCTGTCCTCTCCGGTGGGCATGGGAACTGCCATGGCACTATTCTGAAGAAGAATCATAGAATCCCTACAGTTCAGAAGGAAGCCATTTTGCACATCGAGTCTGCACTGACCCTCCGAAAGAACACTCTGCCTAGGTCCACTCCCCCAACCCACCCTGCCTATCCCCATAACCCCGCAACCTAACCTGTACAGCCCTGGACACTAAGGGGCAATTTAGCATGGCCAATCCACCTAACCTGCACATCTTTGCACTGTGAGAGGAAATGGAGCACCCGGACGAAATGCACACAGACACGAGAAAAACGTACAAACTCCATACAGACAGTCACCCAAAGTCGGAATTGAACGCGGGGCCCTGCCGCTGGGAACCAGCAGTGCTACCACTGTGTCACTGCGCCGCAGGGGAGTTATCCCAGATACACTGGCCAGTGTTTATCCCTCAACCAACATCACTAAAACAGATTCTGGTCATTATTGGGTTGCTGGTGGTTAAAATTTACTGTGCAAATCAGCTGCTGCATTTCCTACATTATAATAATGAAGACATTTCAAAAGTACTTCATCGGATGTGTCATAATATCCACTCATGTATATCATGAGATGCAGACCGGCAGTGATTGACACATAGGATGACCAGTCAGCATACAACACAGCCTAACACTGGTACCAGAGTGGTACTGATCTTGACGGACCTACCTCAAGTGAATCAGCATTGACCAGCAAGCAGCCATCCAGCGAAATGGAAAACATCCAGCCTGCTCCGCAACTCCGCATCTCCGGCAACCTCGGCGCCAACTGGAAAATCTTCAAGCAAAAGTTCCTCTTGTACATCGAGGCCTCTGACCTCGAGGCAGCATCAGATGCCAGGAAGATTGCGCTATTTCTCTCCACTGCCGGGGATCACGCCACCCATATCTACAACTCCCTTACGTTCGCCGACAGCGAAGACAAAACAAAATTCAAAACAGTCCTGCTGAAGTTCGACAGCCACTGCGAAATTAAGGTGAATAAGAGAATTGAATGGTACATCTGTTGAACCTTTTCACTCTTTCTTGACCCATCTCCGCATCCTAGCGCAGTCATGTAACTATGACTCAATGGCTGATTCCATGATCTGGGATCAGATCGTTTTCGGGGTCAACTCCGACTCCCTGCAGCAGCAGCTCCTTAAAATCACAGTTGACCCTCTCTGTCGCTATTGAGACGTGCGTTGTCCATGAGCATGCCAAGAGTCGTTACTCCCACAGCAGGGCGGCAGAAACTGCAAATCTGGCCTCCCACGAGGCAGAAAGGGTGTAGGCCATCACACAGATGCAGGGCCTGAGCATCGAGGAGAGTGGCCGTTTTGCACGCTTTCCCGGATCCCTGCGCATGCCGCCACAACCGAGTGGACGACGAGACTGACAACCCGACTGCGCAGGTGCGCATTGCGCATGCGCGATGGCGCACGGAACGCACTGACGTCAGAGTCATGACGTGTCTGAATTGTGGCTCCGCCCACTTAAAGCGGCAATGTCCGGCAAAAGGACGCCGATCTCTCCAGTGGGGCAAGCTTGGCCACTACGCAGCCCTTTGCAGATCTGCTCCACTGCTCAGCAGCCAGTGTCCGCTCAATACAGCAAGGCATGCCAGATTCTGATCCCAACAGCCCAACGGACCCTGATGCTGACTGCCTCAAGTCTCCATTACGGGTGGGCATCATAACCACACATGAGCTGGCCTCCACCACACCTGCGCAACGCCTCTTGATCCTCAGTGTGGATCCAGACAATGAGTGGTGTGCTGTCCTTACAGTTAACACGGCTCACATCCGATTTAAACTGGACACCGACACGTCTGCGAACCTCATCTCACAATCCGACCTCAACACCATCCAGGCCCGAGCAAGCATTCTTCCACCGGCCTGCCAGCTCCTTGACTACAATGGCAATGCCATAGCTGCCAGTGGCTCATGTCAACTAGGGGTATCTAACAAGGCGATCAAGGCAACATTACAGTTTGAAATCATCAGGCCTGACAGGGCGTCCCTGCTCGGTGCTCGCGCCTGCAAGCTCCTGAACCTGGTTCAGCGAGTCCACACCATGTCATCGTCACCGGCGACGGCCTCGCCCGATTTGAAATTTGCAAGCCGACATAGACGACATTATCACGCAGTACCACAGAATATTCGATGGAATGGGCACGCTCCCATACCGATATAAAATCCTGCTCAAGCCGAATGCCACCCCTGTAATTCATGCACCACGCCGGGTGCCGGCGCCCCTCAAGGATCGTCTGAAAAAGCAACTACAGGACCTCCAAGACCAGAGCATCATATCGAAGGTTACAGAGCCAACGGACTGGGTCAACTCCATGGTCTGCGTAAAGAAGCCATCAGGGGAGCTCCGCATTTGGGGCCTCACGGTAGCATGGTGGTTAGCATCAATGCTTCACAGCTCCAGGGTCCCAGGTTCGATTCCCGGCTGGGTCACTGTCTGTGTGGAGTCTGCACGTCCTCCCCGTGTGTGCGTGGGTTTCCTCCGGGTGCTCCAGTTTCCTCCCACAGTCCAAAGATGTGCGGGTTAGGTGGATTGGCCATGCTAAATTGCCCGTAGTGTAAAGGTTAATGGGGGGATTGTTGGGTTAGGGGTATGTGGGTTTAAGTGGGGTGATCATTGCTCGGCACAACATCGAGGGCCGAAGGGCCTGTTCTGTGCTGTACTGTTCTATGTTCTATGTTCTATTTGCATTGATCCTGAGGACCTAAACCGCAACATCATGCGGGAGCACTACCCGATCCCGAAACGTGAAGAGTTGACCAGTGAGATGGCTCATGCCAAATTCTTCACTAAGCCGGACACCTCCTGGGGCGTTTGACAAATACAGCTGGACGCGTCCAGTCGGAAGCTGTGCACGTTCAACACCCCGTTCGGTCGCTACTGCTACAACCGCATGCCTTTCGGCATCATATCTGCCTCCGCAGTGTTTCACCGCATCATGGAGCAGATGATGGAGGGCATCGAGGGGGTGCGAGTATACGTCGACGACATGATTCTCTGGTCCACAATGCCCCAGGAACACATCGCTCGCCTCAAGCAGGTCTTCCAGCGAATTCATGAACATGATCTCCAGCTCAACAGGGCCAAGTGCTCATTTGGTCAATTGGATATTAAGTTTCTAGGTGACCACATCTCGCAGCAGGATGTGCGACTAGACGCTGACAAAGTCTTGGTGATCAACGTCATGAAGACGCCAGAGGACAAGAAGGCGGTCCTCCGCTTCCTCGGGATGGTCAACTTTCTCAGGAAATTCATTCCCAATATGGCATCCCATACCACGGCCCTCCGCCATCTCGTCAAGAAGTCAACGGAATTCCAGTGGCTGACCACACATGAAGCGGAATGGCGTGAGCTGAAAGCAAAGCTCACCACAGCCCCAGTTCTAGCATTCTTCGACCCAACCAAGAAAACCAAGGTATCAACTGATGCAAGCCAGGGCGGCATTGGGGCGGTGCTCCTCCAGCGAGATGACTCCTCATCCTGGGCTCCAGTGGCATATGCCTCCAGGGCCATGACATCCACTGAGTAACGGTATGCCCAGATCGAAAAGGAGTGTCTGGGTCTCCTGACAGGAATAGTCGCGTTTCATGACTACGTTTACGACCTGCCGAAATTCACGGTAGAAAAGGACCGCAGGCCTCTAGTCCACATAATCCAGAAGGATTTAAATGACATGACACCTCGGTTACAGCGAATTCTTCTTCGACTCAGCCGCTATGACTTTGAACTTGTCTACATGCCAGGCAAAGAGCTGATCATTGCAGATGCCTTATCCCGGTCCATCACCACACCATGTGAACAAGGTGACTTCATCTGCCACATAGAGGCGCAAGTGCAGTTGCATGCCACCAACCTCCCAGCCTCTGACGAACGGGTGGTCCAAATTTGTGAGGAAATGGCCAAGGATCCTCTACTGCAGCATGGGATGCAGCACCTTACCCATGGCTGGCAGAAGGGACAATGTCCCCAATTCTTTAACGTGAAAGACGAGCTGACGGTTGTGGAGGGAATCCTTCTGAAACTCAACAGGATCGTTATTCCTCAGAGCATGCAGGCTGTGGTGCTGGGTCAACTCCATGAGGGTCACCTTGGAGTCGAGAAATGTCGACGCAGAGCTCGGGAGGCGGTTTATTGGCCGGGCATTAACCAGGACATTGCCAACACGGTCCTCAACTGCCCCACCTGTCAGAAGTTTCAATCGGCTCAATCCAAGGAAACACTGCAACAGCACGAGATTGTGACCAAGAAAGAACAACAGCGCCTATACTTCCTCAGGAAACTAAGGAAATTCGGCATGTCCACATTAACCCTTACCAACTTTTACAGTTGCACTACAGAAAGCATCCTATCGGGCTGCATCACAGCCTGGTATGGCAACTGCTCGGCCCAGGACCGCAAGGAACTTCAGAGAGTCATGAATACTGCCCAGTCCATCACACGAACCTGCCTCCCATCCATGGACTCCATCTACACCTCACGTTGCCTGGGGAAAGCGGGCAGCATAATCAAGGATCCCTCCCACCCGGCTTACTCACTTTTCCAACTTCTTCCATCGGGCAGGAGATTCAGAAGTCTGAGAACACGCACGAACAGACTCAAAAACAGCTTCTTCCCCACTGTCACCAGACTCCTAAATGACCCTCTTATTGACTGACCTCATTAACACTACACCCTGTCTGCTTCAACCGATGCCAATGCTTATGTAGTTACATTGTATATATTGTGTTGCCCTATCATGTATTCTCATGTATTTTCTTGAATTTTGTTTAATTCCCTTTTCTTCCATGCACTGAATGATCTGTTGAGCTGCTTGCAGAAAAATACTTTTCACTGTACCTCGGTACACGTGACAATAAACAAATCCAATCCTTAGGTGAATGAAGAGGTAGGTTCCAGAAACATATACGTATACATACCTCAGTATTTATTTAACTAAAAAAAAGGGGGAGATGTCATAATATCCACTCATGTAAATAATGAGATGCAGACAGGCAGTGATTGACACATAGGATGACCAGTAAGCATACAACACAGTACAGCCAGTCACCAGACAGGACACTACCACTATAAAGCCAGAGGGCACTAGGTTTCCTGCTCTCTCGGGACCCAGCTACTGAGACAGTCAGAGTCCATGAGCTAGCAAGTGCAAACACTATGCGGTAGCTAGTAAGTCTGGTCAGGCTACTACAAGGTTACCAGTCAGATCAGTATAGTGTTGACCCACAGCTGAATATGTACAGCAGTTCTATAGTTGAATAAAACAGTGTTGGATCTTCTCCAGTGTTAGACGTCTGTTTCTAACTTCCCTGCATCGAGTGCAGTCCACATTGAACCAACCCGCCTACCACATCAGGATGTAAAGTACTTTGGAATGTTGTGAGGCCTGATAGAAATACAAATCTTCTTTTCAGTAAATACTGCTGGTGGTATTCTTACACTGTGCCCATGTAGAAGGCATGTTCTGTATACTAGGCCTCGTGAAATAGAACATGGAACATACAGTGCAGAAGGAGGCCATTCGGCCCATCGAGTCTGCACCAATCCACTTAAGCCCTCACTTCCACCCTATCCCCATAACCCAATACTCCCTCCTAACCTTTTTTGGACACTAAGGGCAATTTATCATGGCCAATCCACCTAACCTGCACATCTTTGGACTGTGGGAGGAAACCGGAGCACCCAGAGGAGACCCACGCAGACACGGTGAGAATGTGCAGACTCCAAGCAAACAGTGACCCTGGCGCTGTGAAGCCACAGTGCTATCCACTTGTGCTACTGTGCTGCCCTTCAACTTCATAACTTCATCCTCAAACTTCCTCCTCAAAGACCTATACACTTGAATAGGAAAAATATACAAGGCTATTAGAAAACAGTAGTGGTGTGGGATGAATTGAAGAGCACTTTCAAAGTGCCAGCATGGAATGATGACCTTTTGTGTTGCGTGATTCTAAGGTTTTATGATTTTAATACACATAAAGAGTAAGTAAGCCTTTGACTTAATGGCAGTATTCCCATTTTGTAATCAAAAAGACCAAGATTCGAACCGTATGCCATAGTCCTAAAGAGTGAAATCAGGGGCGGGATTCTCCGAACCCCTTGCCGGGTCGGAGAATCACCGGGGGCGGTGTGAATCCCGCCCCCACCGGCTGCCGAATTCTCTGGCGCCGGGGATTTGGCGGAGGCAGGAATCGTGCGGTGCCGGCCGGCGGCTGGTGGCAGCGCCCCCCCCCGGCGATTCACCGGCCCGCGATCGGCCAAGTGGCCGCTAGTTTTCGGCCTGTTCCACAGGGGTAAATTACAACAGGTACTTACCGGCGGGACCTGGCTCTGAGGACGGCCTCCGGGGTCCTCGGGGGGGCGCGGGGGGCTCTGGCCTGGGAGGTGCCCCATGGTGGCCTGGCACGTGATTGGGGCCCACCGATCCATGGGCAAGCCTGTGCCATGGGGGCACTCTATTCCTCCGTGCCAGCCGCTGTAACAGTCGTGCGATGGCCGGCGCGGAGAGGAACACACCCTGCGCACACGCTGAGGCTCCCGCGCATGCACCAACATGCGCCGGCCGGCAGAGGCCCTTCAGCACCGGTTAGTGTGACGCCAAGCCCCTTCTGCGCCAGCCAGCGTGGCGCAAACCACTCCGTCACCGGCCTAGCCCCGGAAGGTGCAGAGGATTCCGCACCTTCAGGGCGGCCCAACGCCGGAGTGGTTCATGCCACCCCTCGGCGCCGGTGTGGCCAGCCCCGCTGGTTTGCGGAGAATCCCACCCCAGAGGTCTGACTCTGAAATCCGGATTGAGATGCAGTGGGATATTCACGTCCCGTGGATATAGATGACAGCCCACTATAAGAGATGGAGGAACTCATTAAAACTCTTCCACCATATTGGACTGACCATCTTGGAATGAACGTGTTTAAGACTGTGGAAGGTGCATTAGCAATCTGACAGGTGTCACAAAGCTCTGAACCTTCATGTTTGAAAATTAGGGGCAGAATTCTCCGGTCGCCGACACTGAAATCACGTTCGGCGATCAGCCAGAAAATCCCCATTCATGAACAAATCGGGGGTGGTGCCACTTTTGCGACGCTCCGCCCCCTCCAAAGCGGCCTACTCGGAGAGTACACCGTGCGACGTATGAACAGCCTCAGGACGTTGCCGAAGGCCCGCCTCTCGATGCTCCACCCTCGACTAACCGGGTTCCCGGCAGCATGGGGGTCTCATGGTCTCACCCGTCGGGAACTCGGTGTGCTGGCTGCGGACTCAGTGCAGCACCGCCGCAGTCGGGGGAGGGCCGATCTGCCGGCAGGGGGGACTTTGCCAGGGGCTGGGGGCACTGTGGGGTGTGGCCCGGGGCACACGAACCGACCAAAAGCGGGGGACACTATTTCGCAGGCCGGGGCCACGAGCGGCTGGCGCCATGTTGCACGGCCCGGCCACTGCCGTGCGCATGTGTGGCTACGGACCCGGCATCTCCAGCCGTATCGACAGCTATAGCTGGGTGCTCTGCGCTGCTGGTATGCTAGCCCTCAGCTACACGGAGGATTGGTGGCCGTTTTGCGCCGAATGTTCGGGCGTAAAAGGCCACCCTTTCTACGCCAACATGAGGACATAGCCTCACAATCGGAGAATCCAGCCCAAGGTTTTTTGACTTTCAATTGACTGGAACTTTTGCAAGTTGAACTGAGACAGAGCAAACAGCTTAAAAATGCAAGGCCACATTCTAAGGTGAAGGTGAGAAACAAAAAAAAAATCACCCTCAGGACAATGTAAAGAGAGAGGCATTTCCTATACTCCAGGCACCCATCAAAACTTGTAGTTGTCTGAGGAAGAGATATTAAAAAACCCAAAGTTGTGATCGACAGAAACACACAAAACCTCTTGGAAATTTAAAATGGCTGAAGTATTTCAAAGCAAGGCTGCCCAGCCAGGAAAGAGATTGCAAGTGATACAGGTGGGTATCAAGAAAGTATTCAACAGAGCAGACAGGCCGAAGGCTGCTCTCTCTTTCTTCCTTTGTCTCTTTTGGAATAAATGTGTCACAGAATGACAGAAAAATACAGTGCAGAAAAGGCCCTTCGGCCCATCAAGTCTGCACATCCACATCAAAAGCACCTGATCTGTCAATCCTAATCCCATTTCCCAAATTTTGGCCCATAGCCTTGAATGTTAAGATGTGACAAGTGCTCATCCACGCCCTTTTTAAAGGATGTGAGGCAAACAGTCTTTACCACCCTCCCAGGCAGTGCATTCCAGTTTGTCACCACCCTCTGGGTTAAAATATTGGCCGCGGTTCTCTGGTACGGCGCCAGAGTGCCGGCGCCAAAACACGAGTACTTTACTCCGGCGCCGGTTCCGAGACCCAATTCTCGGGACCTGGGGGGGGCCAGCATGGCGCTGGACCCGGCGCCGCGGGGTCCATGCATGCACAGTTGGACCGGCGCCAACTAGCGCATGTGCAGTGGCCTTCTTCCCCACGCTGGCCCCGACGCCAAATGGCGCAGGGATCCAGGAGCAGGCGCGAACAAAAGGAGGCCCCCAACAGAGAGGCCGGCTCGCCGATCGGTGAGCCCCGATTGCGGACCAGGTCACTACGGCGGCCCTCCCTGGGGTTGGACACCCTACCCCCCACAGGCCGCCCCCGGACCCATCAACCACGAGGTCCCGCTGGCCCAGAACAAGTTAGAACGGTGCTGGCCGAATTCAGATTTTTTCGGACAACCGCTTGGCCCATTTGGGCCAGAGAATCGCAGCACCGCCAGAGGATCACCGCTACGACCGTTTGCGGCGATTCTCCGTGCAGTCTGGCACCATGCGCACCCGCCCGATTTTTCACGGGTGGGAGAATGGCGTCCTGGCTTTGGGGCGGCGTGGCGCGATTCGCACGGCCCCCCACCGATTCTCCGGCCAGATGGGGGGTCGGAGAATCGCGCCCAATTTCCTCAAATCCCCCTGAACCTTCCGCCCCTCACCTTGAACTTGCGTCCTCTCGTAACTGACCCTTCAACTAAGGGGAACAGCTGTTCCCTATCCATCCTGTCCATGCCCCTCACCAGGTGTCACCTGGTTCAAGAATCTAACTCTGACAGAAACCTACTAGCGAACTGAGATCTCGTAATAATTGCAACACATTCTACACCTAATAGCATTCAAGGAACCAGCTAATCTAAATCAGCCACAGATTTTAAAATCCCCACTTCAAGGACAAGCTAAGGACATTTAAGTACATATTAATGTCTCATTTTTAATTGGACTCTAATTCCCTTTATCTTTGGGGTGGTGTGTGTGTGTATGTGTGTGTCTGTAGCATGGGATGTGGAGTGGGTGTGTGCACATGTGCATGTTAATGCGTGCATGTATGCACGTGTGTATTCAACCAAAGAGATTGACTGGAGGAGAATCAGTTCATCCCTTACCACCTGGTCGGAACACAGGTCACAATGAGGATCAGTCTTTGAATCCTTATATTACTTCATACTCTCAACCAAGGGAAGAGTGCGAAGAAACAACAACAACTTAAGGGATCATTTTTTTCAGTTTTGCATTCCTGGCACACACCTGTGCAGACTGAATGGCCTTCTGTCCTGTAGCATCGGATATCTGTCATGGAGAATAGTGAGCCTAGAAACAACATTATGGACAATGACCCCTTCAGTACTCTGAAACTTTGATGCTTTCTCTCAACCTCTGCCACCTGTAGCCTAAATATATACCTTTCCTCACAATGTGCCAAGCATGAGTGAGCTTCCCTGACTAACAAGTTTCCTTTCTTACTTCCTGTTCTGTTATAATTTCAAGTGTTAAACTTAAATTAAGATTTTGGGCACGATTCAGCGGTCTTCAAACAGAGTCTGCTGCAACGCCGAGAAGCACCCCACTATCCAATGGCACTTTGCCATTTTCTTTGGCCTCAGGGAGTTTCTCTCTGCCAAGACAGCTCTTGGAGTGATTTCCTGCTGGTGAGCTGAGGTCCCGTGCTGGGCGACCTCCACAGCCATTTTGATCGGCAGCCCTGATTTATCCCCCCTCTTTCAGGGTGACAGTCTGGAAGTGCCAGTACTACGCTGTCCTGTCCTTGATCACCCTGGAGTCTCTAATGGCATAGGAGACAACCCCCCCGCCCTCCCCGGGTGCCGTGGTCCATGTTTGTGTGGACCGGTACTAAACACCACTCTGGCGAGGTCTCCCAGGTGCGGTAGTTGAGTCCCAGATGTTGTGTTCTGTGACCTTGCCATTGCAATGATACACACAGAACTGCCGGCGACTTAACTAGAATGGTGCTTTATTGATGAACACGTGGAAGGATAACACACAGAATACTATACAGACTAGGCTACTACTTGAGTTCCGTGAAATCTCCTGGAACTACCTTATGTGCAATTGTCCTGTTGTGTGCCTTACTACCAACTAGCGAGTGCCCACATCACGTGACCGATGTCCGATGCCACCAGCTGGTTGGAGGTTGCATTGCTGACTCTATACAATACTATTCACAGGCACCACACCAGGCACCGGGTGAATCCAGCTTCCAGGTATTTAAATGAGCCGTTAGCCCAGCGAGGTCGCCCAGTGCGGAGCCTGATTTGGGGTGCGCCTGCACTTTGCCCGATGTCCCAGGCTCCCAGCCGGGTGTAATAGGGCTGCTGCATCACGCCCTTTAATTTTGTATGAGGAGTTGCGTCTGAACATTGGAACATGGGAAGAAAAATGTTCGAAGTTCACGATTTAGTCCTTTTATGCATCTCTTACATGATCAATTTTCTTTGCAAGTGGAAAAAGATGGGACAGGTGAGAAATGAATATTGTCGCTAAAAAAATGTGAATTTTTTTTGAGGATTATAAAGTAAATGTTACAGAGCTTTTTGTTTTATTATGGAAAGTTTAAACAAACGATGATATCGTTGTGGGAAATTTAAGTCAACAATGGTGTTTTGTGAATGTGCATAACCGGCATAATATTCATTTAAAAAGGTTTCCCACAGGAATTTTCACACAGGGAAATAATGGGCATGTTGCCCACCCATTTAAACGCTGTGAAAATGCTAAAGAAAATCAGATAGGGTACTACTGCCCAAGGCCAATTTCACCTGAATGACTAAGATAAATAACTGAAATCAGCAACAGATTCAATACAATTATGACAATGTCATGAAGCATTAACAACAATATGTGAAGATCAACAGAAATCAAGGACCTAATCAATCACTTCTGAAAAGGTGGCCCACAAATCAGACACTGGCACGGGTCCACATGAGTTCGGACCTTCCAACACCTGAACCTGAATCTATCCCGTGTGAAGGAAATAATAAAAGCAATAACTACGAATGCTGGAAATCTGAAATAGAAACAGGAAATGCTGGAAAGGCTCAGCGGGTCTGGCAGCATCTGTGGAGAGCGGAACAGAGTTCGGGTCCATGTGATGTTTCTTCAGAGCCATGTTAAGGCAATGTTGGATGCAAAGGTCCAGTAATTTAGCCAAACCTCGAACTGGATTCTAATAAGCAAACGCCCTCCCCGCCCCAAACAGAACTGCCCATAATTCAGCATAAATTCTCACTCAGAGAAATGATTAACTGAAAATTCATTTAATTGCCTATGGGATATGTCTAAAAAGCAGCCGGTCAAGAATTAATACTGAGTGATTCAAAATAAATGCAAACAATTTACCATCTGTATAGAAATAAATCTATGCTTTCCATTGGAGTTCCATATAAGTGGCTACGATTACAGAAACGGTTGCTCTGGATAAACACAGTCAACTCAAACTTGAATAACTGCAAAACAAAAGTAGGCCTTGACACTATTCTGTGTGACAATATCACGCAAAGTGCTTACTGTGGTTGTACGAAAACCCTTTTGTCTCCTGTTAACTTTCAAAGCTTCCTGAGCTGTCTTTTATAAACTGCTGTCCCAGAGTTAAAGGGCGGGATTCTCCCAGCCCTGTGCCAGGTCGGAGAATCCCCGCAACTGCACCATGGCGCCCCGATGCCGGCACACGATTCTCTGCGGAGCGTTTGGCGCGGCACCGGTCGCGGGCTGCTGAGGGCAGCACGGTAGCATTGTGGATAGCACAAATGCTTCACAGCTCCAGGGTCCCAGGTTCGATTCCGGCTTGGGTCACTGTCTGTGCGGAGTCTGCACATCCTCCCCGTGTGTGCGTGGGTTTCCTCCGGGTGCTCCGGTTTCCTCCCACAGTCCAAAGATGTGCGGGTTAGGTGGATTGGCCATGATAAATTGCCCTCAGTGTCCAAAATTGCCCTTAGTGTTGGGTGGGGTTACTGGTTATGGGGATAGGGTGGAGGTGTTGACGTTGGGTAGGGTGCTCTTTCCAAGAGCCGGTGCAGACTCGATGGGCCGAATGGCCTCCTTCTGCACTGTAAATTCTATGATTCTATGATTCTACGCGGCCGGGCCCGCCGATTCTCCGGCCCGGTTGGGCCGAGCGCCTGCTCTAGAAGGGCAGAGTCCCGCCGGCTGCAACCAGGTGTGGGAAACTCTGCGCGTAGGGTCGGGGGGTGGCCTGTGGGGGGGGGAAGGAGCCTCCAACCCCAGGGGAGGGCCTCTAATGGGGCCTGGTCCACGATCGGGGCCCATCGATTGGCGGGACGGCCTCTGTGGCTGGGGGCCTCCTTTCCTATGCGCCGGCCCCTGTAGCCCTGCGCCATGTTGCGTCGACACGTTGAAGGAGGTCACTGCGCATGTGCATGTTGGCGTCAGCACCACTGCACATGTCCTCGTTGGCACAGACGCAACTGCGCATGCAGGAATCCCACGGCACACTGTTCGCGCCGGAATCTGCAGCTGAAGCGGCGCGAACTGCACCAGCTCCGTGCTGGTCCCCTGGAGGGGCCAGAATTAGACATGGGAGCGACCCATTCATGCCGTTGTAAAACACGACGACGTTTACGATGGTGTGGACACTCTGCCGCGGGATCGGAGAATCCCGCCCAATGTTCCTGACATTTAGCAGCCCAGCTGGTTCAAAGGCTGGTTTAGCACAGGAAAAATCGCTGGCTTTTGAAGCAGATCAAGGCAGGCCAGCAGCACAGTTCAATTCCCGTACCAGCCTCCCCAAACAGGCGCTGGAATGTGGCGACTAGGGGCTTTTCACAGTAACTTCATTTGAAGCCTACTTGTGACAATAAGCGATTTTCATTTTCATTTCAACTGGAGGTGTTAATCCATTTAAAAGTTAAAATATAATTCAAATAAAAGAAAATACAAAGTACGCTCCTGCTGTGCCACAATTAAGTAAGAATGTAGGTGTTACAAAGCCTCTTCTATACAAATGAATAGGTGCGTCACTTGTTTTATGCTGGAGGATTTTTAGCTGCTGCAACACTGGCTGAGGTCAATTTACACCAACAGTAACTACAGTGGGTATTTTAGTTCCTAATGCAGTTATGAAAATAAAAAATACTTTACTAAATTGCACAGGGCAGAATGGAAGAATTTGCGAAAAAGCAATAAAATGTTGAGAGAGCGAAGAGTGACAGATAGTAATCAATGCTCACCACTGAGTCTATGAGTCATAAAGTATTGTTTGCCTAAAAATCCTTGAATGAGGAACATACACACATAGAAAATAGGAGCAGGGGGAGGCCATTCAGTCCTTCAAGCCTGCTCCACCATTCATTTTGATCATGGCTGATCATCCAACTCAGAAACGAGGAAGAGGGTACACCCACAACAAAGCAGCCTCGAAGATGAGGAAAAATTAATTTCAAAGACCCATGGCAAGGCAGGTAGACCACCTTCAAGTGGTGGCTATTGGCATCGTGAGGCCCCTCCATAACCCATGAGGAAGAGCAACCCTGCTGGGAGTTGACCAGGATTTACCTGTTAAATTCCCCGTGTGGCAGCGGACTTTTCCAATGTTGGTAAACTGCCAATGGGGGGGGGGGGGGGGGGGGGGGGGTGTGTGGAAGTGACCCTTAGTCTGGCAGATCAGTATTTCACTAAGCCGCTTGATGGGCAGCTGAACCAATAAGGATCCCACCATTGTTAATATACAATGGTTGCAGGAAGGTGTCAGCTTCCCTTCACTATTTCCCCAGTCCTCTTCGCTCCCAGTTTATCTCCAAATGATGAATTTCAGCCATCAGCAGTTCCAACTTTCAGAACATTTTCTCTACCACAAGGGTTTTTGAGACATTCATTTATCTAGAAAGGCCTGGGCACCATCCAGGCTCAGGCTGATGGATTGGATTTTGCCAGGCATCATATTCCCTTCCCCCCACCCCCCAACCCCTGATTGAAAAGTCAGTTGCCAGCCCACCAATCCCACAACCAGCTTCCCCGTAGCGGTATTACGCTTGGAGTAACCTTAGTAGTTTCAGAGTGAGATTTTCACCCCTGTCTGGGAGCAAGTTCAGCCCTAGAGAGCTGATTGACTGGCAGCTCTCTAGCCCCAGCAGTGCCAGAATTGCGTGGTGGCCACTGTTGGGAATATCGGCAAACCCTCAGGGAGAAAAGCTTTGGCGGCAAAACTTAAAGTTAAGTCTGGTGTTTTGGATGGGCCTGGCTGGCAGACCCCAGTCAGGGGGTTGTGAGACAGGAGGGTGGGTTAAAGGGAGGGGTTGCGATCTTGTCGGGCACCTCTTTGGCCACAGGGGATACCCCAAAAGTGCTACCACCCCTTCCTGCCCGACAGCAGCCTGCACAATCAAAATGCCACACTTCCCAATTGTCAGACGCAGAATGAGTCCCTTAAGGAGTCATTAATTGATCAGTGGTAGCAACATTGTGGCGTAGTTGTGGTGCTACTGCACTTGTAATCCAGAGGGACAAGCTCTGCGAACATGGGTTGGAACCCCACCATGGCAGTTGGTGACATTTAAATTCAATTAATAACTCTGGAATTATAGAGCGAGCCTCAGTAATGATGACCATGAAACTATGATTGATTGTTGTAAAACTGCATTTGGTTCACAAATGTTTTTCAGGAAATCTGTTGTCTTTACCTAGTTTGGCCTACATGTGATTCCGGACCCACATCAATGTGGCTTAACTGTTCTCTGAATTAACCTTGGAAACCACTCAGTTCAAGGAAAATTATGGATAGGCAACAAATGTTGACATTGCCAATGATGCCCACATGGCATGAAAGAATGCAAAAAAAGGTATTTCTCTCCATCCACATCCTCTCTAACCCTTCCATCCTTACTTTCTTTCATATCCAGCCCAGAATAAATTCTCCCAATTCAATTATTTTCAACGGTACTTTCAAAATCCTAATTGTCTATCGTTTGGCCCTTTATTTACCAAGGTATTTTTGCAGATAGCTATTCCCTCAACCATACCCTTACCTGTGTTGGAACCAACCATTCTATGGACACGTGCTGGTAGGATTAGAATAGCGGTTTTAATATACTTACAACAGAGCCAGCCTGTTGCCGTTGAACTTTCGGTGAACTGGCTGGCTGACTCTGTGGCACGGATCTTTATACAGCAGTTCCAGGGGGCGGAGCCAAGGGAGGAGCCCAGTACAAACTCGCGAGTACTCCCAGAGCTACTCCCCCTGGTGGTCAGGTAGTGCAACTGCACTTACAATATTGATACATGTATCTACTTGGAACAGAGTGACATTGGTAACTATAATGCCGTGTGAATCTCATTCACCACAACCTGCACCTATAATTCCCTCACCTTCATGAAAACCAGTACACCTGGCTATTTCCTCTGGTCTGGCTCTCAACTCCACTGCCTTAACTTCAAGGAAAGGAGATCCTGAAAGGATCTGAATGACAACTTGTTTAGCCACTTACCATCAGTTCCTGCAGGACTACATAAAACACTCTTGGGTCCTCCTCTCAGCTGTTAAAAGACTATTCTAGAATTGTCTTGGAATGTAACAATAACCCTTGGCACATTTTCTCTCCTGCAAGCCACCCTCTCTGTTCCTTCTCTGTCACCTCCCTCCTCACCTCCAACAATTCTTTTTTTTAAATTTTTTTTTTAAACTTTAGAGTACCCAATTATTTTTTCTCCCAATTAAGGGGCAATTTAACTTGGCCAATCCACCTAGTCTGCACATCTTTTGGGTTGTGGGGGTGAAACAGACATGAGGAGAATGTGCAAACTCCACACGGACAGTGACCCAGGGCCGGGATTCGAACCCGGGTCCTCAGTGCCACAGTCCCGGCGCTAATCACTGCGCCACCGTACTGCCTTTCCTCCAACAATTCTGACTGGAAGCCTGTGTCCAGTGGGGTCCCGCAGGGATCATTGTTGTGGCCCATGATGTCTATGGTTTATATAAATTATTTGGACATGAATCTAGGGGGGGTTGATCAGTAATTTTCCAGATGATATGAAAATTGTTGGGGTGGTAAATAGTGAGGAGGATAACCTTCGATTGCAGGAGGATATAGACAGGCTGGTCAGATGGGCTGATCAGTGGCAAATGGAATTCAATCCAGATAAGTGTGAGGTGATCCACTTGAACAGGACAATCAAAGCAAGGGATAGCACTGTAGTTTCACAGCGCCAGGGTCCCAGGTTCAATTCCCTCCTGGGTTACTGTCTGTGCGGAGTCTGCACATTCTCCCCATGTCTGCTTGGGTTTATTACGGGTGCTCCGGTTTCTTCCCACAGTCCAAAGACGTGCAGGTTAGGTGGATCGGCCATGCTAAATTGCCTTTAGTGTCGACAAAGGTTAGGAGGGGTTATTGGGTTACGAGGATAGAGTGGAAGTGAGGGCCTAAGTGGGTCGGTGCAGGCTCGATGGGCTGAATAGCCTCCTTCTGCACTGTGTGATGTATGTTTTATGAATACATGATAATTGGCAGGACCCTGGGAAGCGCCAAGGATCACAGCGATCTTGGAGTGCATGTGTACCGGTCCCTTAAGGTAGCAAGGCAGGTGATTACTTGCCTTTTTTTAGCCGAGGCATAGAGGTTAAGAGTAGGGAGGTTATGCTGGAACTGTATAAAATATTACATCGGCCACAGCTAGACTATTGTGTGCAATTCTGGAATCCACATTATTGGAGGGGGGGTGATAGCATTGGAAAGAGTGCAGAGGAGATTTACCAGGAGGTGGCCTGTGCTGGAGAGTTTTAGTTATGAAGAGAGATTGGATTGACTTGGATTGTTTTCTTTGGAGCAGAGTACACTGAGGGGGGATATGACTGAAATGTATCAAATTATGAGGGGCATAGATCGGGTCGACAGAAATAAACCTTTCCTCTTGGTGGAGGGATCAATGACCAGGGACCATAGATTTAAGGTAAGGGGCAGGAGGTTCAGAGGGGTTTTGAGGAAAAATAACTTACCAAGAGAGTGGTGGGAGTCTGGAACTCACCGCCTGAATGGGTGGTGGAGGCAGAGACCCTCATAACATTTAAGAAGTATTTAGATGTGAACTTGAGATCTCAGGTTATACAAGACTATGGGCCTGTGGTAAACCACTGTTCCACTTGTATTAGGTGATGTAAGGTAGGACCTGTACTACAGTTTCGCTGGTAGCCCCTGCCTGCTGGTTCCGCCCAGTAGGAGGAGCGTGTCCTCTATTCAGCAGCCATTTCTGCTGTGGCCAGCAGAAGCAGCCCCGACAACGCTGCCCGGCCCGCACTGCCATTTGCAAGGCTTGCGGCAAAAAGGGGCACTTTGCCGCGGTGTGCCAGACCCATGCAGTCGCCGCTATCGCCCCCTCCCCCCTGACCTACACACAATGGCCGCCGCCATCCTCATCCCGGACCACGCGCGGCCAGTGGGCGCCGCCATCTTCCCCGCCTCAGTCCACGTGCGGCCCATGGGCACCGCCATCTTGTCCAGCCCCCGCAACGTGCGGCCCATGGGCACCGACATCTTGTCCAGCTCCCGCAATGTGCGGCCCATGTGCGCCGCCATTTTGTTCCCCGCAGGATCTTCAGGCATGGCCATCCTGTCTTCCCCACAGGGCATGGACGCCGACAGCATTCCACAACCTGGGCCCCCCACGCTCTCAATCTTCTGACGCCAGCGATGACCAACCGCAGCTCGCCTCTGTGACGATCGACCAGTCTCGTCCGCACAACCTGGCCACCGCTTCGACCAGTGTGAGAATCAACAGTCACATGACCTCTTGTCTGCTGGACTCCGGGAGCACCGAAAGCATGATCCACCCGGATACGGTAAGGCGCTGCTCCCTCACGGTCCACCCCGTCAACCAAAGAATCTCCCTGGCCTCCGGATCCCATTCCGTCCTGATCTGTGTGCGGCCTCGCGACCCCAAAGGTCGACCCACCCTCCCTCTTTGCCAATCTAACTCCGGATTGCAAACCCGTTGCCACCAGGAGCAGACGGTACAGCACCCAGGTCAAGACCTTCACCAGGTCCGAGGTCCAGCGGCTGCTTCGGGAAGGCACCATCGAGGCTAGAAACATCCCCTGGAGAGCCCAAGTGGTAGTCGTTAAAACTGGGGAGAAACACAGAATGGTCGTGGACTACAGCCCAGACCATTAATCGGTACACGCAGCTCGACGCGTACCCCCTCCCACGCATATCTGATATGGTCAATTAGATTGCGCAGCACCGGATCTTCTCAACGGTAGACATCAAATCTGCCTACCACCAGCTCTCCATTCATAAATCGGACCGTCCATACACTGCTTTCGAGGCGGACGGTCATCTCTATCACTTCCTCAGGGTTCCCTTCGGCGTCACTAACGGGGTCTCAGTCTTCCAAAGGGAGATGGACCAAATGGTCGACCGGTACGGTTTGTGGGTCACCTTCCCATACCTGGACAATGTCACCATCTGTGGCCACGATCAGCAGACCACGATGCCAACCTTGCCAAAGTCCTCCAAACCGCCACTCTCCTCAACCTCACCTACAACAAGGAGAAGTGCGTGTTCAGCACAACCCGCTTGGCCATCCTCGGCTATGTGGTCCAGAACGGAGTTCTGGGGCCCGATCCCAACTGCATGCGTCCCCTCATGGAGCTTCCCCTCCCCCACTGCCCCAAGGCCTTCAAACACTGCCTGGGGTTCTTCTCCTCCTACGCCCAGTGGGTCCCAAACTATGCGGACAAGGCCCGCCCACTCATTCAATCCATCCACTTTACCTTTACGGCCGAGGCACAACAGTCCTTCGACCATATCAGAGCTGATATAGCCAAGGCCGGGATGCACGCAGTAGACGAGACACTGCCCTTCCAAGTAGAAAGCGACACATCAGACGTCGCACTTGCCGCCACCCTCAATCCGGCAAACAGACCCGTGGCATTCTTTTCCTGCACCCTTCATGCCTCAGAAATTCATCACTCGTCCGTCGAAAAAGAGGCCCAAGCTATCGTTGAAGCTGTGCAGCATTGGAGGCATTACCTGGCCGGCAGGAGATTCACTCTCCTCACTAACCAACGGTCGGTAGCCTTCATGTTTAACAACACGCAAGATCAAAAACGATAAAATGTTACGGTGGAGAATCGAGCTCTCCACCTATAATTACGAGATTTTGTATCGCCCCGGTAAGCTCAACGAGCCCCCAGACGCCCTACCCCGAGGTGCATGTGCCAGCGCACAAGTAGACCGACTCCGGGCCCTACACCACATCCTTTGTCACCCGGGGATCACACGATTGTACCATCTTGTCAAGGCTCGCAATCTGCTCTACTCCGTCGAGGAAGTACGGACAGTCACCAGGTCTGTGTGGAGTGCAAGCCGCACTTTTACCGGCCGGACCGAGTGCGCCTCAGCGTGGAGTTCAAAGGGCCCCTCCCCTCCACCAACCGAAACATATATATTCTCAGTGTGATCGATGACTACTCCAGATTCCCCTTCGCCATCCCATGCCCCGACATGACGTCTGCCTCCTTCATCAAAGCCCTAAACACAATCTTCGCTCTGTTCGGTTTCCCCGCCAACATCCACAGTGACAGGGGATCCTCATTCATGAGTGATGAGCTGCATCAGTTTCTGCTCAGCAAAGGTATTGCCTCCAGCAGGACGACCAGCTATAATCCCCGAGGAAACGGACAGGTAGAGAGGGAGAACA
Organism: Scyliorhinus canicula; assembly: GCF_902713615.1. NCBI lineage: Eukaryota > Metazoa > Chordata > Chondrichthyes > Carcharhiniformes > Scyliorhinidae > Scyliorhinus > Scyliorhinus canicula. Next base: position 178,668,384 of record NC_052150.1, on the reverse strand, counting down.
TGACAGTATGGAGGGCCGTCCAACTGGCCCTACGGTCCAGGAACCTCCCAGCCTCTCGCTGGCAGGAGGTCCTCCCTGATGCACTACACTCCATCTGGTCACTACTGTGCACCGCCACAAATAACACACCCCATGAACGTCTCTTTGCCTTCCCCAGGAAGTCCACATCCGGGGTGTCACTCCCCACTTGGCTCGCAGCTCCTGGACCGGTCCTGCTCCGGAGGCACGTCCGACTCCACAAGGAGGACCCATTGGTGGATAGGGTGCACTTGCTCCATGCCAACCCCCAATATACCAATGTGGCGTACCTCAACGGCCGCCAAGATACTGTCTCCCTCAGGGTCCTGGCACCAGCAGGTTCCACCCATACAAACTTCTCCGGCCCGGCGCCACACTCCCTTCCCCTGGCGCTCCCAACATTAAGCCCACCAGGTCCATCCCTCCTTCCCCTGCCCACGCCAGAGGATGAAGAGGATTTCGACACACTCCAGGTGTCATCCAACATCAGGCCAGCATCGACATCGCCAGCATCGACATCACCGCCACCGCTACGTCGCTCCTAGCGGAACATCAAGGCACCAGACCGGTTGAATCTCTAACTGGCACCGGACTTTCAAAGGACATTTTTTTCTTTTCCCTGATAAAACACTGTACATAAATTCACTACTGTATATAGTTCTCTACCACACCCGCCTGACTCATTTTTAACAGGGGGTGAATGTGGTAAACCACTGTTACACCTGTATTAGGTGATGTAAGGTAGGACCTGTACTACTGGTTCGCCGGTAGCCCCTACCTGCTGGCTCGGCCCAGTAGGAGGAGCGTGACCTCTATTCAGCAGCTATTTAGGGCAGCACGACAGCATTATGCATAGCACAATAGCTTCACAGTTCCAGGGTCCAAGGTTCGATTCCGGCTTGGGTCACTGTCTGTGTGGAGTCTGCACATCCTCCCTGTGTGTACGTGGGTTTCGTCCAGGTGCTCCGGTTTCCTCCCACAGTCCAAAGAGGTGCAGGTTAGGTGGATTGGCCATGATAAATTGCCCGTAGTGTCTAAAATTGCCCTTAGTGTTGGGTGGGGTTACTGGTTTATGGGATAGGGTGGAGGTGTTGACCTTGGGTATGGTGCTCTTTCCAAGTGCCGGTGCAGACTCAATGGGCCGAATGGCCTCCTTCTGCACTGTAAATTCTATGAATTTCGCCAGCTGCTGTGGGAGGCCACACATCTTACTGCAATAAAGCCACAGTTGTATCCAACCTTAGTCTTTGTACAATTGATCGTGCATCAGGGCCAAGTGCTGGAAAACTGAATTACTGGAATGTAATTCTGGAATGCCCAAAGGGCCTTTCTGTGCTGTATGACCCTATGACTCTGTCACAAATGTGATGAACTCATTTTTTATATTCGTTCATGCAATGTGGGCATCGCAGGCTGTGCAAGCATTTATTGCCCATCCCTAACTGCTCTTGAGGGGATATTTAAGAGTCAACCACATTGCTGTGGGTCTGGATGTAGGCCAGACCAGGTAAGGATGACAGATTTCCTTCCCTAAAGGGCAGAAGCGAACCAGATGGGTTTTTATGACAATCGACAATGGTTTCATGGTCATCATGAGAATTTTAATTCCAGAGTTTTATTGAATTCAAATTTCACCATCTGCAGTGGCGGGATTTGAACCTGGGCCCACACAGCATTAGTCTGAGTCTCTGGTTTACTAGTCCAGTGACAATACCACAACGCCACTGCCTCCCATTGCTGCTCATTGACTCTGTTCATCCCAGAAATGTGCAGTCCAACCTGGATGACAGTGGAGAGGTACAGGATGAAGTTGGTATAGTTGAACGGAGGGAGTGACAGAGTGGTAATATCACTGGACTAGTATTCCAGAGACCCAGGTACATGGTTTGGGGGCAAAGACTCAAATACCATAAAATCTGGTCGGGTGCTCTTTTGGAGGGTCGGTACTGACTCGATGGTTCAAATGGCCTCATTCTGCACTTTAGGGATTCTATGATTCTACATTTTTATCTATTCAGTCGTAGCCAGCGTATTACCTGTAATGACTATTCTTCTTCCTTCTGCATTATTATCTTTGGTGTCCCTCAAGTATCTATCATGCACCCCCTGAGAGACATCATCCAAAGACATAATATCAGTTACCACATGTACTCTGTTGACATCCAGCTCTACTTCAGCACCAACTCTTTCGACTCTCCAATGTCTCTAGATTGTCAGATTGCTTTTCCGACATCCAGTACTGAGTGAATGGCCATTCACCTCACTATCTATAGACTCTACCCCTCTTTGCCTGACACCTTTCTGCTGCTGAATTGGAATGTTCAAAACCTTGGTGACATCGAGATGGGTTTACAAACAAATAGCCATGCCATAACTATAGTCATCTGTTTCCATTTCTGTTACATTGTCTGTCTGTATCCCTGTCTCAGCTCAGCCACGGCCATCCTCTCCCATACATTAGTTATCTCGAGACTTGACTATGCCAAAACACTCTTGGCTAGCTTCCCAATTTATATCCACTGTAAACTCGTGGTCATTCAAACTCTGATGCTCATGCCCTAACATTAGAACACAAAAAATAGAAGCAGGAATGGATCATTTGGACCCCTGACCCTGCTGTGCCATTCAATACGATTCTGCCTCCACTCCACTCCCCTGCCTACTTCCCACATCCCTTAGTTCCCTGCAGGACCATTGTTAGCCTATATTGGCTCCCAGCTCAGCAATGCATAGACTTCAGCATTCATGTCCTTGTTTTCAAATCCCTCCATGGTCTTGTTCCTCCCTATCTCTGTAATCTCTATCCCCAGACTCAGCCCCACACCCGTCGCAAGATATAAGACGGAAAGACATAGGAGCTGAATTAGGCCACTCGGCCCATCGAGTCTGCTCCGCCATTCAATCATGGCTGATATTTTTCTCATCCCCATTCTCCTGCCTACTCCCCATAAACCCCTGATCCCCTTATTAATCAAGAACCTATCTATCTCTGTCTTAAAGACACTCAGTGATTTGGCCTCCACAGCCTTCTGCGGCTAAGAGCTCCACAGATTGACCACACTCTGGCTGAAGAAATTCCTCCTCATCTCTGTTTTAAAGGATCGTCCCTTTAATCTGAGATTGTGCCCTCTGGTTCTAGTTTTTCTTACTAGTGGAAACATCCTGTCCACGTCCACTCTATCCGGACTTGCAGTATCCTGTAAGTTTCAATAGGATCCCCCTCTCATCCTTCTGAACTCCAACGAGTACAGATCCAAAGTCCTCAACCGTTCCTCATATGACGAGCTCTTTATTCCAGGGATCATTCTTGTGAACTCCTCTTGACCCTTTCCAAAGCCAGCACATCCTTCCTTAGATACGGGGCCCAATCTGTGTTCCTCCAGTTCTGGCTGCTTCATCATTTCTGATTTTAATCATTTCACCATTGGAGGCTTTAAATTCTAGAATTCTCTACCTAACCCTCTCTGCATCTCTACCTCTCTTGCTTCCTTTAAGACATTCCTTAAAATCTACCAAGCCTTTAGCCACCTTTCCTCCCTCTATGATTCTATACGTGGCTCATAGAACCACAGAATCCCTACAGTGCAGAAGGAGGCCAATCGGCCCATCGACTCTGCACCAATCCGCTGAAAGAACACCCCACCTAGGCCCACTCCTATCCCTGTAACCCCACCTAACCAACACAGCTTTGAACACTAAGGGGCAATTTTAGCATGGCAAATTCTCCCAACCTGAACACCTTTGGACTGTGGGAGGAAACTGGAGTACCCAGAGGAAATCTGCGCAGAAACAGGAATAACATGCAAATTCCACACAGTCACCCAGGCCGGAATTGGGGCGAGGTCCCTGGCAGCAGTGCTAACCACTGTGCCACCGTTCCGCCCTAATGTTCAGCTTTGTATTTTAGTGTTCCTTGAAGAGCCTTAGAACATTTTACTATGTTAAAGGCACACATTAAATATAAGTCATTCTTGTTGTAACAGCATTCTAAAAGTAATTAAACCTTCCTTCAGGAATGACAAAGCCTTGTGGGTTACAAGGTCACTCCATCTATTATGTGTCTTGTATATAATTCAACATTTCATATCTTAACCTATTTAAAAATATACAATGATCTCATCGTGTGGAAATATAATTATCACAATAAAACCTTGGGTTACAGATGAGAAACAATAATAGACAGGAGCGTTTGCAGAGTAAGAAGTTCATACCTCAAGTACAAGCCAAAGCTGATCTCCATTCTTTGCATCCTTCTTGTAGTACATTCCATAGAACTTGACCACATTTTCATGATCAGAGAGAGCTTGAAGGATGTTATACTCAGCCTCGATTTCTTCATCAATGTCCTAACATCAAAAGTATACAAAATTAGTGTAAAACTGGAAATCTTCAGTGTCGGGTGTGCCAATTACAATAATATTTTCCAGCGTCTGATTTCATTTTGCATTTGTCTGATACATCCAATTGTTGTGGCAGTTTTGCATATTCAAAGTGATAGTGCACTATATATAAAAGATTCATAGTCGTGCATTCAATCTGTGGCATTTAACACCCACTACATTTCTTGAACCACTGTATTTGCCTGTTGAAATAACTGACTGAGGAATGATTTTGTGGTTGTTAGAGCTACACAGTACCGGCTTTATATTCATATTCTTCATGTGTAAACCTCGATGGTAGATTTTTTTAATGTCATAGACTACTTTTGTCCACAGTTAAGGCCATTAACAAAATTGTTCTCCTCCTGGTCCTGCTCTTGACCTTCCTCCTGCATGCCTCCTCAGCTATTCTTTAACTACCCAAGACTCTGCAGTTTTTCTACTTCAACTCTTTCTTAGCTCTGAGCTCACTTATCTTGTGAGTAAATGCAACATTTATTCCCATTCCCAATTGCTGACCCCAAACTTCCTTCTTGTAAGTCCCTTGCTTGCCAACATTATTAACACATTTCCATCATCTGGCACCATCACAAATGCTCTTACCTTCCCCTCTTCAGAAATGATCTTCAGTTTTACTTTCTCTTCAATCCAGTGACACAGTGGTCACTAGTTTCCATCTGCACCAGAAAATTGAGGATTCAAGCCCCATGTCAAATCTTTGAGCTCAAGAAGGGTGATTCTTTCTTCACCTTGAACCTTCCCTCTCATTACTGACTCACAGTTGTTGACTCACAGCTGCACTTTCACCTCTCCTATCTTTCCCTGATTAACATCTTACAAACTTTGTCTCACCCCCAGAGACTGTTCTGTTTACACTACATATGATATCTTATGCTACCCTGATCAGGGCTTATTGTCGCTGCTCTTCATCCTTCTTGACCTCTCCATTACTTTTAGACTGTTGACCTTTCCATCCTTGTCCAACATGTCTTTTTGGCATCCATGGTTCCGCGGCTGGGTTCAAAGTGCAAAGGAGCAGCAGAGCAAATTTGTCCTCAATATGATACAAGAAACCCACAAAAAAGCAAAGGCAGGGTGAAAATTTAAAAGGTCATCACCCACCCTGTACAATGTTATTTTGCATAATGACTTCCCCGTGGCCTGGGTCTGAACAATTACAGGCCCAGCCAAAGGCTAAGTCATCCTTTTGAGAGTTGGAAAACATGATTTAATTAGAGGAGCATCGAGTATGGGAGAGACAGAATCGGTGAAGGTTTGCACCTCCAATCATATGTTTCCACTCTCCTGCTCCTGTAGCTCCTTAAGAGAAGAACCTATGATTGGTGGTGCAGCAAGAGTGGAAGGGAGGGAATCTGTGATTGGAGGGTGAGCAACAGCACAGGAGAGACAAGAAAATTGAAAGCAAAAAACAAAAACCTGTTGCCATGGTCCCATAGGCTGCTTCCCCTTTGAGAGCTGACTGGTGATGATTTAACCTGAGGGTCACCACAGCTGAGGCGAGAGGCAAGATTGAGAAGGTGGGGCCTTCATGAATAACCTCCGCTGGTACAGGAATTGAATCCATGCTGTTGGCGTTGCTCCGCATCACAAATCAGGAGTACAGCCAACTGAGATGCCAGAATTCCAGCCCTGCTGTCTCTTGTTCCACTCATACCCGACCCAACAAAAACATAATGGGCGGGATTTACCGACCACCTCGCCAGGTGTTTTTCGGCAGGGGTGATGGCTCACCAGCGAGACCTACCAGTCCCGTCGTTGTCAACCATTGACTGCACCCCTTGTTGCCAGGAAACCCATGTACTTGCATGGGTCAGAGTTTCTCGCCGGTGGGAACAGCTGGTAAGTCTCACTCAACATCACCTCCAAGGGACGGCATGGTGGCACAGTAGTTAGCACTGCTGCCTCACAGCTCCAGCGACCCAGGTTCAATTCTGGCCTCGGGTGACTGTGTGGAGTTTGTACTTTATCCCAGTGTCTGCGTAGGTTTCCTCTGGGTGCTCCGGTTTACTCCCATATGTGCAGGTTAGGTGGATTGGCCGTGCTAAAATGCCCTTAGTGTCCAAAAGGTTGGGTGGGGTTACGGGATAGGGTAGAGATGTGGGTTTAGGTAGGGTGCTCTTTCCAAAGGCCAGTGCAGACTCGATGGGCCAAATGGCCTCCTTCTGCACTGTAAATTCCAAGAATCTATGAATAACAGCTGCTGTTCCAAGTTTTCTTCATGATTTATATGCCGTTTCTCACATATCACTTGGCAGCAAAAATTAGCCTTCACCTGTACAGCAACAGCACCCACCTGTACCTCTCCATCTGTTTCCTTGACTCCAATATGTTGCTACACTCTAAACTGATTGGTTCACATAGTTCAGAAAGTCAGTTCCGGTCTTATGGAAATCCACAAATACAAAGTTGCATTTGGCATCCTGGTACTCCAGTGCCAAATATGTAGTGCACAACGGCACTGGGAAAATGCCAGGCGACAAAGGTGAAGCATCCTGAGTCTTATGTAGCTTCCAGCAAATGCAACTGAGCCACATTGTGGCCGGAATTCTTCAAAACGGCGGCTAAGTGTTGAGCTGGCGCAAACACCGGAGTGTTTTACACCGGCATCAATGGGCCTCTTGGCCCAGCGATTCCGTGGCCCACAGGGGACCAGCACGACGCCGGAGTGCTCCACGCAGCTCTGGCCATGGATCCGCGCATGTGCACGGCATCCGCTTCCGCCATGGCGCACCCACACAGCGGGCCGGCGCGGAAGAAGGTAAGCCCCCCAAGATCGCGCATTTCCGGTGGCCCCCGATCACAGGCCTGACTGTCGTGGAGGCCTCTCCCAGAGACTGATCCCCTTACCAGGAAGGTCACCGCAGCCGCGACACCGAGTGGAACCATACGTGAACTACACCGGCGGGAACTCGGCCGGTTGACTGCGGAGAATCGCCGCGGTGGCCTCTTTAAATGGCCCCCGACTGACACCGGGTCGACCGCGCGTGCCCGACTGGCGGTGATTCCCCGGTCGCCGGAGATTCGTGTCCCAGCGCAGGACCCGATCGTGGGTCTGATGCCCCATTCTCCGTCCTGCACCGAGCATGATTTTGGCGCAGAGGCACGGGCAATCCCGGCCTGTGGGCTTGATTGATAGTGTTAGTGTAATTTTTTGCACACTTGGGAATGTTCAGTAAGTGCTGTCTAATTTCAGAATCACATTTTTTTTTAGTTCATTGGATGTGAGCGTCGCTGGCTGGGCTAGCATTTATTGCCCATCCCTGAAGACAGTCAGTCAACCACAGTGCTGTGGGTTATGGAATCACCTGAAGGCCAGACAAGGTAAGGATGGCAGATTTGTTTCCCGAAAGAACATTGGGGCTTTTACGGCAATCAACAATGGTTTCATGATCAGCATTAGACAATTAACTCCAGAATTCTATTGAATTCAAATTTCACCATTTGCCATGGTGGGATTCGAACCCAGGTCATCTGAATTAGTTCTCCAGTGATAATACCGCTACACCACCACTTTCCCATCTAATGTTGGATACTATAATAATAGGCGATATTCTCCTATTTGCTGCCGCCACTGTCGTCACTGTGCCACCCTGTTCTGCCCGCTGCCTTTGAGATGATGCAGTTTCAGGAGAGGAGGAATAGGAAGAACTGGAGGTCACTATCATCCAGCTCTTTTGGTCAGCTATCCTATTAGTACCACCCCCACACCCCCGTTCTTTCACCATAAACTGCAATCATTTCCCTCTCAATTATTTCCTTTTGAAAGTTACAACTGAATTTGCTTCTACCACCCTTGCAGGCAATAGATTCTAAACCACAACAATGGTGTCAATAAAGGCCTGGATTTTGCAGTTAAAATGACAACTGTCAACATTTGCCATAAATACAAATTGAAACTGACAGCAAATTTTGGGAACTCTACATGCGCAGCTAAATGTGAATATCCAGAAGGTGTTGTCAGTGACTCCCTCCTCCTCCAAATTTTAGGCTTCACTTTTCAGAAATCATTTAAATTAATATCACTTTAAAACCACTGGCAAATGTTACACCTTGTTGAATGGGATGTAACTGAGTTTTTGAATGCCTCACTAGTTCATAATTACAGTTAAACAACCACTCTGGCCTTGGAACCTAAGATATAGAGATATATAATATTACTCCAAATGTTTCTATTATAATAAAAATGCTGTAAATTTTTAATTAAAAAACAAATGCGATGTTTCAGCTTCCACCTTAATCCCATTTTCATTTCCCAAATATTCGCCTGGATTGTCCGTTCTGGAGGCTAGGTTCCAGGAAACGAAGGAACTTCAATAGTTTGCTTTCCTCCCTGCTCCCCTCAACGGCCATGGTGTCCGGGCCTTGCTTGTAAATACTTGTACCAAATCACACCCGCGTGACTCTTAATGTTGAATGGTTGCGAGGGTGGAGTATAATGGGGGAATGGAGAATCCAGCTTTCAGCACGTTAATCAGATTTGGCCGAGGGAGCCTCATCACTTATTTGCCCAACCGAGGTGAGTTTCTCTGCGATGGTAGATGGTGTGGGAGACAGCAGTGCCGCAAGCTCTAGGTCATCGTCTGTAAAGAAGTCCGGTGTGTCCTGGTCCTACTCATGGCCCGGCGCAGGGCGCACGCAGCCCATGTCATGTTCCGCTCTGGGTGACTCCGTCCACTGTGTGGCCGTCCTCTGTGCGTCAACGTCCACTGTCCCCGCCTTGTCCCCGTCACTGTCGTGGCTCATGGCCCTACCTTTGGGCAATGCACAGCCATCACTATCGTCACTGTCCGTCCTTTGGCCCTCAGTATTGTCTCTGTCCATCCTCTGTGCGTCCCTCTTCAGAGTCCCGGAATGAGAGGATGGCCCTCCTGGCCGACCTCATGCCACCCTCTGGCGTGCGTCCCTGGGTGCAGTTGAGGTTGCAGATGGTCGGCTGTGTTTTGGCCGAGACGACCCTGGACGTTCGGCGGCTGGCCCTGGGGAACACAATGATATCAGATTCATTAGACACGGGTTGGGTGTACGGTGATGGTGGGGACAGAGTGTGAGGGGAGAGGGGATGGGGGGGTGCAGTGGCCAGAGTGTTAGGGGGGAGGGGATCGGGCATACAGTGGCCAGGGTGTGAGGGGGGTGGGGATCAGGGGTGCAGTGAGAAGAGTGTGAGGGGGAGGGGATCTGGGGTACAGTGGCCAGGGTGTGAGGGGGGAGGGGATCGGGGGTGCAGTGGCCAGAGTGGGGGAGGACATGCAGGGTCGTCTCACTTGCTGTCTTGTCCTGTTTGGGGGGGCGGGGGGGGGGGGTGATAGAGCATCACAATTAGGCAGGGATCATCAGGGCGTTCAGATATAGGCTACATTAATGCTGGGTGGGGGGACAGTTGGAGCCACACCATGGCATCTCTCCAGGGGGTCGCGGTGCTCATGTGGGTCGAGTGCAACATTGTTCACCCCCCTCCCCTCCCCCTCGCTCCCCTCCCCCTTGTGCCCGGTTGGGGGGGGGGGTGGGGTTTGATGAGGGACATGGCGGGGGGTTGGTTGTGAACCGGGGGCACCCTCGTGGCACTTACCCTGGCAGCGGTGCCAACCTCACGCCAGCCGCACCTCACTGTGCTGGACGGCTGGTGATGCCCACGTCTTGGGCAGGGGATGGCCCTTCGTAGTTCCACCTCATCGAGGAGGGTGTCCATGTCCGTGTCCCGGAACCTCAGGGCAGCTCTTCGGGGCTCAGCCATCTCTCCTCCTTCGTCTCCTCCTGGGATCTTCCGTGCGCCGATCGAGCCCTTTAAGACGCTGCGCGGCGTCATTCGGGCGTCGCGCGCTGATGGTGCTGCTTTCATGCCACGCCCCCACCCCCCGTGTTCCTCGAGGCCCCGCTCCTAGCCCAATTCCGGGGCCTGAATCGATCGCGATCGGCGCCGTTTCACGCCATCGTGAAACTCAACGGTGTTCACGACGGTGCGGGGACTCTGTCGTAGGATCGGAGAATCCCGCCCGCTGTGACATTATGTGAACCACTAGATGGAATTAGATTTAGAACTATATAAAGCACTGTATCACAGGCTTCTGGGAAAAGGCTGGAGAAGTTTGGAGAGGGCTGGCGAGAGTGCAGAGGAGAGGTCTAGAGGGTGTAGAGTACAAATATAGAGTGTAGAGACTAGTGTTAGTAGAATGTAGATTACTAGATTATTGTTTACTATAGGAGTAAGTGGTCGAGTTTTAATAAGTAGTGTAAATAAAAGTTAGCTTTGTTAATGAACTTACCTTCTGTAGTCTTTGTTAACACTCCGGCATCCATCCTGATAGCAGAATCATAAATAACACTACATGGTACCAGGGGAGTGTTCCTAAAAAGTAAGCAGTGAGTTTATAAAGTGAGTTTAGCTTTGAAGAAGAAAAGAAGATCTCGGAGACAGCACCAAGCTACTGATCGTAAGATGGAATGCCTGAAAATGCCAGAACAATTCAGTATGACCAGTAAACTAAGTCTAAACTTGAAAAATTTCAGACAGCAATTTGAAGTTTTTTATCTGCCTCCACGTTAGAATTAGCTCCTGATCATCGAAAAATCACACTCCTCTTCAATTTGGCTGGACCGCAGGCATTCAAATTGTTTAATTCCTTTGAATTCACAGACAGTGAGGAAGAAAAAATTTGAACGGGTCATGGACAAATTTGATGTTCATTGCAAAGAGCACGTGAATGAAACAAACAAGCACAATATGTTTAGAAAATGGCTGCAGTTAAAAGGAGAATCGATAGATTTGTTTATAACTGATTTAAGACTGAGAGCGCAGTTCTGTAATTTTTCCTCCATTGCGGATTCAATTTTATGGGATCAAATAGTGTTTGGTATATATGACGAACGATTGCGAGAAAGACCAATTTTGCCGTTAGAAGAAGCCATTGAACTTTGCAAGGCCAGTGAGCAAGCTACAAACGAATATGCAGAGTTCAGGGCTAAAGATAAAGGCGCGAACTCGGGGTACTTGGCTGAAGCCATTAACTCTGTGGCGCAGTTCAGGAGGCAGCGTACCACTGATGGTGGCCATTTAGAAAGTGACATCACCAGCGTGATGATGTGCACGCCCACTGTAGAAAAAATTGTCCTGCGAAAGGTAAAAAATGCTCGCGATACAGCAAGTTCAAGTATTTTGCCTCACAATGCTGTTTTACTTCAGCGATACCGGCAAACAACTCTAAAAAAAATTGTTGCATCGATGTATAAAGGTGCAGAGTATACAAACTGAAGGACACAAAGAAGAAATGTCAACTTCAAATAATAGAACAGTATTTCAACTCTCCGATTTAATTAAAGATTTGGCTGTAACACTTGATATAAATAACCCTGATGTTCCATTCAAGCTGGATACGGATGCACATGCAAATTTAATCACAGAGGCAGATCTAAAACAAGTGAACAAGATCCCAATAATTAAAAAATCAAACTGTAGGTTGACAGACTACAACGGGAACGCAATAGTGACAAAAGGTTCCTGCTGCCTCACGGTACAGAATAGTGACATCTGTATGCCATTGGAACTTGAAATTGTGGATGACACAAATTCATCACTAATTGGAGTAGATGCATGCATAAAATTTAATCTGATACAAAGAAAACACACAGCCAGGAATTTTAATGGCTCACTCGATGATAGAATTGAGGAAATATTGGGCAACTTCAAGCATGCCTTTAGTGGATACAACATTAAACTCAAAAATGATGCTGGGCCAATGATTGTATGCGCCCAGAAGAGTGCCCATGCTATTAAGAGACCGTCTCAAGGATGAGTTTGATAGAATGCAACAATGCATATTGAAGGTGACTGAGCCGACAGACTGAGTAAGCTCTACGATGTGTGCGCGTAAACCAAATGGGGACTTAAAAGTATGTATTGACCCGAAAGATTTATACGATAACATAAGGAGAGAACACTATCCGAAACCTAAAAGAGAAGAGATAACAGCAGAAATGGCGCATGCCAAGTATTTCACAAAATTGGTCGATTCCAAGGGATTCTGGCAACAACGTCTGGATAGTAGAAGCAGAAAATTGTGTACCTTTAACACTCCTTTTGGTCGCTATTGTTTCAACTGATTACCCTAATATCAGCTTTCGAGATCTTCCGCCATGCGTTGGAAACTATCATTGAACGAATACCAGGTGTTCGTGTGTATGCAGATGATGTGATCATATGGTCCAACACTCCGGAAGAACACTGTGAAAGGCTTCTAAAAGTCCTCACAAGAGTTAATCCCTATGGTTTAAAGCTGAGCAGAGAAAAGTGCCAATTTGGCATCCAGAAACTAACATTTCTTGGAGATGTCATATCAAAAGAAGGTGTACGACCAGATCATGGTAAGATTCATGTCATTAGTCAGATGCCAATACCGATGGATAAGAAGGCAATTCTACAGATGCTGGGTGTGGTTAATGTTTTGGGCAAGTTTATACCCAATCCGTCCAGCAGAACAACAGCTTTAAGAAACCTGATTAAAAAGAAGGCTGAATTTCTGTGGACACCTCAGGATGCAGCTGAGTGGTTCCACGAAGGAAACAAAAATATCAACGGATGCCAGTCAGAATGGCATTGGTGCAGTTTTGTTACAGAAAGCAGAAAATAATCTATGGAAACCAGTTGTGTATGCATCTCGTGCTATGACTCTGACGGAGCAGAGATATGCACAGATAGAGAAAGAATGCCCAGGACTGTTAATGGGCATAAACAAGTTTCATTACTATGTATATGGCCTACCGCACTTCATTGTGGAAACAGATAATTGTTCTCTGGTCAACATAAGGAAGGAAGATCCCAATGACATGTCACTGAGACTTCAGTGTATGATGATGAAACTACGTACCATACAACTTCACGTTCGCCTTTACCCGGGCAAAGAACTAGTTGTAGCAGATGTATTGTCAAGAGCTACGAGCTACAATGATGAGAAAGCATCAGAAGTAGTATTCAATGTGGAAGCACATGCCACATTTGTCACAGACATGTTACCTGTGTCTGATGCAAAGCTAAGTTTAATATAGGATGAAACTGAAAAAGAAATGTGAATGTGAACTCTCACTGATGAACCAATCAGGGATCAAATAGTTTGTGGAATTAACAGAAATTTAGTCTGCAAGTAATTACTGTGAGAGAAAGATCTATGTTATAAACAGCTATTAGTTTCTGCATGTTAACCAGGCAATCAGAAACGAGAAGCAGAGATTTTAGGCGGGAAGCAAAAGTATTTGCAGTACAGAGGGTGCGAATGTACGGCTCCAACTAGGGGCTGGTTTAGCACAAGGCTAAAGAGCTGGCTTTTAAAGCAGACCAAGGCAGGCCAGCAGCACGGTTCAATTCCTGTACCAGCCTCCCCGAACAGCTGCTGGAATGTGGCAACTAGGGGCTTTTCACAGTAACTTCATTTGAAGCTGACTTGTGACAATAAGCGATTTTCCTTTTTTCAACTACAGAGGGCAGCGCCCTCAGAACAGAACAGCTTGTTTTGCATGTGGTAAAAGGTGCAACAAATGTGGGAAATGGAATCACTTTGCTCGATTCTGCAGATCAATATCACAGCTGCCCTCCTCTGCTATCAGCAACTTGACAGCTGGTCGATGCTCCACGAATAGGATCGTCTGTAAGGTGAATGTACTGGAGTTCAGCTAAAGCAGCGAAGCTACAGAGCCTCCAACAATGGTCTATTGTGAGAGTGTTGACACCATCACAGGAAAGAGTGTGATCTTCACCACCCTCAACATAATTTGCAGTCATGCACGACTGAAGGTAAAGATTGATACTGGAGCAAAGCGTCCAGCTGAATGTTATGGGGACTAAACCCATATCAAGCACAAAACCCTAGCATCCAGGCAAACCTCATGGCTTCAGGTGGACAAACTATCCATTAAGCACAGCGCAGTTTCAAGTTTCATACAGTTGAACAGAATATTAGGCCAATGTTAGGTCTAATGGTGGCTGCAGTAAAGAAAGATGGCACAGCCAGGGTATGCATTAACACAGTGCACTTGAACAAGACACAGTTTGGACCTCATCACCCTATAAAGCAGTGGAACAGGTGATAGTCGACATGCCAAATGCGAAGGCGCCCGGCATCCTCGATGTGAAATGTCAGTTCTGGCAGATCCCGCTAGATGAAGAATCCTCATAGCTAACCACATTCATGTCTCCGTTTACTTTGTATGCCCTATGGGATCTCCACTTGCAGTAGGGTCTTCGAGTAGTGAATGGAGCAACTCTTTGCAGGCCAACCTTGAGAAATCATTGTCGATGGCATCCTAGTTTTGATCATACTCTACAAGAACATGATTCATATCTTTGCCCTATCCTTTACAGAATCAGGACCATACAGCTGAAGTTTAATCCTTCCAGGTGCAGTCAGACTCAACCAGGTTCCCTCAAATGGGCCACTTACTCACAAACAATAGTGTAAAGCCCGATGCAGAAAATTTAGATTTAGATGAGGGAACTAAATGTAATATCTCCAAATTTGCAGATGACACCAAGATGAGTAGGACGGTAATCTGTACAGAGGATGAAGAGATGCTTCAGTGAGATTTGGACAAGTTGCGTGACAGAGCAAATGAATGGCAGAAGCAGTATAATGTGGATAAATGAGAAGTTATCCACTTTGCTCGCAAAACATGAACACAGATTATTATCTGAATGGTAATAGATTGAGAGAAGGTAATGTGCAACTAAATGTAGGTGCCCTTGTACATCAGTCGCTGAAAGTAAGCATTCAGGCACAGCAGGTGATAAAGACGGCAAGTGGTATGTTGGCCTTCCTAGGGTGAGGATTCGAGTAAAGGAGCAGGAATGTCTTGCTGAAATTATACAGGGCCTTAATGAGGCCACACCTGGAATATTGTGTGCAGTTTTGGTTTCCTTATCTGAAAAAGATGTTCTTGACATAGAGGGAGTGCAGTGCAGGTTTACCAGACTGATTCCTGGGATGGTGAGACTGATGTATGAGGAGAGATTGAGTCATTTAGAATTATATTCTCTGGAGTTCAGAAGAATGAGGGAGGATCTCATTGAAACCTATAAGTTCTAACAGGACTGGACAAGGTAGATGTAGGAAGGATGTGCCCAATGGCAGGGGAGTCCAAAACTAGGTTTTGGACTCGTTCTCGGTCTAAGGATATGGGATAAACCATTTAGTACTGAGATGAGGAGAAATTTCTTCACCCAAGAGAGTAGTGAGCCTGTGGAATTCATTATCACAGAAAGCAGTTGAGGTCAAAACATGTTTTCAAGAAGAGGTTAGATTTCGCTCTTGGAGTTACGGAACCAAAGATTGCAGGGGGAATGATAATAGAGGGAAAGATTATAGCCTCAGATGGTGCCTGCTATATATGCAATTGGTTGCACTGTTGCTTCACAGCACTCAGCCAATCATCTACTAGAAAAATGTGCACGGGATCATACAGACTACTATGCTGCACTCAGTCACAACAGGGCCTGCCCTTGCCAGCACAGTGACTCTTTGGAGATATATTAGAACCACAATTCATACTGCTAAGTATCTACTGCAGCCCAAACTTGAAAACAATATGAATGATGTCCTCATGCAACACAGATTGAGAAGCAAATCGCTCATAGACATGGCGGTCGAATACCTGGTCAAATGGTCAAGATCCAGACTGCATATGGCCATGATCAGTTAGCAGTGGTACACAACCAGTTCCCCCCAAGTAAACACTTATATGTCAGCCTCGGATGGTACCCGGTGGTGCAATTGTCTTCTCCTCCTACAGATATCAGAACGACCATCAACAGCTGAAACAGCATTTCAGTCATCTGGCCTATGGTACATGTCCCCCACACCAGTGGACATGCAGATTATTTCAAAGACTCATGCAGTGAACCTTGCACCTACAGAACAAGGTGACGGAATGTTTTAGGCTGGCCACAGTAAGGGCACCGGCCAGAGTAAGACTACATCACCAACTGACATAACCATATGTTCAGGGTGCCTGAGCAAGCTGAACATGAGGTTCCAAAACTTTATTACCATCTAGCCTAGAACTGACTTCCAAATCTCATTTTTCTACAATGAAAAGTGGTGCGGGAAAAGGAGACGCGATGGGCTATGCACCACCTGCAACAGTTTAGTCCCTGTCTCGCTGTGCATGTACATTGTTCTGCATTGTTAGATAGTTTAATTTGTATGTTACACTATGTTCTGTATGTATGATTACGCATACTGTTACATCTCATACCACCGGGAACTAAACAGGGAGGATGTAGATCGAGTGGTCACATGATAACATGATGACATGGCTACAAAAGAAGTCACGTGTCGTGAGTGTGGGAGTTATCTCCGGGGGCGAGGGCAGAGCTCAAGTGTCGCAGTAGCTGCTGAGCTGGTGAAAAAACTATTCTTTGTTATGAGTCCTTGTTGTCGGTGATTCAGGAACCCAACACATTTACAGTCATTGCATTGAACCCGACTTTTATTGCCTCATTTCAGGCAGTATTGACAATAAATCAATGTCAAATCATTATTTTTCAGAATAACTGAAACAAATGAAAATAAGTGCTAAAATGGCATCAATCAAGACAGGCTTTAGAGAAATAGAATGAATAGTAATGATGTGATATCTGCCTGTGAACATGTTGATCGGAAGGTTTTGTTCTCTTGTGAAGAGCCAAACACAGCGCAGGCTGTAAATCCAAGAGACAGGTATTTATTTTCAGGCTATCATCAGCTCTCTGCTCTTCCTTTCTTGTTATAGCTACTTTAAATATGTTGGATCGGTCATTACACATGAACTCAACTCATAATGCTTCACCCAATTACATTTGGAAAGGCCTGGGTGAAATGTAAAGGAAACAGAGCATTGCAAACATCAGCACATTTACTCACGTGGATTGGGTCCAGAATCTTAACTGCAGCCTTACTGTCATTTTTTTTGTTTAATACTTTGAAGACTTTGCCATAGGTTCCTTTACCAATGGTTTCAATAATCTCCCATGTATCTGAGGGATCAGGGAAGCTGTCAAAGGTGATCGTTCTTCCGGATAACGGGTACATCCCTAACAGTGATCCCCTGATAAACAATGGAAAAGAAACAATAAATAAAATACATTGAGCACTTGTTGACATTCAGAGCATTCTATTCTCTTCCAGTCAGAATTTACAGAAGTGTTTGTTACAGCCCAGGCATATTCCAAACATTTTTCTGCTTATGGCTAAAGCATCATCAGTCACCAAAGATTCCTATTATAAGATAACTATGTCCTCATCTGTGTAGAGAGTGGGATATCATGAAATGGAATTGATAGGAATCCCTGTGTTGCAAAGTTTGCATGAAATGATCTCAGAAGACTATAGTACAGCATAATCGTTTATTCTTCCACCATATGATGGGAGAGAACTACATTAGAGGGACCTCTGGAGCAACACTCTGCCAGTCTACAGAATTGTAAGCACCCTTCAAACACTGTCAGCCACGTACAAAGAACATTGTTTAGATTACATGGTTCACAGGCAGGGTGTCTCTTAGTTTAGGCACTATCTATCCTTCATGATTCCTCCCAGACGTTGCACCTAATCTCGGTCTCAATGTCTGTTCCTTCTACGATAAACAGCCAAGGTCTTCCAGAGGAATGTTTTGCTAACTCAGGTCTGCAAGGGTACAAGACTCATCTGAGAAATGCAGTACTGCGAAGACCTGTTGTGTAGTGAAGGTTCAAGGGCAGAAAGCTGAGTGCTACATAACCATGCAGGTAGTGGCCTCTTTTACACCAAGTGAATAAATATTGGTTTAACCCAATTTATTTTAATTTTTTAAAAAAATCTTTATTATCACAAGTAGGCTGACATTAACACTGCAATGAAGTTACTGTGAAAATCCCCGAGACACCACATTCTGGCACCCTGTTCGGCTACACAGAGGGAGAATTCAGAATGTCCAAATTACCTATCAACACATCTTTCGGGACTTGTGGGAGGAAAGCGGAGCACCCGGAGGAAACCCACGCAGACACGGGGTGCAGACTCCACATAGACAGTGACCCAAGCCTGGAATCGAACCTGGGACCCTGGCACTGTGATGCAACTGTGCTAACCACTGTGCTACGCTGGGGTCCAAAATTCATATTAGTTTTATTAGTCCCTTTTATCAATACAATTAATAAATTCATACGAGTCTAATTAGTTATGAATTCCTAACATCTTGGTTATGGTATACACACACCAGAAATCACATGGGGTGACCATCACATTCTTCTGTCCCCTTTGAAAGGTAGACATAAAAGACTTGCGTTTAGAATCATAGAATCATTGAATCATAGAATTTACAGTGCAGAAGGAGGCTATTCGGCCCATCGAGTCTACACTGGCCCTTGTAAAGCGCACCTACTTAAGCCCACACCTCCACCCTATCCCTGTAACCCAGTAACCCCACCCAACCTTTTTGGACACTAAGGGCAATTTAGCATAGCCAATCCACTAACCTGCACATTTTTGGACTGTGGGAGGAAACCGGAGCACCCGGAGGAAACCCACGCAGACACGGGGAGAATGTGCAGACTCTGCAGAGACAGTAACCCAAGCCGGGAATCAAACCTGGGACCCTGGAGCTGCGATGCAACAGTGACTAATCACTGTGCTACCATGCCCAAATAGATAGTGCCATTCACAACTTCCTGACATCTTAAAGCATTTTTTAGATTAATCCAGGTTTATTTATCGATGTAATAATAGACAGGAACAAGGAAAGATAGTAAGATACATTAGCGATCCAGATAGGGGGCGAGATTCTCTGACCCCGCGCCGGGTCGGCACGGCACCGGTTGGGGGCCGCTCAACATGGTCCCCCTGACGAATCCCCCCGCACGATGGGCCTAGTGAGCGCTGAGTTGGACCGAGTCCTGCTGGCGTCGTTCTCGTCTGGTCCTACCCGGCGGGACCTCGGTGTTCATCCTGCGGGGGGGTGGCCTTGTCGGGGGGGAGGGGGGATCTGACTCCAGGGTGTCCCTCCACCGTGGCCTGGCCCGTGATTGGGACCTACCGATCGGCGTGCGGCCTTGTCCTAGTGGGGGCGTATGTTCCTCCGCGCCAGGCCCCTGTAGCCCTCCGCCATGTTGCGTCGGGGCCGGTGCGGAGACGGCAATCCACACACATGCGCGAACTCACGTCAGCCGTGGCGCGCATGCAAGGAATCGTGGTGCCCGTCCTGATGCCCGCATTGGCAGCTGGAGCTGCGTCAGTCGCTCCAGTTCCATGCTGGCCCCCTGTGCGTCGCAAGATCGCTGATCCGAGGGGCCTCTTGACAGCGTCAACACTTAGCCACAGGATCGGAGGACCCCGCCCAAGGGCTCTCAGTGATAACATGACAGGATGTGCGCTATATTTTACAGAAATGCTTTGAAAAGAAAATCTTCAGAGATATAGGGAAAAGGACAGGGGGCAGGATTCTCCGTCAGCTGACATCATTATCGTGAAACGCTATTGGGCAAAGAATCGGTTTTAATGCCAAAATCGTGACAGGCGGCAGGTTTATGCCTAATCACAATTCTCTGGTGCCTCGACAGTGGCGTCAATTATTTCCACTCTGCACGTACATTAAACGCCGGACCTGAACCAATTCTCCGCCTCCACCGGGGGGAATTCCTGACGGTGAGGTTCATTTGTGCTTTCAAAAATCGTGAAACAGGTGCTGTGGCTGATGAGGGGAGGGAGGGGGGAAGGAAAGTGTCCAACATCTCCATAGTGTGCTGACAGTTGTGCCACTGACCAGGGGGCATCTGCCTGCCAAGGAGGTGAAATGTGGAGAGTAGCAGGGGGTGGCCAGGAGGTGAGCTATGGGGTCAGGATGAATGTTCACGGAACACCATTGCCGCAGCCTGCCAGGCAGCCGTATGGCTGTGCACGCCGCTGACTGTCCACTGTGGGCCTAGCGGCATAGGTCGTCTGGGTGCTCCCATCGGCCACCCCTCCTAGGTACCCTCTGACTCCAGCTGATCCAACAGGTTGGGTGCGTTCCAGGACAACCAGTGCCATCTTGTGGCTGGAATGAGTGTGTGTGAGGAGTGGGGTACTAATATGTGGTTGCAGCTTGTCAACCTCTCGAGTGCCAATCCCGAATCCAGCGAATCCGACACCACTTTCCATTGGAATCAATTGGGTTCCACGTGGTGCCGGTGCTAGCCCTCAGTGGTCAGTGAATTGGACCAGGTATGGTGCCAGTATTGCTGTTGCAGAACTCTACGAATCCTGCCCCGGAGTCAACACTTCAGGCTGGATTCTCCGTTTCAGAGCATGGACAAGTCTGCAGCAACCACGCCGCGTTCCCGACCGCTCAGACCACACGTGCCCCGTGCGGTCGGGGACTTGGTCCATCCGGAGTGGAGCAACAATGGAGGGCTTCCCGATGGCACGCCAACGCTGTTGCTGTGACGTGTGGCATGCAACGTGACTACGGCATTTTGAAGGGGATGGAGTATGGCTGGCCGCGTCAATCCAGCGCTGATCCTGATTTGGGCATCGGAGTGGATTCTCCGCCCGATCGCCGATTACGGTATCGGTGTTGGGCAACGGAGAATCCCGCCCTTAGTCTCAGGAATGGAGAATCCAGCTGAGGATTCACTTGAAAAGAGTTGGCACAGACATGATGGGACGAATGGTCACCCACTGTGCTGTGCCGTTTTATGTATTCTCTGAGGTGCTGAGTTGCAGGTCTCATCCCATTGCAGTAAATAACTAAGAACACACATAATATCAGCACATAAACTGTGAAAATATCCTTCTTAAAATGGATTTCTGAGGTTGATCATTTTCAGAACACGGGGATGAAACAATCTTTCATCGACATTAATAAAGCAGTGTTTTATGTGAATAATGTTGTTCGGATCTCTTCCCAGAATTGAAAACAAAGTAAGCTGCCCATTCCACTGATATATGTCTTGTGTATATTTTTATGGAGAAGAAAATACAGATTGGCTGAAATGCACTGTGTCCATTCCATGAGCCTGTGTAAACCTACTGCTACCTAGCAACCCTGACATCGCTTCATGTTGCTATGATTTAGTTCTGACATTCTAAAAGGCAAAATGGTGGGAAATTGTGCAGGAAGAACATGTCCCCAAATTACCAATGAAATGAAGGTCTATAACTCTATATGTTTGAGGTGGGCTGGGGGTACAGCATTCAGGTGCGTCTCTTCCTGTGTAGATTAATAGTGTTGTGCTAAGTAGATTGTCATTTATCTCATTTCAATATATTTGCGTATTTCGCTGACTTTAAATTTGGCAGTTCTTCTACATTTCTGAAGGTTCCCTAAATAATCACACTCTAGAATCTCTGCTGAACTGGCAAATCAAATTTGTTCAGATAGAAAATTCTGTTTGTTATTGATTTTTAAATATATCACAACTAATTTCTGAGATTTGCAGTGCAAGTGCTGAATTGTTGTTTGTAGTATTGTGAATGGAAATTTACCTCCTCGTCAGGAAATTGTCAAAATTAAAATTGTGCACGCCCTATAATGATAGCATGTTCTCCAAGGCCCACGATTCATCTTGGGAAACAGCGGCCGGGATTCTCCGATGCCCCACCAGGTCGTAGGGCTCCACCATATTACCCGGGGGCCGGCGCGAAGACGGGACCCTATGCGCATGCGTGAACCCGTGCCAACCGTGGCATGCATGCTCGAACTCGCGCCGGCCGTGGCGCACATGCGTGGTCCCACGCCGGCCGAGGGGCGCTGTTTGGAGCAGCAAACACTACTCCAGTGCCATACTAGCCCCCTGGGAAGGGGTGAATACTGGGCCTGTGTCAGAACTTGGCCGCGGGATTGGAGAATGCCGGCCAGCAGCGTTTTTTCCATTCTTTGTTTTGTATCTTAGGGGAGGGTTTCACGCCCCCCCCCCCCCCCCCCCCCGCAACTCCCCCCCTCCCCTGCTCCATCCCCCAGGTGACTCACCAATGGCCGGCGGCAGGACCAATGGCCAGAGTAGATGTCTACGGGGTTTTATGTGCCCCTTACCCTCTGCTGTCGGGGAACGCCCATGGGGGTTGCCATTGGTGGGACCGGAGATTTCCCTGACAGGAAGGCCAGAAAACTTTGGCCTTAGGTTTCACCGGTGAGTGGAACTGGATTGGCTTTAAGAACATAAGAATATAAGAACTAGGAGCAGGAGTAGACCATCTGGCCCCTCGAGCCTGCTCCACCATTCAATGAGATCATGGCTGATCTTTTGTGGACTCAGCTCCACTTTGCGGCCCGAACACCATAACCCTTAATCCCTTTATTCTTCAAAAAACAATTTCAAAAAAAGGGCTTTGTGCAAGACCTTTCTTCAACGTGTCGCGACAACATATAGTTTCCCCAATGCTTCTGTAGAAGCTTTTGCTTTTAGCTAAACCGAGGAGAAAAGCTGTAAGAAAAAAAACGAGAGGGCAGCACGGTAGCACAGTAGTTAGCACTGTTGCTTCACAGTTCCGGGGTCCCAGGTTTGATTCCCGGCTTGGGTCACTGCCTGTGCGGAGTCTGCAGGTTCTCTCCGTGTCTGCGTGGGTTTTCTCCGGGTCCTCTGGCTTCCTCCCACAGTCCAAAGATGTGCAGGGTTGGTAGATTGGCCATACTAAATTGTCCTTAGTGTCCAAAAGAGGTTAGGTGGGGTTACTGGGTTATGGGGATAGGGTGGGCTTAAGTGGGGTGCTCTTTCCAAGGGCAAGTGCAGACTTGATGGGCCGAATGGCCTCCTTCTGCACTGTGAGTTCTATGATTCTATGATTCTAAGAATAGTGCATGTTTTCTAGAGGTAATTCACTGGTTATATGCTCAATTGGTGGTGGATAATTGGACAACTAATTAGAGGAGGAGGATCCACAAATATCCGTAGTCCAGCACATCAGTGCAAAAGACAAGGCTGAAACATGTGCAACAATCTTCAGCCAAAGATACCAACTGGATGATCCATCTCAGCCTCCTCCTGAGTTCCCCAACATCACAATCTTCACTCCATTCGATTCTCTCCACGTGATATCAAGAAATGGCTGAAGACACTGGATGCTGCAAAGGTTATGGGCCCTGCAGCATTCTGACAATAGTAATGAGGAATTGTGCTCCAGAACTTGCTGCCCCCAAGTCAGACTTTTCCAGTACAGCTGTAACACTGGCATCGACCCGGCAATGTGAAAAGTTTCCCAGGTCCTGTTCACAAAAAGCAGGACAAATTCAACCCGGCCAATTACCACCCCATTAATCTATTCTCCACAATTAGCAAAGTGATGGAGAGTGCCATTGACTGTATTATCATGTGGCACTTACTCAACAATAAACAGCTCACTGACGCTCAGTTTGGGTTCCGCCAGGGCCATTTAGCTGCTCTGTTGGCCGCTTGCAGATAAGATTTTAAATTGATAGAAAAAATTACATTGCATTTTTTGAAGGAAAACTGGGGATTTCTCCCCATTGTCCTTATCAACTTTTAACTTCTCAACCAATATCACTAAAAACACTACTACAGTGTTGTTTATGGGATACTGCTGTGCGCTAATTGGTTGTCGCGTTTCATACATCAGTAGTTAAATATTATTGGCTGAAGGCACCTTTTCAGACACAACCCCCATCTAATTTATAACACTGTAGAGTACCCAAAATACAAAAATGCTGCAAGTAAAAAGTATTGTAATAATGCTCTTAACAAAACAGGTAATTACTTAAAGTTACAATTTGAGATCCATTTCACTGATATAGGCAGTAATGAGACAGACAAAGCAAACCAGAGATTAAGGATATGTGTGTCTCGAATTACATTCTTGCGCTCGCTTACTAAACAGCTTCAAATATGGTTAAAGATTGGCTGTTAATGCCATAGGTATCTAATCAGATCACAGATCATATCCAATGTCCATCCATCATATCGAAAAAAACCATGATCAAATTATTATTAACAGCATTATTTAGATGTCTACCAGGATCAAAACAGGTTACTAATTTAATTTTTTTGGAACTTCCCATAAAAATACACATTTTTTGCCTCCAATTCCTTTGCAGAGTATTCACTGGAACGTGACATTCTCTGAACTATTTTTCAGACCTGTCGGGAAAACTAATGGCTTTTCCATGACTACAAGATTCAAATAATGCAAACAGAAATAGCCAGAAATACTCAAGAGTTCAGGCAGTGTTATAATAATAATAATCTTTTATTGTCACAAGTAGGCTTACATGAACACTGCAATGAAGTTACTCTGAAAAGCCCCTTCTCGCCACACTCCGACGCCTGGTCAGGTACATGGAGGGAGAATTCAGAATATCCAAATTACCCAATAACACATCTTTCATGACTTGTGGGAGGAAACCGGAGCACCCGGAGAAAACCCACGCAAACACGGGGCAGACTCCACACAGACAATGACCCAAGCTGGGAATCGAGCCTGGGACCCTGGCACTGTGGAGCCATAGTGATAACCACTATGCTACCGTGCTGCCCCCGCCCGCCCCCCCCCCCCCCCATAGCCCTTGTTCACTGCATGAGTCCAAATTGAATGTACCTTAGAGCTGACCTTCCAACGTACCCGCACCCCTCCTCCCCCACCCCAAAACAAAACTCCTATTGAAAACCATGGCAGGCAAGTTGGCCATCACTGTGAAGAAGTCAAGTATTTGGAAGCTTTGGGTGGACATTTTGTCAGATGCTTCTTCATCCCAACACTACTATTAATTTGTATGAAGCGGCTGATTTTTCTTTTATTCCTTCTTTCTTTTTCTTTTCCTTCTGTTTTTCTCTCTTTTTCACACTTGCTAGGGAGATTATTTCATGGACTCTTTGAAAAGTCCTGATGGATCTTGCATGGACCCCAGTTTGAGAACCATTGTCATCAATACAACAGTGAGGGCAAGAAACTGGAGTCCGACACTCATTTTCTGGAGTTAAACAAAGGTAATTTTGTAGGCAAGAGGACAGATTCTGCCCTAGTGGGCTGGGCAGAAGACTAAAAGGTAGGACAGCTGATGGGCCGTGGCAGTTGTTTAAGGAGATATTTAATTCCTCGCAACTAAAGTATATTTCAGAGAGGAAGAAAGATTCTAAGAGGGTTAAAAACATCCATGGCTAAGCAAAGATTTTAAGGTTAACATTAAGACAAAAACTAAGGCATATCAGATTGCAAAGGCCGATGGCAGACTGGGAGATTGGGAAACTTTTAAAAGATCATCAAAGCGTTACTAAAAAAGTTATAAAAACAGCAAAGATAAATTATGAAAGAAAACCAGCGCAAAATATAAAAAAGGATAGCAAAAGCTTCCATAAGTACATAAAAGGCAACAAAGTCGCTGAAGTGAATGTTACAGGATCAGATGGGGAGAAGCAAAAACGGCGGACAAGTTAAATTAATATTTTTCTTCAGTTTTCATGGTGGTTGACACTAGTACCATCACTATACGAACAGGTAATTCAGAGGGAAGAGAAAGGGAGGAACTTAGAACAATCATCATCATTGGGAAAAAATACTGAACAGACTTTTGGGATTGAAGGCAGCCAAATTCCCAGGGCCTGATGGTCTACATCCTAGGGTGTTAAAGGAAGTGGTAGAGAGATAGTGGGCGTGATTCTCCGCACCCGGGAGAAATCGTGAGGCTGGCGTCAAAAATGGGCGGGTTTGACGCCAGCCTCCGCCCCCCCGACCGGGAACCGATTCTGGTCCCCGGTCGGGGCTAGCACCCGCGGCCGTGAACTCCGGCATCCACTAACCAGAGTTTGCGACGGCTGACGCGTCAGATGACGGCAGCCGCGCATGCGCAGATTGGATGACTCCAACTCGCGTATGCGCGGATGACGTCATCGCGCATTTGCGTGAAACCCGCACATGCGCGGGCCGGTATGCCCCTCAGCCGCCTTGCAAATGGATACAGTGGGGCGGCGGAAGGATAAAGAGTGCACGGGGTAAGTACCCGCTGCCCGCGATCGGTGCCCACTGATCGCGGGCCCATGGCACCCTTGGCACGGCCGTGGTACTGCCGTGCCAATCGGTGCCATGGTTCCCCAGATCGGGGCTTTACGGCCGTTTTTACAAACGGTCAGACCAGGTGTGTTTGACGTTCCTAAAAACGGTCGTAAAGGCCTTGGAATTCGGCCCATCGGCCAGCTGAGAATTGCTGCTTGCCGTAAAAAAAACGGCGGGCAGCGATTCGTGTCAGGAGGCAGGCATGGGGGGGGGGGGGAGAATAGCGGGAGGGCATCAGACCAGCGTGGCCGGAAAAATTTACGCCACGCGCTATTCTCCGCACCGTCGTGAGTGCGGAGAATTGCGCCCAGTGGATCCATTGGTTATAATATGCCAAAAATCCCTGGATGCGGGAAAGATTTGAATGGATTGGAAAACTGCTGATTCAAAAAGGGAGGGAGAGGGAGGTAGAGAGTAGGAAACTACAGACCAGTTAGTTTAATATCCGATTTTGGGAAATTGTTAGAATCCATTATTAAGGAAGTAATAACAGGACATTTGGAAAGTTAAAACGCAATCCGGCAGAGTCAGCATTATTTAATGAAGGGCAAATCATGTTTGCCGAATTTGCTAGAGTTCTTCAAAGATATAACAAGCCCAGTGGATAAGGGGGATCCTGTAGATTTAGTATATCTGGATTTCCAGATAGCATTTGATAAGGTGCCGCACAGAATGTTAATACACAAGATAAGATCACATCAGATTCGGGGTAATTTATTCACTTGGATTGAAGACTGGCTGACCGACAGAAGTCAGAGTGTCGGGATAAATTAATATTTTTCTGGTTGGCAAGGTGTAACAAGTGGGATGTTACAGGTTTTGGTCTTCAGGCTCCAACTATTTATAATATTTATTGACTTGGATACAGGGATAGAAGGTTCGATAGCCAAATTTGCAGATGACACAAACATAGGTGAGATAGTAAGTTGCGATGGGAAACAAGAACCTTACAAGTGGATATAGATCTAGGTTAGTTGAGTGGACCAAAATTTGGCAGAATGAGTTTAACGTGGATAAGTGTGAAGTTATCCATTTTGGTCGGAAAAATGGAAAGATAACTTATAGGGCACTATTCATGCCTCGTTGCGCTCGTGCGAGAGCGTTTCAAGGCGAGTGAATAACAGGAGCCATCCCATATGCAATGGTCTCCCATGATCCCCTGCCCAGCAAGTGGTCACATTGGAGCTCATTAGTACTCCTTTTTAAAAAGATGAACCTGGTGGAAGTACATCTGCGGGGAGCCAAGGAGGTGAGTAGCCAGTGTCATGCAAATGCCCCTTTAAGAAAGGTTTCTGTCTTATCACATGGCTTCAGTGATATCATTGTGTGGACGGAGTTGGGCTGTTTTTTTGGTTTTGCTTTCACATTTGCCTGCTGTGGACTCAGACAGAGAACAGAAGCTTTTTTGGCCTGCCGCTCTATCTTCATTTTAAAAGCTGTTTCCAGACTACTTGGTAACTTAAAAGAGATAATTGCTTTCTGGAATGAATTCAAACCTGCTGTCTGAAAAGGGGACCAGAGTATCAATAACCAGGAAAGTGAGAACGCCGTGCTCTGGGCCATGCCTTTGAAAAGGGGTTTCTGGTTTTACTTGGATTTTGTTATTGAATTGGAACAATTAAGGGGGAATTCATTAAGGGTTGTGCATAGATTACTGTAGCTGTGTGGGGTCCTTTCTGTTTGTAGTTGATGAAAAAATCCTTACTGTGTGTGTTTATATAAATGTTAACTAAATTCTTAGAATAAAGCTTGTTTTCTTTGATTAAAATCGCCTAAGAAGTCTGTTGAATAACACCTGAAAGGCAGGCTGAATTGGCAATCGTAGTTGAGTGAGCATTTCACACATCCAAAGCAAATTCCTGTGGGTGGACAGGTCATGTAGCACGAGGGAGTCATTGCCTAGCATCCCAATCCGACCATGATGCATGGACACTGTGTCTGAACACTTCGGGTGGCAACACCATATATACGGCGACCGAGATCCGGACACACAGGGGATGTGCCCCAGCTCTGGACATGTCCATGGCCAGAGGGTGGGTGAGAGCAATGGGGAGGGGAGCAGCGCCCGGTTAACGTAACATTATGTGCAGGTTTTAGGGGTACAGGGTCTGGGGTCTGGTGAGCGGGGTGTGGAGGGGGGAGTGGGGCACTGGGGCGGGTAGTGCATAGGCAATGTGTTCCAAGCATGGGGGAGGGGGGAGATCAATGGGGGGATGGAGGCTCCGGAGGTGGGAGCCACAGCTGGTTATCACCCTCTCCCAATTCCTCACAGATATTGAACGGTATGGACGATATTTTCAATCCAGCAGAATAGGCCCTAGTGGTGCCGCTAGTAGGCCGGGCAGCCAGACGCGTCTACAGAGGCTCAAGGAGGCAGTCCATGCAGGACCCCACCCCACAGCCTAAGGACCCGCCGCCCATCAGGCCAAGGTGTGACCCAGAGGGGGAAGCCCGTCACGGCCCAAGGTGTTCAAGCATCAATGGTCGTTCGAGCAGATGATGGACAGTGTGTGTCGCAGGCTGGTCCGTCTCAACAAGGAGGCAGTGTGTCACCTGTACCATGTCCTTGCAGACTTGGCACAATGTGGAGGAGGAGGAGAATACCTGCTCTCTGTGGCCGTCACCGCAGTCCTGAACTTCTACGCCTCGGGATCCTTCCAAGGCTCGAAGGAAGGCATTTGTGTGGAATCATTTGCCAGGTCCGCAGCGGGTACCCCTTATTCCCAAAGAACCAGCCGCCCATCCAGGGGTGGTCCTCGAAGAGGCCCGGCATGTCTGACTACCCCAGTAGGTAACTGTCGTGCACACTCCCTGGGAAGTATGCACACATCATCATGAGCTTCATGTGGTGGCCGCACACAGGCTGGTTATTCAGGGAGTGAAACCTCTTCCTGTTAATGTAAGGCACTCCCAGATGGCCCGGTCAGTGTAAGGCAACGTGTGTGCAGGCCACCGCTCATAGGTGAATCCGACATTTCACAGTTGCCCTGTTTGCCCCAGCAGAAAACTCTATAAATTTTGGCATGGACCAAGCCCAACAAGATGCCCGGCCAGCAGGACCCTCTGCCATCACCGGGATGCCCCAGGTCCAGGGACTATTAGACTGCACACACGTTGCCTTACACTGACCGGGCCATCTGGGAGTGCCTTACATTAACAGGAAGAGGTTTCACTCCCTGAATAACCAGCCTGTGTGCGGCCACCACATGAAGCTCATGATGATGTGTGCATACTTCCCAGGGAGTGTGCACGACAGTTACCTACTGGGGTAGTCAGACATGCTGGGCCTCTTCGAGGACCACCCCTGGATGGGCGGCTGGTTCTTTGGGAATAAGGGGTACCCGCTGCGGACCTGGCAAATGACTCCAATATGGAGGCTGGAGACAGTTCTCAGCCATGCCTGCATACCTTTTGGGCAGCATGGTAGCACAGTGGTTTTCACTATTGCTTTACAGCGCCAGAGTTCCAGGCTCGATTCCCGCTTGGGTCACTGTCTGTGAGGTGTCTGCATGTTCTCCCCAAGTCTGCGTGGGTTTCCTTCGGGTGCTCCGGTTTCCTCCCACAAGTCCTCTGTGTACCTCAACAGCCGCCGGAATGTGGCGACTGGGGGATTTTCACAGTAACTTCATTGCAGTGTTAATGTAAGTCTACTTGTGACTATAGATGCGGATACCTGATACAATGAGGCCCATGTGGCCACGCGGGCCGCTGTTGAGCGGTGCATCGGACTACTCAAAATGCGGTTCCAATGTCTTGACCGCTCCAGTCCCCTGCAGTATACCTCCCGCCCCCTGGAGAGTCGCCCACTTTCTGGTGGTCTGCTGTGCCCTCTACAACCTGGTACAGCAGCAGGGCGGCGTACTGGAGGTGGGGTATGAGGAACATGTGGCCACGTCCGAGGAGAAAGAGGACAAGGATAATGAGGAGGCGTCAGAACAGCATGGCCTGGAGGACGATCCCGGGAGGAACTGGAGGTCCAGTCAGAGGCTACAGGACAGGGAGCAGTTCCGAAGGCTCGACAAGTTCAAAGGGCCAGGGAGGCCTTCATACTTGTCCGCTTCCCATAGGACGTGGCCTGGTCCATCAATTGTAACCCTCCCACCCTCCTACCCCCATTTCCCAGCCTCCGAGAGTCTGTGTTACATCAATCCAGTGTGATGGGACTGTTGGCACTGTGAGCGGGTCACTGTCGAATTCGGTGGGGGGGGGGGATGATAATAATAATCTTTATTCATGTCATAAGTAGGCTTATATTAACACTGCAATAAAGTTACTGTGAAAATCCCTGAGTCGCCAAACTACGGTGCCTGTTCGGGTAAACTGAGAGAGAATTCGGAATGTCCATTCACCTTCTGGGACTTTTGGGAAGAAATGAGAGCAGCCGGAGGAAACCCATGTAAACACGGGAGAATGTGCAGACTTTGCACAGACAGTGACCCAAGACAGAATCAAACCAGAGACCCTGGTGCCATGAAGCAATAGTGCTAAACAGTGTGCTACTGTGTCACCCTTACCCACAGAGGGCACTGGTGCTCCCCAATCTGTGCCATAGTATGACCCCTGCCTGTCTGCTGACTGCTCACTCACACCCATTACCTGCATGAGGGGGTGGGGGGGATGTCTGGAGAGATGGCCCAAGGTTCGGAGGTCAGTCCGCATTGTGGAAGAAAGTGACAGAAACATCATTCTGGTTGTGCTGAAGGGTTTTTAATGTTTTACAAATATCCAATGATGCACCACTCTCCCAATTGTGTAACATCACTCTCCCCACCATCCCTTCACCCCTGCCTTACCCCTGATGTGTTAGGCAGGTTGGTTCAATGTGGACTGCACTCGATGCAGGGAAGTTAGAAACAGACGTCTGACACTGGAGAACATCCAACACTGTTTTATTCAACTATAGAACTGCGATACATATTCAGCTGTGAGTCGACACTATACTGATCTGACTGGTGACCTTGTAGTAGCCTGACCAGACTTACTAGCTAACGCATGGTGTTTGCACTTGCTAGCTCGTGGACTCTGACTGTCTCAGTAGCTGGGTCCCGAGAGAGCGGGAAACCTAGTGCCCTCTGGCTTAATAGTGGTAGTGTCCTGTCTGGTGATTGGCTGTACTGTGTTGTATGCTTACTGGCCATCCTATGTATCAATCACTGCCTGTCTGCATCTCATTATATACACGAGTGGATATTATGACAACCCCTACCTACTGCCACTCCCCCAGTGTCCTCAGTGATCTTTAAAGTGCTTCACCTTGCTAGCTCTACCGCTAGTCATGTCCCCAGGATGCAATCAGAGGTGGAGGCAGCCTGCTGTTTACCATGTTCTATGGCCTTTGATGCCCCTGGTGGGTGTCCTCTGGAGGTCGTCCTCTGGGGGGCGTGCTCTGGGGTCTCTGGGGCTTACATTGCAGTGTTAATGTAAGCCGACTTGTGACAATAAAGATTATTCTTATTATCTGTGGCATGAAGCTGGTAAGGCCTCCTTAACTGGACCAGTTAATGTTGTATTGCGGTGATGATCTCGCCAGGCTGAGCACCGGGAATCTCGCAGCAGTTTCTGCTTCCTACCACACTGTGAAACTTTTTGGAATAATGACACACATCATCTAAATGATGTTTAGGGGCTGGTTTAGCACACTGGGCTAAATCACTGGCTTTTAAAGCAGACCAAGGCAGGCCAGCAGCACGGTTCA
This sequence comes from Scyliorhinus canicula, assembly GCF_902713615.1. NCBI lineage: Eukaryota > Metazoa > Chordata > Chondrichthyes > Carcharhiniformes > Scyliorhinidae > Scyliorhinus > Scyliorhinus canicula. Next base: position 178,636,297 of record NC_052150.1, on the reverse strand, counting down.
ATTCCCGTACCAGCCTCCCCGAACAGGTGCTGGAATGTGGCGACTAGGGGCTTTTCACAGTAACTTCATTGAAGCCTATTCGTGACAATAAGCGATTTTCATTTCATTTCAAATGGAGAGTTACTTCAGAGTGCTTCAGTGCAGAGGGATCTGGAGGTCCTCATGCATGAATCGCATAAAACTAGCATGTTGGGACAGTAGGTAATAAGAAAGGCAAATAAAGTTTTGGCATTTTTGGCTAAAGTAATAGAGTATAAAAGTAGTGAAGTGTTGCTGCAACTGTAGAAGGCATTGGTGCGACTGCACCTGGAATATTGTGGACAGTTTTGTTCCCCTTAGTTGAGGAAGGATGTAGTTACATTAGAGACAGTTCAGAGGAAGTTCACGGGATTGATTCCAGAGATGAGAGGCTGGGTTCTCTTTTTGGTGAGATGTTCTCCCACTGGAGGAGAATTGCACTCATTTTCCGTCACCCCGGGAGAACAAAGCGGGATGCAATTCCATATCCCTTGTCATTCAAATTCCTGCATGCCCCTTGAGCAGGCGACCCGATAGCAAAATCCCGCAGCCGGCCACTCCTCCCCCACACCGCGAAGCACTCCCCCACCACTGGATTGCCTGAGTGTGTGTCCCCTCAAGTATGGGGGAGCCTGAACTGCCCCACCTCAGGGACCCCTTAATGAGGGAGACCCCCCCCATGGACCACTTTAATAGGAAGACTCCCCCCAGAGACCCCTGTTATAGGGAGACTGCCCCAAGGATCCCATGAATAGGAGGACCCCCACCCCTCCCCCAGGGAGCCCCTGAATAGGGAGACCTCCCCCCAGGGACATCATGAATAGGGAGAACCCCAGGACTCTCTAACTGAAGGAACTCCCACAGGGACCCCTAATGAGAGGGACCCCTAACAGGGACCCCCTAACTGCAGCCACCTTGCCCACCACCCACACCCACAGATATCCCCTAACTAAAGGTACCCCTCGGATCTCCCTAACTGCAGGAACACCTCAAGGCCACCTAACTAACGGGACCCCCCACAGGGACCCGCTGGCCAAAGGGTTCCTCCCACAGCCCCCACCACCTCCACTGACCTTTCCCCCACACAGAAGAGAGATCCCTGCCTGGAAGCTAGAGAACAGACCAGACAGGAGCAGTGAAAAAAAATGATCACTGTAACACTTATCTGGAGGCTCCATGTGTCCTCGAAGGAGAACAGCTGGGACCCGTGTTTCAACCCCGCAGATCCAACAGCTGCAAGTCATTCATAACTTTCTACTCGCGGGCTATGATTGACAGCTTTCACATATAGCTGCAGCCTGGATTCATTCATCTCCTTTCATGGTTCAGTGTCGCTAAGTGGTGAAACCCCAACATTTACAAACATTGACCACATCAAGAGGGTTCAATGCATTGCAATCGCAGGTGTCAATCACAGCCCACTGCCAGAAAGTTATGAATTGTTCGCAGGGATCCGCGGGGATGAATCACGGGTCCCAGCTGATCTCTTTCGAGGAAAAGGCACGTGGATTGAATTGCAGAATGGGCTCGAGGGACTAAATTCCTACCCGTGCTCTCAGCCCTTATGTTCTTACATTCTTTTATGACTACACTTCAAATAGTACTTCCTGGAACTCTGCTGCAGGTCTCTGCCGTGCGCATGCGTGACCACGGACCCAGCCATTCTCCGTCTAGTTTTGGCGCGGGAGCCAGGGGTTTCACTCGGTGCGGCTACTAGCCCTTCACCGGTCCCAGAATCAGTGAGGGTTTGACGCCGATTTTGGCACCGTAAAACACCACAGTTCCCATGCTGCCGTCGGCACTTAGCCGCAAAATCAGAGAATCCAGCCCCCTTTGTTAACATGTACGAATGTATAATGGGCTGGACATTGTTCAAACGGTCGAAAACACCTCCCACACCAGATCCAGTGTTTTCAAATCTCAAAATGGCCAGTATTCCGGTGAGGTGAAAGAAGACACAGCCTGAACCTCTTCTAGATGTACAGCAAAATTAAAATTAATGACTGGAAGAACCTTCATACCAATCATTCAAAGTGTTGGCAAAGAAGCTGCCTCGTTCCTTGAGGCCAAACATCTAAATGATGAGACAGGGTGGGAGCGGAGAAGGAAAGAAAAAGAAGCAAATCCTACACCCCGGATACCACGACCCCATGGGACACCCTGCTCACGTTCACAAACACCTGCAGGTCGAGCCTTGGCCTGCTCGGTCACATGAAAACCCATGGCAGAAATCTGTGACCCTGAGCAGACATCACCCTCGAATCGAGGGGTAGTTGACGACAATGGCGATGACAGGGCTTGGTGGAAACATGAGGGAGAAGGGCAGAGTGGGGTATAGGACAGGATCGGAGGAGGCTTGTGAGAAGTTTGAACACTGCTTTAGGCCAGTTGGGTTGAGTGGCCTGCTTCTGTGCTGCAAATTCTACACAGTTTCATGGATACACATATCTTGATGAGATGGCATTGCACTGTATTGATACAAAGCTAGTCAATAACCTGTAACTGCTAAAACATGAGTGCCATATCATTTGAAATGTATCAGAAGAAAGTATTAAGTTTCTCCAACTGCAACTGTGGCCAAAAATTATTATTATTTACTTATTAAGATGACTTTTAGTAAAAGAATGCACCATCATAAAATATAACAAGAATAAGCCTGTGGTTACGACTGTCCACATAAAAAATTAACCTCAATACCAATGTAAACGTATAATTTACAATACATTTAGACTAGCAAATGGTTACTCCAGAACAGCAAATTATATATTTCTTTCAGACTTTTAGAAATAGAAGAAATCACTTACATATTATGGATGCTAAATCTGTTTCCTAAACAATTACACAAAGCCCCAGGAAATTGTCCAGCTTTTTCTGGTTCATTGACCAGCTAATGTACAAGAATCCCGATGAGCTTCTGGGGGGGAGGAGCTATTAACTAATCCCTAATGTCCAAAGCACGCTGGCAGCAGCACTGAGATCTGAACACATGGAACTGTGTCGAGGATTAGTGGGTATTAATGAGGACTTCAAACAGATCCCTTCCTAATATGATTCTGATCTCCAAAGACACAAACCATTTGGTTCAGCTATAAATGATGTGCGAAATTCACTGCAGGATTTCAGATTTAGGTCTAAATTATAATGCGAGTGGTAACCCTGTGAAAATGAGTGGGCTACAAGTGATGAGATAATTGGAAAATCAAGATCAAATGGTTTCGTAGATAGAAAATATTTTTATGGCAATCAACAATGGTTTCATGGTCATCATTAGAAATTTTATTCCAGAGGGCGTCACGGCGGCGCAGTGGTTAGCACTGCTGCCTCACGGCACGTGAACCCGGGTTCGATACTGACCCTGGGTCACTGTCACATTCTCCCCGTGCCTGCGTGGGTCTCACCCCCACAACCCAAAGATGTGCAGGGTAGGTGGATCGGCCACACTAAATTGTCCCTTAATTGAAAAAAAAGGAATTGGGTACTTTAAATTTTTTTAAAAGAATTTTAATTCCAGACTTTTATTGAATTTGAATTCCATCAGCTGCCATGGTGGGATTTGAACCTTGGTTCTCACTCAACTGTACCCTTGGTCTCTGAACTACTAGTCCAGTAACAACACTACCATGCTAGCACGCCCTCCCTTATTTCATAGAATTTACAGTGCAGAAGGAGGCCATTCGGCCCATCGTGCCTGCAGTGGCTATTTCCCTGGGTTTATCCTAAAAGGACACAAGACAAAGGAAGAGGGAAGGGAGCAGCAGTTAGCTTCAGATTGGAAGTTTGATTGCACTGTCGGAGCCCATTTATATATGTTATCGTTTTCTCTTAATAAATGACTTACCATTCATGATAACACTCTCGGATGCTTCAATATCAATGTTGTAAAAATAGCAGCGGCCACAGAGACACCAGCTTGGGGTTGAATTCCATGAATTTTACTTTTTAACCCCTCCTCACCCTCCCATACCGTACTATTAACCCTCGACCATCTGTCATCTGTGTGGATATTTTGCGGAAGGTGAAATATTTTGAAAGTGTACAATATGAAACGCTTCACGTATTTTGATGTCATCCTTGCACAGGGCCGTGCTAATCTTCTCTGTATCATTCCAGTTTTAGTATATGCACTGAGGGGGTTGAAGTGGGATTGAATTAAGATTTTTAATTGCTATCATTTTGTCACTAAATTAGTGCAAAGATGAAAGCTACAGTTTGTGCGACAAGGTTCATTCGGATGGCTTTAAAAATGATATAATTTACTAATGTATGTTAACATTAACCAATGTATGTGTATTACAGCAATTGTTTTATTACCAGAGGGTCAATTAGTCAATTATTAGGAGGAGAGCCAAATTCACTTGGGTAACTCAGTCATGTTTAGCTATTATAAAAGTCTTAAGATACACGTGTTATGGGTCTTAAAACTGCTATGGGACTAAAAGCACTGAGCAGAAGTAAGGAATAATCTAAAATACAGCCCCAAAAGACATATGTTAATAACCCAAAACTAATCGTGGAACGTCAAAAGTGCTGTACAAATGCAAGCTAATATTGTCACAGAATTAGCACCAATCGTACCCTTCTGGCATTGATGTCAGAAGCAATGTGCATATCCTAATCCACTCCACAAAGTGTTTTGAGCAATGCTAAGGAGCTTATTGAGCACATTGATGTGAGTGCTTCTTATCCTCGTTCATGTCAAAGTGGAATGTACCCTCAGTATTGTATAAAAGTGCTTTTACCCAAGCTGTGAAGCATGGGTAAGATCATCACCTTTAAAGAATGAGAAGCTAAGAGAAGAACATTCATAAAAGTGCTCAGAAATAGAGGGTTCGAAAACACAACTGATGCATTATATCGGCAGAAGGTATTAAAGCAGGGGTGGGCAAACTTTTCCGTGCAAGGGCCACATTCAGAAATTCACAATTTTAAAGGGCCGCATAGTATATTAAGTAAAATAATTAATATTTTAAATAGCCAAAATAAAAGGTCTTTAAAGAAAAAAAAGCACATTTATTTGAAAAACAAAGTAACTCAGTAAGTAACAGAACAATGTCAATGGGAATGATGCATCTGACTGCAGTCATTTACCAGCTTGTTAAAATCAGGTAACCTCGATAACCTCGAGCAACTCATTTCGCGCGGGAAGCCAACAGAAGCACAGCCTAGCCGAGTCAACGATAAAAACGCGCGTACAGTAGTCCCCCTTTATAACGCGGGTGTTGGGGTCCAAGACAGCCACCCGCGTTGCATCCGAGCCGCGGATATCCACGATGGAGGTTTTAAATTTATTTAAAAATCTATGCTAGCGCTTCCCATTGAGAGTCTACGGGGGGCGGGGGGAGAGGTCAGACCCCCGTAGACTCACAATGGGAAGCGCTAGCATAGATTTTAAAATAAATTTAAAACCCCCATCGTGGATCTAATTAAAACAGTGTCAATTTCAGCGGCCGGCTCACTTTGATCCGGAGAGGGAAGCTGCTCTCTCACTGAAACAATCAACCGGCCGCTGAAATTGACACTGCCCGCTGCTCTCTCCCTCCAATCCAACTTTTAAGTTTTAATGTTTCTGATTGGAGGGAGAGAGCAGCCGGCAGTGTCAATTTCAGCGGCCGGCTGATTGTTTCAGTGAGAGAGCAGCTTCCCTCTCCGGATCAAAGTGAGCCGGCCGCTGAAATTGACACAACTGACAGTTGGGGTCCATAAGCCCCCCCGCGGTATATCGCGAACCGTGGTATTGCGGAGCGCGGTATAACGGGGGACTACTGTAGTGGGGTGGATGAGTGGGGCTGTCTTATTGGTCGGTTTAGTTGGGTGTGCGACCAATAGGAGTCCAGGTTACAAACAATAAGCCTTATTATTGTTTGTAACCTGGACTCCTATTGGTCGCACACCCAACTAAACCGACCAATGAGACAGCCCCACTCATCCACCCCACTACGCGCGTTTTTATGCGGCCGCCAATGAGGTGCCCGGAATCATAACCGGCATTTTTGAAAAGCCGCCGGGGAAAAGCCGCTGAAGTAAATGCACTTATTGAATAAGCGCATTTACTTCAGCGGCTTTTCCCCGGCGGCTTTTCAAAAATGCCGGTTATGATTCCGGACACCTCATTGGCGGGCCGCATAAAAACCTTTGTCGGGCCGCATGCGGCCCGCAGGCCGTAGTTTGCCCACCCCTGTATTAAAGGGTGTAAGAAAAGAATAAGCAATTGGAGTGTTGACTAGAAGCATAATGTTTTCTTGAGGTCCAACGAGAAACGACTTGCACTTATAATATCTTCAGTACAATGGTTTTCTAAATGGGTTTTACCTGGGTGATTATCCCACAAGATTACATGATCCCCACTCATGAGTACTGATGGCCAGATTTTCGATCTGCATCAGTCAGCGAGATTCTCCGTCGGCCAGATCCTCCGCTCTGCCGGCAGCGCACTCACGCCCGTGGATTTCCAGATGCTGTGAGGGTGGGCAGAATGGGAAACCCCATTGGCCGGCTGCAGGGGCAGAGGATCCCTCTGCCAGTGGGAGTGTGCCGTGCCAGAAAATGGGTCTGGTGGGACAGAGAATCCCATCCAGTAACTTTAAAAAAAATAAATTTAGAGTACCCAATTCATTTTTTCCAATTAAGGGGCAATTTAGAGTGGCCATTCCACCTACCCTGCACACCTTTGTGTTGTGGGGGCGAAACCCGCGCAAACACGGGGAGAATGTGCAAACTCCACACGGACGGTAACCCAGACCCGGGATCGAACCTCGGACCTTGGCACCGTGGGGCTGCAGGGCTATCCCACTGCGCCACCGTGCGGGCGACCCTCCTAGCCTCGTACTGGAGGGCCCTCCAGAGCGGTCCAGGCACCTCAAGCGCATCTTCAGGGTCCTGAAGCACCCCTTGACCTCACCCCTGGTCGTTGTAAGGGCATCATTGTAGTGGGTCTCTGCACTGGTCTGTGGCCTCCGGATAGGCGTCATTAGCCACGACCGCAGTGGGTAACCCTTGTCACCCAGCAACCAGCACCGCAGCCGGGCGGTGGGGGGGGGGGTGCCTCTCAAACATGTCGCGGATCACCGAGCGTGCCAGTATGAATGCGTTGTGTACACTGCCTGGGTGTTGGGCGCAGATGTGCATAATGCGCATCTGGTGGTATCGAAAGGAAGCCCTTTCTGTTTGTGTATGCTCTCTGGGCGACCTCCGCTCACACTGCCACAGGGAATCATTCAGATCTGCAGCCATCGCCACAGCAGCCAGTATCATGGGTTGATGTCCGAATGCCATTGTCTGCAGGGGGTGAAAGGCCAACATGTTAGCATGACGCATACTCCCATGCCCAAGCAGGTACTATGGGCTACATGGTGGCCCCAGTTGGCACTGCGGGCCCCGCCCACATATGTCCCCACACCCCCGTACTCAGGTCCCATTGGTGCCCCCGCTCCGACGTCCATCCTTGCTGCCACAGGTACCGTTGGCTGGCACTGCCCTCACTCAGAGCTGCCGTTGGTGTGGCCTTGGGTGGTCCCCCCGGTGGGTAGCTGCTGGTTGGGTGCGCTGTTCGGGGGCAGCGAGGGCACACCCACACATCCGGTGTCACTGAGTAGCGCCAGGGGCCGCGGTGGGTGGTCAGAAAATGGCCGCTGGAATGGCGGTCGGTGGCTGGGCACCGCCCCAGTCCTCTGATCAGCATGGGGCTGGATTCTCCGATTTGGAGACGATGTCCCCACGCTGTCGTGGGAACAGTGGCGTTTTACGCCTGGAAAACTGGCGGGAAACGGCGCCCGATTCCCTGTTTTGCCATGAGCTAGCAGTTTGGCAGCATAGAGCACCCAGCTCTAGCTGCTGATACAGCCCGGAGACTGCCGGGTTCATGGCCGCACATGCGCATGGCAATGGCATGCTGCGGCCACGCTGTGCTTCATAGCGGATGATGCTCGCAGACCTGGTCCGCAAAATAGCACCCCCCTGTGGTGAATGTATTATGACAATAATCCACCATTGTATTTGTATCTGTGCTATTTTGTTGCCCTTGTGGGCTCCTCATATGGGCCATTGTATGGCATTATCCATAGGGGAACATGTTGGGGCATGTATGGGCTCTGCCCACGGCTCCTCCCCTTGAAGGGAGGGATAAAGAGCAGTCGACCTGTAGGCGGTTCTCAGTATTGGATCAGTCGCAGGCAGACACTGTTCTAGTTGATTAAAGACACGGTTTACTTCTACTCTTGTCTTGAGTGAATTGATGGTCGCATCACCCCCCTTTGGCCGGCTTGCGTGCCCTGGACCACCCCCCCACAGTGACCCAGCCCCGAAAACTGTCCCCCCTGCCTGCGGATCAGCCCTCCCCCGACTGTAGCGGCTCTGGACTGAGTCCGCAGCCGCCATGCCGAGTTCCCGATGGGTGAGACCATGAGAGACCCAGGCCGCCATATTCTGAGTACGCCGCTTTGGAGGGGGCGGAGTGTCATGAAATCAAGGCCGCCCCCAATTCTGTCAGGAATTTGGATTCTCCGGCCCGTCGCCAAATGCGATTTCGGGGTCAGCGACCTGAGAATCGAGCCCATAGTTTTTCCATTATATTCCATGGTTCATTGACAATTGATGTTAGCTGTTAATTCACAGCACCATTGGTGATAATAACTAGAGCCTATTCTGAACTATAGAATGTCCTACACATTGATTATTTTAATTATTCCCAGTGAAACAACACTATTAAAACAAAGTAATTAAAACTGCATTGGATCATTTTTATCAGTTGTAGTAATGACCATGAAGACACAGATGAAACATTTCTTATAAAATATTGGTCTTGGATTAACCTTGGGGCGTGATTTAATGGGACAGAGTCCTGTTTTGGATGCATTTAGCGGCACTTTGCCATTTCCTTTGGCCTTGGCGGGGGATGTCCTGCCCAGGCTTCACTTATGTCATTTGCTGCACTGATGAGCTGAGCTTGTATTTGAGTATTTGTATATGGCACCATCAGCAACCCCACCGTGATCTCCGAACCTCTCCGCCCCCACTGCACCCAACATAGCTCTCAAGAGGTCTTCGAGCCCCCCTTCACCCCAGCTCTCAGCTCTTAAGGGCAAGGCATCCTTGGGCCCGATCCCTGGCACCCAGGCACCTTGGCACTGCATGCCTGCCACCGTGGCAGTGCTCCTGTTGGCCAGGCGGTGCCACCCGTGTACCCTGGCATGCATCATCTCATCAAAAGACTTGCGATTCCTGTACACTTTGGGCCACTTCTGGCCTCCCCCACCGGGTTCCTCCTCAACCTGATGGGCAGCTGGGTCTTCAGGGTGCGTGGTGGCCTCCTGCATATGGGATGCTGTATCCAGCTTGCGTTGTCATTGCTGCAGCCTTCTCCAGCGTCCGCCTGTCTCAGCAGCCACCAGCAACGTGAGGGCAACATCTGCGGGATCCACACTGGCAAACTTATTTAATCCGAAGGAATTGGAGAAGGGGCGAGAGTGACAATCTGTTTGGGCTTCCATCCCGGGACCATAAAATCCTACAAGCATCCTTCTCCCCCCTTACCTTGACTGATGCGCGATCAATAACCACTGAAATGAAGGAGTAGTCCGAATTGAAGGCTTTAAACTACAAGATGTTTCCCTAGCAGTTTGAGTACAGAAAGAACGATGGCTGCTGGGAAACACGGGTTCTTATACCCCGCCTCATTGGGCGGAGCTACTTTTGTCATGACCAATGAGAAAGCAACACTTGGGCCAATGAGCAGCGAGCCTTCTCCACCAATAGTAGCTCACACTCCCAGGTACTGTAGTACCTCTAGTCATACTACCACAATGACTCTACTTTTTTCAGAGTGCCGTCCAGAGAGCCAGTTGTGCTGACAAACCTTGCTCTGCACACCCACCCCAGGCCCCGCAGGATCCCCAAGACCCCAGACGACTACATTAGGGAGGCCGTGTTCAGGTGCCCTCCGCTGATCCGCACACTTACTCTTTGCTCACGAGATGATCCAGAGATGTGGAAGCCCAGCTCTTTAGTGTTTGATTGATTGGAGCTGCTTCCATGGTGCTGACGCTTCCAGAGTTCATGCACACTGTTCAGGCTTCAAAGTTTTTTCTTGAGATGCTGTGCACTCATCATCCTCTGAGGCATGCCGTAGTGGAGTAGGCACTTGAGAGTTGAGTAGTACGAAGTGCTTTTACAAGAAACAAGGCTAATTTCTCATTTGCAGTAGCCTTTTGTTGTACAGCTGGAGGCTGCTCACGGTGAGAGGGGTGAAATTGAATTTCTCCCTTCCTCACTTCCCCATAGCAGCCATTGTGCCAGCTTCACCTTTTTAAAAAGAAGAACAAAACGGCGCTGGCATGATTTCTCGCTGGGGGGGGGTGTCGGGTAATTCCTGGGAAACCGCTGGATTTAAGTTCAATCTCGTTAATGGCATTAATTTGAAATGAATGCAAATTACGGCTGATGATATTCTCGCCATTTTTGGGTGTGATGCGGAACTTGCCATCGGGAGTGGGCCGGGTGAATCGCAAACTGGTTCACGCCCGACGCAAATCTTGATTTTGCCCTTTCCTGCTATTTAACCGGCTCGCCAGATCTCCACCGGACACAACATGATGGTTGAATTGCGCCCTATATCTATAATAGTGACCTTTGTTTACCACATCCACACACGCACAGAAACAGGTTTGTTATTCCAGGAAACAAAAAAAATCCCCCTGTTCATTGCTACAAATTGTCACCGTGTCCAGGAGTGCTATTTTCTGACCTCTGTTGAGAATGAGCATACCAACTCTTGGAATACTGATGCATTTCCATGGCAACCTGTCTTTTCCATCTTTGAATCGGAGACAATTTCGAAAAAACACATTAAGAACAGCACTTAGAGGCATTTAGCATTGCTTTCAGATGCCATCACTTGATGTCCCTCTGCACAGACAACACATGATAGTGCACAAAAGGGATCCTTGTACATGCCAGGCCCTCTGAGAACCATTGTAAAAAATATGTTTCTGCCCAGTCTGTGGAGAGGCTATTTTACTTTGTGTATATAGAAACGTGTATTAGTACTCATTTCCTGACCTTGGAAAATACAAATTAATATGTCTAATTCAGTCAATTTAATAACTCACTTTTGAAGATTGTTGAAACTAAATGTCATTTGTCACATTTACTGAGAGCACTAAACCAGAGAGGACAACACAGAAACAAAGGGCGCGGAAAAGGGTTTGCAATAGGATTGAGACCAGCTCAGCAACTGTCAAAACAGCAAATGCAATTTAACACTGATAAATGGAACATTTTATACAGGCTTGAAAAATATACATGTCACAAGTATTAAATTAATAGAACTGAATTATGAAGGGAGCTTTGGGAACAGCAGTGTCCTGATCACTTCCAATATCAGAACAATAAGCAGTTTGGAAAAAGCGAATCAAATTCAGACATCCATGGCCTGTAGAGTTGAGTTTCAAGGCCAATGTTTTCTTCCACTACCCTGCTCGAGCAGTGAAGCTCAGCGTAACCTCATTGCCGATCTTGTATATCCTTCTTGTTTTTTGAAATTCATTCAAGGGATGTGGGGTTCGCTGGCTCGGCAAGCATTCACTGCCCATCCCTAATTGTCATTGAGAAGGTGGTGGTGAGCTGCCTTATTGAACTGCTGCAATTCATATGATGTTGGTACATGTGCATCTTGTATATGTGCATCTGTGCATCAGTGATTAGATTCTCTTGTTAGAGAGGACCATTGTCTGGCAATTCTGTCACAAATGTTACTTAGTTGCTAGTCCAAGTTTGGTTATTGTTCAGGTATTGCTGCATTTGGACATGGACTGTTTCAATATCTGAGGAGTCGCGAATGGAGCTGAACATTGTGCAATAATCACCAAACATCCCCATCATGATATTATGATGGAAGGATGGTCATTGATGAAACAGCTGAAGCATTGAGGTTCAGGAGAGACCCCGGTGGAACTCTTGCAGTGATGTCCTGAAATTGAGATGATTGACCTCCAGCAACCACAACCATCCTTCTTTATACTAGGTATGAGTCCAACTAGTGGAGAGTTTTCCCCCCGATTCCCATCGACTCCAATTTTGCTAGGGCTCCTTGATTCCATACTCAAACAAATGAAGTCTTGATATCAAGGGCAGTCACTCTCACCTCACCTCTGGGGTTCAGCATTTTTGTCCATGTTTGAACCAAAGCTGCAATGAGGTCAAGAGCTGTGGGACCCTGGTGGAACCAAGACTGTGTGTCAGTGAGCAGGTTATTGCTGAGTAAGTGCCGCTTGACGGTGTTGTTGATGACCTCTTCCATTACTTTTCTGGTGATTGAGAATAGACTGAATTGGCTGGGTTGGATTTGTCTTGCTCTTTGTGTACAGGACATACCTAAGCAATTTTCCACATTGCAAGGTCAATGCCAGTGTTGTAGGTGCACTGAAACAACTTGGCCAGCAGCATGACAAGTTCTGTAGCACAGGTCTTCAGTACTATTGCCGGAATATTGTCAGGGCCAATAGCCTTTGGAGCATCCAGTGCCTTCAGCCATTCCTTGATATCACATGGAGTGAATCGGATTGGCTGAAGATTGGCATCTCGGGTGCTGGGGGCCTCCGGAGGAGACCGAGATGGATTATCCTCTCGGCACTTCTGGATGAGATTGTTACGAATGCCTCAGCCTTATATTTTACACTAGTGTGCTGGGTTCCTCCATCATTGAGATATTTGTGGAGCCTCCTCCTCCAGCGAGTTGTTTCAGTTTCCACCATCATTCACAGCTGGATGTGGCAGGACCACAGGTCCAAAATTGCCGTCAGTGTTGGGTGGGGTTACTGGGCTACGGATAGACATAGAATTTAGAATTTTACAGTGCAGAAGGAGGCCATTCGGCCCATCGAGTCTGCACCGGCTCCTGGAAAGAGCACCCTACCCAAGGTCAACACCTCCACCCTATCCCCATAACCCAGTAACCCCACCCAACACTAAGGGCAATGTTGGACACTAAGGGCAATTTATCATGGCCAATCCACCTAACCTGCACATCTTTGGACTGTGGGAGGAAACCGGAGCACCCGGAGGAAACCCACGCACACACGGGGAGGATGTGCAGACTCCGCACAGACAGTGACCCAAGCCGGAATCGAACCTGGGACCCTGGAGCTGTGAAGCGATTGTGCTATCCACAATGCTACCGTGCTGCCCCGGGTGATAGGGTGGAGGTGTTGACCTCGGGTAGGGTGCTCTTTCCAAGAGCCGGTGCAGACTCGATGGGCCAAGTGGTCTCCTTTTGTACTGTAAATTCTATGATCTGATCCATTTTCAAATCACTTTGTTCTGTCCATCATTCGCTGCTTATGCTGTTTGGTATGCAAGTAGTCCTGTGTTGTAGGTTTATATTAGCTTTAGATTTATTGTCACGTGTACAGAGGTACAGTGAAAAGTATTTTTCTGCGTACAGTGCAGATAGATCAATCCATGCATGGAAAACATAGGACATACGATAAATGCATAGTGTAAATATATAGACATTGACATCGGGTATAGCTTATTTTTGGTAAGAGTCAATGTGGACAATGTGCACAGTTGTGTTTTCTTGGTCATAGCATCGACGTGGTTGGATCAGGACAGATTGATGGTGATGTGCACACCTCAGAATTTGAAACTATCAACCATCTCTACCTCAGCACCATTGACACAGACAGGGGTGTGTGCATTACTTTGCTTCCTGAAGTCAATAATGAGTTCCTTAGTTTTGCTGACATTGAGGGAGAAGTCCTTGTCACTGCACCCTACCAGTAGGTTCTCTATCTCCCTCCTGTACTCTGACTCATCATTGTTTGAAATCCCAGCCACTACGGTTGTGCCATCAGCAAACTTGTAGATGGAGTTAGCGACGAATGTTGCCACACAGGTGTGTGTGTACAGGGTGTATGGTAGGGAGCTAATTCCACAGCCTTGCAGGGCTCCAGTATTGGGGATTATTGTGGAAGAGGTGTCATTGTTTATTCTTACTGACTGTGGTCGGTGGGTCAGGAAGTCGAGGATCCAGTTGCAGAGGGAGGTGCCAAGTCTGAGGTATTGGAGTTTGGCTATGAGCTTGGCTGGGATTATGGTGTTGAAGGCAGAACTGTAGTCAATGAATAAAAATTTGATGTAGGAGTCCTTGTTGTCAAGATGCTCCAGGGATGAGTATAGGGCCAGGAAGATAGTGTCTGTTGTCGATCAATTGTGGTGATATGCAAATTGTAGTGGATCAAGGCATTCTGGGAGTATGGAGTTGACCAACCTCTCGAAGCACTTCATAATGATAGATGTCAAGGACACTGGATGGTAGCCATTGAGGCACGTTGCCTGATTCTTTTTTGGCACTGGTATGATGGTGGTTTTCTTGAAGAAGGTGGCAAAGTCAGAACGGAGTAGGGAGAGGTTGAAGATGTCCGCGAACACACCCACCAGTTTGTCCGTGCAGGATCTGAGTGCACAACCAGGGACTCCGTTAGGACCCGTTGCTTTCCCTGTTTTTGTCACCAGTATGTCACAATTTTTGTTTGATTGCACCTTACTTCCGGTTGCACCTCCAGAACCAGATTTCTTGCACAGGCAAGCCCAAAAATCTTGGAACAAAGGACAGTTTTACAATGGGTGCAGCAGACTATATGTCCCACACAATGTGCTTGCATTCTGACTGGCATGGCAGTATAAATGCTTTCACGTGTTCATAGAAGTCCATAGAATCCGTGCAGTGCAGAAGGCCATTCGGCCCATTTGCACTGACCTTCTTAAAGATCATGATACCTAGTCCCACACCCCATTACCCCATTACCCCACCTAAACTGCACATCTTTGGACACTAAGGGGCAATTTAGGATAGCCAATCCAGCTAACCTGCACATCTTTCGACTGTAGGAGAAAACCGGGGCACCCGGCGAAAACCCACGCAGACACGTAGAGAACGTGCAAACTCCACACAGTCACCTGAGGCTGGAATCAAGCCTGGGTTCCTGGCACTGTGACGCAGCAGTGCTAACCACTGTGCCCCCGTGCTGCCCTCATTGTTATTCAACTACAAAGGCTTCATATTTTCTGTCACATTTTAGCAGTGTGACAATGTTGTGGCCATTCTTTTTCTTCAAAAGATCTTTTTGGAAAGCTTCAATTTGCGTTGAAGCTATAACCAGCTCCATTATTAGTTTGCACAGGTCAGCTTCTGAGAAATTACAATCCTTGCCCTTATCCTGGCAACAGCTAATGAAATGATCAATTCATTCTTGTGGATGTTGGCTCCAGGCCGTCAGCTCTAAATGGTGTATTCTAAAGTTCACCTTTGCATGAAGCTGATCCTCCAGCATGTTCCGCAGTTTGGCAGGATCCTTCTGATCCTCCTCAGACAGGGTCATTGCGCTGTCTCTTCACAATCCCTTGTTTCCAATGGCTATCTTTATTTTCAATGTTTATTTACCCAGCTCTGTCATGGATGCAACTAAAAAGCATTTTTCCGTCCTTTGTTTAAAAAGCCTAAATTTGGATTGCGTGACCTTTCAATTCACGTTGAAGAATCAACACTTCCTGATTTAAAATGGATTGCCTGATTCACCAATGATCTGGCAAGTCCACCAATCAGGAACTCACTGTCACTGCCTGTGGAGGGGATCTACCTCACATGATCTTTGATGCATATTCAGGGCACAATCTACTGGCTGCGTCCTGCCAGAATCGGGCTGGGGCACGGACAGTTAATCCTGGGAGAGGCCTCCACCTGGATTACTGCCGGCCGTTGTGCCTCGTGGGATCTGGGCAGGGCCAAGTCTCGCATGGTTAAGTGAGATTAGGAAGTTACTTACCCATGCTGAAGCTGGTTTGATCGGCCACCAGGCACTTATCGGCCTTGCTGAGGAGACCACAGCCAGGTGCTGTTCAGTACTGCTCCCTCTAAATGTGGTCCAGGTGGAACGGTACCTGGGGGGCTCTCCCAAGCAATCAGAGGCCCCAGGGTGATCATCCTCTGGGCAGTGTGGCACCCTGGCGCTTCTGGTGCAACCCGAGCACCTTGGCACCGCCTTCCTGGCACCCTGGCAGTGCCATCTTGTCAACCTTGCAGCACCAGCTGGGTGCCTGCTTGGCATTGCCAGGGTGCCAGGCTGATAGTGCCAAGGTGGCATTGTGCTGTTGCCGGGGATTGGGCCAAGCATGCCCTGCCAGTTTGTTGTAGGGTGCGGTGGGACCCGTGGACCCCAGCAGGTGAGCTGGGCCAATGGGGGAGTGCAGGGGTTGCTCGTTGGGGTTCTTCAGTTCAGGAAATGACCCTGAGTGTGGCCTCGGGGGGCATTCCCTGTTGGGGCATGAAAAGAAGACAGAGTGCCTGCCGTTAGATAGCGGGGTCGTTCTCGGTGCTCTAAGTGCCGGGTATGACCCCGCTAATCCCGTCCAGAACAGACACTGTTTCATTTTGGTTAGATCGTGCCTATAACCTTCTGTGGTGAATGTAATGTAGTAATTCACACTGTATTTACCAATACCATTGTAAGCGCAGTAGCGTTATCCGACCACTAGGGGGAGTAGCTCTGGGAATGCTCAGGAGTTTGTACAGGTCTCCACCCTGGGCTCCGCCCACGACTCCTCCCCCTTGACTGCTGTATAAATAACCGTGACCAGGGCCAGACTGCAGTTCATCGAGAATTCAACGGGTAACAGGCTGGCTCTGTAGTAAGTAGATTAAAACCACTGTTCATATCTTAAAACACGTATCTCGTGAATTGATGGTTCCATCAATTTAATCTACTTAAGAACAGTCAGGATCGATCATGGAATCAGCCCTCAAGCCTGGACGCCTGGACTCGACCCACAGGATGCAGGGCAAAATAAATCTTCTCCCACTGGCTGCGGTGCTTTAAGGCCTACCTGGCAGAAGCGAGCACAGCCGAAACAACAGAGGAACAGAAGTTAAGTCTACTGCACGTGAGGGTGAGCCACAGAATCTCTACGCAACTAAACTCGGCTGGTTCATATACTGCAGCGCTAGCAATACTCGATAAGATGTATGTAAGGCCCATTAACGAAGTTTACGCACGCCATGTATTCACGACTCGCATCTAGCGGCCTACAGAATCACTCGCCGAATTTTTAAGAGAGCTCAATAATCTAATGACTGTAACTATCAAGCGGTTACCGCGGCTGAACACAGAGAACTTGCTGTACGCGATGTTTTTGTAACGGGCCTCAGGTCTAATTATGTGCACCAACGACTGCTGGAAAAGGGGGCCCAAGACTTAGAAACAACTGTGGAAATTGCTACCACGATGGAGGTCTCTTTCCGCAGCCTCACCTCGTTCCCCGTGGACCCTGCGACCCAATCATGGGCCCCTGACCAGCGACTCCCCCAGGCCTGTGCCACGCGGCTGCCCAGCCACCATGCTGCTCCAGCCTGCCATTTCTGCGGCCAGAATCAGCACCCGCGGCAGCACTGCCCGGCCTGCAACGCGACCTGCAGCAGCTGCGGGTGGAAAGGCCACTACGCGAGAGTGTGCCTCGCAAAAAGGGCCCCAGCTTCCAACTCCCCAGTGGCACGAAGTAATCGCTCCCCACACCCGCAGGCCCGCGGGGCCTGAAACGCTGCGGCCTATGCCCCGACCCCGCCCCCTCCCGCCACGTGCAATCCATGGGGGCTGCCATCTTGGCAAACCTCCACCATGCGGTCGGCCACGTGCGACTCATGGGGGCCGCCATCTTGGACGCCATCTTCCTCGCCGCCTGCCACGTGGGATCCACGGGCCCGACCTGCATCTCCACGCTCGGACAACTCATCGGAAGAGTACAATCTCCCCGGGCGCTCGTCTCGCGGCCCGCAACTCGGCGCAGTCACCCTGGATCAATCACGCCCGAAGCATCTGCGAAATTCGATGGCAGAGGTCCAGATCAACGGGTACAACACCTTTCATGCCTTTTTGACTCCGGGAGCACTGAGAGCTTCATACACCCAGACCTGGTAAGACGCTCTTCGCTCCCCGTTTTCCCCGTGCGGCAAACTATCTCGCTCGCTTCAGGCTCCCATTCTGTACAGATCCAGGGGCGCACCACCGCGACACTCACAATCGAAAGCGCTAGCTACTCAAAATTTCAGCTCTACGTTTTGCCCGACCTCTGTGCGCCACTCTTATTAGGCCTAGATTTTCAGTGCTACCTTAAGAGCCTCACCCTCAGCTTCGGCGGGCCCCTGCCCCCACTCACTATCTGCAGCCTTGCTACACTGCGAATCTCCCCCCCTCCTCTCTTCGCAAATCTCACAAAGGACTGTAAACCGTAGCCACTCGTAGCAGGCGATACAGCCTGAAGGATAGGGTATTTATCAGATCAGAGGTCCGAAGGCTTCTCAGTGAGGGGTTTATAGAGGCCAGCAATAGTCCCTGGAGACTCAGGTGGTGGTCGTTAAGACCGGGGAAAATTCCGCATGGTTGTCGACTATAGTCAGACCATAAATAGATTTACGCTCCTCGACGCGTATCCCCTCCCCAGGATTGCAGAAATGATAAATCCGATCGCACAGTATCGGCTCTTTTCCACAGTGGATCTGAAGTCTGCATACCACCAGCTCCCAATCCGCCCGGAGGACCGGCACTACACGGCATTCGAGGCCGATGGCCGCCTCTTCCATTTCCTCCGGGTCCCCTTCGGCGTCACTAATGGGGTCTCGGTGTTCCAACGAGCAATGGACCGAATGGTGGACCAGTACGGGCTGCGGGCCACTTTTCCGTACTTGGACAATGTCACCATCTGCGGCTATGACCGGCAGGACCACGACGCCAACCTCCACCGTTTTTTCCAGACAGCACAGAAATTAAACATCACCTACAACAAAGAGAAATGCGTTTTCCGCACAAACAGACTGGCCATCCTCGGCTACGTCGTGGAAAACGGAGTCCTGGGCCCAGACCCGGACCGTATGCTCCCCCTTAGAACTCCCCCTCCCCCATTGCCCCAAGGCCCTCAAACGGTGCTTGGGCTTCTTCTCCTGCTACGCCCAGTGGGTCCCTCAATATGCGGACAAAGCCCGCCCACTCTTTAAGGCCACACAATTTCCCCTGTCAGCCGAGGCACGCCAGGCCTTCAACTGCATCAAGGAGGACATCGCCAAAGCGGCCATGCGGGCGGTGGATGAATCCACTCCATTCCAGGTTGAGAGCGACGCCTCAGAGGTAGCTCTAGCAGCCACACTAAATCAGGCAGGGAGACCAGTCGCATTTTTCTCCCGTACCCTCTCCGCTTCAGAACTCCGACACTCCTCAGTCGAGAAAGAAGCACAAGCCATTGTGGAGGCTATTCGTTACTGGAGGCACTATCTCGCAGGTAGGAGGTTCACCCTCATCACCGACCAAAGATCGGTCGCCTTAATGTTTGATAACTCGCAAAGGGGCAAAATAAAAAATGATAAAATTCTTCGGTGGAGGATCGAACTCTCCACCTACAGCTATGATATTAAGTATCGACCGGGGAAGCTCAACGAGCCTCCGGATGCCCTATCCCATGGGACATGCTTCAGCGCGCAGATTGACAGACTGAAAGTCATCCACAACGACCTCTGCCACCCGGGGGTCACCCGGCTCGCCCACTATATCAGAGCCCGAAACCTGCCTTTCTCCAACGAGGAGGTAAAAGCGGTCACCTGGGACTGCCCGATCTGTGCGGAGTGCAAACCGCACTTCTATAGACTAGACAGGGCCCACCTGGTCAAGGCTTCTATGCCCTTTGAAAGCCTCGCGATTGATTTCAAAGGGCCACTCCCCTCAACTAACAAGAACGTTTACTTTCTAAACGTCGTAGACGAGTTCTCCCTTTTCCCATTTGCTATCCCGTGCCCCGACATGACCTCCCACACAGTCATTAGGGCCCTGCATAGCATCTTCACCCTGTTTGGTTTCCCCAGCTACGTGCACAGCGACCGGGGTTCGTCCTTCATGAGCGACGAGCTGCGTCAGTACCTGCTCGACAAGGGCATCGCCTCGAGCAGGACTACCAGCTACAACCCCAGGGGGAACGGGCAGGTGGAGAGGGAGAACTCGACGGTCTGGAAGACCTTCCTACTGACCCTCCGGTCTAGAAAGCTCCAAGTCTCCCAGTGACAGGAAGTCCTCCCAGACGTGCTCCACGCTATTAGGTCCCTCTTATGCACAGCGGCCAATCAGACCCCTCACAAGAGGCTCTTCATTTTTTCCAGGGGCACTACCACGGGGGTCTCACTTCTGGCATGGCTGAGGACACCGGGCCTGGTACTCCTGAGGAAACACGTCAGGGCACACAAAACCGACCCCCTTGTTGAGAAGGTGCGCCTGCTCCACTCCAACCCCCAGTACGCCTTCGCCGAGTTCCCTGATGACCACCAGGACACAGTATCCCTCTGGGATCTGGCACCCTCTGGATCCAGCGCCCCCTCTACCCCCACAGAAGGACCCCTCACCCTACACCCCATGCTGCCGCCCCCTCGCGCTCCCGAGCCCACGAGCTTGCTCCACCAGTTCCGTGCACCCGTGCCGGCCAGCCCCCAGCGCCCTCAGTCCCCGGTCGAACCAGAAGAGTATGAAGCTCGGACACATCCCTCCCTGGAGTCTGCCATTGTACCCCAGCTCACAACACCCATCCAGCCACCGCAAGAGGCTGAAACCCTGGTGCTCCGCAGATCACAGCGGACAGTTCGACCACCGGACAGACTTACTTTGTAGACCACCACCCCCGCCGGACTTGATTTTTTTTGCAGGGGGTGAATGTGGTGAATGTAACGTAGTAATTCACACTGTATTTACCAATACCATTGTAAGCGCAGTAGCGTTATCCGACCACTAGGGAGAGTAGCTCTGGGAATGCTCAGGAGTTTGTACAGGGCTCCACCCTTGGCTCCGCCCATGACTCCTCCCCCTTGACTGCTGTATAAATAACCGTGTCCAGGGCCAGCCTGCAGTTCATCGAGAGTTCAATGGGTAACAGGCTGGCTCTGTAGTAAGTAGATTAAAACCACTGTTCATATCTTAAAACACGTGTCTCGTGAATTGATGGTTCCATCACCTTCGTACAGGGAATATCGTGTCTGTGGCTTTAACTCTGATATTCAAATCTTTATTATTTAGTTAAAGAAGAACCACTGGGCCTCGGCATGTTAGATCACCTGCATACTCCCAGAACTCCTTGTTCCACTGCAATTCGCATATCGCCGCAACCAGTCCACAGCAGACGCTATCTCCCTGGCCCTACACTCATCCCAGGAGCATCTCGACATCAAGGACTCCTACATCAGACTCCTATTTATTGATTATAGCTCCGCCTTCGACACCATAATCCCAGCCAAGCTCATATCCAAACTCCAAAACCTTGGATTTGGTTCCTCACTCTGCAACTGGACTCTCGACTTTCTGACCCACAGCCACAATCAGTAAGAATAAACAACAACACCTCCTCCACAATAGTCCTCAATACCGGGGACCCATAAAGCTGCATACTCTACTCCCTGTACACACACGACTGCACGGCAAAATTTGGTTCCAACTCCATCGACAAGTTTGCTGACGATATGACCATAGTGGGCCGGATCTCGAATAACGATGAATCAGAATACAGGAGGGAGATAGAGAACCTAGTGGAGTGATGCAGCAACAACAATCTATTCCTCAATGCCTGCAAAACTAAAGAGCTGGTCATTAACTTCATGAAGCAAAGTACTGCACACACCCCTGTCAGCATCAACTGGGCTGAGGTGCAGATGGTTATCAGTTTCAAATTCCTAGGGGTGCACATCTCCAAAATCTGACCTACCACCAAGAAAGCACAACAGCGCTTATACGTCCTCAGGAAACTAAGGAAATTCATCATGTCCACATTAACCCTTACCAACTTTTACAGATGCACCATAGAAAGCATCCTATTGGGCTGCATCACAGCCTGGTATGGCAACTGCTCGGCCCAGGACCACAAGAAACTTCAGAGAATCGTGAACACAGCTCAGTCCATCACACGAACCTGCCTCCCATCCATTAACTCCACCTACATCTCCCACTGCCTGGGGAAAGCGGGCAGCATAATGAAAGACCCCTCCTTACTCTCTCTTCCAACGTCTTCCATCGGGCAGGAGATACAAAAGTCTGAGAACTCGCAAGAACAGAATCAAAAACAGCTTCTTCCCTGCTGTTACCAGACTCCTAAATGACCATCTTACCGACTGACCTCATTAACACTACACCCCTGTATACTTCATCCGATGCTGGTGTTTATGTAGTTACATAGTGTACCTTGTGTTGCCCTATTATTTAATTTCATTTCCTTTTCTTTTCATGTACTTAATGACCTGTTGAGCTGCTCGCAGAAAAATATTTTTTACTGTACCTCGGTACCCGTGACAATAAACCAATCCATCCAAATCTCTATGCTTTCTTCAAACCAATTTACAATCTCACACAGGATTGGTAAACTAAACATAGATGTAGTTTATTTGAAATTGGAGTGCTGGATTTCTCAGCGAACAGATTGACTATAAAGATTCAACAGCAACTGTTAACAAAAGTATTGCTGCAAATCCTTCACAAAAAGGGAATGCTAGACAAACTCAAAGTTACTCAGGACAATGACTGCTGGTTACATGGTTTACATCTTGGCTACTTAATAATTAGCATATTCCCTCAAAGTGAGATCAGAACTGTGACTAGCAGGTGGATAGGTGATGGCAGTTGCAGTTCCCAAAAGCTCCTTAGACAGCGAGAACTATGTGAAATGAAATGAAATGAAAATCGCTTATTGTCACGAGTAGGCTTCAATGAAGTTACTGTGAAAAGCCCCTAGTCGCCACATTCCGGCGCCTGTCCGGGGAGGCTGGTTCCTTGCGTGCAGGGAATGACTTCCTTTCTGAATGCCCTTTAAATATGGCATCCGGATCTTCAACCGTGTGAGGCAATGGTGGAGGCGTTGATGTCCTGCCCACTCCCACAGCTTGATTCCCTGCCTTCCTCAAACATGCATTGCTAATTGATTGGATGCTATGTGATTGCGCGTAGTGAGACATCCTGCATCCCGCGCTGACTTCCTGTCCTGCCACTGACACCCTCGCTGCTCCTGGCAGAATCTGTCCATTGAACTTTTATTCTTCGTCAGCTTTCATACTGTCCTGCACTTCAGATCTTGGCTCTTCAACTTTGCTTGTCAATTAATGAAAGGTTTAGGTTGCTGCTGCTGGTGAGTGTGTGAGAAACAGGATGGCAAAATACCTTGTGATTGAGCATGAATCGCATATTAGTTAAAAATAAGTGTTGCGCAGGCGCAGCTGGCTGGCTGTGATAAGCCACCTGAATTATGTTGTCAGGGCAGTAAATGCTTTTATGTCTCCTTTGAGATTTTTCTCCCCTTAGATTTCCACTGTTAACAGAATGTCCGGAATATGCTTGCAACCTGGCAAGAGGCTGAAAGGCAGGTGGTCCGACAAAATGGTAGAGAGTACACGCCAGGACAGAGGTCCGATATGTTCTTGCTGCTTGTTTTTTCCTGGATGGCTGCCATGTAGAGATCCCGCTTATTGGGAGTGGGCAGGTAATTGAACCAGTTAAGGAGCCGATTAATAATAATAATAACAATCACTTATTGTCACAAGTAGGCTTCAATAAAGTTACTGTGAAAAGCCACTAGTCGCCACATTGCCTGTTCGGCAAGGCCAGTACGGGAATTATAACGTATCTTCTGAGATTGTCAGAACTATTCAGAGGCAGATATGAAGAATGCAGTTCCTGGACCTCAGCAGCTACATGGAATCATAGAATTTACAGTGCAGAAGGAGGCCATTCGGCCCACCGAGTCTGCACCGGCTCTTGGAAAGAGCACCCTACCCAAGGTTAACACCTGCACCCTATCCCCATAACCCAGTAACCCCACCCAACACCAAGGGCAATTTTGGACACTAAGGGCAATTTTATCATGGCCAATCCACCTAACCTGCACATCTTTGGACTGTGGGAGGAAACTGGAGCACCCGGAGGAAACCCACGCACACACGGGGAGGATGTGCAGACTCCGCACAGACAGTGACCCAAGCCGGAATCGAACCTGGGACCCTGGAGCTGTGAAGCGATTGTGCTATCCACAATGCTACCGTGATGCCCTAAATTATGTTGTCAGGGCAGTAAATGTTTTTATGTCTCTTTTGAGATTTTTCTCCCCTTAGATTTCCACTGTTAACAGAATGTCCGGTATATGCTTGCAACCAGGCAAGAGGCTGGAAGGCGGTATCTCAGTGGCAGGTCAGTGTTGGCTGCAGTTGGCAGCCATGAGGTGCAACAGTGTTGCCGTATGATGAGGATTAGAGTGAATAAAGGAATGACAAACTGAAGGCTGAGCAAACAAACTGGCAAACTCACCTGTAGCCCAAAGAATGAAGGGTCTCTTCAAGTTACAGCTGTATACAAATTAAGGGGTGTGAGAGGCCTTAAAGGTATGTGTTCTCAGTTACAATGGATCTATTGTCATCTAACAGCTTCCATTGAGCCACACCTCCCCTTGTCTGGCTCCTTTCTCAGTCTTCTCCATTTGTGCCCCCTTACAACAGACTGCTGACTCCCCCTTAAACTTTGGCACCTGATTCTCGAGTGCTGGGACATTTCCCCACACAATCCCCACAACTGGCTGGTTCCTATGACTACCAGCCACTAGCTAGATGACCCCAATAAAACTCCCCTTCATTTTCTGTTACCCACCACATAGCCATGCCACCCATTTTGTGTTCTGGCGTCAGGACTTCGTCACTGGCAACAAACTTCCACCCGAAAGGTATAATTATGCCAAAGGCAATGTCTCGCGCTAGGCCCCAGACCAACAAAATTAAACCTTGACTGAGCGACTTCCTTTATTTGGGAGCTAAAGTAACCCATTCAACTGCGGAAAACATCATTGCTGAGCACATGCCTAGCCATGCATGTAAACTTTCAAACAAGGCCGTAGTGGATAGTGGGCAAGACAACTTTTGTTTCTGGCTAAACAATTGCCATGTCCACAGCAGAACTTTTGGGCTGAACCTTGAACCTTCCTTGGCTGTGCATTTTAGTATTACATTGTGCTGTGTGCTTATGCACTAAGTTCTTTGGCGAAACCTGCTGTACTTATATTTTATTAAAAATTCACAAAGCACACATACGGTTGGTATTATTCTCCGATTTGGAAAGATTCCACAAAAGGATCCGTTTCGGTCTTCTTCCTTCATAATTTAAACGTACAGCAACACAATACCAGAAGTACTTGAATTTAGTTGTGGTCTCTGTAGGCATTCTTTCCCCAGTGCTCAAGACTAAATTCAATTAATATTCATTTTGTCACTATGTTTATTACAATACTCCAAACAGAACATACTTTTATAAGAAACGTGATTACAAGTGATGCAAATCATCATGATATCCATGCTTAAGTATCATGTTTAGCCAATCCCAAACTAACACTGAATGCTTTCAATACGATAATAATAATTATAATTAGTTATCATTTTATAATTAGCCTGAATTTACTGTTTTTTTTCATTGGTTACTTCTGGTAGTAAATTGGTTCCATTTTCCATAATATGTTAAACATAGTGCTTAATGAATTCCTTGTAATGATTAAAATTCCAATTAATCTAATAAGTAATTTAATTTTAATTAAGCGAAGTCAAAGTCAAGGCTTTTGCGGAAAGCTTTTGAAAGCACGGTGGGAAATTTTTAATTTATAGCTTGCATCTCCGGGTTTACAATGTTGACACTGTTACGCCAATATTAATACCATTAAAAAGCCTTGACCATAGGAGACCCATCTCCATGATGAGCAGGGCTTTGTAAAATTGGCAGTCATAGATTGATAGTCAGTTATACACCCGGACCAATCGTCCAATTCATTGGCTTCAACGGAAAGGAAAACTGGGCAGACTTTACAGGGACAACTGATACACAATCATCAGTTCTACGCTCCTGCCAGAAGTGAGAGTTAGTCCTTAAATATCAAAATAGGAGACTGGCTGCATGTGGCTGAAGGAGTCAAAAATAACAATGAGTTCTTCAATGATGTAACAAGCAAAGTGGATAATGGGGATGGTGATCCTGTAGATGTAGTACATCTGGACTTCTGGAAGGTGTTTGATAATGTGACATCACATGGGATTAAGGGTAATGTATTAGCTTGGATGGAAGACTGGCTGACGGACAGAGAACTGGGATAAATGGGTCTTTTTCTGAATGGCAAGATGTAATTAGTGGGGTGCCAAAGGGTTCGGTCCCTGGGACCCAGCCATTTACTTTTTTTTTTTCTTTTTAAATTTAGTGTACCCAATTAATTTTTTTTTCCAATTAAGGGGCAATTTAACGTGTTCAATCCACCTATCCTGCACATCTTTGGGTTGTGGGGGCGAAACCCACGCAAACACGGGGAGAATGTGCAAACTCCACACGAACAGTGACCCAGAGCCGGGATCGAAACTGGGACCTCGGCGCCGTGAGGCAGCAGGGCTAACCCACTGTGCCACCGTGCTGCCCTTGACCCAGCCATTTACAATCGATATTAACACCTTGGACACTGTGGGCAGCACAATAGCACAGTGGTTAGCACTGTTGCTTTACAGCACCAGGGTCCCAGGTTTGATTCCCGGCTTGGGTCACTGTCTGTGCGGAGTCTGCACGTTCTCCCTGTGTCTGCGTGGGTTTCTTACGGGTGCTCCAGTTTCTTCCCACAAGTCCCGAAAGACATGCTGTTAGGTAATTTGGACATTCTGAATTCTCCCACCGTGTGCCCGAACAGGCGCCAGAATATGACAACTAGGGACTTTTCACAGTAACTTCATTGCAGTGTTAATGTAAGCCTACTTGTGACAATAAAGATTATTATCATAAAAAGACCGCACAGTTTTGGTCCTCTTATTTGAGGAAAGATAATGATAATCGTTATTGTCACAAGTAGGCTTACATTAACAATGCAATGAAGTTACTGTGAAAAGCCCCAAGTCGTTACATTCCAGCGCCTGTCCGGGTACACAGAGGGAGAATTCTGAATGTCCAAATTACCTAACAGCACATCTTTTGTGACTTGTGGGAGGAAACCGGAGCACCCAGAGGAAACCCACACAGACACAAGGAGAACAGGCAGACTTTGCGCAGACAGTGGCCCAAGCCGGGAATCGAACTTGGGACCCTGGCGCTGTGAAGCAACAGTGCTCACCACTATGCTACCGTACTGCCCGCATAGTGGCATTGGAGGCAGATCAGAGGAGATTCACTAGATTGATTCCAGAGATGAGGCGTTTGTCATATGAGGAGAGATTGAACAGTTTAGGCCGATACTCTCTAGAGTTTAGAAGAATGAGGCGAGATCTAACTAATGCTAAAAGATATGGATAAAGTAGACGTCGAGCTAATGCTTCCTCTTGTGGGGCATTCTAAAATGAGAGGTCATCATCTTAGAATAAGAGGTAGCAAATGTAAAACAGATTTGAGGAGAAACTACTTCTCCCAAAGGATTGGGAATCTGTGGAATTTGCTACCCCAGAGTGTGGTGGCTGCTGGGACAGTGAGTAACTTTAAGGAGGAGTTATACAGATTTTTAATTGTAAATGGGTTGAAGGGTCATGGAGAACGGGCAGGACAGTAGAGTTGAGGACAGGATGGCATCAGCCATGATCACATTGAAGCTATTTCGGCTCGGGAGGCAAAAATGCCTCCAGTTCCCAGCCCATGTGTTCTGGGGAGGAGATGCTGTGGTTGATTTTGCAATCCAGCTCTTGGTCTGGAGCACTGTAGGTAGCAGATGAGGAACATGTCAGCCATGATAGAATGGCGGAGCGGACACGATGAGCTGAGTGGCCTAAGACTGCTCCTATATCTTACGAACTTATGAACTTATTTGATTTTTAAGTCCAGATTTTTATTGAAATCAAATGTCACAATCTGGAGTGGTGGGATTTGAACCTGGATCCCGAGAGAATTACTCTGGACCTCTGGTTTACTAGTCCAGTGACAATACCACTATACCACTGCCTTCACTTTTCTTTCCCATCAAGGATTTTCCGTCGGTGGGAAATTCCGGTTTAGCCAATGGCGACCCCCTGCCGTGAGTTTCGCATTGACAGCAGTGGGAATTTCCTGCAACGGCAAATGGCAGCCACCTCTGCAATACAAGGGAGAAAATGCTCTTCATTGTGCCCAATTCCCTTTTGAAAGTTACTATTGAATCTCCTTGCAATAGTGGTATTGTCACTGGCCTAGTCTTTCACGTAACGCATTCCAGAGCACAACTCACTGTGTTAAGGAATGGGTTAAGAGGGATTCTAATTAGATGTCATTTATGTTAAGTATCCAATAATTGACACTGATATGTAAAGA
The DNA here is from genome assembly GCF_902713615.1 of Scyliorhinus canicula. Classification (NCBI taxonomy): domain Eukaryota; kingdom Metazoa; phylum Chordata; class Chondrichthyes; order Carcharhiniformes; family Scyliorhinidae; genus Scyliorhinus; species Scyliorhinus canicula. The sequence continues at coordinate 178,607,954 of NC_052150.1, read as the reverse complement.
GGCTTCAGGTGGCCTTTGGAGCAGGTGATGTAGCGATAGAGTTTTGTACAGAGTGTGGTAAAGGAAAATAAAGGTGTTTGTGAAAAGGAGGAGAAATCTTGACTCTTTACACAACAGCAGCCAGAGACTAAGATTGGTAGCTGAGGATGGTTGCTGTGCAAATGTGAAGGGTTGAAAGATACAACTTTTCCAGACTTAACCAAGGAGTGAGTGAGAAAAAATGTATATAATATATATGGCTGAACCTCGGATAAAGATGGCGGGATATGATTATCCACCATTATTTAGTGAAAGGGGATCGTACGACCAATGGAGAAGTGCAGTTGTTATCAGGACTAAGATAACTGCCTTGGGAAAGAGGAAACAAGGTATGGCATTGGCTCTTTCTCTACCTTATGAGAGCAAAATCCAAATTAAAGTATTTTCTGACCTGGAATTGGAACAATTGGACTCAGAAGAAAGTCTGGAGACTCTATTACATTATATGGATAAAATTTCTCAAAAGGATGGCTTGTTAAGTGCGTATGAAGCCTGGTCAGAAGTTGATAGATTTTAGAAAACAGACAATATTTCTATTGAGGACTATGTAATGGAATTTAACAGACTATATAAAAGGCTGCACAAACACCACCTGGAATTTCCACATTCTGTGTTGGCATTTAAATTGCTGGACTGTGCTAGAGTGAGCAACATGGATAGGCTCCTTGTTTTGACAGGAGTTAAGTTTGCGAATATTGATACCTTATTCGATCAGATGGTAGAGGCCTTAAAGAAGTTTCTCGGGAAACATTAAATTCCAAAGGCTCTTATGACACAAATGGGTCAGTCAGCAATAAAGCAGAATATGGAAGATACACTACTGACAGGATGGCAAAATTGTACGGCTACGAACAGGTTGCAAGAGTATGGAAGGAGATTGTGACCCGGAAATTATGAGGACAGAATCCCATTTAACACCTATAATAGAAGGAGGGACATGGAGAATGGAAATAGGAAAATGAACCCCAGAATTGCCCGCGGTATGATAAATCAATGTTTTCGGTGTGACTCTCAATAATATGCTTTCAACTGTCCAACACGTTATAATAGAGTGTTTGAAGCTACACATGATGCGGAAGAGTCGGAAGAGGAAAAAGATAGTGACCAGAAAGAAGGCATTGTCCTATTAACAAGCAGTTTTACTCCGATACTAAGGGTGTTGGTTGTAGAATCCTTCAATTGTGCTGTATTGGACAGTGGCCGCACATCTACTGTGTGTGGAATTGACTGGTTAAAATGTTACCTGAACTCTTTGAATGCTGAAAATCATAACAAGATTAAGGAATTTGAAAGTTCCACAAGTTTCAGGTTTGGGGATGATAATACTCTGAAGTCGCTGAAAAGAGTGGTGATCCCTTGCAATATTGCCAGAGTGAATCATTTCATTAGCATGGATGTTGTATCAAGTAAGATACCTTTGCTTCTGAGCAGACCGTCGATGCAGAAAGCACACACAAAACTGGATATGGAACAGGATAAGACACAGTTTTTGGAAAGACAGTGGACTTACAATTTACACATTCGGGACACTGTTGTGCTCCATTACTTACAAATAATATTTCAGGTGCAGTTGTTAAGGATGTGTTATTGGCAGTTGGAAATGGGACTTTAGCTGATAAAAAGCATGTCGATGATTTTTTGTGGTGTGGGACTAGTGATATCGAAGCTGTTGTAATCTTTGGTTTGAGGAAAGAATTCAGGGTTGGAAGTCAGGCGTCCAGTGCATTTAAATATATTGGACTAGAAATCGGACAGACTAAGTTAGGGGCAACTTTACGTCAGCAGTCTTATTTGGAGAGCGTCAGCCCAATAGCAATTAGTTGTGGTCGGGTTTCACAAAAAGACACAGTGGTTTCAAAGATGGAAAAAGAGCAACTGTAAAGTTTAATTGGGCAACTGAATTGGTAAGGTAGACAGACTAAACCAGATGTTAGTTTTGATGTCTTAGAATTGAGTACAAAAATGAATGAACCTAAAGTGGAAGCCACAATAAGAGCAAATAAAGTGTTGGTCAAACTAAACATGCAGGAGTGTGTTTTGAGGTTCCCGGTTTTAGGTGACTTCAGGCACTTGAAATTCATAGTTTATAGTGATAGTGATGCATCCTATGCAAATTTATGTGATGGGGTTTCAAGAGCCGGAGGTTTTATAATTTTCCTTTTGTGGAACAATGGTAAATGTTGCCCTCTTGTGTGGGAAACAAAGAAACTAAGGAGAGTGGTCAAAAGCACTTTGGCTATTGAGACGTTAAGCCTTGTAGAGGCGGTGAATATGGCCTTTTATATATCTCAGATATTGGCACACATTTTGGGATTAGGGGATTTGGGTAACATACCCATTGAGTGTCAAATTGACAATAAATCCCTGTGGGAAAATGTGCACTCCACAAAAAGTGGCAATGAGAAAAGGTTAAGGATAGACATCGCAAGTTTGAAGCAGATGTTGGACAGAGGTGAGATATCAAAAATTAAATGGGTTGACAGTGGCTATCAATTGTCCAATTGTTTTACGAAAGGAGCTAGTTCATAGTAACTTTTGGGTCTTGTTAATGAAGGTCGCCTGTTTCTGTAACTGTTTTTTTCTTTTCCGTGTGTTTTTGAGTTTCTTGTAATTTTGTTTTCACCAAATTATTTTTTTTCTCCAAGGAAGGGGAGACTGTTAAGTAATGGGTTAAGAGGCATTCTAATTAGATGTCTCATTTATGTTACGTGTTGAATAATTGACACTGATATGTAAAGAGTCTTCAGTTGGCCTTTGGAGCAGGTAATGTGGTGATAGAGTTTTGTACAGAGTGTGTTGAAGGAAAATAAAGGTGTTTGTGAAAAGGAGCAGAAATCTTTACTCTTGACAAAACAGCAGCCATAGGCTGACACACTGCATTAAAAAAAACTCTCAGGTTGCCTCCAGCTCTTTTGCCTATCGTCTGAAATTAGTGTTCTCTGAATACCAAACCTCCTGGTTCTGGAAAATATTTCTCCTTATTTAGACTATTCAAATTTCATCATATCATGCCAGGAATCAATCACTTGACCAGCTGAATTCACGCAAATCACTCTTTTAAACCTATTGTAACATTGTAATCTAACTTCAGAAGTTTAAAATGTCTTCGATATAGCCATTAGCATAATGCAAAGTAAAGGAACATGCTCATGACTAATTTGATCCAGTGCTGGAGCTAAGTGCTGAATACCAGAAGAGACTTGGGAATAACTGTGCCGTACTTGACTGAGCATAGAACAAGAAGACTGAACAAAACTAAGATTTGTGAGGGTCAAGGAGAAAAACCTCCAGTGTTTGAAGGCACAGCAGACAAAAGGAAGAAATTTGTGGTTGTTGCAAGCTAATCACTTCGATTCCAGGACATTACTGCAGTGGTTCATCAGGGCAACATCTAAATTTAACCACCGCCTGCTGTTTCTTCAATTAACATTTTTTAAAAATACTTCACTCCTGCTGTTCATTTGGAGAAAAAGGAATTGAAGCAAAACTTTGTCAGGCAACGTTGTAATGAAGTTCCTTCACTGATTCAGCATCCAGGAGTGGCGAATCAGTTATTTTTTTAAAAAAAATCCAGTTAAGGGGCAACTTAGCGTGGCCAATCCACCTAGCCTGCAAATCTTTGGGTTGTGGTGGTGAGACTCACGCAGACATAGGGAGAATGTGCAAACACCACACAGACAGTGATTCGGGGCTGGGATCGAACCAGCGCCCTTGGTGCCGTGAGGCAGCAGTGCTTAACCACTGCGCCACCATGCTGTCTAACTTAACTCATGAAAAGTTTTGCCCCTAATTTTAGGGCAATGTCCCCTAGTCTCACATTCCCCAAGCAGCAGAAAAAATGGGCTGAGCTTTTTTCGTGTGGTGGAGGTGAATAGGAGCTGGGATTTCAGCAAAGCCTTTGACTAGGTCCCACATGGCAGATTTATAAAGAAGGCAATGCACATGGGAAACAGGAAAACTTGATAAGGTGGATTCAAAGCTGCTGAGCTGCAGGAAACAGAGGGTGATGACAGAAGGCTGCTTTAGTGACTGGAAGCCAGTGTCCAGTGGCGTACCACAGGGATCTGTGCTGGGTCGCTATTGTTCGTCATTTATATAAATGACTGAAATTACTATGTGGGGGTAGGATCAGTATGTTTGCGGAGGACACAAAGATAGACTGGGTGGTTAACAGTAAAGCTGAGAGTCTTGGGTTACAGGAAGATATCGGCGGGATTGTCAAACGGGCAGAAAAGTGGCAGTTGGAATTTAATCCTGAATAGTGTGAGGTGTTACACTTTGGAAGGAGCAATTTGGCAAGGAAATATTCAATAAATGGCACAACATTGGAAGTCCTGAGGAACAAAGAGACCTTGTTGTATTTGTAAATTGATCTCTGAAGGCAGCAGGGCAGGTTAGTAGAGTGGTGAAAAAGGCATATGGGACACTTGCCTTTATTAATCGTGACATAGATTACAAAAGCAAGGAAGTCATGTTGGAGTTATATAGAACTTGGCTGAGGCCACAGCTGGAGTACTGTGTGCAATTCTGGTCACCACATTATAGGAAGGATGTGATTGCACTGGAGGGGTTGCAGAGACGTTTCACCAGGATGTTGCCTGGGATGGAATATTTAAATTATAAAGAGAGATTGGATAAACTTGGGTTGTTTTTTTCTGGAGCAGAGAAGACTGAGGGATGACCTGATTGAGGTGTACAAGATTATGAGGGACATGGACAGGGTGGATAGGGAACAGTTGTTCCCCTTAGTTGAAGGGACGGTTATGAGGGGGCTCAAGTTCAAGGTGAGGGGCAGGAGGTTCAGGGGGGATTTGAGGAAAAACATTTTTACCTCGAGGGTGGTGACAGCCTGGAATGCACTGCCTGGGAGGGTGGTTGAGGCAGGTTGCCTCACATCCTTTAAAACGTACCTGGATGAGTACTTGACATGCCTAAACATTCAAGACTGTGCACCGAGTGCTGCAAATGAGATTAGGATTGGCAAATCGGGTGCCTTTCATGCGGCAGTGCAGACTCGATGGGCCGAAGGGCCTTTCCTGCACTGTATTATTCGGTGATTCTGTGACTGTTTCTGGGTCCTGAGCTCACTCCTGGGAGGCAACAGTCACACTTTGGAGTATTGACAGGGGTATTCCCTTAATTGATACCTTTGTTTCCTTGGGATTTTTTGGTCTGGTATCAATGATGGTGGTGTGCTGCAGTTCACTTCCAGGTGCAAGTGATGGCAGATTCCCATTACAAGGCTGACCAGGAATCTCCCCCCGCTCTTACTACCTTTAACATGTTCTGGGAGGACTTTGCAGGTTTATATTCAACCTGCTTGTTAACATTATGAGCACACCTTCCCTGGCCATCAAGTCCTGGGATGGGACTTGAACCCAGTGCTTCTGGCTCAGAGAGGCAGAGACATGACCTGTTGCACCACAAGACATGCATATCACCCTCTCAATTGACATGGAAGCCCATTCCCTGTCTAATTAAGGATGATGAATGAAAATCACTTATTGTCACAAGTAGACTTCAAATGAAGTTACTGTGAAAATCCCCTAGTCACCACATTCCGGCACCTGTTCAGAGAGGCTGGTACGGGAATTGAACCATGCTGCTGGCCTGTCTTGGTCTGCTTTCAAAGCCAATGATTTAGCCCTGTGCAGGATGATATGTGGAGTCTCAAAACTGGAGGCAGATCATAGGAGTAACCAGCTTCAGTTAAAGATAACCAAGAGAGTGCTTCGATACAAAGGTGCACTCACAGCCACTTCTTTAAAAATAGAGCGACACGCACTGTAAGCGGCCAGGCTACCACTGTGGCTGGTGGGGGGGGGGGGGGGGGGGGGGAGGAGGGGGGGTGGCCCTGCGGCAATGTGGAATCCTACTGCAGGGCAGCCTATAGGTCTGCCTGGAGTTCTGGAATCCTGGCCTGCTGCTTTGTGTTGACCACCAGACTTTGATCGTCACCCGCATTGCATCAGGAAGGGAGAAATTCCAGTCAACATTGACAAACTTGCCTTTAACAAAGTTGTTGATGCATCTAATTCTAATAGGCTGTTCACCTCCTGGTGTGGGTAACACTGCTGTCTCCAAACTCGTCTCAAACAAAATGGCCAACATCAGGAATGCCATCTGGAAATTGGTATGTCTGGTTGACCTATTATTTTTGGGCCCATGCACCTCGATTTACAACCACAGCTGAGCCCTAAATTCTTGCTCATTTCCTGTCTATCAGACCTGTCCATTGTCCAGTGACAGCAGTGGAATATTAAAAATATCTTGATAAAAACAAATTACCGTGGATGCTGGAATCTGAAACAAAAACAGAAAATACTGGACAATCTCAACAGGTCTGACAACATCTGTGGAGAGAGAGGAGGGAGCTAATGTTTTGATTAGTAAATTTGCACACGACTCAAGGTAGGTGTGATGCACGGTCAATTGCACGAAAGACTCAGATTGGTGCAACTGTGCCTTTATTGCAGTCAGATGCATGGCCTCCTACTGCAGCTGGCGAAATGGCTGATCAGAAGGACACACATATTCATATGGCTCCTTGTGGGTGGAGCTAGCCGGCAGGGGCTACCGGCGAACCTGTAGTGCAGGTCCTACCTTACATCCCCTAATACAGGTGCACATAGTGGTTCACCACAGTCACCCCCTGTTAAACATGAGTCTGGTGGGGGTGGCGTGGAACTATATACAGTTTTGCAAATAATTTACAGTGGGGAGGGCAAAATCTCGTAATTATAGGTGGAGAGCTCGATTCTCCACCGAAAGATTATCATTTTTGATCTTGCCCCGCTGCGTGTTGTTGAACATGAAGGCTACTGACCATTGGTCAGTGAGGAGAGTGAATCTCCCGCCGGCCAGGTAATGCCTCCAATGTCGCAAAGCTTCAACGATAGCTTGGGCCTCTTTTTCGATGGACGAGTGCCAAATTTCTGAGGCATGAAGGGTGCGGGAAAAGAATGCCACGGGTCTGCCTGCCTGGTTTAGAGTGGAGGCGAGGGCGACGTCTGAAGCATCACTTTCAACTTGAAAGGGGAGTGCCTCGTCTACTGCATGCATCCCGGCCTTGGCTATGTCTGCTCTGATCTGGGCAAAGGCGTGTTGTGCCTCGGCCGCAAGGGGAAATTGAGTGGACGGTATGAGTGGGCGGGCCTTCTCTGCCTAGTTTGGGACCCACTGGGCTTAGTAGGAGAAGAATCACAGGCAGCGTTTGAGGGCCTTGGGGCAGTGGGGGAGGGGAAGCTCTATGAGGGGGCGCATGCGGTCGGGATCGGGCCCCAGAAGTCCGTTTTGGACCACATAGCCGAGGATGGCTCGGCGAGTCGTGCGGAACACACACTTCTCCTTGTTGTACGTAAGGTTGAGGAGAGTGGCGGTGCGGAGGAATTTAGCGAGGTTGGCGTCGTGGTCGTGCTGGTCATGGCCACAGATGGTGACATTGTCTAGGTATGGAAACGTGGCCCGCAAACCGTACCGGTCGACCATTTGGTCCATCTCCCTTTGGAAGACCGAAACCCCGTGAGTGACGCCGAAGGGAACCCTAAGGAATTGATAGAGCAGACCGTCCGCCTCGAAGGCAGTGTATGGATGGTCCGATTTACTAATGGGGAGCTGGTGGTAGGCGGATTTCAGGTCAATTGTTGAGAAGACCCGGTACTGCGCAATCTGGTTGACCATCTCAGATATGTGTGGGAGGGGGCACGCGTCGAGCTACGTGTACCGATTGATGGTCTGGCTGTAGTCCACGACCATTCTGTGTTTCTCCCCCGTTTTTACTACTACCACTCGGGCTCTCCAGGGGCTGTTGCTGGCCTCGATGATATCCTCCCGAAGCAGCCGCTGGACTTCGGACCTGATGAAGGTCTTGTCCTGGGTGCTGTACCGTCTTCCCCTGGTGGTGACGGGCCTGCAATCCGCAGTTAGATTGGCAAAGAGGGAGGGGGGGTCAACCTTGAGGGTCGCGAGGCTGCAAACGGTGAGTGAAGGTAGGGGCCCGCTGAATTTGAGGGTGAGGCTCTGGAGGTTGCACTGAAAATTTAGGCCCAGCAATAGTGCAGCGCAGAGGTTGGGGAGGATGTAGAGGCGGAAACCACTGAATTCTACGCCCAGGACAGTGAGATTGACCACGCAGAACCCTCGGATCGAGACAGCGTGGGATCCGGAGGCCAGGGAGATCCGTTGGTTGGGGGGATGGACAGTGAGGGAGCAGCGCCTTACCCTGTCTGGGTGTATGAAGCTTTCGGTGCTCCTGGAGTCCAGCAGGCAAGAGTCACGTGGCCGTTAATTTTCACCGTCGTCGAAGCGGTGGCCAGGTTGTGCGGACGAGACTAGTCCAGTGTCATTGAGGCGAGCTGCGGGTGGTCGTCCGAGGTTTCAGATGTAGAGCATCGGCGACCCAGATCTGGCGTTCCAGCCCCATGGGGGAGACAAAATGGTGGCGTCCGGGGTTCCTGAAGGGAACAAAATGGCGGCACCCATGGAGCTCACATTGTGGGGTGGGGCACGATGGCGGCGCCCATGGGCCGCACATGGAGTGAGGGGGGGGATGGTGGCGCCCACTGGCTGCATCTGGCCCTGGGAGGAGAAGATGGCGGCGCCCACTGGCCGCACGTGGACCTGGGGGGAGAAGATGGCGGCACCCACTGGTCACACGTGGCTCCGGAAGGAGAAGATGGCAGCACCCATTGTGCGTTCGGCAGGGGGGAGGGGGCGATTGCGGGCGCGATAGCGGTGACTGCGTGGGCCTGGCACACAGCTGCAAAGTGGCCCTTTTTAGTGCAGGACATGGAAGTGGCAGCGCGGGCCGGGCAGCGTTGGCGGGAGTGCTTCTGCTGACCACAGAAGTAGCAGCGGGGACCCCCGGGGTGCGCGGATTGGTGGGCGGCGCAGACATAGTGATTCGGCAGGGCCCCAGCCCGGGGAGGTCATTTGCGGGATCCAGGAGGGGTAGGACGGGTGGGCCGCGTGGCGAGTGGAATAGGCCTGGATGTTTCGAGATGCGACCGTCATGGAGAGTGCTAAAGCTTTCGTCTCCATTAGGTTGAGCGTGGCCCCTTGCAGAAGTCGTCGGATGGGGTCCGACGCAATCCCCGTTACGAATGCGTCGCGCCTGAGGAGATTGGAATGATCAGTGGCCGTAACGGCCTGACAGTCACAGTCCCGTATGAGTGGGATTAGAGCACGCCAGAAGTCTTCGATAGACTCACCAGGGAGTTGAGCGTGAGTGGCGAGTATGTGCCTGGCGAAGAGCGTATTTGTTTTCGGTGCGTAGTTCTCTTTTCGGAGTGCCATCGCTTCCGCATAACTCGGGGTGTCTTGGAGCAATGGGAACACGTTGGAGCTCAGCCTGGAGTATAAAACCTGAATCTTCTGAGCTTCCATCGGCGTGGGGTTCACAGCGTTGATGTAGGCCTCAAAACAAGCTAGCCAGTGATTAAAGTCCTTTCTGGCGTCGGGCGAGTGCGGATCCAGCTGCAGGCGATCTGGTTTTATTCTGATATCCATCTCTTTGTAAATCTGACTGTAATAAATTAATGCACGATCAATTGCAGGAAAGACTCAGATTGGTACAACTGTGGCTTTATTACAGTCAGATTAAGGGGCAGCACAGTAGCATGGTGGTTAGCATAAATGCTTCACAGCTCCAGGGTCCCAGGTTCGATTCCCGGCTGGGTCACTGTCTGTGCGGAGTCTGCACGTCCTCCCCGTGTGTGCGTGGGTTTCCTCCGGGTGCTCCGGTTTCCTCCCACAGTCCAAAGATGTGCGGGTTAGGTGGATTGGCTATGCTAAATTGCCCGTAGTGTCCTAAAAAGTAAGGTTAAGGGGGGGGGGGGTTGTTGGGTTACGGGTATAGGGTGGATACGTGGGTTTGAGTAGGGTGATCATTGCTCGGCACAACATCGAGGGCCGAAGGGCCTGTTCTGTGCTGTACTGTTCTATGTTCTATGTTCTAGATGCGTGGCCTCCTACTGCAGCTGGTGAAATGGCTGATCAGAAGGAGGACACACATATTTATACGGCTCCTTGTGGGCGGAGCTAGCTGGCAGGGGCTACCAGCGAACCTGTACTGCAGGTCCAACCTTACATCCCCTAATACAGGTGCACACAGTGGTTCACCACAAGTTGGAATTGCGGATAGCGATGAAGACTGTCAGAGGACACAGCAGGATTTAGATCGTTTGGAGACTTGGGCAGAGAGATGGCAGATAGAGTTTAATCCGGACAAATGTGAGGTAATGCATTTTGGAAAGTCTAACGCAGGTAGGGAATATACAGCGAATGGTAGAACCCTCAAGAGTATTGAAAGTCAGAGAGATCTAAGTGTACAAGTCCACAGGTCACTGAAAGGGGCAACACAGGTGGAGAAGGAACGGTTGAATAAACTCGGTTTGTTCTCACTGGAACAACGGAGGTTGAGGGGTGACCTGATAGAGGTCTACAAAATTATGAGGGGCATAGACAGAGTGGATAGTCAGAGGCTTTTCCCCAGGGTAGAGGGGCCAATTACTAGGGGGCATAGGTTTAAGGTGCGAGGGGCAAGGTTTAGAGGAGATGTACGAGGCAAGTTTTTTACACAGAGGATAGTGGGTGCCTGGAACTCGCTGCCAGAGGAGGTGGTGGAAGCAGGGACGATAATGACATTTAAGGGGCATCTTGACAAATACATGAATAGGATGGGAATAGAGGGATACGGACCCAGGAAGTGTAGAAGATTTTAGTTTAGACGGCAGCATGGATGGCACGGGCTTGGAGGGCCGAAGGGCCTGTTCCTGTGCTGTAATTTTCTTTGTTCTTTGTTCTTGTTCTTGACTCTGGATGGCTTTGACAAAGAGTAACCCAAACTCGAAACATTAGCTCCTTTCTATCTCCACAAATGCTGTCAGACCTGCTGAGAATGTCCAGAATTTTCTGTTTTTGATTAAAAATCACTTCATTTTCTAGAGCCCCCAAGAAGCTGGTTTTCAGATGCTCCAAGGTTAGAAAAGCTTTGAAGATGCCATTAATAAAACTTCTGTTTATAATGTCCCTTCACAATTTCGGGTAGATGCTGTGATGATCTCTCTCTTTTCCCTAAATGAGGAGTGTCTGATGGTACTGGGTTACAAAATGTCAAAAAAATGCTCTTTCAGCTAGCTCCCATAGTCTTACTCTGCTGGAACATAATAGGATGAAAAATGGGAATGAACTATTATTAAAGACTGAATATGTTAGCCAGAAATGATGAAATGAAGATGAAAGTGGAATTACTTTTCTAAAATTTAAAAGATCATCAGTTATACGAGATCAAGACAAAAGGCATGGTGCAGAAAGGAAGAAGAAGTAATGAATGGTCTGGATCGTAAAATGGGCAGACCCTTGACAATGAAATCTAATGAAGAGTGAAGTAATACATTTTGGGAGGAAGAGTGAGGAGAGATAATATGAACTCAATTGTCCAGTGTTGAAGTGGGTGCAGAAACAGGTACTTGGGGTGTCTATATCTTTGAAGCCAACAGGATAAATTGAGAAGTTGGTTAAAAAGGCAAAAAAGAATCCCTGGCTTCATCCATGGAGGCAGGGTACAAAAACATGCAATCTATGCTCAATCTTCATAAAACCCTGGCCTCAGGTGGAGTGCTGCATTCAATTTGTGCGACCACGCTTTTGGAAGAATGACAAGGCTTTAGTCAGGGTACAGTGAAGATTAAGGAGAATTGTACCAGGGATGAGGTACTTCAGCAAGATGGTGAATGTTCTCTTCAGAGCAATGAAGGCGAAAAGGCGATTTGAGAGACATGGTCGAAATCAGAAAATTAGTTTGATGAGAGTGAACAAGGGGAAAATGTTTCCAGTGGTCAGAGATTCCGGATTGATAAAAGAACCATGGGTCAACATTTTAAAAATCTTTTTGTTTTGTGATCTGGAGTGCACTGTCTGAAAGAGGGTGGAAGCAGAGTCAATGGTAACTTTCAAATGACAATTAGATATCTATGTGATGAGAAACAGTTACAGGGTGATGTAGGATGGGAGTGGAGTTCACTGGAAAGTTCCACTAAACTATGGAATTAATTGTTTAATCAATTACCCTCTAAAGAGGGGCACCGGCTTCTGGTCAAATGATAAGGTGCAACCCACCCCTGGGGCAGTGACAAGCTTTCCTGGTTTAGTAAAATGTTTCTTGAACTTTATTCACAGGCTAATCTATCTTCAGTTCCAAGTGGTGACATTCTGAAATCAGACATTTGATCAGTTGGGTTAATTCATCATTGATGGTAAATTGGGATGTGAAAAAGTGGTAAGTGGCAGTCTAGCATACAATGATAACAGTGAATAATTACCAGGCAATTCTTGCTAATAATCTTAATCTTTTGACTGCTGATAGCTCCAAGGAACTTAATGCTCCCTCGGTCATCAATCATTTTTAAGATTTCAGCGCATACATCTTACAGAAATAAATAGGAGTAGCTTTCTTACTTATTAATCTAATATGGCAAAATGTTCCGGTCTTTCATGATGTTAAACAATATGAATGGCTGCAAAATTCTGCTCAGTCGCGTCCAGTGTTTTGACGCTTATGATGAAATTTTGTCTCCACGGCGGCGTACGTGGTGCTTGCTAGTACTACTAGTACAAGTCATGCCGAAAATATTCTCAGTGAAGGTGTTTGCACTCATGTCACGAGAAGAATGCACAATAGAGAATTGTGATCACCATCTAAAACCAACTTGATTCTTCCAGTCCCATTTTGAACCTTAACACTCCAGCCATCACTCTCTTGCACAGATGAACATGCATTTAACAATGGGAAGGACCCCCCCCCCCCTCGACACAAACACTAACAATAATAATAATAAAAACTTTTCAGTTCAATGCCAATTTATTTCCACTGGCTCTTGCACATTGCAGAAGGGTTTGCTGGCTTACAAAATTGTTTAAAGTTGCAAGGCTACAGAAAGTGGTTTGGCAGAGGGGACATTCTGTTCCTTGGCATGGTTTGTATCCTCCTAGGACTGCAGCATGACAGGGAGGACGGGAAGAGATGAAGTAGAACAGGTCAAACTGCTGGAAGATGGTGGGGGGGAGGGAGGAAAATGGGCTCTCAATAGAATACCACATCTGCCTTGAGAGTTCAGGGAGCAATTTTCCCACCTGTGAACTGTGTGTCAGTTGTCTCTATGTTACGAAGGAGGTCTTCACTAAAATTTGCTACCTGTTCAGAACAGGATGAGGTGCTAGTGGCCGTGCAGATGACGATGGGCATGAATCTCTTTTGAGTTTGATTACTACGAAGCTAGAGTAGGTGAAATTTGCAGCATTCCAGTTTACTGTCCACTGTGAGACAAGGAGCACGATTCAGCTATCGTGTTGTGCCCGGCGTTGATGAGGGCGTGCGGGTAATTCGCGGGAGAGGGCAAAATCAAGATTCGCGCCAGGCGCAAACCATTTTGTGATTTACCCTACCTGCTCCAGTGATCCGGATCACACCCAGAATTGATGAGACTATCATTAACCCTCTTTTGCACTAATTTCAAACTCGGTAACAATATTGTAGTCAAATGCAGTGGCCTCCCAGGACTTACCTTACTCCACAGCGGGCATCGTTTAGTTCTCCTTCTCAAAAATGTGAAGTTGGCACAATACTGAGGTGAAGGGAGGATGTGAGTAGCCATTTCCATTTTCCAGAATGCGGTTCAAGAGCACCAGAGCTGTTGCCCCAGTGTTCAGGATGAGGGACCTTCAGGGAGGGTTGGACTTGGTCAGGAGGCTGAAGTGTTCCAGGTCAGGAGTAACCCCTGGGCTGGGGGCTAGGGAGGGGGGGGGAGGGGGCGCGGGGGGTGGTAGGGGCTTTGTATCTGTGAAACCTTCAAGCCATCTTTAAATATTGTAGAGACCCATAACAGGCCTGAAGCCTGTCTGTCCTACCAAACACTCCCAGGGCAGAGCCCTGCTGCGGCTTCTATCCTGAAATTTGATTTCCCTCCCTTTGACTGTGAGCAGCCTCTAGCTTCAAAGCTGAAGACTATTTCAAATGAGGAATTAACCTTGTTAGTTGTGAGAGCAACTCACGCTCCTCAACTCTCAAGTGACTCCACAAGGGCACATGTGCCATGTCACAGAGGATGATTAGCGCACTGTATGTCCAACAAACTTTGATGCCTGAACACTGTGCCTGTACTCGAAGAGTGACAGCACCATGGAGGCAGCTGCCCACACTCAAACACTAAAGAGCAAGGCTTCAGAATTGAGTATCCTCTCACAGCCAAAGGGTAAGTATGTGGATGAACGGAGGGCAGCTGAGTACACCCACCCTAATGTTCCCGGCAGACGTCTGGGGTCTAGAGGTTCCTGATGTGGCTGGGGTTGAACGTGCAGGGCAAGGTTTGCCAGCATATTGGATGGCATTCTGAAAGAAGGCATGGGGGGGTTTGATGGTTTGGCGGTTCCGGAATGGAATCCTTGAGTGTCAGTCTCTCTCCAAGGAAGCCATGACAGCCAAGGAAGGCAGATGCAGTAGAAGGCAGCAGCAACAACCAAGGCTGGGGGCGGTACTCCATGTGCAGTTGGCCGCTGCACACCCTGAAGACACGGCTGCCCATCAGGCTGAGGAGGGACCTGGAAGAGGAGGTCATGGACAGCCCAAGGTATACAAGCATCGCTGATTATTCAACGAGCTGATGGACACCATGTGTCGCAGAAGACTCCGTCTGAGCAGAGACAGTGCAACACCTGTGCTATGTCCTCGTGAACATGGCAACCCATGTGGGAGGAATTCACCATTCCTGGTGACCACAAAGGTCACTACAACCCTAAACTTCTGTACCAATGGATCATTCCAGAGCTCTAGTGGGGACGCGTGTGCCATATCCCAATCTTCCACCCACAGCTGTATGAGGAAGGTGATGGATGCTCAGTATGCATGGGCATCAGACTATATCACCTTAGAGCTGGACCAGTCCTGCCAAGATGTCAGGGCTGCAGGATTGGCTGCCATTGGTGGGATAGCCCTTGTCTAGGGGCAATTGGTGGCATCCATGTCACCCTGCGAGCATTGGGGTATCAGGGATTCCCTATATTAACAGGGAGGGGTTCCACTCCCTGAATGTTCAGATTATGTGTGACCACCACCGCAGAATCATGCACGTGCTTTCCCACTACCCAGGGAATGTGTATGACAACTACATCCTGGGGCACCCGGAGATCTCCAGTGTCTTTGAGGTCTGCCTTGGCTCTTGGGGAGAAGGGATACCCATTGAGGTCCTGGCGGAGTGCTGAGAACAAGGCGGAGGGCTGATACAATGAGGTGCTGTTGTGGATCGGTGCATCAACCTTCCGAAAGTGTGGTTCCGGTGCCTTAGCCACTCTCACAGTGCCTTGCTGGGCCTGTGTTGGCAGTGTCAGCAGGCCACCGTACAAGGCATGAGAGTGTTGAGAAGTCATTGTGAGGAAAGCTCTGGTGCTCCTCAGCTATAGTCTGACTAATATATTTCTGTTAACAGCGCGTTCACATCCATCGCCTGAACAGCGTCTGCATCAGGGACCTTTGATCTTGGACCACTGTGCCTGCTGAGGTGGGGCAGGGGGTCCAAGGGGGGGTGTGTGGAGCGGAGGACAACAGGGACGGAGGTGTTACCAAGCCTGCAGTGAAGATTAACGTGACAGAGGCTTCATCTGTTTGAGGTCTCTCTCCGAGCAAGCTGTGGCAGATTGTGCCACGCTGTTCTTTTTTTCCCCTCATACATTTAGAGTACCCAATTCATTTTTTCCAATTAAGGGCAATTTAGTGTGGCCAATCCACCTAACCTGCACACCTCTGGGTTGTGGGGGCAAATCCCACGCAAACATGGGGAGAATGTGCAAATTCCACACGGACAGTGACCCGGATCGAACCTGGGACCTCAGCGCTGTGAGGCAGCAGTGCTAAGCACTGCGCCACCGGGCTGCCCATACCACTTTGTTCTGCCCACTGCCTTGAGATATGCTGGTGTCAGGAAGGTGGAATTTGGAAGAAATAGATATCGCCATAATATACCTTTTGGCAGGCCCCAGGTTGGCCTCCAGTGTTTCCTCCTCCCCGAAGGTGCTCCTTGGGCCCTGGAGGATTCCATGGGATGGAGGAGCAACTGGAGTACAATCCAGTGGCCTCTGTGTCATCTGGCTCTGCTCCTAACTGCTTCCCATTGTCTGCACCATGGTGTTGATGCCTTCAGCGATTGTGGCGGGGAGGGGGTTTTGGGAATTTGAGGCACAGCAGGCAGAACTGATGCCAGGAGAGAGGTGGTAACTTACACTTGCAGCTCGGTGATGTAGTTGGCCTTCTTACGACATTGGATGGCAGTCCTCCTGTTCATGCTGCATTGACCCTGCCGCTGGTCCTCCAACTGGGGAATAGAGTGCGCCACCTCTAATCCACACCATTGAGAGACCTTGTGAGGTCGCCATCCACAAAGCAAAGAGCAGGTCTGATGCTGTCATACTTGTGTGTTGACTGGGAGTGGTGAGGGAGCATTTAAAAACAGCTACCCCCTGGTTAGCGACGAGCTGCTGAGGTGCAAATCAGGTGAATCAGACGGCGAGGGAGTGAATAACATAACATTGAGAATATCATGGGGGCTCATTTTTGGCACTAAGTGCCGTTGAATACAAGTCGCGATCTCGCCAACGTGGTCATCATGAAACTACTTGCCAAACACGCCCAAAACCGGACTTTAACTTGAGTCCGCTGAATCACGGCCAAGGATGACCATTGAGGCTCTGAATTCCAGCAAGCGGAATACATTTCTCCCTGCCTTCAATGTTTATGTTTTATTTTTAATTTTTATTTTGTGTATTTACTTTTTTAAAATAAATTCAGAGTTCTAATTATTTTTTTCAATTAAGGGGCAATTTAGCATGGCCAATCCATCTCATCTTCACATCTTTGGGTTTTGGGGGTGAAGCTCACGCAGACACGGGGAGAATGTGTAACTCCACACAGATAGTGACCCAGGGCCAGGACCGAACCCAGGTCCTCAGCGGCGTGAGGCAGCAGTGCTAACCACGCAACCACCGCCATGCTACCCTTTATTTTTTGCATTTATTCAGTAACAATGCTATTTTATGTTCAGTGTATTTGTTTACTTCAATTTTTAATGAGCTTTCAATGTGGTTTCTCCGACCTTCCTCATCTTTGTATTGCACATTTGCTGACATTTATGGTGCACTTTTCCCACCGCATTGAGTCCGGCGTCAATCCTGTTGCGCCGAGTTCATCACGGGAGAGGCCAAAATGAGCTTTGTGCAGGCTCAGAGCTGATTGCGAATCATTCAACTCGCTCCAGCCGGCGCTGGGCGCGTTCCAGCCAATCATGTTTCAATGAGCCGTTAGCCTCTTCCAAATATGTGTCGTCCGTTTGAGACCACATTCTCCCGGCTCCGAAGAATCACCGGCCACATTGGTGAGGCCTCACTGGGGTGCCAATTAGTACTGGGGCAGGATTCTCCATGCATCACGGCAACGGATTTCTCCGGTCCTGGAGAATCCAAATTCCCGACAGAATCGGGGGCGGCACAGATTCCGCGATGATCCGCCCCCTCCAAAGTGGCGTACTCGCAGAATACGGCACGCCACATATCCCCGGCCTCATGTTCCTCAGGAATGTTTAAGGACTCTGGGTCTGGACTCGTTGGAGTTTAGAAGGTTGAGAGGGGATCTTATTGAAACTTACAAGATACTGCGAGGCTTGGATAGAGTGGACATGGAGAGGATGTTTCCACTTGTCGGAAAAATTTGAACCAGAGGACACCATCTCAGACCAAAGGGATGATCGTTTAAACAAAGGTGAGGAGGAATTTCTTCAGCCAGAGGGCAGCGAATCTGTGGAACACTTTGCCGCAGAAGGCTGTGGAGGCCAATTCACTGAGTGCCTTTAAGACAGAGATAGATAAGTTCTTGATTAATAAGGGGATCAAGGGTTATGGGGAGAAGGCAGGAGAATGGGGATGAGAAAATATGAACTATGATTGAATGGCAGAGCAGACTCAATGGGCCAAGTGGCCTAATTCTGCTTCTATATCTTGTGGTCTTATGGTTTTATATCCATGGCCTCAGGCCATTGCATGAGGCCCGTCCCCCTACTGGCATGGGGCACGTGTGGTCTCACCCGTCGGGAACTTAGCGTGGCGGTTGCAGCCTCAGTCCGCGGCCGCCCTGTCGGGGCGGGCGGAACGTGGACCAGGGGGCCCTTCTCGGCGGCCGGGGATTTAATGTGGCTCGGGCGCACGGCTGATCAGGGGGTCTCTTTCTTCGGTGTGGCTCCGTGGCCTGAGTTCACCACAGAGCACAGCACGGCCGCTGGAGGGCGCCACCGTGCACATGAGCGGCCTCTGACCCAGAAATGCGGCACCCATATCTGCAGCAAAAGCTGCGAGATTCACTCCGGGTTCCTGCTGGCCCCATGCAGGGCTATGAATTTGTTTAACTTTTTTGAAGGAATTTCAGGAGTAAAACTCCACCGTTTTTACGCCAGCGTCAACACTTAGCCTCAGGATCAGAGAATCCAGCCCCCCCCGCCATTGGCCGGCTGCGTGAACGGAGGATCCCGCTGCCGGAGGGGGCGCGTGCTATGGAAAACGGGTTGGCGGTTTGGAGAATCCCACCCTTAAACTCTATAAACTGATGAATTGAAAATGCTGGTTTTGCATTCCTTTCCCCCCCAAAAAACAAACTTCACAGATTGATCTGGTTCCATCGCTGAAAACCAGTAAAGCTGTGGCATAATGATCAGGCTGAAATTTGGCAGCTGAACTCCCTGAGCACCACACCAACAATAGCAGCACACAGAGCTATTCATACTAAACTGAATCAGAAGCTAACATTACAGAGAAAAGAGTTGCAAATGATTTCTAAACAAGTTTACGGATATTCTTCCACCGCCTGACTTTATGCATTGTTTTAAGTGCCCACCCCAAATTGATGTGGTATAATAATCTCAAAAATGTGTATTTAGACATATACTGCACCTTCTGTCATTTCAAATTATTAGAGAGGTTTCAATTATCTTTTCCATTGCTGATTTTCTTTCTAACCTTGCAACTGACTGAAGGAGCTGCAGCATGGACTTGAACATTCACACAGACCTGGGCTCAATACCTAAAAAAAATAGTTATAACTGTGACATATGATGCCTACTCATCAAACACGAATCAGCCTGTGTTCACTCACAGCATGAGTGAAGAAGATTCCAACTATAAAGTGATCTGGTATCATTAAATGGTTAGAATACACAATCCTGCCATGCAGATTCGATACATTAAGAAGTTAACACAGTACTGATGAACTTTGTTGAGCTCAGGAATACATGGATTTAAATAGTGACTCAGCAGAAGATGTTAAGGGAGCACAGAAACTCACAGTTTTTGCAGATCCTCATATTAACCGCATGAGCTATTCGTTCACAAAACACACAAAACAAGTCAAAACACGCTGGTGTTATTTAGGGATGCCGATGTGGAGTTTGATCTGAGCTTATTGAATTATGCATCATTTCAGCCAAGCGGTAATCTAATATACAATTTGCTGAAATATTTAAACTTGTAATTAGTCTAATGGAGAGACCGGCATTGTATCCAGACACCAGTGAGAGTCAGGAAATAAGAAAGAAACTTTGGTCAATGCGTGATTGCACGGTCTGTAACACTGGTATAAGGCACACAACGCTGGTCAGTCAATCAGAAGTGTTATACATAACCAGATATCACAATATGTAAACATACTGATATAAGGAGATACAAGTTGTTTAACAATAAAATATCCTCATGGTCAGTTGCTGATCTGCATTAAGACCAAAATGATATGGAAGCTGTGAATCTGAATGCTCTTACAATTTGCCACAGGCTTCTTTGTATGTTGGCAGCTCTGCTGTTATTCAATATCTGAAAAAACTTCAGCCCTGGCTGCGAGGAGTAAATTACCCTTGACCTTGGTTGAGCATGATATTTTTAGAAGCAGCTGATAAAAGAATCACAGAGCTATTGTCACTCACACTGAAAACAACATAAGGAATGTACAATCACATCCAGAAACATGATCGACAAGTAGAATACAGATATGGGTGTCGCGATGACATTTGTGGACATTCTGCCATGTACAGCATGAGCCTTGAATAAAAATGTAGAGAGGATAGTAGTTTACTCTGACCGTATTATACATTATGGTACAAAAGCAATCATGCTCTCCTCTTGGTTTCTGGCTAGATGGGGTTCATCTGAATGAATGAACTCTGTTGCAATTCAATATCTTGCTGAAATGCATTCAGTGGCTTGGAGGTAAAGGTGGAAAGCTTTATAGCGTATAAGGTGAATTGCAGTTCAGATGTGTTTACTGCTGCATTTGCGGAATTTATATTTAGTACATTAATAGATGTGACTTTTGTGCTAAATG
Source organism: Scyliorhinus canicula (assembly GCF_902713615.1). Classification (NCBI taxonomy): domain Eukaryota; kingdom Metazoa; phylum Chordata; class Chondrichthyes; order Carcharhiniformes; family Scyliorhinidae; genus Scyliorhinus; species Scyliorhinus canicula. Next base: position 178,587,514 of record NC_052150.1, on the reverse strand, counting down.
TCAGTAGGTGAAAATAAAATGTACTTCAATAACAATAATACTGGAAATGCCAGCAATGCAATAATTGAATGAGAAAAATAGGCTAATATTGCAAGGATGAGTCCACATCAGATAAATTGCTCAGCGGAATAATTCTTGAAAGCTAGATACATGTACTTCTATACATAAGGCATATGTATAACAAGTAACCAATCTATTAATTCTATTTCTGGATATAACCATTAAATTTGCATGTTGTTTACATGTACATGAATTTTCACTCATCTCAGTGTCATAGAAGTCATGGGGCGTGATTCTCCTGCTGCGCTGCGTTCTCACTCGAGCGAAATGAGACCGGTGAATAGCGGGAGAGGCAGAAAATGAAACCCGCGGCAGGCGCCAAACAGCTTGTGATGCAACCGGCCTGCTCCCGTAAGCAAAAACGGGATGTCACCGTAGCGTGGAGAGAAACCAATTATCACCACTTAAGACCCATTTCCATGCCGTTAATGGGAAGGAGGGAGGGGTTGGGGGCAATCGGGGTGAGTGGGGGGGGGGGGGGACCACTCGCGGCACCATCCCCTGGATCATCTTTACCCATTCTAGGGGCAGCCTTGTCCCTGCCCATGTGGCCCACTGACCACCCATAACCCCCACCGACTGCCAAGGCCTCTGGCCATATGACTGAAGGCTATTGCTGATATGGAATTGACAATCGTAGTTAAGTGAGCACCTCATGCAACCCAAGTGGATTGCCGTGGGTGGATGGGCCCGGTCGCATGTGGTAGTCATTGCCCAGCACTCCAAACAGTCCGTGATGTCTGGACAGTATGCCTGAACACTGCGGGAGGCAACACCATACATGCAGCAGCTAACACCCGAATACCCAGGGGATGGGACACAGATCTGGGGACATGTCCATGGCCGAAGGGTGGGTGACATTAACATCGCAATGAAGTTACTGTGAAAATCCCCTAGTCACCACACTCCGGCGTCTGTTCGGGTACACTGAGGGAGGATTCAAAATGTCCAATTCACCGAACAAGCACATCTTTCAGGGCCTGTGGGAGGAAACCGTGCACCCGGAGGAAACCCACGCAGCCACGGGGAAAACGTCAGACTCCGCACAGACAGTGACCCATTCCGTGGATCGAGCACAGGTCCCTGGTATTGTGAAGCAACAGTGCTCACCACTGTGCTATCATGTCGCCCATAAGGTACAGAGGCACCGCTGAGGTACAATGGGCTGGATTCTCTGGTTGCTGATGCCGAAATCGCATTCGGCAACTGGCCGGAGAATCCACATTTCCGACAAAACCAGGGGAGGCGCCGTTTTTGCGATGCTCGGCCTACTCCAAAGTGGCATACTTGGAGAGTACGCCGTGCCATATATCAACGGCCTCAGGACGTAGCCTGAGGCCCACCCCCCGATACTCCGCCCCCGACCGGCCCTTTTCCCGACGGCGTGGGTCTCTCATGGTCTCACCTGCCGGGAACTCGGCATGGCGGCTGCTGACTCAGTCCAGCACCGCAATAGTCAGGGGAGGGCCAATCTGCGGGCGGGGGGGGCATTAATCGGAGTTGGGGGCACTGTGGGGGGGTGGGTGTTCCGGGGTGCACGAGCCGACTGAACTGGGGGACTATTTCATGGGCTGGGTTCACACGTGGCCACTGCCATGTAGCACGAAGCGACCACTGCAGGCCGCCGCTGTGCGCATGCGCGGCTATGGAGCCGGCAATTCTCCGGGGCATATCGGCAGCTGGAGCCGGGTGCTCTAAGCTGCCGTCTTGCTAGCTCCCAGCAAAACCGGGAATCGGTGGCCACTTTGCGCCAGTTTTTCTGGGGTAAAATGCCACCGTTCCCACGCCGGTGTGGGGACATAGCCCCAGAATCGGAGCCGGTTGCATCGCAAGCTGTTTAGCTCAAGTGGAGACCTGTGGGTATCTCACAGACCACAACCCACAGGTGCATCCGCCAGGTCGGAAAACTACATCATCTTTGACATGAAACAAGTCCAACAAGATGCTCGGGCTGCAGGTTTCTCCGCTGGGATGCCCCAGGTCCAGAGGTCATTGATGCCACGCCTGTTGTCCTGCGCTCATCCGGGCCACCTGGGCGTGCCCTTTATTAACCAAAAGGGGTTCCACTCCCTCAACATACAATGTGTGTGCGACCACCAGATGAAGATAAGGCACGTGTTTGCATGTTTCCAAGAGATTGTGCATGATAGCTACATTCTGGGTCAGTTGGTCATCCCTGGCCTCTTCGAGGACCACCCCAGGATGGGCGACTGGCTCTTGGGGGACAAGGGGTATCCGCTGAGGACCTGGCTAATGATGCCAGTGACTGATGTGGAGACACGGTACAATGACACACATGTGGCCACCCGGGCTGTGATTTAACGGTGCATCGGACTCCTCGAGATGTGGTTCTGATGTGTCGACCACTCCGGTGGTGCACTCCAGTACATCCTCCTGAGGGTCGCCCGCTTTGTGGTGGTCTGCTGTGTCCTCCAGAACCTCGCACAGCAGCAGGTCGATAAGCTGGAGGTTGGTGATGAGGACATGTAGTGATGTGGGCGAGGAGGGCGAGGACGAGGAGCCGGCGCCGCACCAGAAGGGGCTGGAGGACGAGGCCGGGTAGGAACCTGAGGACCAGCCGGAGGTGGCAGGACAGGTGGCAGTGGCAAGGGTCCGACAAGCCAGGAGGGCCAGGAAGGCCCTCATATTCCTCCTATTCACGTAGGGTGTGGCCTGGTCCATCCCCCCACTCCCATTTCCCACCCTCCAGGGTATGTGTCACATCATTCCAGGGAGCTGGGTCTGTGTCAGCACTGTCAGTAGGTCACTATCGAGGGAAGGGAGGTTGATGATAACCTGCAGGGAGTGAGAGCCAGTGCTCCTCAATCTCTGCCATAGTCTGATCCCTGCATGTCTGCTGAGTGCTCGTTTACACCCATCACCTGCACGTGTTGTGCCCGGGGAAGGCGGGGGGGTACCTGGAGAGATGGGCCAAGGGTTCAGAGGTTAGCCTGCAAAACAGAGGAATGTTGACAGAGTCATCATACTGGTTGTGCACAAGAGTGTTTAATGTGTTAATGTGTAATGCAATTCCCACTCTCCCGATGATGCTTCCCGCCCAACCCCCCGCCTCACGTCCTACTTGCCCCCCCCCCCCCCACTCTTTCCCCCCCTCCGCCGGTGCCCTCAGTGATCCTCAATGTGCTTTGCTTTCCTATTTCTACCACTATGTCGAGGTGTCTCCCCAGGATGCACATCAGGGGTGGTGGCAGCCAGCTGCTGACCTCATCCCGCGGCCTTCGCTGGGTGGTGTCCTCTGGGGGCTCTGGGGCCAGAGGACCCCGGCTCACTTGTTGATGACACATGAACAGCCATGCCGCCCTGTCCCGTGTGCTGCCGACGGGACTCTAAAGTTTTGCTTTCGGTGTCTAAGACACCTTGGAGGGTGATTTCTCGCATGTGAATTATCACTCAGTCCAACTGTGGGTTTAAATTTAGGCTGATGTTTTCACTGTGCACAATGCAAGTCAACCACTCAGTAAAGAGAGCAGTAAATGTTCCTATTGGAGGTTTGTGTTGGCTTGTTTTTAATGGAAACTAAATGAGCAGCATTCAGCAGACCATTTCCTTTCCCCAGAGTGCTCCAAACAATCATGCTGGCTGAGCATGAATGGCTAACTCTCTTGGAGGGGAAAAGATTGGCCGTAGTCGTCTGAAATATGATATTCTGTCACACTTAATGATTTTCTGTGTGTGGAGCATTATTTATAAGAAGTTTATTAATAAATCAATGTCAGGCATGGATCTTTCTTTTTTAGTGTTACTTGCTGTTAATGCCTGGCCTGGTGGGTGTGCTTAGAAGTAGACAGGTGATAAGCTCCATATTAGGTTTGTTTTTTTCCCTCAAGGGATCCTCCTCATAATTTTATTGACAATGGACTAATTTTCCGAGATATGGCACCAGTCCTTATTTGGCTACTGTTACTGTCGCAGATGCACAGTTCTACCATGTTACAGCAGCTTAGAACATACAGCTAACTTGCTATGTGTAGGTTCAGAGCCCACATAATACTGTGGACACAATGTCCTGGAACAAATCTGATGCCCAATCTGCCATATATAAATAGTGTAAAAGACAACATAGCAGTCTCCTGCAATTCAGCCCTAAATAATTGCTGTCACTTTATCAATTGTGTTGAGAGCTGCTACATGTCCTTGAGGCAGATGCCACCATAGGAAGCTATGTTGTGTGCTGTTACTGAAGGTTGATAGTCCTTTACCTGCATAGTGGCCTTAACATTTTCAATTACTTTTACTCAGAACTACTCAAAATGCAGTTTTGCATTTCTACACATGGATTTTAATAGGAATCCTTATCCTTTGATGCTATGAAGGGGAGCAGGCTGCTTTTATGGAAGAGGTTCAGTTGGATGTTGTTCGTGGCAAGCATCACCAAAATCCATTGACTTCAGCGGGACCGTAAAATCCAGTCAGCATAAATTTTTGTTCAGGAGGTGACTGAGAGTGACTGCCCTTGACACCAAAGCAACATTTGACCGAGTGTGACATCAAAGACCTCTGGTGAGTCAATGATAATCGTGGGGGGAATTCTGAACTGGTTAGAGTCATACCTGGCACAAAGGAAGATGGTTGAGGTCAATCATCTCAGTTCCAGGCATCGCTACAGGAATTCCTCAGGATAGTGTCCAAGGCCCAACCATCTTCAACTGCTTCATTAATGGCCATTCCTCCATCAAAAGGTCAGAAGTGGAGAGAGGTTTTCTGATGCTTGCACAGTGTTCAGTACCATTTGTCACTCCTCAGATACTGAAGCAGTCCATGCCCATATGCAGAATATGGAGAGTGGACAAAGAAGTGGCAGATGGAATGCAATGTGGAAAAATGTGAGGTAATGCACTTTGGAAGGAGGAAAGGAGGCATAGACTATTTTCTAAATGGGGAAATGCTAAGGAAATCAGAAGCACAAAGGGACTTGGGAGTCCGTGTTCACAATTCTCTTAAGGTTAATGTGTAGGTTCAGTCGGCAGTTAGGAAGGCAAATACAATGTTATCATTCAAGTCGAGAGGGCTAGAATACAAGACCAGGGATGTACTTCTGAGGCTATATAAGGATCTGGTCAGACCTCACTTGGAGTATTGTGAGCAGTTTTGGACCCCATATCAAAGGAAAGATGTGCTGGCCTTGGAAAGGGTCCAGAGGAGGTTCACAAATAAGGAAGACCTTGTCAAATGAGGAACGATTGAGGATTCTGAGTCTGTACTCGTTGCACTTTAAAAGGGTGAGGGGGGGGGACCTTATTGAAAATTACTGGATAGGAAAAACTAGAACCTGAGGGCACAATCTCAGACTGAAGGAACAATCCTTTAAAACAGAGATGAGGAGGAATTTCTTCAGCCAGAGGGTGTCGAATCTGTGGAACTCATTGCCGCAGAAGGCTGTGGAGGCCAAATCACTGAGTGTCTTTAAGACAGAGATAGATAGGTTATTGATTAATAAGGGGATCAGGGATTCTGGGGAGAAGGCAAGAGAATGGGGATGAGAGAAATATGAGCCATGATTGAATGGTGGAGCAGACTCGATGGGCCGAGTAGCCTAATTCTGCTCTTATGTCTTTTGGTCTTGTGGTCTAAGACCTGAATAACACTCAGGCTTAGGCTGATAAGTGGCAAGTAACATTAACATCACGTAAGTGCTGGGCGATGGCTATCTCCAAGATGAGGGAATCGAGCCATCTCCACTTGACCCCTACCACCTAGAAGGACAAGGGCAGCAGATTCATGGGAACACCACAACCTGAAAGTTTCCCTCCAAGCCACACACATCTTGACTTGGAAATATATCACCGTTCCTTCACTGCCACTGTGTCAGAATCCTGGAACTTCCTCCCTAACAGCACTCTAGGTGTACCTACATCTCATGCGCTGCAGCTGTTAAATAAGACAGCTTACCACCATCTTCTCAAGGGCAATTCAGGATGGGCAATAAATGCTGGCCAAACCAACAACACCCATGTCCTGTAAAGTGATAAAAACACAGGTGCTCGGAGAGCATCAGTACAATTGGCAAAGTGATGATAGAGGAACTAAAGTGATCGATGATGCACATTAGCATCATAGCCTTGACTAACCTTGGTCACTCTTGAGGTTGTTGAATCTTTGATTGCATTCTGTGGCAGATCTCAGACAGTGGCGATTTTGCTGTCTGTCTCCCCACCTAATGTGACCTGGGGGGGTCATGTACCCAATGTCTGACAGAGGTTCCTTCTGGACCTCAGTTTTACCTGCAACAGCTCCACAGATGCATCAGAAAATCTGGGAGCTGGGCGGCACAGTCGTTAGCACTGCTGCATCACAGCGCTGAGGACCCGGGTCTGGTCCCGGCACTGGGTCACTGTCCGTGTGGAGTTTGCACATTCTCCTCCGTGTCTGCTTGGGTCTCACCCCCACAACCCAAAGATGTGCAGGGTAGGTGGTTGGCCACACTAAATTGACCCTTAATTAGAAAAATTTAGAAACATGAAAAAATCTGGGAGCCCTTCCCAGTGCTGAGCGTATGAGCCTATCTGCTTCTTCTTCCATATTGCTGAGATGTGACAGCCGCAGCTTTTAAATGGCTCATCAGAACCATATTTTCCTCATTCCTCGTAAGAGGTAAGGCAAAGAAACATGGGGCTGGATTCTCCGCCAGCGGGATGCTCCATTTTGCCGGCAGCCCGGGGGTTTCCCGATGGCGTGGGGCTGCCCCACAATGGGAAAGCCTATTGACCAGCCGGTGTAACGGAGCATCCCACCGGTGGGGTGAAACAGAAATGTGGCGTGGCGGGGCAGAGAATCCTGCCCATGGTTTCATGGCCTTTGAAATCCATAGCATGATGTAGAAAGCATAATGGAGAAAACTGGAGGGGTTGAGCAGTTGTTTGAGATTGGTGGAATTTAAAACAGCTCCACTTGAAACCCACCGAGAGGAGGAAAATTCAGAGGAAGAAATCTTGCAGCCTTTCAACCATGTACAGCGTAACCTGATTGTCTGTTTATTGATATCAGTGAATGTGCTAATGGAGATACTCAATGTTTCCCTCAATGTCTCACTGGTTTCTTGCTTGGCTCACTGAAACTCATATTTCATATTCAGTATTTTTTTGACATTACACATCTGATGAGTTTGTTCACAGCTCCATCATAGTCATTTAGTGCTCCAGTTTCTGGCAATGTGCCAAAAAATGTCATAAACATTCCCCTGCGTCACGTAAAAGCTCCGATCATTATGCGGCTTCATCTATCATTAGAAAAATGTTGAGGTCAGTGGATTCACTATTTCAATTGAATTCCAACTTAAATTGGGTCTGTCTCGCTATCAAACCAGGGAATCAGATTTGTTATCTCTCTCTCTTCTTCTTAGGTTGTTCCGGCGGAATTGAGGATGACTTGCTTCCACTTGGTGAGTTCTGTAATGGCTGATAAGCCGAATGTGCAGTCTGCAGACTTTGCCACATACAGGCCAGGTGGTACATGAAGAGTTGGGTGGATGGGTTGTTTGGAGATTTGCGTGATCCCTCCAACACCTAAATTTCGCCTCTGCACATGCCCAAAGTCTCTCGATATGTTTGGTGCCATCCCGAATAAGCCTTTTCTATTTTGGTCAGTAACATGCCAGGGTCTCGATGAGTTGGAGGGTATGTTTGATGGATTCAGGACTCTGCTGCAATTACGTTCTAAGTAGAGTAGTTGCTTCAGGTGTCTGATGCCAAGCAAACGAGTAACACGTCCTGCCCAGCGAAGCTGATTTGAGTGATTAGTTCCTTGATGCTGGGCAAGTTGGCTTAGGAGTGAATGCTGCCATTGGCCCACCTTCCTTGCCACTGGATTTGGAGGATCTTGCAAAGATGCCACTGGTGGTACGTCTCCAGTGTTTTGCGGTTCCTGCTGTAGTTTGTCTAAGTCACCATGTCAAATAGTGGTGAGGGGATTACTGCTCCCCAGTAAACCATGACATTACCCTTGTGTTTGAGATCCTGGTCCTCAAATATCTTTTTCCTCAATTGGTCAAAGTTTGAGCTGGCACAATGAAGCTGTGTTTCTCTACATAAAACAAACAATTAGCAATGGAGTATAATTTAGAACAAGAATGTTGGGAGTTAGGTGAATGAGGGTCTCAAACACTTTCTAAATATATAATTTTGTTTATATTTAACGTTTAGGAAGCCCCTCAGATGGCTTGGCCTTGATCGGGGGGGGGGGGGGGGGGAGTGAAGCATTCTAAGCTGATGGTCGCCCCTGTGCCAGAGGGTGAGGGGCATTACATCTGTGAGGCCTACAAGCTTTAAATATTATGGTGACCCACACCAGGGGCAACCAGAGCTGCTGCCTGTTTGTCCTCCCAAACACTTCCAGGACAGAGCCCTGCTGTGGCTTCTATACTGAAATTCACTCTCATTGACTGTGAGCAGCCTCTAGCTTCACAGCTGATGGCTATTTCAAATGAAGAATTAGCCTTGTTAGCTGTGAGAATACTTCACAGCTGCAGGTTGTGCTTGCTGTTGCTCCTGCTGATGGCTGCTGTTGCCGTTTCCTTCCTTTTCTGGAGGACAATTTTTTCTAAGGATGATTAGTGCACTTAACATCCAGCAAACTTTGATGCCTGAACTGTGTACCAGACCTCTCGGAGCATCAGCACCATAAAGTCACCATAAAGAAACTTGGGAGATTTGAGGGCCTCGGGATGGAAGCCCAAACTGACTGACAATCTCTCTTCTTCTCCAATTCCCACCAGATCAAAAATGAATGCTGGTGTCAATCCAGCAGAGGCTGTCCTCGTGTTCCTGGTGGCAGCCGAGGCAGGCAGGCACCAGAGAAGGCAGCAGCAATGACACCGACTGGAGGCGGCACCTCACGTGCAGCGGGGCCACCGCACACCCGCCACCTCCAGCCTGCGTCATCTGATGTCTGCCATCACCGGAATGCCCCAGGTCCAGGGAGCGATCAATGGCACGCATGTGGCCCTGCGAGCATTTGGGCATCAGGGAGTGCCCTACATTAACAGGAAGGGGTTCCACTCCCTGAATGTTCAGATTTTGTGCAACCACTGCCTCAGAATTATGTATGTGTGTGCCCGTTACCCGGGGAGCGTGCATGACAGCTACATCCGGGGGCACTCGGAGATCCCCAGTACCTTTGAGAACTACCCCAGGATGACGGGTTGGCTCGTGGGAGAAAAGGGTACCGGCTAAGGTCTGAGGTTGAGTCAGCGGCCCGACATAATGAGGCCCACATTGCCACCCATACTGACATTGAGCAGTGCAATGGGCTGCGGAAATTGCAGCTCTGATACCTGGACCACTCTGGTGATGTCCTGCAGTACATGCCCCAGAGGGTCTCCCACTTTGTTATGGTCTGCTGTGCCCTCCACAAGCTGGCACAGCAGTGGGGTGACATGCTGGAGGAGGAGGAGGAACATGCGGCCTGATCTATGGAGGAGGAGGTGGACCAGGAGCTGGAGGACGAGTCCAAGGAGGACAGACGGTGGCAAGGATCCATCATGCCATGAGGGACAGAGAGGCCCTCATCATCTCTAGATGCTCATGGGACAAGGCCACATTCGTCAGCTCAACCTCCACCAACCCTCCTCTCCCCATCCCATTTCCCACCATCCTCCAAAGCCTCCATCTACCTCCCCCTAATTCCGTGCCCCCCATTTCAAATGGTCCCCATCTCTCCCAATTCTCCCCTCCCCCCATTCACCCCTTTTCCCACCTTCCTCCAATATTTTCCTCCTCCCCAATCCCCTCATCCCCACCCTATCATTTCCCACCTTCCCCCAAGTCCCCCAATCCCTCCGCTCCTTCTCCTCCCAATCGCCCCTCCATTTCCCACCTTCCCCTCAATCCACCCTCATTCCTCCCATTCTTGATCTTTCATGGTCCAGTGTTACATTTTGGTGTGTCCCCAGGATGCACATCGGAGGTGGCAGCAGCCTTCTGCTTTCCATGCCCTGTGACCTTTGATGCCCTTGGCGGATATCCTCTGGGGAGCCTGGAGTCGAGAGGCCTAGGCCAACTTACCAGTGTCACTGGCATTGTGGTGCCATTCTGTTCTGCCTGTTGCCCTTGAGATGCACTGGTCTCAAGATGGGGAATTCGGAAGAACTGATGATCACCATGGTCACCTTGTGGAAGGCCCCGGGCTGGCTCCAGTGCTTCCTCCTCCCTGACAGTGCCTCGAGGGACCTCGGGGCTCCTTGGGATGGAGGGGCAGCTGTAGTGAGCTCCAGAGGCCTCTAGGTCATCTGGCATTGCCAGTCCTGGAGGCTCTCCATTGTCTGCACCATGGTGTCCATACCCTCAGTGATGCTCCTCATTGACTGAGCCATGCTCTGAAGCACCTCAGCAATGTCCACCTGCATCAGGGACAGGTCTTTCATCGACTGGGACACAATGTCAAGCACTTCAACTATGGCCTTCACGGATCGAGCCATATCTTGGGCACCACCATTCAAGACGCAGATGTCGTGCACCAGGTTTTCCACTGCAGTCGCCACCCTAGCAGTGTTGACCTGGGTGCCACACATTCCTGCACCATCTCCTGTGCCCGAAGCCTATGGGACTCTTCCAATCAGCTTTACAGTCACTGAAATGTCGCTGACACCCCTCCTGAATGCCATGCCGCTGGCCTATCATCTGCATCTGCTTTGGGAGAACCTTGTCCAGAGGCTCGGCATCTGACTGGGGCCCAGTTGAACATAGAACATAGAACAGTACAGCACAGAACAGGCCCTTCGGCCCTCGATGTTGTGCCGAACAATGATCACCCTACTTAAACCCACGTAACCCGTATACCCGTAACCCAACAATCCCCCCATTAACCTTACACTACGGGCAATTTAGCATGGCCAATCCACCTAACCCGCACATCTTTGGACTGTGGGAGGAAACCGGAGCACCCGGAGGAAACCCACGCACACACGGGGAGGACGTGCAGACTCCACACAGTCCTGCTATCCAGCAGACCTCAGACTGCTGTCTCCCTTGATGAACCTGATGTGCATCAGCAACTGTGTGACACTAACCAGATTGTGCCCCAGAAGCCTGACCACTACTGTCGTCCATCGAGGATTGTGTCTCTCCGTTGGTGGAAGATGGGGTGACAGCTGTGATGCGTCAATGGTGGTCTCCTCGAAGCTCTCCTCCGAGGTGGTCTCTTGGGTGGCAGGAGGGTATACCTCCGGATGGCTCAGCCTCATCAGGTGGAGATCCTGAGATAATGGACATGTGGACAGTGAGAGGGAAGGATCATTTTGTCTGACATGAACACCTCACTTGAGATGGGTCATCTGTGTGAAGGGGCAGAGTGGATCCTCACCTCTCTGGTGCAGGCCAACTACACTGTTGGTGATTGCTCTATCCCTGGAAACCCCGCAATTTCCAGGGCTCATTCCTCAGAGGGGGTGAGGACTCGGGTCTCTGGCATCCCGCACCCCGTCTTGGCATTTTCCCGCTTATTATAGGCCATCTTCTCTTGCAGGGGCAAAGACAGGCGATTGTGAGCCACATGCTTGTTGGGTCAGCGAGTCTACAACAGGTGACGTGTCTGGGCAACGCACCTGGACATGAAGTGGCTGTGCTGGTTGATACCAGAGTGTGCTGAGTAACAAGCATGAAGGTAGGATGTGGGTAGGGTGAGAGGTGTCGGCCAGTTATTTGGGGGAGGGGGAAGGGTTTTGGAAATTGAGGGGTGGCAGACGGAACTGGTGCCAGGAGAGAGATGGTAACTTACCCTTGCAGCTCGGTAGAGGTCATTGGTCTTGATAGTTATCATAGAATTTACAGTGCAGAAGGAGGCCATTCGGCCCATTGAGCCTCCACCAGCCCTTGGAAAGGGCACCCTAATTAAATCCATACCTCCATCTTATCCCCATAACCTAGTAACCCCACCTAATCTTTTTTGGACCTTAAGGGCGATTTAGCATGGCCAATCCACCTAACTTGCACGTCTTTTGACTGTGGGAGGAAACCGGAGCACCCGGAGGAAACCCATGCAGACATGAGGAGAACGTGCCAACTCCACACAGACCGTGACCCAAGCTGGGAATCGAAGCTGGGACCGAGAACTGTGAAGCAATTGTACTAACCACTGTGCTACCGTAGCGCCCTTCAATATTGGATGCCGGTCCTCCTGGTCATGCTGCCCAAATTGACAGTCGCTGCCACTGCCTCCCAGGTGGCATTGCTGACCGTGTTGCTTCTCCTCCGGCCCCCTTGGGGAATCAGGGTAGCCCGCCTCTCATCCACAGCGTCGAGAAACCTGGCCAGGTCGTCATCACCAAAGCAAGGAACAGGCCTGCATGCTGCCATGCTTGTGTGTTGACTAGGAGTGAGTGTTGAGTGAGTGTTTAAAAGGAGCTCCCTCTTGTTAACAGCATGATGCTGAGGCAAAAATCAGGTGAATCAGACGCCGAGGGTGCCAGTAATGTCGAGCATTCTATGGGGGCTCATTTTTGGCCCTAAGTGCCATTGAATACAGGCTGCGATCTCGCCAATGCGGCCATCGAGAAAGACCCCAACAAATGCACCCAAAATTACTTTGACATTTTTCCAGTTAATCGTGTCTGCAATCTCCATCTAGTTGCCCACTCACCTATAGCTATTAGAGTTTTTTTGAGGCTGTAACTAATCAGCTCAATAGAGGGCAACCAGTAGATTTCCAAAAAGCATTTGATGACATACTGCACAAAACGTTAAATGGTAAGATACGAGTTCATGGAGTTGGGGGTAATGTATTGGGATAGATAGAGGATTAGTTAATGGATAGAAAACAGTGGGTCAGCAAAATGGAGGGCACAATTCTCCGATCGCGGGGTAGAATGTCAGCGCCGTCGTGAACGCCCGCGAGACGGATGTGGGGACTAGCGATACTGGCCCCCACAGGGGGCCAGCACGGCGCTGGAGTGGTTCACGCCGCTCCAGCTCACTTCCTGGCGTGCACTGGGGGTGGTGCCAACTCGCGCATGCGCAGTGGCGAGGCGCCAACCCACGCATGCGCGGTGGCTTTACGGAACGCGCTGGCCCCAACGCAACATGGCGTGGGGGTTCAGTGGCCGGACGCGTAACAAAGTATGCCTGGGGGAGGGGAGAGGCTGGCCCGCCGATCGGTGAGCCCCGATCGTGGGCCAGAACCCATCGGAGGGCCCCCCCCCGGGGACGGAGCCCTCCCCCCCTCCCACAGGCCGCCCCCCGACCCTTCGCGCAGAGTTCCTGCCGGCAGCGGCCAGGTGTGGACGGCGCTGGCGGGTCTCTGCTGTTTCCGCGTGGCCGCTCATCCCATCCGGGCTGGAGAATCAGCAGCCCGGCCTCGTACAGCAGCCCGTGACCGGCACCGCGCCAAACGCGTCGCTGCAAATGGTGCCGATTCTCCGCACCTCGGGGAATCGCGCGCCGGCGTCGGGGCGGCGTGGCACGGTTGTGGCGATTCTCCGGCCCGGCGCAGGGCTGGGAGAATCGCGCCCAGGTGTATTTTCAAGTTGGCAGACAGTGAATGGAGTACCGCAAGGATCAGTGCTGGGACTTCAGCTATTTAAAACCTCTAATAATGACTCAGATGAAGAGATGGAGAGTAATGTATCTAAGTTTCTTCATTTCTACCATGTCAGAATGCAGAACATAGCTCGGGGTGCAACGCTGAGGAAAACCAACTTCATTAAACTGCAACTCAACTTTCATGAACTATTCTGGGGAAGGTGGAGTCAGTGAAAGAATTTTTCAATGAAATATACTTACAATTTATCAATTCATTCATGGGCAATGGGTTTCTCTGCCAGCATTTGATTTTTTTTTTACAAGATTTTCTATTTTTACAAAAAATTGCGGGCGCGATTCTCCGCACTCCCGACGGTGCGGAGAATAGCGTGGCTCGTAAAATTTTACAGCCATGCTGTTCCGACGCCCTCCCGCTATTCTCCCCCCCCCCCCCCCCCCCACGCCCGACTCCCGATACAAATCGCTGCCGCCGTTTTTTTACGGCCGGCAGCGATTCTCAGCTGGCCGATGGGCCGAGTTCTCAGCCCTTTACGGCTGTTTTTACGAACGGCAAACACACCTGGTCTGGCCGTTCGTAAAAACGGCCGTAAACTGTCGATTTTTAAAACCATGGCACCGATTGGCACGGCAGTACCAAGGGTGCCATGGGCCCGCGATCGGTGGGCACCGATCGTGGGCAGCTGGCCCGATGCCCGCGCACTCTTTGTCCTTCTGCCGCCCCGCAGTATCCATTCGCGGGGCGGCTGAGGGGCATCCCGGCCCGCGCATGCGCGGGTTTCGCGCAAATGCGCGATGATGTCATCCGCGTATGCGCGGGTTGGAGTCTTCCAATCCGCGCATGCGCGGCTGACGTCATATGACACGTCAGCCGGCGCTAACTCTGGCAAGCGGGCTTAACGAAATTCGTTAAGCCCGCGATGCCGGAGTTTACGGCGTCGGGATGCTAGCCCCGACCGGGGACCAGAATCGGTTCCCGGTCGGGAAGGGGGGGGGGGCTGGCGTCAAACCCGCCCGGATTTGACGCCAGCCTTACGATTTCTCCCCATATGGGAGAATCACGCCCTGCATTTTTGGCTATCAAAAGACACCTTTCATAGAATCATAGAATTTACAGTGCAGAAGGAGGCTGTTCAGCCAATCAGGTCTGCACCAGCTCTTGAAAAGAGCATCCTACTTAAGCCTGTGCCTCCACCTTATCCCCGTAACCCAGTGACCCCACCTAACCTTTTTTGGACACCAAGGGTAATTTATCAAAGCCAATCCACCTAACCTGCACATCTTTTCACCGCAGGAGGAAAGCGGAGCACCGGGAGGAAACACAGGCAGACACAGGGAGAACGTGCAGCCTCCGCACAGACAGTGACCCAAGCCGGGAATCGAATCTGGGATGCTGGAGCTGTGAAACAACTGTGCTAACCACTGTGCTACCGTGCCGCCCTGTGCCCATTAGAATCCAATACATCAGGATTTTCAATTTCCAGCTAAACTGTATTATTCATTCACGATGTGTGAAAACCATATCACATTAGTATGGACGCTAGCGTATAAGTTGACTGCTAGGACCATTTAGTGCTAACCTATGATGAGATGCCCAGGTGTAAGTCATGGCCTATAGGCAACCTTTTCTGTAGCTGCTAGAGTGATGCTAAATCTAACGGTAATCTCATTGTGGCTAGCATGCCAATGAATTTGTAATTGAGTAAATCACACTTAGAGCACAACCACCTCTCCAGGTTTACTGGTTTTTCGGAGCAAATATCCAGGCAACTATCCCTTTCTCATTTGTTATTCTGATTGAAGAATTAGAACAGTATTTCCATTTTCTGTCAAATATTTAAAGTGAACAATTTCTACAGATGAAACACAACTCTCAAGTGGACTCATTCAATTAATATATAAAAATGTAACACTCAAGTTAATTATGCAGCATAAACGTTTTCTTATTACCGCCAAAGCTACTTAGCTATTTTCTCTATCTGCTCAGAATAATTATTCTTTTGAGATGAATCATTTTAATTGTAAATCCCTGCTAAACACATTGTGTTGTGACTGAAGAAGACACATTACCGCAATTTGGGGTAATCCTGAAATATGAAAATTAAGCACAGAAAAAGAACTTACATTTTGAAACTTACACAGCTGCAACGTGAATTAGACAAGAAGTATTGTGAAGTCGAGGATTTGAGGTGCTGATAATGACACGATGAGGAGATCATTTATTTAACAATAATTGGCTGTATTAGGAGGACAGATTTGCAAAGTTCAGAGAAAATAAATAATTGCTGTTCCAGGCATGCTATTGTGTAACAAATGTGCTTGTGTGGAGTTGGACGCTTTTCAACAATTCAATTATCAGAATATTTCAGTAAATGCTAATAATTCACTTCAACAAACAAATTGATTAATAAGAGTCCAAAGTATTGATTACTGTTTTAAAAAGCGCAGTCCATTAATACAATCTTCCAGGCTGCCTGATTGACTTCACTGACCTTTTGCTGAAGCACTAAAGCATTATGAAATACAGCAGCACTTCCTATGTCACAAGACTGAAGCAATGACACTCCTCCTTATTCCACAATTTCCAGATCCTATGGAACTAATGGCCCAAAACATGCTGGAGCAGGAATAGATGCTCTGTTGCCTTTACATGTGCCGTTAGTTGGATGTTTTTTTTGCACCCATCAGTTTAAAGCTGTTTTGCCTCATAACGTTCTCGAAATACAAGCTAATAACGGGGCATCAAGAGCCACTTTGGACCCCAGTGAATGACAGGACCTAAAGTAAACTCCTCAATTAATGAAATTTAAAGATCGAGGAAGTAACAGAAGAAAAATGGAGAGGAGGGTAAATTAAACAAAGCAAGTGCACCAGAAGAGATGGTTAAAGAGAAGGAAAGTAACATGGGATGAAGACACAGAGAGGGGAAAAAGGACAGAAAGAAAATGGAAGAAGGGGCTGTTTTGATTCAAATGTATGGGTGGGTAATAACTTTGTGAAGAAGTCCACGGACAAACTGGCTTCATCATTCTCTTTAGTGGGTGGGATTTTCTGCCCAAACCGTTGAATGTTTCGTGGCGATAGGGGCAGCCCGCCATAGTCCGCGCCGGAAGATCCCACTGGCGCGAACGGACGGAAAATTCCAGACAAGGGAATTGGATATATACAGGAAAAGGAAAAATTTGCAATGCTATTGCCAGCCAGCAGAAGGCTGCAACTAGTCGGTAGCTTTTTCAAAGAGCCGGTACAAGTTATGGGCCAAATAGTGTCCTGTGCTGTATGATTCTATGATTATCATTGCCACATATAACTCCAGACCTTCACTTTCCTTTAACATAGCTGCGTAAGGAAATGAGCAACATCTAATTCCAAAAGAAGGCCGTTGCTCTTATCTTAGTAACCACACACAGTCTGATCCCATACATAATATAGAAAACTGATGAAGACAATACAATTAAAATTTGCTTGATGGCTGCAACTTTACAACTGCAATACATATTCACATAGGTAAAAATATATTGAGAATGGGCAGATATGCCAATTCCACCCAGAGGAGAACATAGGCGACCTCCTCACAAAAATGAAATAGCTTCATTTGAAACTCAGGCATTGCTACTATCCCAACCAGCTTTGAGCCTTTAGAAAGAATATGGATGACTTACTGACTGAGTGATCTTTGCCAAGTTCCTCCTGTGCCAAAGTTATAGGGTTGCTGGTGACACTGCTTCTTTTATCCATACCAGGACTGTTCCAAATCAAATGATTTGCACAGGGACCAGATTTTTAAATGAATAATCCCGGCAAAGAAGTGAGCTCCAAAGTGAACTCCTTTGCAGGTGACACTGCTGTCATTTCCACGAGTACCATAGCCAGAGCTCTAAATGCTAGTTAAGTGGATGTGAATGCATTAGTCTGGCAACAATAATGTGAAAGATCACCTAGGTGAGTAAATTGCCTTCAATTAGCCAAGCTCAACACAATAAAAACTGCCAAGCAACCCTCTTTCACACGCAACAATATCAGACAAATGTAGAAGTTTATCCTCTCCAGTATGAAAACTGATGATTAAATTACTCTTGACGAAAAAATAGATAATAGCTAGCAGCATTGAATAAAAGATAGGTACTATTGCTGTTTGCTGTGTAGCAGGCAGAATTTGCTCTTTATTTTGTATGCATTTTGACAGGCCATTCCAAACCTGGTCTAAATTGGTAAAATTGGTCTAATGTCAGCAACACGAAATGGTTTCCGAATGAACTCGGAGCCAAATTTTTCACTGTTCCACTGACTTAGAAAACATTGCCAAAGTTGTTAATTTGATAGGGTGGAAGTGAGGGCTTAAGTGGGTCGGTGGAAGCTCAAAGGGCCAAATGGCCTCCTTCTACACTGTATGTTCTATGTTTTATCTTCTTAAATCAAGTAAAAGCAGAAGTGAGACCAATCGGTGAATACCCAAAAAGAATTTATGGGCACGATTCTCCGCAAATGCGGCGAGTTGTAAAGGCTGCCGTGAAACTGGCCGTGTTTCACGGCAGCCTCCACGCCCCCTCCCGGGACCCAATTCTCCCCCCCGGGCGGGGCTAGCAGCGGGGCCCTGTGAAGCACGGCATCGCGGCCTTAGCGACCGTCGCTAAGTCCGCACGCCAAGCGTCACGACGGCTGACGCGCACGATGACGTCAGCCGCACATGCGTGGGTTGGACGGCTCCAACCCGCGCATGCGCAGATGACATCATCACGCAGACGTGGCAAACCCGCGCATGCGTGGGCCATCATGCCCCTCAGCCGCCCCGCGGACTGATCCTGTGGGGCGGCAGAAGAACAAATAGTGCACGGGTATCGGACCCGCTGCCCGTGATCGGTGCCCACCGAACGCAGGCCCATGCCACGGCCGTGCCAATCGGTGCTATGGTTGTCCGGGACGGGCACTTTGCGGCCGTTTTCACGAACGCTGAAAGTAGGTGTGATCGCGGCCGTGAAAACGGCCGTAAACTCCGCGGTATTCGGCCCATTGGCCTGCGGAGAATCGCTGCTCGCTGTAAAAAACGGCGAGCAACGATTCGTGTCGGGGGGCGGCCGGGGGGGGGGGGGGGGGGGGGGGGGGGGGGGGGGAGAATAGCAGGAGGCCGTGAAAATTGTTGGGAAGGCCCTCCCGCTATTCTCTGACCCGTCGTGGGCAGCGGAGAATCGCGCCCCATATTTTTGCTACATGTCCTTCAGTGGAAAAAGTAGGACGCGGTGAAAAACCATCCCCCTTGCCACAAATCTGCTTCACACTGCTGACAGAGAACAATTTTACCCTCTGTCTACGGCTATCAATAATTTTTGTTCCTGAGAAAAGCTCAGCGCTATACATTTGAATCTGAATTCCATACTTGAGTTGAATTCTACTTTGATCAGGCTTTCTATTGAGTGAATTTGTAAGTGTTACAGCTTGTAGGTATGGTTGCAATTTTTTTCTTCACAACAGTGCAATCTAAAAAAAAGAGAAAACTCTTGAAGCTCGGAATATCAAATGCTATCGTTTTCACTGCTGAAAGGTTTTAAGAAGTTGTACAGTGTAAATGTTATCACTTATTTCTTGGTTGGGAATGCTGCCATTTTTAAACAATGACCCAGATTTTGTATTAATAAAAATGGCCAGGTGAATAGAACTCACTCTTATGTATGTAGTAAATCAGACAGCAACTTCTGGCACACACAGGCATACAGTTAAACATGGGAATTCAGAAGTTCTGATCAGAGTTACCTTGCTCCTCCACAGACTTCACTGAAATACATGCAACAATGTGGAATTGATTACTTATCCATCAGTTAAACACTAAATTCACTGAAGCATTTAAGGGTAATGATAATTACTGCCAAACAATCTGTCTTACCCTGAAAAAATAATTTTACAAGTGTGGAGTCTGATTCTTTCTGAAGTTAATCAGTATTGAGGCTCTTTAAAAAAGTGTTTCCCCGTTTTCTGAAATCTCTTTTATCTATCTCTTTCTTAATCCTATCTGTTCTTCCCAATCTTTACTTTGTGTAAATCATTTAAATCTCATCGATACTTCCTGCTTTATACTTTTTGCCCTAAGCTCTGTAGGAACAAAATTCAATAACCCCTGAAAATGGATGCAAGATCACGATGCAGGATTAACTCTGATGTTTTGCTTTCTCGTAGGAATAGTCAAAGTCTGAGAATGTGTCTTCAAGTTTGATATCCCACGAACTGTACTACTATTATTCACATACTTTCCAATGCACCACAGTCAGCTAGCAGAAATCTCTATCAATCACAACTCATTCCTAACAGCTTTACCTCACCCCTACACAATTAACATTGCTGCAAGCCACAAATGCACATCTCATATCTTGCACACATAATCACAACAGAAACTTCAGAGGTCAATCAAAGGTTTGATGCCATTTTAGTCTGAGAACTGAGTATTAAAGCAATTGTGAACAGAGGTCAAGACAAAGGAATCCTAAAGGGGGCGATGTTAAACCTGGATACTGGATTAGCTGTTAAAAGTGGAGTGAAAATGTAAAGAGTCATTTGGAAAACCTAGATGTATTTTGGAATGCAAACCGTTGATGGAAAGGGATGTTTTGAAAGACGATTTTAAAGCATGTTTTGGGAGTGGAGTTTGGAAACTCTCATGTGACAATCATCTGGGAACATTCTGAAGCGAAACCCTCAGACACTAACTTGGGGTCAGAGAGGAGTGTGTATATAAGCATAGCCAATCCATGTGCTTAACGGGACTTTGTGTTGCTGAGACTATTGTACCTTAATATGTACTTTATAATCTGTGTTAATCTTAAAATATGTGTGTATTTGTTAAGGGGGGACTTCAGAAGTATTGCATCATCACCCTATTTTTTCATGTTTGGTAAATTTTTTTCCACATAATTCTAGACCGTCCAAGTGATAAAAGAGAAACAGAACAGTTGCAAGAGGAAGTCCCAGGCATCTTTCCCGACTGTGTAGTGACCTGCTTCCAAGCTAAATAAGCAAGATTAGATGAAAGGCAGCCATTGCCCAAGCTGGATTAGCTAGAGGCCTGGTTAGAGGAGACCTTTTTCAAAAACCTGTCTTAAGGGTAGGAGGTGCTCAGCTGAGACTCCCTAATTAAACCACAGCAGGCAGATCCTGAAGTAAAGGGCGTGATTACACTAGAGAGAGTTCAGAGGACATTCACCAGGGTGTTCCCAGGGCACGAGCGTTTCAGTTATGAAGAGCAGCTAGTTAGGCTGGGATTGTTTTCCTTAGAGTAGAGAAGGCTGATGTGGGACCTGATCGAGGTGTACAAAATTATGGTGGACATAGATAGGAAGAAACACTCCTCTTAGTAGAGAGGAGATTTAGAGGAGATTTGACACTTTTTCACCAAAGGATGGTGGGAATCTGGAACTCACTGCCTGAAAGTGTTGCCTCTTTACTAATTTTTCCTATTGCCAGAACATACATTAAAAAAATAAAATCAATTTTTTTCCCCAGAGGAAGGAAGGGATGTCATGTCCAAAGGACGTGAAAGTGATCAGAAACTCATTAAATCAAACCTCTCTTTCTGCTCATTTAAAAATTGACTTTGCTTGGCCAGAAATACAGGTCGCGTGATTTGCAAGTTGGCTTCAGGGGCGAAATTCTCCGACCCCACGCAGGGTCGGAGAATTGGCGGGAAGCGGCGTTATTTCCGCTCCCGCAGGTTTTTGAATTCTCCCGCCGGTCATAAACCGGCGTTGTGCAAATCCCGCCGGCAGCCTGTGAAAACAGCTGGCGCCGGCGGGATTTCATTTTTTTTAAACTTACCTCAAATCTCCGGCCCGGATGGGCCGAAGTCCCGCCACTGGGAGGCCTTCTCCCGCCGCCGAGGTTTAAACCACCTCTGGAACGGCGGGCTCAGCGGCGCGAGCAGGCCCCCGGGGTCCTGGGGGGGCGGGGGGGCGATCGGACCCGGGGGGGGTGCCCCCACGGAGGCCTGGCCCGCGATCGGGGCCCCCCGCTCACTCCGCGGGGCAGTGCCGTGGGGCACTCTTTCTCCTTCCGCGCCGCCACGGCCTCCGCCATGGCGGACGCGGAGGAGAACCCCGCATCGCGCATGCGCCGGCAGTGACGTCAGCGGCCAGCTGCCGCTGACGTCACTGCCGGCGCATGCGCCAACCGCCGAAAGCCTTTCGGCCAGCCCCGCTTCCGACTGCGCCGGGTGTTTGCGCCAGTCTTCTGGTGCAAACTGCTCCGGCGCGGGGCTGGCCCCCAAAGGTGGGGAGAATTCCCCACCTTTGGGGAGGCGCGACCCCTGAGTGGTTGGCGCCACTCCCCTACGCCGGCACCCTCCGTCACGCCGGGTAGGGGAGAATCCAGCCCCAGATCTGGAAACTTCCAGCCGTAATTATAGCACAAAGCTCAACCCTCTTCCTTGTGGAATCTCATACCTATCATTGTGTGGACCCATTACAATGAACAAACAAGGGAGCAGCAAATGGTTTGTCTCTGTAATAACCAGCAGGGGACAGGTGTGGGGATGATTATTTTCCCCTTGCTCCTTGAGGAGTGTGAGCTCCCCCGCGTGGGGCAGAGTGGCTTATCCGTACTTGTATAAAAAGTCGGCCAATGTGGAACCGACCGCCAGAGAGTGAGTACCCGGTGAGGTTTCACTGGGTCTCGTGTATATACTTGTTATTCAACTAAATGTCTTTTACTTTTACTCACTGGACTCCCCGTGCCTTACTAACGTTTCCCTAGCCTGGACTTATAAAAAAGAGATAGCCATCAAAACTCTTTATATCTGCAGAGGTAGTAATAGGCACCATCTCTCTCTGAAGGTGAACAATGGATGTTGCCCAGAGGCATTGACAATGATTGTTAACGTCACATGACCTACGCTCCTTTGACCTTTGGAAAGTTTTAGTGTTGCATTCCTGGACTCCCAAGTCAGTCTGCTGTTAAACATCCGGCCTGTCAATTCCAAAGCCAGTCAACAATGGCTGCCTCAAGTCTAAACCTCCTCGAATGCTAGTTCTCTGGAATATTTCTACACTGAGCTGGAGGGCGTACCAAGTCTCCATATGTCAACCTCACCTTGCTGCATCATCACCAGCTTGAAAGGAATTCTGCAATGCTTGGTTTCAGTTTGTTGAATCCGCCAGAACCTTAGCTCCTACGTGAAGGAACCCTCACTTGACCTTTTTTTACTTTAGGGTTTTCTTTAGCTATTCCTAGTTGTAAAACTATTTTCTTTGCTATCTCCTTGTGTGTGCATGTATTTTGATTTGATTTATTGTCACATGTACCAAAGTACAGCGAATGGACAAATCAATATTACCTCTGATTTAACCCTGAAGAGAGTTTGCTGCGAGTGACTTTAACATTGACTTCACAGACAGAGCGTTTGGTGAAACACACCACGCCCTATTTCAAAATTCAAAACATCTGTACTCACGGACAGACGGCGGGGAACATAAGGGAGTTCAGCTTGCCCCTCTCACCTGTTGGTAACAGAGAGCTGACTGCAATCGCCACTAATGAAAGAACACAGCAAGACTTGGTAAAATATTCAATGATTTCAAGGGAACCACCAGGGAGAAAATTGAATTCAACCAATTGACAAATAAACCCACTGGGACAGAACCACAGGCAGTCAAGGGACTCATAGCAACAGAAAAACACAGGCAGAAAAACAGGTGCCACATCTGTTTAGTGGAGAAATTGTGAATGGTTTGTAGCAGCTGATATTGGAACTCTTGACATCCAACAGCATTTTCTCTGTAAGCTTCATCCAAAAATAACTTCATCAGAACATCGCCAACAGTATACTGACAATGTATACTTCAAACGGTATCTCTGTGCCATATTGCCCATGCTGTGACACTATAGCACTAATATATGTTCTTCAGTTCCAGTAGGACTAATAAATCTCACTATAACTCATTCAAACAACAAGTTATTACTGGTCCATGGACCATTACAGAACCTGAGCCAATAATTGATTGTGATTCGTCACACGTACTCACCAAATGAGGCTGACCTAGCATTTTCATTTCTTTAACCCGACTCAATGAAAATTGTGATGGAGGCCACAACAATCAAAGGGGCAAATGGACATGGAGATCAATTTATATTGAATATGACTGTGTTAATGAGAAACTAATGCTAATCGACCTGGCCCCTTTGACACAGTTGACCAGATCATCCTTCTCCAATATCTCTCCTCCATTGTCAAGGTGGGGAAGACTATTCATTGTAGCCAGAGAGTCTTCCTGTTCTGCACTATTACACATGCAGTCCCACAAGCACCTGTCCTCTGCTGCTTTCTAGTTCTGATGCGTGAGAAAGTAATGCCACCTACTCAGCAACCGGAGATGGGGTTGAGGTGGCAGGCACATTGGTCCCTGATGCAAAAGGAAGCGCTGCCGGCATATGTAAAGGGCTGCTACAAGAGCGAGACACCAGGAAATTGGGTCCGGAAATGAAATTGAAGATGTAGCAGGCAATTTAGGGGTTAACCAGACTTCTAGCATGGAGTCAGAAGGACACGCACACACCTGGCATGAGTTAATAATAATTATAATTGCTTATTGTCACAAGTAGGCTTCAATTAAGTTACTGTGAAAAGCCCATAGTCGCCACATTCTGGCACCTAAAATCACGTCTTTCGGTACTTGTGGGAAAAAACCGGAGGACAAGGAGGAAACCCACGCAGTCACAGGGAGAACGTGCAGACTCCGCACAGACAGTGATCCAAGCCGGGAATCGAACCTGGGACCCTGGAGCTGTGAAGCAACAGTGCTACCCATTGTGCTACCGTGCTGCTCTACATTGTCTCATTCAGACTCAGACTCATTAGTGGGAATACATAGGATGGCCTAGTTCAGCAAAGGTGATTCACACAAAATCATTATCCTTCGGGACACTCTTGTTTGACCAGCTATTAATCCATTATTGAGTCTGATAGTCTATTTTCCCATAAATGGGATGTTAGAGGCATATCAAGAGCATGGCTCTGTTCTTTCATGCAAACGGGAGTGTGAAATCAAACAGCCAAGATAACAATAATGGGTTCAAGTCTGGACAACCAAGGAGAGAACCTTTGTTTGATGAGCTGGATGGAGCTCAGAGAGAGAGAGAATGAATCATGTTTGAACATGTGGGAAGAAGAATTGGAGAAGCCACTGAAAGAGGATATTTGCTGCTCCAGAGGCAGGCTTTCCAAAAGGGTTCTGAAGGAACTTCAATACAGCAGAAAAATTGCTTTGTAAATACAAGTATTGGTCTGTGTAAGTGGAATAAGAGCTGTTTGTTCAATTGAAGTGCTGTTTAATGGCAACTCATCTGTTAGGGTTAAGAAACTACATTTAATCTGTTAATGTTAGATTTGAAGTTCAAATGTTTAAATATTGTTTTTCTCTTGTTTTATATAAAGTTCATTTATAAAATAACCAATAACTCCTGGAATGAATTGATCTTTCTGCATCACCTTAAAACTTAAAAATATTATGGTTCTGGTCCAGGGTTGGGACATTCAAAACCCTTGAGGAGTATAAAGAAAGTAGGAAGGTACTTAAGTGGGAAATTAGGAGGGCTAGGAGGGGTCATGAAACATCCTTGGCAAGTAGGATTAAGGTGAATCCCAAAACTTTTTATTCATATGTAAAAAGTAAGATGGTGGACAGGGAAAGGATTAAACCACTTAAGAACAGTGGGGGGAATCTTATGTGTTGAGCCAGGGGAAATGGGTGAGATACTAAATGAGTACTTTGCATCAGTGTTCACCAAAGAAAAGGACTTTGTGGAAGATGATTCTTGGGTAGGGTGCGTGGATCATCTGGGTCGTGTTGACATCAAAAAGGAGGAGGTATTGGGTGTTTTAAATGATATTAAGGTGGATATGTCTCCTGGGTCAGATAGGATTTATTCCAGAATATAGAGGGAAGCAGTTTAGGCAATTGCTCTGATCTTGACTGACAACTTTGTATCCTCATTGCTACAGGTGAGATCCCAGAGGACAGGAGAATGTGGTACTTCTATTTAAGAAAGGTAGCAGGCATAATCCAGGAAACTATAGCCAGTAAGCCTCACATCGGTAGTTGGTAAATTATTGGTGATAATTCTCGGGGAAAGGGTTTATACCCATTTGGAAACAAATGGACCCATTAGTGATGGACAACATGGTTTTGTGAAGGGGAGGTCATGCCTCACTAACTTGATCGAGTTTTTGGAGGAGGTGACAAAGATGATTGATGAGAGGAGGGCGGTGGATGTTGTTTACATGGACTTCAGTAAAGCTTCTGACAAGATGCCTCATGGCAGACTGATAAAAAAGGTTAGGTCACACGGGATCAGAGGTGAGGTGGCAAGATGGATACAAACTGGCTCGGTCACAGAAGGCAGAGGGTAGCAGTAGATGGGTGTTTTTCTGAATGGAAGGTTGTGACTAATGGTGTCCCCAGGGATCTGTGCTGGGGCCTCTGGTGTTTGTAGTACATAAACAGTTTGGAGGAAAATGTAGCTGGTCTGATTAGTAAGTTTGCGGCTGACACCAAGGTTGGTAGAGTGGCAGATAGTGTTGAGGATTGTCAAAAGATACAGGAAGAAATAGATAGCTTGGAGACTTGAGCAGAGAAATGGCAAATGGAGTTTAATCCGCACAAATGTGAGGCAATGCATTTTGGTAGGTCTAACATAGAGAAGAAAAATACAGTAAATGGCAAAACTCTTTGGAATATAGAAAGAGAGATCTGGGCGTACATGTCCACAGATCTTTGAAAGTGGCAACACAAGTGGACAAGGTAGTCAAGAAAGCATATGGAATACTTGCCTTTATTGGATGGGGCATCAAGTATAAAAACTGACAAGTCATGCTACAGTTGCATAGAACCTTGGTAAGGCCGCACGTGGAATATTGCACACAATTCTGGTTGCCACACTACCAGAAGGCTGTGGTGGCTTCGGAGAGGGTGCAGAGGAGGTTCATCAGGATGTTGCCTGGTCTGGAGGGTGTTAGCTATGTGGAGAGGCTGAATAGACTCGGTCTATTTTCATTAGAACAACGGAGGTTGGGGGCGACCTGATAGAGGTCTACAAGATTATGAGGGACATTGATAGAGTGAATTGACAGGCACTCTTTCCTAGGGTGGAGGGGTCAGTCACTAAGGGGCATAGGTTTAAGTCCGTGAGGAAAAGATTGAAAGGGACCTGTGAGGCAGGGTTATTAAACAGAGGGTGGTGAGTGCCTGGAACACGCTGCCAGGGGAGGGATACGGCACAAGGAAGTGCTGGGGGTTTCGCAAGGGTAGTATTATGACCAGTACAGGCATGGAGGGCTGAAGGGCCTGTTCCTGTGCTGTATTGTTCTTTTTTCATGAAGGGAGAGGAATGAAACAATGCAGACAGTTGGCTGTGTGTGGAACCTAGAGAAATGAATGGCTTGCAGATCTGAGGGGGTTTAAACCCA
Organism: Scyliorhinus canicula; assembly: GCF_902713615.1. Taxonomy (NCBI): domain Eukaryota; kingdom Metazoa; phylum Chordata; class Chondrichthyes; order Carcharhiniformes; family Scyliorhinidae; genus Scyliorhinus; species Scyliorhinus canicula. The sequence goes on along the minus strand of NC_052150.1, from coordinate 178,560,526 downwards.
GCTGACTGCTTTTCTCTTTCCAGAAATTGATAGGTGCTGCTTCCTGTGCCTGAGCCAGCAGGTGTATTGCACAGGTGAATTTGAAGGCAGTGACTTTATTCACCGCCTCTGTCTGAACTGCTCTCTAGCAACAGACTGGGCTTCCAGGCAGTGGTGGGGGTCCTTTGATTAGGGGGCCACCAATGGGAGGGAGGTGATGGGGATGGTGGTGGGGGTGCTGGTGAGATCACCTCGTACTGTGGGGCGTCGGGGGCTAACCCAGAAACTCTAAGGGGGAGAGCTGAATTGGGCACCGGGGGGGGGGGGGGGGGGGGGGAGCAGCCGCTGGACCTCTCTATTGGGCCACTCACTCTAAATGCAGCCTGATTGTGGGTTTCCCTAGGGAGTTCCTTGTGATCCTCGCCATGCAAAAATTTAAATGGCAAAGGATTGGGAATCGCTTCCTGATTTGCGCTCCCAGAAAGAGCGCAAATGAGGTGCCATACAGCTCTGGCAGGAGAGCATAGTTTTCCAAACGGAGAATCCTGTCCATAATTTCAGAAACACCAAAGACACATGACAAGTTCTTCAGCCATACTGATTGAGGGATATTGACCAGGACACTGGGAAGTTCCGCACTCTTCCTTGAAAACTGTCATGGGTTCATTATGACCACTTGAGCAAGGAATGCTAAGCTCCCTCAGTATAGCAGTGAACTGCCAGCCTAGGTATGTATTGAAGTCTCTGGAGGAAGATCTGAATACCCAACTTTCCCACTCAGAATCAGATGTGCTACAGAAGAGTTGGGTGTGTTATCCTAGCTGACACTGGAATGAAAGCAAATGTAAGTACATGAAATTTGTTGACAACATTAAAATAAGCAGTTGAAAATGAGCAAAGATAGTTTAAACACTCTGGAAGTATGAAGCTAACAATAAACGTCAAGAACAATGATGTCTCAACTGTCTGCCAGTCAGCCTGAAACCCTTTGGCCGGAATAACTTTCAACTTTAGCAATATCCTCGTATTCATTTCAGCTCATGACTGATACAAGGTTTTAAAATTGTAATTTTAAGGTCTTACTGGCCCCTAATTTCCTTTTGGATCCCTGACTTAAGTTGTTGGACCATGCACATGCATGTAGCCCGACGACTCAGAAGTGCAGACGCACGGACATGTGCACTGCAAGTACGCAGGTTTCAAACTCCCGGCTTACTGTTTTTTGACACTCATGTGCTACGTTGGAGCTACTGAATTAAAAATCCTGGGACTGCGCTAACTTGGTTGACTTACCCCGATGTTTGTTAAGTTTTTACACTTAATTAGTTGCACTTTTATTTCTCAGTCCAGGGTCATCAAGCAGAGGCAGGAGACATCGGGAGCCATTTGTTTGGTTGGTTAATGTTTCATATTATTAGTGTTTAGTGTTTATAAAAATGTTTAAAGTGCAAATAAAGTGAAAGGAAGATATATTTTCATTTTTCTACAAACTTTGGTTTGTCATGAGGCTGTTCATTCAATTAAAAAAAGTACTTTACTGTGTAAAGTAAGTCATAGAAAGTGAAAGAAAGATTTTTTTAAACTTAGGTTTGTCATAAGGATGTTATTCCATTACAGGAACTATAATGGATATAGTGGATTTGGAGTATACGTGATCTTCAGTAATCACTCACGAATGGGTATGATTGTCCATCGAAGACATTTTGTGTTACTGGTCACGGGTTCTGTGGGCCCTTGCTTAGCTGATGAGCCTGATCCTAGAGCCTCATCTTCAATCACTCACTTGGCAGGAGTTTGCAAAAGGTGAGATTAACCCTTGGACTCTAGGTTGCAAGTATTCCTTTTTCAGGCACAGTATTAATATGGCTAGTCCAGTCCAGTTTATGATCAATGGTAACCCCTAGAATGTTGATTGTGGGGGATTCAGTGATGGTATTGCCATTGAGTGCCAAGAGGCAATGGTTAGATCCTTTTTTGTAGGATATGGTCATTGCCTGGCACTTGTGTGGAGCGAATGTAACTTGCCACTTGTCAGCCCAAGCCTGGATATTATCCAGGTCTTGCTGCATTTGGATTCGGACTGCTTCATTATCTGAGGAGTCGCGAATGGTGCTGAACATGGTGCAGTCATCCGCAAACATCCCCACTTCTGACCTTATGATGGAAGGCAGGTCGTTGATGAAGCAGCTGAAGATGGTTTGACCTAGGACACTACCCAGAGGGACTCCTGCAGTGATGTCCTGGAATTTCTCCATACTTATAATAATAATATAATATAATAATCTTTATTGTCACAAGTAGGCTTACATTAACAATGCAATGGAGTTACTGTGAAAAGCCCCTAGTCGCCACATTCCGGCACTTAAAACACTTATTAAATATGTTGCCTGTTGTCTTCAATATAAATCTGCAGTTTAAACGACTGCCCTCAGTGGACATTCCTAACTAGGTCTCGTGATAAGGGGGCTGGGCTGCACTTCACTTGCACTGAGCTGGAGCCTGCACAGACTGTCGTTCTGGAGGCTTAAGGCGACCACACCGAGTGGAAGGATCACCGTGATATCTGAGCCCGGTAATTGTACGTTTTTCCTTCTCAGAAGATGACACCCATTCAATTTGTTTGAATTTAATGCAGATGAGGACAAAAATAAATACAGCATGGTGCTCCAAACGTTTGACACTGACTGTAAGAAACAGGTGAATGACACTTCTGAGTGCTACATGTTTTGGAAAAGGCTGCAGCTTAGGGGAGAGTCAGTGGATTCCTTCGTCACAGCTCTCAAGCTACGAGCGCAGTCCTGTAATTTTGCCTCAGCCTCCGATTCTATGCTGCGGGACCAAGTTGTGTTCGGAATTAACGATGAACGGCTGCGCGAGAAAATGTTGAGAAAACCGGTGTTGTCGATTGAAGACGCTATAAATATGTCTACGGCCAGCAAGCAGGCATCAAGCGAATATGCCAAATTTGTGGCCAAGGAAAGAAGCGCAAAATCGATAAACGTGGCTGATGCCATTAATGTTGTGTCGCAGCAAAGAAAATTGCATACAATGGCCGGTGGCCATTTTGATTCTGACATCACTAGCATGATGACATGCTTTACTTTTAATCAGCAACATAACATCGGGATGGCAGAAGGATCCAAAGTGTACAAAGTGTTGAGAAAAAACCTAAAGTCACAGAAGATAGAGAGGATTTGCTCATCTTATGCATTGTCAGATCCTTCATGATTGAAGCCATTACCAAGGTTGATTTATTGGATCGCGAAGACAGACCAATAAATACAATGTCAAAGATAATAAAGGAGTGGACTGTCTCACTTGAAATAAAAAGTGAATGGATCCCTTTCAAGATTGATACAGGAGCACACTCAAATATTATCACGTTCTGATCTTTAAAGCAAGCAATCAGAAAGCCTCTGGTAAAGCAGTTCACCTGTGAGCTGAGAGATTACAAAGGTAACAGGATAGCTCCAAAGGGGTCATGCTGTCTCGTCGTGAAGAATGGGACAATGGAATTACCATCGACTTTGAGGTTCAGAAATTTTCATTGATTGGTATTGCTGCTTGTGAAAGATTGCAGCTAGTGGAAAGGATTCACACAACGCATACTTCCGATGACACAGATGAAGAGTCCAGGGAATACCTAAGTGATGTGAACCACCTCTCCGAAGTTCATAATGATTGATGGCACAAAGCTTCGACTGATGCAGAAACATCAGAAAGCATAGCAACGACTGTTTCTGAAACATCAGAACTTGAGTTAGTCCGAATAGTGGAATTACAAGCTCATTTAATTTCTGAGATATTACCAGTATTTGATTGCAAACTACAGATCATAAAAGCCGAAACTGAAAAGGACTTGATGCTCCAGAAGGTAAGACAATACCTCAGAGTAGGATGGCCTGCTGGTTGCAAATCACCCTGAGGCAGGGCCCCTGTAAATTACTCATCTTTTGCAGGAATAGCTAAAACTCTCTCTCTAATTGTGGACAGTAAGAAGTCTTACAACACCAGGTTAAAGTCCAACAGGTTTGTTTCGAATCACTAGCTTTCGGAGCACTGCTTTCAGTAAGAATGAACACCAACACCTCGCAGTTTCAAATTCCTAGGGGTGCACATCACCAAAAATCTATCCTGGTCCACTCACGTCGACGCTATCACTAAGAAAGAACAACAGCGCCTATACTTCCTCAGGAAACTAAGGAAATTCGGCATGTCCACATTAACCCTTACCAACTTTTACAGATGCACTATAGAAAGCATCCTATCGGGCTGCATCACAGCCTGGTATGGCAACTGCTCGGCCCAGGACCGCAAGGAACTTCAGAGAGTCATGAATACTGCCCAGTCTATCACACGAACCTGCCTCCCATCCATTGATTCCATCTACACCTCCCGCTGCCGGGGGAAAGCGGGCAGCATAATCAAGGATCCCTCCCACCCGGCTTACTCACTTTTCCAACTTCTTCCATCGGGCAGGAGATTCAGAAGTCTGAGAACACGCACGAACAGACTCAAAAACAGCTTCTTCCCCACTGTCACCAGACTCCTAAATGACCCTCTTATTGACTGACCTCATTAACACTACACCCTGTCTGCTTCAACCGATGCCAATGCTTATGTAGTTACATTGTATATCTTGTGTTGCCCTATCATGTATTCTCATGTATTTTCTTGAATTTTGTTTAATTCCCTTTTCTTCCATGCACTGAATGATCTGTTGAGCTGCTTGCAGAAAAATACTTTTCACTGTACCTCGGTACACGTGACAATAAACAAATCCAATCCTTAGGTGAATGAAGAGGTAGGTTCCAGAAACATATATATGGACAAAGTCAAAGATGTAAGAAGATACTTTGAATGCGAGTCTTTGCAGGTAATTAAGTCTTGGCAGGTCCAAACGGAGCAACTGGAGAGAGGGATAATCACAGGTTAAAGAGGTGTGAATTGTCTCAAGCCAAGACAGTAGGTTTTCGCAAGCCCAGGCCAGATGGTGGGGGGTGAATGTAATGCAACATGATTCCAAGGTCCCGGTTGAGGCTGTACTCATGTGTGCAGAACTTGGCTATAAGTTTCTGATTGCATTGTTGCATGTCCTGAAAGCCTGTGGAGATCAATAGCAGAAGGGCTGCAGCTGGAAAAAGAACGTAATTCTCTTTATCAAACCACAGGATACCTGACTAAAGAATCAACTGTTCATCAGCTGAAGTGAACAATTGAAATCAACTTGGATCACCTGCAATGCTCATCAGCTACTCCTTGCAGCCCAAGGACTGTTCTGTATAATGTTTTAAAATATATATACTTATTATTGGACTCAATTCTGGTTTCTAAACCATTTGATTATAGATGCGTGTGTTCTACGATTTCTTCTTACCGTTTTAGTAGTTGATAAACTTGCACTATCTTAACTCAAGAAAGCTTGGTTGAATTGACTCCTTTTTAAACATTTATTATAAAATCATAACATTTACGGTGCAGAAGGAGGTCATTCAGCCAATCGAGTCTGCACCGATCCTTGGAAAGATTATTACATCCACACCTCTACCCTATCCCAGCAACCCAGTAACCGCACACTAAGGGGCAATTTATCATGGCAAATCCACCCAACCCGCACATCTTTGGCCTGTGGGAGGAAACTGGAGCACCCGGAGGAAACCCAAGCAGACACGAGGAGAACGTACAGACGCCGCATAGACAGTGACCTGTAGCCACCTGGGGTGGCCACATCCCGATTCCAAAATGGAGACCCGCAAAGAATACAGGGAAAAGTGGCCAGCCACAGGAAAACAAACAGGTGCAAGGTTTCCTGTGTATTAAGACTTGCAGAACCCAGACAGAACCGAAACCAAAAGCCATCTACATATTAATGAGCAATCCCCAGGAACAATTAGATACATTGAAGCAATCAGGACCAAACCAGACTCCCTGGCGCCAGCGAGAGCCAGGATAAAGGAAGGTCAACGGACACCTAGGAACCACCCAGCGATCAGGGAACAGCTCCAGTATTGGAGAAATCGATCGAAACGATTGGGACTTGGTCCAATTGATTGGGACCATGTCCGGGGTCCGCCCAAAAGGGCGCAAAACCCCTGGGGACTATAAAATAGAGTCCCCAAGTTCAGCTCATCCTTCTTGGCACTTGGCTCTCAGCGAGGAGAGACCGACCTAACAGCTTCTTGGCAGGTTCTCTTAGCAGCTCAAAAGAACTCTTGACCGTGACTCTCAACAAGGAGAAGCCCGCCTAGCAGCTGCACCAACCAAGTAAGTCTCCAGTCAACGCACGCTACGAGATAGACGCTCCTAGCTACTATTCCATACCAGCTTGAAGCCTGCAGCCTCAGAACCGAACAAAGACCATTGTTCCTCTGACCTGGTGGGCCCTTCCAAAAGCTAAGTATAGGCCTTTAGTGTTATTAATAGCCTAGTAAGTAGAGTTTTATGCATGAGTAGTGATTGACTGTGTGTGTAATAAATGTGTTTTGGTTTGAAACTTACTAACTGGTGTATTGAGTTATTGATCAGCACTTGACCTTGAACCTCAGAAAGATACCTGGTGACTCTAGAGCAAAGGTTATTGAACAGAGCAATTAAGTAAAAGCACAACGAACAACAACCCAAGCCAGGAAATGCACCTGGGACCCTGGAGACAGTGCTAACCAGTGTGCTACTGTGCCGCCCAGATCTATTGGATCTGGAAAAGGTATCCAAGGGAAAGGGAACCATCTAAGATTAAACACTTTGGGGGTGATTCTCTGGCCACATTGTGCCCAACACAAATCCCTGTGTCGGGAGAATTACAGGAGAACATTGAAATGAGATTTGCAGTTGACACAAATCGGTTTCACATTCTCTTGGCCCACTCCAGAAAGGGTGACAACCTGATCACAACTTAATTGCTTTCTTATTATTCTCATTAGCGAGATTGGCTCACCTAATGAAGGAGCTACGCTCCAAAAGATAGTGACTCCAAACAAACCTGTTGGACTTTAACCTGGTGTTTTAAGACTTCTTATGCTTTTCTCGAAAGACCAGGTACTACACCCGACCTCAGATTTTTCCTTCTGGGGTTTTCTCTGTTCTAAAGTTCTTCCTAGAAATACCAGGTGCTCTTTCTGAGTTCTGCCCTGACATCCTGGCAGTGCCAACTTGGCACTACCCCGACACCATGTCAGTGCCAACCTGCCATGGCCTCCTGGTGCCCTGGCACTGACAACCTGGCGTGTTAGATTGCCGCTGCAAGTTTACTGGAACTAGAGGTGATTTATAGCATGGGAGCCGAAGAAGGCGGAAAGTCGGAACCTTGGAGGATGGCACTGCCAAGGGACAAGCCTGAAGTAGGTCTGAGGAGGGGCCTGAAGAGGGTGGGGTCTGAAGGGGGCTCTGACAAGGTTGGGGGGAGGGGGGGGGCTTGCCAGCGATTGGGGGTCTGCAGTGTTATTCTGAGATGGGGCACTCCAATGTAAGAGAACAAAGAACAATGCACCACTGGAACAGGCCTTTCGGCCCTTCAGGCCTGTAGCGATCATTATACCAACCTTTGCCAAATCCCTCAGCACTTCCTTGTGCCATATCCCGCAATAACCATCCTATCCATGAGTTTGTCAAGATGTCTTTTATACACCGTTAATGTATTTCCTTCCACAATCTCCCCTGGCAACGCGTTCCAGGCACTCACCACCTTCTGCATAAAAAAACAGCCTCACACATCTCCTCTAAAATCCTCCAAGGTTCCGACTTTCCGACTTCTTCGGGTCCCATGCTATAAATCACCTCTAGTTCCAAAAGGTTTCTAAGTGTGGGTGGATTGCGATCTGGATCCACCCAGCGGGAATTGCCCCTCATTTCCCGCGAGAGACCACACTCTTTTGGGGAGAATAAACACATGCAATGGGATACTCCAGGCCCACGCCAGGTTGGAGGATCCCCGGAGGGGCGGCGTGAATCCCGCCCCGCTACCCGACGCCGGCTGCCATATTCTCCAGCGCCATATTTTGGGCGGAGGCGGGGTTCACGCCACACCGGTCGGGGGCCATTGGCAGCGGCCCCCCTCCTGGCAATTCTCCGGGCTCCGATGGGCTGAGCGGCCGTCCATTTTTGGCCAGTCCTGCCGGCGTGGGTTAGACATGGTCCCACAGGGCAGGACCTGGTAGGTACCTTGGCGGGGGCGGTCCTCGGGGGGACGCGGGGGGGGATCCAACCCCGGGGGGGTACCCACAGTAGCCTGGCCCGCGATCAGGGCCCACCGATCGGCGGGCGGGCCTGTGCCATGGGGGCACATCTTCCTTCTGCGCCGGCCCCTGTCGGGCCCCGGTCGGCGCGGAGAAGAGAACCCCCGCGCATGCGTCAAAACACGCCGGTGGTTCCGCGCATGTGCGAGATCAGGCCAGCCTTTTGGCACATGTGTGAACTCGTGCAGTCCCTTCGGCGCCGGCTGATGCGGCGCCAACCCCTCCGCGTCCACCTAACCCCCGGATGTGCGGTGAATTCCACACTTTCGGGGGCTGTTGACGCCGAAGGGGTTCGCGCTGGTTTTCCCGCTGGCGTAGGGACTTAGTCCCTGGAAAGGAGAACCCCACCTCATGGAGTCAATCATCCCTCCTCATGGTTCGTAATAATTTTGGGGTTATGCCAGCCAGACCATGACAAATTGAGGGGTTTCCCCCGGATCAACAACTTTTGGGGAACCTCTCCTGGGATTGATCGTAACCGTGGAGAAAGCTTTAAACTGTATGTGGTGATGCCAAATATTAACACGAAATTCAAAATGTGAAGAATTTTCACTTCCCTGCATTGATATTGTAGGCCTCAAATGGCCACAGTTTGGGGACATTTTAGGATGTAGTCTTCAAACAGTTTGTATTCAGCAGATGTTTATACACAAGGCCATCCAGCTTCACTTAAAGAAAATATCTGGATTGGTGATATTTGCCCATTCTCCCCATGTTTGTGCGGGTCTCATCCCCACAACCCAAAAATGTGCAGGCAAGGTGGATTGGCCATGCTAAATTGCCCCTTAATTGGAAATAAAAATAATTGGGTACTCTAAACTTATTTTTTAAAAATCTGGATTGGTTAGAATATTTACTCCATGATCCCTTGCTTCACAATTCCATTTGAAGTTCAAGCCTCAGAAAACAGGTATGTTTTATAGATGGCGTATTCTGTGGTCAGCATTGTAATTGAGAGAAAATGTTAGGAATATTTTTTGTATCTTCTTCGGCTGAGACCTCTGTTGTCTGGAGGAAATTATGGGTGGTCTAATTAGTAAGTTTGCGGATGACACAATGATTAGCGGAGTTGCTGATAGTGCTGAGGATTGTCAGAGGATACAACAGGATATCGATTAGAGGCTTGGGCACAGAAATGGCAGATGGAGTTTAATCTGGACCAGTGCGAGGTGATGCATTTTGGAGGATCAAATCTAGGTATGAATTATACTGTAAATGGCAGAAGCCTTAGAAACACTAACATACTGAGGGGTCTGGGTGTGCAGGTCCACAGTTCCCCAAAAGTGGCAACACAGGTGGCCAAGGTGATTAAGAAGGCATATAGCATGCATGCCTTGATCAGCCGGGGCATTGAGTACAGGTGTTGGGAAATCATTTTGCAACTATATAAAACCTTGGTTAGGCAGCATTTGGAGTATTGCGTGCAGTTCTGGTCACCATATTATCAGCAGGACATGGAAGCTTTAGAGAGAGTGCAAAGAAGGCTCACCAGGATGTTGCCTGGTCCCGAAGGCATTGGCTATGAGGAGAGATTGAATAAACTGGGATTGTTTTCACTGGAAAGACAGAGGCTGAGGGGAGACCTGATAGAGATTTACAAAATTATGAGAGGCATAGACAGGGTGGATAGTCAAAGGCTTTTTCCAAGGGTGGAAGTGCCAATTACAAAAGGGCACAGGTACAAGATGAGATGGGTACATGAATAGGGAGGAAATAGAGGGATACGGACTGAGTAAGGGCAGAAGGTATTTTTTTTGTTAGGACATCATGATCGGCATGATCTTTCAAAAATCACTGGAGTCAGGGAAAGTCCCGGACGATTGGAAGATCGCTGTTGTAACCCCCTTGTTCAAGAAAGGATCAAGACAAAAGATGGAAAATTATAGGCCAATTGGCCTAACCTCGGTTGTTGGTAAAATTCTAGAATCGATCGTTAAGGATGAGATTTCTAAATTCTTGGAAGAGCAGGGTCGGATTAGAACAAGTCAACATGGATTTAGTAAGGGGAGGTCGTGCCTGACGAACCTGTTAGAATTCTTTGAGGAGGTGACAAGTAGGTTAGACCAGGGAAACCCAGTGGATGTGGTCTATCTGGATTTCCAAAAGGCCTTTGATAAGGTGCCACACAGGAGGCTGCTGAGTAAGGTGAGGGCCCATGGTGTTTGAGGTGAGCTACTGGCATGGGTTGAGGATTGGCTGTCTGACAGAAGGCAGAGAGTTGGGATAAAAGGTTCTTTTTCGGAATGGCAGCCGGTGACCAGCGGTGTCCCACAGGGTTCAGTGTTGGGGCCGCAGCTGTTCACCATATATATTAATGATCTGGATGAAGGGACTGGGGGCATTCTAGTGAAGTTTGCCGATGATACGAAGTTAGGTGGTCAGGCAGGTAGTGCTGAGGAAGTGGGGAGGCTGCAGAAGGATCTAGACAGTTTGGGAGAGTGGTGCAGGAAATGGCTGATGCAATTCAATGTGAGAAAATGTGAGGCCTTGCACTTTGGAAAAAAGAATCCAAGCATAGACTACTTTCTAAGCGGTGAGAAAATTCATAATGCCAAAGTACAAAGGGATCTGGGAGTGCTAGTCGAGGATTCCCTAAAGGTAAACATGCAGGTTGAATCCGTGATTAAGAAAGCGAATGCAATGTTGTCATTTATCTCAAGAGGGTTGGAATATAAAAGCAGCGATGTGCTACTGAGCCTTTATAAGGCTCTGGTTAGGCCCCATTTGGAGTACTGTGTCCAGTTTTGGGCCCCACATCTCAGGAAGGACATACTGGCACTGGAGCGTGTCCAGCGGAGATTCACACGGATGGTCCCTGGAATGGCGGGTCTAACATATGAGGAACGGCTTAGGATCCTGGGATTGTATTCATTGGAGTTTAGAAGGTTAAGGGGAGATCTAATAGAAACTTACAAGATAATACATGGCTTAGAAAGGGTGGACGCAAAGAAACTGTTTCCGTTAGGCGAGGAGACGAGGACCCGTGGGCACAGCCTTAGAATTAGAGGGGGTAAATTCAGAACAGAAATGCGGAGACATTTCTTCAGCCAGAGAGTGGTGGGCCTGTGGAATTCATTGCCGCGGAGTGCAGTGGAGGCCGGGACGCTAAATGGCTTCAAGGCAGAGATAGATAAATTCTTGATGTCGCGAGGAATTAAGGGCTACGGGGAGAATGCTGGTAGGTGGAGTTGAAATGCCCATCAGCCATGTCTTATGGTCTTATGGTCTTATGGCACAGGCTTGGAGGGCCGAAGGGCCTGTTCCTGTGCTGTAATTTCCTTTGTTCCTTGAGCTGTTGGCGGATAGGAAGAAAGCGGAGGGGTTCCACCAATCCACAAAGGACAGCGGTGTGAAGACATGACCTCCCTTCCTACCCGCCCTTTGAAGAAATTATTTGGAAAAATTATTTTATGGCATTGGCAGTGTATTATCAAGGTCAATTGGCTTGTTAACATATCTAAATATAGACTGTGGGCTGCCGATTTCAGCGGCCACTCTTGTTTTATGGGTCTGACCTCAGTGATGAGTGGGAATTTGGCAGGTTGGACACCCACCTTATTTTATGTGTACCCCATCACTGCTGAAAACACACCCTTTGGGAGCACATAAAATGCAACTCACTAGATTTGTTTAGATTTTCTGCCAGTTCTTTATCACATTATAAATTTTCCATTCTCTGACTTTAATAGGCCCATATTTGTCTTTACTGACCTTTCCGTTTTAGAATCCCGACAATACAGGAGGTGATTATTCGGCCCATCAAGTCTGTACCGACCGTAGGCCCCATCCCCTGCCCTATTCATGTAACCCCAATTAGCCTTTGGATACTAAGCGTCAGCTTTAGCATGGCCAATCAACCTAACCTTCACATCTATGCACTGTGGGAGGAAACCAGAGTATCCAGGGGAAACCCATGCAGGCACAGGGAGGACATGCAAACTCTATAAGACAGTCACTCAGGGTTGGAATCGAACCCGGGTCCCGAGCACTGTGAGGCAGCAATGCTAAGCACTGTGCCATCGTGCCACCCTACATGCCTATTATACATGCCTCTGGAACATTTTGCAGTCCAAATTTATGTTTCTCTTTGGGTTACATCATATTATATTTTCTCTTTCTTTATCAATTTCTTGGTTCTCCTCATCAATTTTAAAATGTTCCTAATCCTCAATCTTACTACTATTTTTGGCAACTTTATATACCTCTTCCTTTGACTGAATAGAGTATCAAATTTATTTTCTTAGTCATGGTTGGATCACTTTTCTTGCCTGAAAGGAATGCAATTGTGTTGCAAACAATATATGAATTATTTAAATGTCAGCCCTTAACTCTGTAAATTTCTTGTCAATGGTCATACCTTTTAATGTAGCTCCCCAATCCATCTTGGTCATCTCCCCCTCATACATTTGTAGTTTCCTTTGTTGATATTAAGGAGCACAGTTTTAGATTGAACTGCATCACTTACAAACTTCACATACAATTCTCCATATTATGGTCACTCTTCCCTAAATGTTCCTTTACAATGAGATTAGTAATTACCCTTTCTCAGTGCACAGCGCTGGATCTAAAATATCTCATTCTCTAGTTGGTTCCTCAACATATTGTTCTCGAAAACTATTCCAGGAATTTGTCTTCCTCAGTAGTAACACTAATTAGGTTTATCCTGTCGATATGTAGATTGAAGTCCCCCGTGATTATTGTGTTACTTTTGTTACATGCGCTTTCAATTCCCCAATTTATATCACGTCCTATATAACCACTACTGTTTGTTGACATATAAGCCACTTGCCATTTCTTCGCTCCAACCACACTGATTCTACATCATGGGTTGGATTCTCCGAGCCCCCACCGGGTCAGAGAATCGCCGGGGGCTGGCATGAATCCCGCCCCTGCCATCTCCCGAGTCTCCGAATGCTGGAAAGTCGGTGAGGCGTCAATCGCGCTGCTCACCTCGGAGAATGGCGGGGGCCGGCGCGCTATGGACCACGGGGCTGCCCATATTCTTCCAGCCAGATGGGCTGAAGTGTGGGGGGGGGGGGCTTTGTGGGGGTAGGACTGGGGGTGAGTGCTGGGGAGGGGGAGTGAGTCTCGGGGAGGGGGGAGAAGAGAGCGGGTGCCGGGGGAGGGGGGGGTGAGTGCCGGGGAAGGGGGGAGAGTGCCGGGGAGGGGGGGTGAATGCCGGGGAGAGGGGGAGAGTACCAGGGAGGGGGGGTGGGAGCAAGTGTTGGGAAGGGGGTTGAGTGCCGGGGAGAGGGGGTGAGTGCCGGGGAAGCGGTGTGAGTGCCGGGGAGGGGGGGAGAGAACGAGAGCCGGGGAGAGGGGGGGGGAGAGTGCCGGAGAGGGGGGGGAGAGTGCCGGGGAGGGGGCATTAGTGCCGGGGAGTGGGTATGAGTGCCGGCGAGGGGGGGAGAGTGCCGGGGAGCGGGGTGGGGAGAGTGCCGGTGAGCAGTGGTGAGTGCCGGGGAGGGGGGGAGAGTGCCGGGGAGCGGGGGTGAGTGCCGGGGAGGGGGGGAGAGAGCGAATGCTGGGGAGGGGGGGAGAGTGCCGGAGAGGCGGGGAGAGTGCCGGGGAGGGGGGGAGAGTGCCGGAGAAGGGGGTGAGTGCCGGGGAGCGGGGGTGAGTGCCGGGGAAGGGGTGTGAGTGCCGTGGAGGGGGGGAGAGAGCGAGTGCCGGGAGGGGGGGGGGAGAATGCCGGGGAGGGGGGAGAGAGCAAGTGCCGGGAGGGGGGAGAATGCCGGGGAGGGGGGAGAGAGCGAGTGCCGGAGAGGGGGTGGGGGGGG